>NC_084543.1:4505000-6905000 GCF_024500275.1 Phycodurus eques | reverse complement strand
TGGGACCAGACCGCCGTAGATGTGTAAACACAGCTGGGAAACACACACACAGAAACGGTGACCCCCGCCTCCTACAACCCTCACTTCACTCATTTATTGAACAGTGTGTTTGCTTTAGGGATGTGCACTAATCTTCACGCAAGCCTTTGCAGAGGCTTGACAACCTGCGATGAAAGTGACAATCGCCATCTTGCTAATTCACCCACAGCTAAATGGGAATGTTTTTGGTATTATAAACGTATAAATAGGACACAGTGGGTCATCTATGGATTCATCTGTGTGGGCTGCATTTTCTCCCTGGGTGGGATGCTCCTGGTATAAAAAAAAACAAAACAAAAAACTTGAAGATGATTCGATGATCTGCTTTTTACTGTAGATTGGATTCTACTTTCCACAGACTCTTAGGCCATACATCCATTTAACACATACAAGTCATACATAACATTATATATATATCAATAGAATAATAGACTAAGCTACCACGGTGGATGAGTGGTTAGCAGGTCTGCCTCACACTTCGGACATTCAGGGTTTGAATTTCGGCTCGAGCCTTCCTGAACAGAGATGTGAATCCTGAACCTCAAAGCTGCGATTCAGAGATGCGATACACTTGCACATCAATTTGTCCAAATGTAATTACAGTTACAAAATGAATAAGATCATAGACTAACCTACAGTACGTGTGCAGATTAAATTGTTATTCAAAGAGTTTGTGTATTTTTGTGTACATGGTGGAGTTGTGGAATGGGCTGGGTGATGAGTTGAAACAGAGCAATTAATCAATTTAAAAAAAAAAAACTACACAAAAAAATATGTCTGACAACCGGTAGAGATAGGGGTATGAGTTGTATGACTATATATTTCTGTAACACTATGGTTACTAGGACTGCTATTTTTATTTATTTTATGAACAAACAAATTGGGAAAACATTTGCTTGTGTGTTGCAAATACTGAAATTGTCAATAACAGAATAACCAAAAGAAGAAATGTAAACTTGGGCAGGGTAGGGATATAGAAGTTTTAATTATTCATGCTCCTTTTCCAACACGGCCACTTGTGTTTTTTTAAATTTATTTTTGCTGATATTGGCTGGCGACCAGTTCAGGGTTTAAACCCGCGACCCTCGTGAGGATAAGTGGTACGGAAAAGGAATGAATTAATTAATTATTTTGTATTTAGACTGAAATAAACTACTTCATTCATCCCTGCAAAATGAAAACTTTATTCTCTTACAAGTACAAATAAGCATGTAAATATGCAATTCAGGCCTCTGCATTTGTATTTGTCCTTCATCCACATCCTTCCTGCACTTGCATCTTCACACATTATTATCACAATCCAATCCTGAGTTGAAACTGATTTGTATATATAAATGAATATACACCACCCTCTTCTGGTAATATATTATACTGCAGAGTGTGAAAAATGCTCCGAAATAAAAAACATTAGTAGACTTTCTAAACGTTGCTCTTACATGCAGTATATATTCATAAAATAAAAACACTAACAAACTTCTGCGTTTTACTGAATTCAGGAAACCACTCTGTAATAACGTAAAATAGATACCGAACGAGAAACTAAATTACCCTATCGCGGCTTCCGTCGACGTAACGCGGCGCATGACGTCAGCATAACAACAACCTGTCATGATAGCTCACGAGAGAGAAATTTAATCCAGGAACATTTCCTAGCCGACCAAATACCCCCCAAAAAGCCGTTTGGATGAGAGACGTCTTTTAAAAGGTGAGCGCTTAAACTACTCACATTCATCACCATGAATCCGACGACTGCTGCCGTCGCGATGACATAAAAAAATAACTAATAATAAATTTAAAAAAAATACGACAACAAACCACGGAGCGTTGTTGATGTTAGCCGAATGCTAACAGGCTTTTTTTAACGGCCCTCTAATTTCTATGTTCCCGCACTTTACCCGACTTTGGTGTGATTAACATCTTACGGTTCGCGTTGTTACTGACAGTTAATCAGGTTAATTGCTCTATTAAGCTTCATCTCGAGAATGACTACGATAGCGTGCTAGGTGGCTAACTGGCTAATGTCAATTACTCAGCGTTGAAGTCAGCTCCTTGATAAACGGACGCAAGCTGGCAACTTTTCCACTTGCTCCCTCTGTATTGTTTTTTTTTTTCTTTTAATGCGGTTGCATCGGAATGGTTGGTTGGTTGGTTAGTTAGTTGGTTGGTTAGTGTTCGGTTAGCTCGCTGCATTGCTGCCACCCGTCTCACGAAGAGTTAAACTCGGCGGTTGCCGTTTTTCTCAGTCAGCGAAATAACGAGAAAGTCCGCTTGTCGCTTGTATGTAGAAGACACGCATTGCCGGTGCATCGCGGGACCTAACTCGCCCGCTGCCTTTCGTTTTTAAAAAAAAAAAAATTTTTTGTTTTTATTGTATTTATTTTTTAACACAGTGTTGGAGATCCAGGCGGGGACAGGGCGTTCTTGAGTCTGTCGGTCGAGCCAGCCGAAGAGACGGGGAACAGGATTGGGAAGCAGGGCGAGGCGGGCCCCGCGGAGCCGGTGGAGAAGATGGCCGGCAGCCCGGAGAAGAGTTCCACCGCGCAGGAGCTGAAGGAGCAGGGCAACCGCATGTTCCTCTGCCGCAAGTACCAGGAGGCTGCGACCTGCTACAGCAAAGCCATTGTGAGTAAATCCTCTTGGACTCCCTCCGTCCTCGCTACATTCATAGAGCAACGTGATACAAAGTTTATTTTAATATACAGCCTATCAACATTTTACTTCATTCCGTGATGCGACTCGCCGAGTATCATCTATTCACTAAAGGATGGATGGCTTGATGCATTGTTGTGTGTACGCCAAACATGCCTTTTTGGAATTATGGCCCGAAGGTTCAGCAGTGGTTTCCTCCCACATATTTGGGAGATTTCAAGTGTGGTTTTCTTTCCTTGTAAGCTCACGCTTCTGTTTTGCCGCCTTCTATCCCATAGCCCAGACATATGAAGAGGAGGGGAGATAGTTGTCATGTACTAAACAGCCAGTACTTGCCATAAATTTCTGCAGCTCCTTCAATGTTGCTGTCAGCCTCTTGGCAGCCTTCCTGACTGGTTTCCTTCTCATCTTTTCATTAAATTTGCAGGGACGTCCAGTCCTTGGTAGTGTTACTTGATGATGACTGCCTTGGAAATTCTTTTGTACCCTTCTCCTAACCGATTGCTTTGAATAATGAGAAACCTCTGATGCTGCTGAACCTCTCTGCAGCTCATGGCTTGTGCTGGAAAATGTGGCTACAAAAATGTCACCCTCCCAAAAAAGTCTACTAGAACATCTAAACTTTATTTGTGGTTATTTAGCACATTAAATGGTGGCAGTTTTGTGTTGACTCCCATTGAAGATGAGTTTGAGTGCGATTGGTTAATTCTGCACCCAGCCTCATCCCCAGTGATAAGAAGGTGTGGACACTTGTGCAACCACATATCAGTAGCTTATTTTTACTTCCCCTCTCAAAGATTTCATTTTTTAAATTAAGTTGTACAGGTTTTAGGTCACATTGATGATGAAAAAAGTTTTGAAATGATTTTTTTTAAATATCACCAAAATCTGTCATTTGAACAGGAGTGTGTGTACTTTTTCTAATCAACTGAACATAGTCAGTCATCCTTCCAATAGCTACATTAAATCATTTTAACATACTGCATTTCGCTTTTATCCGAATGTCTGTACGTGATGTTGGTGTGATGTCTCCGCCTTCCAGAACCGTAACCCCTCCGTGGCAGTGTACTACACCAACCGGGCCCTGTGCCATGTGAAGCTGCAGCAGCACGACAAGGCTCTGGCAGACTGCAAGCACGCCCTGGAACTGGACACCCAGTCAGTCAAGGCCCACTTCTTCCTGGGCCAGTGTCACCTGGAGCTGGAGAACTACGACGAAGCCATCGGCAACCTGCAGAAAGGTCAGAACGACGACAAACGTGTTGAATCGCTGCGCGCTATATAGTGGGCTTGTGAACGATGAAGCGCGGTGTAGCGGGTGAACACTACATCAAAACAGCCTATTGGATTCTAAAATGTGCTGTTTGAATAAACATAATTTCTGTGTTTTTTTTGTTGTTGCTGTTTTTTTTTGGTTTTTTTTTTTTTGCAGCGTACAATCTGGCAAAAGAACAGCGGCTGAATTTCGGGGACGACATCCCCGGCGCCTTGCGCATCGCCAAGAAGAAGCGTTGGAACAGCATCGAGGAGAAGCGCATCAACCAGGAGAACGAGCTGCACGCCTACCTAAGCAAACTCATCCTAGCAGAGAAGGAGAGGTGAGGGTGTGCTTTAAGCTTTGGTTTTTTTTTGTCTTCTTTTTTTTTCCTCATCTGAACAGATGACTCGTTTACTATCACATTGTATCGCAGGCAACTTGAAGACTACAAGGAAAAGCAGGACGACGATCATATTGGAGGCGATGTGGCCAAGATTGCATCCAAACACGTACGTTAATACATATTGGTGACCTCCACTTTGTATCTGTGTTACACTTGAATAATTGCTCACTAATGTGACTCAATCAGGACAAGTACTTAATGGACATGGATGAGCTCTTCTCTCAAGTGGATGAGAAAAGAAAAGTGAGTATCTTCGTCATTGTAATGATGAACCGGGCACATATTTATTAATCGCCCGGTGTGCGGGTGTGAGTCGCCAACTGTCATTTTTTTTTTTCGATGATCCACTTCAGTCGCGGTCGGCCGTGTTGTTCAACGTGCCTCGAAGGATATTTTTGATAGACGATACGAGTTTTACTTCACTGCTTTTGACTGCTCCTTCAAAAATCCCAATATTCAAAGAACATTTATGTTTTAGCCAATATTTGCATAATCGTTTTCATATTTATTCCAGCATACTTCAACATATTTAAGAGTCAAATGAGTGAGCCTTGAGCGCTGTGTGTGTGATTATGCGGCGTCCCGACAGAAACGGGAGATTCCAGACTATCTGTGCGGCAAGATCAGTTTTGAGCTGATGAGAGAGCCGTGCATCACACCCAGCGGGATCACCTACGATCGCAAAGACATCGAGGAGCACCTCCAGGTACCAACTTTTTCACTTTAAACGAAAAAAGAAATGCATATTTTTGGAATCGATGGTAGTGCTAAAAAACGGAAACTGTCTAAACGATCTAAATAGCTTCTCGTCAGTGTTGTGTTCTCTTGGTAATATTTTTTTTCTAAAAGGCAAAGCAATCCATATATCAGTTAATTCGGAAATCTGCAGTAAAGGCCTTAAAAACTGAAAATGCGGTTGCTGTCCGTCTTTGCGATGTTTACATGAAATGTATTAATGTAGTGATGTATATTAGTCTCAATGGCAAAAAAACACGAGTCAACCTTAAAAAAATCTAGATGATGATGCAATATATCCTCTCCTGAGTTTCTCCTCCCAAATAACAAGTCGTCTGCATTGAAACGCTGGACAAAAATAACCGCAAGTGATCTAAGTAGAGCACAAGCGACCAGGTGGGCGTTTTCCGCCAATTTCAACCTCCCGTTTCAACCCTTTAGCGAGTGGGCCATTTCGACCCAGTCACTCGAAGCCCCCTGACCCAGGACCAGCTGATCCCCAACTTGGCCATGAAGGAAGTGATCGATGCCTTTATCCAGGAGAATGGATGGGTGGAGGACTACTAGACAGATCTGGTCTCTCTATCGCCTCCTCCTCAAGTCAACACGAGACTGTAGAGAAGATGTCGCGGCTTGCCTGGACGCGAACACGGGAGCTGCCGGGGGCCTCGTAGCTCGTCCCGTTCTCTTTGCATCCCAAACATGTGAGGCTGTGTGTTTGTGGCCTGCTACACCCTTTAACACCACCCCCACCCACCATCTTCTACACCTTCATCCTCCTTTTTCTTTCCTCAACATGGGGCCACGCTCTCAGGTCTCCTTCTCTTCTCTTCTCTTCTCTTCTCTTCTCTATTTCTAGCTCGAGTGCCACAATCCCAGGTAAGCGTCAATAAAATGCTCTCGTGTCCATCACGTGACTGCCAAAAGAAAGTCAATCGAAATTCCTCATTTTTAACATTTTGACCTGAAATGGTAATCATGCCAAAAAAAAAACATAAAACCCAAAAAACAGTTTTCATTGTGTGACCACTTTGTGTGCAAGTTTACACAATGACAGTGGGGGGTTAAAAAAAAAAAGTTACAAGTTTATCTGTTTTCAGTTGTCAGCTCGACCTCTAGGTGGCGCCACAATCCCTCACGCGCAGCTGCGTGATTTGACATTTTTAGTGAATCGTTCTTCTTGTGCTACTCATGGAAAGCGATTTAAGCATTTCTTCGATATCCTTGATATCCATCCAGATTGAGATTCATGTACTAGTTAATATGCAGTTTGTCCTCACTAGTAATACAATTCAGTGCACTATGAGGTTATCGACTAACAGCTCAAACGGCTTGTCATGAAGCCTTTTGCGCATTTATTTATTATTCGATATTTTTGATGTGCACGGCTAGTACTACTAGTTAATGGTAGAGAACTAGTGTTTTATGTCATTGGTGGTACAATTCTCATGCAGTTGTCAACTCGTGCATAGTTTTTGCATCACTAGTAATGTAGTTGTTCTACTAGTATGCCAAAGTTGTCCTTTTAGTGAGGACAGGGCGTACTAGTACTTGAACCTTGAGATGGGTATCAACGATATCAGCTTGCCATAAAACCAGTCTGAGCATTTATTTGCAGTGCACTAGTAGCGTAGCAGATAAAGGCCCAAACAGCTTTATGGCAAGCTGTTTGATCCAAAAGAGTGTACTGTACGAGTACGTTGACCTTAAGCTGGGTCTCCAGGATACTGAATAAATGCTCAAACGACTTGCAATACACTCAAGTACAGACAATTGAGATGAGACGAATGTATGCAGTATGTGTTGTTTGGTTTTGATCTGAAACTGTTTAAAAAGGACTCTTTGGGGGGGGAGATGCTGCCTTGAAGTGGAGAAATGAAGACAAAAGTTCTGCTGGATTGAAACAAAAAGAAAAAGTTTTCACATTGTTGAATATTCCATCATAATGTGTGCGAATCAGCTGATGGAGGGTGACGCTTGCACGTGCTTTAAATGGTGTTCATGCGCGCACACGTGTGCTGCGACGATGTGTTTGTTGCTCAGATCGCCGTTGAAGTGACTGGTCTTGTTACAAAAACATGAAAAAAAGCATTTTTTTCGGACCCTGATCCTCCTTGCTGTTACTTTGAAGCGTCCCCTTGCTGACTTGCAAAAAACAATCATCAGGGGGGGGGGGGGGGCAACCATGTTGACTGTCATCATCCCCCTCGGTTAAAATGCTGGGAAAGCATCTGTCATGCATACCTCCGTTTTTGCCAGCATTCCTGTAAAACTGTGCTTTGAGTTGACTGATCTTCTAGCCGAGTGGTTCACGTCAGGGTGAAGAAAGTGTAAATAATTAGCTTGTCTTATTTCTTGACAAAATATGGTTCTTTGTTCTCTTCGTTCGTTTTTCTTGCCGTCTTTCAGCTTGAGAAAAATGTATTAAATGTAGATATGTTGATAACATGAAGGCCCCGTTTGTTTTTCTTTTTTTTTTTTTGGTCCACCATTAAAGCTTGTTGTGTTATTGGGCACTGAAGTATCATTCAAGAGACATTCACTATGTTAACATGCCAACTCTTGCTACACATTGGTATTGTGTTTTTGGTATAACTTCAATTTAGAAGGTAAGCGGTTACGATAGCCATACGACTAAGCAGATGACATGAACCTGTGAATAAATGCCAGTTATTTCAAATATTTGTGCACTCAGCAGTTATTTGTTGAAAATATTAAAAAAAATATTCTAAATTGTGTATCCTAACACAAAAGCTCACATATTGATTTCATATTCACCTTGCTTGGTATTTACATATTAAAGTGTGTTATAGCAAAAGGGCTTAATTGATGTAAAAACAAGCATTTGAACAACAAGCTGTGGTTTTGCGCTCTGGATTTAGTTGCTAATTGAGGCTAGTTTGTCGCATTCTATTAGCCAAACATAAACTAATTCCTCAAACATTGAAACTCACATAAAACAGAGCAGAAATAAAATGACAAAATGATTTTTGTGGAAACAAGCAGAAAACCGAATGTTTAAACAACAAGCTGTTGTTTTGCCCTCTTGCTTTAATTGCTCGTTGAGGCTGGTTTGTAGTTGAATCCTGTTAGCTTAGCGTAGCATGAAGACGCATCATTACCAGTTAATTCATTAAAAGATTGAAACTCTCATAAAACTGCATAACAATAGAATCATAGGGATTTTTCATTTATGGATAAAAGCATAAAACGTATTGGCTTATCTTCAAATAAATGCCTATTTACTGGACGGGTACTTAACATTTTTACATTTCCATCCAACTAAAGTACAACAGCAGCAACAGTGATGTCAAGCTGTGGGCCAAGAGTTAAGTTACTGTATAATGCCAAATAATGAAAATTCAAATGTGAAATTAAAAAGCCAAGTCAATCTTTTATTATGTCTGTTTCTAAAAATGTGTCCGAGCGAGACGTTCTGCGCTTCCGCTAACTAAGATCATCTCCCACAACAGGTTTCTCTCTTTTCGGTTTTCTGAAAACGTTGAAATAAGACTTAGGCAACTCTGCCATTGGGCTAGTAATATGGCAGGTTTAGTTTATTCAACAGATTTGGTACCATTCATAACTTTTGACAATGAAATGCAAAACATTGCGAACTACTGGTGGAAGGTTTTAGGCTTCCATAGATTTTAAAGCAGGTTTACAATGTCCGGTACGGGGGCCATTTATGTTCCACTGCATGTTTTTCTTATTCCAATAATACAATTAAACATGACTTGATGAAACGTTTGAGAAAGTAATATTACACAATTTTTTTTTTTTCAAACAAAATTACAAATGTAACAAAAGTTGAATTTTATTGAATACCACACTATTTTACTGAATACCACACTATATTTTCACTTTAGAAAAACAACTACAGCTGAAACAAAGTGCTGTATATGAATAAAATATAAAACAATAAAAATAGTAACAATAAAAAAAATTAAAGCTGCATTTTAATAATAAAAATAAGACATGGCCCTAATGCTGTACCAATAACATTTTGCTTTTTCACCAATTTGTTTGCTTGTTATATGTTTGACCCATAGCATATTGAGTTGATTTGCGCATATTTCATAAACACAAGATAAAGTGCCCCCCTCGTTCCATTTTTCCTTATGTGACTCAGTGGAAAAACTAAATCCCTATTTTAAAAAACGATAAATGAATAAATAAATAAAAAGGGGTGGGGGGGGGTTGTGTGTATGAGTCCGTCACCGAGCCCATTGTCTTTGCTGACATCACGGCTGGTACAAGGAGGGCAGAGGACAGAGGAGGGCATTACTTTGACGAGCAGACGAACAACAGCACAGCATCATTATGGTAAGAGGATTTTTCAACAGGATTTTGTCTCTTGTGACTTCTGCACTGACCACGTGTGTGTGTGTGTGTGTGTGTGTGTATTTGCAGAATATCTGTATGTTAGCCGCGCTTCTATTTGGCGTGTTTGCTTTGGCCCAGTCCTCAACCAGACAAGGTAAAGTGTGTCGTCGATGGAAAATGAATACAATCATAGATTTATTTGTGTACATTCTTACTGTACTTAAGTCTCACATACTGTATGTGACTTGCTTAATACTGATTAATGATTGATTAGGTTGTTGAGTATGTTTGTGGTCAACAGAAATTCACTGAAGTACAAAATTATGATTTTTTTTTTGACTGTCATTTATATATTATACATGTTTTAATAACTTGACACAACAAACAATGTTTACTTCTAATTATTTGACATAGTTATTTGACTGAGAATAGCTAGGTATCGTTGCCATGACTTTTATGTTATTGAAACGGGTTCCCATAGCTTTGCTAACATGAACGGATTAACAAATGTTAACTACTGAAGAAAATACACCTTCCTTGTGTTTTTTCTTTTTCTTTTTCTGATTAGACGGACAATTCTTTGAAATAAGGATGGCGAATACAGTGGTGCCTTGAGATATGAGGTTTTCGCAATTTTAGCCGGACAATATTTTTTTTTGACTTGCGACTCAACTCACTTCACAACAAGCAGCAGTTTGGCAGACAGGGAGCAATTTTTCAAAAAAGAGACTTGACGCTGTTGATTGCCACTCCCAGTTGAAGTTGACTGTCAAACTAAAAATATAAGAGAAATCCACTTTGTGTATTACACCCACATAAATCTGCTAGCTTATGCTAACACACAAAGGCAAATGCCACGGATGGACTAACAAATAGCATCTATGTGGCGGTGGTAAAATGCTTTATTTGTTGCAGCAACACAGACAATATAACATATATACTTTATACCCTCCGAAAATTGACTAATATTACTGCAGTTTTCCCAGTCACAGTAGTTATGAAACACTTATTTATTTGTGTCTGCATGACTGTATTAAATTGCCCCCATTCATTAATGGTAACAAAGTATTTGCACTTTGTGACTTCCCACCAGTTGGCAACAACCAATGTGTTTGCTGCTTAAGAATATTAAATTCTCATTAAGCTTTAATGCAGATCTCAGAATCAGAATCATCTTTATTTGCCAAGTATGTCCAAAACACACAAGGAATTTGTCTCCGGTAGTTGGAGCCGCTCTAGTACAACAGACAGCCAATTTACAGAACACTTTGGAGACATAAAGACATTGAGAAAAAAACAATTGTGCAAAAAGATGCAGAGTCCTCTAGCACTCAGAGCAGTTCGAATGACTGATATTGCAATAGTCCGGTGCAATGACCATTGTGCAAAGGGCGCCGAGACTTCAAGGAGTGTATGCGGTTTAAAGTGACGAGTAGTGCGATCGTCTGGGACAATGATGGTTGTGCAAATGTTACAGACACTGTAACACTGCTACTCTGGCATGAATGGCCAGTATTGGTCAACAACAGATATATAACAGATATGCAAATAGTGCAACAACACAATTCTTGGCATAATTTTAACACTTAACAGTCGTGTTGTACCGTGCGACCTCCGGTGACAAAATGTCCCGCCTGTTTCATTTGCTCCAGTGGGTCTGACCGGCAAAGTCCTGGTGTTCCCTTACGAGACCGATTTCAGCTATGTGACCCTGATGCCGCTGAAAGAGATGGCGCTCAAGGCCTTCACGTTGTGCATGCGTGTGGCCACCGAGCTGCCCGAGGAGCGCCAGATCATCCTGTTCGCCTACCGCACGGCCGACTACGACGAGCTCAACGTGTGGCGCGAGAAGGACGGACGCGTTTCTTTTTACATGAGCGGAGATGGCGTTTTCTTCTACCTCCCCCCGCTGGGCACCTTCCGCACCAGCGTCTGCCTGACCTGGGAATCCGTCACCGGCCTCGCTGCTTTTTGGGTGGACGGGAAGCGCAGCACCTACCAGGTGTACAAACCCGGACACGGCATCCGTCCCGAGGGCACCGTCCTCCTGGGCCAGGACCCTGACAAACATTTGGGGGGCTTGGAGGCCTTACAGAGCTTCGTGGGGGAGTTGACTGATGTGAATATGTGGGACTATGTCCTCTCCAGGAGCACGATCCAAGCCTGGCATTACGGCCACAAGGTCCCGCAAGGCAACATCTTGGACTGGGCCACCGTTGATTATGAGCTTAACGGCAATGTCATGGTGGTGGAAGACGACTGACTCACTGTGGCGTCCCGTGGAGGGAAGCCAGACATCCGCGTTGGACCACCTCTGATATGTGTGATCGCCTTACTTACATTTGATCTAACGTTAGATTAGAGCCCCTAAGGTAGTGGTTCTCAAACTGTGAGGTCCCCAGGCCTATGGGGGTCTAAGAGCTGTAGCTTCTTGGGGAATGATTTACTATAAATTGTAGCATTTAAAAAAGTGCATACGTAGAGATGGACACCAATAAAACAAATATACTAACCAATTACACCTCCATACCGTAGCTGTGGACCTATTAAAAGCTCTGATATGATATTGATAACACTAGAATCTGAATTTGTTCCCTTAAAAACAAAAGGCATATTTTTTTTTCTGTAATAGAGATGTCAAAGTTAAAGCGGTAACTGATGATTAATCACAAAAAAGTATCGCATTAGTCATGGAATAACTCAAATTAATCACATAATTAATTAACACACCCACGCTCCTTTATCTTAACCATGGATGGGTATCTGAAAGGCAGCGCAGTTCGCTAAAAGGTCAGTGATCAGGTCAATGCTTACGCCAGTGCAAAGATGAGTGAGGGGACTGACGGGTGTGCTCGGCGGCAAATTTTGCTTCAAAAGTCACCCGATGGGACTTTCAATAAAAGAAAAAGGGGAGAAAAAAAAAAGGTAATTTGCATACGGTGCAGGGCTGAACATTGAAGCAGACCAAGTTTAAAATATCTCAAAGCAAAATGTGGGACTCTGTGTGGTACAGTTAATGAACAGAAACCGGTTTAGTAAGAAGCAGTTAATTTATTTGCTGATAATACAGTGGTACCTTGACTTAGGAGTTAAATTTGTTCCATGACCACACATGTAATTCAAGCTATCTGCCAAACTGCACACAACAGGAAAGGAAGGGCAGACTAGACATTGCTCCCTTGCACTCCTTTTGTAGAACCTTCCCTATGGTTAGAAAAAAAGCTTGCATGTAAGTCAAATTCTTGCTCACAGTACAAAGCAAAAAAAGTGACCAATCAGCGAATCGCAACTCGAAAACACTCATACTGGCATACCTGTACATCATAAAGTATCTAATTAACAACTCCACAAGAACCTAAAAATTAGGTTCATTTAAAAAAAAAAATGCACAACTAAAGAGTAATCATCAACTAAAACTGTGAAATCAAATGCAGTACAGTACTTAAAAATAAAGGGTATGTTACTAACATGACTTGTGTGTTTTTATTGGCTGTCCATCCAAAATCACGACACAATCGTCAGTTTGATGAGCCACACACTGAGCCGATTGTCTGCAGGCCTGCTGACATCATGTTCTCCTTGGCTAGCGCTATCAGCGTCACTCAAATTCTGTTGTTTTGTCTGTTTTGAAGAGAATACAACTTTATTGTCACTGTCACAGGGACAATGAAAATCCGTTAGGCTCCGACAATTTGCAGCATTGGGGTGAAAATAATATGAGCACGCAATTATCAAAAGACACTCTTTTATGTCCGAGCCTGACATTTGACTTTCAAGCAAAAGGGCAAAAAGATTGTTTGACCTTGGCAGAGGTCTTCACTCTAGTGAGGCCATTTGAGTTATGGTTAAGTTTAGCGGGGGTGCAAACTACGACCTGCAGGCCAGAAAAGGCCTTCATAATTTGATTCAGCCCACCAAGCATTTACACAAAAGTGTGCCCAAGTGTGTTTAAGATCATATTGACGTTTCCTTCCCTATACATGATCGTCTAAAACGAGGGAAAGTCTGATAAATTCATATTTTTTTTCACCATTTCGTTAAATCATCCCAGCATTTCAGAACCTTTTAAGATGTTTCACCCCATTTGAGGCCAGGCCTAAGTGCGTGCCAAAGAGACACTATAAGAGGGATTTGTTACATGTAACTAGCAGAAATGAAATCATATGGCGCCGCTTGCTTCGCAAACATTCAGCTCAGGGTCAGATGTTCTCCATCCAAGTGTAAGTTGCAGTGTGCCGTCTCCGTTTGTGTCCATGGCTCCTTGCACTCATTATCTCGGCCTGCGCTAAGACATCGTGACCTCCTTGCAGAGACCACCGAGAAGTTTCTGGCGCACGGCCCAGGCTCCCTTGAGGCTGGGAAAGTGCTGTGTTCTGAGTGTGTGTGTGTGTGTGTGTGTGTGTGTGTGTGTACGTGGGTGCGTGCATGTGCCGTCGGCGCTGTGGCTGCTGCTAAATAAGGAGAAGGCAGCGCCAATGAGTTGTGACTGCGGGTCAGCAGCCAAATGTTCCACCTTCCTGGATGTTGCAATGCATCAATCGCGGTGCCCACTCACTGTGTGGTAACACCTTTGCGGACCATCTGGTGGACCGAGCCTGGCATCTCGGCTCACACACACAAACACGTACGCACACACGGCTTCATGCGTTTCCACCCCAAAAGGGATGCTAAATCCTCATACATGCAGACGAACAACAGCTCATCATTGTATGCTATTAAGTGCTTGTAAATGGAATGTAAAGTTTTGCTCTGGTTCTATTCCTGTTTCTGAACCTAACAAAACTTTGGGTTTTTGGAAATGCACAGTTTAAAAGGTTAAAACTTTTTTTTTTTTTTTTAAAAACATTACTCCAATAAAAGTATATTAGTCCATTGTAAGACATTTTTTAAACAGGAAAAAATTTACTAAAAGGAAAGAATTCTTTCTGTATTTCATTCTGAGAGATGAGACGATGGAACATTTTAGGTAAGGGTTAAAAAAAAAAAAAAAAAAGTCCAAACATAAAACACTTTTAAAATATAAAAATTTAAATGAAAATAAATCATACTTTTATGGGTACTCAGGTTTCCGCCCACATTTAAAAAACCTACTTCTTAGGCTAGTTGAAGGCTAAATTGTCCTTATGGGTGTACTTATGAGTGTAAATGATTATTTGTCTATATGTGCCCTACGATTGGCTGGCAACCAATCCAGGGTGGACCCCGCCTCTCAGCCAAAGTCAGCTGGGACAGACTCTAGCACACAAACGACCCTATAGTGGTATAGAAAATGGACACATGGATGTACTGTATTTCACCAGCATTGGGGGCAAGTGGGATACTGCCCCAGCAGATCCAGCAGATGGCACTGTGGTGAAAAAAGCTTTTTGACATTTAAGGTGCCGATTGAATCGGGAATTAACCTACACACTTACTCTTTGCCAACACTGGCGTCCTCACCCAAAAATCGATTTAAAAACAGCCAAAGAAAAAGCAAATCATTTTTGAGGCGTATTTTTCCAGAAATTTTTGGTTGAACTCTAAATTGTATTACCTTTTTCCCGTAGAACACAACTAAAGCTAGTTGCAGAAAAACGCACCCTTTTGCACCTCTCCGTGCACCCCAGCACCTTGCTCCTTCTAAGGTGCCATGCTAAGTGGAGGAGTAGCTAGCAGATTAGTAGCAGGAAAAGTCTACTAGAGGCGCTGAACTTTATTCAGTTTAATCAGAAGCTCTTTAAATGGTGACCGGTGTCTGCTGACTCCTATTTAACATGAGTCTGAATGGGGCATGAGTCTGAATATCCACCATACAAACCTTTTTGGGTGGGCGTCAATTAAAAATCTATCTCTGAGTCAAAAATGTAACAAAACGGCTTATAGGAAAGTAGTAATTTCTTTCAAAGCGGCTACGTACACGCTAGCGTCCTTGCACTGCGGGTGCATTTTGTCGTAATCGAATCGTGTAAGGCATTTTTTTCTTTTTAAGTTAATGTAAAATGAGTTTGAAATGTTATTTAAGTGCTTCGGTGTCTTAGTTTGGGGTATAGGGTTGAAACTAAAAAGATTTTAGGGGGGAGTGAGCCCTCACTATGTGATCAAATACAATCCTTATTCGAAGTCCGTGTAAATATGCATCATATTTGCCATCGTTGTAGCTTGACTTAGACCTTGGTTGAGGTAAATAAACCCTGTGCACGACCAAGGCTTTGTGTTACGTATACTGGAGATGCGGGACATGATAAGTGGCTGTATAACTCATCCTCGTGCGTGTTTTATCCGAGTGAGCGAGCGGTTGCAGGCCCCCCTCCCTCCTGCCAGATCTGCATATCGGCCCCATGGTGCTTTGAGGTGCCGCTGACTCGGGTGCGTGCGGGGCTGGTGAAATGTCTTCCACGCGAGAGGAGCTAGACGGCAAGCGGGAGGGAGAAGCGCGTGAGCCGGGCGAGGGCAGACAGAAGGAGGGCCGTTCTGGATTCCTTCGAGCAACTCCAAATAGATTTCCAGGCAAAACATATTTGCATACGGCAAGACAGTGCTACGAGCTATCCCGGCGAGCTGAGTGAGGCATGTGTGCACTGAACAGATGGGTAATGTTTTTAGAGCTTTCTTGCAGAAATTTCTGCCCATTAAATTGAGATCTTGGGCATTATTCAGCCGGCGTTTGTTCACGGAGATGACAAAGAGGCATCCGCCGGATCAAGCTGCTCTTGTTAATCGCACATCATTCCCAATTGAGGGAGGGCTGCATGGGCCAACTTTTCAGCTCAAGGGCCACGTTTGATTCGGACAGATGGGCCCGGTCAGTCGTAGATGGGGCGAACAAAAAAAAACCAAAAAAAAGCGCAATATGTAAATATGTTCATTTCAGTAAGAAAGTGATCATTCATGCTCATTTCCAAATTGCATTTACAATTAAATAAGATTAAAAAACACGTATATTTTGGTATTGTAGGTCAAAAATATTTTTAAATAAAATAGCAACTCATGCTCACTTTTAAAGTGTATTGTTGATGATTATTCTATTCCTACTTAATTAAACAATTAATTAAAAATATTTATTTGACTAATATTAGATAAGGGGTTTACAAGCTTAGATGATGTTTAAAAAAAGTAAAATCAAACGTGTATGTGAAATATGTAAAATTAATTTTAGTTCAATTGTTTTTCATTTAAGAAGGTAATAATACATTTCTAAATTCTGTTTATAATTTATGTAATCATAATTAACCAATTAATATATAAAATAAGTACTTTTTTATATTTTATGTAAAAATGTATTGTAACAGAGTCATAGTTATTTTTACAATTATTTCTATAATTAACTAATTATACTAATTAACTAGTTTTTATTTTACTATTTTTAAATTGTATTTAAAAATATTTTCCGAATTTTGTAGCAATTAATACTTATTTTTAAATGTTATTTTGTAGAATTAACGAATTGATATTATTTAATAAAATGTTTAACTCATATTTTCTAATTTATGTAGAATGGATTTCATTTCCAAATTGGTTTTAGGATTATATAATTATAACCAATTATTTGAGAAAATGAATGTAGCTATTTTTATGTAAAAATTAATTTTATTAAAGTAACCATTTTTAAATTGTATTGCTTATAATTAATCGGTTACTAACCAGTTGTTTAATCAAATAAACAATATTTTATTAAAGTTTTTGTAATTAATGTAAAAACTATTTTTAAAGTTAAATACTAAATCATTCTCATTTTAAATTGTAGTGTTTGTATTAATTTAGTTATACTATTTGGTGGCGGCACGGTGGCCGACTGGTTAGAGCGTCAGCCTCACAGTTCTGAGGACCCGGGTTCAATCCCCGGTCCCGCCTGTGTGGAGTTTGCATGTTCCCCCCGTGCCTGCGTGGGTTTTCTCCGGGCACTCCGGTTTCCTCCCACATCCCAAAAACATGCATTCATTGGAGACTCTAAATTGCCCGTAGGTGTGACTGTGAGTGCGAATGGTTGTTTGTTTGTATGTGCCCTGCGATTGGCTGGCAACCGGTTCAGGGTGTACCCCGCCTCCTGCCCGATGACAGCTGGGATAGGCTCCAGCACGCCCGCGACCCGAGTGAGGAGAAGCGGCTCAGAAAATGGATGGATGGATATTATTTGGTAAAATAAAAATTGTTTCTTTTACTAATGTTTTGGATTTTATGCAAAATAGTTTTTAAAATAATAAATCAATAACTCATGACAATCTTTTCTGTCTTAGTCACAATTATTGAATTTGAAATGGTTGTATTGTTTATTTATTGAATTTTGTTTTGTTATTTACAATGCATCAATTAACAAAGGATTTCATGAGATCAAAGAATGAAAAAAATCATTTTAATAAGACAATTTTAGGAGGAAATGACTAAATTTATGCTCGGCGGGCCACATTTAAGAGCGGAGCCGGATGTATGTGGCCCACAGGTCATAGTTTGGCCACCGCACGATAGATGGAAGCGACCTACCAACTTCTCTTCATTTCTAAATCATTAGCCCAAAATAGCACAGTTGTCTAAGTCATATTTGAAAGTTTTTGGAAAATATGAGAAAAAAAACCCCCAACATTTTTAACAAGCTCATTGGTATTTTATTTATTTGGTAACAGTGGGTTAAAATGGACTTTTATGCTATTTGGCTAACGACATGGCAATAAGAACATAAAGACCTCAATGTTAGTTTAGTCCTTCCCTCTCTCTCTCTGTCTTTCTCTCTTCCTCCCCCCAAGAGGATGTAATGTGCCAGTGTGGCCCCTCGTCCTCCCCCTCTGGGCTGTATGAAAAATTCACTAGGCCTTCCCATTAAAGTCATTCCGAATCAGGGAGCAAGGCGTCGCGTCGGACCGACACCGCACTTTTACCTCTTCACACTTAGCAACGCAAATTGTTCTGTTTTCCAAACACTAAAATCACAGCCGGTCGGGTAAAGCCTATTACTTTACGTTGCTTTATGCACGAAACATGGTTTTCACAAGGTACAGGGCGAGAGAAGGACTTTCACAACCACACCCTTTTTTCACATTCAGTATTGATCTATGTGTACTTTTCTTTTGCTATTGCCTATGCGCTAGTTTTAAGATATCAGTGCAATTTTCGGCTGTTTTCCTTTTATGAAAATTTCCACTCACTGTCAGCTGATCATTTTGCTCAAATCAAGGAATAGTCCGAATTTGTATCACTTTTGAGTTTTTTTAAGATGAATTTTTGTCGCTCATGTTCAAAATGAACACACACACAGACACAAACATGCACACACAAGCATCATCATCATCATCATCAGTCGTGAATGGTTAAAAACAGATGGACAATACCCTTTTCAGTGGGCGCCTTTCACACTGACGGTGCGAAGTCTGACCTTTACAGCGGTGAGGGTGAGAGCGCTTGGCTTCCACCGGTGCGATACCTCCAGGCAGGACAGCCCAACAGTCCGCCGAGTCAGCTTACCGGACTTTAACGTGACAATATGGAACAATTTGACCTTAGAGTCACAGATTCAAAGGGTACACTGGCTTGTGATAAGGTGACGATTGTTGAAACTCCAATATTCGTAGTTTAGCCCATAAATATACGGCAAAGTTTGATCCCAACATTTCAAACTCATCTTTCAAACTCAGCCTTTTAAATAAATAGCTGACAACTGATTTGCTTTTGAAAAAAATAAAATACACCCGGTTCATTTGTACATGGCAAAGATTTTCACTCACAACTTCCGTCGAGATGCATCATTTCAACAAAACAGTGAATCCACTGGTCATCATTTGCATAGATTTTCTTGGGGCCAACCTACATTATCCTCTGTTGTTTGCCTGAAAAATTCAGCTTGCTGTTTTGATACTCAGGCCAACACCACGTCTAATATAAACATTTTGCATTGGCACCATCTAGTGACATCCTGGTTCTTAGCAACTATATTGAACTAAGACGAGAAGATTTACTTTGTCCAGAGCCTTGTCAAATAGAAAAGAAAAGTGTTTGGCCGCCATCTTGTGGCATTTACAGCAATTACAAACCTTTTTGGGTAGGGGTCAATTACTCACATATTTGTAACAGTATGTATTAATATCATATATATAACAATACAATATAATAAATATAATACACACCACGTTGATTGTACTTCCTTGACACCAATTGGAGCGTTCTCATTAGCCAAGGCTTTGGGGCCTTCTTATGGCATTTTCGAGCATTGCAGAAAGAGAACAAAATATGTGAATAGGTTGAATGGCGATTTGCGAATAGACGGGTCTCCCCTTAATACGGAAATAATGATGATCACGTCTCAGTTTACTCCAAAAATGTATCTACTCGATGTGAAATGTTTCTGTGGCATCAATAACAACATGCACACAGGTTAATTATGTACCTTCTGCCATCTAGTGGAATAGCATTTAATTGATCTGCCTGTCACTATATGTCAGTGGCATTGATAGATGAACAAAGATATGTTATAAATATAACATATCTGTGTATAAAGTCAGAAATGATCATTTTCGGAGCAATGAAGTGAAATTGGATTATTTTTGACAGCACACCTGAGAAGTGCGGGCATAAGCTAAAAATCATGTGAACATTTGATTTATTTCTAAATATGCCCGTTTCCTAACCTCCGTGGAGGTGTGTATTTTATTTATTTATTTTTTTAAGCATGTTTTAGCATCAGCCCTCAGTGGCCTCCGCGCCCGCGGCCTCCTCCAAACATATGAGCGCTGCCACAGTGCGCGATGCTGCCAGGCGCTCCGTGGCCTCCTGATTAAATATTACAGCCCTCTAAATGGATGGAGATTAGCCTCTGTGGGAATGTTAGGACTTAATTTACCCCCCGGCCACAAGTCTCCTCTGTGTGTGTGTGTGTCTGTACGTGTGTGCGTGTGGTTAAAAAAGAAAAAAAAAAAACATGGAGGGGAGGTGGTGTTCTACATCAGCCTGGGTGTAAAATGGCTTGCGTGTGTTTTGTGGGTGGTTTGAGGTGGATTTCCTCAGGGGGCAACAGGATGTGTCCAAAGTACTTTTTCAGAAGAGCATTGTTAATATTTTTATTTTTTAAATTTAATTTCATTTTACTTCTCTAAGTAAAAGAGTTTCTTTAGCAAACTGCATATATTTACCTATACTGTGAATATGCTGTTGGTACTCAAAGCATTATTATTATTTTTTTAATTTACAAACAATATAGGTCAAATCCATGTAAATGAGATGCTGCGGGGCTTTTATTAATATTTCTAGATTTGCTTGTGTTCGCTGCCACACGCTGATGTCAGATTGGGGAAACTGTGCTAAAATGTGACAGTCAAGGCAAAGGAAAGTGTTCAATTCCCACTTGCCATTCAAATTTGTGGATGTTTTCAGTGTTGTGTTATGCCATCTCAGCATTGGGCCCTGAATTATTGATATGTTGGTTTTGTAGTTCACCGCCTATAAAATGCTTTTAAGGACGTGAGTGCATGTTTTGAGGTCTTTGCATGAAAAGCTTTAACTTTATTATTTATAAACACACATTTTATGGAAAAGGGATTTACACACCTTTCATCACATTGTATGGAGCACCAGACATGACAAAGCGAGAAATGCGGCTGCAATATAGACATAAGATGCACGCAAAATGCTGATTTGTGGCCACGAAATAGGTGGGGTCTGACATTGTTTATTTGTATTTTGTCCACACATTATGACTACTTTGTGGCCACAAATGAGTATGGCGTGTGCACATTATACCTAATTCGCGGCCAGAAATCAGTATTTCGTGGTCACAAATTAAAATGTTGTGCTCACATTTTATCTTTGTGGCCACAGATTAGCATGAGTAAATCAGACATCAACCATCACATTGTCTAACGTACTTTGTACCTAATTCGTGGCCACATATTTGTATTTTATGGCAAATTAACATTTCCTGCGAATGCATATTATGTTAACTAATTTGTGGCCACGCATTAGCATTTTGTGCGGACGTTATATGAGTATCGTGGCTACCTACAATCCCCATGTCATGTTTGGGGCTTTACTACTGGGCATACCTTTAATCATCTGACACACACGCATACACACACAGTTTGTGAAACACATGCGGTTGTGCTACAGCAATGGGAAGCACATGTAACACTGCGAGGCTTTAATTCTCTCTTCATTTTCTTCTCATATTGGACAAACACATCCATCATACGCACGTATTCGTGGAGCATTGTCAGACAATAACCACACATGCACACACACACACACACACACACACACACACATGCACACACCAGCAGTGTGCGCCACTGGGCAGAGACTAGCCTGAAAGATTGAAAGCAATTAAAACTATCATCTGCAGTGGCTCTGGGCTGGCCCGTGGCTGCGAGGGGGGAGCTGCCACTGTGCATCAGCCACTCGCTGTCGACAACGCTCTGCGACGTGAGAGCCCAAGTGGCAGCACACAAACGCACGAGCGCTGACGCACACGCGGCGATACGGTGAACCCCGTTTATCGCAGGGGGGGATACGTTCCAAAGCCACCCGCGATTGGTGAAAAGCTGTGATATAGGGAGGTGTGAAACACATTTCAACTAATCAAAACACATTTTTAAAGTCATCCTGAGCATCTGTTTTGCAAAGCGTGCTTGATGACACTTTACAGTTAAATGCACAATACATTGCCATTAATTCGATCCAGCCGCCCCCCCCCCCCCCATAAAACACTAAACATTTTTGTAATGTGTTTATTAACAAGGAAAACAGCACTCTGTAATATTGTACTTTATAAAACATATAGCAATAACATACTTAAATAGAAGGTAAATAATTAAACAGAACACAACTATTGTAAGTGACCCAGTAAGCTACCGTAATTGTCAATCAGTTTTCACAGAGGATAAAGAATATATGCCTGTGACTGGTATTGTAGAGTATTGTTATATTGTCTATTGTCTATATCGCATGTGTTGCTGCACTGTTTGTGTTCAAATATCAAAATCATTGCTTGAAGCGTTATAACACCACCACATTGATGCTAAGTGTTAGCCTGTCTAAAGTGTTTTCCGTTATGTGTTAGCGTTAAGCTAGCGACTTTAAGGCAAAATTATGTTGTTATTTTATAGACACACTGTGTATTTAACTTTGTTTATGTTTAGTTTGATGGTAAACTTCAACTAAGGGTGGCTCGAAGCCTCTTTTTATGAATAATTACTGCCAAACTGCTGCTTGTTGTGAAGTGAGTTGAGTTGATTTGTATCTTGGATTTGTACTCACAAGTCAATGCAAAAAAAAAAAAAAAAAAAAAAAAAAAAAAAAAAAGGGCCGAACAACGGCTCAGTATCTTGAGAAACTCGTGAGTTGGGTCACTCATATTCCCAAGGCAGCATTACTGGTTTCTTTTTGTGACTTTTAGTAGGCGTAGATGTTAGTGCTTTATCATGAGGATGGCTCTGTATGTGCATCCCTCAAAAGAAAAACAGTGAGCAGAGAGAAACTTTTTTCGAAGGGATGATATGACAAGTTTGTGCAGACTGCCTGCAGTGGCGGGCACGTCTTCATCTTAAAGTCTGAACATTTGAGCAAACTGCGCCATCCCAACTCAAAGCACACCTACTCACACACACGCAGAGCTCCACAGTCAGATATCATTAAGTTGGAGTACTGTAACTCCAAGCTGTTTGGGACAGAACCCCGAGCGTCTCCCGCGTGTTCGTCCGCCTCGCTCTATTTGGATTGGCCCTCAGCAAGTCTCCTCAGGACAATCCCACCGCCGCCATTATCGGCTACTGTCACCGAGCGCGGACCTCTCTCTCTCTCTCGCCGATCGACTCTCAAGCTGTCACTCTCACTTACCGTCGACATTAGCACCGGTGCTTCCCTCATCCCGGTCCTCCCCTCGGTGCGTTTGAGTACATATCTCCGCTACTTAATTTGACAGGACCCTGTTTTGTCAGCGTGACAGGCCCATCGCGAGACACTAATAGGCCACGGAGACCACCAGCAATGGCACCAGCCAGGGAGCGCCCCGCGGTGCCAGCCCGCATCACCCTCCACGTCTCTCGGGGCGATGCGGGCGAGAGGGGGTCAGGGCTGGACCGGTCAGGCGGCGTCGCTGTCACACCGGACCACAGCAGACTGGACGCGGCCTCAGTGCTGACACCCGTCACCAAACTGCAAGCGAACCCGCCCCTGCCCCCCCCCCTTCCCAAACGAGAGGAGAGTAAAAAGAACAGCCATTGGGGGTATCTAATGACTGCGCCTGCCAATCACAAAGATGCAGTCTTCGCATAGCAAGAGAAATTATTGCTATTTATTTTCCGCGCACGTGTCTGACTGACTGACAGTGAGCTGCTAAGCTGCGATAGCCGCTAATTGTTCGCTGGTGGCTTTCGGCAGCTTCTCTTTTGTGACTGAAATGATCTGTCGATCTTTGCGTCCGTTTGTGTCCAGTATGTACAGTATCCCTCACTAACTTTTTCAATAATGATATTGTGAAGATCGAGTTGAGTTTGATTATTTGTTACAGAGTGTTCTAGTCGTTTGGGGCAGAACATTGAAAAGATCAACCAAAAGTAGTAAGGCCTTTGGGAACAGAGAGGTTAATAAAGTGCGGGTGGTTGTATGCACGGTGAGCAGAGAGCGAAGATAGCGTGGTTATTTTTCTCTTCGGTAAAGAGGGCAAATGTAATTGAGATCAATTAAAAATGTGTCTTTTTCTTGAGTTTGTCAGCAGGAAGGCGTAATAAAGAGCGACGGGAATGGGAGCCATGGGGGTCTTTGGTGTGGTGAATTATTAAGGTTTACTAATACTTCATAAATCCTCTCTTTGTCCTGTCCATTACCGACCTGTCACATCCTCTCGCCGCTGCTAGACTGACTCACTCGCTTCATCTAGATGACAGAAGTTAAACTGTGTTCCGGAGGAGATGGGCGAAGGGGGACGAGGTGGTGGGGGAGGTGGGGGAGGAGCCGGGGAGGAGGGGGGCACGGCTCTCCGCAAGTAGGCCCCAGGGCTCGATGGTTTGGAAATATTTAGCGCCGCCTCGTGCGTCGCTTTCTTCTAAACCAAACGAGAGAACGCAATATCTCTAGAAATTGGGTGTGAATGCTGACGAGCTGATGCTGAACTGAAATGCTGGGAAATTGAAGCCTTGAAATGCGCAATGTGACAAAGTGAAGTTGGAATGGGCCTCAAAATGTGGAAGAAGGTCAATATGTGAAATGTATCACAATTGATATGAGAAATAGCGCTGAAGATGCCCCCGAACGAGCGGAACAGTTTGAAGCGTGAAGGGTTTGTTTCGGTTGAGACATGTGGAAGGTGTGGGCAAATATGTAAAATATCTTTTCATTTGGGAATTTTATTGTGGAAATGTGCACATTTTGGGAATGTGATAAATAGCTCTGTATATTTCCTGAACGGAGTGTGAACGGTCCGGCTTGAGAAATGTGGTAGGAGGAGGTAAATATGTCGAATGTCTGCATCGCTTTGGGAATGTTGTCGTGGAAAATGTGGGAATTTGGGGAGTTAGTATGAAAAATGTTTCCCCAGATGTCCTGAATGAGCTGAACAGTTGAAAGTTGGAATCGCTTGAATCTATTAAATAAGTTGACGGAAGTGGTGTATGAAGGCACTTCAATGTGGAAGATGTCATTTCAATGGGAATTACTTTCATCGAAAACGTGTAACAATGAGAGAATTCCACATTTTCCATGTCAATGCAGACGTTTTCCATATTTACCTCTTCCTTTCACATTTCTTAACCGATTCAAACTATTCCAACTTCAAACTGTTCATCTCATTCTGGCTAACGTGCGAACTACTTTTCACACTCCTCCAAATGCCCACATTATTTCTCACCATCCCACATTTTCAATGTCAACATCCCCAAATCACTGTAGTTTGACATATTTACCTCCTCCCTCCCACATTTCTCAACCGATTCCCATTCCATGCTGAAGCGCATTCACACAACGACGAAAAGACGCTTGTAAAGACAATGAGCCGGCAGCCGGATGAAGTAAGCCAACTCGTCTTTCTTGCCATCTTCCTCGTGAACTCCCCTCGCATCCACACCAGCAGCTCTCTCCCTGTGATCGCCCCCCACCACCCATCTCCTCCTCCCAAAACAGCAAACCTTGCCTTGCCTCAGTGCGTGCCTGGCGGACTCTCGGCGGTCTCGACAGCCGAGCTGGTCGTTGCCCCGAGCGCTGTGGAGCTGTCGCCTCTCGTTAGTGTCACCACGCCTGCCTGCTCCTTGATTAGAGAGTGAGGTGCATGGAAGGAGTATGCGTGCGTGGTGTGTGTGTGTGTGTGTGTGTGTGTGTGTGTGTGTGTGTGTGTGTGTGTGTGTGTGTCTTCACTAGCGCATTGGGGCTGCGCGGTCACTACTCCCCCCTTGCCGCCGCCCCTGCCTTGTGCCCGCAGAGCTGCTTTTAAAGATCAGTGAGTTGGTCAATTGGCCCGGCAAGTCCAATCCCGCGGAAGGTCACTGATGACTCAATGGACCAGTCATTGAGGCCATCTGTCACGTCACTCCGTGTGTGCGTGTTTGTGTGTGTAAACCAGCTAAAATCAATGAGGAAAGGATCTATATGCAGAGGTCCCCCGATATATTGCGGTTCACTGTTTGCGTCCCTGTTATATCGCAGATTTTTAAGATTTTTATTTTTATTTTTAAGTTTTAAATAATATTGGCAAGTCGAAATTGAAAGTTACGCACCTTCAGTGTGGTGCCAGGTTGTGTCACAACATGACGGGCAGCATTGAGATATATTATATTTTATATATATGAGTATTGTTGTATGCTGTGTTTGTAGCAGTTGTTTGAAGGTTTATAATTATGGTCACATCCAGGAATATGTCCGTTAGCCGTCAATGGCGTTTTGCATTATCCTGTATGTTAGCATTAAGCCAGCAGACTTTTATTAGACGGAATTATATGGTTTGGTTGAGTTTAGCTGTTTATAAATACAATGTTCAATTCGCATTTGTTTTACGTGTCAGTTTTACAGTAAACCTCACCTGGGAGTGACAAATAAATAGCTCTTATTTGGAGAACAGAGCGAGAGCACTAACAAATACTATAAAAAGTGCGTTTAAAGTATATATACTATATAACGCGAGTAGGGAGGAATTGACTGCGTTGTGTGTATTCATAGTTGTGGTTATCCTTTGCTGTGGTGCATCAAAAACACATTATGACACACTTCTTCTACACAATTACTTAATTAATGCCTTTCTGAAGGTGTGCATTATTAGACAAATAAAATGTACTGTATGAATGTTCCGCTTACCAGATGATGATTTGGTGTGACCTTGGAGCAAACTTTGGGTTGATGTGATGGTCAGGTCAGTGAGTGGCTGCACCCTGAGGGGTCCAGAAGTGTGCTATGCGCGCTAGTCCACTTCCTGAATGTCGTGCCCAAGGCACAGCTGTCCATTTGTGGACAATTTCTCTGCCCAAAGGGACCGCTGACTGACTGACTGACTGAGTGACTCCATGGACCTTGTATACACACACACACACACACACACACACACACACACACACACACACTGTCCATCTGTTTGACTCTGTCTATCATTTACCACTCTGGAAAACACAAGCAGACATCTTGGTTCATTATGAATTTAAAGTATTTAGTAAGTGACATTTTATTGAACTGGACTGAGGAGTTGTTAAAACTGCACTTGGTTGTTTGTTCCCTGTTTTATTAACTCACATGGTGTTTGTACTGAGGGGGAAAAAATGGATATGCTATCAAAATGTGTCCCCACAGCTTTGCTCATGTTGTGAAATGACAAAGGTTTTTACAAGTTATTTAGATACGAGCAGTCGCTTAACTGATTTTTTTTTGTTTTTTTTGTGGAGAGATACGAACAAAAATTTGAGATACGAGTGGGCTTCAGACTCCCACCGTGAGATGGCAGCAGGAAACCTCAACTTTCAGCCACCATCAATTCACACTGGTTTCCTAACAGTTGGTGGCGCTCATGCGCCATTAAGCTGGTTTGCCAACTGCCAATAGAGGCCACAGAAGAAGAACAAGAATGCACAAAACTGGGGCTGACACTAATGATGATTTTAATGATTGATTCATCTATTGATATCTTTTAAATTAATTGATGAATCAGATTAAAAAAACATTTAAAATTCCCATCCCTTTAGTAAAAAAAAACAGGACACTCTTCCAAATTGACAGGGCGGAAAATGCACAAACATAAATTGATGGTGATTCACTGACTGGTTTTGTTTGTAACGTCAGAAAATCTGCAAAATATGTTGATACTTGTTTTCTAAAATAAAGTCAGAATTTAGCAAATGTCTTTTTTTTTCATGAAACGTCAAGATAATCTGTCTGCTTGCATGGAAGACTAAAGAAATTTAAAAATATTTACTGTTGAGAAGCTGAAATTCTGAGGATTCGGACAATTTAAAGTTAAACAATGGCTCTAAACAATTAATTGATTATCAAAAATTTGTATTGATTAATTTGAATGTTGAATGTAAAATGTTAGGTACAGTTGTGTTTTGTGCTTCTATTT
Source organism: Phycodurus eques (assembly GCF_024500275.1). Taxonomy (NCBI): domain Eukaryota; kingdom Metazoa; phylum Chordata; class Actinopteri; order Syngnathiformes; family Syngnathidae; genus Phycodurus; species Phycodurus eques. The sequence goes on along the minus strand of NC_084543.1, from coordinate 6,877,103 downwards.
TCCAAGTTTACAGGTTATCCGGAGTTTTATAAAGTACAATGCCATTGACCATCATAAAATAACAATTTGGTGTTTTTTTGGGGGGGTGTGGGATGGATTAATTCCATTTCCATTGATTTCAATGGGGAAAGATGATTTGCGAGTGTTTTGAGATACAAGCGTGGACAGAGAAAGAACTTTGGTGGGAAAGTTACTTCCCACCACTGTTGAATGTAGTCGGGTCAGAGGTCATCCTTTAGCCCACAAGAAGCCACTATTCCAGTGCTCCCCAGCTCCAAATGATGCAAACAGCTTAGCGGCAGTGAAAAAGCACGAGGCTGACAGCCACTGAGAGGCAAACAAGCCTCCCCCCAAGCTATGGCTTCCTGACTTGTTTATTTGCTAACTGGCTGAGAGGGTCTGTGCTGCGCTGGGGGGCAGAGGCTGAACATATGGTTTGCTAAAACGCGGACTTGTAGTTGGGAGGCCGAGGCACCCTAAGGGATGGAGCTGACGGTCTTTGGTCCCTGTCTCCCTTGATTCCTGCCGCATGGACAGCCAGCGTCGCACCGGCGTCCTCCAGGAGTTGGCGCTGTCTTCCCCCGCTAACGCCCCACCACCGAGGGAAAGTGATGGGGGGCTGCATGGGTGGGGGGCTTGGTCGCAGCTGGGAAAGTGACTGACACCATGCTCCCCAGAGCGTGTTGCTTCTGCACTGCTGAGGGAATACAAGCCCGGTCGCGGCATGAGGCCGCTCTGGTGCTCGGGTCCCGACGCATATGGACGTTTACCACGTGGTCGTGTTCCGATTTTGGACGCATTTGTCGGGAAATGCATCCTCGACGCTCTGGGAATTTGTTCAGGAAGTGACAGTAAGATTAGATTCGACTGTACTGTCATTACACCAGAGGTGGGAGTAAGTCACAAATCTTCAAGTTTCAAGCAAGTCTTAAGTCGCTGTGGCAAAAAGCAAGCAAGTCAAGTCGCTACTAATACATTTCAAAGTGAGTCAAGCCATTATTTGGGTTTAGGAACTCATAAATCAAATCATACAATTTCACTCATTCTCAGCATATATTCGCACATTGGCCACTTTGTACTTCATATGTGTACTTGCGCCAGTTAGCTGTACTCGAACATTCACAATCACATAGATTTTAATGGTCCCAAACTAGTCTTTGTATTGTATTTTACTTTTCTATCTTCCCAATTAAACGCATAACCAACATGAGGGAGTTTGCGGCGTTACTCTTTTACTCTGACTAAAGCAACTAACCTCACTAACGTGCATGAGTGCAATTGTGAAAGTCCGAATTGTGATAAATTGTCACAGACAACATTGTCCAGCGTCAACAAAACAACACTAAGCTAGCATTAGCACTGTAGACAAGCTAACGTTAGCCACGGCTGCTACCTTGATGTTGGCTTATTCGTAATGGAGTGCTTCTCTAATACTAAATGTTATTGGTTTAAAGTTTTATTTTTTGGGAATGTAAAATCAATTACCTGTCGGGCAGAAATGCTAATTTCAAGTCGCTTTTGAATCCCTTCAGCTGCCTGTGGTCCTCCCACCTCTAAAAGGCAACTCCTATGTTCACCCTTGTTTGCATTTTTTTATTTCCCGGACGGGGATATTCGGCCATAGTTTCAGCAAAGTTCTTGAAGCCCAAAGTAACACGTCAGCCCGAGCCCTTGCGGGATGCGTCCGCTAGTAGTGCGCCCGCGAGTGCACGAGTTGATGGCACCTCATCAGTAACGCCTTCCGTCTCTTCTGCCAGGTTATACTGACGCTTTCAACATGCATGACAAAAAGTGATTTTAATAGCATTTACAATATACAGCACGGTATCGTTAAAAGAAATACATCAATGCGAGTGTCTCGATTAGAAGCCGGTTCGGAACTCGAGTCGCTGAGGGTGGTCGGCCGCCGAGCTAGCGGCTACGTCAGCTAACGTACACAGATTGCCGCATTGGCATGGAGACACACTCGTACACGCACACCCTTCGAGCTCTGAGTGTTGATACACACACACACCACTGTAAAGTACACACATGCTTTCACACACCCTGCATTGATGAACAAACACATGTACTCCCTGTGGGTCAGTGACTTAATATGCACATACATTGTTGATAGACACACACTCATACACACACACACATGCACACACACCCTGAAGGTCAAGACTGTGATGGACAGCGGTAGTGATGCGCTGTGACACAATCTGCTGCTTCCCTTCATTTCTACTTGCTTTTCCCCTGTCAGGTGACACCCATGAAATAAATAAATAACTAAATAAAAAAGAGCCTACCTCCTGAGGGTGTAGCGGGGGTGTGGTGGGGAGGGGGTGGAGGGCAGCTGGTTGGAAGAGGAAAAATGGATGGAGGAAAATTTGGGCGACGGGGGCACCAGCTGCTTCCTGTCTCTTAACCCACAGCGGGAAACGAGGGTGTCGCTAAAGGTGGTTGTAAGACTACCGAGCAGGTCTTGTTCGGTACACCATTTCCAACGTCAGAAGTCGTGCGGGTGTATCAAGTCTGGACGCAGAGGCAAAAATGCATATTTTCAGGAAAAGACATTTTCAACATCATTTTTGCATTTTTGTGCTGCTTTTGTTCAGCTGGAACTGGGACATTAGTCAAGGCGGAGTGAATTAGGAACAGTAGTAATTACCAGTCAGTGTTACCAAAAATCCTTCAGGATTCTGCTAGAAAGCAAAAAAAAAAAAAAAAAAGCCTACCAGAACAATGGCAATTAATTTGGGGTTAATCTCTCTCTTAAAGCTTTTTAAATGCTTGCAGGTGTGTGCAATTCATTTCACATGAGTTTGAATGGGATTGAGTCGTTCTGAACACCGCCACATCCCCAGTTATGAGCGTGTGCGCACTTGTGCAACCACATTATCTTCATTATTTTTACATCCCTCCTTGAAAAGATTGTTTTTTTAAATCAATTGAGTTGTACAGGTTGTAGGTCACATTAACGGTGAGAAAGGTTTTGCAATGATTTCTCTTGGTGTCATTTTTTTTACATCACAAAAAACCTGGCATTTGAACAGGGGTGTGTAGACTTTTTATTTTCACTTGGTATACTGTACCAAGTGAAAAAAAAATATACGTTTGTATACTGAAACGGTGATGGTCTCGTTGCGATTTACTCCCAAATGTTAAATCTGGGGCCTGTTTAGTTGAACACAAAGCCGTCATTTTGTTTTTGTATGAATGGCAACAGGTGGATACGCATGATACACATTTTATTCTTCTGCCTGTCGCGATACGTTGCTGGCATAGACAGATGAACAAAGAAGCATCATTTGTAATAAATAAATAATAGTCTTGAGACCAAAAAGGTGAAACTGGATAATGAGTGTTTCAGCGGTTAGGAATGACTATGTTATTATTATTTGTGTGTATTATTTAGCCTGTATGTGTTTACCATTCCAAAGCGTGGCAGGTCGAGCTGAACTAAAGCGTCCGGTTTGGTGGACACGTGTGTGTGATATTGGTGTGTTGAGACTAAAGAGAAGGGCACAACTGTCTGCAGAGGAAAACCCCCGACGACTCATAGGTCCCATCATGGCTGAACCTTGTTATCTGCCCTTTTCGCACATGAAGCCAGCTGACTTTGAAGGGCCGCCTTTTAACACGCTGGACCACGGCCAACGTTCGTCCGTATAATTACGTTGTGCGTTCATTTAAGTGTGAAAGTGGAAATGTCTCATTGTTTGTTCCCGGCGGCATCGACTGACATAATGTGAGGGCAGGTCGCCTCAGTCAAAGACGCTTGTCCGTCTTGTTACATTTTTTAAAATAGTGTGTACATTTCAGCACAGCATTCAGAGACCTTTTTGGGGAATAAATCTGATTACAAGTTTTGCTCCCTTCTCAAGTTCATTCATTCATTCATTTTCCATTCCGCTTTATCCTCAATAAGAATATTTGCTGAGCAGCCAGTTGGTGGTTAGCCTAGTTTTGCTTAGCCTAGCTTAATTCTCGAAGCGAGAACAAGAAACAACTATTATTATTATCCAACTATTATTTGGATGACAAGTGTGTTATACAGTATACAGCAATAGGCTTACGTGTCTTGGTTTCGTGGGATTAAAAACCACAATTAAAAATGTAAAATGCATTGAAACTAAGATCTAAAATTTGAAATGAATTGACTACAAGGTTAGATACACCGAAATTACTTGTATAGTGATAAACTAATATTTTGGGTGCACAGTGAACCACGCTATTAGGGGTGAATCGGAGCCAAGCCCGGCCGTGAAAATCGAACATCCACCATTAATTGCCCCCCGAAGAAAGGGTTTACATTTCACAGATGGCACAAGATCGCAGCTTCTTTTGTCTAACTGAAGCGCCACAACTCAATTCAACAAAGTTCCAAAAGATACGCATATCCTTCCATCCATCCATGTTCTGTACCGCGAGAGGCGGGGTATACTCTGAACTGGTCGCCAGTCAATGGCAGGGCAAATATAGACAAACAATTGTTCATACTCACATTCACGTTTACAGGCAATTTAGAGTCTTCAATTGACCTACCTTGCATGCTTTTTTTTGGGGGGGGGGGGGGGGGGGATGTGGGAGGAAACCGGAGTACCCGCAGAAAACCCACACAGGCACGGGGAGAACATGCAAACTCCACACAGTTGAAGCCGGATTGGAACCCGGGTCCTCAGCACCGTGAGGCAGATGTGCTAACCAGTCGATCACTGTGCCGCCAGATAGGCATATGTTTTGGATGATTTTAGTCTGATTAGCGATATTTTGATTTCATTTTTTTGTCTTCATGGAAAGTATATCAGTGAATATTCTGATTCATCCAGTTTTTTGTTTTCATTTTCAGGGCATAGAATCCATCGGAATTGGACTGTTTTGTTTGTCTTAGAAGACGTTTCGCCTCTCATCCGAGCAGGCGTCATCAGTTCACGTGGCAAGGCCTCGTTAGGACGCACCTTGAGAATTCCTAAAACGTGGTGACCAATGTGTGTGGGGGGGTCGGCGACCTAGCGCCCTCTATTGACCAGCCGCCACTGCCAGAAAGCATGGACACATGGACAGGAAAGGCGGTGCTTAGCTTTTGTATGGAAATCTTCTAGATTGTAGAAAAAAATCCCTTGTAGAAGCTCACACTGGTCCAGTCGCCTCCATCCAACTCTTCATTGAAGCAGATGACGGAAAATCCTCACCGACAGAAAGCGGGGAATAGCTTTAGGGTGTTGCTCTCCTTTGATAAGGAAGGGGGAAAGGGGCTTGGGGGAGGGGGTCCGCGGTGAATAATTGATAGTAGCTGAGAGCGATATGAGTTTAGTTAATGTGCCCAGCAGCGCACGCTCAGAGAGGAGCTGTTAGTCATTCCACCTCGGGCCTCAAACTCAGAGAGTGGAAGGAGAGAAGCAGACTCATCCCGAGTTGGAGGCGAGTTTTCTATTTCAAACAAATAGTCCATCTTAGAAGACATCCCACGAAGTGCGTGCGTGAGCGTGTTCGGATGCATGCGCACAGCTGGCCGTGCCTGGTGGGCGTGTTGTGGGAGCCCTCCAGTTCCTTTCTCAGCGCCGTAATGAAGTGCGACTGTCAGCCTCCGCAGATGCTGCTCCAGAAGGACCCTCAGCTCGCCCTCCTCATCCTCCTGCGGAGCGTCAGCGGGTTCACGCTGCAAAAGTCTCTTCTTTAATTTGCCTCTGCATCACGAGGCCCATTGAAGTGTTGAATGTGGAAGATAACCGTGGATTGAGCGGAGAGAGGGAAAAAGGGAAAACCCTCTACTCTTGTTTTTAGGCAAAGGCACGTTTATTTGTGCAGCACCATTCATGCACCAGGGAAATCCATACGGCTTTACAGAGGCAAATAAATTTAGCAATGATTCAAACCAAGATTCAATGTAAAGAAGAAAATTCAAGCTAAAATCCCAGTCGCGGGACTAGAACCTTCACTTGGGACTAGAGTAGACCATTCCCTCGGGACTAATGCCAAGGCCATTTTCCTTTTTTCCCTTATTCTTTAACTGGACAGGGTAGTGATTTTCAGACAGTTGCGGCGATGTGGTCCAGTTACCCGATACCAGTAAGAACCTTTCCACGCTTCCACATATCGTCTTCACATCTTCCGGCGTGGCAAGAGTACGTCAAATGTTCAGTGTCAGCGTTTGCGCACCGTGGAAGTCAGTCAGCCATTCAGGGACCCTTCACAAGACATCGGGCCGGCCGTCGCGCCGACGCGGCCGAATGGAGGCTGACAGGCCGCTACATGGAGCCTAACCATCTGGAGCAAATGTGACAGTGGCGGCGGAGGGCGGGGGTGGGGGCGGGGGCGGGGGGGACCACCATGTCCGCTCAATCAGGAGGAAGCGCAGGAGAGCTCCGTGACATGGACGACCAGGACGAGGAAGAAGAAAGGAAGCACATTGGAATCGGTTTCTTTACTGAGAGTAGGAAGTTGTTTCTCATTCACTTTGCAGGAAAGCTCAGACAGATAGAGACGGGAGCTTGGTGGTCGGACGGACGGCCAGACGGACGCTTTCACTATGGACGCACATAGATTGATAAACTGATGGATAGAAGGATAGAGTCATTCAATGAAAGAGCTTGGGCCAGTTTCTTCAGTGATGCCGCTTCCCCAACAAAACACCGTGATGCCTTTCATTTCACTTAAAACACCTCATCACTGATTAAATGTGTACGTGCGAAAGACAATAACCATCGTTTCAAAACTCCTCGTCGTCACGGTCGAGCGAAGAGAGTCATGTCAAATATTAAGATGCCATCACTCACTCCTCGTGTAACCTTTAAGTTCATCTCGGCTGCAAGGTAGAGAGCACGTTTGACAATCCAAAGGGGAGGCGGTTGCGGGGTAAAGGGGCGGAAGGGCGGCGTATAGGGTGGGCTGCTGTACTGTAGCGCCTGAGGGCGACGCTCCCAGTCAATATAAATGTGCACGCTCGCTCCTGCTGCGCTCCCATTCGAGCACCGGGGACGGACGGGAGGCGGACGCACAGCACCGGGATGCAACTGCACTGCACGACTTACGCTGGCAGATAGTTCACGCTTCTGTTTGCAGGTAACGCAGGACATGGCGCAGCTCTATCGCCGGTGGTTTTAGGATAAGTGGTCTTGCGTGGAGTGTCTGATAACTTAACTTGACATTAAAAAGTCGATTTCCGTTGTTCGTATTTCACTGAAATGCAATTTGAGTGGAAACAAATTATGAGGACAACTTTGTTGCGGTTCTATCCTTATTATTGGTCATATTTTAATTATAAGTCATCTTGCATGGTCGAAAAAAAAAGTGGCTTTGGAGACATTTAAAAACCTGATTTTCATTCTTTATTATTTTCTTTCACTTCTGTTTAATTTCAACTGAAATCATTTGTTATTTCAACAGCTTTGTTGTGGTTTTATTTTTTCGTATCATTGACTGCAAATAATGCATTTCAGATATTGAACTGTATTGAATTTACTTGTAACAAATGCATGTGTAGTGAATGGGAAAATGTTATAAAAGTTTACGCGAAAAGGTTAGAAGGTGGAATATAGTAAAACAAATAAAATCAAAATCTGCTTGGGCTGCTGTCCCCGCAACCCGAGAAGCGATGGATGGATGACTGGAATAAATATACAGAAAAATATTAGAATATGTAATATTAATTAAAGGCATATATTTATTTGATATACGTAAATTCAGACATCTTGCTGCCAAATGTAAATGTAATTAAGAAACTGCCACCAAATATTTTTTTAACTCATGAACAATTCACTCAATGTTTTTGTACTATTAATACTTTTGAATAATAATGATAATTATTATTCTTATGATACATGTACTTTGGGGAAAAGTTGCAAATTAAAACTGTCAAAAAAAATCATTTAACAGTTTTTTGTTTGTTTGTTTTTCTGTGCCAGGGCTGCTCTGTTCTTGGAGGGTGACAACACGCCGTCCCTGAAATCATAAAAAAAGGTAAGTCAATAAATTAATACATAAATAAATACAGTATGTACTGTACATATATAGAAATATAGAATGCCATCCCATCGAGTGTCACTTTTGTGATTGCTGATGCACGCCAAAGTATTTCTAGTGTGGTTAATCCCTCCGTAATTGTAACAATGGATATTCAAGTGGTTCAGTTTGTCGGATCATCAGCTCTAAAAGGCCAAAACAAGACCGCAGGCTTTGAATATGAGGGTGGGGTGGAGAAGGCCCCAAAGTGCACAGTCGGCAGCGAGTCATCCAGATGCAGTGGCCAGAAGAGGAGGAAATCTGGACTGTAAAAAAAAAAAAAAAAAAGAAAAACATTTTTTTATTGATTGTCTGGTAACAGCAGCTGTTAGGCTCCATTATGAGCTCAAAAGGGGGAGCAGCGAGGGAGGGGGAGGGGGGTTGGGGGCCCGAGGCCGACAAGGGAGTCGATGGGACGGTCATCGGGCTCCGACGGGATAACGAAAGTCGGCAGCATCTACCGGCAGAGAAGGCAGAAGTACTCGCTCTCTTTACTGAAGTAAAAGTACACATTGTAGTGTTAAAAAGTAATCTAAAAAAATAACAAAAATCTCCTTACAAAAAAGTAACCAGCCTATTTTGACAAAGTGAGAAGTAGAAAGTACAGCCATCTGTGGATGAGGAAGTCAAAAGTCAAAAGTTGCCAGAAAAAAAGATTTTCAAGTAAAGTACGTAGTCCTGAAGAATCTACTTAAGTACTCTAACAAAGTTTTGGTACTTTGTAATACTACATCCCACGATTGTCCACAGGCCTTGCCTTTAAAACATCCCCCGTCTTCCGCTTCATCCATCCATTCTGTATTCAGCTTGTCTTCGTCAGGTTCACGAGTGAACTGGACTCAGTCCCGGTCGGTCTTAAGCAGGGTAGACCCCGGACTGCTTGCGAGCCAAACACGCACTCACGCTAACGTTCACGCCTATGGCCATTGTAACTTACACTTCGGTGTCAAACTCAAGTCCCAGGGGCCAGATCCTGATATGTGGGCCACTAAAGCAGTACCTCATGTTTCTTGCTAAATTGACATTTTGCATTCATTTGAGCAGAAAATCTGCATCGACGATGCCGTTTTTCTTCATTACGACCAGTTATTTTCACCAAATCCATCCTTAACATAAATTGGACAATAGCTGTACACTACAATATTTGCACGCCACTTCTTTCCATGACTTCTGCTTTCAAATGAAATGTGTTGTTAAAAATATACAGAATATAATAACAATGAAATGCAGCGGCAATTGTATATAGATATTATGATTTACATCTTACACTTAACCCTACACTTATATTTCGGTCATAACAAACATAAAAAAAGTTTGACTCAATGAAGCTAACGTTCATGTTTTTGGAGTTTCTGGAGAAAACTCACGCGAGCACGAGGACAACACGCGAAAGAGCCAAATTCCACCCCCAAAACTCTGAACTGCGAGGCGGACGTGCTAACCACTAGCTCACTATTTGAAACCTTTTTAAAAGCATCATTTATCTTCAGCTTCACTCTTTTATCTTTGAATAACCCGAGGAAACCGAAGAAATAAAAGCCTCAAAGCGGAGCATTTTCAACGGGGGCTCCTCGCATCCTCCTTCACCGCAGGGCCCCCCCTGAAGTGGAACAAGATAAAAGTTGCTTTTATTGTTCATAACGAGAGGGATGTTAATTCAACTTTTTTCACCCCCTCTCTAGTAAATGTAGGCGATAGAAATAAAGCATATTAGGACGTGAAAGTTCTTGAGTAGCGAGATGAGACCTAGTTCAAGGAGAGCTCTTGAACTTATGCATCGTGTCTTGACCCAGATCCGAGTCCTGCCACTAATGATGCCCCCCAGGCCTGACGCCAGGCCCTCATTAGTAACCAGCCTCCAACCACCACCACTTTCTCTTCTTTGCCATGCGCTACCCGCAGCCTGGCCTTGTCCTGTCTGCTAGTCGGCCTTAAAGGTTTGTCGTCCCAAAGACTGGGGGCCATCCCTAACCCCGCACAGGTGCACAGCCCCCCTGTCGTGGCCTATTTGCCCCCGAGCCTTAGCCCTCGCCTGGGCCTGGTACTGTGCTCCAACTAATGAGGAGTGGCAGGTACAGTGAGAAGCTCAAGTTAGGTTAGTGTTGAAGTGTCCTTTAGCTCAGGTAGACAACGCATGCAGTCTCGGAGTATCGTCTCGGGGGGAAAAAGGGACCAGGATCATTGTACCTGTAGGGCAGGGGTGGGCAAACTTTTGTGCTAAAGGCCACATTAAATTTTGAAAATGGACTGGAGAGCCATAGATGAGGTTAAAAAGAAATATATATATAACAGAGAAGAAAACCCTCTTGTCTGTTCACAGGTCCTGAGAAAATGCAGCTTTACGTCAGCAGCTGACGGACAGAACCTCCGACGAGCAATCGCAAAGATCAAAAAGCCGCGACGACTAGCGGCACTCTCGTGAACGATCCTGGCCTGAACGCAATCGCGGCGTCTTCCGAAGTATCAGGACCAATCATGTCCAAGGACGACGCTTGCAAAGTGACGTCTGCCGGGAAGCACAAGGAGCGCAAACCCAAGAAGCCTCACTACATCCCTCGTCCGTGGGGCAAGCCCTACAACTACAAATGCTTCCAGTGCCCCTTCACCTGCATGGAGAAGTCCCACCTGTACAACCACATGAAGTACAGCCTGTGCAAGAACTCCCTCTCGCTACTCATAGAGTCCGAATGGCCCTACAAAAAGGGCAACAACGTCCTACACCCGGACCAGCTGCGACCGTCACAGCAGGGCCTCCGTGGGGCTGGGAAAGACGCCCAGGACCGGGCGACTCGGACTGAGGAGGGGCAGCAGAGGAGCGCGGAGGAAGACGGGGAAGATCGGGAAAACCGGCGACAGGAAGAGGAGGGAGAGGAGGGCCAGACGTTGGTGAAGGAGAGGTCTGAAAAAGGAGACACTGCGGAGTGCCAAGCAGATTCCGAATTGTTGATGGCAGACATGCTTTCCCTCGAGGACCAGCTCCTGCGAGCGCGCTCCGTGGAGGTGGAGGCCCAGTTGAAACACTACAAGACCCTATCCAAGACCTGCATGACAGCTCCCGCGTTGCTCTCAGACCAGTGGCGTCTCCTGACTGCCAGCAAGGCCAAAAGCGAAGGCGCTCAGGCCCGAATGAACACTTCAATCCCGTGCTATCCTCCCCCGCCAAACCTGGTGGATTACCAGGATCCGGCTGGGCTCAACCTTTCCGTGCTCGGGGTGGGCTATCCCATTGGCCCCGGTCTTTTCTCCTACATGAATTCTACGCTTCCCGCCACTCAAACCCACGCGCAGCTCGCCCAACTCCCCTTCCTGGCGTCAGCCGGCCAGCTGATCCATCCGGCCTCCGGCAACCACGCGGACAGAACTCTCATCCCCCCGCGGCTCTACTACCCGTTCCTGTGCGAGCGCAGCTTCGGATCGGCCTCCGCTCAGAGTGATACTGCAAAAGGACACAAAACATCCCTAAACACTGCCGATACATTTTCATTATCTGGCTTCCAGCCCAAAGTTAACCTGTGGAAAGTGCCAGCTTTGAGACCCGGGGCTACTCCGGTTTCCCCCGTTGGTCGGTCGTCACCTCAAGGAGGTTCTTCCGAACCAGCCTACGGACTGGCGCATAAAGTGGAAGCTTCAGTCAAGGAAGGTAAAACGAGTTGGAGTCTCAAGCGGACGGGCGGCCCCATAATAAACCACGACGGTCCCGTCGAAAAGAAGCAGACGGCGGGCTTCACTTTGGACCCTCTGAAGAACATCAAGACAAGTCCAACTCTAAATATAGCGTCAGACAAACTTAGGTAAGTGCTAGTGTTACAATAACTCCAATAATATCAAGAAGAACTGGATAAACTTAAAGATCATTTCGTATTTAAGTATGAACAGCAACCAAACAGCAAGAAGAAAGTTTTTTATTTTAGAATTTCAAAATGTACAGAAATCAATCTATGATAAGTAAGATTTTTTTTCTTTTCTGTCATTGGTTGGTTGTTAAACAGACTGATACTGAACATTTCTCCACTTTTTAGTTCACAGAATTTTCACCGAAAGACAAGATCCTCAGAATCCTTGTACACCGATCACCTCACCGGTCCAAAAAGTGAAGCATCCTCTCGAGCAGCTTCTACCGGGGGGCACGGGAGCCAGGACCTGACGACCACGCGTCCCGAAGGGGGCGGGGCCTCGGATTCAGTGGCTGCTCTCCTCAATGACCTGTCGAAAGCCTTACAGGAGTACCAGGAAGCGGAGCGCAACATCTCCCACCTGGAGAAGGAAGACCTCCCCGTCCAGCACCACCTTTGGGAGCACCTGAGCAAAATCCGAAACGAGCTCTCGCTCATCCATCAAGCGCTGGAGAGGACTGCTCGCCAGAGCGACGGCCCGCTGGACCTGTCGTTCAAGAGAGAGTCCACCGACTCCAAGGATTTTGGCCAAAAGGACAACGTGGCAGAGACGGACGAGGAGCAAGAGGAGGAGGAAGAGGAGGACAGGGAGGAAGAGGAGAGGAAAGCCACGAGGGCCTCGCTGGAGACTCGTAAGCAGTCGCTGGACATGCTGATCAAGATGAGTAACGCCGGAGCACCGGCGGCGACGGCGGAAGTCCTGGCTCCGGGGGCCTTGTGGCACAGCAGAACCACAAAGTGCGAAGCCGACTCCAGCGTGCTGCTGTGCCCCGATGGCAGATCGGTCATGTTTGCAGACATCCCGTCCTCCGCCAAAGTGGCCAAAAGGCCGTCGTCCATGCAGTGCCCCCAAAGTCCATTAACAGCTGCAGACAATTAAAGCTTGGTTGTCTACGGAGATTGTCGATCATCCAGAATCGATCATAGCAATCGGCGAAAGCAGAATAGAGGAAAATGGACTCTTCTTGAGATTTTGTAAAACATCTGCACACATTATGATATTTAATAATAAGCATCTCTGGTGAGTAAAATTTAGAACCAAAGAAACTGTTTGGACTAAATGTGAAATGTCATCATCAGCAAAGGAGTCCACTTGCCTCCATTCAACTTTTGCAGATTCTTCTTATAAACACGCAGTCTTCAATTTTGAAGGCTTGTCTTTGAAATTTTCAGACTACAGCAGAACCACCGTCACCATCATTGTCTTTTTTTGTAGTTCAAAAGGACATTCAACACTTTTATATGGAGGCCCAGACATGACATGGGGGGGGGGGGGGGGGGGGACAAAAGTAAATTGTGGCTGAAATATAGGTACAACGAGTGCACAGAATGCTAATTTGTGGCCGGAAAATACAAATTTATGGCCAAAAATGACAAACTAGGTATATAGCGTGTGCACAAATGAATGACAATGGTATTGCTTTTTCAAGCGAAGGTGTGCTCCATTTGTCTTACCCAGATGTAGTTTTTCATGGAAATAATATTAAACCGATAAATTGGTACTTCGTGTACACCTTATCTCCTGGCCACAAATTAGCATTTCGTGAGCATGTCATATTGATATTCGTTTAAAAAATTTAATTCCCATGTCATGTCATCCTTTCCGATAAAAGACAAAAAGACACGTTTCACAGATGCACTATTACATTTTGATTGTCACGCTGTTGTCATTCGAAAAATTGTAGCAATCAGTTCAAGGAACAATTGTTTCCACCAGTTTGTAAATGATGTGGAAAAAAAATAAAACCATGTACAGGGCTTAAAAGGGTAAATGGTTTTATAAAGACAGCTTTATGTCTGTTGTCAGTTCACTGAAAAATTTCTTGGAATAAACCCAATAATAAAACAAAAATTCAATGAGAGAAAAAAAACAAAACAATGACGAGCATTATATTACAGTAAAATGATAAATACAAACATACCAAGATTTTGTACATTTTACATTTTATTCATGTAGCATGTCTCACATGGAGGACTCACAAAGAGCCTCACATCATGGTTAAAATACTGTACTTACATACAAAATAAAGAATCACAAACATTAAGTCCTGGTTAATTAAATGTGCTATAAACTCCAATCAGAGGTATTCATTTAATCGAGTGTTGCTTGCAGTGTGCCACTGCATTTAATTATTCATCATTATGCATACAATTCAAATATTTGGTAATAATCGAGATAAATTGTGTGGTGGTACACCGTGGACTCAACCGTAATAATAACCATATTTTGATTTTTTGTTTGCCGCGGGAAAATTGTCAAATTCAATTTTATTTCGTAAAAATAATGTATCTTTCTACGCCAGCGACATATAGTGACCGGCAGAACTATTACATGATTTACCACTCCATGGCAAAAGGTCCAATTAACCTGTGAATGTTACCATTCTTGAATAGAATAGAAGAGAACAGAAGAAATAACAGAATAGAATAGACAGCCTATATTATTAGTATACGTTGCAGACACAACGAAATTGGGGCGCAGCTTCAAGCTTGTTTACAAAATACAGTGAACCCCCTGTGTTTGTGGGGGTCGGGGAACAAGACCGATATAATAAAATAATAATTAATAATAATAATAATACAATTAAACAAGTAAGTGATGCCCATTCGAAAAGGTTTGTAATAGCTTATAGGCCCAAATTTCACTCTGAGTTAAGTGAATTTGCAAGTAAATCGATGCGAAGATCAACAGTTTATACACATTTTGTGGCTTTTTTTTTTTTGGGGGGGGTAGTGTGCCACCCGGGAATTTTTATTTTTTTTATGTGAAATAATGTGCCTTGGCTCAATAAAGGTTAGGAAATGCTGAGCTAACAAAGTGTCCAATTTAAAGTTTATCAGCACTCGCTACTATTAGGCCGGACAGGTTCTTAAAAGTCAAGCAGCTCCTCAAGCAAAATCACCATCAGGAGGGTCACCTCAATCTCCTCCTGCAAAGGTCATCGTACCAAGTTCTACAATGACAGGAGACAAGGGGAGTACAGAGGGCGCCCAACAACGGGTGGCTCTATTTGCTGCGGCCTCTTCAACACCAAGCGAAAGGTCAGCTGCCATAACGGCAAAAGCCTGGCCTGATGTTGTCCAATTGTCTGGACTTATTCACAAGCGCTTCACTATTCTCCACATTTTGCCTTATTCCAAAATGGAGTACATATTTTTTAACCAAATTTATTTGGGGGGAAAAAAACATGTTTGTAAGTGTAAGTGAATGCAAGGAGACTGTATAAGCACATATTGCCAATGTTGGGCAGAAACCAAAAGCATCACTTTTCAGGAAATGGAGAGAAAAAAAAGAAAAGAAAAAAAAGCCATTTGAGTTGAGCCATTAACATTGCATCGTCAAAGACAGGAAGTCATTTTCAACACTTTATATTGGTCAATAATTTGTAAAAATCACAGACCCACCTGAGGACTGACCAAAAGCATCGATTTGTGAAAAATAAGAAATTGACTAAATTTGTACATATGTAAGCGCATGCGTGCATAAGTGTGAACTTATGCACTTAGGCCCGTATGCATAAGTTCACACTTCTGCATAAACACTTTAATATCTGTTTATGCAGAAGTTAAAGTGATAAACTAAGGGTGTAAGTATGTATGGAAGAGGCCTTCTCGGGAGGCCCAATTATGAAAGCGAGCTAATAACGCCCTCTTGTGGACAACAGCTTAAATGTTACAGTAATTTTAAAAAGCAATTTAACATCTTTGGCCATGACCAGATGTCAATTTCCAACACTTCAATTATGATGAATGCTTTATGACTATTTACTACCTCGGGTATGCGGTTCTGATAAATAAATATTTTCTCCCCATTGCTTTGACTTTAAAGCCCTGTTGGGAAGAAAGCAGCGGACATATTACAGGAGACAAATATTTACATATTTTCCAAACATGTATTTAATTTTATACATTCAAATAAAAAATAATATATATTTCATAAAGAGCTAATGAGCAAAGTTTAAAACAAGAGCACAAGTGTTCCATGTGGCACATATATACTATATATGTACATTTCCAAAGCGTTTTGAATACTATACAGTGTGTTTCCATAGCTGCAGTTATTTTTTAAATTTGATTTTATTGCAAGTGGTTTGTGTTCTTCACTGGGTTGAGGCACAACTAGAATTGGAAGCGAGAGGTCAGGGGTCGGGGAATTGCCGCTCACAGTAACGGTGAAACAGTAGGACTCGCAAGGCAAAGCTTATGAAGGTTATGTAGGAGAACTCCACACTCAAGCGTCAAAACAGGAAAAACAGGCCACATGCACAATTGGAAAAAGACAACAGAATCATGTAAAGTCCTAACAGGAATTTGTCTCACTAAATTGAAATTAAGACAAATGCCAGATTGAAGTTATCAGCCAATCACCGTGTTCGGTTGCACTGCAATAATCGAAAATCACATCGATTGGACGAGAGAGAGAGAGAGAGAGAAAGAAAAAAAAGGTTCCTCAAGTAGTCAAGTTATAAGTGCAATCCCAACCTTTCACTCCCCCAACACACAATGTACTTTTATATAAAAAGTAAAAAAAAAAAAAAAAAAAAATCTTATGTAAGCATCATCACATAGATTCCACCCACCATCAGTCAAACTAGTTTATAGTACAGCAGATGCCCAACACATCAACAAACCATGCTCTTACACACTGTACGTCCAGTAGTTATGTACACAAAACACAGTAAAATCATTCCGAAATAGAAATTGTAACAATAATAATAAAATACAGCAGACAAATACTTCATATCAGGAAATACATATACTATACAGGTATATATATTATTCAGACTGTATAAATGTCTATTTTGGCATATGGGAAAATTAAAAACGCTGTCATGTATCCCTCTCACAGCTTATTACACACATCTCCAATTTCAGCAAGAACATTAAATACATTTGTTTTTTCCATTTTTTTTTTTTTTTTTTTTTTTAAATGAAATTTCTATGTTCAGTCCAGTAAAACCGTTTCCCTTAATTGAACATGCAAAACCTTGCAATGCGTGGAAGCAGACGGTCTTGTGTTCAAAACGGACCCTTCCTATGATGAGTGCGTAGTCACAGCAAAAAACTAAAATACAATGAAACACAAAGGCCGGTAAAGAGAAGCTTAGTTTCGGGGGTCTTGACATTCAGATCTTTTTGGAATCTTTTCCCTCAAACAGCTTCATCCGCTCTTGCACGGTCAGTCCCTCTTTCAGGCTCTGCCAAGGACAACACAGGACGAGAACAACGTGTGAGCATAGAAGAAGACCAACAACAACAAAGCATTTACAAACAAGTGGTTTGGCAGGGGGGTGTGACATGCAAAAAAACAAACAAAACATTCTAGTGCCGAAGGTCTGACAAATATTAGAGCCACTGAGAAGACAATATAATATGTAGTGGTGCCTTTGAGCTCTCAAAGATCTCGTATCATCGTTTCCCGTTGAGAAGAATAGAAATGCCATTAATCCGCTCCATCTCCCCCTCCCACAAAATATGAAATAAAAAAAAAATTAAAAAAATCAGAAAGTGTCTTTTAGAGAAAAATAGCACTCTATAATATTATACTTTATAAAAACACAAATAGAATTTAAAATAATTAAATAATAGGGTACCAGACCCCTTAACACGGGTTGTTCGGTTCCTGTACGACCAGTACAGTTAATGGATGGACAGAAACAGTTTTTGTCACGCTTTCTCCTTCAATGCACATTGTGCTGCTCCTTCCGGTGTGCACACCTTGGCCACCTGGGGGCAGTATAAGACATACGGCTATACTCTCCTGGTGACTCAGCTCATCTCTCGGCTTATTCTTCGTCGCGCATAAAGAATAAATGCTTATATTATCTTTTTACATGTGCTCCACTTTTTGTGTTCACATATCCTTTACTTAAAAGGCAATGCCACCATATAGATGCTAATTGTTAGCCCTATGGTGTTTCCCACTGAAAGTTAGCATTAAGCTAGGAGGCTATGTAGTTTTAAATACACAACGTGTAATTCTCATGGTTTTATATTTAGTTTGACATTGTCGGTAATCTTCAGCTGAGAGTGACAATAAACAGCTTGAAAACTTTTTTTTTGGAAGAATTGTTCACCATCCGCTGAGTGCTGCTTTTGAGTTCACTGCCACCATACAGCCCTCGTATGGCAAGTGTGTGCTCGCAAGTCAAAGCAAAAAAAGTTGGCCAATCAAAGCTTGTAGCTCGAAAAACCCGCACGTCGGGTCACTCGTATCTCAAGGCACCACTATGAATTCCAAATGTCAGTAGATACAAATACAGGATCCTATAATACAACAACAAAAAGTAATGACAATTTTTACAAGTGAACAGCAAAATTCACAGTGGTAGGTGAGTGGCAGGAAAAATGCAATTAGTGTGGTAAAGTAGTACTGTATGATGATTTTACTCATAAAAACTCAAAATATGTATTTCAAATCATCTTTCCCCATTGAAATGAATGGCAATGGAATTAATTCGTTCCAGTGGCCCAAAACCACAAAGGTTTTTGAAATATTCCTTTTTAATCAGAACAGCATCCTACAGTATTGTACTTTATAAAGATAGAGTAATAACAGATTTAAATAATGTGAAGCATTAAACAGTTTGTGCATCGTGTTAATTCGGCAGGCTCTGTGCTGCTGCTGCTTCGAGTGTGCACACTTTGGCTACCAGGGGCAGTATCATACAAAAAAATAATACACGTAGATTTGTTGATGCCAAAAAAAAAGACGGTTGTACTAAGCCGCAATATTAGTTTTTTTTTTAACCTTGCAAAATGTTTTGTTTGGAACGAAGTCAACTTGTAAGTCAAGCACCACTGTATTATTATTGAGTTTATTTTGCCTGTGGCCTTAAAATCCTTGACAGGAAAGTATGATGATAAAAGACTCCAGTACTCCAGCCTCGTTCTCATGTCCAGTGCAAGTAAAAAAAAAATGTCCAGTGCAAGTCAAAATTCCCGAGGCCAGTCATTGGAAAACGGCTGCTATAAACCAGCCCTGACTGTCGGACCTTTTATATTTACTTCAATTAGCTGTTTGTGAGTGGGTGAATGAAGGAGGTAGGAGGGAGGTGAGGTCATGCAAAGAACACTTTGCTCTACATCATGCTTATACTGTTATATACCTACGGCGTATCTCGGGGCGGGTTTTGGGGGAGGGTCTAAGACCCACACGGGAAGTGTCAGCTGTCCCGTGAGACCTGTTCAGTGACAGACTGGTGGACAAAACACACACATGACAAACACGCAGGACTCGACACGTGTCTAATGTGCTGGCACAAACTTGACAAGTGAATGAATTTGACCACTTGGAAAAACAAAGACAAAATGTGTATGGGAACAAAAAAAGAATGACACTTGCCTTTGACCTGACACCTCTGGATGGCTTGGAGGTTGGTGATTGTTCTTTTTTCGTGAAGTCGGGGTTACTTTTGGATTTCATGATGTCTTCCAAAGACAAAATGAGCACAGTGTTACATCATTCGTTGAATCATAACCGACGCTCCTCTAAAAGGGTTCGTAATTGCATATGGATGCCTCAATATAGCAACGAAACCCTTAAAACAGAAATGATCATAAAGCACCAACCCCGTACATCGAGCATTTTATCGTATGAACCCTGGTTGCATAATCAACTTTATTCAGTAATTAAATTATTCAACATAAACCTTCACATGAGGCTCACCAATAGTATTAGCTAGCATACGACAGTAACTAACACACAAGCACAAATTGACGTGGCATCACAAATGGGCAAACAAAGTGCTCTATTAATCCATTCCACTATTTTAGGGTGGTTCCAGTTCAATGTAAAACATCTTACGTGGAGGCGGAGAGATGAAAGAATGCCAAGTATACTATCACATTTACCGTATCCAGACGTGACCGTTCCATCGACGGTCCTCTCGCCTAACGCTTCGGTGGCAATAAGCAGCTTCTCCTTCAGTTTGCCGATATCGCAGTCGGCCTTCGCTTTCACAATGCTCAGCTCCGTGTAGATGTCTTTATATTTGTCTGTGGCGTATTTCTTGTCCTGTTTGGATGATCCATGAATTATATCTTGTATCCTTTCCAGCAGTGATTCCTACACTACACAATCTTAACTCTAACCACGATTAAATATCTCAAATCAAGACAAACTATGCTTGTTCTTTGTCTGCCAAGACGTTTCTTCTCACCAAGAACCTTTTGTGTATGCGCATTTCATTTGCTTCAAGCATTTTTTAAAATTACAAATCTTAACGTATTAGAGCTTTTATGTTATTACTGGTCATGAGTAAGTTAGCTTAAAATTAGAAGTGGGTGTGTCCGCGGAACGTGCTGAAGACACGCCCCTCTCAACCGTTAATAAAATACCACTACTCTGACCAGGAAAAATGGATGCTACTTCATTTAGCATTTTTCTTATACTTACACATGACTACATGTTTGAGCCACAAAATTATATCTTCCAGCGGCTGGAATATCCCACCAGGTCGTCGCGGGACTTTTCCACGCCGCGACAACGAGGCGGTCTAGCGTGAAGCCCCTGCCCACACGCTGGATGTGAAGTAGGACTTCTTTAAAAACAATACAAATTCTTTGTGCAACGTGCGAGCAGTCAAGGGCCAACAATGACACGGTCTAAAGCGGCCACGCCAGCGGACTATCCGAAGGAAATATCTACTTTTTTTTCCCCCGGGGTGTATGCATGGCTAATTAGCTAACTGCATGTCGCAACTGTGCCGGATAACCGCTGATGTGAACATAGTTCAAGTTCTTGTATAGTGGTTTAAAAACAGTCAAACTCCATCTACTCACCCGCAGGGCTGACTGTAGCTCATCCTTCAAAGAGTGGATTTCCTGTTTAAGATACTGAATCTCTGACTCCTTGATTCGAAGCAACACCTTCAAGACGGTCAGAGAGGAAGGGAAAAGTTGAGATGCAGTAAAAAGTATTTTTATGCGTCTGTGTGCGAGCCTGCTTACGTACCTCCAGTTCATACACATCTTTGCCTTGCGTTACAGGCGACAGCGCCGTCTCCCCACTGAAACATGAGCGCATCCGTGTGATCTCCGCACTCAGACGGTTATTTAATTCCTGTTGGACCGCACAAAGTTAAAAGGGAGGAAAGCGGATGCCCTTGCATGTCCAAGTGCACGTGCGCGCGGATTCCGACCTGGTTGTGAGTGTTGAGCTCCTGGTTCTCTCGCTGACACTGCCTGAGGGCCTGCCTCTCGGCCTCCAGGGCCTGAGCCAGGTGGGCGTTCTCCAGACATTTCTGAGAATACTGCTCGGACAAAACCTCCAGCTCCCTTTGGATGGACTGCAGCTCCTCCCTGGACAGTCAAGTGCATGCAGTGTTGAAGCATTGTGTGGAAGAAAGTATAAGCATTCCCATTTTATTATGATAAATAATGGAGGATGATTACATTTGGATTCAAATATTATATTTTTCATAAAATTGGGGAAATGAGGATGGCAAGATGCAATGTTTGCAACTGAAAGAGACAACAACGATGATATCTAACTTCATCCGACAGTATAAAACTCTAAGACAGGTAAACTATGTTTACTAGATAGTTTAGCTCACCGTCGGTTGTGAGTTACATTGGAGACTTGTGTGGGACCATTAAAAACTATGCGATTGTGAATGTGTTAGTAGAGTGCAAAACTGAGTGCAAAGTGGTTGTAGTGTGAATATACATTGTGACTGAGCAAGATTGTATGACTTGACTTACAACCCAAGTAATGATTTGACTCAACTTGCTGGAAATTCAGTGCAATTGCTTGATTTCTGCCGGTCAGCAGGGAGATGGTACTAACTTGGGACTTGCCCGAACTTGGACATATTTTTACTTCATAGCATAATTGCCCAAGTCATTTTTCTTGTCACAATATCAATAAAAAATAGCAATGTGCTTGTAAAAAAAACTGTTTTTTTCGTTAGGTCTGTGTAGGTTCTCAGTCATCGAGGTTCATGATAATCCACAAAGGTTGAATCCAGGCAACTGGACTCGTTTGTTGCATTTGTTGTGTTTTTACTTGTTTTCTGAAAGCCTTCAAAAATGACTGAGGCAATTAACCTATTAGGCTAACGCTTATGTGACTTACTCCCACCTCTGCTACTAGAAAACATACTCGTATTGTAATCGAAGTTCATCAATATCAGAATTCAGGCCGCTGAGCTGGGAGCGCTGGTTCTTCTCCAGTTCCTCTTTGTGGGCATTCTTCATAGCTTCAATAGCTACATAGTAAAAGAAGAGATCATACGTATTTAACTTGGAGATGAAAGTCAGTTCACATATAATGTCAAACACCATATACACGCTAATGGGCACGAGCATAGCAGTTACGACAAGTTTTCGTCAACACAATTTGGGGTGAACATAGTTTCTGTACCAGCAATAGTAGCAGCAGTCTCCTCAGCAAGGAGCCTCTCTCGCTCCTCCATAAGTTTGCAAATCTCCCTCTGGTGGTGCCTTTGGAGGTCCTCAACCACCTTGTGATGGGTTTCCTCCATTGCTGCAAAGCCACGCTCGCATGTGGCCTGGCAAAAGAGACGGGCAACTCAGTTGAGTTATAAAAAAAAGATTGCACTGAATTCTAATATTTATCTAATTCAGTACACTATATGCACATGTCTAGGCTATATGCAGTCATGCAACAGCATTGGTAGCAGAACACCTCAAGGCCAGCTAGCCTAGTTGAAGAGTTAAAATTAAGTGGCAGCAAGTCAGCACAGGCGAGAAATTAATATTCCACTCTTGAAAGTGGGAAATGATTACATTTAAATGATAAATTACATATTTTAGAGCTCCATTTTAGACATTTTTGATAACTGGACAAAAACAAAGAGTGAGTATTCTTAAGTTTGATTAAACGCGATTAACCTCTTTCTATACTTGTATGACAGGCAGGATCAACATTTTTTTTGTCTATAGACTCCTCAATTAAAATAATAGAACGGAGTATTTGAATCACTTGCACAGTGTCTGCTGCAGAATTTTATAATACTGTAAGTCATCTACATTCTGATGTCTGCAGTCCTGCAATAGAAAAAAAGGTCATTGCTGTTTTGGTAAAACGTCTGTGAAGTCGCACAATTTCCCATTTCAAATAGGCTGTTAATATTAATGAAAGGTAGAATGTATCTATCTATCTATCTATCTACACATGTGATTGCTAAGGTAAAAGTGAAAAACAAAAACCTTAAGACTTTCAAAGTCTCTCTGGTATTTCTCCCTCAGGCTGGCCACATCTCCTCCTAGGTGCTTGTTCTCCAGTTCGTCCCTCATGCTGTTCATCTGAGTCTCCAGCTCCTGAATCCTGTCTTTTAGAAGCACCATTGTGTCCCCTTCAGACATGGTGTGCACATCCCCCTCCCTGCCTTGTTCCTCCTCTTCCATTGGTGCCGAGATCACCTCGCAGTCTTTCTCATTCACTTGTGGCTCTTGGATATTCCGGATGTCTTCCTTATGTCGGGAATGCAATTTGACAATCTCGTCTTCGTAGATACATTGAAGCTGAGAGATTCTCTGCTCAAAGTCTTCCTCTAGTTTTTTCACATGACTCTTGTGCTGCTCCTTCATGGTGTCCACATCCAGGTGCAGATCCTCCAGCTTCTGCTGGCTGTCCGTTGCAGTCTCCAAGAAGGCCAGTTCCGTTGAAGCACGGTCTTTCTCAGCGAGGCATAACTCATGCTGGTGCTTCTGCTTCAGCTCTTCAATTTGCATCCGGAAATGTTCCTCCAGGATGGCCAGTTGCTCTTGTTGCTGTGAGAGTTGGTTAGAACGTTGGCCTATTTCAGTCTTGAGAGTTTTGTTCTCCTTCTGGAGATTGGCCAGTGTTTGCGTGAAGTTCTGGCGCTCCTCCTGAAAGGATGCTTCATACTTCTCTTGAATCGCCCTGACGCTGCAGGCATGCTGCTGCACGAGAGCGTCCATACTCTGGTGCGTCTGCTTACACCAACCCAAGTTTTGCTCATGCGTGGATCGTAATCTACATGCCACATAAGCCACCTGAGCCTGGATGAGGGCTTCCCGCATACAAAGAGATGTACTTGTGTATACATGTGATGTCTGTGGCACTAAAAGTGCACTGACCATTTTAGCCAGTTCAGAATGGTTCCCAGTGCTTTGTATTTCTTGAGCATACTTGTGGAGCTTTGCTGCCTGTTGTTGAAGCTCAGTAGCCAGGCTGTCACGTGCAGTTGGAAGAGACTCAACAGAGTCAACACCACAACATGGCATTTTCTCAACCAAATGCCGTTCGATGATTTTTTCGGCGAGATCCCGGGCTTCTTGCAATTCTATCTGCTCCGTGTACGGAGCAAGTTCAGGTGGGCATATATCGGCTAACTTTTGTTTACTCAACCCAAAGTTGGTTTTAACTTCTTTTATCACACTTTTCAAATCAGACCTCTTGGACGCTTCAATAATTGCTTTCAAAGCCGTTTCCCTTTGATGGAGTTTGTGGCGTGCTTCAGCCAGCTCCCCTTCAAGAAGCCTGAATTTCTCTTCGTAGCCAAGCTTGAGGTTCTGAATAGAGTAGGACAGTTCCGCTTTGATTAAAGTATTGAATATAGCTGATGTATTCATGTCCGCATGAGCTGTAACACTGGCTTCTAGCGATCCAGCAATGTTTGAATCGTCACAGGGTGTCGCCTCTCTTTCCAGGTTTTTCCAGAATGCATTCTCTAACATTAACTTTCTGGTCAAGACATCTGCATAAACTATTGCTAAACAATCTTTGTCACGAGTCATGTTCTCTATATCTTCCCAAATCGCAGAAAGCATTTGGAGGAGGTCAGACTCTGATGTCTGTACCAGCATAGCCATTTTATTCAAAACAAGTGCTTCAAAAGAAAGTGTTTTGGCAAAGAGATGAATTGCTTCTTTATCTAAAGGTTCTGACATTTGAGTTTGAGCACGATACGGTGATTGTTCCTCAGAGGTCTTATGTCCATGGCGGATATACACTGATGCACTGAATAGCTCATTTTCCACCTCTGACAACGACTGAAGCTGTGAATCAGTGTTATCAAGAGAGCCAGACAGAATAGCCTTGACTCTGTCTCGACTTGATTCCACACAAAGGAGGGCCTTGGCATAAGGATTATTTACATCAGTTATCTGGGGCCCACTGTCACATCCTAAAGGCTTGTTTTCAACCATCACCAGATCTTTCTTGGACACGTCTTCAGCATGTGTGGTACGCTGTTCCTGTAAATTTCGAGTGAGATTTTTTAGTTTTTCCTCAGTAGCGAGCAGTTTAGTTTCTAGGGCATGTACAATGGAGATAAATTTCTCAGAGTCACTAGCGTGTGGGAACGCAGTATCAGGGGAGGAAAGTGCTTCAGCTAGATCAAGGTCTTTCTGGTTAACATCTTGTCTTGAGTCATCAAAGGTATGGCAATAACCCAGGTAATCCAGGTTGTTATATTTTTGGCACTGAATATTGGCAAAACAGATTCTTGGTCTCTTAGCTTGAGAATCTGTGGAGTCTTCAATTTTAGATGGATTGGTGAATGACATTGGGGACTCCACATTTGAAGTAAAAGCAGCTGAGGTTTTAACATGTTCCCGTTTGCTCTGTTCTTGGACTTGTTTCCTCCTTAAGTGCAGATCAGCATATCCCAGCTGCAGTGCATTAAGGTGCTGCTCAAGCTCTACAATGCGGTTCTCTGCGACCACAAGCTTGGCTTTTAGATTTTGTTCCGCACTGCCGGGCTCAACTTGATATAACAGACTTTGACTCATTCGACAAAGAAGGTCCTCCTTACCTTGCAACTTCTGTTCAGTTTCCTCCAAGCTGTTGCCAAGTATAGTCATTTTAACAAGAGCCTCTTTCAAGTCTTCCTCCTTGCGTTCCATCAGCCTTTCGTACATTTCTTTTGTCTGACGAATCTCTTCCTCTTTCTCTCTGAGGAATTGGCTCAATCTCTGAAACTCTTGGGTGGCCCTCTCATAAGAGTTTTCCAGAGAGCAATAATCTGCCTCCTCTGTTTCAAGGCGATTGCGAAGCTTGGTTACCTCTCGGTCTGCCTCTGCAATCTGGTTTTGGAGCTCCTGGCAACGGCAAGTGAGCAGACCTCTTTCTTCTTCTAGCATACGCACACTCTCCCTCAGTGACTCCAACATGTTGATCTTTTGGGCAAGTTCCTCTTGCAAGTTCTGCAATTCTTCACTGTGCTCTATTCCTGCTGAGGCCTGCCGCCCTCTTAACAGGGCCTCCACCTGCTCTTCGGCCTCTAGTAGTCTGTCCTCCATTTCCTTCTGTGCAGTCTCCGCTTCGGTTATTCTTCTACACAGATTTTGTCTCTCTCTTTCATGACTCTCCTGAATACTATGCTGCTCCTTTCTCAGGCGTTCCTCCTTCAGCGCCTGACCTTCTTCTGTAGCGACCAGTCGCGCAGTCACCTCTTGCAGTCTTTCCTGTAGCCTCTGGATCTCTCTCGTATGGTCTCGCTGAAGGGCCTGCTGGTGCTCAAGATTCCTAAGGGCCTGGTTCCTCTCTAAAAGGCTGGCCTCGACCTCACGGAGTCTAGTTTCACTGTCCTTTAGCTGGGCTCGTAAGGTGGCCTCACTGCGTCCGTATTCCTCCTCTTGCTCCTTTGAACGGTCTTGCTCCAGCTTGAGCTCGTTGCGCATACGGGTCACAGCTTGTTCACTTGCTAAGATTTCAGCCAATGCAGATGCCAGCTTACACTGCAGGGCCTGGATATCAGCCTCATGGCAGTCTACAGCAGTCTGCGCTTCAGTGTAGCTTCTTTTTAGTTTTTGAATCTGCTGCTGAGCGAGGTCTTGCTTGCGCTTTTGGGACTCTAATTCGCCCTGCAAGTCTTGGTTCAGCTTGTGCAAGTGTTGCCATGGGACTCTGTGTGGTGAGGAGGAAGGGGGTGTTGCACTCTTGAAAGAGATTGATGAAACAAGTTTGATTAATTGCATTGCCTCACTTTCCCTCTCTGATACGGAGAACCACATCTCAAGTTTCTTGATACCAATCTCATGTCAAGATGTTTTTTTTCTCCAAAGCTTCCACTGTGCTTTTTCAGAGGTGATATAAAAGCTATAAGAGAACACACACTACATCAGGTTTGCCCAATGTATACCATAAAAAGGGGTGACGAATATAGTGAACCAAACTAATGTATTACTATTTTTTTTAAGACTTTTGTGATGTGATAAAACAAAAACAAAAAAATAACTGTTGAACATGCCAGTAGTTCCCAAAGAGCCATTAGGTCAGGAACGCATTCTACAAGACCAGCAGAATACATGCAAAATACACCAAAACCAGGCTGAAAAAAGGACACACAAAGCACAGATGAAACCAAGAAAAAGCACAGCGCAAGGCCCTTCGATCAAGTTTCTTACCTCGAGCATATCAAATTATTATTCCCAGGAGATGTGAAACTCCGTAACAAAACATTAGTAAAACACATGCTAAACACCACAACCATGCATATAAGTTCCAGAGGAGAACCCACACCAGTTAGTAGAATTCCATACGTTACATTAGATATTTTGAGAAAGTCGACTACAATACAAAACCCCAACATTTCTACCCCCAAACCGTGACCAGTGACGCTATAGTGTCTGCCATTTTACTTCACCCAAGGTCTTACCTGCAGGACATAGCCATCTCTGGCACTTTGTTCTCTTCCGAGTGCATCATCCAGCTGCTCCTTTAACATACTGTTCTGTCTCTGAAGTTGGTCCAGCTCTTTTTGCTTCTGTCCCAACTGACAACAGAAATGGGCAAATTCCAATGAGACACATTAAGATTTTACACAACTCACAGCGAGAGAGACAGAGAGAGAAAAGAAAAAGGGATATTGAGCTTTCAGGTAAAATTTGAGGACAAAGCTGGAATTCATAGGTGAACTGAACAACTTCAGAACTTTTTGCACCACTTGCAGTTTTGTTCAAGGAGCTGAACAGCAAAATTCACAACAGGTGTGTGATGCATTAAATTTTACAAGGATGTCCACTTCTATGCATTTCCGTCACTCTTCCAGTCTCTCTGTAGCTCTGCTGATGACACTATGAGACTACGCTCAGTGGCCACTACCCTCTGAGAACATCCTTTTTGAAGCCTGGCATTGTCGAGGTAAAATCGACCATTCGCTAGGTCAGTCTTGGTCTCATTATGTCAAAATGTGCCCAGCACGATGACAAGGGATGTTTTAATACTAATTCTAATTGAAAACAGGACATTTGTTGGTTGATTCATGGATCAAAAACATGTTGTGAATTTTGACGTGAAGCTCTTTGTTTGAGAACAAAAAGAAGTGCGAAAAGTACTGAGACACTGAACAGTTGGATAAATGCATTCAAAAGTCAAAGTTCACCTGTAAAGGTTACAGTGTCATAGGTTTTTCCTGAAATTTCACCTGAAAGCCTTATATCCCTAACTTTTTGTCAGTAGTGTGTATAGAGTTTTCAAATTCACAACTCATGCCTCTTTGTCTAGCAGTGCAGCGAGCTCATGTGGAGGGAGTCTGTCAGCGCTGGAGTTATCTGGAGCCGTACTGATGGGCACTTGTTTTTCTTCCCTTAGTGGCGTCATTTCCACCTGATGCCACCGCTGCTCGATCTCCTCCTTCACGCCTGAAGTTATGTTGAACTTATCCTCCTCGACATTGTGCGAGGCTGTAGGGTGGTCTACCTCCATCCTTCCTTGGTCTTGACATTCAGGTAAGGATGGCTGCACGGGAGATATCGTCTTCAATGTGGAGGTGACGAGAGCGGTATTTGTCAAGTGGCTCGGGGTGCCCCCCATGATGTTATCTTCTATTGTCAAGGGCGGGTGGGCTTCTGATACGCAGGGGGTTTGCAGGGCAGAGGTAGAGACAGGAGAGGATGACGACGAGGAAAGAGAGGAGGAAATAGAGCAGCAGGGCGTGGTCGTGGAAAGCGACGAGCTGAGGTCAACAGTGTCGGCTCGTTCCTTCGTCGGCTTGTCTGCCTTTTCCATTTTGAACTCGGACCAGTCACAAGTCTTTGAGCGGCCCTCCCGTCGGCGTTCACGAACCCTGCTTTTCCGAGGCTCAGAGGGAGGGGTGGCGCCCCCGTTGCCGGTGGGCCTGTGGCCATCAGTCTTGGGGGGCTCGGAACAGGGGCTTGGCTCAGGCTTGACCTGGTGACATGGCTCTAGCAGCACCTGTGTTTTTATCTTCTCCTCAGGAACAGATCTGAATGGGGGGAAAAAAAAAAAGTTACTCATAAGACTTTACCGATGTATTTATATCCATGGAAGCTGAAGCTTTGCTGTCAAAGAGAACACACAGTGCTTGACAGTGGAGCATTATTCAATTGTGTTTTTAAAAAAACAGACGCATGGTTAGACACATGAAAATCCAAGCACTTGTAAGGCACACTACGTGTAGGGCTGAAAGCAGCTTTAGTCTTTACACACAAGCTAAAATAAGCCCGATGGCAGACGCCTGCTTTCAGCCGCTATGTTAATGCCATTTATACGGTGGCTCAATGTGAAGAATGTATTTGCGGTAAACTGGATGGATTGCCATGTTTAGAGTTGACAGGCAGGACAGTTTTTAAAAAGTTTCACAAGCGACTAATATATTTCCATCACATCTCGTTGGGGCATTAGGTTGGGTCAGTGAGGGAAATTGAGAAGGAACAGCCCTCAATGAGAGAGGTATCTGAGGTGAGCGCGTGTCTATGTAGAAATGCCAAATATACCACATCTTGGAGAGATCAACCTTAAAGACGCACAGGCAGGCTGTGACCCTGTTTATGCCGGCCAGTGTGTGTATATTAACACATAAACTAAAATAATACTGGCATGCTTAACATGAGGAAGGTTTACATCTTTATTCCTAAAAGTTAGTTGCTGTTAATCAAGGTGAGCGAGCAGGGTTATCAGAGTTTGTTGATTTGATTACTGTTTGGCTATACAGCGGCCCAACGGACAAGGAGACATGACTCAACGTCAAATGACATAGGGCAGCACGACAAACATGTCAGGGCAGACATTGTGGGGCAATGACATCACTTTTAAGGAGAAAGGCGATGGGGGGCAGGCGATATTCAACACAAGTTTTCCAACCTGGGCTTCAGAACGGATAGTTTCAGTGAGATGTTTTTCCTGGAAGCAAGTTGTAAACACCGGTTGAGGGAGGAGGAGGAAACAGAGGGTAATGAGGAGAGAGGGATTAAGTTCAAGTAGGTGAGAAGAGCGGCGTTTGCATCTGCCAGCGGTCAAGTGTTCAATCTCTCTGGGTATTACCGAGTGACATCAGGGGCGATGGTGGGTCGAGCGTTCTTCATGATGGCCTGGATCCAGTTGCGGCGGATTCCGGAGGTCATGGCTGAAAGGGTGCACGCGCCTTCTTTACACTGACAACAGAATGGACATGGCTGACAAATGAATGACAAGGAGGACGCAACAAATTCAACTGAGACTGTTCATGAAATCACATTGCAGTGTCGTCTTCATGCACTTGTAACACGGTATGTAATGCAAACTTCATTTTTACGTCATGCACATTACATTCAATGTAATCCAGTATAATGCAAATTAACACC
The DNA here is from genome assembly GCF_024500275.1 of Phycodurus eques. Classification (NCBI taxonomy): domain Eukaryota; kingdom Metazoa; phylum Chordata; class Actinopteri; order Syngnathiformes; family Syngnathidae; genus Phycodurus; species Phycodurus eques. Next base: position 6,846,705 of record NC_084543.1, on the reverse strand, counting down.
ACATAGCTGTGCTGGGTAAACTAGATGTGGAGTTTTCAAACGTTTTGGATTTGGTGACCCCCTACAGAGGAGATTTGTTTTCCAGGGACTCCCTCATAATTCCAATACCAATAAACATACGATAACTATCATGTGTACTCCTAAAGGCCATAGGAAGTTTTTTGTTTCAATTTACATACTCAAATTTCATCATTTTAGCAGGTTTAGCACCATTTGACATTTAAATCTTTATCCATTGGCTAGAAATGCTGCAGGAAGTGATTCACGAGTAAAGCAATTGATGCAGGGATGACAGATTTACATAATACTGGTACGTCACAATCATAGAGTTTGCAATTGGCCCAGAATTAAGGTAGGGAGGGGTAATTGATTCAGTATGTTTGTTTTATTGGCACGTCGGTCCCCACAGGTATGCACTTAAAAAATATGCCAATTTATTGCAAATCATTTCTGCCAAAGTGCGGCTCACGGACCACCAAGAAGAATTTTTGCAGCTTTCGAAGAACCATCCATTTTCTATACCTCTTTTCCTCATCAGGGTTGCTGACTTTGAGGTGAGAGGGGGAAACACCTTGGACTGCTGGCCAGTCAATCAGGCAAAAGGCGCACATAGACAAACACACACACTCACACCCATGGAAAATTTGGAGTCTTTGAATGTGGGAGGAAGCTGGAGTACCCAGACAAAAACCCACACAAGCACAGGGAGGATGTGCAATCTCCACAAGACCTGAGCCAAGATTAGAACCCAGAAGCTCTCTACTGTGAGTCAGACATGCTTCGGAGAACTCAAGATGTGCCCAACCCTTTATTTGACACTTATTTAGCAAATACATTGGACCATGCAGGGCTCTAGCATCACGATCACCAGTAACCTGATTACAGTTTACAATGGGTGTGAAACAGCTGCTGTGTGGGTTACAGTGTGGCGCTATTAGATGTCCCACACAAGCTCGAGATGATAATTCCTTAATGTCCAAGAGTGGGGAAATTCACATTGGACATCACATAATGTGGAGCAACTGGGGCTTTAGTGATTTTTTTCAGGGAAACTTCACAAAATTTTGAGGGGGAACAGGGAGTCAGTAAGCAATCTCTTAGTAACAATACGGACACTGTCGTATGTAGCCCGTGGTCCTACTATTACTTTTGATATGATTCGAAGGACTATTATCAAGGCAATCAACACAACCTTACCTGTACCCTTTTGTCCAACTAAACCATTTGCGTTGGCAGCTGGCTATTTTTTGACAGTGCTAAATAACTTAATGGAAATAATTAAAATTGTTGACTAAATGCGCTGTATCTGTCTGCTTCCAATAAATCATACCCAATTTCAAGACTACGCATTTCTCAGGCCTGCTCATGCAATAGAAATATCTGGATGAATAATACAACTATTTCAAAGCAAGACCAACTGGTTATTTTGAGGTGCAAGATATAGAGTGGTGCGTTGAGATAGTGACCCGATTTATGAGCTTTTCAAGATAAGAGCTGTCAATTGGCCGTTATTTATTTTTTTGCTTTGACTTGTGAGCAAAAACTTGATACGGGCTATACGGCTCAACTCACTTCACATCAAGCACCACTTTGGCAGATAGTCAACAATACTTCTGCCACTTGCAGTTTAAGTTTACAATCAAACAAAGAAAATTACATGTGTACTTTAAAAAAAAAAAAAAAAAAAAAAAAAAAAACATTTCCTTGAAGTCTGCTCGCTTAATGCCAACACATAAGGGGAAATGCCATAGATGCGCTAACGAATAGCTTTGCGTCCCTTTAGGCAAGGGATATTTGAACACAAATGGTGGACCAACACATGTAGAAAGGTAATATAACAATACTCACAGGCATATATTCTTTACCCTCTATGAAGAACAACTAATATGCGACTTACTGAGGTGGCCAAGAAGCGCACTCCAGAGAAGTAGCACAAAAGAAAAATGCGGCAATGGGGAAATATGATTTGAGATACCGGTGCTTTAAGTTACGAGCATGGTCACAAAACAAATCAAACTTATCTCAAGGTACCATTATACTTCATTGACAGTTAAGCAATTACAAGGGTTGCATTTATAGTAACTCAGCTTATACCACATGGAATGATATTGACAACCTAAATCACCGTTAATTAGGAATGTCATGTCAAATTTCACTTGCAAGAGACAATATAATTGTATATTAAAAGAAAAGAGCAGGAAACTAAGACACTCTTCCAACTGATGCATTCTTGGCTTCACTTCCTGTGCCATGCGAGTATAAACCTCAGTAACTTCGAGTGGTAACTGTTTAATTTTCAAAAAGACCAACATACAGCAGTGAACTTCAATTCCTACATTAACATGTGAAATGTCAGACTGAATTCTACAGTGCAGCCTCTTTCAGCCTCGCTGTGGTGAGGAATTGTGGATATAAATACTGGAGTTATTAATTTCTTGACACCAAACCCATGTTGTTCTTCGCCAAAGACATGACGATCCCCTTGACTACTCTATTTCTGACATCCGCCAAAAAATAGCCAAGGAAGATAGTCAAAGTAAATGTAAACAAAAGGTAATGAACTCATTGCTTGTGTTCTCAAATAGGCTGAAATAAAATACTGTCATAAAGAGGATACTATAGACATTCAATATGTCATACTATATACGGCCAAAGAGCTTAAAATGTTTAACAGCCAAGAAGAGAACATCCTATGGTAGACATGTTATACTGTATAACGATTATGTAGGATGAGGGGAGTACGGGTGTTCACAGAGGCAAGTGAAGGCTAGTAACGACTGAGGCGGATTTAGACTGTGATGTCATACAGAGATGACAAGTCAAGTGGCATCCTTCATGACAGACAAAGAATCACTTCAAAAAGAGAAACAGCAAAACCTGATACCTTAAGTTGCACCACATGGCGTCTAAAAGTTGTTTATAGACTGGCAACAGACAGCAGAGCTAACCGAGTCGACAATGCACTCAATCCTTACTGGTGATACATGACGCGACACAATTGATGTCGTGAATCGACACTGACCAGGATTTGGAAGCCATAATTCCTTTGGACTGGGAACTCTTTCACATCATAACAAGTGGAAAGATCGATATCACCGTCCAGTTCTGAAGCCTGGAAAAAGCATAACATAAATGCACAACATGTACAATTTGGAATGTCTGTGAGACATATTTAAAGACTTCTTACCTCCTCAGCTATTGAGTCCTTGTAGTACCGCAGACTCTGATCTGTGAGAACAAACCAGTGTTTCTTCCACTGTAAGCGGGGGGGAAACAGTTACGTGACTTCAGCATTTAGCTATGCATATAAATGATGTAGTGGAGGAGACACAGATGTCATGACACAATGATTACCATTCCGTCTTCGTACAGCTTGGTCATCCATCCTTTTTTGAAGTTCAGCAGATCAGGCTGCAGTAAAGATGGAGTCATTTAATAAATACCATCTGGTCGAAATCCCAATGGCCATTAATTCTGTTGTGGGTTACGGTTAGTGTAACAAGACCCCTTGTTTGTGTGACACAGGCAAATGCAATTGACTTTACACTAAACTGCTTTAATCCGTGTGCAACATTCAGTTCACCACCTTTGCCAAGCCAGCAGATCTGCCAAAAGGTGACTGACTGTTGCATAAACTGCTACACACCAAAAACCAAGCTATAACTTAAAAACACGCACGTCCAAACTAAGCCTATGTCTGTGCAATCTAAGGTACCTTGGTTTTGTTTAGCTTCATCAGGTGCGGAGTCACCGTCTGGCAGAGAGTCATTGTGACACTTAACTGCCTTCACTTCATGTGTTGACAATCCGCTGCTCTCCCTCTACCCTGGGGGGAACACAACGCTCGACCGCGACTGCCTCTGTGTCGGCTATTTATAAAACACCAGTAGCGGTGGCGGCAGTGCTGTCAGTGTGTGGGAGTGAGCGGGTGGGTGGGGTTCCTGGCAGCTGCAACTCAATCGCAGAGACCAATCACAGTGATTACCGGTAGTCTCCGAGCAGACCTGGGATCAGTAGCTGACGTGCAAGAGTCGGGTCTCAGGAGTACACCTTTGCAACCTTAAGCAGCTTGGCGGTGAACACTTTATAATCACTTTATAATAATAAAAATAAAATGTGTCGGATGATACTTCACAATCATACTAGAACTTTTAATTGTCCCAACGCTAAGGTAGGGAAAATTCATGCTGGGAAGTCAGATGTTTGTTTTATTGCCGTGCTGTTCCCCATATGTTTATTTTACTTGAAACGATATGACAATTATTTTTTTTCATTTGAGCTTTTTATGACCACCAACACATATTGCCATGCTTCTTTATCCAACAATAATGTCAACAGTATATTTTGGTCTGTTGATCTGCTGACAACACATGATCTGTTAAAGCTGTCATCCCAATCACCTTGTCCTTCACCCTTGGCACACTTCCAGGGATGAACAAAATATGCCAACCAGGCCATTTAACAGTCTTTTGACAGCAAGAAATGTGCAATCTATTTTTTATTCTATTGTCTTTTGTCATGGTCTAACCCTCAGTGTCATAAATCTACCATTTTTCATTGTTTAAGCAAGACAGACACCAGGCCACATTCACTTGCAATAGTGGATCCAGATGGCTCAGTTCATGTACAATTAATGTTTTCTTCATTTACTTTACATGAAAACAGTGTATCGCACTGGTTTAACTGTGTATACTTGGGAAGCACTGCAGGAACTCACAGTCATTGAGGACTCTGTGGCTCTGCGGTCAAGTGATTTGGCTCGTCTTAAGTTTGCAAAAGTGGAGGTGGACACATCCGGGACTGAGCGGTCTTTTCCTGTATCCAATGACGTCATGTCCTACAACAACATAGACACACAGAATGATCCCTCAGGGAGGTCAGTGCATCACAATCCAAATAAATAAACCACTCGGTAAAAATGTTTTGAACATGTCAGTTCGGAGATATGCATACATGTTTGTCTGCCAGATAGCGTCTCTCACTGCGGCCTTGTCGCTGGACATTATTGACGTTTGATGACAGCTCACTAGAGCTGCTAGTGTCCATGCGCTCCACATTTGGACTCTCCTCAAATCTTCCGATTACTTGCGAACGCCTGAGAAAGAGAGAAGACCATTTCTCTGATCAGTAAAAATAAAAAACACAACACGTACAGCATGTTAAATACAATAACCATCCGTTGTTAAACGTCTTACATTCCAACAAAGTTCAGCATGAAAAATACATTGATTACCATGCTGGCAGAATTGCTATTAAAAAGTAAGAATGTTCATAAAAAAATGAAAGGACCATAAGGAAATTTGAGCCAAAAATCTGTGCCCATGATCAACAGAGTTTAAACTTATTGTGTACATTAAATGTTGCTACATTTATACACAGTGACAATTTGACTGGTGAAATCATTTGACTCAAAGCCCCTTTCATGGAAAACAATGTGCAACTTAATGAGGTCTCTCCCCAAGAGATGAACCTGAAGATTCATCAAAGGGTGTATTGTTAAATTGTATGCTGCAGTTAAATTTAAAGGAATGAAATGTCTAGGATGGCGAATCTAACAATTTGCAGAAGTAGCAGTAATGACAACTTAGAGCGGGATTACCTTGGGAAAATCGGTTAATGTGTGAATGTTGCATCAGAAAAGAGAAGAAACCAATGTACCAGCACAAGTGTGATTACAGTAACATGAGCATGTGTATTAAAATTATAGTGTTCGTGTGTGCTCCCAGGCAGAGAAGAGATGAAATGATAGAAAGCAGGAATCAACGGTGACCAGCAGGGAACAGCATTGGGACAGAGGTGGAGGGGTTGGTTGAGCATGAGCTCAACAGAGCTCTGTTCAGAAGCCCCTGGAAAAGATCAAAACAACAAAACCAGCTAGCAAAGGCAGCAAGAGTGAAAGGGCCCACAGCAAAGAAAATAACATGTGCACTTAACACCCCAAATCATTCAGGACACAGCGAGTACAACCCTGGGTAGAGCTAAGATACAGTATATAAATGCTGTCATACTACTTTAAACCAGTGATTGCCAACCATTGTGCCCACGAGAGATTATTTAGTGTGCCATGGGAAATGATTTAAAAAAATAAAATAAAAAATAAAAAAAACCTAATTCAAAGTTCTCCGTGTGTCTTTCATCAATTCCTGTGAGTATATCATCTTTGTGTTCAAATAAATAGCACAGATTTGCTACTGAGTAATTTACATTTGGGAGTAAACAGACAAAGATTTCAGTATATGTATCTTTATACCTTTTGCTACATTTTTTGGGTGTTGGTCTGTGAGATTTCCGTAATGTAAAATATGTGCTTTGGTTAATAAAGGTTGGGAAAAACTGCTTTATATTACTTGACATGCTGTTTGTTTTTGTACCAAATCATTAAAGTCCTGGTAAAGCAACAATAAATGTCTTCTAAATTTGAAATACCAGTGTTGAGTGTTGTTAATAACCCTAACAATTTTTAACAATTTGGCAAGTATATAAAACGAGGATTCAAAATTATGAAAAGTCAAAGCATTCTGTCCACTATCAAACGCTGTGGGCATGGACATTGAACATGTTGAAACCATGCCGTGCGCAACAGTTAACTGTCTATCAAATACGGCTTCTATGTACTGTGTCAAGCATCTTTTATTATTCCTAAACATAACTACATGACTGGGTTGCAAAAAAATATCCACAAAAAGCTTCTGGTGGCTGGAATATATCCCGCTTGGCTTTTCACGCAGCGACAATATGGCGCTCTAACGTGGCCACACCAACCGGAAGAAGTAAATATTGATTGATCGCCTACAGAGGTGAGACATTGGTTTCCAGATGTAATTTACTAATGCAAACAGAGGCTTAACAACAGCTCGCACTTCAGACAAAACCGTTTACACTTTTAGCGAACGGAATGGGCAATTAATCAAATTGTAATCATGATTTAAATTTGGGCTTCTCACAATTATAAAAACATAATCGAAGAAAAACGAGGAATGTGCAGCAGGTGCAGTGGTTGTTGTGCGCAGGTGCAGCTGTAGCTTGCTGCCCACCGCCCAGAAGAAAATAATTTACCATCGAACTCTCACATGGGTGGCGCGTCCCGAAGCTTCAGCGGCGGCGGCCTGAGCACGGACAATAGTAGTCCTCCACAATGAGGAAAACACTGTTCAGCCATAAAATCCAAAATAGTCGGGCGATCGTTCTGATATTGAAGTGGGCATAAGTAGAGATCTCCACATAGATTTTGGTGATGATTAATGGCAGTATGTTGATTGCACATAAAGCAACGTTAAGCTTTTTCTATATAAGTGAGCATATGGAGCGCAAAATGCTTTAACATCACATTAACAGTTTTGTGACATAAAGCTATGTTAAGCTTTTTCTCTACAGTGAGTGTGTAGAAGAGTATCCAAAAGGTCTCCAATGAACTCGAACGTGCCATGCCACCCAAAAACAATACAAAATAAAAATCAGGAAACCTGATAAGAACAGTTTAACGCTAGATCTATACAAGTGAGTACTACTACTGTAGTTCTCAGTCTTTCCACATGTATAATCGTTTTAGAAAGAAATCTCTGAATTCACTTCACAGGGTCTTTAATGATTTGTTGCCATCGTTGTCTCATATTTGTGATGTAAGATGCCATGCAAAGACTGGCATCTGTCTGCTCTCACCTGCGCTCCTCTCCAAACAGCCGCGCCACCTCTTCACGCCCAGGACTCCGTGCACGCGCTCTGAGCTCTTGTCGCTTTTTCTCAGAATGAAAGGCTTCGTGGTAAGTCATCCTGCGAGCTCGTGGCACGTCTGAAAGTGCTGCATACTGCCTGCCTGAATGACCCACTCTACTTCCTGTAATATTCACACTAGTGTTGTTCCCTCCACCTCCACTGTGACCCTCCCAGGTGGGTGTAGCACCGCTGGGTTCAGAGTCCAGTGAGCTCTGGGAGGAACTGATGGTGGAGTAGCTGGGGGACGCAAGGGTTCCTGAGGAGGGAGCATAGGAGGAAATTGGGGGTTCGGGGTCAGAATTGTACCTGGGACTGGGAGCTCCTAAAGAACAGGAGGATGTTGAAGAGGACAGGGGTAGATGCTGGGGTGGCTGCAGTGCTTGGGAATGCTGTGCAGGTTTTGGAGAGGGCTCAGACTTAGTCTTCTCCAGGGAAAAGTAACCACTCTCCACGCGTACTTTGCGCCCAGTGCTCATAGTGCCACCGTCTGTAATGCAAATAATATAGTTTTTGTGTTTTTCCTCATCGAACATTTTGTACACAAATGTTGGAGACTGTGAATGCAAGGCTTCTCCAACTTACAGGGGAGAAATTCTGAATTTTGAGGAGGAAAAAAAAAAAACATCACAAAGTTTTTTGAATGAAACTAATCTTTACGAGAAAAAACAAGACTGGGGTCATAAACTGTAATCTTACAGAAATAAAATTTTATTTTTCCAAGATAGTCGTAATATATTAAAGTCAAAGTTCAAACAGTCATTCTAACAACTTAATTTAAAAAATACAAACTTTTCATAGTAAGGCATTTATTCAGGAAAAAAACAACTATTCTCCAAAAATAAATAAAGAAAAAAAATCTATGCTGTCAAAAAATATATATATTTTTTTAAATATTTGATTTACCAGTATGTGTAACGTCACAATCATGTTAGAGCTTTAAATTGGTCCAAAGCTAATTTTGGAATTGGGACCCCAGTTTGACATGAAGGGCATCAATCCTAACCATCTTGAGTAGGGATAGTGGAGTCTGGTTGGCTCTGGCCCAGTTGGCTGAGACAGGAGGCGCTGCGGCTACAGGGGATGGTGGCCCGACTCCAGCGGTTCTCCTCCTGCCACAAAGTGGCGCGGCTCATTGGGACACGCTCGGCGCTGGCGATGCTGCTGGGCAGACACGGGATGCTGCCGCCACTGCTGCTGCTGCTGGTCACCGTCACCTTGGCGGGGCCCGGTTCCTGGATTGGGGTTTGGGATGGAAGGAGTGGGAGGGAGGAGGAGAGGACAAAATGGGAGGCAAGGTCACAACGAGACTAGAGAAAAAAGGAAAAAAAACAGAAGAAAGTGAAAAAAATGCTATGAATGAAGACAACATTAGAAATAAATGTCATCTATGGTACTACAATAAGAAAAACATTGCCATCATGCAGATGAACAGATTAAAATTCCTTTGGTGACATTCTTGATAAAAGCAACTATAAAGACGAAAATACTGAGACACATTGCTGTTACACTAAATAATAGAATAATATGAAAATTTTCGTCGCTGTCAGGCAGAAAACCCGTACAGTGGAACCTCGATAAAACAGACCCCAATATAACGGAAAAAATGGACCATCGGGACTGAACATTGTGTTTACAAATATTTTCCATTTGTCACTCAAAATGTCGATGACAAAGTCTGTTAGTTCCAGAATTGGCTGCTGTTATTTACTGGCGCCAAACAGGCAGAGAATGAGACTGACGTATTTCCAGGTCACTGATATTAAAAAAAAAAAAAAAATCAATAAATAAAACATTCCAAAAGACCTGCCTCCCATGCCTACGTGGCGGTCATGTTGAATGTGTGACATTGACGTGGCGGCCATGTCATGATGGCTTTATCGATTGAGCGAGCGAGAGGCGGCTGTGTTACCTCTAAGGCACATAAACAGGTTTCTGGAGTCTGGAACATGCTACTTTTGGTACAGTAAAATGTTTTCTTGTCAAGCCGTTTGCCTTTGGGAAGCGCACGAATGCCTCGCGGCTCATGAAAGCGACTCTCCTCCGAGGAGTACTGTACGTCAACAACGTCACCCTGACCAAGCACACCAGCGTGATATGTTTTGATAAAATCTCAAACTTTCAAACATTTTCAAGCTTTTTTTATATTTACAACAACTTTGTACTGTGCTGGGTGTTTCAGACCACAAAAAAACCTACAAAACAATAATTTTTACTGTACAGTAATACAGGTGCATAGGGTCTCAAAAAAACAACAACAACAAAAAAAGCTTCTATGTAACGGAAAATCGGCTATATCAGATGACACCCCCCCCGCCCCTATCGAGGTTAGGTATGTCTAAATATGGTCGAGTTCATATTTTTTCCAAATTTATCTGCCTTGTCTCCACATCATATGTTATTTCTATGCATTATTAACCAAATTGTGTTGAGAATAGCTTGAGAAGAAATCTATTAACTCTCTTGAACACTGTCTGTGCAGTGTCAAAAAAAAATACTCCAGTCTTTTCTTCACTCCACAGAAGACAGTGGTATTAATGTCTCCTCAAAATTGAAAGTCTGGGTGTTATTTTAGACAATAAGTGAAAATATTGATACTACTATTTGAATAAGCAGGTTTTAAAAATGGGTAGCTGTAATGCTTCAGCGCAGAAGGAAACCTCAGGTAAGTTGGCATGCAGATTCCTTTACGCCGATTACACTGCTTAGTTATCTTATTTTATTTATTGCATCATTCCTGGCTCTTAGGCCTGTGAAAAAAGTAAGATGATGTATCCACAGTCGTTTGCTTTTGTGAAGTATTAAAGACTTTCTGTTTGTTCGGGGGGGGGGGGGGGGTCAATGTGAGTGCAGCTTTTGTTGTGGACGACAGCATTGCGTCCTACCGTTTTAATCAATGACAGCGTATTAACTTCAATCAGCGATTGAACATGATTTCGGGGTGGTGTTTCTTTGATGTTTGATGTGTGGTGTGCCACAGTGCATTGCATATACATAGCAATATCAGGTACCAACTTGAACAATGCAGTGTTCAGTGACGCACGCAAGATGGTGTTTTTCTTTTTTAAATTTCCTGAAAAGTAGTGAGTTTGGAGATGCGAGGATTCTGCCTGACAGTAACAATATGTTATTTGCCTTTTGGAACAAATTATTTTCATTAAGGATCATTGGATGGAGCTGAAACAGAAAAAGGGTCTCCCACCTAACTGTTCACAAACTGTGGAAATATACAAAACTTCATTAAGCACCATAGAAGAACAGCAAAACCTCTGATTGATTAACTGATTGGAGGTTGGTCCGACTGCCCAAATAAGTGTACAGATTGAAATCACCATGGCATTCAAAGTTTTGACATCACAAGTAAATGATAGAAGTCCCCTTCATGTAAAGTGTTTAGAAGACAAAGATTTAGAATTCAAGCGGCCCAACAACTATTAGCCCCAATGTTTTCCATCACCACCAACATGCAGTTGTTCCAATTGAGGATTTCCATGTTAAAGAGAAGGAAAATTAATGTCCAGTAGCCTTAATCTTGATTGAGAGTAAAATAGATCGTCTATTTCTGCCTTTTTAGAGGTGGAGCAGTATAGAAGGTTCGGCTGAACTAAACTCACTGGGTGTCCATTCATGTCCTTTGTGGAAAAACACTGGATTGTAGTTACTCCACCCTGCCAATCAAATAAAACTTTCATTGTTAAATATAAGCTATGTGGCGCTGAATAAAATGACCATTTTTTGAAAAAGGTTAGCGCCACTGTATTCTTTATGTCTATTTTACAAAGTGTCAAAGACGTGGAGATTACCCACACTTTGTTGTGTCATTTAACTTAAGAGTGACAAACCAGAAGGCAAATGTGCTGTTACATGTGGTGTAATGCTCAAGTCCCGTGGGACACTCGGTACACTTCACAATGTTTCCATTTAAAATTCTATCAATCTCCACAAATTGTGCATGACTCATAACACTGTGCAATTACTGCAACTTGTCATTTTCCCACAATTTCGATCCTCTTATGTGTCTCTGTCTAAAACTCCTACATACTCACTTCCTTGTTTACAAATGCTGACGTGATAACTCACGTACTGACAAAAATCACTGTTAGGATCTTTTGGTAATCCTGATCCTTTTCTATGGTGTTAGATAATACTTTTTTGCAACTTTTTAGAAAGTCTGCTGCAAATTCAGGCTTTCTAGGGCAACAACAATCCTTAAAACAGTCCATGAAATCTCGGAAGACTGCACAGTGTCACCACTCTCTCTCTGCAAATGAGTTGTTATGTCAGTAAACTCAGCCTAATTTATGGCATCATCATTAGGGGAACCAGACAATGGACCTCAGAGGGAACTTTGTGGGCACCCACTACAGACTGAAGACACAGTATTGCATTGTGGGTGGACTGAAAACCATTTACACTGTGTAATACTGCAGCATAGGCCACTTTTATCGTACCGATATAGGATAGAAGTAATGGATGCATAATTGTTCTTCCACCCAGATATGCATATATATATATATATACACACTACAGTCGGCCTGGAACACAATGGAAGAACATAACTGCTGTCTTCTTTCTTTAACAGTGACCAATGTGAGCAAGGTTAAACATTTTTTTTTTTTTTTTTTTTTTTTTAAAGAACAATATTTTAAACGCCTTACCTGGTGAGTGGGTCTATCAACCTTTCGCTTCTTCTTCTGATTCTGCTTGTTTGTTCTGGGGTACACACTCAGAGCCTCATGCCATCTGTGAACATTGAAGAGAGTACATTTCGTGTTCCTGTAACATTAAACTGACAATAAAATACCCTTCACTGCTGCTGCTGGACATGTACTCACCAAGACAACACTTAATTCAGCCTCAAAATGCACCATAAAGCTGGTAAACCTGACCGTATGCAGAATTACCAATAGAAAATAGCAATGTGCATTTGAGTCCTCAATGACAAACAGTCTAAAGAAGCCACCAGAGGGCAGAATAGTTTTAGTAGGAAAGGAAATTACACATTGGTCTAATCTTTTAAACTTGGCCCATAACACTGCACTGCTCACCTGAACCAGTTCTTACAAACAGTATATCAGGTTGTCAGCCACAATCCTACTTACCCGTTAATAATTTCTTTACACTCAGCCCGAATGAAGTGCTCCTTTTCAGGGGTTAGGATGCACAAGGAGTTCTTCTGACTGGTCCTGCACTCGCCATCGATGACATCGGAGCACTGGTTCATATTGATTGTACCCTGAGGAAGAGTACTGGGCTGGAAGACACAACAGAAGGACATGTAGGAAGAGCGAGAGAGGGCGGAAACTCAATTGAACAGACGCATTTCCAGCCACATAATTTTCTCACATAATCCGCCCAAACATCAACATGGTGCCAGAATTTGCACGGCAGACATCAACAGTCTGTGCAGAGCAACATGTTCCTCTGAGAGCATTTACAAGCCAGTCGACTCCAAATCCGTAAACATGATTTTTGATTACCTCAGAATGACCATAATACACAAACTTCAAATTATTAGGGTAAAGTAGGCTTTGTGACATTTTTCTTTTTAATGTTGATTTTTTTTTAAATAGTTGTTGAATAAAGTAACATGCGTAATGCAAAGCAGAACAAGCGTTCTTTGAACATTTGGGTTCTGCCATCACGACACTACACATACGGAAAAAATTAGAGCATGCAACCACTGTAGTGTCTTGGTGTCTTTAAGTACCAACCACAAATGATAAATTACAGCCCTCTGTGCACTGGCGTATGAGAGCGAGACAAGATTAAAAGGCATCACACTCAACTTGGCCGGTGACCCAATAAATCATATTCGCGAAACTTATTTGTGCAGCGTTACCGTGCCATGACAGTACCAGAGCAATTAAATCCCGTGGATAGCCTCTGATGTGGATGGAGAAGTCAATACTTGATGTTAATCCACCCTGAGGGCGGGTGACTAGCTGCGTTGAAATGTGTCCCTGTAAAATGTCACGTTCAACGCTGAAGCTCTTTCACGTTATATACTGGGTTAAACTGCTGATGTAGTGACATTCAAGTACAGTAATCCACCACATATTAACAGTTCATCATTGACAAATTCAACTTTTTTTTTTTTTTTTTTTTAACCTATCCTTGATTATTTGCTGAAAAATGCACCTATCCGTGTTTTAAGATGAATGTTTGTCCTATGCTAAGATGCCACAACATGGTTGTGTCCTGGGTTGTTAGTGCAATTCCTGCGGAGTCTTCACCACATGGGTACGTTTTTACTTTACTGAAATCAAATCATCTGTAGGGTATTTATTTTTAAGCGTAGTGCTGTAAAAATGATATCAAAATGTTTAGGAATCACAGTTTGTGGTATATTTACATTTTAAACCAGGAGTATCAAAATCACTTTTTGTCACAGGCCACATTGAACTTCTAGTTTGAGGGCCGTTATGAGTGTTAAAATGTCTGATAAATGAATCATCATATTATAACATATACACAACAAATTGATAGATAATATTAAAATATGAATTCATGGAAAACGGTTTGTTCTGCTATTGTTCAATTCATATTAAAAAGGTGTCAGGTCACACAAAAAAAATACTTGCAATACATCAACGCCATCAAAAGTGAAAAAGTTTGGTACAGATTTGAGCAAGAAAAGAAGTAGATGCATATGATGCTTTAGTGGATCTGGCCCCCTGGCCTGAAATTTGACACCAGCGGTTTAAACTGTTCGAATAACCAGTCATTACAAAAGAAAAATCAAGAGGGGGTGGGGGGTGTTCAATTACTCCTGTTTTTTTGCTCTTCGTGGCAGGGCCCAATACAGTGTCCCAATGTCCCAATACAGCCAATAGCAGGGGATTACTTTAAAGAGGAAGAATCTAGGCAGAATGCTGTGCCAGTCAAGGAGTGCCACGGTGGGGGCAAACGCTTGTGCCCATGGATTAAAACTCAATGAAGGGCCCTCGACAGGGTGAGGGGTCGACGCCACAGCTGTGCTTGACAGGTAGACTGACAAACAGACCCTGGGACAGCTGGGCGAGGGCCTGGTGGGCCTGCTTCAGATCGCAAAGGAGAAACTTGCGTCAGCTTGACCTGAGAGCCCCGTCACTCTCAGACTTGGCGAGAGCTTTGGCGACTGAGAGAAGGGGAAGTGGCGAGGCGGATTAAGGATCTCTAGCTGGTGGTCAATGGGATCCCGGGAAATAAATGGTTTAGTGGACTGACTGTTGACTGTTTGGCCCCATCTGTCTATAAACAAATCGAGCGTACACTGCTCATGCAAGCCTTGTCCTTGATTTGGAGTCAAAACAGGATTTAAAAAAAAAAAAAAAAGTTATAATTCTGGGAACAGTTCTAAAAGCATCTTAAGCACTGAGATTTTAATTCACATCACAATCACAAACAAAATCAAGAACCGATTACAGTTCAATACCAACAATTCCACCAATAAGGTTGCTGCATTAATAAGATGGCTGTGTAGCGGTTACAGTTAATATTTGTAATAGTGGGTTTGTGAGGAACGCAGCACGAGACTCCACTCACACGTGTGGACCCTCCAGCACAATATAGCCCCAAACCCTATTTTGGTCCAGCCAAGGCCACAGTAGCCCCCAGATCAAGCCCCCTTGAACCCACAACTCTGTCACCTATCCCAGACCCTGTCCCCTCTCTGGGCAATGTCCGACCACAATGGGCCCTTTGTGCAGCGGCGCCAGTTCACATAATGTGGGACTGTCAGCCACCACAGTCCATAGAAGCTCTCCTACCCGTAACCATCACACAAGGAAATGATGGAGAGACAACAAATTTTGGGATCAGTGCATGGAAATTAGGAATACAACACATATTTCTGTTGGAGAAGTCAAATAATAGTGGAAAATACTGTCTTGTGAGTCACTAAGCAAGTGCGATTAAGTATCTCATTCTTCCTTGTGACACAGCCAAGAACTAAAGTGTCTACTTACATTGGCAGCTGGCTTACTATTTTCTTACATTTTTGGGTTGTGAAGCACATTTTCATCCTGTGCATCAACATTTTGTTTAGACAGACCCATTTGTAGTCCTGAAAAACATGTGGATAATCTCATTCAGTTAAAAAAAGATAGCATGAGAGAACAAAATGGAATGTGACCTGTGATTGAGTCACAGACATCACATCTTTTTCACGACATTCTTTCTAAATCAGACGCACGCTTCCTGCACAAATATTGCTCACTGCACGGGTTATTTGGTTACAAACACCTGTAAGATGATTGTAAACATCTGTCTGGTATTAGGTGTCAATTGTCGGCCAACTTTGAGCTTGACATATTGAAATGCTACTCCTTCACTCTGTATTAGAGTCTTTTGCAAGGCATGTAACAACAGGAATCCTCGAACAAGTTCCAAAGTCAGCACCCAGCACCCACAGTCACTCATCTTTGTTCTTAAAGACATCCAGTGTGAAGTAACGATGATGAGCTGGCACTGCATCATCCTGACTCACGAATATGGCAAGCAGTCAGGTCTCTTGGTGGGTCCAACATCCTGCTCATTACGGATAACAGAAAATGTGCACTAAAACTTTCCTTAGCAACCTGGGACAATAGAGGTAAACACATTTTTAGATACAAGTGAACTCACAAGCTGCCGCGGGG
Organism: Phycodurus eques; assembly: GCF_024500275.1. Lineage (NCBI taxonomy): Eukaryota > Metazoa > Chordata > Actinopteri > Syngnathiformes > Syngnathidae > Phycodurus > Phycodurus eques. The sequence continues at coordinate 6,830,374 of NC_084543.1, read as the reverse complement.
GGGATTGTCCTCAGGTGCCAGATAACTGGAGTCACCTCTAAAGTTGCTAGGCCAAGCCCCCCTCTAACAGTCCCCGTATCCAAACAGACATTTAAAGTAATGTGAATAAGCACCTTCATTTGATAGGCGAGCTGTGAACAAGGTTATGATAGCGCATTTCCTTTGACAGCAGTATTATGACAAATGTAAACATGTCCCCGCTGTGATTTACAGTATTATGCTGTCTCATAGTGGATGTTAGACATCTTCACACAGTCGTCCTGTCATTGTCACAAACATTCAGTGCATGTATCTGCTCCAGCCATGGTTACAGAGCCACAATGACATAAAATGGGCCGCTGCAAACTCACTTCACACATTTCCAAGCAGGTAATTCATAGAACGTGGGAAGCCAGAGTGTTGTTTCTCATATGGCAAATAGCGAGAGGAGTGTGGGTGGTTTCACGCGGCCTGTTATGAGCCCAACATCGTCAGAGATGGGGATGCAGAGGAGGAGGAAGAGGAGGGAAGTGTTGGAGGATGAAGAGTCCATCATCACTATTTCCAAAATTGCTGTTGTTTAAAAAATTGCATTCCAACCCAGATGAACCCCAGTAAAATAGATGTACTGTATAGTTAGATGTGTGTGGGCCAAAGCACACACACCCTATTAAAAGTGCAAGCTTTGGTCACGGGATTTATGTAATGTCTATAAATGATACATGCATCATCAGTTGACTGTGAGAAATCATTTAAGATGGTGACAGATTGGCTGGGAAATGGACCTAAACAGGTGCTACACTGAACTCGTGTCATGTGGCCTGTTCACGCTCACGTCTTAGCAGAATTAGTCCAAGTGGGTGTGCGCTTTCCCAGACTGATAACATTTCTCTTGTGCTGTCCAGCTCTTATTAATACAACAACAATGTATTTCTTTTCACAGCCTTGCTTATCAGGTCGCCCTTTCTACCAAGCATTCAGTGCGCATCCAGAATCAAGTGTGGTTAAACGCAAGGAATCACATAATCGCACATTCATGTGGCACAACAGCCAACGATTTGATTTGGGAAAGCTTGTAGGTTACAGCGGTACCACAATAACAAATTATCCGGCAAGCATCCGTTTAAAGATAGTGTCTTGTATTACTCGTCTGCTGTTCCTTTTAGTATGCAATTGTTACGACGCCTTCCTTCAGACCAATACCAACAGGTGGTCCCTGTCCAGATAAGCAGGACTGGAGCTACAGTCTATCTCCCTGAGCCTGAGGGGAACTGAGAATTTGCCTGAACATTAATGGGCATTGTAAAAAGTTGCCCTACAACACATTTTACTTGCAATTTATATTCAAGTTGTAAAGCCTCTTCGGGTTATGTATTTTAATCTTCTGGTCTCTCGTGTTTCCCAGGTGGAATCAGCAGTCTACGCAAACGAGATATATCTGATCCAGTTTTCTTCTCCAGTGTAGCCAATTCCAGTATTTTCTTAAAGTACTGTGACTCACTGACAGAGCAGTAAATATTCAAATTGTAACCCTGAGGATGACTCCAGAATGACCATCAGAAGCACTTACTATGACTCACTGACGTAGCAGTAAATATTTGAATCGTAGCTCTGAAGACAACTCCAGAACCACCATCAAATTCACTCTTCACTGCAACTAACGCAACCACCCACAGCATCCCACATTGCTCTGTCATATATTTAAAAGTAGGCCAAGGTTAGAAACAACCAATTTTTTGTTGAGGCTCTTTGCCAAGTTACAGATAATCATTTCTGAGTCTCTTATATCTTATATTTTTGCTACATTCATACTTGCTTCATATGAAAAATCAGGATTAAAACCAAAGCTGAACTTTAGTTTCCAATAATATCATGGCTATAAGGCCCTGGGCTGAACAGATGGTTGGACTGGCTGAGGTGAAGGGTTTAAGGTCAGTCAATACACCTGTCGCAACTCGAAAAGACATTTTGCTGCAGCTGCTGCGCCTGCGGTCCGTTTTGAGACATCAGTATCAGGCTGGGTTACAACTGGACCTCAATTCAACAACGAAATCTTAAGGAAACGAAGTAAGCCATCTAAAGCGAGAAACAGTGCAGTCCAGCGCAGGGTTGTCCAGGTTGTTTTCATCGCAGGCTACATTGTAGTTTTGGTTGCCCTCAGGGGGCCGGTTATGACAGTGTAAACACATAAGCAGGCACGTACGCAGACATTTTTGGGGGCAGGTGCTCAAGCCAAAAAGAGGACGCTCATTGCCAAAATTATTCATAAATTTAAAAAAACAACAGCATATATTTAACTTACTTCTCTTAAAACAATCAACACAGTCAATTATATAACTATCAACAAAGGAGTTGAAGGGACGCTGTCGTGGTTATAATTAAAAAAAAAATTAAAAAAGATTTACACACCCTTGTTCAAATGGGAGATTTTGTGACAAAATAATTACACCAAGATACATCATTTAAAAACTTTTTTTCCACTATTAGTTACCATATAACGTGTACAGCTCAATCAGGGGAAAAAATGGTCAGGAGAAGTAAATACAAGAGATAAAGCGCTTACACAAGTGCTGTGTTCAGAATCAAGGAATCAAATTTCATCCATCCATCCAGTGCTTTTGATCATAAAATAGGGTGGAGCATATGCAAAATTCTCCCAAGGACTCAAATTAATGCCCCTCAGACATCAAAACGCTTATGACAGACAAGGTGACTCTTTTAAATATTGATGAATGAGGGGGGGAGGAAAAAGAAAAAAAAAAAAAAAAAAAAAAAAAAAAGGGGGTGTGGCAAAAAGGGCACTTTTTTCATGCAGAGCAACAGGGGAGGTGCTTGAGTGCCACTTGGGGTCTGTGTGTCCATGTGCCTGCATATAAACATATAATCACTTGGGATGTAATGGTACGCCACATCAACAGCTTCTTCCCCTCTTCTTGCTCTGGGAAAGGTCAACATCAACAGTTTGTCTTTTTAGGAAAAGAAAGATGAAGACAAGGACAACTAACAGTGTCAACCGTCTGAATTACTATGCTTTATTATTATACTATAAAAACCACAATGGTACTGTGTTACTTTTTTTTTTTTAAAAACATTTGACGAAACGTCTGTTAGGCAGAATTTGAGCTGCATGGTGTTTATTTACAGGCTAGGCTGGTGGCTAGAGAGTAAGGCAGGTACAGTTCTTTTCTCTTACCAAATATGTTCTGTATAAAAACTTTAATCTGCGCATTATATTACATACTGTAATTGCCCCTGCATTTGGTTACTATAATTTTTATGTCTATTTTTGAACAGAAATCCAGGAAAAAAAAATAGCGGCAAGCTTTCACAGTAGGGCCTTAAGTTTGACACCTGTGTCTTTGGACCCAATCAAACGTAAGAGTCACTATTTTGGTAATATAAAGCGGTACAGAAGATGGATAGATGGATTATAGTCATAATCCAAATGACAACAATTTCATGGGGGATCATAGTGATTGTATCAATAGCTACAATATTTCTTACCTCGTGGCCTACAGCCACCCCACCTTCACACACACACACCGACCTGTCTACACCACTGTTTTATAAATCCCTTTCTCAGTGCTTGCTAACCCCTCACTCCGGCACTTTAAATAAACCTTTTCTTAGCATTCTAGTCTAGTTTTGAAACTAAACAGGCTCTGGAGAAAGAGAGAGGGAGAAGTTGCACAAGGCGGCGGGCTGCTTTCTCCGACACCAAAGATTTATTGGCCAGAGCAAACTAGAATGAAAGACGGACATACAAGAGGCTGGCAGGGAGCGAGAGCGAGAGTGAGCAGACAATGATGGGAAAGTGAACCAGAGGGAGTAATGGGATAAGCAAAGGTGACGGCTATTTCAGCTAGAGTCGTGGTCGCTGGCTTTAGCCAAAGCCTTGTGGGGCTTGCCCTTCACTGCATGATGAATAGCTTGGGAGGAAAAAAAAAATGAAGCACAAAGAATCTGGAAAACTCTACCATCAAACCCGCAAAGAATCTAATTAAGTACACACGAAATGTTTTGAGTGTTTAAATCATACAATAATGCCGAAGGGATTTACTTTCCAACTTTTTCATGAAGAACATTATATCGAAAACTTTGGGTTGCTCACTACAAGTGGTTCCCTGACTCACGATTCAGACATTAAAAATGACACAGGTTCATGCTGTGAAATAAAGTGAGCCACATCAATAGAATAAATTGATGCATTGTCTGTGTCAAGTGTACATAAGCTTTGGTGGGATCATTTGTAACGCGGGCCTGTCATTAGGTTGCATGGCAGTTCCGCAGAGCCTGATGATTACAAGCCGTAAGGCAGACTATTCCCATGGTTTTGTGCCCTTGTGCGATGCGAACACTGACCCCACTGTAATCTATGGTTGTTTACATTCCAGCAGATCGGTTACTACCGGATTCACAAGGAAGGAAGGGCAAGGGTTAAAGAAGCACCATCCCCTCTGCAAAGCCAGCAGATGCTTCACCCACACGACCCGCACACACATGCAGACTAACTAACCCAGCAATAATGATTCAATATGGATTGCATACATGGTCTTGTCAAGGTCAACGTCAAATACATGCTTTTCATCTGCTTTTCTTCCAATTGTTTTCATTTAACGCTTCAATAAGCTTACAGTCTATTCAACAACTCACTAGTTGACTTCCACACTTGACTTCCATCGCCATTGTATGCTACGAGAGGAAGACTGAAGTCCCCCTTTAAGTGTCCCCTATTCGATGGGTCTTGGTGGTCGGTCTCCATTAATTCCCTGGATGGAAAGTCTGGAAGCAATGCCTGACATCCTACAAACTCAGTCCCAGTCCAACATAAGACAAAAGAGGCCGCATTGTTAAACTCCTCAGGATACAGAGGGAAGAGGGTCCATGCAATGTTTAAGCATACCACAGGGCTTACAATTCTGAATGTAAACACTCGTTAGGGCTGCATAGGCTTGTGTCTGCAAGATTTGGAGGAGAAAGCAGAATGGTGTGTCTCAAATTAACGAAGAATGCACAAAATGAGAATAGGAAGTTTCCCAAAACTCCAATCTTTGACAGTGCTAGAGGGCAGAGGTCCACGATTTTGAATTCCAGTAAACAAAGGAAATTAATGGAGCTGTCATGAAGTGAGCAGGACTTCAACAGCAAAAACGTCATGAGAACATGTGGAGAATAATAAGGGATGTGTCAGTTGGAATACATGTTTAGCTAGCTGCTTCTACTATTGTAAATCTTTTTATTCAAAAACAATGTTTGGATTAGGAGTTGAACAATTTAAGATTTTTTGGTAGTCGACTATAATGTGATGAAAGTGAATTCGAAGTCAATTAGTCAATGGCATCTTTGATATTTTTCAGCACAATACAGCGGTCCCCAACCAATTTCACGTAAGGACGTATTTCGACACACCTCAAGCCAGCCTGACTGCTATTCTCTTCCACAATCATCTTATTTTCGGACTGACCCACGCAGATGTATGCAGACTGTCACCTTGTTGGTCGGACATTTCATCGCGCCACAGTGTGTGACAGTCCGGCAACGGCAGCAGACAAGCGAGTCGTAAATCCTCTGTAAATTGGCCGATTGGAAGATGAGGTGCCCAAAAACAGGCGATTAGGGATGAGTCAACTTCAAGCATTATACGTTGATGCATCGACTGTTCGATTAATTGGTTCAACCCCCAAGTTGAAATGTGTTGGACATTAGGAATGCAGACAATTCAAAATTAACCATAATTTGGTACATAAACCAGCAAGACAAGTTAATACTGTACCTCCTTCCATATACGTGTTAACTGGACGAAAGTGCACTCAGTGGCAGAAAATCATTACATAAGCAATGTACAGCGGTTATTAGAGTGTGGGTGTTGATCATTTGCCCTAATCCTGGCATAACTGAAGCTGGCCTGGAGGGTTCTTAACACCCACCTGGAAAGTCCTCAGCACCACATAACCAATTTACGCAACTTTTTTATTTATTATTATTATTTTTTTTTAAATGTACCTTGAAGGGTTTGAATGGTTTAATCATTAAACTGTGTAGATTTAAGATATGTTAAAGCATTAACAAGTCTTAGTAAAACCACAGAGTAATATTGGACAGATGAACATACAGTACTTCTTGCTGTGGTGTGTTACTGATTAGTGGCAGAGAGCAGTGGTTAACACGCTAGTCCAAATTCTCCTACAAGTGTTCATGATCTGACAGTGAAGACACGGCAATATCATTAACTTGATTCATTTACTCCATTAATAAAGTAATTGACAAGCTCGTTGTTGAGCATTGAAACATCTCCATTCTATTTGATTGTTAAGATTTATTAGTTTCATATTCCGACATATCGCCACCCATATTGTATGCTTCTGCATGACACCTCATTGATGGAAAGGGGCACAACAAGTCGGCTCAAGACTGAGGTTCCTGAACCCTGTTCACAGCACCTGTTCCTGACACGACCTATGCGGTCAAGCGCCCTTGATCACAGGTGCACCTCACACAAAAACACCTGCAAGTCAGCACAAAATATGACTGTGCCCCACCCTGCCTTGCACACAATAGCCAAAAAAGTGACATTTTGAAGCATGACAATTTAAGTAAAAAGGCATTCCATTTCATCAAGTTGAAAATGGGAACTCTGCCAACGCATTTACTTTTACTCTTTAAACAAACACGAAAAGCAGAAGTCAAGGTTTGGTTCATAGTTGATTGATAGCCCCTGAACCAGTTGCTCAAAGCAGCTTAATCAGCAAACATGTTTGCGTCCATGTGCCAATTCTGTTTACACCGTGTTGTGGGAAAAAAGAATTAGTTGTTGTGTTAGAGAACACCCAAAACCAAAACTTGAAGACAAAGTTCCTTGCGCTTTTTATTATCTTTTCAAAGATCTTACACAATTCGACATGCAGCGTATCGAATGTCTGACCAAGGAGGTTTCAGACAGATTTTTATACCTTCCTACATGTAAATAGTTCAGAACAATAAACATTGCAAAAGCGGACAATAGGTTGGATGGAAAAAAAGCATGATAGGATTCAAGGGAAGTCTGAAGGGGGAAAAGAATCGTCAGTTTCACACTTTCACCTTTTGCAGTTGTTCCTGATCAGACAAACTGGAGTCATGCTTGAATAATTGAATTAGTCCCAAGTGTTGGGATTCATTAATGAAGGTACAAAAACGCACTGAAATCAGTCAGACATACAAACGCAGTACACAAATGTGCATGGCTGCTGTTTCCTGTCAGTCGCAGAAGAACTTAAAACAAGCTCTAATGATGCTGCCAGAGCGTTTTGTTCTGCTCTGCTCTGTTCTGTTCTGTTTGCCTTAAGTCTGGACGTATAAAGAAAGAGCTTCCCTTAAAAAAATAACTCTGTCCATTGTTATACATGCCTTGGGCATTTATTGCTGGAATAAGTGACAAAACATGTTGCCCTTGGCAACACAGTCCCCCTGAAATAACTGCGCCGTTACCCTGGGAAACCAGCTTTTATAGTCTAGTACAGGAGACTTGAATTGTTCGCAGTTGTTCACTGTAAGTGAATGTATTTATGTGCACTAAAACAGCAACAAATTACATTACACGCTTGACATTTCCAATACCAAATACAAGTTGTAGTGACCCATTAATCCTGCATGGGAGCCCTCGTCTTCTGCAGCTATTTATCCATCCTGTAACAGAATTCATTTTCTTTGCTCGGCATTCTTCTATTTACAAAGTGTTTCTTGCACAAAGATCAATCATGGTTGCGAGTCACGGTGGGTGTTCACCACAGGTGGGCAAACTCCAAGTCGATGTCACGGAGAATTGTGACATCCAAGGCCTTTGCTCAAATTGCTCTCTTCCCCCTTCACCCGGTCCACATCCTGCAGGTCGGGACCGCAGCCCATCTGGCTTTGGTTAAAAGTCAAGATACAAAGCTATAAAAGTGGGCCGAGAGGAAAACAGAGGGGCACCACCTCATCTACAATCCTAACATTCTCTCGGATGGGACATGCGATGTGGTCTGGAGCAACATGACACTGGCAAAAGATAGCGGTCTTTAAATTGGACCTGATGTCACACACAAAACACCATTTAAAATGGTAGACTTCATTCTGAGAAGAGCCAACGGACACACCATGCTATTGACTTCAATAACCCACATGAGTATGTGACCTTTGCATAAAATATTAGAACTCAGCTTGGGTAAATTGACATTGTCCACTTCTTTAGCTATAAACTGTAAGCGATAAAATGCATCTGGTGACGCCACACAGTTGGATCGAAAGCCACCCCCCAATATTTTATCTTTGAAAGCAGAGCTCAATGTGGAAAATGAGCCAACAAATGAAATACAAATGATTCCTATGAGGCTCTGCATTTAGAGTCACTTGATATTTCCAGCTCCAGACCCTCGCTAACCTCCTTCCCTTTTGATCCTACATTCAGTAAGGAGATTAAAAGAGAATGATTGACTTCCAGCGAACAAAGAACAGAGGACAAGGACAAGCTTTTTTCTTCAAATCATGAATTGTTCTTCCGTTGACACCATCCTTCAACCTCTCCATTGATTGGCCTCCAGTGTTGACAGGACATTGTGCAATATTTCTCACAATGTGTCTTATGTTGTGGCACCTTGCTGAAGAAATATCCACCCTGTGTAAGGATGCACCATGAATACAAAAAGCACTCAGCGTCAGAGTCAATCTGTGGGGAAAATGCAATTTCCCCTCAAGGTTTAAACTCAAATCCGTTCCATCCGCATTATACAAACACTCAGCGTCTCTTCTGCCAGAACATGCCACATGTAGAGAGAAAGGGTCAAATAAAGGATGTGCTGATGCTTCACCATAATACAGTGTGTATCCCATGCGCTGCTTCTGGGTCAGTCACTGCTCAATCACATGACACGCTGCAACTAGAACCAAACATGAACAGAAGACTTATAAAAACACCAGCCATTTGATAGGGAACTTGTGGCACTGTAAAACGACATAGATCTTGCTGGCACCGGGGTGGTTTTTCTAGTTTTCCTTTCGGAACCCAAAGGAATTATGAGGATCTTGCACAATATTTGAACAAGCCACAACCCAAACAGACAGCGCTCTCTGCAACAACACCGTGTGTGGTGTGACTTCATTCCTCCTGACACCGCAATGCTAGTTTGGACGTTTAACACTAACAAAATAGTGCAAAGCAGCATTGAGCAATGTCTCAACTAATTGTTCGCCGTTGTTTTATCAGCAATGAAAATATTTACGTGACAAGTGACTGGAGCCAATTTCAAATCATCACCTGATTAACCTGCATGAGTTGAGAATTGCCCTTGGACTGACATTTGGCTGTAACGCAAAATTGGTGCTTCAGTTTCAAACGGACCCCTTTGAGGAGTCAAGGGCCACAGTACCTTCCTTTATATTGTTTGATACAGTGAAAGTTTTAATTACCAGCAGGTAAAAAAAAAAAAAAAAAAAAAGAAAAAAAAGAAAGAATTGCCAAAGAGAAACCATTACATTTGGTGATACAAAAATGTTAAAAATAAGGATAATGCAGAAGATATGTGAGGTTTTGTGAATCAACTTCACAGAGCATGCAAGAAAAGTATTAAGTGGAAGACTTATTTGGGCCAGCAACTTTTGCTAGTATTTAACCCCAGACCATTCTATAAATTTCCAAGTAAAGAAAAGGCTGCTTTCACTCACCATTTCATCCAGAGCGTAGCGGAGTAAGCCATGTTCGTAAAGAATGAAAAATCTCCTTTGCCATTTCTGCATGTAAAAAACAATATTAAAAAAAAGCCTTGCATTATTAACATTGACAGATGAACAACATCAGGATGAGTAACATTTAAAATCAGATTAGCATTTCATATGGCAGCCAAAAATGAAACAAAAACATTTATTGAGAGGTCTTAAATTTAACAACATGAATGATCTCATTGAACAAGTTAAAACGTGTCAAACCTGTCGAATTCTCCAAAAAGCATAAGACAATGAAGTCATGAAGCAAAGTCAAAGAGTTTTGAATGATATTGGAGATCATTATCAACGAAGGTCAGAGTGACCCTCCAGTAGAAATATAGCCCAAAAAAAAAAAAAAAAAGTGCCGCACACTCATCCCCTCCTGCCAGACTATCAAAGATTCAAATCGTTTTTGGAACTAACAACGTGCAACTGGCACACAACTGTTGAAAGTGTGAATGTTTTTTGGCCGCACGAGTATATTTGTCGCTCCCCGCCCTTCTAGCCACATTTGGCTCCCAACAACTTGATTCTTTATCCCCGACATAAAAGTCAAGGACGCCTTTGGACACAGTCGGGAGAATGTAAGCCGCAGAACAGAAAAACCCTTTCACTTCAACATTTTTTGCATGTCAGGAATTCTGGGAGTTGTCACTCCAAGTCACACACTCCCAGAATGGGTAACCAATTTTGAATCAGGCCTACAGGCAGATATAGGGGGGCGGGGGGGAGAGGAGAGAAGAAAGAAGAAGAAAAAAAAAAAAAAAAAAAAAAAAAAAAAAAACATTCACACATAAGGACATTAATGAATATTCAATGAACGCAAAATGCATGTTTTTGGAATGCGGGGGGAGCCAGAATACCCACAGATGATCCACACAAGCACGGCGAGAACATGCAAGCAAACTCAACACAGGAAGGCTGGAGTCTGGATTTGAACTCACAACCTCAGGACTGTGAGGCACATGTGCTAACCACTATTACACTGTGCTGCCCTGCAATAACATTCCAAGTTTAGGGGGGAACCCAGATCGATGCACTCTACTGCACACACATACAAAGAGTAAATACACTAGCCAACCTTTGGTAAACATTTACCATGTGTTGGCAAGTGAATTCTTGGAAAACTTTTTAGCATGGCGCACATCACGTTTTGAAGCACGTGGAGCATCATTTTGATCCTTCTTGCATTACTGTACACTATGCAAGTTTTATGTATTCAGATATGTATACGGAAACATGACTTCAGGCAGAAAACTGATTTTGAAAGAAAGATTGTTTCCCAAAAAGCAAGTAAAAATCATATGAGGTACAGGCATTCCCAATCAGTGTGATGTTAAAGATCAAGTCTGCCATGGAAAATTATCCAATTTCACTTAATTGGTCCGAAAATGTATTTACCACAAAAACTTTACCTTTGTTCGTTTATCTATGCCAGACAGGCAGAACAATGAAATGTGTTTCCACGAGATGGCAGAAGGTGCATAATTGACCTGTGTATCTACTTTTTGTGACATTATTGTTGGGTTGTGAGCTGCGATATTTTGTACTTTGTCTCAGACAGTGTTACATTACTTTTGCTGGGCTCAAATTCCAACATAATCCATGAAATATTGAGCAGTTCTTTCTAAGGTGCACCAGACAGGTCTGCCTCTCCCTTGTAGTTGTTGTCACATGCAAATACATTGCAGTCCTTTTAGGAAATAATCGAAAATGTTTATTTAACCAATATGGTCGCATACAGTTTAAGCTGCTTGCTTCAGCACAGACAATCAGACTAGGTTGAACATATCAGTGCTGTCAGTGCAAGCAGAAGGCTGTTGACAATAGCAGGGTTGAATGATCTGGATGTGTACCCCCCCCTCAAAAAAAAAAAAAAAAAAAAAAACATATGGAAGCCATCAGAGCGGCTGTGAGAACTGGGACTTTTCCATCACCTCCCCCACATTCTCCCAGCTCCACTTTTGGGATGCGCCGCCACGGTTTTATCTGGGGGTTGATAAAGAAGGCGGTGCAACGGCGTTAGGCTTACGTTACACGATGCCAAGGGAGCAGGGTTCAAGGAATCAACTCAATATCAGGCTCATTATTGCTTGTGAACTACAGTTATCACTCTGGGTAGAAACTCCCACAGGAAGCTGAAGTCCTGTTTTTCCCCAAAGACTGCAAGTATGGGTACCAAAATGAAAACACACAATATTAAACTAAAGATTTACATTTACACAACATGGTTCAAGTGACAATGTCGATTCTTATCTCCCATGTGCAAGGTCAGATTTTTATTTATTTTTTATTTTTTTTATTAATCAGATAAGACATAGATCGGATAATCCGTAACAGAATCGATCATGTCAAACCTAGGGGTTGAACGACTGAATATTTTTTGTCCACTTACCCGTGATCTGTGTAAGGGATTGTCAAAATTGGTTCCCTCTGGTGCAAGGAGCAACCATCCTCCATAAATAGGTTTTGCCTGTTAATGACAAAACATAATTATAAGGCCCAAACCATGAAACAGAAACCTTAACAGTACAATTAAACGCTTATTAAAGTGGCAGCAGATTTAGACAGCTCCCTCACAGTGACCACATCGTTAAGCTAAACACAAGTACAGTTTAGATTTCTGCCAGGGTAGTCAAGTCCACTTGCTTGTCTTGAGTTGAATGCAGGCTACTATTCCCCGCTGGCTTTATTCCAGTGCACCATGCTGCTCTTAGAGAGGGGGGAAAGGGAAAAGGCCAACACACGTGATTTTCTCTCTGATCCTCTAAAGAGAGTGTACAAGTGGGCAAAGGGGGGGCGGCAAGAAAAACAGTGAGGTGGATAAGAAACTTTCAGAGCGCTAGTGCAGATGCTGGGAGCATTTGCGGCTACGAATTTGCCATATAAACTTAAGAAATGCGAGTTGGCCTGGTGTGCTTTTTTAAATAGTTCTGCCACATACTTGAACTCCTACCACTTGAGTAGTCAGCAGTTATTTCGAGTCAAACAAGCCCTGCCTAACCACAGCTGGCTTTAAGTGTGAATGGCAAGAAATGTTTGCGCTCAAATGATAAGACATAAATCCTCGACAAAGTCAACGGTGCACTCAAAATTCCATGAAACAGTGGACTAGAAATCAAGTTGAAAAGCTTGGACGTTTATAGCCACCGGCTCCTCCGTCAGGGGTTTTGATTACAGTCATAACTTCATCCCATGTAAAGCCATTTATAATCCCCCCTAAAATCCGCTTTTGTTTTGATTGCAAAAGGTACGGAGCATTTCTCTGCACTGTGACTCGGTAAACAAAATGACATAACAGCAATTTTCAATCTCAAGTCCCCAACACAACCGTCTCGGACTGTCAGCGGTTTGCAGCCAAAGCTATCTGATAATGGGCTTGTCTGCAGGAAGGAATCACACTGATTCTGGCTGCGTCTAAGCCTGTTAAAATATGCCTGAAACCCAAGGAGACTGTGCAGAGTTCAGGAAGAGGAAAAAAAAAAAAAAAGAAAAAGAAAAGAAATATCTTGTCTTTCCTCACATGACCTGACAGCAGCCCTATTTGAAAAATACACTGATAATTCCAGGTCAAGTTTTCCTCTTCAGTGGTTTTTGAAATCTGTGTATGTGTTGCAACAGCTCTTGACCCATAACGCAACTCAAGAGTCTGGGTCTTCATGTGAGCTCTGGATAGCGAGGCCAATGGAAGAATTAAACGAATCAAACGGAAGGGCCTTCAAGCATTCCTCACTTCGCAACTCAGACGTGACTGGCTCAACTCGTAGGTTGACAGCCGGCGTTCCTCTGTGTAAGAAAAAAGTCTTAACATTTGGACATGACCTAAATTACTGGGATAAAATTGCCTCAAAAGTCGCATAATGATAATTAGGGATGCACCAATACCATTTTTTTTTCCCAGATCAAGTACCAAAACCTACATTTGATTAATCGTCGATATTTGATCATGCCATTACGTCTCGCAATTGTGATGAAAATGTTTTATTTTAAACAAATATTGTGGGGGGAAAACACGGCACAAACATTTCTTGAACATGGCATGAGTTGCACTCAAAATATAACACTTTTTTGAGTCACAACTTGTCATTACTGACTTTACAACCAACTCCATATTTATTTATTTTTATTTTTTTTTAAACAGTCTTGCCACACATTTCACTTCAATATAGCCAATAACAAGGCAATTTAATTATGTAGTATCTCAGTCTGAACACAAGGGGTACTACGTAAAAGGAGTACATAGATAAGAGACGAAATTACGCATGTGTGTTAACTTCAAAATAAAGGGAGTAAAAATAAATACAGGATTGCTTCTTAATAATAACACAAGTTTAAAAAAATAATAATACTAATAAAACTGGGACAGGACAACTGCAGTGATACTCTATCACCAAGTGATCACACAATCGTCTACTTTGCTTTACTTGAAGAGCCGAGCAGAGGAGCGTGTAGCGAGTGACGGGGCTGGCGAAACTCAGTGCTTGCCGGACGGCGCCCGCCTCCATCGCCGCCCAAAGCGGACTTCATCATACATTTTGCAGAGCATAACTTGCAGTCGCCTAAAAGTGTGGTCATCCATCTCCTTCAAGTATCTCCACACAGTTGACATGGCTCCAACTCGGAATATATGTGTCGGGCTATTGAAGTGGTATCGGTATTTTAGTATTGAAGCATTTTTACGAGTACAGCGTACGAGTGCATCAATGCATCCCAAAGTCGAATCATCACACTTCAATTCAGTGGGCATCAACGGGATTTACCACGCTGTAGAATTAGCATAGCAATGAAATGCACACCACAAATTTGTGAATACCTTCTACGTGAGAGTTGTGGTGAGTCAAAAATTGTTTTTATGTAGTTTTTCTTTTTACGCTTGCATGACAGATGCAAAAAAATGTTCAAAACCTTGAGGCATGAAGCCTCCTTTTCTACTTAACCGTTATGCCGCCGCCACCAGAGTAGTTTTGTTTGAGTTATAAAGTAGTTGAATTATTTTTACACTTCTATGACAGAAATGTAAAAATATTACCTGTAGTTAAAAAAAAAAGACCTTCTGATGGCTACAGTTAAACACTGAAATAGATTTTTCTTCCTAAAATGGATGGATGGATTTTTCTTACAGGAAAAATTATTTTGAAAATGTCATCCAGCTTCCCAGAACAGATTGTGCCCGACCTTAGAGCTTCAACTGGGCTACAAACATGAACCGAATGACACCAGCGCACCTTCAAGCACTTCACTGTAGGAAAACTTTACAACTAAGACATACTGGCTAGGTTGGAGGTTGACAGCCGGTGCTCTGCAGGGAAAGCAGAGATATTTTCCATCATATTTTTTTTAGATGATGAGGAAGGAAAGTGTGCTGTTAGTTTTCCAGAGCCGTCACTCTGTGACCAGCTGGGAAGTACTGTTGGAATATTACCATTTGTGATTAATCAACAAATGGAACATACAGTAATGACATTTGCGGAGAGCCTATCCTAAGGGGAATCCACATAAGAGTTTGGACAGTGTGACAAATAAAAGAGGATGAAGCTGGTGATTGTTTTTTTGCATGGTTTTTGACCCAATTAATCAGCAAAAGCAGTAAATAATAGCAAGTGAGCTGGAAAGCTTTGGTGGAGGCCTAGTTCAGCATGAAATTAAGGTCAATAAGGGCCGCTGGGCTGAACACTAATTGAGCTCAATGAAACAAACCTTTGCACTTTTAGGCTCCGTTGACACGAAGCAGAAACCAACCTACCGACCCCATGGCCATTCCTTCTAGTGTTGCGTTAATGTTAACGTTACACCAAACAATACGGCAGTGATTCCCAACTACTGTGTCGCATGGCACATTACATTTACTCACGTAACCGTTTGGAAAAAATGTTTACTTGTCAGAGCATTTTCATGCAACATACTGTAATATCTGTAACTCTGAGCGTGGGCCGTTAAGGCTTTTACTTCGTTACATTGAGTTAAGTAACACTCGATACTTGTATTTGGTATCTGGATGTACAGTATTTATTATTGCTTGCGCGATTTTGGTTCATCAGAGACTGGTGTCACATGACTGTTTCACAAATACAATGTAACTACTAGTGACGTTTGATTCTCGTTTGAGAATCGACGTTTGAGGCGGTCTCAATGTAATGTTCTGTGGAATAAAACCAGCGGGTCAACCACAGCAAATTGCAATTTGTCCGACACACTCGGACCCATTGGAGTTCTGTGTTCCTCGCTGTACAAAGGGTTGTGCACATTTAAAGGGGTCAGAGTTTCCTCTGCAATCAGCAATGTATGCACAGCGCTGAAGATAAAGATTGCGGTTGGCAGAACTCACCTTGTTTTAGAGTAATAAAACAGATCTCAGCATTACTGATAAATGTGAGTGAATCCACCTGTCGTAGTAGTTTGTAATTAACTTCAACAGATGGATTCAATTAGCGCATTCACCTATTGGCGGATTTTCTGGGTAACCTATCTCCCAGTTTTTGAGGAAACCCCTGCTTATTAGCAGTATTTTTTCCCCTAACCCCCGCTCGTTAGCGGGTTTTTTTATTCTACACGAATGCAGATTGGCATGCCAATGATAATGATTATCAATTTTTCCACAGAATTTCACTATTCGCAGTCAGGCCCCATCCCTTATACCCTGCAGATAGGGTTCCACTGTGTAACGAAATATATAAGCATAAAAATTTATAATTTTTTGCCTGGTGAGCTTATTGTGATGTTTCATGTGTGTCAACAAAGTTAATTTAAAACCATTTATTGAATTAAGATGAATTTGGCTTAATTGAGTTATTTTATAAATAGCACATTTTAAGTGATATTTTTGGGCAATATTTGAATTTGCATATTTATTGCCATTTTCTATTTTTGTCCATGACATTCATTTAAAAAAAATTAATGAGAAGTACCTAACCAGTTACTCAGTACTTGAGTTTTTTTTCTTTTTTTCCACTGAATACTTTTAATACTTTTTAATAATTTGACATGCTCTTACTCGAATAGAACTTTTGGCTACCCTCTGATTGACAATAAATGCTTACTTACTACTTTTGTACTGAGGTACATTTCAGTGGTTCTACTTTTACTTAAGTAAGTAGGTTGAATTAGTGTTTGAACTTTCATCAGTCTTTTATTTATTAATTTAAACACAACATGTGAGTACTTTTGCCACCAGTGTATGTAAGTTTGAATTTCTAAAGGATATTTTGTGTTGTTTTTCATAGGAAACACAGCAATAGTAGGACAACGAAGTACTCACCTGGTTGAGGTCTTCGTCGTTGAGCAGGTGAGATTCTCGAGGTTTAAAACAATTCTGACATTTGCTCTTGTTGAAAATGTTGGCTTGGAATTTCCGACAGGGGTTCTCTTTGAATGACATGGTGGTCGAATGGAAGACGGTATGTGCTAGCTTTTTATATTTAAAAAAAAAAAAAAAAAAAAAAAAAAAAAAAAAAAATGTCTTTCTAGAACAACTCCTGGTTAGAGGTTAAGACGAATGTTGGACTCGTTAGGTCACGTCTACGCTGGTCATCATGCTCCGGGGAGGGGCGGTTAACGTTTACCCGTTAACTTCTCTCTCTTTCTCGCTCTGATTCCGAGGTTGTCGACTAGCGGAGACAGGTGTGTGCAATTTTTGGCCCTTAATTGAGCGGCTCAACGAGGCGTCGACGTCTGGTGGCCGACACTGCGGTGGTCCTGGCGGGTCCCGTCAGCAGCCTCCATCGCGGGGGGAACGACGCCAACTTACCGAAGCAGCGAAGGGGAGTCCGACCCGCCTCCGCCTCCGCCTCCTTGTCCTCCTCCTCCTCCTGGCTCTTATCGAACGAGTGATAGCGCGTTCAAACGTGTTTGGCTTCCGGCCCGTACATGTTCAACGTTTAAAAACACGCCATCGACGAGGCTGCTGGCTGCACGAGTGCCGCCGTGTTGGATGTTTTCGTCAAAATGTTTCGCTTTGGCCGGACAAGCAGACGCTGCAAACAAGGGGCGGGGCTAACTCTGTGGGAGCTGCTGACTGACTGCAATACTGGCCTGTCAGGCGCCTACGATTGAGAGCGCTCCTTAGATTGACCAATCACACGCCACAAAAGTCCCACCTCCCTCAAGATAGGTGCCCTTTAAAGTCGGGTCCCCAATCATCGGGCCGCGGACCAGAGCCGGCCCGTGGGATATTTGGTACTGGACAGGGGGGAATAGTCACTCTGTGATTAACTAAAAGTACAGATACATAAAAAACGACTCTGGTAAAGGTAAAAAAAAAAAAAAAAAAAAAAAAAAAGAAATTAAAAATTACTGATTAAACTCCTGCACTCAAGTTTTTAAAAAAGTACAGACTTTTCAATTTACTGTGGATATAAAGAGTTTACACACCCCTGTTCAAATGCCAGGTTTTTGTGATATAAAACAACTAGACCAAGAAAACTAAATTTTCCCCCCCATTAACGTGAAATAACCTGTTCAACTGTACTGAAAAAAAGAACACCATACGCACACTGAATCATGATGGTGGTAGCGTCACGCTTTGGGGCTGTGGAGGGAATCATGAAGTTCCAAAAAGGGTTTATGCACAACCAACGTCTGCATTCAAAACGGGTCGATGCACTTGCATCCGGTTTAGAATGGCAGAGCCCTATGGCAGAAGACCAGGACAAAGCAGCTGTAGAAATATTCATCATAGAAATAATCTAAACTGTCTTTTTCTTTCAAAAGAAGAGCTTATACCACTTCCAAGAAAATGAAAGCTGCATTTAAGAGACAACATCGGCAGCGCTATACTTAAAATACAGGTTTACGTTTGTGAAGCAAGATTTTAAATCATTTGTTCTGATTTGTTTTCATGTGGGTCCATTCAAATATTGCTTTGACCTGAAACCACTGTACGGCACAAAACAAGGCTGAGGACCGCTGCTTTAAAAAACTCATGACGACAAAGTAAAAAATAAAATAATTTCCATGTCAACCTGAGAAAATATTTTTCATTCTTTCTCTTCTGCGTTTGTTCAGCTTGGTCTCGTTATCAGTCAAGGTTATTTCTTGAGCCGATAATTTGTTTAGTTGTCTGCTGCGTAAACCTTTGAAAGTCCACAACAACAGGACAAGGAGACACAGGAAAGGTGACAGTTTGTCAAAACATTTGCAAAATGTTGGCAGCTTCATTGAAACAGAGTCAAAACATATGACTTCATGCAGGGGATGAGACAACCAACGTAGGGATTGAATCAAAGGTGCAAACCTTGATTATTTGACCTTATACATCTCCAAGATGAGGACTGAAGCGTCCCAAGAAAAAAAAAAATCACCAGACCAAATAAATATGAGAAAAGTAAAGTGCATTCACTAATTAAAAAAAAGTGCACTAGTCAACAGGGTGGGCCAAAACTGGTTTATTATTTTTACATTAACTTCTATACTGGGAATAATGGCAAATAATTTGAGTCAAGAAAGACAAAAAAAAAAAGAAAATGCAGATTACTGGACAGGTAACCAAGGAAGGAAGGAAGGCAGAAAAGTAGTTTTAAGCAAAGTAAGGATGCAAAATAAAAAGAGGGCATAAAGGAAGGAAGAACAAAGAAAGGAAGGTAGGGGGGAAGGAAGGAAACAAGAAAAAGCAGGTCTGAGGTAGAGGAAGCAGGTAAGGAAGGAAGGCAGCAAACCAGCTTTAAGTGACGGAAGGGAGGATGTTAAGAATGCGTGAAAAAAAGACAGGAAAGCATGAAGGAAGAAAGGCAGAAAAGTAGGGTTAAGCGACAGATGTAAGGATGCATAAAAAAGGTCTGATGGTTGATTGGCAGGAAAGAGGTCAAAAGGGAATGATGGTTGAAAAGTTGAAGGTTTCAAGGAAGGAAGGAAGGAAGGATTCAAGAATGAAATGCAACTCTGGGGGAAGGAAAGAAGGAAAAGATGCCAGGAAAAAAACAAACAGCAAATAAGTATTACTGTAATATACAGAAACTGTGAGTTGAAGGGAATGGATTGATATTAATAGTCAAAAAGTATAAAAGCAGAATTGTCAGTGAGCGTGATGACACAGACGGCCTCTTTGAAGCAGTTTATCCAAAAATATCCGCGTGTTCGCCCAACTTTGACAACATAAAAGTCGAGTGGTCCCATTAGAATTCCAGCCTTTTAAGAGTCAAGATGCCTTTTCGACTGCTTTCTTCATAAACTGACTGTAATTGAAATTTGCTAAAATAATCTGCAGACAGGATAATGGCAACAAAGGTATCTCTCGCTCTATGCACAGTACAGATAAGCAGATCAAGTCATCATCTGTCATCATAAACTGGCTCTTTGAGGTCCAGATGAAAGTCAAAAAATGACATACTTTTCATTTTAGGAGTTCATGTGCAACCTTGTGAGGCCTCCTCGGGGACGTGAGCCAAAAATATGACTAAAATGTGCACACAAACATACACACATAGGCATGACTATCCACTTCAACTCATTTTATTTTACAGCGCTTGATGATGAGGCACCAAAGCATACTTGTGTGAAACAACTTGTTTTTTTTTCCCTTTAAATCACATTTACATGAAGATTCAGGTTTAAAACACTATACAAATACAGTTTTGCATGATATATCGTCACGCAATAACAGATTCATTTGTTATGGCAGCTAACGCACTTAGTTTCCTCCCTTGTGCTTTAAGTCATTTTATGTGTGATTATCATTGCAACAATTTTAGAAAAAAAAACAAATTTAAATATCCTCAAGTCTTTTTTTCAATCATTTTATGAAGGCAAGTGCAAATTGAGGCATTAGTGAGCATGTCGCAATGGTATAATGCTAAGCTTAACATTGGAAGCCCCACTTTGAGATCCTCCAGATTGCTTTAACATAACATTCCATGCACAAAAATTCCTATGATTCAGCTTTTAGCTCAAATAATTTAGTCCTCAGAATCCTTCAATATGAGCACAGACTGAAAAAAAAAAAAAAAAACAAGAGTACTTTTCTTTTTGCTGCTCTGGTGCCCCCAGCAGTAAATTGAAATCATAGCAATCTGACAATAAATAAAAGACAGCGATGAATAAAAAGATGCATTTAGAAGAGATTAGCCTTTTTCTTCATCTCGTTTCGTTTCCAAAGCGGAAGTCTGTCAAATTCTTTTATCGACATGCGGAAGATGTCAAAGAAGGAATCTGGGGACAGATGACGCTGAAATAAAAGCGTATAAAAGCATCACTATCAGAAAAGCACATGACCCACATTTACAACCAAAATTAGAATATATGTACATTGGATTAATTAATCCCTACAGTCTATTCTCTTCATTTGGTAGCGTTTCTGCTTCCAGTATGTAGATATTAGATTCTTGGTCCAATCAGATTTTAGGATCCATGTGCTGCCATGTCAATCTAATCGGCCCACCGGCCTTCAGAATCAGTGGTGCTTGCCCACGTAACTTAAACTATATTAGCAATAGGTCTATTTCTTTAACCAATCAGAATTTAAATTTGCCTCACAATAACGTAAGCGTTTTTTTTTTTCGTTCTCTGGTTGGTTGGTCAAAGCAAAACTGTTCAACTAGCAAAACGCTTGTGGCGCAAAATGCACATTGCAAAGTTTTGCATTGTTACTTATAGCGTTATTCTTTATTTGATTTCTTTCTATAAATGATGTCATTACCTCCAGTCTCGTTCTGTCAACCTCTCTGGGAAGCTTCACACGTCCCCTGTTTGCAACCGTAAGCATTTCATATGGGTAGACCTTGACACAGCAAAGACTGGGTTAAAGCCCAAATGTGAACTGTATGTGCAAATACATCAGAGGTGACAAAAGTACTCACACTCAGTACTTAGTAGAAGTAGAAGTACAGATACTTGGGGGGGGGGGGGAAGATGACGACTCTGGTTAAAGTAAAAGTATTGATCCAACCCTTGTACTTAAGTAAATGTAAACAAAAAAGTAAGACTGAAATGAACAAGGACAAAATGAAAAAGGAATTTTTACTCTCAATTATATACCATATCAGTTTTGACAACTTGGCCCTACGAAAATAAACTGAAGACAATAATGTCGTTATGCTAACTTGCAAAATACTGAATGGAGGGGGGGGGTAAGAATAAAATAATATCACAGTACGTTTCATGTTTTTTTTAAACGAAGAGCTAGATAGTGTTGGCTTTACTTTTATGCTATCAAAAATTGTGTTCCCTTAGCTAATGTTGCGAACTGATCTAAAAACAATACTAATGTAGTTCATGATAACAACTGAAAAAAATACACCTTACTTGTATATGTCTTTTTACACAGAGAATATTTGAACCACGGTTGACAATACCTCTCTCTATTTATATCTTCTCCACATTATGTTGGCATCTGTGGAAGTTAAAAAAGTAGCAAGCCAATTTTGACAAAGTAAGGAGTACAAAGTCCAGATATCTGTTTACAAATAAATGGAGTAAAAGTAAAACATCAGAAATATACATACGCAACTAAAGTACACTAATGAAGTATTTGTACTTTGTTACTTCCCACCACTGAGATACGTGCAAGGTTAGTATTCGCAAAGTAAGCAAATAGTCTTCAAGCACACAATTTAGAGAGAAGAACTAAACATGAATGCAATACTTGCTTTTGGCTCCAGCAAATTAGGCATTGACACTCCTCTGTCCATTCGTGCAAATGGATGCGGGCTGTCACGGAGGAGCTACAGACACAAGCAAACACTTGCAGCAGTAAGAGATCTCAACACGGTTAATCACTTGAGCAGCAAGCAGACAAATGGCACAATTACTACCAGCAACGCAGACATTTGCAGTAAAAGTTGCGCTGTTAATAAAGAGGCAATTATGTCACCAGGAGCTGAATAGTTACTTGGTTTTCGAGTTTGAGTTGCAGGGATGCTTCAAGGAGGATACAAGAAAGCGTCATGGACTCAACTCCTGCAAAATCCTCTCACATACCTTGAAATCTGAAGGGGAAAACACTTGTTTTAGGACGATTAACAGAAAACAAAAAAAAAATGATTAAGATAAAGGAATAGACCATTGCTACGCATACCTCTTAATGTGTCGCCGCTGCTCCGGAGGAAATCAGTGGATCGTGGCTGAATAGAAGAAAACGTTATGTTAGTCAGTGGTTCTAACGTTGGGGTCCCCGGGCCCTCAGGGGTGCCAAATAAGTTCCACAAAAAATATTGTGCCATATCATTTTAAAAAGGTGTATACCGGCATGATAATTAAAAAATTAAATAAATTATAAACCAAACCTAGTTAAGCAATCACTCATCACTACCATAGCTTAGGTCCAATTAAAAGCTCTGATATGTGCTATCACTATGTCACTGAAATTTCACATCCCTGCATGAATGAAGTTTTCTGTTTTATTTTTTAGGGACAAAAAGGCCTATTATTACAGGTATAACGTCATTTTTAACTAAACCTGTATTTTTAAAGACTGTAGTGCTATTTTGTAAGCAAATAATTCGTGTTAAAATATGACTTTCTTCACATTTCGACTTTGACTTTAATATCACAATATTACGACTTTGTCTTGAAAAAATGTCACTTCATTCTCATAGCATTACAACAAAAATAGAAATTTGTTATTGGAACATTTTGACATTTTTTTCTCCAAACTAAGCAACCTTTTTGGGATACACGTGGTGGTATTCCGATTTTTGAGGGGGTACTTGGAAAAATGTCTGTCTGTCCCTGTAGCCAAAAAGTTTGACAACTCCTGCTGTAAGACATGTAATGAAAGCCCCCAGCCTGAATGTAAATGTGAATATAGTGTCCTGAAATTCACTTACCGGACTGAGGCCATTGCAACCATATCCAGGCAAAGAGGAAGTTTGGGTGGAGTTTGGATCTATAGCAATATAAAATAGCAGATAGATTATCTCTATGTATTGGCTGCCTCTCTCCCTTTGATTGATTGAATGACCTGACATGACACCCTTTTAATTAAGAAAATGATGTGCATTTTAGAGGCTTTTAAAGGATTTCTCTTCTGTGCTTTCAGCTACAGCCAAAGTCATATGTGTACATGTCATCCGCTGTAAAAACTAGGCACAGCATTGTAAAGCTTGACAAGACTGCATGAGTGCGGATGAAAGGTCAGGATGATTCAGCTGAGGTTGTGACGTCAGCCAATGTAGTCAGAGGAGTTCCGACACGTCATGTTGTTTGGTTGCTGTTTTATTAGAGAATAAAATAAATAAATAAATAAATAAAGTACCTTGCTGTTTGAAAATTGGAGGTCTTCTGTACATGTTGAAACCTTGATCTGTAGGCGGACATGCGTTCAGTGAATGATTCTTTTATCGCAAAATGCAGCCGTGCCACATAAAAGATTCTTCAGTCCAGTCATTTGACAGCATGCACAGTGTGATATAATCCAAAGAAATGATTTGATCAACAATCCAGTGCAATGAGCACATATCGATGCAGTATCACCGTCACACCATTCTTGAAAATGAAAGTTAAAATTAACAGCTAACTTTGACCACAAGATGGCTCAATGTTTCCATGGAGCCAACGTAAATCGTTTCCTTTTTGTATTCATCAATGTATTGTATTGTGAATGCTTATTCATTAAAACAACAACAACAACTTTTTTTTCTTTCTGGAAATTACAGTGTTTCAACTCAAAATCAGATTGCCATATAAATTAGATAAACTACAGGTAGGTTTGGGAGTAGAAATAGGTGAAAAAGGAAAGTACACGAGCAGAGGCTATTGTGATCTTACCTGTTGTGTCGGGGACTGAGCGCGGACAGGAAGAGGGATTGAGCAAGGTGTCGTTGGAAGAAAGTAAAGAGCCTATTTGTTATTCCAGAAAAAAAAAGGGAGGGAGTGGAGGATGAAAGAGAGAAGTGGAAAGGCGGCAAGGTGGAGAACGGGTGAGCAGAGGGGTCGCTACTGACACACCGGTGGAAAGAATTTTGTGAGTTTTACCAGGCCGGTGGAAGTGTTGCGGCGATCGAGTCGGCGTGTAGCTGTGACGGCCGTACGACTGAACGCCGAAAGATCCGTGGCTCGCCGATTTCGGAATGCATTTTCTCAACTCGTAACTCTCCTTGACAAACAACAGGACGCAAATGACAGATTAGGAGAAATGATGTCACATTGATGATTGAACAGGCCAGCAAGCACGCAATTTTACCTCCGTGGTCTCGGAGACATTTGCCAGAGACTAAAGAAAGACAAAACGTACAGTATTAGCAACGTTACCTCAACTTCGATGCACCACAGAATATTTTTTTTTACATCTGGTTTGTTAAACGAAAAAACAGATGAGGTATAAAATGGAGATTATTTTTTTTCTTTAGCACATTTTGGAGACTGATTTCCAGTGAGTGACTTGACCACTGAAGCATGTTACCTCTGCAGAGCTTTGTCTGTCCTGTGTGTTGCCTCTGCTGTCCAAAGCAGCTGAGGTGATGTTGTCACTCTTATAGGACATCATATCAGGATGCTCTATGTCATAAATAGCCTTGACTCTGGGAATCGCTGCTAAGTCTCGGTAATCAATGATCTCATCGTCTACTTTAGCCTGGGTGGGACAGCGAGAGTGGGAAAGTGGGTGGCGGGTGGGAGGGGCGGGGGGAATAGGAGAAGGACATGGTGGGTTGAAATGGGAGGAGATGGGACGGGTTGAGTCAGGTGAAAGTTCAAAGTTTGCACGACTGGGAGGAATGAGACTTTAATCCCACGACACCACACTGCTGATGTTTTGTATTGTGATTTGGGTGTTTTGGTGGTCTTAAAGTTCATTGAATAACACAAAACGACAACAGACAACAACGTCAATAGATCTTATAATTTAACTTAACCGCAGGTGGGGGACTCGAGGCAAATGACTTGACTGGAGTCAAACTAAATTGCAGGACTTGGGACTTGTTCCTGATTTTCTGTTGCCGACCCCGTCTGCCCCTGACCTTATTGCCTCGTCGTTTTTGCTTTGACCATGAGTAACTTGACTCTCTCTTGACTTAATACTTTCTTAAAACAAGTAATGTCTTAATTCAACTTGCTTTCAAATCTTAGCAGAGACTTGACTTGCTTCATGTTGAACGGTAACTTGGGACGCGCTTGAAACTTGAAGATTAAGGTTTTCGATTTCTTTTTGAAAAAAAAAAACTACTCCCACCTCTGGAAACAATGCTGGAACTAAATGTATACACCATGCTTGTGACTTACACAGAGGGAGCGACCGGGGCTTCCAGGTGTGCATGAGCCTGGTCTCGAGCAGGAGCTTTCAGAAGAAGTTAAAGTCGACTAAGGGAGAGAAAAAATAAAATTAAAAAACACGCATCAGTTAGATTCAGCATATTCTTCCATTTTCTTATTTCACACATCATGAGGTCCACATGAAGCAATCTGCTCATCGTGTGCATTAACAACACTCATGGAAACGCTATTGCAGTATTGCACACATCTATAGCAAAGTGTTTCCCAAGGTTTCTTGAGCTACGGCACATATTTTACATGAGAAAAATCTCATGGAACACCACCAAACTAATCTGTCACAAGAAATACTGAATGCTATATCAAATACATTTTCACCTAACACGGTCCATAGTATAGAAGTATAAATGTGTTTAAAGCATTTGGCAGTGGTATTAGAAGGCTTGAACTATAATTTCTTTTATATGGTATCTCTGTATGGCGGCTTTTCATCGCTGTGTGTCTGGATCGTAACTATACTGAAATAATGAGAATGTCAATTTACTGGCAAATGTACTTAGTCAGTGTAAAATCTAGGCCTGTTTCGTTGAACACAAAACTTTTACCTGTATTCGGTTGTATGAATGGGACACGTCGGATACACCGGTTAATTGTACCGTTTGCCATCTTGTGTAATTGCTCTACCTGTCACTATATGTCACTGGCATAGATAGACGAACAAAGACATTGTTTATATGAAATAAATAGTAATTTTCATGACAATCAAGTGCTAATGGATCATTTCACAGTTGTTGGGAATCACTGCTATAGCTTCCAATGGATGGGTGTACAAACGTATGACGATGGTATCAAACCAAGTCATGCACTGAGATCCAAAATGTCGCTTTACAAAGGCAATAACGCTCGGTTTTGATTGGCACTCATTTAACTATGTTCATTACAATAGATTTAAAACAGCACATGGGGTTTCTTGTAGTTAGGTTACCTAATTTAGCTACATGCGCGTGACATTAGGCCGGATTGTCTCATCACGGATCTCATTAGATTGTGCAGGTGTACTGTAATCTAATATGGTGACTGATTATTGAATACGAGCTAAAAATGAGCTAATAATGCACACACAAGCTATGTGATCTACCCTAATCGTGCAAAACATAGATGGAACCTTGGTCAATGCTATACATCAAACATGATTATTGCAGTTTTCAATTTTGTAGTAATGTTTATAACAATGATGCGATGAGTAGTATTTTTAAATACATTTACAAAAAAATAGTTTCATGTTGTCATTATGTAGTGTAAAGGGTGGGGGATGAAATATTGTGAAATAAGGCTGTTACATACAAAATGCGTATGAAGTGAAGTGCTGTGAATACTTTCCAGACGCACTGTAGCACATGAAGTATAATGACATGAGCGGAATCGGCAAAGAGTTAGGAGGCATGTGAAACAAGCCAGTGCTGCTTCACCTCGAACTATGACATTACACAGCGCACTCTCTTCCCCCCCCCAAAAAAAAAAAAAAAAAACATCAAACTGCATAGGCCGCTCACGATATTAACCTTCAGTGCACTTGGAGGATAAAAGAAATCAAGACAAGGTGTTTTGGGTCGTCGGACCTGAGAAGAAGTAGATCCAATTCTCTAAAACTTGCATCTCATCAATCATTTCAAGACAAGCTGAGTGTTAAACGAGGGCTCTTACCCTGTTGCTTTCATGGTTTCCGCTGATCTCCCTGCAGTCCGGGTGCCACACGCTCGATCCTGTCGAACGGAGACAATTTGCACTTATGTGTTCACATGTGCCGAAATCGTAAATGCTCACACTAACCTTGCAAATACATTTCTTCGCCCTCTGCGAACATTTTGTCACAGCGGCTGCATCTTGCACATTCCGGGTGATAGTGTTTGTCCCCCGCCTTTTGCAAATCAGAAAGAATCACTCTCAAGACGCAGTCCACAAAAAAAAAAATAATAATAATAATAATAATAATATCACATTACAGTTTAGATATCAAAATCCTACATTGGAAAAACTGGACTTAAAAATCAAGAAAAAAAAAGATGTTGTTAAAGATATTTAAGGGGGGAAAAAAGGCTTGAAGTGAGTGAAATTTACTCAAAAACCGCCTGGTAAGAACAAATATCTTTTCCCAAGCATATTTTGCCTAGATTTGAGATATTTAACCTTATAGTTTTTGCTGTATATCGACACTTAATTTGTTATTATTTACCTTTTGAAACATCCTCTTGTGTACGAACAGGAATGAAAATGGTCTCAAATCTCAAATCAGTGCTCGTTTTCCCGAGTGTAAATGCAAGCTACATATGTCATTGCCTCACCTCAAGGACTTTCCCCGTTATGAACTTCTGACATGCGTCACACTGCACCCCAAACTGAAGCTGGTAGTCCCTCTCACAATATGGAATGCCATCCCTGGAAGGTGGACATGACCAAACACAATTAAATGTTCATACAGTTCATGACAAAGGGTACAATTAACACACTTTGTGTTCACCTAAACAGATTGCACACTAAGTACGTTTGTGAGAGATCATCATTATTTCAGTATATTTCCGTACTTTTTGTGACATCTTTGTTTGGTGGCGTGCCGTGAGATTTTTTTCAATGTCAAATGTGTGCCTTGGCTCAATAATTGCTGGCAAACGCCGCTAAACGGGACCATGATCGGTGGAGAAAGGTGTCATAAAAACCATTTGTATTTACTTGCTGATGTATTCTCCACTCAGCATTTTTCTGCAGATGTTGCACTTGAAGCAGCCGAGGTGCCACTGGCTGCCCAAGGCTAACAAAGCCTGACCATTCTTGATGTCGCGACCGCAGCCGTTGCAGTCTAAGAGCACATCGAAACACACACACCATTGTCAACTATGCAGACATTTGTTTTACCTTTTGTTGTTTTTTTAATGGTTTACTGTCAAATTGTTGATTCATAATATTCATATTTTTTTTGGGGGGGGGGGGAAATCCAATTGAATGTAGGTAGGTAGACAGCTAGCTATTGTAGCTAAATTGTGAATGAAATATCCTCAACCCCTTTGCATGTTGTGTACAAGTAAATGCTCAAAAGTACAGTCTACTGCATTTGACAAAGTACATGAGCGTATTCTACCAGCAAAAAGTGAACACGGGTTTGCCTCGTCCCATTGTGTCGTGCACAGTTGTCCTCTTAATCTCGAGACCTGGCTCGATCCCCGCAGTACGAAGAAGTCCAAGTGAGGTAGAGTCAAGTTCAGGTCAGCCTGTGCTGAGTCATTGTTTTGACACACTCCCAAGAGGACAGCTGTGTGTTAAAAGTCATGTTGTGCGTCGAGAGAATGTTAGCGCACACCTATTTATCTATGTATCTTAATAGCAGCTGTGTCTACAAAACAATATCACGAAATATGCACGCTTGGGTCTTTCAAATACGTTCTACAAAGTCCCCCTGAAAATGACACAAAAGATGCACCTACTGTTGGAGTATCTGATGCCAGTTGGTGGAGGAGTCAAGGGGCTAACGCACCGCTGACAGATGCACTCTTTCCCACTGAAGGTGACGCAATCCCCAGCAGGAAAAGGTTGCCTGAGGAGCAACAGAAAAAAAAATACACACACACATATATATACATATACACACATATATATATATAATATATATATATATATATATATATATATATATATATATATTATATATGTGTGTGTGTGTGTGTGTGTGTGTGTGTGTGTATGCTACAGCATATTTACGGTTCACTATTCTCAAAGTCCCCGAATTGCATTTTTCTTTGGAATCTACCCTTTTGTGATTTGCTGGAAAATTCACGGTTCTCTGCCTATATTGCTATACTAATAGGAAAGTGGTAAATCAGCAAGGAAGTGCAGAAGTATCTTGACTTAAGTGTTTAATTCATTTCGTGAGTTACTGGTATCTCGAGTCAACTTTCCCCACTGAAATGAAGAGCAATTCCATTCATCCGTTCCAGCCTCCTAAAACTGACCTCCAAAAAAATCTACAATGCATAACGTCATCATCTTCCCTAGTTTGTTTTTGCTTTTTTTGTAACCTGTTACTTAATTTAAAAAAATAGCACTGAAAAGAATTGTACTGTATAAAATTACAGTAATAACAAGAAAAAATAGAATGTAAAGAAAGCAACTGTTTTTTTTTTTTTTTCTTAACTGCAACATTTTTGGACTTCACTTTCACTGAACTTAATATTATTTACTGTTTTTTTTGTTTGTTTGTTTTTTGCCACACTTTGCTCACTTTCAGCAGCTTCTCCATCTTTTCATGGACATTATAGCAATTCTTTGAAAGCCTTTTGCTGGCATCCTTTTTCTTTAGTATACCGTATATTGTAGAAGTACTTAGCAAAGCTTCACAAAGTCGACCACACACACACGTCACTCTATCAAGACTATTTTTCAATGATTCCAAGATTTAATTAAACGGACGTCATCCACTTCTTTTTCCTCAGCACTCACATTCTTAGGACACGTTTAGAAAAAAGAAATTTGGAAAAATACCTGCACAAAAAATGGAAAACGCAAGCACAAAGCACAACAGATACATGTACTTTCACGACATGACGTACTTCTGGTGCATTTTGTTTTTTTCAAAATCTTATAACATTTAAGCTATTTATTTATTCCAAGGGAATGTTATAGCACAAAATGAGTTTGAAATTACAGTATATGAAAGTGATCTTTTTGATCATAGTTTGCGGTACAGACATTACACAGTATTGACGGTTCAAACTAGGGGGAGCTATTTGTGTCAGGCCTTAGATTACAGCATGTGTGGGTTTGTTTTTTAATATTACTTGCAAATGGTGCACACAAAGCAGGTCGGGTGGTAAGTCTTTCCCAAGACGGCGACCACGTCTCCCTCCACAAATCCTCCGCAGCTGTTGCAGACGGTGCCATGAAGCCTCTGGTAGTCCAGCGGACAGAGGCAGTCTCCGTTTTTTATGAAGAAGCCGGACCGTGCCAAGTCGCAGCCACACACTGCACAAACACGGCAAAAAAAGAAAAGCAATCCATCCATCACCTTAAATTCTGCAAAAAAACAAAAAAAAAGACAAGCATTCATTGGTCGTCATGTGTGGATGTGACAAAATGTAGCCTACAAACTCTGAAATGTACTAAGAATAAAAGTATTTATATACAGTAACCGTTTCGATAACTTGGCACAATGGAAAAAATAATAGTTCCCAACACACAAAATAGTTTCCCTCTTATATTAACAATAGTGCTTGTACTGAAAAGAAAAGAGGGGTGGGGGGGGGGGGGGGGAACTTTACGTCGCACGTTGTAAGCGCTACGCTAGCTTGGCTCGACTTTGATGCAAATAACGTTTTCCCATAGCTTTGCTGTGTGAAATGACTAACAAAATATGCTAATTTGACTCATGATAACAACAGAGAAACAAGTGTTTTGTTTTTTCAGATTTCACAGAGAATTTTTGAATGCCAGAAGAAAACTGAAAAATAAATACTGAAAAATCTGCTGTAGTACAGTAACCAATTATTTGCGTCTATATGAGGCTGTAACAGTTGCACCGCCGCAGAATGCATTCAAATTCCAAGGGCTGTCTATTTCTGTCCGGGGAGTCACTCACTATGTACATGAGCATTGTTTGCTACAATGAAAACATGCATCTGCATCAGAGTACAATATATTGCCTCTAACTGATAACTGGTCAAGGTTTCATGGATTACCAAAACAACAATACAGTACTGACCTATTATTTGTTAATTCTATTTTTGGATAGTTTATAATCTGCCAAAGGATATCTGTGCCATATGTTTACGTTTCCAGTGTCTGTATCACATAACCTTTGACGTGATGTTGTATGGTATATTTTGTGCCACCTCAGTTTGAATTTGAATATAGACTTTTTTTTTTTTTTTTTTTTTTTTTTTTACACACATAAGTATTTTTAGATGTCAAGTTTCTATCACACTGGATTTGTGGGGATGTTTAATTTTTTTTACACCGAATTCTTGTAGTTGTTGATTTTTTTTTTTAAACGATTAATTTATTTTATGTTATTTTATTTGTATTTTTTGTACAAATAATCTTTAGTTTTTTTTAATAAAATCTCTGGAGATGTTGATATATTTTTTTACAATGATTTTTTTGCTTCATGCTTTTTTTTTTTTTTAATTAAGCTCTTGATAAAAATAAAAAAAATCTGTGTTACAAAGTCAAACTGAGAAATTCAAATTCATAACACAACTTACCTCAACTTTGCTTCGATAGCATTTTAACAAAACAATTCAAGGCGATTCCCATTCGACAAAGCAAACCACGTGCTTATTGTAGATTCAAATTCTGTAAGCTTCTCTGCTCTATTTTTTGTTCCCCCCTGCGAGGTAAACACAGCACAAGAACACAACAAGGGCACTAACACGAGAAGCCTGTCAGGGTCAATTAGGTGAAGACAATGGCCTGCTGGGTAAACACGAATCCCATGAAGCAGTTCCTCCTGTGTGTGGTTGTCTGGCAACCACAAGAGCCCACTGAAAAGGGAAGATTTTGCAATAAATTGAGTTTGAATAATGCATGAGTGGCAGCAACACGTGCTCAAATTGAAAACACAATTTGGAGTCACGTGACCGTAAAATAACAAGGTCAAAATGAGTTGGGACGATATACCCGCCTTGAAAAAAGTGGAATGTTTACATTTAATGCCACATTGACTGCATCGACCTCTTTCATGATTCAATTCCCTCAAGTGAGCTGAAAATTTTAATTTATTTACTACAAATAATGCATATTTGTTCTAACTATGCCAGCGACATACAGTGAAAATCAGAAAAATTAAATGCTTTTCCACTAGATGGCAGAAGGTACAATTAATCCAGCCACCTGTTGCCATTCATACAACAAAATAAGTCATGGCACACTCTCGCTATATAAATTTGTAAACTGAGAAACAAGATCATCCTTACTTTAGTATACTGTATATACTTTTTTGTGACTCTGTTTTGGTTTGGTGGAGTGCCGTGAGATTTTTCTGATATCAAATAACATTTTCTAGGCTCTACAAAGGCAGGGAAACACTGATGTAACTGACTTCAACTCTTGCCCCATTTTCTCAGGAATTATTTGGCAACATTACCGCAGTATTTCCACCTGCTCACATTGGTTGCTCGGTGGCATAGGAACGGTATACCCACCCTTGCAGGTGAAGCATTTGATGTGGAAGTGATTGGACTGGACTCGCAGCACCTCCCCTTTGCAGACCTCCCCGCATTTGACGCATCTGATGACCTGCTTGGCCACAGGAGGGTGAGTGTGAAGCACTGCGGGGGGTGGAGCAGAAGGCGAGCCTTCAATCATTTGTTTGTCGTCAGCGTGTCACGGAAAAGGTGACTTGTGGTCACTTGGCCGTAAACAGAATCAAATGCAGTTCATGTCTACTTTGTCCCTTGTGAAGAGAGAATCACTTTGTTTCTTCCATACGGGATTAAGCGAGGACGATATCCGCCGTAACGTCCATCAATTTGTACATTGCACAAGAAATGTACGGAGACAGGACAGAGCGGGACAAAAGGACTGGATGACCAAATTAACAACAACAACAACAACAAAACTGAACAAACAAGTGAAAAATAAATAAATATCTGCTCCTCATTTTGTCATAATTTCCACAGATGCGGCTATTTGCGTCTTTCAATATAGACGCAACCCTGTTACTAAACCTCTTTAGCCGTTTAGAGGAAGAGAAAAAAATAGTGGGCCACATAACTCAGCAGAAATCACATAATCAATGTAATTGCTAAGGAATTTCTTATCATTTTCATGGTTTTTAGCTGTCATGGAGTGGCTCACTCAAACCAATGCGACATTATTACTCATATTATCCGAAAAGCAATAAACATCAACATTTTTATTTTTATTTTTAGAATAAACGCTGTAGCTAAGTTTGTTCTGCTCAATTAGCACAGCAGCTAACACAGCTAGCACGTCCTTTTGAGATCAAACTCAAAAACTCTTAAGATGAGCACTGATTTGCAACTCTGTTACTGTCATTAGAATGATACCAAAATTAAATTAGTTATGAAAATAAAATTGTACCATTTTTATTTAATTGTCAATGATTTATTCAGCAATACTTTTTAAATGTTTTCCAGGTGACTCAGGATCTACAACCGGTTTGCACCAAATAAATAAATAAATATATTCTGATGGATGTCTCATAAAAGGTGTACCAAGGTGTCTTATTTCGAGTGAAAACATCTTACTGTCCTTATTTCAAGGCCATTTTGACGTTTTTCACCATTTTTTAGCAAAACAAAAATACTTTTTTAATTTTATTTTATTTTATTTGTTTTATTTTAAGAATCTCAATGACTGGTTCAACTGACAGACTGTTTTCGCTTAAGACATTTGGTCCCTGACATAAGTGCCCACGGAATCAGTGACTGGAACTGCACTTGTGTCCCAAAACAAACTGACAAGATGATTTATTACCGGTTTATTTTCAAAACGTGAGAGAGAAAAAATAATGAAATAAATGGTCAGTTTTTCAAAAATACTTAAGTTGTCCTCCAATTCTGGAATAACCCCTAAATAAAGACATTTTCAAGGTAATTTCATGACTAATTGGTCAGAGTTGTATGCAAACACCGCAGTGCAAAGGGGAGGCCAATTGACGCTTGTGAACGCAATGCGTTTTCCCCGCAGAGACGTAGCGGGTCGCCACACAGGTCGGACCCGAGTTATGTCACAGTGCAGCATGTGCTCGGGGCCCCATTCTTCTATCTATCTGTCCGTGTCACAGTGGCAGGCAGAAAGAGAGGATGCCTGTACAATCTAATCACAGGCCACTGGAAAGGTCCCGCCTGTGATTGGCAGAGGAAAGAATGTGACACATTGAGAGCATTGCCTCTCCCACCCTGTGTGTATAGACACCTTCTTTCTTTCTTTTTGTTCCTCTAAAAGACACTTTAAGCTTTTCTTTGTTGTTAATGTTGCCAGAATAGAGGTTACTCCTTTTATATATATATATATATATATATATATATATATATATGCACGACTCAGCCTCATGAAAGCTAATAAAACTGAGACATCGGCATGTGGCCCCACATCTGCCCCGCAACAGGAGAGATTTGTCGCCATGGTAACAGGCATGTGCATCGTAACAAACAAGGTTACGAGAACATGCTTTCCAAAGGTTGACGTTAACCGATTAAGCCATTTTGAGAGAGGGGCTGGGACAATTACTACCTCATGTTTTCAACATTGTGTGTTTCCTTAGCAGGAATACACTGAAACCTCAATCCATTTTGATGCTGAACTTATCTGGTATTTTTTCAACATTTTATTTTTCTGTACCACGTCCAAAATAAAAATGTAAATAAAAAAATTGACTGTCAAAATCAAAGCTCCATCAGATTGTATGCGACTTGGCCACCGGGTGGCAGTAGAGAACAGTCATGCAGACACAAACGAAGAAAGGTTTTACAACTACTCTTAAGTGACTGAGTGCGCTGCAGTAATATTAGTCATTTTTCACAGATGATCAAGAATATATGCCTGAGAGTGCTGTTATATTGTCTGTCTACATGCGTTGGGACACCATTTGCGTCACTTAACGCTATTCATGATCCATCTATGGCGTTTTGCATTGTTCGTTAGCATTAAGCTAAGCGGACTTTACTAAGGCAAAGGCATGCAGTTGTTTTAAATAACCAACGTGTCATTCTCTTTGCTTTATGTTTGACAGTAAACATCAACTGGGAGTGGCAATAAAACATTCTGCTCGTTGTGAAGTCACTTGAGTTAACTTCACTGCCACCATACCGTTTTTGTTCCAAGCAGCATTGAACTTCAAAGTTCAATACAATCGAGCTGTACTTGGGCGGTGGTTATTTCGTGCACCACTAGAGGGAGCAGAATCACCGATACATGTGATGTAAAGGAGTAAAAAATTAAGTATATTATACAACACGGACTACACTGCACTGTTTAAACATCTCTCCCTGAATGTGAAGATGATCTGCTGGCAAGTATTAGCAAACGGTGGATTTAGAAAGACGGCAAATGGTTAGAAACCCGAGATGACCACTTAATCGTCAAAGTGCGGCTGAGCAACGGCGGACCTATTTAAAGCATCACAATTCGTTTTTATGCCGCAGACGGGAAGTGTGAACTTATTGAACGACATTGCATTCTTTTACAGAGAAGAAGGGAGGCAGTTTGGCCGTGAGTCACATTTTACCAAAACGATGATCTCATAATTGTGAGGAAAGATGGGAGTCAGGCTCAGGAGATTTTCGTGGAATGCATCAGGAAGGCACGTGGAAGGAGAGAACTGTTTTTCCCCCACTTATCACTGCAAGTGAAAGTAGCCTCACCCTGACTAAGCAGATAACTCACAAAAGAACACGTTCCTGCCTTCCCGGTCTAAAAAAGAAAATAATAATGGAGCCTTTTTTTTTTTTTTTTATAAAGGGTCATGGCAAATTCACATCTTGCTCTATGTTTAACTGCAACAGCTGAGCTTTTTCTTTGCCGCACTTGGCAACAAAAGTTTGTATCCCTTCATTTTGTTCTGGTCATTTCCTGAATATTTTCTCCATCTGTCAGTTAAAAATATTTCTGGAGCGATGCACTGAGGTAGAGAGTGAAACATATTGGAGCAGAAAATGACAAATGGCTTTTTCCCCCCTCATTTCTTTACTTCCGTACACGTTCCAAGTTTGACTTTTTTGAAAACTTTTTTTGAAAAAAAAAAAAAGACATGCAGTAAGTTAAACAGTTTTTTGAAACGTTGCAGTTATACAGATGAACTCAAGGACGACTTAAAATAAAGCATCAATCAGTCTCACCACAAATAAATGTAAATATTTAATAAATGCTAAGAGTTTTCCAAATTCATCACTAACATTGCTTTTATCATTTAAAATCGGCATATATAGTGCTACAAATACGAATATGGAATATATTCTTTGTACCGTACTCATAATTAGATGCTACTACACGAAACAATAAAGCATTACTGCACGATGTAACTTTCCTTCTGAATAGAAACGGGAAAAAGTCTTAAGGATGCGTACACATGTTCACACGCTACCTTTCTCTTTCATGGCGCTGACTCTGTGCACGTCTTTTGGAGAGGAGAGCTCTGACTGCAGAGGATCAGCGCGAGGATGGGAACAAGCTGGACTATTGCTTCATGAAAAAAGGGGAGAGGGGCGGTCCGAGCAGGCCGAGGGCTGGAGCGTGCGTGTGCGTGTGCGTGTGTGTGTGTGTGTTTTCAGCAAATGTGCTTCTGAGCCATGACATCATCCACTCACTGGTAAGTATGAGTCTCATTCCTTCAGCCTACACGTACTGTACGTACAAATACAGATACTGATTTCATGAGTCAACCTACAATTGGAAAATGGCTCAATCTGGTGGAAAACGGTAAAAAAAAAAAAATCAAATATCACTGCTTTTCTTCTCAATGAAATACAGACATTGGAGAATTAATTTTTTTCTACTGTCATGGCTGAATTTTATCAAGGCATTTTTGGCATCAGTATATATATATATTTTTTTTGCTAATCAGTGGCATATCCAAGACTCTAATCACCACCAAAGCCCCATCACCCTACTATTTATTTTATTGCCGGCGTCTCCAAAACGTCATCATCAGCCGTACTACGCTGAGAATGTCCAATCGAACCCCCGACCTCAGAACTGTGAGAACTTTTTCCTCACCACATTAACTACTACATGAAAAACAATTTACTTGTTCTGATTTATTTGGGAAAAAAAAAAATAAAAATCACAAAATTGTCATTTTTAAAGACTGCATTCCTAAAAGAAATCATATATTTGGTAGTTTTGACCAAAGCTGAAATTGGAGCTAGCGATTTAAAAAAAAAATAAAAAAAAAAAAAAAAATTTTTTTTTTTGTGTTTGTTGAAAACATTCAACATGACTTCAGAGGAGTACACGATAAATATGATCTGTGATTTGGCTTCTTATTGTACCTCAAATTTGATACACAAGAAACCACTGTGCCCGAGGAAAAAACAAATAGAGACAAGGCATGATTTACGAGGTGTCAATATTCTGTTGCCCCCCCTCCGTGTACAAAGAAGCAGCAGTGTGTGCATGTGTGTGCGTGTACCTGACACATCCGCAGGTATGGACGCCAGCTTCTCACATAAGATGTAGTCACTGGGGTTGAGGAAAGGCAGCTGGTCCATCATGCACTGCTTGGGGATCAAGTAGAGAACCTCGGCTATTTGGCCGTCCTCGATGATGGACATGCGCCTGACCGAGTTCTTCCTCTTGACCCGGTCCAGGACCACCATGTCGTTGCTTGGGCCGGTTCCGCAGATCCGGCCCAAGCTGCTGAGGCTGAGGCGGCTCGACGTGCTCATCTTGTCCAGACAGTCCGGGCTGCACAACCCCTCCAGGCCGAGAAACCATAAGAGGAGACCCTGGATGGGGATGACGCTCGGAATTAGGTTGCTCCTAAGGATCAATCCGTGTCTGTGTGTGCGCTCATGTGTGTGTGGTCCATCAAGCAGCATAGGTACTCTAAGAAGATTAAGGCGGGTGTATTTATAGTGTTTATCTTCACAGTGAACAGAGCATTTTTACCAGTCTCGCAGGTAACATTCCTCCAAGTAACTTGCCACAATCCCATAATTGTAGCAGATGAAATACTCTATGTTGTTGTAATACAGTGGCGCGTTGAGATACGACTTGAATTTGTTCCCTGACCACACTCGTAACGCAAAAGACGAATATTTTCTCCCCATTGAAATGAATGAAAATGCCATTCATCTGTTCAGTAATCTGTTCATCTTGTCCAGTTTAAACAAATAAAATAAATAAAATAAAATAAAATAAACATGCAGTAAAGACAAACAGAATGGAAAGAATTTAAACTATTTTGATACATTTTTGGCTTCAATTCAATGGGCATTGTGATGCTCCTTCTGGTGTGTGCACCTTGGCCACCTGGTGGCAGTATAACTCAGACATACGGATATACTACCGCAGTCAAATTAGTTGGTATTCACAGAGGATAAAGAATATATGCTTGTGAGTATTGTTAGTATTTTCTGTCCTAGTTTGTATTCAAATATCCAGTGCTAACACATTCACTGCCAAATATCCATGTTAACTGGGAGGGCTGACAGTGAATAAGGCTCATAATAACACAACACCATCTATGGTGGTTTGCATTATTTGCTAGCATAAAGCTAAACATATTAATCTAAAGCAAAAGTGTTTATTTATTATTATTTTTTTTTTTAAAGACTTGTTCACTATCTGCCAAACATCTGTGGTGCCATTGTACATTGACAGGCGGAACAATTAAATGCGCTTCCTCTCGATGGCAGAAGGTACATAATTAACCTTTGTTCCACCAGTTGCCTTTCATACAACAGAATAAATCATGGCAGGCATACGCTGAATAAGTCAATAAGTGAGACGAGATCTTTGTTTTGGTATACAGTATATACTTTTTGTGACATTTCTGCTAAGTGATGCGCCATGAAATTTGTCCTCATAATACTGAATGTGCTTTGGTTCAATAAAGGCTGGGTTTACACTGATGCAATCATTTTGTAACCTTTTTCTGCCTGATCGTTCGTCAGATTAAAAAGAACATGGCCCATTTAAATAATGTATCCCAAAGAACCTTTTCAACTATCAGCTGAAAACACAATTTGTAATTGTTTTTTGTTTTGTAACTAATCCACGCTGTCATTCTAAATCAACTGTTGTTTAGCATCCACAACATGGCCACTATTCAGCCTTGACTCAGAGTAATCATTCGTAATGTTTCAGCATACAGTAGGACTAAATACATACAGCGATGACATTGCACAAAAACAATTCCTCTCAGGCAGTGTTTCCCAACCTTTGTAGCGCTGAGGCACATGTTTTACATTACAAAAATCTCAGGGCACACCACCGAACAAAACTGTCACAATACTGAAATAATGATGCTCTTCTCTCTATTTACTGACACATTTACTCCCACTGTGAGTGTTTGACTCACGAAGACCTATTCTGTTGTATGAATGGCAACAAGTTAGGTTAACTTGACCTTCTGCTATCTAGTGGAAAAATGTTTTCATTTTCTAACTGTCACTATGTGCCGTTGGCTTAGATAGGCGAACAAAGATGCAGTCATTGTGGCAAATGATTTTTTTTAAGGCATTTCAACATAACACAACTCTACCTAGTCCATCCATCCATCCATTTTCTGAGCCGCTTCTCCTCACCTGGGGTCGCGGGCGTGCTGGAGCCTATCCCAGCTGTCATCGGGCACGAGGCGGGGTACACCCTGAACTGGTTGCCAGCCAATCGCAGGGCACATACAAACAAACAACCATTCGCACTCTCAGTCATGCCTACGGGCAATTTAGAGTCTCCAATGAATGCATGTTTTTGGGATGTGGGAGGAAACCGGAGTGCCCGGAGAAAACCCACGCAGGCGCGGGGAGAACATGCAAACTCCACACAGGGGGGGGGGACGGGGATTGAACCCTGCACCTCAGAACTGTGAGGCTGACGCTCTAACCAGTCGTCCACCGTGCCGCCAACTCTACCTAGTGTTTCTATAAAAAGGTTAAT
Organism: Phycodurus eques; assembly: GCF_024500275.1. Classification (NCBI taxonomy): domain Eukaryota; kingdom Metazoa; phylum Chordata; class Actinopteri; order Syngnathiformes; family Syngnathidae; genus Phycodurus; species Phycodurus eques. The sequence continues at coordinate 6,789,934 of NC_084543.1, read as the reverse complement.
ATAAAGATGCACAATCATGCTACATTAAATAGTCTGTATTTTCTGTTATAATAATAAGAGCTTAAAATGTTATTCCCTCTTAGTGTGTTGTCGCAATACCACAATTGTGATTTTGATACTAGCCCCGCATAAAGTATCGCAATATCGATACTGAAAGGAAAAACCTAAAAGATCAATAAAAGTGGAATACAGGACAAAACATGGAACTTCAAATTCTTAGTGTTTTTATTGAAGGCAGTGGCAGTCCATTTATTAGTATTGGAGTATCTATTTTTCCTCTTGGTTGGATTGGGATGGGCATATGCATTTCGATTCAGATTCACATAACAGATTACTTAATTATGATTAATTCACCTCAATAATTCAATAAATTGACCAAATATTTAACGAGACGAATAAAACAAATACCTTTAAACTAACCGATTTTTTTTTTTTTTTTTTTTCTTTGGGAGGGGGGACAATCTAAATTAATGCAACAAATATTGTAGGACTCTTAATCCAGTATTGTAGGGAGGATTTAAAAACGGAGCATAGCCTAAATAAATACCATAGCGCCACCTATGCGCTGTCATGCATAAAATTTACCTCCCCAGAAAGACACACAAATGCCTGAACACTGACTAGTACCTAAAATAGCCTTTCCACAAAAATTATTTCAGTTCACTGATGAAGAAGAGAAATTTATACTTTCTTAAATGTTTTATTTTAAACATATTTTATGGTTTAGCTTGCAAGAACTTCTGCAGGGATTTCAAACCATCTGTACATAACATTCAAGTCATATCTGACTGTGTGCATTTTGAAGGAAGTGTGTTCACTTTTGGTTAACTTTTTTTTTAATTGTGCTATGACTTGTTCTAATTCCCTTCTTCACGAAGACATTAAAACCACTGGCGATAAATAGTTCAAAATAATAATAATTACACTGCTGTAAAAACATCAAAAGTGTAACAGTCACGGTAGTGTTGTTAGTAATCAATACCATATGTTTTGATTATTTGATATATAGAAATTACCTTTTTTGTATTTAACTATACAGTAAAATCATACAATACATTTTAGGCAAAAGAAGAAAAAAATACATCCTCGATCTGCATTTAGTGTCTTGTAAAAATCCTTGAAATTCAATTAAAAACAGTCTCTCCAAAATCGTCATCCAAATCAAATTGCTCGAAAAGGAGGTTGAGAGAAATGTTCAAACTTGAGGACACTTGGAGAAGTCAGGCGTTGACAGAGTTGATGGAGTGTGACGGCGGCGCGGCATCGCTCTCATCATCGCTCCCCACTTCCTCTCCACGGAAGAGCGACTCCGTGTCAGACTCTCGCTCCGCCTGTGCCGACCTTTTGGTCAGCTTGTTCAGTGTCCCACCCTAAAATAAAAGACTTAGTTAGTCCAGAATATCAGCGGTGGGAGGAAGTCACGCCGCCTGGAATTTTGAAGGTAAATTTGCTATTATTGGTCGCTAGCTTGCTATCATGCTAACTTGGTGTAGTCGAGTTTATTAATACAGACGAGTGAAGATGTCACTATTGCTCTTGTTTAATTAAGGTTAATACAAAACACTGTAAATAGGACTGAAATGTTAGTAATGTTTTTCTCTTGAGGAACTGCTTTTTTGTGTGTGTCGGTGGTCAGCCCAAGCATTTAGCCAAAGCTACAAAACTCTGAAGGACTGTGGTCACGTGGGTTCGATACATACTAGCGGGTTGCGAGGTATGTTTGCACAACTTCAAGCAAAAAAAATAAAATAAATACAAAATAAAAACCTTTCGAAAGCAAAAACGAAGGCGCACTATCTTGAAAATGCAGATTTTCAACTGCAAGCGGCATGTAATTCAAGACGAGACTCATGAATACCAAGTCAAGGTCAAGTGGATTCTTTCCAAGTTTTAGCCAAACAAGTCCCAAGTTCTAAACTCAGCGACTTAACTCTCCCTTCACCTCTCCCAAATCAAAAACGTTTCGAATAGATGGGGTAGGGAAAAAGATGTGTTACCCGTCTGTGATCGACGACGTTGAGCAGCACCGAGGTGACGATGCAGGCGATGGTGTTGGCCAACATGAAGATCATCATCCTCTGCCACCGCCATAGCGGAATCTTCGTGTCGCTGAGTGAACGGGAACAGCGAGGGTCGTTACGCACCAAAAAGAAGCATCGATGCTGGATTTCCTACCCGTTTTTAGTGCCCAAAATCTGCCCGACAACCAGATTGGCGATACCGATCCCGATCATCTGGACGGAGGTCGCGAGGCCCATGGCCGTGCCGATGGTCGCTTGAGGCACCACGAGAGGGATGGACGGCCACATGCTCGCCTGCAACAAAGCACAAACTATTAGAATTCCAACACCAATTTGGAACACTATAATCGAGCCCTCCATTTTCCATAAAGTGCTCGCCCACCTACTGACAAATCGCTTTGGTCGCAAGATAGCACAAAACTCCTGTCTCATAGAAAAGTAGTGTACTTTTGGGGAGCATCAATTACTCATCAATTATTTACTCATTAGGGTCACGGGGGAGCAATATGAGCAGTAAAACCAGAAATCCATCGTAAAACAAGACGATCCAAAAAGACAAAGTCAATTTGCAAAAAGACGGTCTTTCGGCTTTTGGAAAATTGCCCGCTTCTGATTGTGGAGTCCCTCAGGTGGTTGTATAATGATGGAATAACAAATAAAAAGTTAAAAGTTAAAATGGGGATGGAAAATACACAAAATATAAAAATATATTACATAAATCTTTACATTATTAATGTGTATTTCTTTGTTTTTATTGCAATTATTTAAATAAGAAAAGAATTCATTATTTTTCTCTGTAATTAACCAATCTTAATAAAATTGATAAATGTATTTGTAAGATTGTTATACAGTAATATGTTGTTATTTAGTCAAATTTAAAGTTTTTCTTTTTTTTTTTGCGCCAATTATATACCACTCGTGCACTCGCTGTAATAGTCTCGCCACGCTGCACTATTTGCATAGCTGTTGTGGACCAATACTGGCCACTCAAGCCACACTGACTGAGGAGTATCTGCAACATTTGCACAATCAACATTGTCCCAGATTACCGCGCTACTCGTCCCTTTAAACCGCATACACTCCTTGAAGTCTCGGCGCCCTTTGCACAATGGTCATTGCACCGGACTATTGCTATATTAGTGTTTCAAACTGCTCTAAGTGCTAGAGGACTCTGCATCTTTTTGCACAATTGCCCAAAAAATAAATAAATAGTTGTACCCGCATTACCAGATAACTAGCAACCCTTTATTGCTCAGTGACTGTTTTTGTCAATGTCTTTATGTCTCAAAAGTGTTCTGTCAATTGACTGACTGTTGTCGTACTAGAGCGGCTCCAACTACCGGAGACAAATTCCTTGTGTGTTTTTGGACATTCTTGGGAAATAAAGATGATTCGGATTCTGATTCATGTCTATCGTTAGTCTAATAGCATTATTGCCCAAGTCATTTTGGCTCACTCTCATTATATCATTGAAATAAATACCAATATGCTTGCTAAAAATTGTGTTTTGTCTCAAGACAACTGGATTCTTCTTCTTTGTTGAATTTGTTGTTTTTTTCTCCGTTTTTCAGGAAGGACCATATACTTGTAGGGCCAATGGTTCTCAGTGTGGTCAAAGTACCACTGGTGGTACGCAGGCTCCCTTTAGTGGTACAAGAAGGAAAAACGGAATTAAATGTTCATACTGCGTATGTTACAGCGCTTTAAACCTCTTTTTTCAATCCAGTAAAGTGCATGTATTAAATACAGTACAGTTGTATTTAACTTTAAAGTGCAAAAACATTTTTCATTTAATCTTTTAGAACTGTTACTTTTCAAACATTTAGGTACAATTGTTTTATTTAACTTTGTCAGTTTTTAATTGTCCTATACATAATGTTACAGTGGCTTTCAATCATATTACTTTTTAGGAATAAAACTGCCTCATAAACCTGAGCCAGACTCACCGCAGCAAAGGAGTAGGTGACTCCCAGCCAGATGGTGGAGACCAGAGGAGCCACGAAAGTGAAGGCCAGAAGCCCAAACACGGGCAGCGTGAGGACGGCGCAGGACACGGCGAAAATGCCTCGCAGACCCACGTAATCCTGAAAAACACACCATCACAACATCAATTCATTTTGCCTTGGAACGCCAAATACGTGACACTTGAGTTTTTGAGGCCTGTACATTGTCACGATGATATTGTATCGTCGTGAAAAGCAAGCAATCGTTTTCGACACCAGCGCACTCCAAAAAAATTTTTTTTTTAATCTGGAAAACTTAAAAGGGTGAAAAACAGTTTAAAACTCCATCTCCACAGGTGAGTACTACTTAGTTTTCAGTCTTTTCACATTTTCTTCCAGCATGTATATTGCATTTAAAAACAAATCTCTGAATTCCCTTTTGATTGTGCAGGCTTTTCAGGGTCACATGAAAACATCACTTTAATAATAAGGAGAGAGATAACTTACTATGAGAATGCCCACGCTGGCGGAGAGGACGAGTGAGCTGTCGTAAACAGCGCCGGCGATATAGGCCGCCTCCTTCTGAGTGTAGTCGTCGTACTTATCCTGAATGAATTTGCTGCACAGGAAATCACAATGCAAGGATTTTTATAAAGCATTCTTAGTCATATAGAGGGCTGCGTACGGCTTTTTTCCTATATTCTTTTTTTAACCGTACCTGGCATCAGCAATGAACGGGAAGATTCCGTTATAAAAGAACATGATAGTGAGAACCAGCAGCCAGTATCTCAGGGACAGCTGCTTCACATCCTGAATTCTCTATAGAAACAGAAAAGACGCGACAAAGGGAACAACATATTTATGGTGACAATATATAGATATAACGTGCACATAATACACTAATTTGTGGCCACTAAATAGGTATTAACATGTGCACAAAACACTAATTTGCAGGTTTAACATCCTTCCTATGAACAACTGTCCAAGTATTATATTAATATGATGAATTTGTATTTTGTGCGAGCATTATATCTACTTTATGGACACAAATTAGTATTTTGTGTGCACGTCATACAGAATTTCTAATTTACAAATTAGAATTTCCTGCACACATTACACTTAATTTGTGGCTACAAATTAGTATTTTGTGGCCGTAAATTAGTATTACATCCGTATGTTATACCTAATTTGTGGTCACAAATTTGTATTTCATGGCCAGAGATTAATATTTCTTTGCACTTTCTACCTAACTTGTTGCCACAAATTAAATACGTATTTTGTGCGCACCTAATATCCCCCGATCCATGTTATGTCTGGGGCTCCGTATACAGAAATAAAGAGTCAAGATACGGTCTTTCACAACGTCGATGATGTTTGAAGAGTTTAGATTCAGACAATATTTTTATACCACTTTGCGAGATTCCTCTTGGATGACCCCTTCAAGACCGAGCTGCCTCATTCCCACCTTGTCCAGGGAGCTGACTACGATAGCCGATGTAAAACCCAGCACACACAAGACGGCGCCTATAAAACCCAAAAGTCATATGAACATGCAGTAAGAGTCCGAAGATGACAGGTTTGCAGTATATCACATTTCCTTTCCGCTTACCACCCCAGAGGGTCCACTGCATGCCAAATCTTTCCTCAAACCGCTGCGTGAGGAAGAAATTGAGGACTGAGCCCAGGCGAGAGAACGCCAAGGTCAGGCCAAAGGCTAAGGCCAGTTCCTTCCCCTTGAACCAGAAGGCAGTGATCCGGTTCTGAACGACTGAAGGAGAAGAGCATGATACCGTAAATGGCGAATAGTGTTATTTGGAAGAAATAGAGACCCAGCCCAACACCGAATAGCCCCTAAATGTTTCTATTTAGTGGAGCCTTGACTTAGAAGTATAATATATTGTGTGACCACTGACCAAGCCCGTAAACATAGCCTAAACTATTATCCCAAAACAGTTTAATATCAATTCAAACTCATTTGACATCAACCTTAAAAATAAATGGCTGACACATTAATTGACTCCAAAAAAAAATACAACTGAAGTACGCGTCCATAAACATGCGTGGAAGACTCTCCTAACTTCCTTTCACAACCCAGGCTAAACGTAGCTCGTCCCCGACATACAAAGATCTTCGACTCTCGGTTGAGCTATAGCACTTCAACGACCAATTCCTATTTAGACGGGGTTTCGCGCCATCTTGTGGCATCCTACTGTATTATGGAAAGAGCACAAAAACCCGAAAGTGGGAGAAGAATTTTTCAGCGAGTAACACGAGGATATGTTAGCCAAAAAAAAAAAACAAAAAAAAACACGTGAATAGGTGAATTCGTAAAGAGTGAACAACGAATAGGCAAGGGATTACCATACTTCAAATGAATTGTTTCAGAATGCAGTTTTGATGCACGGCACTTACTGGTCAGAGATCCGTTGCCTGATCCGAACAGGAGTCGTCCCGTGAGCATTAGCGGCATCAGGTACGGAGTTCCTTTAAAGTGGGAGCCCAGGGCGAACAGGGAGGAACCCAAAACGCACAAGAAGGAGAAGAGGAAGACTCCGACTGCAGAGCGATAGACACAAACGATCCGAACAGAAATTTCAATTTATTCCCAATTCGAATATGAATGTTGTCAGCACATGTAAAACAACTAAACAATTGAACATGGGTTATTATTAAATCACAACTAGAACTGAACAATTCATCTGTGATTATTAATTTATATGTATTTGTCAGGGTGATTTTTCTTTTGATTATTTGTATTTTTTTTTATGTGCACTCCTCACTAGCAGTAACGTCTTCGTGATTTGGTTGCTACATTTACGGACTTTTTAAATTCCTATTTCAAAAACAGAATAATCAGAATCATTTTCACTTAGTTTTTCATATGCCCAATTTTTGTTGCAAAAGCAGTGATTTATCAACCTGTTGGAAACGTTTGAGCCGAAGGATAGGCTAGAAAAAATTGCAAACATTGTGCTGATGTACATGGGAAAAGACCAGAAGAAGTTACTCTTTGATCCACAAAGCTTCATGTGACATGTTGAACATTTAAAATGCTAATTTATTGAGGTTAACACACATTTTTTCCCCCCCCAAAAGAAATTTTTTACATCTGTCAAGAAAATATATTTATATTTTTTCAGTGGAAGTTGGTGGAAGTTAATGCTCAAGGGAAAACAACGGTTTTTAAGGTCATTTGGTATCCGGAGAAATAAAGCAAATTCCAGAAGCAACAAAAAACTATGAATAATTTGATTGCAATTTGCATTTTGGGGGGGAAATGATTTAAATATTGAAATCTAATTTTAAAAATAATAATAATAATAATAATGTAACATTTTAATTTCAGGCCAGATCACAACAGTGGTAATCAATGACAATATGCAAATATGGCGCCTAGAGACTGTGAGCAGCATATTGTCGATGATGATATCAGAGCAAATTGATTGAGTGCCTCATAAGTGCTGTGATCAGCTGGGGATGTAATCAAGATAAGGCTTAGTCACCAGTCCAAGGCACAAAAATGAGCATTCACAATCACATTCACACCTAAGGACAATTTAGAGTCTGAACCCAACAACATGCACGTTTTTGGAATGTGTGAGGAATTCTTAGGACCCTGCAAAAAAAAAAAAAAAAAAACACACACACACAAGCTCTGGGAAAATATGCAAACTTCACACAGGAAAGCCAGAACCGAGATTTGAACCCAAAACCTCACAACAGTGAGGCAGAAGTGCCTTGATCCTCTCAGGAAAAGTCCAATCATTTGGAACTAACGATTTGGAAGGAAGGTAAGAGCGCACCTTTCCTGCACCAATTTCCTTCTATGGTTTTGTTTGAATGCGAAATAAAAATCCAATCTGATCCAGTAAGGTCGACATGGTCTTACATCGGTTGCCCAATTTGTCAATCAGGAAGCCAGCCAGGATCACCACGACGGCATTCCTGAGGATGAGAGAAAGAGGATCAGCCATGTTTATGCTGAACATCTTCCCAAACTGGGGTCCGCATTTCATTTCAATTGCAATGCATTATTATGTCGTATCATTTTGAAAAGCGAATACCTACATAATATTAAGAAACACATATGAACATAAACCTCTTACTCCTACCCACCTTAGCTTTTGGGGCAAATCAAAGCTATGATATGATTCTGACCTTCACATAAATATGACATGAATAAAATTTATTTTTTATTTTTATCTCAAGTTCTCATTTTGAAGGCATATTTTTTCAAGAATTAACACTCCTACTTTATAGAGGGGGAAAAAAGTTGTCTTTTCCAGAATAAAATGTGTAATATTACAACAGTAAAGTAGTATTTTTGTGTTCTTCATGAAACTTTAACTTTGTAATACTACAACTTTATCTTGGAAAAATATAACTTTATTCTTGTAAGATTATGACTTTCCATCCTGACTTAATACACCATTGTTCTTGAAAAGAATACAAGTTGTTTTTCCTTGTAAAAATATGACTTGGTTCACCTAATAGCATAATTGCCTAGGCCATTTTTTTTTTTCTGTTTTCGGAAAACAAGAAACAAATTCAATCAACAAGAACAGTCCACTTTCCTCAATTGAACTTTTGCGGATTACCATGACCCGGATGACTGAGAATCCACACACAAATGAAGACAAAACACAATTTTTAGCAAACACGTTGGTGTTTTTTTTTTTTTAATCGATATTGTGAAGGTCATTTAAAAATTACACTTCGCCCATTATGCCATTAGGCTAGCAACACACGGAACTTTGTGATCGTAATATTATGGCTTCCTATGGAATTGAAGGGTACACATGGTAGTTATATTTAATTGGTGTGAGGATTATGAGGCGGGTGGGGGGGAATGGGGAAAAAAAAAACCTCCCCCTGTCTGCTTTCATGTGTCCGCACACTTACGTCCACGCATAGATCGCATAAAGAAGATTGTACTCCTGAGGGGTCATCCCCAAGCCCTCCACACAGTCCACCGTCCCATTGGGGCATGTCAGGTTCTGGGGGGGTAGTGGGGTACAAGACCGTGATGGAGGTTATCATGTGATTAATTTGACAGATCAGACCTATCTCTAGGCCATAATTCTACTCATCAAAGTTTGACATACTCCTTGAAACTGGTTTTGCAAAACGCTGGGCATGTCGAAGCAGAAGTAGGAGCCGAACGTCAACAGGCAGTTGAAGAAGAGCACCACGAAGCGATAGTAATCTGGAAAAGAGAAGGGTCATGTCGCACTGCATTAGGGGCACTCATGGATTTGATCAATTAATTGGAGTTCAGTGCTCAGGGTGGGTTTTTTTTTTTTTTTTGCAGTCCAAAGTGCATCTTCGCTGACATGCGCAGCTTACACTGACAACATGGCTGCGAATGGAGAGGAGTCGGTGTTACCAATTTAGCAACTTTTCTGATCCACCCCCGTGACTATCTTTTCAAAAAAAAGCGACTTGCGACTTTAATTCCTACCAAGAAACAGACAACATGAGCAGAATAATTTTCACATTGTTTTACACTTTGACTTCAGTCATATTATTTCCAAGTAACGGTACTTTGGAGTACATTTTGTCTACTCTACCCACCTCTGATCGTAATATATAACAATAGTATTACATAAATATATCTTCTTATATAATCAATTATGCATGAAAGGTATCTTTGTCTACAAAGACCTTGACTAGTTTAGCTTTTGAGATCCAAGCCTGTCTGATTTACCGAATCATCAGATCCCAACGCAAAACGGGCATAATTTCACTGGCCATTCATTCATTCATTCCTCCATTTAAAAATGGATTAAACATTAATCCCATTCGGATTTTTCGGCACCAAAGTCAAACATGCTGAGTTGGCCATTTTAGTGGCTCGGTTTCACGAGACAAGACCGAAATCTGGTCAGGCGACTAACGAAGCAAAATCGTGTATTTTTGCCAAGCCTACCTTTCTCTGCCGGTTGTGCCATAGTGAGAGGATAAAAGACGACTGATTGGAAAAGAGGGAAAAGTCCAACTCACAGGAGCGAGTAGTGGTAGTGTTGTTTACATGGACATTTGCAAGTGGCCAAACAAATCAAATCTTACAACAACGTGGATGCGACTGATTCACAGTCATGGCGGAGCGTTGTGTTTACAAGTCAGTGCACACAAGTGCGCATGCGTAATTTTGCTGCCGCCCTCACGTGCTTTTCGAAATATAACTTTATCGACAGTGTTTTCACAAGGTTTACCTATATTCCTTCGTCGAAATACACATTTTTGACCATTAGTAACACGTTTTTATGATAGTATTGACTATTTAAGGTGTCCTTTTCGTAAAAGGGAGAGTCATTCAATAATTTACACACGCTGTCTCAACCGTATTATACAGCATTAAAGACTTTGCCCCCACGTCTTCGTCAAATAATAACAGTGTAATAATATGTATTTATGAGTGGCTCATTTTCGTCTTAAAGTGATTGCTCATTTAGCCTGTTTGCAAAACTTTCAACAAAATAATTCCTACGCGTTTTTTTCAAATATGTTTATTTGGCCCTCTACAGACACCGTGGCATCGTTTCATCTAATTGACCCTCGTCAGACTCCGTCGCAAGCAGGATTTAAATGATCCTTCTTTTAACCGATCGGCCGAATTTTACGTATTTATCGAAAGTTGTTTACAAGTAAAATGAGCACGTTGCATCAGTCTACAATATGGGAAATATCCGATTCCGATTCCGAAGGCGGCGTGGAAGCAAAAGGCTTTGTTCAAGGCGACAGAAGTGCGAAAGACGTTTTAGTCCCACCGCCACCCGATGAATACGGACGGCCGAGTCCGACGAGAAAACGCCGCTCTAAGGAGGAGATCGAGGCGGACAAGCAGAAAGCGAGAGAGCGGAGGGAGGCTCGAGAGGAGAGCCGAGCTGCAAAGGAGCGAGAGAAGCAGGAGAAGAGGAAGGAGCTGCAGAGGAGGAAAGAAGCTGCACAACATCTCAACAGTCTCAAGCCAGAAAACTTCCTCAAGACTTTGACTGTCTGCATTGATCCAGGTGTGATGGTCCACATTAGTACACTAAAACCAATGTATATCGAATTATAAAGGGAATAAATAAATAAATAATAATAATAATAATAAAATGTGGGGGGGGGGGGGGGGTGTTTGATTTTGGGGCCGCCATGTTTGAATATTGCGAATTTTGAGTGGAATTTGGAGAGTATAGTTAGCGAATGTCAGGATTTTCAACACTTATCTGCTCCACTCCCACATCTCCAGCTCTCCTGCAACAGCAGGGCTCGGACATCTTGCTGGGCACTCTGTCTTCTTTTGACTGGAGGTACAGCATCCAACCACAGGCGCTTCCCAACAGCATCACATGGACCAAGGATTTACCTGAGGTGGGCACTTAAGTTTCCAAAAGAGCTCCTCTCTATATGTGTAATAACAATACAAAATGTGTGGGGAGGGGGGAGTGAACAGGTGCACTGCATAATATCTGTGGCTGGCAAATGTTTTCACCGTTTTGCATTGCATTTCTATGATCAGCTGGCCGAGGATGGCGCAGGACCGGTGGCAGAGGACCAGCTGGTGCAGGTGCTCGGTCCATCGGAATTCTTAGACACGGTCATCTGTGTGAAAAAAGTACGTTGCCGTTCACCGTGTGGCTGATATTTTAGATTTGAAAAAAAATCTCACGGCACACCAGCCAACTCAAATGTAAAAACATTTTTAAAAGTGTACATATTTTCGGAAATAATGATAATCGTGTTTCAATTTAATCATAAATGTACTTACTTAGTGTGGAATCTGGGCCTGTTTGGTTGAACACAAAGCGTCACAGCAGTTGCGTATTCACGGTTCAGCAGTCGCAAGTTCGCCCATTCGTGGATTTTATTTATTTATTCTTTCTTTTTTAACTTATCCTCCGTCAGTCGCTGAAAAACTCACCTTTTCGGGCAAACGCAATATTGCTTCGGCGCTGTCTGGTGGCATCTTGGCGCGGAAGTGAGTTGAGGAACTTCATTTACACAATTGTCCTGTTACCGCCATCTGGTGGCATCTATAGGCAATTACAGTACAGTATAAATCTTTTTAGTGGTGGTGTGTGCAAAAGTATATCTGTGAATTAGTGACAGATTTTTTTTTTTTATGAACATTAAATTTCTCAATATTCAGTTCCAAAACTTCTTGTTACAATTCTGCGTAAATGCAACATTCACTTAAAAATCCACCTTCACAAATTCTGTGTCAAAATACGAGTTCCAAGTCACCAGGGTGAAGAATTTGTGACGACAAATGTTCTTCTGAATGTTAAATTGTAAGCGGAGTATGCTGTATGCTTGACATTGAATTTGGAATTTTATGCTGAAATAGACAATTGAATTTTTGAAAACTGAATATTGCAGAGATTTATTTTTATTTTTTTGATCATTAAAAAAAAAAACATCTGAAATTTGATGGTAAAAATAATCAGTGTTACAAATTTGATGGTTAAAAAAAATGTTACACTGTTAATGTTGCTTACTACAGATGATTGACAATAAAGGGGAGGAGCCAGCGGCGGATTCTGCTCACGGTCTTTTCAAGTTGGGCCGCAATCGGGATGCGGTGAAGGTGGCCACTGTCTTAGTAACAGAGTCCCAGCCAGATTACAAGTGCGCATATTTCTCATACAATAACTTCATTATAACGTTTTCATCGCAGGCCTTGTTTTTGTTATGGTTTCCCTCAGGGTTACCAGTTATATAAATAAAACGTGCGCCAAAAAACAAGTGTGACACCTGTGTATACACACTTCTGCTTCTGACCAACAGGAAACATGCTTATGCATTAGATGAAACAATCCAGTCCAAATATGGCGGCGAGAATGTGGATATCGAGGAGGTCAGTCGTCCATCGCATTTGCTGTGCTGCGGTTGCTTAAAATGACAAAAACTAAATGTGCCCTTTGCACTCCATTCAGGTTCTTGTGTATCTGCAGCTGCATAAAAACATAGCCGTGCTCTTCGTGGACGGCTGGCAGGAAGTCACAGACCACGTGTGCGCCGTCACAAAGTCCTTGTCCAAACGCCCTTATAAGTACGCATCTCCAAAGGTGGGGGGGGGGGACTCGAGTCGCAGGACTTGACTCGAGTTTAAGTGGCCAAGTTTAGGAATTGGGACTTGGGCTAGAAATTATGGACGCCTCGACTTGACATTCGTGAAACTCAACTTAACTTTTTTTTAGGACTTCCTTATACCAAGTGATGACATTTTTTTTTTTTTCCGCAGTAACTTAAGTCTTGCTTGAAACTTGAAGCTTAAGATTTGAGACTTACTCCCACGTCTGCGTATCAACCCCCCCCCCCTCTTACAAGCATTTAGCTTCAGGCTCTCCATATTTGTTCCTCCTTGACAAAGCAAGCGTTTTCTGACCTCCCGGCAGGCTGCTGACGGAGCAACCGGAGCAGCTGCCCTTCTGCGTGGACGGCTCGTGGGCCGGCGGGGTCCGGGTGGAGAAGGACGGCTCCGGGCTTAAACGAGTCTGGAGCAAGCAGATCCAGCAGCTCAACAGAGTCAGTCAGGCCACCGCCTCCTGCGTGACCGCAGCCTACCCGTCACCTCAACTGCTGCTGCAGGTACATCTTAGTGGCCTCCAATTTTGTGTTGGGTCCCATTTGAGTATTGGGTCTCAAAATAATTCTCATCACGCTTAGTTTTTTTTTTTAGTGACTGAATTAGTCCAACTTTTTGTATTTCCTGCATTGTGTTCCAGGCGTACGAGGCCTTGAGTTCAGAGGAGGACAAAAAGAAGCTGCTGGCCGATCTGGTCGTGAAAGGCGAAGGCAGAGAAAGGCGGGTTGGACCGGACATTTCCACCAGAGTTTACCGCTGCCTCACTGCTCAGAACCCTGAACTGGTCCTGGACTAACTTGAAACGGTCAATAAAGATTACCTCACGTTGAAAGTTCCATCCATCATTTATCATGTGACGGTTGATCGATTGTGTCGATAAGGTAAAAATATGCTTGTGGTATTTCGGTATGGTCCAAATGACACTAGATCATGACATAACGCATTCAATTTAGACTGCATGAATTTTTTCTTAATAATGAGTCTATAAAAAATAAATAATCAAATCTGCAGCAGAGCTTTTGTCTTTTGGTTTTTATTTTTTTCCTGATTATCCAAGTAAGAAAGTGAAATGTTACAAAAAGTTTTTTCCACAGTATCAAAAAGTAATTCAGTTCTTTCCTGGTTTATATTCCTCATACGACATTCCCAGTGTGAGTTTTTCACACGTTTCTTTTTGGTCTAATCTGCTGATTATCACTTTTACATTCATTATAAAGACAGCAATTCAATAAGCTCTCTGCTGGACATGACGCCGTCACATTATTTGAAGTCGGATAAGTCGAGCGCTATCCACAAAAAAAAAAGTGAATTTTTGCTCATCTTATTCGGCAACAGTTGAACGTTTGCCACAGACTTACTGATGGGAGTCGCACGCATCATGTCCAGCGGCATCTTTTACTCCGATAATCATCTGGCTCGGGGCCGTCGTCACCGCCGGGGGGCGTCGGGGGGCAGAAACATGGTCTGGGGACGGGACTGGCGCGGGGACTCGGGGAGCCGCGGCCACCGAGGTCGCGGCTCGCCGGGGAGCCGGCGTCGGCGTCCCCCTCGGCTTCCGTGACGGAGAACAGCCAGCCGAGCCGCCGGCGTAGGAGAGCCAGCAGGCCCGGAGGCAGCTCCAGGGCGGTCAACACGTCCGGGCGGGCCGGGAGGATTTTGCGAAGGCGCGTACAGCAGAGGTACTGCAGGGAGGTGGGCGTGTAACAGGCGCGGATCACCTTCATGCTGCTCTTGGCCGCTGTGGAGCACAACATCGGGTACAGCTTCTTGCTCTGCAGCCTGCTGGCAGCGACGCCTAAGGACGTCAAAGAGGGATTTTGTTCTACGGTCTTCTTTTATTTGAAAGGCCACACACATTTGAGAACACACCTACGCAGCGTCGATTCTTGTAGATGGTCAAGGTACCGTGCCAGGTGTCCAAGTGCAATCCGATGATGGATCCTTGACCGAACCGTGAGGAGAAGTTCACTTTCTCACCTTTATGCTGGAGGAGACCTTCATGAATAGACATAACAAAAATTTCTTCAGGCCATGCTTCACATACAAGATAAGGCACGCAAATTGGTACCAGTATAGTTAACGCCCACTCAAAAAGGGTTGTAATTTCCTATATATGCCAGAAGATGGCAGGAAATCACATCTTTCCTAAGAGACAAGGCTACGGCCTGACTAAATGAATTCGGTTCCTGCAATCCATAAACATGCATTTTAACTTCACTGACGACTCTAAATTGCCCATAAGTGTGAATAAGTAACTTGTTTGTCTATATGTGCCCTGCCATTGCCTCGCGACAATTGCCAGCGTCTCATTACTTTAGTAATTGTATTGTTTGTAATCACATTCACGGACACCTCCAAAGCGCTAACCTGTGTAGGAGAGCCCCCAGCTGTCCTCGTCGTGACCCAATAGGCTGCCAAAGTTATACTTGAATTTCTCCAGGTTCACTTCCGCAGTTCCAATTCCAACCATCTAGAGTAGACAAATCACCGTGGAAACTCGGCATCGCACAAGGGAAACATCCACGACACGGCGCGAGTTATACACGCCGTCCACAAAGCCTCCACTAAAGCAATTTTGACCGCCCACCACTCGTTCAATTGAGAAAGTAGAGTGGGCTAACTCCATTTTATGTCATTTATAGAAAGAAATTAATACTGGTCTTTTTCCAATATTGACATATCAATTATTCAGTCAATTATTGTATTCCACACTTTTCCTGATTTATCAGTGCAACACTGGGCCAACACCCCAGAGAGTGAGATTGATAGAAGACTCATAAGGTAAGTACTGATAGTTAGGTAAGTAGTGCTTTGGCTTGTGTGCCAGTACATTTGTATGTTAGTACAAGTCAATATTAATTAGCATCTTTCATAAAATATTGATCGATGGACCAATGTTTCGCAAGTGTGGTATCACTAGTGGTGCACTGGCTCCCTCTGGTGGCAAGTGAAAAAAGAAGCCGACGTACAGTTTAGTTGTATTTTAAGTTGAATATATTTGCATTTAATCGTGAACGGTTTGCTTTTAAACAATTATTTAAGTTCACTTTTCATATAGTATTATGTAAATTTCATTTTAATGTCTTTTTTTATTTTAATTCTCCTATTTTTAAGCACAGTGTTTATGTTCAACCTGTACATAATGTTACAGTGGCTAACAATAATATTCAAAACAACTTGCTTTTGATAAACACTTACAATGCAACTGTTTTTTAATATTACACATGATGGTGGTACTTGGAAAGCTGGGTATATTTTTGGGTGGTACTTGGGGTAAAACGTTTGAGAACCAATGGGTTAGACCACTATTGTGTAAAAATGTTTTTAAAAAAATGTTAGTTTCTTTTCGTCCAGGCAATTTAGATGATGCTGACCATTATCCGACCCACGGAACTGAAGATTATGACAGTACCTCACTTGTGGATAAAAGTGTCATTACAACTCATCAACAACAAAATCATTATGTTTGGCAAAATTATAAGATCTGTGGAAAATATCTAGAAGAAATAATTATTGGCATATAAATTACCAAGAAATAAAGCCCAGAGATTTTATTGCAGCCAAAATACTTTAAAGTCACTTTCCTGAGAAATGACAAAAAGGAGTTAGCCCTCTGTAGTCCTCAGTGGCTGCAGTGTGAAGAGACTTTATGTACATACTGTATATCTGATTTGATAAGTAGATTTGCATTGCACATACCATGTCTGTTCCGTAGACCGGCGAGGTCATCTTGACTTCCCAGAAGTGTTGCCCGTCGGCGAGCTCTCTGGTGCCCCGGATGGCGGCGGTGCCGCAGCTGTAGTCCGAGTGGAAGCTCACTTTGCGGTCGTCGCAGCTGAGGAAGGCGCCCGACGACTTCAGGCGCTCGTCCCACACCCAGGCAAAGTCTGACAGCGGCAAGTTTTACATATCAATCAATCAATCAGTCAGTTGAAACTTTTTTTGTATACCCCAGCACCTTTTATACTTAAAAGGCAACACAAGGTACTTCACAAAACAAATGATAATAGACGCAAACACGTCCCTCTGTCTCTGAGCCTCTCGGACAGCAAACGCGTGTAAAATTAGACACAGCTTGCAACGATGACAAAATCCGTAAAATAGCTGCCGAGACATGACTGAGCACGGAGGGGAATATAGATGTTATAGATGTCTAAAATTGGTTAATTAAAATGTTTTTTTTTTACCTGTTTTTAAATGTTCGATTACATTCTTTTATTAATAATTAATATAAATATTACAAGTATGTTTTTATTTATTACTAAATATTTGGTTAATTAATCATAATTATATTAACTATAAATAAGAATGTTATCTAGGGATGAATTAATGGTGCAATTTATTATTAGTAAATATTAGTGAAATAAACAATTTATGTACACTTACAACTGTTTAATTTTTTATGAAATAATTAATTATACCATGAAAGAATGGGGTAATTAAACATAATCCAATAAATTATGAATTGTAAAGTTATGCATGCATCAATGGTGCATAAACAATTGTACAATACATTTAATAAGTTGTATTGCTTTATATATTTTTTTATTAATTCTAATTGAATTAATTGTAAATAATAATGTTATCTATTAGAAATTAAAATTTTTATTTTTATTTACGTATTAAATTTATTAATAATCCCATAAATTCAAATGACATAATATAAAATGAGAATAAACTATTATTTTATTACAAATTTAAGTTATCAAGAGTCTTATATAATTATATAACTAATAACATGGCGATAAAACTGTTGCATTAATTTAGCCTTCTTTTCCCTAAAATTGGTCAAAATGCTTTTTTTTCCCCCATTTTTTTATTTGGTTTTGATTTAACGTCCTTGATAATTGGTTACTTGATTTATTGTAAATAATAAAATTTAAAGTAATTTACAATGTACATATACACAGTGGTTATAAAAAGTATACACACCCCTACTAGAACAAGTGAACTTTATTTGGGTTAATCAAAGGCACTTTGAATGGTGGCAGGTGTGTGCCGACTCATATTTAACATGAACATTTGAACATAACATAACATTTGAAAGTGACAGCTTAATTCTGAGCCCATCCCCAGTTACAAAAGTCTCTCAGTTGTTTATTTTCATTTCCCCTCTCAAAAAAAAAAAAAAAAAAAATTGTTTTCCCAATTGAGTTCAATAGGGTATAGGTCACATTAATGGTGATAAAAAAAGTTTAGAATTAATTGATCTTGGTTTCTTTTTCTATCACAAAAACCTGGCATTTGAACATGGGTGTGTAGACTTTACATCTACTGTAGGCTACCGAATGGATTGCAACCATCGTATTATTGTTGATCTCACCGTCGTCGTCCTCTCCACAGAGGCAGTCGGCGCCGATCCCGAAGCCCGCGTTCGGCTCGTCTCCCCAGGCACACTGGCAGAAAGACTCGCCGAGCACGGGCGCCAGGCTGGACGGGGCCGTCGCTTCTGTCGGCTCAGAGCTCCCCAGGTGATCCACCTCAGACTCCACCTCAGTGATCTGCGTGACGAAAAGAACAGTGCTACAGTATCTTGCAGCTCCATGAATGTGATCCGCGAAGGTTGACCCCGGAGCTGGAAAAGCAATTAAATCACTGCAAAAACTAAGAATCCAACCAAAATGGAATATCTCAAATCAAGACAATGTTGTTTGTGTGCCAATATATTTCTTACCAGGCAGTTTTTTGTTTTATTGTTGTAGCATTTCACTTATTTCCAGCATTTTTTTTTAAGAATTTGAAGAAAGGTATTGTATCTTGTTGAGATTTTATTACTGGTTATGAGTTGGCTTAAAATAAGAGATACAATTTTCTATGGGTGTAGGTAGTATAAATACACTAGTTTTAAGACATCGCTGTTTGTTTGTTTTTTTAGGCCAGCTATGTTTACTTGTGTAAAGAAATTTTGAAAAGTTAAATTTTGCTTAATGTGTTTCCCTTTTCGTCTTTTTGGTTTTTTTTTAAGCCCAGTTTTTGCAGTGAACCAGAAGAGAAATTCCTTCCTGTGGTGTATTTGACAGATCTGAGAATCTGGGTGTGAGCTGTGGTCAACAGCAGCTCCTACGCGAATGTTCTTAAGTGTTTAAGGAAGTGGGAGAACACAGTCCGTACCTGCGTTGTTGTCTGCCTATCCCATTCTTCGGCTTCGGCCGATATGGACATCCCCGTCACAGAATCCATCCCGCGCCGTGTTTCGCTCCGGGCCAAATGTCGAGGGCGGCCGCTCCTTCCCCTTCTCAGCATGGATGATCTGCAATCGAGAGTTCCCAAAAGGCCCCAGTTACTGTAATGCTAAACTGAGCTTCTTCTTCATTCTGTTTTTATTGTTTGATGAATCGAATCTTTTATGAACAGCGGAACCCCCAAAGTTGAACACAGTCATTCTAATTCCATAATTTTCAAGTCATTTTTCCAGTAGGAAATACCGTAATTTCTCATGTATAATGCGCATTTCCCCCCCCCCCCCCAAAACATTGTCAAAAGTCAATAGTGCGCATTATACATGGGTACAGGGGCAAATGGGCAAAAACTTTCATATTTTATAAAAGTATGACACCATCTAGTGGTTATGAAAAAGCTGTACCCTTTCATTCCAAAATGCCACCGCCACCTAGTGGTTATAAAAAAGTGTAGCCTACACTTTCATTCCAATATGACAGGGGTACATATGACTGCATATATGTACAGTTGTGCTCGTAAGTTTACCTACCCTGGTAAGAATTCGTGAAATATTGTTCTGTTTTTTTAAATATGACTGACTGAACAATAACCACCATTAATTTCTTTATGGTCATCCATCCATTTTCTGAGCCGCTTCTCCTCACTCGGGTCGCGGGCGTGCTGGAGCCTATCCCAGCTATCATCGAATTTGAATTTGAATCCCATTAAAATAAAATTAAATGTGTTGCGCCTGGTCCTTCATGTTTTCTTTAAAGAATTGTACCCATCTTACAAATTCTGCCTGGGTAATCAAACATATGAGCACAACAGTGTGTTTTCTAATTTACTAAATCAATTATTTATAGTGAATCAACAACCAATTATATAATGAGATGAATGAATAAAAAATAAATACAAATACAGTTTAGCTAACCAAGTTTAGGGGTTGGGGGTGGGGGGGTGTAATAGCTAATTTATTACACCAAATATTACTGGAGTCTCGCTAACATAAATGCTCTGCCCTCATCCCCACAACCACTCGATGGTCACTGAGCTGAAGTCGACCAAGATTTGCTGGCACCATGCATGACAATGGTTTGGACTCCAAGTTGTGTTGGGATGTTTTGGCTTCCACTGTATTTGAGTTCCCATTTTCTAAACTCCCTTCTGCAAACCGATGGGGAAACAGACTTACTTGTGAACCAATTACAGCTTCCTAAAACCAGCATTCAGCTTTGAGAAGGGCTCTGGAATCAATAAAGCAAACACGACTTTTAATCCCAATATGGTGCGTTACTATGCATTTTGTTTCAGGTTCTTGGGTCCCTCGCAGTCGAACAGCTTGAGTTCTGGCGTGCCCATTTTCCACCACTCCCATATGCCACAATTGGCATGCGCGTATACGTGCCATGTTTAAAGCCAGCCTTCTGTTCTGACGCTGTGCCGAGATTTCTGCCACAACAAGTCGCATCTGCACTTGTGGCACAAAATGAGGTCACATGTATGTCAAGCTCACTTTGCAGTTTCTGGAACATTCTTTTTAAAAAAAAAAAAAAAAAAATCTTCCCCACAAAAGCATGATATTACATTATAATGTATGACGAATACAATGGAAAATCATGTCATTATAGCAATAAAAAATATATACTTATAACAGCAAATTGAGCAATTTATTGCAGCAGATTATCATGTCGATAAAGAAAAGTACCTTTTTGTAAAGACACCTTTCGCTTTAAAAAAAAAAATACATTCAAAATGAGAGAAATTCCAATAGTACTGTAGATCAGCGTTAGTATGTCTGGGCTCAAGTCACCAGTGAGCACAGCAGCTGGTCACTACTTTTCCAAGCAGGTGCACCAGATAATTGCCAACAATTTAGATTTGTTAGCTTTAAGTGCTCTTTGGCCTAAATAGTGGAAATGCATCATCTGGACTCGTGAGCAGAAAGTAATGTGGTGTGCACAGTTGCAATGAGTTACCATGATGCTTATTTAAGATTTTGTAATAGAAATAGGCATTTAAACACCATTGATAACTGCAATTAAATAGGTAAATCAATGCCAGTGCAGTAGCTAAACTGTTTGAATTGTCCCGTTTTTAAATGTTACACTATATGACATTACACTACAAATGTGCACAGTATTTCCTTTGTTGTTTCATTTTTTTTGTCGATGAATGTTATATTAAAAAAAGAGGTTTGTGCTCTTACCTTACTGGAATCTTCTGGTGCCCGGCCCAGCAGCAGTGGCTCATTTGAGTGTCAGCCTGCCACTATATCCGAGTATGCGACAGGTGCACTTCACACTGTGGCCCACTTCTTGTTCTCTCGCGCCCGGAAAGACAGACGTAAACATGACCCTGATCACGCCTCCGCTCTCCGCTCATTGGATAACACCGAAGAAGGGGGAGGGACTATGTGGCTTTAGCCTCAAGCCTGTGAATTAAAGTATATTTATGGACTTTGGAAATCTTTACTTTACTACATATCTATGACAAATACCGAATGATATTTAAAACTAAATTTAGGTGTAATACATAAGACAACTTGCTAATGGAGGACAAAACGTCTGCTATTTCAATGAATATCCTGTAGAGTTGTTTTAAGTCCGAGCATATATGGGTAACATGAACACCACGTGCTTTGCTATTGGACACTGAGCGTTGCATGGGCATCTGATTGGCTGACACTAGTCAGGTGGCCATTTTACGGAAGTGTTTTCGGCACCCAATGCGCACGGATGCTGCTTAAATTTGCCAAATAGCAGTTATGGAACAGAAGAATTGTGAGTTTTCTGTTAGTTTACCATTTAACGCTTGTTTATAGCTAGAGTATCGTGATGAATAACAAAAACGGATCAAACGTTTTATAATCCAACAAATGGCTAGATTAGATAACAGGAAACGCGTTTAGTACCGTACCTAAAATGCGTGGTAGTTTTTCATAATGAAAACGTATTATTAGTTGGTCAAAAAAAAAAATACAAAAAAAAAAAAAACGTGCCACACTTTTGGAAAAAGCACCCAAAAGAAACTCTAACCTACTTTTGTCGAACTTGTGGTGTCAGGTGACAAAACGTGACGTTCACTGCTCTAAAAAATGTAAACGCTTTTCAAGAATAAAACAAATGTTTAAAAAAAGTGACAAGCCTATTTTGACAAAGTAAGGTGTAGAAACTAGATTTGTTTTCAAATGTAGGGAGTAAAATGAAAAAGTCGTGAGAAAAATACTCAAGTACAGATACCTGAAATAATCTACTTAATTGCAGTAATAAAGTACGTTTCTTCCCACCAGTGAATTAAAGGTGTTTTTCCTTTCTTCCTAGATAGCAGCAGCCTGTCCCAAGTGCAGCATGTCATCTTGGTTCTGTCCGGAAAAGGAGGTGTGGGGAAGAGTACCATCACTGCCGAGCTTGCTCTGGCACTGAGGCATGCTGGGAAAAAGGCCAGTGATACTTCATAAATCATTGGGCAAAGAAATCACAGCTTGTTTGGGGTCCTTTAGTTGTATTATTTGTATTTTTCCAATATATTATGTATACAAGGCGGGCCCAAAGTAGGTGTGCACTGTTTTAAATGAATGGAAGGGAAAGAGAGGAAAGAATGAAAGGGATGGAAAAAAAGAAGGAATACTAAACGGAAGAATAGGAGCAATGAAAGAACAAAAGATGAAGTGAGGATGTAATATGGATGGAAGGAAGGGAAGAAGAATGATGGAAAGAAGGGGCAGAAGGTAGCGTGGAAGGATGGTAGGAAAGAAGTCGTTGAAGGAAATAAGCGAGGAATGAGAGAATGAAGGAGATGGGTAAAGATAATTTACACTTTAGTTTTGTGTTCCATCAGGTTGGCATCCTGGACGTAGACCTGTGCGGGCCCAGTATCCCGCGCATGCTGAGCGTGGGTCGTCCAGACGTGCACCAGTGCGACTCGGGCTGGGTGCCCGTCTACGCCGACGCGGAGAAAAACCTCGCGCTCATGTCCATCGGCTTCCTGCTGGACGACCCGGATGAAGCTGTGGTGTGGAGGGGACCCAAGAAAACAGGTGGCGTACATCTACCAGAGTTTCTACACTGTATGGAAAAGTAGGGAATTTGGTTCTATACATTTCCTAGTCTGGAAAAGTATCAGAAATTGAAAACATAAAACCATTTGGCCTTGATCTGAGCACAAAAACAGTAATATAATTATCAGATATTTTTTTCAAAAAGTAACCATAAAGTCTGGTATGTATTTATAGTCTGGTAAAATTACATAATGTTGTGTGTAGGAACCCTCTATGAGACTTGAACTCATCGTCCTCTTCTTTGTTCCTCTCAGCGATGATTGCTCAGTTTGTGTCAGACGTGGCGTGGGGAGAGCTGGACGTGCTGCTGGTGGACACGCCGCCAGGGACATCTGACGAGCATTTGGCCATATTGGAGAACCTCAAGAAGCACAAAGTAGTGGACGGGGCTATTTTGGTCACCACACCTCAGGTACAAGAAAACAACGGAGAGCTTTAGCGGTTCCTCTGTGGAAAGTTGAATTTAGACTTTTAAAACTAGTTTCTTAAAATCCCCTTGGGTTATCTTTCAGGCAGTTTCCACGGGCGATGTCAGGAGAGAGGCGACTTTCTGCAAGAAAACGGGAGTGCGCATCCTCGGCATTGTAGAAAACATGAGTGGCTTTGTTTGCCCGCACTGCTCAGTGAGTGGAACTTGGTCCTTTTGTCACTGCTTGCTTTAATCTATTTTGAATAATATGCCCTCTTTTCAGGAATGCAGCAATATATTTTCCAAAGGCGGTGGTGAGGAGTTGGCCAAACTTACAGGATCGTCTTTCCTCGGTGAGTTTATTAAAAAAAAAAAATAATTGGTGCGTAATTTAATTTTAAAAATAGTTAAAACTATATAAGCAATGGTCCAGTGAGAAACTAATACTTTGTCATAAGTAACTGATGTTGTCTCTCATCCAGGTTCCGTGCCCTTGGATCCTCAGTTGAGCGCCAGTGTCGAGCAAGGCAAAGACTTCCTCAAGTCATTCCCAGACAGTGCCACCTTCAGTGCCATTAGCGGCATTACAAAAACTCTCCTCGACAACCTCTTAACTGCCTGAATGACGTGTAAAAAATATAAAGTACAAAAGGGACCACTACAACAAAAGGAAGTATTTTGCAGACACGTTCATGTCAGTGTTCCTAAGAAATCTAAACATTAAATGTATTAGTTATTAAGCTGTTTCTGACTGTAGTCATGTTCCCCATAATATCCAGGAAGGAGTATTTCTTACTTCAGTGTTCATTTTCTTGTGAGTGAATATAAATTTGAATTCTAAAGGTGATGATCACTATGTTTAAACAACACAATTCTATTTGTCATCTTTTCAGTATAAGTCAGGAAAGGTGGAAGAGGCGTAACTGATTGCCGTTGATGGGAAGCCACTCAAATCTAAGATGGAATCTTTAATTTGCTTGTGGAAACATTCATGTCGACACATTAGGATAATAGTGGTAATACAGGATTGTAAGGTTGATGTGTCAGTAAACGGCTCAGGAGTAGTTTCAGGAAACCTTCTTTAGGTCAAAATGTCAAAAGGTTACACCACAACTGAATTGCACTTCATGCTTACAATGATTTCATTGTCGACCTGGACAGATTGAGCAACCAAGAACTAGAATGGGCTAACTCAATTTATTTCTTTTTTTTTTTTAGTTAAGTGCAGAATGAATAGATAAAATACCTCTCTTTCATATTGGTCAAAGTCAAGGTTTTGTTCCAATTTTGACACTTCGGGGGCAGTCCCTTATTGCACTCAACACATTTTCTTATTCATCAGTGCAACTGGGTCAACTCCAGTTTCTAAGATGGCCTTGCTGATAAAACTAGGCTTCACCTCCCACAAACGCATACCAGAAGGTGAGACTCAAAAATTAAGACTTAGAAAGTAAATTTTCTTTTGCTTGGGTGTCAGTGCATCTGCATGTTAGTATAAGTGAATGTGATGAATTATTGATAGGTTTGACTTAGACCACAAATGTGCAAAACCTTTTTTCAAATTGAAAAATGAATTATTATCTAAATAACCCACATTTTATTGCAGCTATAAAACCTGTAACCACTCTCCTGCAAAATGACCAGAATGGAGTTAGCCCACTCTAGCTCTCAGTGGCTCGATTGTGATAAACAAGTCAGAGAGGTTTTGAGCTGGAATAAGTCTTCTGAAACCATCCGGCTCCATAATCAAACAATAACAAAACACTTTTAAAAAATCCATGCAGGACTTAAACAGCTGGAATGCGAGGAAAAGACAAGGTACAGCCACAGATGAGGGGGCGACAAAGAGCAGATGGGGAGCGTTTGAGACCCGGCACCGGGCACACGCACAAACCTTTAATGCAAATAGCAGTTCTACAGGAAAACATTGAAAATGTTTGCGGTCATGATTAGAATACAGCTACACACGACAACTCCCGGACCGTGTCTTCAATGAGGAAACCGACAATTACATCCAGAAGACTTCCAACCACTTAGCACAATCAACCCATAGTGCATTTAACTTATCGATAGCAATATCTCTAAGTCTGTGTATACATGATGTGTATATGTAAATATATATCCTGGAAAGTTAAAAGACTTGATGCATTTCAACAGTTTAATGGACAATTTCTTATAAATAAAATCAGTGGAGAGGAAGGGGGGGGGGGGGTGGGAGAAGTCCATTTTACAAACTGATCCTCAAGATGAATGCAATCCTGCAGCAGAACAAAAAGCTGTGCGGCCCTTTGGTCAGCTCTCCAAGACCACAGCTGCAGACCCCAAATAAGTGGGGGGTATCTCTATCATACAATTGTTTTGAAACACACACGCATACACACACACGACAGACGAATCACTACATTGCGCATTTACAAGTCAACTATCGAATTTGTACACATTGTTGAGACGAGACGAGACCCTATGATGGAGCCATTTGAATATTTGTTTTATTATTTTTTTTCTTATATCTTTCACTTTGTTTTGCGGAAATTTTACAAATGTCCCCCCACACCCACGCACAGAATTTACACTCCATGTCTAGCAGCGACATGTAGGACATTATCTTGTAGTGGAAATGTGCTGCCGGGGTGCATTTATTTCGTGGAAAGAATGAGGGCGACGATGAGCCCATAGAGACCCAAAACCTCAGCGAAAATCAAGATGAGGATCATGCCCACGAAAAGCCGCGGCTGCTGAGCTGTGCCCCTCACACCCGCGTCGCCCACTATGCCAATAGCGAAGCCGGCCGCCAGCCCGCTCAGGCCCACGCTCAGGCCGGCTCCCAGGTGGAGGAAGCTCCTTGAACACGGGGACAGAAAGTCTTGGTCAGCATATGATGAAATATCAGCATATAAATTGTGTTCGATTAGCAGAGGTTAGGAGTAAGTCGCACATGTGTAAATTATAAATCTCAAGTCTTAACCTTTAAGTTTCAACCAAAAGTTACTGTGGCGTGCAAAAAACACACACACACACATATATATATACACACACAATAATATGAATATTTTTAAAATCGAATATTCCATCGATTATTCGGAAAAATAGATTTTGCATTCTTAAACAACAGAGTGTAAGGTGCCGTTATTATTTTTGGCCATTTGGAGGCGCTATTATCATATCGTACTATAGTGACGTTTGTATGGCTATAGAAGGCGTGACTTGGCTTGGTGAGTGATGTGGGCGCCAGCGGATGATTAGTAAAGAGTTGACTGCCTGTTAGCTGTCTGCATGTTGAGTAACTGAATCCGTTGTGGTCACCGGCAGCTCGTGAATAAATGTGCTTACTACTCGTTTGTTTTCTTACAGTTTGTTCAATAAAGCGACTGAAAGTGCACTGGTATCACTGTATATTTTTTACCACTTGCGGGGGCATTAAAATACATTCTAGCTAGTGATGATAGGCTATATTAAATGATCTAACAGTGATATGTTGCCTTATGTATTGGCAATTGTATACATGTGGTGGTACACATTGGACTTTAGTTTTTTTCATTAAATAAAAGTGTGAAATAATCCCAAACATTGGACATTCTGTCTTTTATGGACGCTCCACCGGTCTTGCAACCATCAAATAAATGGAGAAAAGGTAAGCAAAAACTGCTAATCATTTCAGGTCCAGGATATATATACACACACACACAGACAGTAGTTATCAGGATATAAAGTTTTGTCCATATGGCACAGCACTACAATAAAAGAATGTAAGGAGCGTGGTGGAAGCCAACTCACTTGTAAAGGCTGACCCGCTCTGTAATGTTGTTGGCAATGAGCACCGCTACAACGAGGCCATAAATGGCGATGATACCAGCCATGACCACGGGGATGATGGACTTCATGATGAGCTCCGGCCTCATCACAGACATGGCGGCGATGCCCGTGCCGCTCTTGGCCGTGCCGTAGGCCGCTCCCAAAGCTGTCGGAGGAGAGGACGGAACGAGACGGGTTAGATTTGCACAGACTGGACATCACGCATGAATAAAAAGAGATGTAAAATAGTCATGACACTTTCAGTTCCTCCTAAAAGTCCAACATGCTGACACTGGGGAATATCTGCTTCCATTTAAACAGAAACACTTTACTTTAAGTCCCTCTTAGTCTGAAATGGTTTAATTAATTATACATTCAATATTGAGCTGTCTGAATAGAAGCCGATGTGAGAAGACGGCAAGTACATTGCTGTGAAAAACTACTTACCCCTTTTGTGATTAATGATTTTGGGGGGGGGGGGGCAAATTTACCACAGATCAGATCATCACACCAATTTTATTTATTTGACAAAGAAAGCCCAAGTAAATAAAAAAAATGCAGTTTCTAAATGAATTTATTTATTAAGGTTGAAAAAAATCCAAACCTATCTGGCCCAGCGTGAAAAGGTAAATGCCCCCCTGAATGTAGTAACTGGTTGTGCCACTCTCGCCAGCAATAACTGAAATCAAGCGTTTGCAATAACTAGATGAGTCTGCTATCAATGAGGAGAAATTTTGGCCCAGGCTTCTTTGCAGAATTGTTTTATCTCAGTCAAATTGGAGTTTTTTATTTTTACTTATAAAATGTATTCCATGTTAATCATCACTTCATAGAATCTTTTGTTTTAGTGCAATGATAAGAAAATAAACCTTTTTCCTCTCTCTCTTTGATATTTCATTTCCACTTTGCTGTGTGACAAAGCCAGATGTCTGTGGTTGGGGGTGCTAGTTGCATGAGGCAGATGATAACAGCTCATTCATGTGTATATATGGCCTCGCCAAAGTAGAAATGGGCAGACACTTCTTAGAAAGCAGCCATCAGGTTGTATTTGAAATGTCTCCTTGCATGCTAGTTTTTATTAAATTGTCTCTCTGATTATTCCTAAAGTGCTTGGCTTGTCTCTTGTCGACTAAAGGGTTAACATTTTCCCCCCTTGACAGTTTGAGCATGAACTTGCTGTAAAAAGATATCGATCATTCCACAGAATCTCAATTGGATTTAAATTCAGCACTTGACTTGGCAGCTTCAAACCTTTCATTTCGCTTATTGGGCAGCAAGTAAACAGCTTTTTAGGCATCAGTGGAGAGTCAGACTTTGACACAGAAAATACCACACATACATGTGCAAGCACGAGAGAAGGACAATTACATAGGTTCAAAATTAGCAACCAAACAGAGCTGGTGAGAATTTGGCTAAACAGGTCGTGAAATGACTCCCAGGTGAGGCTTAACAGCATCGTAAGATGAAGATTACTATGCTTTCCATCTTCTTCAGTCAAGCACGTCTTTCTATTAATCAATACACACCAAATTGTATACTCGGCCTGTGACCAAAAGACACAGATGTGCACAGTGTTCTCCGCAGAACTCTTAATAGCATCTGAAAGGCCTCAAGAGACATCTTTGGGATGCTCTCGGTTAACTAATTTCTCGTGACAATGTGTTGAGAGACAATGGTGGACTGCGCAGCGCCATGTAATGATTAGCAGTGAGGCTTTCTGGGAAATGGATATAGACACAGGGCAATCACTTAACTGTCCACACAGTGGCTCACCACATCCGCCAAGTTATATGACTGATGTGGTCAATACAAGGTTAAATCATTGTTGAACTGGAGCAGAACTGAGCACTGCGGGCCAAGAATAAAAACACTACCAACAACTTCCCTGATGTACATGTTCATTTCAAAACAGAAGCTACAAAAGCTTACATAGTAGTACTTTGACTTTTCTACCGCTAAAATTATTAATCTACACTCCCATTTGCCGACTTCCATCTCACTCACCAGGCCAGGCCCCACCACCAAGCCACACACACTCAAAACCACAGATAAAGAGTGGACTATTAGGATTGTGATCAAGTGGACAACAATATATGCACTTCAAAGGCACATTTTGCTGTTTATGAACTTGGTTCATGGGATAAATTAAATGTACGTGTCTATATGTGCCCTGCAACTGACTGGCGACCAGTTCAGGGTGTAGTCTGCCTTTCGCCCGAAGTCAGCTGGGATAGGCTCCAGCGCTCTGCGACCCTAACCAGGATAAGCGGTGTTGAAAATGGATGGATAAATCCAGGTACCACAGTGCTCCGATATCCATTATTACCCAACAAGCTAATAAATAATATCAAGTAACATTATCCAGTAGCAACTCTATTATTTCTGGGCGTGTGCGTCATCATCAGCAGAGCGTGACAAGACACAATGGAGTCCTCAAACATAAGCATTCAATGCAGACTATGAAATATGTCATGTGTGGCAGCTCCTGCAGCTGGTGCGGTGTGTACCGAAAACCCCTAGATTTTATTCCTAATCCACTCAGATCTGGCTAAAAGCTTTTACATTTTTTTCCCTCCCTACTAATGATTTGTTTGATGAGAAGCTCCAGTGACGTCTTGTGATGTCAGAGCAACAAAAGATGTTGAAAGCAAAATGCTCAGGCGTAGTAGATTAGACTGTTCTGCAGAGGAGGGAAACAAGGAAACACTGGTCCAATATCGAGATCAGTCGTGAAGATGGTCAATTATTCTGGCAACTGTGTGGAGTTGATTGTTGATTACTCGTGTATTCTGCTCAATACAATATTGGCATGAAAAGACAAGTTCAAAACATTCAGAATTTCTTTCTTCACAATGTATTATTTTCTGTAGATGCCAAAAGGGGAGTTCAATGATTTAATACTGTTTGTGTAAAATGCTAGTGTGCATATTTATTTACTGATATGTGATGTCACATCAGTTTGGGCTAGAGTGTCATTTAGGCTAGGATGTTAGCTGATACTATTGATGAGCCTCATGCCAAGGTTGTTTGTTTGTTTGTTTTGAATAATTTAACTACTCAATACTGTTGTTGTATGCAACATGCATTCATGATTGCGTACAGGCTAAATGTATGCTGTTGGTGCTTCATGGTCCTCTCAGTTTTAAGTGCTTTGCTGCCATCTTGTAGCATCTATCCATCCATTTTCTGAGCCGCTTCTCCGAGGGTCACGGGCGTGCTGGAGCCTATCCCAGCTATCATCGGGCAGGAGGCGGGGTACACCCTGAACTGGTTCCCAACCAATCGCAGGGTACATACAAACAAACAACCATTTGCACTCACATTCACACCTATGGGCAATTTAGAGTTGTCAATTAACCTACCAAGCATGTTTTTGGGATGTGGGAGGAAACCGGAGTGCCCTGAGAAAACCCACAGGGAGAACATGCAAACTCCACACAGGCGGGGCCGGGGATTGAACCCCGGTCCTCAGAACTGTGAGGCAGACGCTCTATCCAGTCATTCACCATGCCGAACACTAACACTACCTTGAGGTTTAATAACTAGTCCGAAGAGCCATGCAGCCTCTTGTTGTGTCAATAATATCCTTGGGGGGTGGAAATAAATAAATCAATTAATTTAAAAAAGGAAGGGAATGGGATCCACTGGTTAGAGCGTCAGCCTCACAGTTCTGAGGACCCGGGTTCAATCCCCGGCCCTGACTGTGTGGAGTTTGCATGTTCTCCCCGTGCCTGCGTGGGTTTTCTCCGGGCACTCCGGTTTCCTCCCACATCCCAAAAACATGCATAAATTGGAGACTCTAAATTGCCCGTAGGTGTGCATATGAGTGCGAATGGTTTTCTGTTTGTATGTGCCCTGCGATTGGTTGGGAACCAGTTCAGGGTGTACCCCGCCTCCTGCCCGATGACAGCTGGGATAGGCTCCAGCACGCCCGCGACCCTAGTGAGGATAAGCGGCTCAGAAATGGCATCGGATCCATCAGCAGAAAATAAAAGAACCTATAAAACAACAAACAGCATACACGAGCAAGCCTAAAGCTCTAGTAGGTTGATCTTACATATTCAAATATATTTTAAGTCATTATTAAGTCCCGTTCAGAGACGTAGTGCTAAGGTATGCCTTTATATCGACATTTCACAAGACCAGTCAGACGGCCAGTGCAGTCAGAAGGCTCATCATGTGATTGTCATGTGACTTGGTATCATTCCTTTGAGCAATAAGGAAGTTACCCCTCTGAGCACAGTTCCTAAGCGTTTGCAAAATAAATGACAGTTGTTACATTACATACTTTATGATGATGAAGGTTTTTAATCACACTATACCTGTTGATGAAATAGGTTCCGTTTCAGATTGATTCCAGCCCGACAGAAGAAAAAAAAACAGACTTCATGGACAGATTGTATTTTAGATATACTTCTATTGAACGATATCCAGTGTATAATCTACATTGATACATACCACAAACTATGCTGCAATTGTGCATATTTAAGATAAAAGATGGGCTGCAGTTCAAGCAATCCTGTACTCCTTTTTGTATATGTAGCAAGTAATACTACTACGAGAATACAAATGTAATTAATAAGACCCAATTTGAAACTTCTGTTTAGCGAGACCATTATTATAATCTCACACGTTTATTTTTGGTCAGTCTGTGTGTCAGTCTGTGATCCCATTTTCTACTTTTTTGGTTGTAGTACATTATTAGTACTTTTGTTCAAATATGTGAATACTGCTGCTCTGAGAATTTATTTTAATGAAGTATCTGTCTGTCTGGCTCAGGTTGAGGCTAAGTTAGTGGACGTTAGCTTTAGCACTCTTAGCTCAAATGCCTGTCGTGTTGGAGCATGTAATGTGATAAAACGACTAAAGGACTAAACCGAAAGCAAAGAAATTAATTTATAAGAAGAATTAAGGAACCAACAACGACATTTGGGAGGTAGCTTCATGGCCAATTTACGGTTTGTCATTTTTGAAAGAACTTGCTCGAAACTGTTGGCGTATAAAGACATAAAAAAAGTCGCCATTTTGTTAAGAAGAATAATTTGAAATTTAAAAAAACGAAATAAAGAAAAGATTGAGTGATAATTACCGCTAAACACCATCGCCGCAGAGGCACCCATCACTGCGAAGAACGGAGAGTATTCGGGACCTTCGGTCGACATTGTTCCACACAAGATATATGTATTTTTTTTTAAAATTAATTAAAAAAAAAATTTGGGAGTTGACGACGTCGAGTGACAAAAGGGATCCCAGGCAAAAGCCCACAAGCTCGGGTTTGAGGCGGATGACGAAGGGAAGGGGAGATGTTTGTACCTAAGCTAGCAGTCTGTGGTGTAACGACTCAGTCACGACTCTTGCGATAAATACCCGGCGCAGAGGCACAAAATGGCGAAGCGGAAAATATCACCTGACCAGCGTAGAAGCCATCAAACACGGCTATTTATGTTTACATTTAGCGAACATTGACAATTAAGCTACTCTTCTACATAAAAATACTAAAAACAGCTTTGACGTAAAAAATATACGAAAAGCTTTATTGTATTTTGTGTAAAATGCTGATTTTCGTCACTCATTTCTTGAAGGTCACCCCTATAAAGGAGTGGAATTGGTATAGTCCGCTGCAGGCTCCCTTTTGATGTATATTGACCCTTTGGAGGCAGCAGCAGGATTCAAGGATTTAACGCCGATATCAGTGCATTATATTCTTAGTTTGCAGTGTTTTATAAGCACATAATGAGAACGAAAAAAACAAACATTGGAATTATGTTATGCATGATTTAACGCCTTAATCGGTATAGCCCTGTAAAGAAGCTATTCATGCAATGACACTGATTTGGCAGTCTTATAAAGACCTAAAAATGAAATCTAAAAAAAGAAACATACTACCAAACACTGAAAGTATGTTATGCAGGATTAAATGTCTGTGTTTGCAGTGTCTTATAAACACATATTGTAATTTTATTTGTTTAACGTTTTTATTGGCATATCATTTAACAACCGAATAATGCAATGCACTTGATAGTTTGTAGTGTCTTAAAAAAAACTCATAATCTGAACCAAAAAACAGCCTACACTTATGAACATTGTAAGTAGGTTACATAGGATTTAACGCCATTTAATGAACTGATATTTTAACACAAACGGTGGAGCAACACAAGTAGACATACAATATCATCTGTGAAAAATGACTATTATTGTAGATTACTGAGTCACTGAGAGTAGTGGTGACTCTTCTTCATTTGTGTCTGTATGGCTGTATTATACTGCACCCCCGTTGGCCAAGGCAGGAACACCAGAAGGAGGGTCACAATGAATTGAGTACAAACATTAATAATGCACAAGCTGTTTAATTCTTTACATTCTATTTGACGATGTTATTACTCTTATTTTTATAAAGTACAATATTATAAAGTGCCTAAATGTGCTGCTCCACCAATTGTGTTCAAATAGCCATTGCTTCAAGTATTATAACACGGCCACAAAGATGCTTTTCATTAGTCCGTCCATGTCGTTTCCCATTGTGTTAGCATCAAGTTAGCAGACTTTAAGGCAAAGTTATGTGGTTGTTTTAAATTCTCTTTGTTTAATATTGAGTTTGACAGTAAGCTTAAAGTGGGAGTGGCATTAAACATCTTAATGTCTCTTTTTCAAAGTGCTGCTTGTTGTGAAGTGAGTTGAGTTCACTGCTACTATTCAGCGCTCATATCTCAAATCTCTGCTCGCAAGTCAAAGCAAAAATAAATCGTCCCAACGACAGCTCTCATCTCGAAAAACACGCAAGACCGATCGCTCATATCTCAAAGCACCATTGGCTGAGCTCAATGAGAGAGTAAATGTGTCACTACATTGCATGTGTTCACACCTATTCCAGCATTTTGCACCATGACCCTACAGTGCAGCACCGGGTGCGTTGCGGTGAGCTGTGACATGCTGCAACGTGGGGCACAGGAGTGAGAGAATTTGAGGCAGCGTGTGCATGGTGGAGTGCATGAGAGGGGGGTGGCTGCTGAGAAATCCCCTCTCCTCCAGGCACGTGAGCGGATGGGGAGCTAGTGTGTGCGTCAGAAATCGCTGGTGCGCTCCCTCCGCCTCCTCATCCTCCATCCTTCCTCCTCCGCAGTCCAGTCAGCACTAGAGAAGGCCCCCCTCCCCCTCTGTGTAACACTGAAGCGCCTTCACACGTCATGTCATTTCTACACCGCCACCACAGGCCTTAAGCCTTAAGTGTCTTTTTCAACCAGTATCCTACAAAATTACATTTGGGTGACAATGTTAAGTTACAACAATCAGGTATAGACAGACAAGCTGACATTTGTAGTATCATTGTCCTTGTTGAGAGCCTCTGTAAAGAGGAAATGTGACAAATTCTCACAAGGCCATGATGAGGTCACATTGCTACTCTAAATGCAACATGTCCCGTCCCCCCCCCCTCACATGACAGAAACATCCTTTTAGATTGTCTCCTATAGTCTGCTTAATTTTTCTCTTTTCCAAAGGGGGGCTGGTGGAGAAGAGGCCTGTCACAGTACAGTGTTAAGACATAAGCATCTTATTGCAGGGGCTGGAAAGCGTGGTCTTCAAGTGATGCTCCTGACCAAACCCCAAAGCAGCAGGCTAAATATAGAAAGCACATGTGATTAGCAGAATCCTCGATGAACAAACAGTGCAGCCTTGGCAGGCTGAAGTCAACGGCACTTATCGTAAAGAGGGAATTACTGTGCCACTTTGCCATCCGAGATATTACATCTTGCGGGCAGGCATTACGCTGCAACACCCACTGCAAATGGATTGGCAGTTTTAACAATGATTTACAATATGAATGCTTTAAAACCCACATTTAATACTACACAGTGTCTACCAATACAATGGATGATGTTTCAACTGAGGTCAAACAGATTTAAAAAAAAAAAAAAAAAAAAAAAAACTCATTTTAAAATAAATAATTGTAACTAAATAACTGTATATTACAAATAGGTGTGGATGTCTGTGGAAAAAAAATTCCAGTCATGCAGTTTAGACAGACACTTCCTCAAAATACAACAAAAATAGAGGTATATGTGAGTTATTTCTTTCCCTCATGTATCTATTTTTCTGAATTTTTAAGTGTATTTAAAAGAATTTACAAGAATCATTTAATTAGATAGCAACTGACTGCACCAACAAAAATAATCTCTGGTGTTAAAGGAAATGAAATTGGAGTAGTAACCTAGAGAATGATTCATTAGTGGGAGAAGGGGGGGACGACAGACACAATGTGATGGAATTAGAGGTTTAAATTCAAGGTCAGCTGACATTAAAACACATTGGCGTAGGTGAACGAAGTAAAGAAAAAAGTCAAGACATGAGTCGATGAAAGGATAGAGCCGCATTATCACATGTATTACACTCTTAACCTTTTAATACACATTTAACCATACAGATGTACAAATATCAAAAGGTTGCATAAGTGGGAGAACATATTGCCAAAGTGACCACTATTCTGGACTTTTTGTTACCATTGTCACTAGAGGACGGAAAACTCAAATGGTAAAACACGAGAGCCACCATTACCTTTACACATAAGCATTTCTCACAATTCACATTCCTTTAGAAAAAAAAAAAAAATAAAAAAAAAATTGGCCTGCTTAGCTGTCACTCACTTGGCAGCTCTGGCATAAACATAGTGCAAAATGGCAACACTGAAATGCATCACAGATACTAGTCACATTAATTTAGTTCGAGCTCTTACAGCTATATGACCAAAACTTCAGCTAACAAATCCACTTATTATTATTACATTTGAATCCTGTTTATCCAAGATTTAAAAACACTTTATGGCCGCACATATTTCAGGAACAATATACCAGTACGACCAGATGTGGTCACTGATGTTTCTTTAGGACTGCACTTAGTTTTAGTGTGAATTTGGTAGTCTTGAAATGAACAACTTCACATAAAAACAAATTTACATTCAGATTTACAAATTTAATTGCTCCTCAGTATGGATATGAATGCCACAGAGACGACATGACATGAAACTGTACACGTTATCAGGCTAGTTATGAACATTTATACATAAAAATAGACAAAACTAAAAAACATGACATTTTCTTCATGATGAAATAAGGTCCATAAATACACTCAAGAGTTGATTTGCAGGACGGCTGTATTTTGCAGGAAATGTTTTCACCTAAAGTTGGACGTGCATTTAGATGTTTAGAGAAGGCCGAATTAGTTTTACCTCAAAACGTTATAGTGCATTTTAGGTTCATATGAAATTTCACCCGAAAGCTGAATATCTCTAACTTTTTGTGAGTAATGTACGTTAGATTAAGCGCTTCACGCTGTTGGGTTGTATAAAGTGGACGTAGCATTATGTGGCCATGGTGTCCTGGAAGCCCCACGTTTCCAACAGGGCCACTTGGAAGCTCTCGGCACACAGTGGTGGGTTGTCGAACGTGGTGCAGCAGCCGGTGCGCCCGTGGTTGAGCTCTGAGTCGATGTACAGAGCGTTGCCTTCACCGCCACCTGACCAGAGAACGCAGAGTTGGTGGTATTTCAGAAATATTTATTTTTCAGCAAGATTTTGGCCCACCCACATTTTGGTCACGGCCTGACATATCAGGTGCAGGAGGTAATGGCACTTCCTCATTGAACTACTACATATTCTGCTGTAATTTTTGACGATTGAAAGTCTGGATGTTGTTTTTAAGGCAATAAGGAGTGAAAATAGCGATAGTGAAACATTTTAGTAGGCTTGTTTTTGTCTGTTTTGTCAAACAATTGTGATTTATTTTCGTGACATTGAGGTCAGAGGAGCACCACCTGAGTGTGAGACTGCAGTCGGATTGAATCTGATTTATAGCCACATACGAAAGAGGCCCAAGTTGGATTTGGGGGTTGTTGGGGGGGTGGTGGGGGTTGAGTGGACCTGGGGGGGGGGGGGGGGGGTTGGGTGGAATCGGAATTATACGGTTCACATTAACACAAAAATATCAGGTACATGTCTCATATGGGCAAAAAACAAAAACAAATCAGAATTGACCTGCAGTGTGAACAAAGCCTTAGTTTTAATACTTTTACACTAATTAAGTCTTGGACCTAATTAAATGTTGGACCCAACTTATTTAGATTTCTCTTAGACTTAACCTTGGATTTAGACTAGTCTTAACCTATGACTACTGTAGCCGTAGACATAGTTTGACTACTCTTACACTTCGCCTTGGACTTGATTGGCTAAGATTAATTTTAGACTTACTCTTGGATTTATACTAGTCTGCGACCTACTTAGATTACTCTCGAGTTTTAGAAATAGACTGTTGGATTTAGACTACTGTAGCACTGGACTTAGTTTAACTACTCTTACACTTGGGTGTTGAGTAGATTACTTTCAGACAAGGTCTTGCATTTAGTTTTGGATTTAGATTACTTTGAGATTAGTCTTGGATTTAAACTACTCTGAGACGTACTTATTTTTGTTTTTCAGTTAGTCTTTGTTGCACTTTTCTTGATAGTGGCCTAAACTTGGATTTAGTCTTAAATTAAATTAGACCACTACACGTTAATCCGGGCTTCTTTAGCTGAACACAGAGCTATTACCTTGTTGTATGTATGCAAACGGGTGGATATGCAGGTTAACTGTACCTTCTGTCATCGAGTGGAAAAGCATTGAACTGTTCTGCCTGTCACTAAGTGAAATTGGATCATTGCCCACAATGATTGGAAATCACTGCATCAAAGAGTGTTCCTTCTGCCACTTACCTATGATGATAGAGTCAAAGTTCCCAGCCATGAACATGGAAGTGTTCCTTGAGTTGAGGTTGAAGTGGCGGGCGGACAGGAAGGGCGACAGCTCACCGGCTGCCTTCTCTGTCTGCTGCAAACTATTTACGACAGAGTTTTGGCCCTCGGAGGGTTCCGCGTCCTCCTGACCCTGAGTCTTGACGGCGGAGGCTAACTCTGGGTGGCGGATCACCACCCACTCATAGCGCTCCATCTCCGGCTTCAGCTGACAACAAACAATTAGGATTCGGTCAGGCATTAACCGGACACTTCACTAGGAACACCTGCACGACTCATGAGATCCTAAACTGCCATGTTGTCAGCGAGGATGCGCTTTGAATTACGGAAGCAGAAAATGCAAAAACATTTAATTAAATCAATATAGCAAATAAATAACCTAGCCATAACTAGAGGATAAGTAAAATAAACCACACGTTCGCTGTACACATCATCTTTAGGGTGCCAATTCCTGACATCAGTTCAGTCCTTCTACTTTGGTGTCATGCTACGAACTTACGACCCGACGAATTACATCTGGATAAGGTTACAGCAGTTCCGGATCACACCTTGCTTGAACATGTGTGCGTACGATGAGTGTTTTGTGCAGAGATCAGTGGTAAGCAAATAATTCACACATTGAAGATATCTCATTTCTATTATCAGCGCAGGAAACTCACCTACGCACCACACAGACTGGTTAGTTTGTTTTTGTTTTGTTCAACATGACAACATGGTAAATTGGTTCTGCAAATTGAAGCATGTGAAATTAGAGTGAACAGCATCCTCTGCTGGCTATAATGCGATAATGCATTGAATTAAAGCTTTTTTTATTGGCGATATTATATGAAGCACCAGAAAAAAAAAAAAAATATATATATATATATAAATAAAAAAACTCAACTAACCCTGAAGACGAAGCACTCCCCTGTGCCAAAGAAACTCAGCTTGTTGCCTCCCCTCTTGCGTTCTTCCCAATCAGTAGACAGGAAGGCTCCGCATACCTGAGCCCAAACAAGTGTTGTCATGATTCATTAGGCTCCATCCTTAATCATGTTTGACATTTGTTTTTAAATTTGCTGCCTTACATCTCCGTCTGTGGTTCGGATAAGTAGCAGCGTGGGCTCGTAGCCTTCACAATGCTCGTAGAATCTGGGTGAAGAAGTTCCACAGTTAACTTGCTGCAAAGAACCCAATGTACATTCAACACAAAATTCATTCAAGGCACACATGCTTGTCAACTAGGGTGGCTCGGGTTGAACAAAAGACTTACCGTAGTTTACTATAGAATAACTGATTCAACGCGTTTAGTTAAAGTAAAAAGGTCTCTGAAACGTACTTGAGTACAAAATATTAATTTGCACTGTCAATTACATTCAAAACCCATTTGGATAAATTAAAAAAGTAAGAAGACTACATTGATAAAATAGGGAATAGAAATTAAAGATACCCATTTTCTAAATTAGGGAGTAAAAGTGAAAAGTCATTTGAAGAATAAATACTAAAACAAGTAAAATGTACAGTACCTGTTGAGGCTGCAGCCATGTGTGGAGGTGGTGAAGAGGAGCTGTGGTTGGCACAAGGCAAAGCGCTCGGGAATCCACGACCAGATGTCCCGCATCTCCTTAGCGCTGACAATCTCTGAGGAGAAAGTGTCCGGGTTAAGTGCCAGCTGTACGTTCCTCCTGGAGATGCCGCAGGAAGAAACACACAGGAAGGGATGGTTAATCATCCACTTCTAAGGCTGGTGAGTGGTTTGAATAGACAGTAGAGCAGTGATTCCCAGCCATTGTGCCAAGGCACATTAATATAATATGTTGTGAGAGATTGGCGGGTGTGAGAAACTATCCAATTTAACTGAATCGGTCTGATTGAGTGCGGCACGGTGGGCGACTGGTTCGAGCGTCTGCCTCACAGTTCTGAGGAGCGGGGTCAATCCCCGACCCCGCCTGTGTGGAGTTTCCATTTTCTCCCCGTGCCTGCGTGGGTTTTCTCCGGGCACTACGGTTTCCTCCCACATCCCAAAAACATGCGTGGTAGGTTAATTGAAGACTCTAAATTGCCCGTAGGTGTGAATGTGAGTGCTAATGGTTGTTTGTTTATGTGTGCCCTGCGATTGGCTGGCGACCAGTTCAGGGCCGATGATAGCTGGGATGGGCTCCAGCACTCCCGCGACCCTTGTGAGGATAAGCGGCTCAGAAAATGGGTGGATGGACGGTCTGATTGATGATTATTTAATTCAAATAACATCTTTGTTTATCTGTATATGCCAGCGATTTAATGTGACAAGCAAACAATTAACGATCAGCTTTGTGTACAACTAAACAGCCCCAGATTTCAGCATCATTTTCAGTAAATGTGTGACATTTCTGTTTGGTGGTGTGCTGTGTGTTCTTTCTCCAATATATGTGCCTTGGATCAATAAAGCCTGGAAGCAATGGACTACAGTATATGGACAAAAGTATTGCGATACTTAAATCGGCCAATTTGGTGTTGGGCTAAATTACTTATTTCTGAATTATTCATTCTAAAACATTTTGGACACTTTTATTCTAACTTTGTGGGTACAGTTTGGGAAACAAGGAGGTTAATATTAAAGAACTTGAATGTAGTCCTCAACTCAAGCCAATCAAACAAACATGTTTGCCATACAACAGAGCAGAGTAGATTTGATTTGTTGTAGCTGACAAATGCAGGATTGGCTATATTTTCTTCTAGTTTTACTTTTCTGTAGGTGTAATCACCGGGTGGCGGCAACACTTTTATCCATACATCTACAATTGTGGCATAAAATAAATTATCTGAGAAAGGAAAGCAATGAATGGAGATCATAGATGATAGGAGAGAACCCACCTAAATCTGAACCAAAAGTGGAAGAGAGTGAAGATGAGATGGAAGATTGATGGAAGAACGTTGCAAAAAACAAATGAGGAAGCAAGGACAGCAAGTGAGACAAAGATACAAGAGAAACCATCTCATGGGGACAAAAAAATAAATAAATATAGCGAAACCCTCCTTATTCGCAGTTAACAAACTCACCTATTAGTGTCCCCCCCCCCCCCCGCTGCATAAAATATCCGTTAGCCCATCTATGGGGTTTCACATTATATGGTAGCATTAGCGGACACTCATAAAATGAAATTATATGGTATGGTTGAACATTACGGTGTTTAAATATATTTTTAAGTATCCTTTGTTTCAGTCAA
This sequence comes from Phycodurus eques, assembly GCF_024500275.1. Taxonomy (NCBI): domain Eukaryota; kingdom Metazoa; phylum Chordata; class Actinopteri; order Syngnathiformes; family Syngnathidae; genus Phycodurus; species Phycodurus eques. Next base: position 6,748,510 of record NC_084543.1, on the reverse strand, counting down.
TTTTACAGTTAACGTCAACTTTGAGTGACAAATAAAAAGCTTGAAGCAAGGATGCGTTGCCTTTTCTTGTTTAAAAAAGTGTGTTTTAATTCGGTTAAGTGTGAATTAATAAATTTAAATGTTGATAGTGTGTGGGAAGAGTAAACCTAATTAAAAATTACTAACTCTCAATATCGCAGATTTTCACCTCTTGCGGGTGGGTCAGGAATGTATCCCACGCGATAAACGGGTTCACTGCAGTGAGGTTTTACTGCATTTTTGATTGATGAAATGTATTAATTCTACCTCTTCTGCTTGACAGTGATGCCCTTTTGTTGAAGGGACTTCTCATTGGTGAGCTGCAACAAGGTGATCTCCTTGCGGCTCAGCAGGCGAATGGAGAAGGCCTTCTCCAGCAGCTTATCAGGCGTGACCACCGAAGCGATTCCTTTGACGAAAGCCTGAATGTCCGACCTGACTTTCCCGGAATCCTGCTGCTGGTCGGCTTGCGCCCCTGCGGCTCCCGCCTTGTGCTTTCGGTAGAACTTGAGTAAAGCTATGGCCACGCGGTACAGAATCTTGTAGCCCTCCACCAGGTAGACATCCAGGACGCGGACTATGTGGCTGAAGGGCAAGTCGCCGAGCACCCAGCGCTGCCAGTCCGAGTAGACCTCCAGAACATCCTGGGCCGTGGCCACGATCAGTTTATGACCTGGCGCACAGTACTTGTTGGCCAGATCCCCGAAAGTCATGCAGCCCGACTCGTAGGCCAGAAAGGTCTGATCCAGGAGCCGTTTTCCCGGCTCGTTACAAGCGAGTATGCGGCTCACGTGCTCGAAACACTGAGCCTCGTCGGCGCTAAAGTGCAGGAGCAAAGAAGTGATGGCTGGGAGGGAGGGGCAGTGGGAAATATCAGGAAACTGACCAGACAGGCAGCTGATTATGCGGTGGGCGGAGCCAACTGCATCGGCCTTCAGGCAGTAGCGCGGCACGGGGCTCCCGTCCACAAAGTCAGGCAGCGGGATGTTGGAGGACGGCTTCGTAGTGACCTCACTTCCCATGAGGTCTCGATAGACTTCTGCATCCGGCGTCACCGTGCGACAGGGGATGGTTTTGATCAGCTGCTGGTACACTTGCGCCCGAAGTTTGTGATTCTTGGCCCAGTAACCCTGACGAGCCATCTGCTTAAACTCTCTCAGGTCCTTGCAGTCTACCTTGGTGGGCCCGCTGCTCTTCGCCAGATCCCCCATCTGGTTCGCGTCCACAAAGGTGGCATAGTCCTCTTCAGCCATGGTGGGAAACTGAATGGGGCTCTCTGACAGTATTACTCCTCCGCACAACTGATCACTGGCCTATTCTACTGAACAGCCCATGACTGTCACTGCAAAGATAACAGGAAAAAGGGAGAAATTAGCAGACATTTTGAGGAAAGAATTAGGCATAAAATAATGCAGACATTCCCAACCACTGTGTCTGTCCTAGAATTATTATCCATTTAGCAGAAATAATGTATCTTTGTTCATCTATCTATGGCAGCCACATATCGTGACAAGCAGAACAATTAAAAGCCCTCCCACTACATGGCAGAAGATACCTCGGTATCCACCTGTTGCCATTCATAAAACAGAATAGATTTGTGTTAAAAGATTTTTTTTTTTTCTTTGCTTCTCAGTCCTGGCTGGTCACAGTAAATGTTTGCTATGAAACAGCATTATCCAATCCATTACCTCTTCAGAGCTGAAAACATCTTAAAAGTAAATCTGTGACGTGACGGGAATGCAATTTCTCACCAGACTCGCTGGTCAACAAAACATCTTAATCAGCCAAGCTCATGTTAATGTAAGAAGCGTGAACGACATTTGGCCAAAAGGAGCTAAAAGTGGCATACTCACAGAAGATTATTTAACACTGGTTTAGTGCGTGTCACATGGAGGGCTAAAGAGCATGTCCAAAGATCAGTTGCAATATACTGAAAAAGGTGTGTCTTCATAAACACTCTTTTCTAAGTGCTCATTTTATGCAACAGTCAGACACACAGAACATTTGCGACTCACTCATAGTTCATCTCTGCACACACTGATCCTGATTTAACTGATTTCTAGCATTTTATCCACTTAAATGGCACATTTTCCCCATGATCCAATTCACAAAAACATCTATCCACACAGCATATCAATTGTCTGTAAAGAAAGGCAAGGCAGACTTTAGGCTAATGTGAATCTGCAGTCAAGAGGGTCAACTTGTAATTAAATATGCCTCATATATACAAATGACAACTTATTATACTAATAATAATAATAATAATACAACTATAGGTGGAACAGTGGACGACTGGTTAGAGCGTCTGCCTCACAGTTCTGAGGACTGGGGTTCAATCCTCGGCCCCGCCGGTGTGGAGTTGGCATGTTCTCCCGGTGCCTGCGTGGGTTTTCTCCGGTTTCCTCCCACATCCCAAAAACATGCGTGGTAGGTTAATTGACAACTCTAAATTGCCCGTAGGTGTGAATGTGAGTGCGATTGGTTGTTTGTTTGTATGTGCCCTGCGATTGGCTGGCAACCAATTCAGGGTGTATCCCGCCTCTCGCCCGAAGATAGCTGGGATAGGGTCCAGCACGCCCGCGACCCTAGTGAGGAGAAGCGGCTCAGAAAACGCATGGATGGATGGAATACAAATACACATTTTCAACGATTGACGCAGAAGAAAGTGTATAGATTTGCTGAAACACCTCATACACCACGTCATTTCTCCGGCAGATAAATTTATACCTCAGATTTCTTAGAATGGCATGTAAAGTATTACCTCTCGCACTTACAAACCTCTCACTTGCACGAGTTCCTCTAGGTCTATGGAGAAATAATCTCAGAGCATAATTACAGGCTTCTTTTATGATAATCTGACCTCAATAATCTTTGCGTCCTGCAAAAAGTCAAAAGAAGTGTCTGCCACCTCGTTCTACCAAAATGCAGCTGCAAAATGCATTGAAAACAATAATTGAGGCAAACATAAACGTGATCCTCAGAGAGTTAGGCAAAGTAAATTCACAAGGTGCATCGAAAAGAAATGCAAACAAATCTGTCTCAACCTCTCCCATTCATTTTCGCCAAGTTAGCATTGTTAGCATGACCTAGCCGCCAGCTGCCCGTGTCCCACTGACACAATCGCCCACCATTTAAAACCAAACAGCTACCGACGAATCACATAGGCACAAACAGTTAAATTAAAATAACTTCGTGAGGAAAAAAAACCCAAAAAACGTCGGCTAACGGTTTGCCATGGGCTACCATAAATCTCACCTACCTCCGCATAAATTTGCAGGGCAGTCGTCTTTTCTCCTTTTCACTGTGAACTGGTGAGAAAGCAACGCGTGGACATCTCAACGCCTTTGTCAAAAAGGAGCAGATACGCTCCTTTAGATCGCCAAACGTGAGTGAGAGCGTGTCTTGGTGCGACAAACAATGCAGATGTTGCTCCTACCTGGAGAGGGAGAGATGTCTTGAGACGTCAAGCGGCATTCAAGAGGGGGAAGTCGCCTCGCGCATGCGCATTTGCTCCAAACTCAATTTGCTGCTGCACGACAAGCACAACAGCTCAAATGAACTGATTAAAAATTGACATATTTTCTTAACGTTAAGACTAAAATCCCTCTCCTCTTTCTCCCCAGATCATATACGCACTATTAGTATTTTTCCCCCCCCACGCATAATGCAACACATACAGGCTACTTGCTTACATCCAGACTGGATGACAGTTGGACAGGAAGCACCCTAACAGGGAAACAAAACCTTCCTTTGTGCTGTGGTCAAAGTCAGCACCAAGACACAGCCGCCCAACACATGACCCTTATTACTGATGATTAAATTGTGGAAAACCTGCGTGCCTTTTACAACAACTTTTATTTCTTTTTCTTCCAGTCATGTTGTCTCTCTGAGACACAAATATATTATGTCATTCATTTTCTAATACAGTACAGTACTTCAAAGGCTCTAGGTATCTCATCTGGACAAAAACCTTAAATGCATACATGTTATATCAACCCATCCATTTTCCATAGCTGGAGCCTATCCTGTCATGTTACAGTGTCCTGAACTACAGATGTTTGTCAAATAAAGTGGTTATAAAAAATTCTGCACACCCCTGTTCAAATGGCATTATTTTGATTATTTGTTGCTGAGTGTTCCAGTCATTTGAGGCAGAAAATTAAAAAAGCAGATCGACCAAAATTAGTGCATATTTTGGGAACTAAGAGGTTAATAAAACACAATAGAACACAGACCATTTCAAAAGCACCATTAATTTGAATTATAAACTGTGCAACTCATTTGAATTTGTTTTGAAATATTTTCGAGAGGGCAAGTAGAAATAAACAACTGAAATAATGCGGTTTTACAACTGTGCACATAAATAAGATGGGGCTGTGTTCTGAATGAACCAATTAAATTTCAACTCATGTTAAAGGGAAGTGACCCATCATCACGCATTTTTCTCTTTTTTTTTTATATCACAAAAACCTGGTATTTGAACATGGGTGTGGAGACTTTTTATTTCTATCGCATGGTCGGCCTTTTAAAACAAAGCAGGAAAAATTAGGCCCGAGATGGATTTGGCTGTTTCCTAACCACCAACTACACCTTCTACTATACTACAACAACAATTACTACTACTACTACTACTACAACGACTGAGGCTTCTTTTGTGTCCACAGCTTCCACCTCCTCCAAAAGGCTTATGCTGATCGATGTAGCATGAGAAGGTTGTTGGTTGAAGACAATATAATTCTACATGCCACGGAATGTCAGATTTATAAAATATTTCAATTTGGATGACAGTGAGACTTGTGCAGTGCAACCAGATGACTGGGATCGCACCGGAGTACAGTATGTACATGAATTACTAGGCAAAATGCCATGATTGTGCATGTGTATGTGTGTGTGTGAGGGAAAGCGAGAGACAGATGGGTCTAAAGCCAGTAAGCCTTCAGGGCCGAGCTTATGGAGGTTTATGGTCGTCAAATCTTTGCGCTCCCACACATCGCGTGACATCACTGCGTGCACAGTTTCATGAAGGAGTGCACAAACACAAAACCAAAATATGGCGTTTAAGCATTTGGTGAAGATCTTTAGTGGCCACAAAGTATTGAACTCTTTCGGAACCCTGTGTTTAAAATGCAGTTTCTTCATTGTTTCCTCATTAGCTCAACAGCTTCACCAGAATTGACTTACATGAGTTGGTGCGCTCAGCCAATCAGAGTTCAGCATACGTACTGCTGCTTAATTCCAAGAAGGGAAGGTGTGACAAATGGGCTCAGAAGTGATCTGTTATTTGTAGTCATGATAGACAGTGTGTTTGAACACTTTCTATTTCTGGCACGGTTGAGCTGGAAAGTCCTGTTTGGATGGATAAACAGTGTTTGCTTTACTGCGCTGTTCAAATGTACCGCCATTTCCATGACATGCTGAATGACAGTGAGAATGATCACATAGAGGCAGTATTACAAAAAACAACAACAAAAACAATACAGAATCATTTTCAATCCAATTTGTGTTTTCCAAATGGCAGATATGCCAATTGCCAGACATTTACAGTATAATTACTCTATGTAGCAGTTTTTTGTTTTGTTTTACTTTTAAGAGGTGCCTTAAGATAGGAATCTAATTCATTCCGTGGACATCCAACTCAAAACACTTGTATCTTAATTCATCCTTCCTCATTGAATTGAATGGAAATGCCATTAATCCAGCCCAGCCATTTTTTATGGTGTCAAATATTTTGGAGGGATATTATGATATTAAATAAGGAACAATTTATTACAGTTACAATTGGGATTAAGAGGAGTTACCTCTGCTGTCTTAGTGCTGGTTCAGTCTCTTTATTTACCACTAAAGTAAACCTCTCCTGAAATACATGTTTCCATTCCCACATTTCTCACATCACTATCTTGGTTGTTTGGATGAGTATTTTCTGTCTGTAACAATTTTGTAAATACTAAAGTGTATGTACACATGCAGCAATTTAAATAAGCATTGTGGCATCCATTTACAGCCCAAGCTTGTGTGTGTCTAGCAGTCCTAAAAAGAAACTCTGTCACCCTATAGCGTGGGTTCCATTGTGTCCGTGAATGGCCCCGGCGCTACCGTGGGTATTGTTTTCCTTAAAAAAGGGGAGTCAAGTTACCATGGCAACCACATGATGCCCACCCATGGGTCGCGAGACAGAAAGGGCGCAGAAACAGAAGGATGTAAAGAGCGAAAGCAGACAAAAAAGGAGTTTTCAGCCTAGACTTCATTTCTTTTCTTTTTAAAAAGCCTTGTTTGTTTTCTAAACAGGCCTGATGGAGCTTGGCAGTGGGTAAGAAGATATCAGGAGGTGAGGAGTGTCTGCATATGCCTTGTCTATTTTAACACAATTGTTGACATCTATCATATAGATAGACTATATAGATTCTATATAGTGTGCATCCCACAGTGGTGACATGGCTTCAGTATTATATCAGCTTGCTGAACCTTCTGCGCAAACACCTAAGGCCACATTATTGGCCAGACATGATGACTTTTGCATTACCCAAATATATAATTCAATTACAATTTGAGTCTAAAACGATATTACGGCAGAGCCGGTGTTGCACAATGATTACTCACCATGTTGTACAGTTTGATTCATTCTGTGTTTGGCAGTGAGATCCGACAGCTGCGACAACAACAAAAAAGAGGTCATGCGTGTTGCACTGCGACCACGCAGGTAAGACTGAGCATCATCAGATTAACGATCACAGTTTTCAGATGCAACAGATTTAGCTGTGGACTATTACTATAGCTGAATGACTTGTTACGCACATGCATCAACAATTTCTTTGACATTTGTAATTGAAAACTAATTAACACTTATTCTTAAAAAAATATATTTGATTAATCTTTAGTCACTGATGGTGTTGTATGTCTGACTTTGGTGCAGACAGCGTGGGTTAATTTTCCACTCAGTGACAGTGCGAGTGTGTGTAGATAAGCTTGTCTGTCTCTATATGTGCCCAATGACTGACTGGGGACCAGTCTAGGGTGTAGTCCACCTTTCTCCTGAAGTCATCTTGGATAGACTCCACCTCCCTGCAATGCAAACATAAAACAAGGAGAATTATGTGTTGTGTATTTTATCAAAACACGTAATTTACAAATGTCCGCTATCTTAACGCTAACAAGCAATGCAAAATGCCATAGATGGTCGAATAAGCGACAGATAATTGGACACAAATGGTGCAGCAACACATGTAGACATGACAATAACTACTCACAGGCATATATATCTTTTAACCTCTGTGAAAAGACATTACAGCATCTTACTGAGTCCCTTTGTAGGTGTGAGCACAATGTCAATGGGCATTGAACCATGAAATCATGATGCACATTTACATTCTATTTAATTGGTGTGAGCACAATGTCAATGGGCATTGAACAATGAAATCATGATGCACATTTACATTCTATTTAATTATGCAAAACTGCATGTTTTTAGCCAGCATAATACTGTAGAGTGCTATTTTTCTTGTTTAAAAAACATTTTTGTGGGGTTTGAACAGATCAATGGAATTTCCTTTCATTTCAGTGGGGAAATATGATTTGAGATATGAATGTTTGGAGTCACAAAGTGGTCACTGGGCAAACAAATACTAAATAGCTCATTTCTCCATGTCTATTGCACCCTCTAGTGGTTGCTTGGTGCTCTGCCTGGGTCTGTCTGCCTTCTCGCTACTGCTGCAGAGCCTCTGGGTGCCACTGGAAATATCCAAAGATGACCCTGTTGGGAGGTCCCCTGCTGAGGATCGGGGTAGAAAAACCAAGAAACAATTTGAAGCATGATCATAGTGGTGTGACACTACATGTAGATGTGTGTAATGTTATTTTCAGGTCTGGGTTTTCGCAGGCTGGCTCTTCGCTTAGAGGCTCTTAGTACTCAAGTGCAGAGGCTGAACAGAGAGCGAGACGCTAAGAGGACCTCAGAGGATCTCCATATGCTTCTGCAGAGGTACTAATACGACACCTGGAATACTGGAATAATAAGGTTTGGAATACGTATAGTACGCATAAAACTATAAATTATACACATCATAGACAGATAGACAGCTAGATAGAAGCAATAAATAGAAACAACCAACAAAGTACCAACATAAATAAAAACCAGCATTGAGAAGGACTTAAAAGAAATTTGAATCTAGTCAAACCTGAAAAAAAAAACAAGATTAAGATGTCTCATCTTGGTATGTGGTAATTAATATTATCTGATTATGCTATAGTAATATTTGTACAATTACTGCATCGTGGGAAGTATACTGTTGACAGTGATATATAATAATATAATGATCAATTATAATACACCCAATAGTATGTAGCGTGTATTAAACTGCTGATATGCATACTTGTATAATAGTTCTATGTATTGTACATTGAAACGTTAAAGAGACTATAGACATAAAAATAATGTAGACATTCTGCAGTCACATTTGAAAAATAAGCACAAATTGAGAGATATAAATATGGATACAATATAAGCGGTATATGTTAATATGCATGATTTTGATTGCGATCATCGATTGATCTTGGTTTGCCAGCTTGAGACAGGACCAGCAAGGCTTGGCCCGCTTGGTGGAGAAGGAGCTGAACAGGGTTTCCCAGAGGCTGGACCACTTCAATCATCATCAGCGCCAGCCTAACACCCCGCCAACACGTGAGAATCAAGGAAAGCACATAGGTATTTGAACAAAAATATAGGCCTTTTATTTCCAGTGAAAGGAACTCTGAATGCTTCAGCATACCAAACGATTTTGGAGAATTACATGTTCCCAACTTTGTGGGAAGAATTTGGGGATGGCCTTTTCCTGTCCCAACATGACTGTGCACCAGTGCACAAAGCAAGGTCCATAAAGACAACTATGAAAGAGTTTTCTGTGGATGAACTGGACTGGCCTGCAAAGAGTCCTGACCTCACTCATGAATTAGAGCGGAGACTCAGAGCAAGGCCCTCTCGTCCCACATCACTGCAGGAACTCACAAAAGCGCTTCTGGAAGAATGGTCAGAAAGTCCCATAACCATGCTCTTAAACCTTGTGGTAAAGCCTCGCCAGAAGACTTGAACTGTTATATCTACAATGAAGCATGGTAGCAGCAGCATCATGCTTTGGGGCTGTTTTGCTTCAGTTGAAAGGCACCAGGCCTTACACAAAGCAGAGGGAATTATGAACAGTTCAAAATAGCAGTCAGTGTGCGCATGAAGCCTTCAGGGTTCTGCTACAAAGCAAAAAAAAAAAAAAAAAAAATTATTTGAGGTTAATCAAAGGCTCTTTTAATGGTGACAGGTGTGCTGACTCACACTCAAAATATGTATAAATGTGATGGGTTAATGCTGAACACAGGCAACATCCCAGTGAAGTGGGTGTGCACACTTGTGCAACCACATTATTTCAGTTGTTCATTTTTAATTTCCCCTCATGAAAAGATATTTAAAAAACATTTAATTGAGTTGCACAGGCGGCATGGTGTGCTACTGGTTAGAGCGTCTGCCTCACAGTTCTGAGGACCGGGGTTCAATCTCCAGCCCCTCCTGTGTGGAGTTTGCATGTTCTCCCCGTGCCAGCGTGTGTTTTCTCCGTGCATTCCGGTTTCCTCCCATATCCCAAAAACATGCATGGTAGGTTCATTGAAGACTCTAAATTGCCCGTAGGTGTGAGTGTGAATGGTTGTTTGTTTATGTGTGCCCTGCGATTGGCTGGCAACCAGTTCATGGTGTACCCTGCATCCAGCCCGATGATGGCTGTGATAGGCTGCAGCACTCCCGCGACCCTTGTGAGGATAAGCGGTTCAGGAAATGGATGGCTGGATGGATGAGTTGCACAGTTTATAGGCCACATTACTGGTGTCAAAAGTTTTGAAATGATTGATCTCGGTTTCATTTGTTTTAACGTCACAATAACCTGGCATTTGAACAGGGTTGTGTAGACTTTTTATATCTACTGTATAAGAAGTGACTGGCAAATTGCTCAGATGTTGCTGCTAGATAAAGATCCTGCTTGGCCAATCCTTAATTTCAACCATATAAGCTCCTAAAAGCAACACTTGCTCACATCAGAGTTTGTGGTTTGCTCCAGTTATAATTGACTAATTGGCCAATTGCTAGCGCCTTTGCGGTCGCCTTGCAGTGTGTCAATGTGAGCCAAAACCTCAGTTCAAAGTCTTCAGTGCTAGAGAGGTTACCCACAGGGCCAAATTAACAAGCTGTGATAATGGATGTGAATGCAAGGGGATGCTGGTTAAAGGGCAACGAGTGCAGGGTGTTAAGGGGAATGAAGTCCTTTGAATAGAACTTTAACAACACCCACCACGACCCACCTGAGAGGTGTCAGGTGAGAATTAGGTTACGCACACTATAGTTGGCATGCAATGTGTGTGTGTTGGCCATGGAGATGTGCGGGTGCACTCTCACCTCCTTGTTTGAACAATTCATGAAAGCCGGGCCACACGGACACGCTTGTCGACACACTTACAGTGCACGCAAGCCACCCGCATGCACAAAACAAAAACACACACCTCCTCGTCTCCCCTTGCACCAGGGGTGGACAAACCTATGCGCTCAAGGGGCACATTTGATTTTTAAAATAAACAGATGGGGCCAGGTCATTCATCATGAAGTGAAAATGTGATACTGCTGGTGTTGGGCAGAAACCTTCCATCTCCAAAACCATCACTTTACAAGAAACCAAAAAAAAAACGTTGAACCATTACCATTGCATCATCAATGACAAAGACATTTTCAAGATTTAAGATTGGTCAATAATTTATAAAAATAACATACCCACATGGGGACTGACCAATAGTGTTGTTTTGTGAAAAAAATAAGAAATCTACCAAATTGGGCTTAGGAGGTTTCGGCCCAACACCAGCGATATGTAAAATATGTGAAATAGTTAGTTTAAGTCATAAAATCATAATTCATTCTCATTTTTCAATTGTGTTACTTATAATTAATGCAATTAGAATTAAGATTTTTTTAATACAACAAAGAGAGTAACAATTGAATTAAAATGCATACATGTGAAATGTGTAATTTTTTAAATTTTACTTATTTATTTCACATTAAGTCTGTCAGTGAATAATTGACGCTGCCTTATAATTGCCATGAAAATAAAAAAAGCAAAAAAAAAACATCAATGCATGAATAAACGGGGGTTTCTGCAAATAAGCAGGGGACCAGGTTAAAAAATACGGATACATTTTAACTAGCCAATATTAGGGATACAAATGACACAATTAACACAAACATTACTACAGGACTCTGATTGAATACCTGCTCAGTGGGCCTGATGTTGGCCCCCTGCCCTAGCCCGAACTTTACCGACACCTGCCTTGCGCCCACAAAATCTGACTCATGAAGTACGCATGAGCGTTTTCATAAAACTTGCCCACTCATATTTTTGAAAATGGAGCTTTTTCACCTCTAACATGCGCCATTTGCTGTTCTTAAGGGTATGGCTATACTTGTTGTTTTTCTTATCCCCTTTTTCCCTTTTACTAGGTTGTTTTACACAGCAAAGGAGTGTTTATTTTGGCAAGGGCCAGCATTGTTAAAAAAAACTGGTAGGAAGCAGGTGGATCAGGTGGGTGTGTATGTGGGTGTTAGTTACATATAATTGACATTGGCAAGAGCTTGTTGTGGGGTGGGTGTGGCTTATGGGAAGTCTACACACTGCCTGTACTCTTAAATTCTATTACACACACTGTATTGACCCCCCATCCCCTTAGACTGTGCAGATGTATCCAATGAAGAGTCCAGTAAATTCATATGTAATTAATTCTCATAGAGCCCAAGGAGACGTGTGTGCTGCCCGTGGATACTGCATATCCAGTGTGTGCAGAGAAAGTTGCGGTGAGAAAGTATTTTTGTAGAACCTTCATGGTGCACTGCATACACTAGGTGCAACTTCAATACAGTATTTGCATAGGTTTAGTTAATGTTATCCTATTGTAAAACTGCTTTATAAAGACTTGTGTTGTTCCTAAAGATAGTATCATTTATCATTTATGTTGTAGTTCTTGCAGGACAAATGGCAGTCAGACCCCTGCTATGCCTTTTACGACGTGGATGGTACCGCCTGCTCCATACTAACGTACCTCAGCCAAATAGAGAACTTCTGCCCCCCTCAACCTGGCCGGAACCACTCTACTCCTACTTGGCATCAGAGAGCTCAGCCCTACACAAAGAAGGTATCAAGTATTAGAAAGTAGCAGAGGTGGGGAACTTGAGTGACATAACTTGAGTCAGACTTAAGTCGACAGTCGACTTGACTTTGTATTCATGAGACTGGACTTGCACTTGCATGCTCACACCACTTTCTTGCACAGGCGGCGATACGCACAAGCATGAGTTCACTCTATGAAGCCATCAACAACAGCAGCGGCCCTGCAGTCAGATTCATGCGCTCCAGAGTGGAAATGATGTCAGAGTGCTGGAGACAGGCGGCTCTCACGATGAGACAGCAAAACAACAAGACACATTCATCTCTCATGAGGGTTAGAACTCGCAACTTATTTACATGTGTATCTGGAAAGTACTCACAGTTCTTCACTTTTTCACATTTAGTTATATTACAGCTTTAACATAACAAAACGGATATTTTTTTCCTCTTAAAATTCTACACACAATGCCCCATGATGGAATTGTGACACAAAATGTGAAAAAAGTGAAGCTCTGTACTGTATTTAAGTTTACTATTTTGGTTTTCTTTGGTAAATTTTATGCAGTTTTTCTCTGGACCTGTAGGTACTGCTTTATCCCGGCGCTCTCGCTGGGGGTGCAGGCCAACATTTTGAAGCTATGGTGGAAAGAGGTGGTCCTCTTGGAGAGCTGGTTCAGTGGGCAGACCTTAGCGCCTGTTTGACCATACTGGGCCACAATGTGAGCCTCACCACTTCGCAGTATCACCTCCACAGGTGGGCAACCCCTATCTGAGAGATATAATTCAGGTAGTAGCTTTGGTGCAAAAATGACTTTGTTGAGAACGCTCCAGACTGATAGGTGCCGCTCCTGGCCGAGGCAGCTGTCCGATCAAGGGCCCCCTGTCGTTTGACCTCATCTATACTGACTATCACGGTCTTGTTCACCTTCGAGGGGCCATGGGACTGGCTTTCCAATATTACCAGTGAGTCTAAGTAATCATTTTTGTTAATGTAATATTGTTGGAAATGTCTGCGACTGGCTGGCAACCAGTTCAGTGTGTACCCCGACTCTCAGCCAAAATCAGATGGGATAGGGTCCGGCACACCGGTGACCCTTTGTCGTCATTTTTGGTTCATTCTGATTCAAATTTGCATTTGAATTGTATTGAAGAAACTGTAATTTACCATCTTCACCACTAGGTGGAGCAACTACACTTCTCTTCAGTGCTTTCATCCACTTGTGCACTAGAATGCATGAGAGACTGAAGATCTCCTAGCAGTTTCTCCCAACCTCTATTGGGACAAGAGCTCACGGCACACCACCAAACAAAAATGTAACAAAAAGAATATATACTAAAGTAATCAGGATGTCGCCTCAACTGACTTACAAATGTACTTAGTGTGAAATCTGGGCCTGTTTAGTTGAACACAAAGGAATTATTTTGCTGTATGAATAGCAAGCGGTGGATACACAGTTTAACTGTGTTCTGCCATCTAGTGGAAGAGCATTTATTTGTTCTGCCTGTCATTATACATCGCAGGGATCGGTAGATGATCAAAGATACATTATGCGTAGTAATTAAATAATAATTTTCGGACCTCTTAAGTGAAATTGGATAATTTCCCCCAGCACAGTGGTTGGGAATAACTCTCCTATGACATGCATCGTGTTTTCTGATCATATATATATATATATATATATATGTAGGTTCTGTCCAATTTTAACATTAACTTTGCAAATGTGTTCTATAGGTGCCGCTTCAGAATTCTGGACTCGTTTGGCACTGAACCAGCTTTTAACTTGGGCAGTTATGCTCAGCCCCATGGATTTAAAACACTTTGGGGTAGCTGGGGCCTCCAACCTCTGCAGTACATGACCATGTTCCGTGAGTGTTGTATGATCAATAGTGCATGCATTATTTCTATATTTTTATTGTGTAAACATTGTTTAGGACCATGCCTTACTGCGTAAGAGTATCTAATATGCCTCATTTATTAGCGTCGCACATCAAACAGACGCCATACATAGATGCGTGCCAGCTGCAGTGAAGACATGGCATCGGTAAAGCTGAAGTTTGCGGTGTTCATTTGAATTGAAACATGCAATTGTAAAAATAAAGACCTCTCATAATCTAAAGTGGTCCATGATCTACAAATAGCACACTTAGTTCTTGAATCCCCCTCACTGAGCATTTACAAAATCAGGAGTCCTGTAATATTTGTTGCAATAATTAATTTTTCAATTTTCTTTCAAATAAATTGGTTAATTAAAATGTATTTCTTTTTATATACATTTATTAGATTTATTTACGTTATAATTAATAAATTCATCAATTATAATGAATTATAAGTACATTTTATTACATTACAATAAACAATTGACATTAATTATTTTATTATATTTAACTATTTTACAAATTTTAAATGGACATCTTTTTTTTATTATAATTTAAACGTCATCTAATAATGATGGGGCTCATCTGTTTAAAAAAATCGAATTGTGCACAAATGTTTGCCCACCCCTTATCGAAGCCTTTTACTCTCCGCATTAAATAAAAGCCTCAGGAAACATGATACACGATTGTATTTATCCATGATGATCTCTCACATACTTTTAAGGTGTTCTCCTTGTGAGGATTAATAGCCAGGTTAAATAAACTGCCGGCCCAGACAGAACTTTCAAACACCTCTCCCTGTCACCTTTGCCGTCCTGCCGGCGGATGGAGTAAGGCTGGATGCGCCGAGATGAGAGCCGCTCTTCATTCCTCCGCCGGGAACGTGTTTATTTGTCCTGCCGGAGGAGGACAGAGAGAGAGAGATATATAGTGCCTTGAAAAAAAGTACAGAGTGGGCCATGTGTGGCCCTTGAACCATACTTTGCTCACCCATGCCCCTTTCATTTGTATCGTGAGTCAAGGGGATGAAGAGTATCAGATTGCAAATAAAGATAGAAGATACTGTAGGTGCTTGAGTTGTTTTTGTTTAGCGGCGATAAATGTATGTGTAAACAACTCAACTCTGCTTGCTGTTCTGGACGGACACAAAAGCCCACACGCCACAAATGTTTTTTAAACTAAAACAGCACTTACACCTATCCTGGCACATTCCTGCATCTCTTAGGTAAATACTCATCCCTCACACCTCGCTCAGTGTGTCGGAGGGCAGCTGCCTATCCAAACAGTCAGCGGTGGACTTCTTATTTGTGGAGAGCTCTCATTTCCTCCAACAGTTGTTATTTTAACGCACAACGTGAATATGGCATGGCCAGCGTTTTAATGTTATTCATCTGCAGTTTCATCCATTTAAATCATCTATTTTTTTTAGTAATATGTGTCTTTGTGGATGTAGCGCATACACCTGATAACTCCTTCCTGGGCTTTGTAAGTGACGATGCAGTGAGGGCGCAGGAGTCCGACCTCAATAGGAAGGAGAAGATTGCCGTCATTTATGGCAAACAGGAATACATGTGGCAGGTAACGTCAAGTAGAAGTTTCATGCATGTAAACAGTGGTATTGGAAGTAATTCAATTGTACTTTTGTACATTTCAGATTCTGTACTTTTTACTGAAAGAGTTGTATCAGTGCTTCTACTTTTACCAGTACTTTTTTGTTAGTATCTGTACTTGTGTGTGAATATTTTAGGGACTTTCAGAGTATGTCAAGGTGATCAGCGAAGAGCTGGAGACCCACGCCACTGTCTACCAGCCACCCGGACACGTCTCCACCTTACCCAGCTTCGTAAGAAACCACGGCCTGCTCTCTCAGCGACACTTCCGGAGACTCCTCCGCAGAGCTAAGGTCAGACACGAATGCATCACAACTTCCATTCAATCATTCATTTTCCATAGCGCTTATCGTCAGAGTCCCAAGTGAGCTGGAGCGTATCCTAGCTGACTTTGGGATGACAGGCAGGGTAGACTGGTTGCCAGTCAATCGTAGAGCTCAAACAAACAACAGCCCCTAATGACAAAAAAGTCATAAAGGGCTTGACATTAACTTTTTTGCTCACCAGCCACTGTGGCTAGTGGTTTCCCAGAGGTACTAGCCACTCGGCATTTTCAATAGCCACGATTTTTATGTTGGATAATGTTACATATGAGTATTGTTAGATTAAAGAACTCGATTTATAGAATCCTTTTAAATACTTTTATTAATGAATAAAATACGTGCCTGCCCCCATCAGGTTTTCGTAGGTCTCGGTTTCCCCTATGAGGGTCCAGCTCCCATCGAGGCCATTGCTCTCGGTTGCGTCTTCCTACAGCCACGGCTGAACCCGCCACACTCCTCAGACAATAACAACTTCTACAAAGGAAAACCCACAACTAGAAAGGTAAATATTAGAGTAAATAGTTCATATTAATTTTATATTTAATAGCAGTGATTAACTTCGGTCACAGATCTCCTCCCAGCACCCGTACGCTGAAAAATCCATTGGCAGACCTCACGTGTGGACTGTGGATGTGACCAACAAGACGCAAGTACGGGAAGCAGTCAAAGAAATTCTACGCACGGAGGTAAGCCTGATTGTATTGATGCACACTTACTTCATTTGGTGCAATCTAATGACGTCCAACGAAGAGATCAGATCATGGAGCTAAATAAGGAAAGCAACATATGAAACACCTCTTAATAGGTTGTAATGGAATTCTAAAGATGAACAAATATTAAATTCTAAACCGAGCATTATTAACACTACTTTTTTTGTAAAAGTGCATTTTGCCACCGAACATTTATAGTATATAATCAAGAGTCCTATAATAGGGGATGCATTTATTTATTATTCTATTGACCCTCAAATTGATTAATTAAACTATTCATGAATTATTATTATTTTTTTTTACATAATTTATCTCATATTTGGTTGATTTATTAATAGTAAATAATCCAATAACACTTTTCTACATATATTTGTTAATTTTAATTATGATTAATGATAATATACATTATGTAGATAATGTATATGGCATTTAACATATTTCAAATATTTTAAAATGATTAAATAATTGATCAATTAATTATTCTCATTAAAATGAACTACTTAATCATTAAAGTGAACTACTTAACAATAATAATATATAATATTCAGACTATATTTTGGAGAAATAAAACTTTATTCTTATAAAATTAAGACTTTTTACCCCAACAAAATGTCCTCTTACGATTACGACTTTTTCTTGAAGAAAATAAGACTTTATACATTCAACATTACAACTTTTTTTTCTCAAAAAAAATATTAATTTGTTATACAAAAAAAAAAAAAAAAAAACTCCCTGTTACGGGGTATCTGGAGCCATAAAGTTTGTGAACACTTTTTTTTTTGGTATTTTTATTTTGGTCTGCAGCTGAATAGCATACCTAAGTGGTAGTGCCCCACCAATTTGATTCATATTAAAAAGCCAACAACTAAAGCAGTTGTACTTTTGCAGGTGAAGCCTCTAACTCCTCGAGAGTTCTCTTGTGAGGGAATGCTGGACCGGGTTCATCATTATATCACTCAGCAGGTAAATGCGCTTCGCTACATATAGCTGCCATAGCTGGTCAATAGAGGGAGTGAGGACGCTGTCCTACCGCTCAACTGAGTTACCTTAAATAAATAATCCATCCATCCATTTTCTGAGCCGCTTATCCTCACTAGGGTCGCAGGCGTGCTGGAGCCTATCCCAGCTGTCATCGGGCAGGAGGCGGGGTACACCCTGAACTGGTTGCCAGCCAATCGCAGGGCACATACAAACAGACAACCATTCGCACTCACATGCACACCTACGGGCAATTTAGAGTCTCCAATTTATGCATGTTTTTGGGATGTGGGAGGAAACCGGAGTGCCCGGTGAAAGCCCACAGGCACGGGGAGAACATGCAAACTCCACAGTCGGGGCCGGGGATTGAACCCGGGTCCTCAGAACTGTGAGGCTGACCCTCTAACCAGTCGGCCACCGTGCCGCTAAATAAATAATGACAATGAAATATTATAATAAAATACTTCAAAATATATGTACATTTATTTTTAGATGAGCAGGATAAATAGTGTACGGTTGATAAGTAATTTGATTCTTTTACGTATTTTTGGTGTCTCATTGTATGACGCGCTACCGGTTTTGGGCACCAAGATGTTATACCATGGACTCATTTAAAGTCTGACGTGCAGTTGCTCCTCTTTAACGCAAAAAATTCGGCAAAGGTAGTGCTGATTTTCAGCACCTGTTCCTCTCCCATCCCCCATACATGGATCCGCGTCAGACGACATTTCCTGTCCGGCTCTGCTGATCGGCAAGTGGCTCCTAGCAGAGTTGCAGATGCCGGAACATGGTGGACGGGGTTGAATCAGTTTTTTTTTTTTTTTTTTTTTTTTACACAATTATCTGTTCTGTACTTCTGTATGCAGTGTGAGTACTTTTGCCACAACAGCCAGTACTCTAGTAGTGCAGTCCATTTACCATTTAGTAGGGTTTTATTAAGTCATTTTCTCATAAGATAAATGAGTCCCAGCATTCATTCAAACAATATTCAACTGAAATGTTTACATATCATTAATAATCCGATTTTTATGAACTTTCTCCCTCCAGAGTTTCTGCACTCCATCAGTCGCCACGTGGCCTCCCGAAAGTGTGCTAAGGTTGCACATGGGTCCCCTCGGTCAGTCATGTGTAAGCGTGTGTAAGCGCGCCTCGCTGGTGTGTGAACCCTCACAGTTTCACCGGCTCAACAATCCCGACGTGTTCGCAAGGTGAGAGATGAACCTTATTACGTGAAATAATAATGCATTACACATATATAGCGCTTTTCTAGGCACTCAAAGACGCTTTACAATTTCATGTATTCACTCCTCAGTCACAGCCTGGTGGTGGTAAGCTACTTGTGTAGCCAGCGCTGCCCTGGGTTAGTCTGACAGAAGCGTGGCTTCCATTCTGCGCCTACGCCCCCTCCGACCACCACCAAAAATCCAACCACATTCATTCGTAGGCAATGTGGGTTAAGTGTCTTGCCCAGGGGCACAACAACGACATGCGCTCGGGCGGGAATACAAACAGCCAACCCTCCTGGTTGCTGGGCATACACTTGCCGCCTGGGCCACACTGCCCCATACATACCTTTCAAATCTGTACAGTCCTTAACTGTAAAATATTCAAAATCATTTTTAAAAAAGTTTAGGAGCTTAAAATAACCTTCCCACATGCTTTAAACACATTTAAACGTAATAAAACACACTTTTTAAATGTTGTAAATGTTTTTGCAAATGTATTAGACCACACAAACAAACAAAAATTTAAAGCATAAAATAAGTGTAAAGAAAATACAAACTACCATGAAAAATTTAAACAAATCGATTTATAGTTCAAGCCTTAAAACATGCTTCCATGACTGTGGTCATGAAATAAATTAACAGGGACCATTGTCTTACATTTTTGCCGGGATGTTACTTAGTCAGTCAAATTCTTTCCAATTTTGCAGGCTAGCAATCGGTTGTTCCAGCATGACCGAGGAAGTCAATCACATCTTCCCCGCTTACACACCGTGGGGTCGACACTGTCGCCTCCAGCAGGAACCGCTGTTGTTCAGCTGCGCCGGCTCAGACGCTTCTCACCGCCGCCTGTGTCCGTGCAGAATTTACCAACCTGGACAGGTGGCACTCAGTCCTGACTCAATCCCGGACTTGTAGAACAGTTTTTACCCAACATTTACTGAGCTAATATCCATATTATTTTACATTGGAAAATTGTCACGGCACATCACCAAACAAAAATGTCATAAAAAGTGGCTACACAGGTTAATTATGCACCTACTGCCACCTAGAGGAACAGCATCTTATTGTTCTGCTTGTCACTATTCGTAGCTGGCATAGAAAGACAAACAAAGATACATCTATTGTAGTAAATATAATTGGGAGCAATTAGGTGAAATTTGATAATTTCCTACAGGAATCTCTCATGGTAATCACTGCTAAATTGGACAACAGGAAGTTAACAGATGCTGTGTCCAATTATCATGCATTTTGGTTCTTGTGCCTTCATGAGATGCAAATACTATATACTGCAAAGAACTAAACTCTAGCAAAGCTTAAAGATCTAAAATTTAGACAAAATATGCTTGTTCTTCTTTGTCTGCCAAGATGTTTCCTCTGACCATTTGTGTGTGTGTGTGTAAGATTATTTCACTTGCTTCCATCATTTTTCCGTGAAAGAGCTTGATAAGGTATTACAAGATCCTATTGAGGTTTTTGTTACCGGTTATGAGTAAAGTTTAGCTTAAAATAAGAAACTGAGTGCTACCTTGACTTATGAGTGACCCTACTTCAGTCTTCAAAAAAAAAGGCTTCAAGCTGTTTATTGCCACTTTCAGTTGATGTTTGTCATACTAAACATAAAACAAAGAGAATTACACTTTGTGTCTTTTAAGCAACCACACACCTTTGCCTTAGGAATGTCTGCTAGCTTAATGCTAAGACACATTGAAGAAACAGATATTTGATCACAAATGATAGCAACATTTATTCTCTGCAAAAAAAAAGGCCATTACTGCAGCTTAGTCAGTCACTTAGTTGTGAAACTCTTCTTTGTTTGTGTCTATTATAATGCCCCTTGTTGGCCAAGGTGTGCACACCAAAATGAGTCCAATGTGGGGCTGGAACGGATTAATGGCTACGAGCGTGCTCACAGAACAAATTAAGCTTAAATCAAGATGCCACTGTAACATAATTCTATGGGTGTAAGTCGAATAAATACACTACTTTAAAGAAATCGCTGTGGTTTTTTAAGGGCAACTGTTCACTTGTTTTAAGTAATTTTGCCAAGTCAAAATTTCATGTTCTATTAGCAGACAATTTTCATTCACTGCCACTGATGTTGTGAGAGGTCAAATATCCATGTTAACTGGTAGTGAATGAGTTAAATGAAGTAGACTACTCTTTATTTCATTACGTTACCCCCTTGTTTTTTAAGCCCAGTTTTTGCTGTGCAGTCAGGATAATTGGCCATCTTCTTCAACTAACGAAATCATTATCTGCTCGTACTTGACGATGGAAGGATGATGGATTCATCTATTAAACCCGTCTCTATTTCACTGTCTCTTAATTACGCTGAAAGTGAAGCCCCTCTTTTGGGAGACTCTGGATCACACACAACTAGAAATGGATCATACGGGTCACATTTGCAGGGTTCCTTGATTCCTTGTGGGATGTAAATGATGGGCCCGGGCCTCTTAGGAGATAGTGTGACAGCCTAAGTGATGAGGCTCATTATCGCAGTGAATCATGGATAACCTCTGGGTGCCTTTGGGTGGTCACTGCCATATGAGCGTGATTATATCGTCATATAAACCGCCACTTCCCAACTGTTTGGCTTTGTTTAACTTCATAGTCCCCATGAGCGGAGGCTGGCCCACACTGTTTGTCTTTCAAACACATTCTGTCACTATAGGCAGGATTAATGATGTTTTCTTGACTCACATGACAAGAAATTACACTTTTAAAGGCTAGGTTTTAGGTTTATACCAGGTGTGGGCAAAGTATGGATCGGGGGCCACATATGGCCCACGTTCTTTAATTAGGCCCAGAGTATTTAGATAATGGCGGCACGGTGGCCTGTGTGGGTTTTCTCCGGGCAGTCCGCTTTCCTCCCACATCCCAAAAACATGCATGGTAGGTTAATTGACAACTCTAAATTGCCCGTAGGTGTGAATGTGAGTGCGAATGGTTGTTTGTTTGTATGTGCCCTGGCAACCAGTTCAGGGTGTACCCCGCCTCCTGCCCGATGACAGCTGGGATAGGCCCCAGCACGCCCGCGACCCTCGTGAGGAGAAGCGGCTCAGAAAATGGATGGATGGATATTTAGATAATGAAAAGTAATGTTTGCTTCACTGATTTTGTAGTCTGTTCCCCAAAATTGGATAGTTAAAATGTATTAATTCTAATTTATTTAATTTTAAAAAACAAACAAACAGTACTTTACCTTATAAAGACTGAACATAAAATATAAAATAAAACAACAGAATAACAATAAATAAAGAATAAAATAATATTTTGTAATTAAAATCAAATTCTTAAAAAAAATTAACAAAATGAACAATTGCAAAAAACAACAAAATACAAATTTCTTAATTGGTTAATCAATTCGAATTTTGGTTAATTGATTTTATATAGACAATTGTCAATTGACAATTAACCTTTATTTGTCCAGTCAAGGCAATGGAGAACATTCTCTTTTCCCCATACAGTAGAGTAAAACAAAGCATAAAAAAAGAAAATACAAATAAATACATAGACAAACTGTACAATGCAAAGTACAAACACAAGAATGAATTACAGTTAAGTATTAATTTATTATTAAAATAAACTATTTTAGAAACTGGTTTAAGTGTTTTTATTTAGCTCATCTACAGTATATGAATGACCTGAACGATCTGTCCATTTTAAAATTCAAATGTGGCCCTTGAACACAAGTTTGCCCACCCCTGGTTTATACCAACAAGTATTGAAGAGAAGAAAGCATATATGCAGCAATGTGGCGCACTCAAAAATACTCAAGCGTGAATTAGCAACTTTGAAGCGTGAATGGGTTATCATTCACTGCTCATTAAAGAAATAAATGATAAGGACTAAGGCCCAAGATCCAGGCCCTAATAAACCCTTTAAGTGATTGATACATGCTGCAGCTGTGTTAGCCAATGTGGCGTCAACAAATGTGGCTATTTCAAACTGGAACGGATGAGAGGCGTTTCTCGGAATTGACCCACTGGCTGACGTTTATTGGCAAAAAGGGAGAACGTTTTCACTCCGATGCGCTCCGTGTGACCGGAATATGTTGTCGCTGCGGGATCGGGCCGTGCTGCAAAAGTGGATGATGTCACTGGGATTGAAAGGGCCCGTGTAAACAATGTTCCTGATGACTTTGGTGGATTGTGGTCAATTCATTTGGGTTCTTTGCACAAAACTTTGCCCACCTCTTTTACAGAACATAAAAAGGTGTCAAAATGCAGCTCTTGAGATGATGGCATAAATTCATGCGCACAACTCAAATGACAAACTCAAGCAGTAACTCTCCAAACTGTCCTCTTGGGACCGGTATCAAACGAATAAAATGTCTTCATTCTGTCCATCAGTCGACTAAAATGGACCTTCCTACCCCATCCTGCAGAGCCATAACCAACCGATGGTCTCCTTTTGCTTGAATGGGGCACTCATAGCCATACTTGCTCTTGAAGTGCCAGCTGCATGCCACCTCTTCCATGTTGAAATAACCATTAGACTGTGTGAAAATAAGAGATGATTGATGGAGCAACCCGAAAAGGAAACACGCACTGGGGTCACACGCTGACAGACATCGTGGAATGTTCACGCTCCGGTCGAGGTTCAATAATGTAAATTTTACATGCGGGAAAGGAACTCTTCAAGCCTCAAAGGGATGAATTTTCCTTTACCTTTATGAACTGGAATGTGGTGGCAAGGTCAAACTTCACGGCCAAGAAAAATGAAGGATCTCCAACTAGTCCAACAGGACAATGGTGCTTGAGCGGGATTGTCTGATTGGTTGACGGACAAAAAAAAACAAAAAACAAACAAACAAAAAAACAACCGAAAGATTAAGTTATTGTGGAATCCATTCCATTTCTCCATAGATAGTAAAAGAAAAATTGTCCTCTATTTTATTAGAATTTTGACTATTTCTTTTGCATCTTTACTATTTTGCTTGAACGGTTCAATTTTTAACCATTTATTAGAATTTGTACTTTATTATACTTAAATTTTTACTCTTTTTACTATTTTATTGGATGTTTTTTTACTTTTTTGTTTTTATATTTTATTAGAATTTGGACATTTGAACATTTTTTATTCACACTTTTTGGTTATTTCCTTTAAATGTGGAGTTTTAAATTTTATTATTTAAAATTTGTAAGTGGTACCTTGCAATTAATCTTTCCCCTTTGAAATATTAATCTGTTCCAGCCACGCCAAAAACATTTTTTTAAAAACTAAAAATAAAGTTTAATTCAGCCGCACATTTTGTTCATATCTATGGAGTAATGGCAATGCTGGCGCATGCTGTTAAATTGACTGGGATAAGATACAACAATCACACAATAGCAATAAAAGAGAAATGCTGACTATAGGACAAAAGCTGAGTGACTTCCTGTCTGTTCTTTAAACAATGCACTTCCTAAAAAGGACACAGTGAGGGAAGAGAGTGTTTTTAACTACCATAAGAAAGCAGCTGCCTTTATTAAAACCCGTTAGTGATGTGCCAAGATTGCATCGAACAACTAAAAAGCTCCTCGCTGGAAGCCAATAAAATGCCGACAACAAACGCCTGGCTTGCCAACAGCGCCTCTGAAAGCCACAGAGGCCGGCCTTAATACTTGGTAACTATTAAAGACAGTTAATAAGAATCAATAAAACAAAGAGAAGAATGGGTGAGAACACGAGGGAGAAAGGAGCCCAAAAGAACTCCTATACTGATTGAAGGTGACCAGTCTAGGGTGCTCCAGCGCACCCCCACCCCCGAAAATGAATGGATCGATAATTCAGTATCTCATTTTTGTGATATTTTTGTCTGTTGGCAATTTAAAATGTGTGCCTTTGCTGAGGCTCAATAAAGTTAAAAAAAAATAATAATAATAATAATAATTATTTTTTGTAAATGAATCTGCCCATAAAAGGCAGGATAAACTGAATAGAATATAAATGGATGGAAGAACGGATGCATGTTTTCTTGAAGATTAGATTTGTAGTTTTGTAGCCACACCGAAAAAAGTTTAATTTTGCAAAACAAAGATAGACTTGACTTTCACACATTAAAAAAAAGTTAAAATGTACATAAAAAAGTAGTTGATCCTAATAATAGGATAATAATTCATTCTCATTTTACAATTTTATTATTTACAATTAATTTAGTTATAATTTGTTAAATGATGACGATCAGGATTTTTGGGGCCGATCAGCAAGTTTAAAAAAACGATAACTGATCACAAGATGGAGCAATGTGTCCCTTGACATGACTTGTTCATTTATTGTATATACTTGTGTACTTTATGACTTGTTAGTTTTTTGTATATACTTGTGTACTGTATACTGAGTACTGTATCTATCCATTTTCTGTACCGCTTGTCCTCACTATGGTCGCGGGTGTGCTGGAGCCCATCCCAGCTCAAAATGATTATTCTCTATGCATTTGAGACAAAAGTTAAAACATCAATGACCTCTAGGGGGCATTCAAGGATTGGCCACTGACATAAATTTAGGTCAGATCAACATTACAACATGACAGAAATAATGGGTGCTAACTTACTGTAATTAAATTACTTTTTTGGAATTAAATTACTTTAATAAATACTGTTAATGACATGCTTACTCTAACTTTCTCACTGTCCCAGCTTTATGGATGTGTGTTGTCCAGAGTTTGCGTACATTTAGCGTTTCCTTTTTTTTTTTTTTTCATGCTGCATTGTTTGAACGCGGCATGCTCCTTCTTGTGTACATTCTTCAGGTGCTCGATCAAATTTGTGTTGAAGCATTTAGATGACGTTCCCCATGACGTACATCAGTTGTGCACAGACTGCAAATAACTTACGTGTTGTTTGTCTGAGACACCGCAAACTAGTCCCACACCAATGACATGTTTTTAACCGACAAGATTGAAAAAAACGTTATTGGCTGTCAGATAGTTACAGTACCGCGCCACAAGACAGGTAACAAGGCTAAAAATAAACTCGCTTTTGGATTCATACACAACGGCGACGCAGAGTTAAATGTCTTGTGCGGAGCCGCGGTGAATTATGACATGAAAGCCGATCAGCATAAAGTGCCAATTATCGGCCGATACTGATCACACCGATCAGATCGGGGTAAAGTCTAGTTAAATGTGAATATAAAATTGTTTTGGGTTCAAATAGCTACATCAACCATTTAATTCATTAAATAAATGAATAGAAACTAAAACTAAAAAAAAATATATACTAAATACATGTTAAATATATTGGGAGTGCCCGGGGGTCCACATGTGGCTTCTCCCAACCCTGATCTCCAGAATGGAGGAGGCAATTGTAACAAAACGCTGTGCAACTTTCCTCCCACGATAGCTTTTGTCATCTTTCATCCCACACCTCTAAACTGCCTTCATTTACTAGAGGCCCATAAATCCACTCTTATTGTCCCATAAATGGCTCCTTTTGGGGTGGCATTTATAGTGAGGAGTGGCAATGGGGTGTGCAGTGGGGTGGTGGTGGTGGGGGGTGGGGCATAAAGCCCACCTTTTGATGTCCTCTCTACTTAAGAGGCGCTGCAGACATGCCTGCACATATGCTGAGTCACTGCTAGCGTGCACGGGTGCATTAAAAGATATAAACGGCATTTCTGCTTTCAGTCAGAGTCATGGGATGGAACAGCCGAGCAGGGTGGCTGCCACTTCCTCTGATGTAATTAAAGCCGCCCATGCAGGGGGTCTTTAAAAGTCTTGTTCCCCCGACCCCGCGTCTGATAATGACCTTTTAAAAAGGAGAGAATGAGGTCTTTTTTTCTGGTATTAAGACGGAATAACACGGCCCGATGTTTTAATCTGGGTGGTCATGCACTTTTTTTCTTCATGTGGATTTTATTATACATGCATGCCGTCTGAGCAGATTTCATTAGTGAAATGATTAACAGCGATGTCACTTTGACATGCTGTAAAAGCCCGTCAGAGTTGGATGACAAACTGAAGGAAAAAGTTGCTACTCGGAAGGTGGTCCTCCCCAGGACTTCTAACGCAAAGCTAGTCTGTGTTGGATTTTGACTTTAATGCCTTCTGGACAGTTGCTGTGAGTCAAAACAGGAATATTTAAATTGGAAATGAGCACAACAAGAAAACACAATGGGAATATTGAGCTACTATTTTTGTTCATTTGCGGGTATTAAAAAATAAAAAAAATAAAAATAAAGCTTGAGTGGCATTATTGCTGAGGTGGTTCTATGAAACACCACTCTAGGCCATGGATTTCTCCTAATTAGGTGAAGTGTTCAGAATTTAAATAAAATACTCTTTCCTTCCTTTGTCCCTCCCAACCCTCATTTTCATGTTCAGGGGAGCTAGAGCCTTTCCCAGCCAACTTGACTGGGTGAAAGGCAGACAACTTAGAAAGAAAATTAGAATTTATTTACCCCAGTAAATAAGCGATATGTAGTGACAGGCAGAACAAAAGGGACAATTAACCTGCATGTACCCACTTGTTGGCATTCATACAACAGAATAATACATTTCTTCAGATATGTTCCACACCCAGCTGCAATAGGTGAGAACCTGCACTATAGGTAGATAATACCTAAAAAAAACCAAAACATCTTGAATAGTTCTATCCCTTCAATCAAGTTTAAATGCATCAAAACGCAAACAAACCTACTGAAACACACTTTTTAAACTCTTCTATAGAGCCTGGTCTCATTCTCTTGCTTGCACAGTTCTCCAAATAAAAGGTAAGAGCCTGTGCCTAGTCTGACACATTTATAAGTGTGTGAATGTGTATGAGCGCTGAGCCTCACTGCAGTGTTTTTAAACTAAGTTAAGTTGGCAAGAGCTAACGTTTTGGCTAACACTGGTAATGTGTGTTCCAACATTCAAAGACGGTTTACATAAAAGAAAAAAGTATACACTAAATGAATCATTTTCACTGAATCAAAGCTAAAATATTAAATGTGATAGACTACTTACGTTTTTTCTGGAGCTCATGCAGTGTTTATTTTTTTCAGTGTAGCTTAAAGTGATTTTACGATGCAAAATGCTATGGACAGGCTAACGGAAATTAGCATAGATGTACTGTATATAAACCTTCAACCAAGTGCTAATTTGAGACACACACACAGAGCAGCAACATATTATAAACAAGGCAGACAACGATACTCACACCTATATATTCTCCCTGCTCTACGTGAACTGTGAACAAGGACTATTAGTGGAGGATAGTGTTAAGTGTGCAGTGCTTCTTCTTTTTGCTCTTAATTACACCACTTCTATTCCTGCAGACCTCAGTGCTGCCCGGCATGTTGTGGCACAACTTGGTACTACACTTCAAGGTTCACAATTCACGTTTGTTAATTGAGTGCTGACTGTATAACTGTAAAAACCCATCAAAAGAGATTGCTTATAAATCTACATAATAGTGGTTTAACACAATTTGTGAATACTGGACTGCGAATAAGCAAAGGTTCACTGTAATGTTTTTTGTTAGCTTCCCTTCATTCTCTACATACAATTCGCTGTTATTTGTCTCCCGCTGCCAATCAAAAAAGAAAAAGATGAGGGGGATGATAGTGACACAGGCAGCTGTAGGCCGGTTACCATGGTGATGACAGCCGCCAGCCCAGGTGCACAGGCAGCTGGAAAGTCAAGGAATGTGTGTGTGTGTGATGTTTGTGATGCTGGTATCTCTGTCGACAGATACGAGAGAGCTGCTATTGAACACACAGGTGTGTCGAGGATGACGAGGGCATGGGAGAAGGTTCGAGAAGGAGCGGAAGGGGAGATCAACGGCGATAAGGATGCGGTTGCAACTCAAAATGCCGTCTGCTCATCATCGAAAAATGTGTGTCATTTGTATTTAAACATGCCAAATTGAGGTAGGAGATGACATCATCGCAGAGCAGCCCTGCTAGACTGATGACATCAGCTAATTGTTAAATTAGAGAACATAAACTGGAAAGATAATGAGAGGGATCCTGACTATCCCCACATTGTTATTCGGCACCAAATTCTTTATTTTTACACAATAATCCCACCCACGGTTTTGTCTTTCCAATCCTTCCACATTTCTTCGATCCAACATCAACGGAAATATTTGTCACATTTCCCAAATTATCAAATTTTCACAGTAAAATTCCCAAATGAAGACATATTTTACATATTTACCACCTCCTTCCGCATTTCTCACCCGATTCAAACTATTCCAACTTCAAAATTTTCATCTTATTAAGGACATCTTATGAACGATTTTTCACACACTTTCACATTTTTCATGTCGACATTCTCAAATTAATGCAGGCATTTTACATGTTGACCTCCTCTTTCCACATTTCTCGACCAATTCAAACCATTCCAACTTGAAAGTGTTCACCTCATCCAGGACATCTTTGGAACTACCTTTAATTACTCCACATTTTTCACATCTATTGATTAAAAATAAATAAATCCCAATCTGCAGCTCATTAACAACTTCTTGGAAAGTATCTAAGACATGCCCCAACTTCCCTAAGTTTCACAATAAAATTCCCAAATTAAAAGATATTTTGCATTTTTACCTTCTCCTTCCACATTCTTGACCAATTCCACCCATTCGAAATATTCAGCTAATTTAGAACATCTTGAGAACTATTCTTCTCATTTCACAAATTCCCAAACTTTTCATTATTCAAAATGTTCAATGTCAGCATTCCCAAATAAATGCTGACATTTTACACAAATACCTCCTCCTTCCACTTCAGCACTGTCATGCAGTTTCCAGAGAAATTACACTTTAAAGTTTTTATTGCTCTTCCACACTACAGAAAGCACATTCCTCCTGCGCTGCACCTGTGAGACCGCTACAGGTGCTGCTACACCGCCCTCGTAATTTCCTTCCCTCTTCCATTCTCATGCATTCTCACCTGGGAACATTCCAATCCCGTCCTACCTGTAGCTGTTCCCTCTCTCGGGAGCAGGAGGCTGAGGCGCCGTCACTCACCACTTGGTGATAACCGGCACAATGGGGGCCTTGGTGGCCCCGGCTGAGGCTACAAGACGTGCACCGCCACTGGGGAGCGAGAAGAGGAACGTTCCGCCTCCCTTTGCTCTACTTGTCCTGATTCCCAGTAGTCCTCCATCATTCCCACCTTCCCAGATGATGAAAACCCTGTCAGTGCGGATTAGGGAAGAGTGGTGGGCATCACCTGGGGCAATGACAGCAATATAAGCTGTGCTATGTCCATCTTGCCTTCAGCTTGTGTCACTTGAGGGTAATTTGGGGATTTGAAATCAGATGAGAAGATTGAATGAGCTTCCATTCATAGCAATGAAACTATAACACACTTCTTGATGATCTTCTGTCATCAACTAATAATGAGCAAATATCTGTTTTGTTACTTCTGGACCAGTGTTTCACCAACCTTTTCTGAGCCAAGGCATATATTTTACATTTGAAAACTCTTACAGCACATCCCCAAACAGAAAAATGTCACAAAAAGCATATACAGTGATCCACTTGCATCTGAAATCAGTGTTCCCCATCAAAGCAAATGAAAATGCCATTAATCCGTTCCAGTCCCCCACTAAACACCAACTTTTTATTGTATTAACTACAGTACAGTAGATAATGCAGTACATACAGTAACTACACTTAGATAAAACAACTATTTATTCACATTCTCTTGATTAAAAACAAAACAAAAAATGTATTTTTTTTGGGCGGGGGGGGGGGGGGGGGGGGGCTAGAACAGATTAATGTTTATCAATTAATTTCAATGGGGAAAATTGATTTGATGTGCAAGTAAGTCCAGTTAGGAACATCAGCGAGGTCAAGGTACGACTCAATACTGGAATGACGACGATCTCGTTTCAATTTATTAACAAATTGACTTACTCAGTGTGAATCTGGACGTGTTTCGTTGAACAAAAACTTTTATCCTGTTGTATGAATGATAAAAAGTGGACACGCAGGTTCATTCCACCTTCTGCCATCTAGTGGAAGTGCATTGCCTGTCACTAAATGTCACTGACATAGATAACTACAGCAAGATATATTCATCCATCCATCCATTTTCTGAGCCGCTTCTCCTCACTAGGGTCTCGGGCGTGCTGCAGCCTATCCCAGCTATCATCGGGCAGGAGGCGGGGTACACCCTGAACTGGTTGCCAGCCAATCGCAGGGCACACACAAACAAACAACCATTCGCACTCACATTCACATTCACATTCACACCTAAGGGCAATTTAGAGTCTCCAATTCATGCATGTTTTTGGGATGTGGGAGGAAACCGGAGTGCCCGGAGAAAACCCACGCAGGCACGGGGAGAACCTGCAAACTCCACACAGGCGGGTCCGGGGATTGAACCTGGGTCCTCGGAACTGTGAGGCTGACGCTCTAACCAGTCGTCCACCGTGCCGCCCCAAGATATATTATTTGTAATAAATGAATAATCATTCTGAGACCAATTAAGTGAAACTGCATATTTTCCAGTGGCCTTAATGATGCAATAGTTACGGATGCAATATGATAGTATTGTAGTATCCTACCTGTACATGGAGACGAATATCGAGCTGTTTCTCCCATTTGCAACCATAAAAGCTTCCTACTTGTCTGGAAAGACTTTTTACAAGATGTTGGAGAGTCTCTGTGGGAATTTTTGTCCATTTATACAGAAAAACATTTACCAGGTCCATTCTACAGGAGTTCATCCCAAAGGGGTTTGATGGGCATTTTCCACACTAAATTCATGCAAGCATGCCTTTACGGAGATTGCTTTGTGCACAGGGGAACAGTCAGACTGGAATAGAAAATTGCCCCAAGTTGGAACCATAGAATTGTCCAAAATCATGATGATTAAGGGGTTGTAGCGCAACTTCTGATTGATTCGGTAAATTATTGATTACGAGGTGTATCTGAATGAAGTCCAAGATATAGCCATTCAATGGAAATTTAATCTGGAGAGCCGCAAGGGTTGACTTGAGGCAAATGGACTGTTCTTGTTTGTTGAAGACGTTTCACCTTAAACTTTTCGATGTGGAGTCCCTGTATTTATTCCATGGTGGATGTGTTCCCTGGGGTTAGTCAACAATAGGGTACTGTTGATGTTGCTGAGCGTGGTTATCGAAACGACCGTCCTGCAAACAATCAGTTGTTTACTCGTCTTGTGGCAAAACAGGGCCACTCTTCCCATTGAATGAGGCGTAATTTGGAGGGACAGATGTCAGGACATTGCTATAGGCAGACGATAGGTCATGCCTCAAACCTCCTTTTCTGTTTAAAGATGGCTTTTCCAGTTTAACATAGATGACTTCTTTTACACCTCTTTCAAGCGGTCATCCCTGTCCAAAATGTGCACATTGTTCTCCTCAAAGAAATGTACTGTATTCTTGAGATGCAAATGAACCGCTGTTTCTGGACCCAAAGAAGCCTCCCATCGATGTTGCGCCATGAGCCTGTGCAACAGCTGCTTAGTCTCTCCAATGTAGAGGTCATTATACTCCTCATTACACTGCACTATGTAAACAACATTGCTGAGTTGGCTTCTCGGGATTTTGCCCTTTAATCTTTAATCTGTAGAATGTGGGAAAAAATGTACTCGTTCTATGGAATTTTTGTCACTTCTCAGTGATTAAAAACAATTTCTTGCATTGAACAACTGATGAGTGAATAAAATAAACATATTCCTCATACAACACGGAGCCATCCTAGGATCTGTAAACCCTATTCCAAATACTGGAGTCCATGTAGTGTTATTTCCACCTACCATTCATCATATGGAAAGCATCAACTCTCATTCTTTCCTGATTGTAATTTACGAGGACAGTTTTCGTGCTTTTCTGCAACTTTGTCAAATCTGGAAAATTCTTCTTCATCCTGTAAGAATCTGGAACCTGTCATCTAGACTTTTATGACATCCCACTTTAACTACTCGTCGTATTCCTGTCTCTCTCAATTGAACCTCTCAAAGACTTTAACGAGTTAATCAGTGCCTACACACGCCAATGGAAGCCTCAGAATATAGCACCACCTCTTTGGTTACACCTGGTATTCAAATTTGAATGGCTGATTACATCACTGATTTAGAGAGCGTAACAAGGCTCCATTGCAGGCTGGGATAGTTGGGCTGAGGTCTGGTAGTAATTCCCAGGTCAAGGCTAAAAGCAAGAGACGGGCCTTTGGCGTCGGGGCCCCAGCGCTCTGCAGCAACCTGATGGAGGAGATCACAAACCCAGTTGGCTTTTTTAACTTGCGCTTTCAAAAATATGTTTTTTTAACAACTGCTTTCACTTCGGCCACTTATTCTGTGAATCAACCAAGTAATTTCACTTGGGTTCCAGTTCTGATTTCTGTTCATAGTTAATATTATACCATTATAAAGTGTTTTTTTTAGCTTTAGAGCAGGGATTCTCAAACTCCTAAACTGAAACAATGAAACTGTGGGATACTATAATAATTACATTTCAAGTTTCATCCATATTATTTTGTTTTTGACTCAAAAACGATGTATTTCTTTGGTAAAATTCTGGTAAAAAATGAAGAGACCACTACAAAATGATCAGTTACTCAGATTTTACTATTTATCCCGGTAGATATGCTTGAGTAAAATGGACATTTTTGTTATATTTGATAAACTACTGATAACATATCTCCCAAATTCCAAATGCAAAATATTGTCATTGCAGAAAATGAAAAATGGTGAAAACACCAAAAAGTTAAATGCTTCATGCAATGTAATTTCTTACAGCGCTTAATATTATAAAAGAAAAATGTAAATATTTGTCTATACATATATAATAATTAACTAAAATAATAATTTCATATTATTTTGCCTTATAAATATTTTTTTGTATATTTTATTGCAATTGTTATTAATAAATAATAATGGTATACTATAGGTAATTCCCACTAACTATTCAGCAAAGCACTGAAACATTTTTTAAATATATGTTTATGGTCTCCTAGTGGTTAACATGTCCAGCTCACAGTCCTTTTTAACTTTTTGTTACCAATGAAAAATACCAATACTTGCTTATTTTTGTTCATTTTCTGAACAACGGTTGTATGAAACTGAATATATGAAAACCGTATAAAAATACAGTATGGTCACCTCATCATATTATTACACATGCACAATTGCCCCTGCATCGGATTGTTGTATATTTTTAACAACAAATTGAATTCAGAATAGTTGCAAGCAAATATTTATGCTCAGAAGGGATTTGGTGAAAATAAATGCTTGTAAAACCAATTCAAGTGAAGAAAAAATTACAATTTTGGTACTGTGTTTCTTGCGAAAATGAAAAGCACAAATCCATTTAGAAAGAAACATGAAGTAGACACACTTTATTTGCCTTAGTGGGCCACTTAAATGATGGCATGAGACCGGATCTGGCCCCTGGGCCTTGAGTTTGACAACTTTGCCGAAGGTTGCCTTAGAGATTTTGCATTTTAGAGGCTTTATTCAATTACAACCCACAATTTCATGTCTTACTGATTTAATAATTGGGATAATTTGATTGAAAGTGTCATATAAAACACAAAAATTAAAACTGATTTACAGTGGAAACTGGGAGACTCCTGCCAATAGGAACGACTTGACAGAGAAGACGGAAGAGATGATTCAGAATGAGCACAGAAGGATTGTGGGACAGAGGCAGAAGATGAGAAGTGGAGGGGCGGATGAGCGTAATTCCGAGGCTGGCACAGAAAAGTGTCTTGCTCTCTGCTGGGTGAAAAAAGGACCTGAAATCGATTTCATGGAGGAGCGGGACACAGAAGGAAGAAGGAAGAAAAAGTGGGTGTGTTTGTTTGTGTGAGGATGAGACAGAGTCCAATGTGGTTTTAATGCGTGGGGGTGTGGGGGTCAAATAGAAGGAATAAGGTCAGCCCACTTGCATCATAGAGACGAGGCGCATGAGAAATAGCATTTTGTTGTCGTGTAAATCGGATGTTTACAATTCCTCGCAACTCCTTTAAACTAGTAGTTTAACAACTAGATGCTGAGGAATTGCTGCCATAGTACAGTTCGGTTGTATTTAACTTTTAAGTTCGTTACATTTGCATTTAATCCTTAGTTTTTAAACAATTATTTTGTACAGTTTTTATTTTACTTTTATGTGCAATACATTTTCATTTCATCATTATTTAAATACAGTTTTCTACTTACTTATAGCTCAGTGCTAATGTTCAAAGTGCGTAATGTTGGCTTAGAGTAATAGTACATAGAAGAAAACAAGGCTAGCCAACAAAGGCACCATGTTTAATCAATTAATCATGAGACAAACTAATAAAAACAAAAATCAACAACACACTCTCCCATGTGCGTTTAATTGAAACACCACTTCAAAGTTTCACTATATAAACATGTATAATTATCATACCAGACCACCATTACTTTTGACTTACGTTTAATGTCACGCACCCCCGTGGAGGTGTGCGCACCACATCTTGGGACTCCATGACTACAATGCAAAGTTGTGATCTTTTTCATCAGACTTGAGTCATTTAAGATTTGTGTACTTCCACAATTCATACATACAGGATATGATTGTATATTTGCTATTTGGGATCTTACAACTACAAAAACAGTATTTTTTCTTCCTTGTTGGTATTTTTAATGTGTTCAAGAAATATTAGAAATAGAATTATGTCATTTGGATGGGTATATATTGTTTATCCCCACAAATGAGTTGCAATCGGCCTTTATTTTTATTTTGACTGAGGGACATTCCAATTCCAAGACAATCATCATGAAAATTTATATCACTGAAAAGATTATTAATGGATTTCATGGTTCACATGCATCTAAATAGAAAAACACAGACACAAGTAGTTCTATTATTTACTGAAGCACATGGGCTTAAGAACACTTCAGAAAACCAATGTCAGTAAATGCAGTTCGGCGCTACATCCGTCAGTGCAACTTGAAACTCTACTATGCAAAGCAAAAGCCATTTATCAACAACACCCAGAAACGCCGCCGGCTTCTCTGGGCCCGAGCTCATCTAAGATAGACTGACGCAAAGTGGAAAAGTGTTCTGTGGCCCGACGAGTCCACATTTTAAATTGTTTTTGGAAATTGTGGACGTCGTGTCCTCCGGGCCAAAGAGTAAAAGAACCATCCGGACCGTTATGGACGCAAAGTTCAAAAGCCAGCATCTGTGATGGTATGGGGCTGTGTTAGTGCCAATGGCATGGGTAACTTACACATCTGTGAAGGCACTATTATTGCTAAAAGGTACATACAGGTTTTGGAGAAAACATATGCTGCCATCCAAGCAACGTCTTTTTCATGGACGCCCCTGCTTATTTCAGATAGACAATGCCAAACCGCATTCTGCACGTGTTACAACAGCGTGACTTCGTAGTAAAAGAGCGCGGGTACAAGACTGGCCTGCCTGCAGTCCAGACCTGTCTCCCATTGAAAATGTGTGTCGCATTTTGAAGCGTAAAATACGACAACGGAGACCCCGGACTGTTGAACAGCTGAATCTGTACATCAAGCAAGAATGGGACAGAATTCCACCTACAAAGCTTCAACAATTAGTGTCCTCAGTTCCCAAACGTTTATTGAATGTTGTTAAAAGAAAAGGTGATGTAACACAGTGGTAAACATGACCCTGTCCCAGCTTTTTTGGAATGTGTTGCAGCCATAAAATTCTAAGTTAATGAATATTTGCAAAAAACAATAAAGTTGATCAGTTTGAAAATTAAATATCTTGTCTTTGTAGTGTATTCTATTAAATATAGGTCGAACATGATTTGCAAATCATTGTATTCTGTTTTTATTTATGTTTAACACAACGTCCCAACTTCATTGGAATTGGGGTTGTTAAATACAACTGTACTGTACTGGTTTAAAAAAAAAAATCAGAAACTGTAATGTTATGCACAGTTTCAATATCAACACTGTGCTTGGATATAGGAAAATAAAAAAAACTGTATCTTAAAATAATGGTGAAATCCAATTGTATTGCATATCAAAGTTAAATAAAAATATGTTTCTATACAAACACTTCTAAGGGATTAAATGTAAGTGTGTTGTACTTACAAGTTAAATACAACTGGAGTGTACCTAAAGAATGTACTGTACCAAACAAAAAACGTTCAAGACACTAACATTATGCATGCACAGTGAGAATCACTGCCATATTGCATATATGCAGTCATGCTGTATAGTCCATGCATGCACACAGGATATTAAAATATAGAGCTGCACTTGTTGACTGCCTTTTATGACATCCAAAGATTTTCCTTGCAGTTTAGTTCTCTGATGCTAGGCCTGACTTTCCTTTGCCCTCCCTCCTTTCTTCCTTTCCATCTCTCTTTCCTAAGTTGTTTCCCCCTTGGCATGAGCAGCAGCATCTCTTTTAAGGCCCACGTCAAGGGAGCTGTCTGCCTCTTTCAAAGGCCTTTGTGTACAGCCTTTCTTCCCCTTAATTTGGTTTCCCCAAAACACTTTCCCATAGCATGGCTGTCTCGCACCCCCAAGTCCCCAATATTCCAGCTCTTTCGCTCTCATTTCATATATTTGAAAGCAGAAAATTGATTTAGACATTTTTTGGGGGTGTCCAAAATGTAATATTCTAGAACCAGAAACTGGATGTAAATTACTGTATTTGCATATTTTAATTGAATAAGAAAATTGTTTCTCTTTAATGTAGAATGTTTTGATGTTTAGATTAATTTAAATTTAAATACATCTATGTGTTAATTTCCGATATTTGAAATCAGAAAATGTTATTACATAAATATTTTGGCAGCGAAAAGAAATGTTTATTGGAACTTCACATATCTGAATCAGAAAACTGAATGAAATTAAATATTTTTGAAAAAGAAAATACATGTATATTTCAATTCATATATTTGTTTCAGAATATTTTATGAGATTAAATTCAATTATAAACTTGAACTAAAGATATTCAGTGTGTATTTGACAAGAATATTTGGATGAATACAAAAATCATAATTGTGTACCTGGTTCTCCACAACATCCTTGGCATCCCAAACACTTTGTCGCAATGATTCTCCAGTCATACAGGTATCTTCTGGAAGCATCCACTCATAGCTCACCAAAGCATTG
This sequence comes from Phycodurus eques, assembly GCF_024500275.1. NCBI lineage: Eukaryota > Metazoa > Chordata > Actinopteri > Syngnathiformes > Syngnathidae > Phycodurus > Phycodurus eques. Next base: position 6,710,577 of record NC_084543.1, on the reverse strand, counting down.
TTCTATCAGCAGACTGAAGTTAAAAGGGAAGATAGGGATGAAAAATAATATTTTTCGACGTTAATTTGTTTTTTTTTCAAAACAAGTGAAAAATTGTGAGAAGAGATGAAAGCTACCATGGGCAAACAACGTGTGGAAACAAGCATGCGGCGTGTGGTCCCCGGTGGGGCCAAGTGACGCCATTTGTTCCTCGCATGTGTTGTGGTGGTGTCCTCACCTCCGGCGAGCACATGTGCTTTTAATCCACCGTGCATGGATGTAGTCCTTCGTTCCATCTGCATCCCTTTTTTCCCCTTCTCTTGTGTCTCTTCACTAATCTCAGAGCTCCATTCCTACTTCTTTAACACCGCTATTGATTTTCTAAAAAAAAATGTAATTTTTTTTTAACCTTCCTACCTACATACAGTTCGGGTCAAATTTTACCCTGTCTGACATTTGACATCAATACAAATATCATCAAGGTCATTCATTCATCCTGGAATTGCATGACATTTCCTAAAGTGACCCAAAATATGCAAAATGTAAATTATTCATCATTTGTTTTTTTACAGGTGCTTAAAAGCTCATGTACACTGAGGCTTTTCTGGGTCCAATTTGACCCATGTCTACTAAAATGGTGTGTGTTAAATCAAGGAACAGGGTGGTAATCTTGAAACTGTGAAACTGCATGCCATAAATGTGTGCATTTTTAATGGGGGAGTACTAACACTGTTCAAAGGGGAGCCTGAAACACTTGCACAGGTTCCTGTTGGACCTGTTGTTTAATAAGGTACATGGGGGAATCTCAAAACAATAAAAGAGAGAGAAAAAAAATACAATACATACTAAACAAAGTAAGTCAAGTACCTGCGATGTAGCAACATTTGAAAAAAAATCATATTGTGGGGTAATAAAATAAATAAAGTTTCCATTTACTCAGAAAAAATTATGAAGGTTTCATCATTTACATAATAATGCCAGACAGGCTACAATGTGTAGATATCTGTAGTTCATTATTTGGTATAGATGAGGATATTCTTGGCATACTATGGAAAATGAATTGTACGTAATGTTTAAGTACAGCGTGTGGGTACTTTTATCGCCTCTGGAATGTTCTTTTGTTTTCTTGCCATCCCTTTTTTCAAGCCCTTGTGTTTTCTCAAGGCACCAACTAGTCATCCTTGGAAATCTTTTGAAAGATTTTTCAACCACCCAACCAACCACCCACCCGCCCACCCATCCAACAATCCATCTATGGAACATGTCCTAACACTACATGTTTTCACACCTCTAAGGGAAAAACACATCCTTAAATTTCTCCGTTCTGGTAATTGGTTTTCATTAGGACCTCCTGTCCACTTCTGGGAGATCTTTGAAAGCCAAGTGCGGGTCACGGCAGAGCGGGTCATCCACTGTCAACAATGGGATATCATTACAGGGAAAATAGTGAGTTGGGATGCTCCTTGAAAAGCTTGTCTTACTTTTTTAGATGGATGATGGTTATTGATAGCGATATGTTCTGGGTCACGTCAAGTGCTCTGCTGAGACAAGCGGCACAATGGGACGACATTTGCTTCTCATTGACATCCACCCTCCTCAGTATCGGGCCTTGCCTCGCACAGCATCTCCAGATCTCCGGGTGGCAATTTGACTGCTCTCACTCTCCCACCTTCTCCCTCACACATATGCAGCCATCCCCCTTTGCCCCGAGAGTTTTTCTTTTTTTTGACGTAAGAACTTAACCGACCATCAAAGCGTTCACAGCTGGGACCCAGAACCATGACCTAGGACCACAACTCTAAGGAGACTTCCTCTCCAGAGCCGCATTAGAACTCATGTCTAAAGCTGTGGGCTATAAATATGGCAGGTAGAACCTTCGATCCATAGAAAATGACCCTCGTAAATTGAACACAATTCATTTCAAATTCAGGAAATTTTACAAACAGAATAAATCCATTACAGGATTACAGGGATGGAACTTTCACTTTCATTTCACTTTTAAATACAGGTAGGATCTGTCTAATAGGCACGTCTTTCACATCAGAAAAAAAAAACAAGATTCAAACACTGATCCTCAGAACTGTGAGGCAGACGTGCCAACCACTTACCACCGTGCTGCTCCAGACAAACTTGCTCATATGCCAATGAGATTTTGGTCCCTAAAAAAACGGAGTGCTCTATAAAAGTAACACTCAAATGGAAATTTAACAAAGGTGCTACACTGGATCAGATAAGTATGTCTGTCTTTAGAGATGGTGAAGCAGCATGTGGCTTCATTATCCAAAGTTACTTTTGAATGCTCTGCCTGAGACTCTACGTCACTGACATAAATAGATGAACACATAATATTTTTTTGTCATAAATAAATAATCTATTTCAGAATAATTAAGTGAAATCAGAAAATTTCAGCACAGTGGTTATGAATCACTCGTCTATGATGCGCTTGTGACAGGCTCCATAATAACACTCAATTAACTTTTATTTGATCAGACTCGCCCCATTTAGTTCTGGTAGTGGAATCTTGTTTTGACGTATTCTTCTCGGCAAATGTCAAATAGTTTAATTGTCAAAACGTTCGAGTTTTGAGGGGCTACTGCATGAAAAGAAGCACTTGGATAGACTTGGGGACGTTGAAGTAAATGTGCAAAAGAAGCTGAAATCACACTCCATTTTCCACATTCAGTGAAACCTGACGTCAAACAACTCAGTGAAATTGTCCATTTATTTGGTTTCCAAATGAGACAGGCCACTACTTCAAAGAGATTGATTACCTCAGCCAAGCATGCACGAAATCACGAGACATAGTTTCAGTCACAGTGGAATTATGGCGAGTGCTGCCTTTTTGGAGGGGCAACCTTTCACGGCGGTTCAAGAACAAGGCCGTGCGCTCATACATCCACACTGCATCGCTCAGACAGAACCCCCTGCCCCTACCCCCCTTTTTTTTTTTTAGTTGTTTGTGTAAGTGAAGACTCAAGGCGGCGAGAAGGAATGAGGATGGAATTGTGTGTGATTGGAGAATCCAAAGAAGAGAGAAGCAGTTGACAGCGTTGTGATGGCAGCGGCCTGGAAACAATTTGAAGGAGGTGGGATGGAGGTAGGGAAGAATTTAATACAAATTCTTCTCAGGGCAGCCATGTGTCCTGGTTAACCTAAGCTGCCCTGGAACCTTCTCTACTAAGTCACACCCTGGCCAACAGAGTTTTTGTTCAGCACGTTTGGTTGATGGCGGTGACTTACGAGGTGTGTCAGAAAAGTTCCCGGACTGGTGTCTGGAAAAGATGCAAGTCAAAGTTAAGTCGAATCTTTCACAAGTTTTAGCCAAGCAAGTCAAGCAAAATCGGTGACTTAAGTCTGACTTGAGTCAAGTCGTGCGACTCGAGTCTCCCACCTCTGGTTGTCCCATTCTCCTCAAGGCTGACACGCCCGTGTTTGTAACGAATACCATGTTCCAAAGGGAGAAAGTGTCCGCTGAGTCAATCATCTCCGGCTCAGAGTGACAGTTGATGGGGCCCCTAGAAGGAATCTGGTTTCACACTTGCTTAGAGTACTTTGTCACTTCAAATCTCACCGTGTATGCTTAAAGACGGCCATTCTGTGATGCACTCGCGCCTCTCCTGATGGGCTCCAACAGATCAAATGATAAACTGATTTGAAATGGACAATTGTGTCAAGCTGTGACAAATTGGTGCGGATAGAAATCTTGATGTGGAGGAAAGTTGAAGAATAGCCCTGTCAGTCAGTCAGTCAATCAGTCTGTCGCAGACCGAAATATACATGCCAGAAAAAAAAAAAAACACTTCTGAAGTCCTACCCTTAAAGCTTTCCAGTCCACTGCAAACCCTGCTTGTGCATCATTTGTCCTGTTTTCATTTAAACAGTTTATCAAATACTATGCGAAGAGCGCACAATCGTCAACTATGTGATCCTGTCGTGAAGGGACACCCTACTCCTTTCTGCGTGGTTGGCAATCACGATTGACCACAATTAGGCCAATTACAGCTAATTTTAACAACGAGAGACAAATTGATGATAGGGTTTTGTGGAAATAGCTGTCCCTATTTTCACCATGCTTCTCTCATCATGGAATTAACTGAAGGGGGAAAAGCAGAGTGGAATACCATCAGATTTGGAGGACTCCAGTCACCTGACTTTGATTTTTGCCACCGTTAACTTGGGACTTTTTTGAAACCTAAAGGTTGAGACGTAGTCATGACTGTCATATATATGTACTCCCACCTCTGCTATAATGATTGAGTGATTGTAAGACTCGACTTATGATGACTTTTTTTTTACCAAAGAAATGATTTGACTTGCCCTACTTTATTTGACCGGTAGCTCATCAAACATGAACTAAGCTTCATGTTGGTTGGCTATGTGTTTAATTGAGAAGACAAAAAAAAAGTAATAAACAATACAGACACTGGTAGGACCGTCAGAAAATTTGATTATAAATGTGTTCACTAATGCAAGTTAATGAGCGAGTTGTGACTGAGCAGGATTTTATGACTTGACTTATGACTTGCTTAACCCAAGTAATGACTTGCTTGAAATTTGTGGGGACTCGACTAAACTGGTTTGATTTTTGTCACAGTCACTTGGGACTTCCTTGAAACTTGAACGTTAAGACCAGAGACTTACTTATGACTTGCACATACTGTATGTGACTTACTCCAACCTCTGCCACACACGTGGATGTGGAGGCCTGGGCTAGCGAGCGTTCATCTGTGTAAACGCAAGTGTCAGCGCATGTGTGTGTAAGTGTGTGTGCTTCTACCCTGGCGTTGAATGTTGTCCAAGAGGCATCTGTAGTCGCTGCTGCTCCAGAGCTGCAGGTGTTCCCCACTGCCCCGTCCGTAGCAGGCTGCCCTCTTTTTTTCCCCCCAGGAAAATGCTTTCAAGAGGGCTTGGATTACCACAAAGCCGCACCGACATCTAAGAGATGCCAGGAATGCCCTTCTGCATCAAAGGGGCAACATTTGGACATTTTTATATCTACAATTAAATAAAAGGAAGGGAGCGGGTGTGAGAATAAAAAGTAATGGCGAGGAGGGTGAAGGAATGTGAACACCTGTTTTGGTACATTCAGAAGCACAAAGAGTGATGGAATTATTCTAATCTACTTTATTTTCAAAATTAAATGGAAGCACCTCACTGGTGTGTACAATCTAACGTTGATGTTGAGTACAAATATTTTCAGGTTAGGGTTAGAACAAGCAAGTGGCCCAGTGGTTGGCATGTTTGCCTCACAGTTCTGAGGCTCAGATATGGATGGATGGATGGATAGATTGCTATTGTGCTAGGTAGCTTGATAGCGAGCTATGGGAACACGTTGCTCTTATAACAAGGACGAACCAAACACATTCAAACTCATGTTAAATGGGAGTCAGTCTGTTTAACTCCAAATCTATTTCAGATGTTCTAGTGGGCTTTTCCTGACTTTTTTCTTCTTCTTCCTCTTTCTAGCAGCTGGACCACGACATAATTGGCCTAAATTTGTTTTTCTTCAGCTTGGAACAGGGGCCTTAGTCAATGAGGAGGGAACCACGAACAGTTCAAAACAGTATGCAGTTTTACCACAAAATTTAGGAATAGAAAAAAAAAACATGTAAATAAAAGCCTATTAGAGTATCTGAAATGCATTTGGAGTTCATCAGAGAGACAGTCTAAATGGTGGAAGGTGAAAGTCACTTTTTGTGAAAGTGATTTAATTCATCAATTAATTCTGAACACAGCCAAAAGAGGGTGTGCACACTTGTGCAACCACACTATTTCAGTTGTTTATTTGCTTGTGTACAGGTTGTAGGTCACAATGTCGGAAAAGGTTGTGAAATGATTTTTCTTGGTCTCATCTTTTTTTTTAATCACAACAACCTGGAATTTGAACAGGGGTGTGCAGACTTTTTATACACACCGCAAAACACTGGACAGGTAAAAGAACCCGAGGAGCTTTAAGGGGCACCGATTAGGGCACGTAAATATTGAACTTCTCACTCCAATGGACTCCCGGAGTCAAGTGGAGAACAGGCAGCATGTTTGGCGACATGGGAGGACGCTTGGAACATTGCGAGACATTTGACGCCATGTGTGGAAAGAAGATTGTTTCTGATTGAACTCCAAAGTGCCAATGTTTCAACAAACCATTCTTTTGCCAGTGGAAGTCGGTTTTCTTTTGGGGGAACACCACATAAACCTTTCAGGCTCACACATTTCTCCGCAAACTGGCCTGCTTTTAATGGGTTGGGAAAAACAAGTCACAACGAGGCACGCAATGCACACATTTCGATTTTTGGAGCTCGTAAAAATACTTGTTCCCTGCACTTTCTTTTTGAAAGCCACCTGTGCTCACTCGCGAGCTAGCTTCCAAACCGTCTTGTACATTTCAGCCCAAAAAACAGCCCAGTTATATGAGGATTGAAATTTTTGATGGGTTGAATATTTGGCCCTACAATTGGCAAAGCTGCACGTAACGGATTTTCCCTTTTTCATTCTCCCATTCACAAAGTTCACAGCTCTTCCCACCGCTGTCGGTGTGATTTGGGGACCTTTCAGTCGGCAACAACGGCGTGCAACAACAAATACACTGGGGACAATCCTGGGCAACATTGTGGTTTAGTATGGATTTTACTGCGGGTGCACCTGTTGTCATCCAGGGTGGCTTGGAATAGGTCTACACAGAATTGTAACTAAAATGCTTAACCATCAAGACAATCTCGCTAAAACTTTGGTGGCTCACAGCTTTTGTCTGTGATGTAGACCTGGGGTTCTTTTTTTCATGTTTCAAGCCACTGACCCGGGGGGATTCCGGGTACTCCAGTTTGAGAACCACCGCTCTAGATGACTTTCGCTACTCTGTAACCAAGCAAAATTGGGCATCACGCAGGATATAGAAGCCTATCAATGTGGGAAATGAAGTGCTCATATTTTTATAACTCATTCCGTATGAACCCCCCAAAAAAACAACAGTGGGGCCAACGCTTTGATTGGCTAGCGTCTTGCTGCGATCCGGCAGAGGAGGCTATTTATTGTAGGATTTTTTTTTTCAGGGGGTCGAGAAGCAGGAAGTGCCTTTAGACTCTATAAAGCTTGCTCATAATAAAGGGGTAATCGGCAGATAATTACAGGCAGGTCGCTCTTATATGGAGACTAAAAGTGAAGTTTGGGAGGGCGGCGGTGGGGTTGCTGTATAGTGCAAGGTCAACATCACCCCTGACCTCAAAGCATGGATGATAAAACACTAATAAAATGTGCAGGTAATGTTGCAGGCAAATACAAAGTGACATGCTTTACTGGCAACTTTTCGTTCTTCTTCTGTACTACGAAAAAAAACACACATTTTCAGTGTAGGTTGTGGTTCAATTCTGAGGTCAGTGAACAATAACTGAAATGCAATACTTCAGAAAACAAATTGAATAAATAAGCTTGAATGTGGGGCAACAATATCTGATATCGGGTGGAGATAATGTGCGCTATACAAAGCAATCAGGGGGTGCAGTTGTGGGAGTATTCAAAACAAAAAACACTGGAGGCCAAATGAAATTGAGCCTAATTCCCAGGAATGCCGCTTCCGTCTGGACACGTCGATAAAAATAAAGCTTATTGTGATAGCGGGGGTTCAGCCCGCAGGTAGAGTAATGAAAAGAAAACCGGCAGTGCAATAAGCCGTATAGATTGGCACCTACAAAAAATATGCAACACTCCAAACTCTCCCTAATGTGGTGCTTACCTTTGCGTATGATTTCCAACTCGTCGTGAGAACACTTGCACAATGTCGATTCCACGGGCCTGTTCAGTAGAATGTAAGCATATTGGAATTACAGCACAATAAACACAGTACATAGGGTCTCTAAGAGTTGTGTGTTATGAGAAAACCTCCATACATCTTGTGTCCCGGGTCATGGAACAATACTGTTTTAGCGTAGATACAGTTAAAGCAATCAAGCAGCTACAGAAATACATTGGATGATATGAAATCATGCATTGTAAATAATTTTTTTTTTTTTTTTTTTCATGAATCAAGTAATAAAATCGTCCCACGTCAATGTCATATAGAGAAAAGGTAAGGAAAAAATAATGTGAGCTTCAGCTGGAATAAAATGTTAACTATCCAGCAGACGCAGTAATGTAAATAAATTGCTTTGATTCTTTTGTCTGGTCATCCTTGGTCACTTGTTGCTAGGCAGAATTCAAGGGGCCCCATAGGCCAAAAAATAAATAAATCATACAGCTGTCATGTTTAATCATATAGCAGATGCTGACTTGATTGTTTGAAAACAATAGGGAAGAAAATAATGACTTGACTGAATCAACAAACTAATGTTTTCAATTTTGTAAATAGAGTTTCTATACATTTTATCCCTGCAAATTAATTTGTTGTGTGTTACAACTGAGGCAGACATTGTTTAAAGTAAGTGTGTTTTAATAACTTTACACGTTTATAGCATGTGTGAGGGGTATTATATATATATATTTTTTTCCCAACTGAAGACTGAAAATCAGCCGAGCAATGGCTTGTATCTTGAAAAACTTGCAAGTCGGGTCATTCGTATGTCGAGGTACGGCACCACTATAAACTGCAGTTAAACAAGTAGATTTAGTTGTGTATAGCGTGGTTTCGACCGTTTACGATGGGTTTCTTATCTGAGGCGGGGGTGCTGACTTCGTGGGAGAATAGCTGCAGGGTAGACACGCATGTGAAAAGGTGTCAAGACAAACAGGCAAAAAGCAAGCGTGAGGAATCTTCGCGCTGGCCTGAAGCCGAGGAGGAGACGGACGTGAGAAAGCAGCTGTGAGAGATGTTGAAGCCTTGGCACACATGTGGCAAAAAAACCAGCCATGGACCACTTTGGGAGCTGACAGGAAGCCATCCCATGCTGACTCAGGGGAACTCGCAACATCTCACCTCCAGATGTTGATGCTGCACATGCCTCACTTTGGAAGTGTACACAGCTGCAACTTCTAGCAAATACTGTAGATTTACTTACCTCTGGCAAGGAAGTATTCCCTGCACATTTTAATGAGATAAAAGAAAATAAAGCTCATTTTGGATTTTGGATACAGCTCATGGAGTTGATCATTAGGCTGTGCAGGTGTACTGAAGCTTGTCAATAACATGAATATACAAGCAAAAAATGAATAAATCAAGCCTAGAAATCTGTTTCAAATGATCTGAATATTACCTGCAGACAACAGTTTACGTCCCGTATTTTGGGGGTAAGAGGTCAATAGTCAGTCCAAGTCCACAGTAGGTGTCACAGAGCGCTGCTGAAAAGTGCTGACCGCAGTGCTGATTGGAGGATTGGTGTTAGTTGCGTCGGAGCTCAACATGTCCGAATGGAGCTGTGGAATGTGTCGTTCCGTGCTGCTGTGCGCACCACAAACCAACATGTGTGAAAGATGAATAAATAAATAAGCAAAATGGAGTGAGAAGCTTTCAAGACCTGCCACAAACCTTTTGGTTCATAATTAGGATCATTAATAACAGCTTTAAAATGATTAATATTAGCCAAAAATGTGTTGTCATATTGGTCACTTACTTAAGGTATTGCTTAGATTTAATTATAGTACATTATATATATATATATATATATATACATATATATATATATATATATATATACATATATACAGATGGACCTCTTTAGATGAACACTAAGTTGTTATTGTTTAACAAATGACAACAGGTGGATGCACTGGTTTATTGTCCCTTCTGCCATCTAGTGGAACATACATTATATATATATTATATATTATATATATATATATCCATCCATTTTCTTTACCGCTTATCGTCACTAGGGTCGCGGGCTGCTGGAGCCTAGCCCAGCTATATATATATATATTTTTTTTTTTTGGGGCAAATTTCACCCTTAAGAATAGCCAGCTGTTAGTAAGCTAAATACGTTGTGGGGACTTGAGCCATATGACTTGACTTGAGTCAAATTTAAGCCGCCAATTTTAGGACTTGGTATTTGCGAAGCTACTGCAAAGCTAATGAATGATTCAACTTGACCTTGATTAGGTATTCATAAGACATGACTTGGCTTAGACTTAAACTACATAACTTGGCAAGCCTTGCATGTTCACATTTCGTTAACCTAATAGCAGTTGCCTAGTCATATTTGAACTTTCAGTATTTTGTTTTTATTATTATTTGTTAACAATAAGTTAAACATGACCTAAATAATGCCATTATTGGCATTGCCATTGTCAGATATAGTTTATTTTAGTGTAGTGCGTGCAAAACTGGCAGTGTGCGACGATGCGGAGTGCAGCGACCACATTGTGAAGCAAGTATCGTGGAGGGAGCGCCGAAGATTATTTCATTTAGATTCAAGGATTATGTTTTTGATAAAACTGGAAAAACAAAAACAAAAAACATAAGGGCAACATGCAAGGTTTACAACTCAAAGGTAAGAGACACAACAACTATATCCACCACGATAAAACCAACAAAAACAGGTAAATTACGTTAACGTCACAGTTCAGCTAACCAAAAGCAGGTCAAATGAACTAAGCTTCATGTTGAGGACCCGGATATGACATCTTTATAGCTCCGTCACTGTCACTTTTTAAATCTGCCTTGTTTTTGTTCACAATCTGAGTTGATACGCGTTTATGGAGACCACCGAGCTGTTAACAATTGCCATTTAGAAACAACTTGTGCGCACTTGTACTTTACGAGGACACTGGGATTCATCAACGCCAGGCAGCAAATACGCAAGTGAAGCAAACACCATTAATCAGACAAAAGAGCTCTTTTAGCCTTATGACCTCTCCGGGGAATAAAATGAAAGAATGGCGGTGACAGAGAGCCACATTGCACTTGTGTTGTGGTCAGAGCGCCACATTCCAAGCAAAACTATCCCACTTGAGATAAAAAAAATAAAATAAAATGTTCATTATCTTGGTTTTACAACTGCACTGTATTATAAAGTAATATGGTTGTAATATTTGTCATGTTGCTACAGTAACAAATTCCTCGCTGTCGGATCCGTTGCAGTTCTGTTACAACTGCAATTACAAACATATTTAGATGTGCAAATGTACCTAACAACATGACCGAATGTGAGTGTGCCCGCTTTAAAACCTTCCAAACCACGGAATCCAAACTTTCCTTGGTGGAGGTAAATATGTCAGCCCCGCAACTGCAACTACAATCCTCAATAATTAGCTTAATGGACTGGACATACAAAATACCAAAACTAAACACCATTACCGTTGTCAAAGCAAAATATTTGACAGAGCGTTACTATTTGATGTGCGGCAGGTGAACTTAAAGAAGAGTCCGGTGGGTGTCCTTTGACAGTGGAAAATAAGAGTAAAGATTAAGCATATGCATTGTAAAAACAGCTTCAAACGGCTTCACTTGAACATTATGATGTATGTCAAACATTCAAGGCTGCGCAGTTAATCTTCCCAGATGTACAGTACATGAGGTACAAAAGGTTTCAGGTCAACTTCTCGATGGCTTTTGCAGTACATGTCTGCATGATGAGGTACCTTCCCTCCCCTTGCTACGACTTCTCAAAAAAAAAAAAAAAAAAAAACTTGGGACTTGCTTGAAACTTGAAAGGTTAGGACTTGAGACTTATTTTGGACTTCCACATGTGGCTTACTCCCACCTTTACTCCCACCTCCCTCAGCATTGGTACCGACGCGCTGAGGTTCTGTTGCCAGTAAATAAACTGCGATGGATCACATGCTGCCAGTGCTTGTTCTGCCCTGGCTCGAGCTTGGCTTGAGGCCTTGCTGCACAGGAAACAGAAGCAGAGTGCAGGAAGTCAAGTTTCCGCAGATTTTACTGCTTGGGTGCTGTTTGGCCCGCTAAGCTGTGACATACCCTCTTTGGAATGTGTTATTAAAAATTACTGGTTCCCAACATTTATTGCTCAGTAGTTCTGCCATGGAGACCAGTAATTTGGCACTGCCCAACCAGTTGGCATGGCGCAGTCACTCCGCACATAAAGCTCCTCTATAAGTTCAAAAAAAGCAGTGTGCCAGGAGGGCGTTTTACTGGCCAACCGGTTTCGGCCGCCGAGTGGCACCTGTCATCAGAGCGTGCGCTCGCTCGACGCCAAGGTGAGTTTATTTGGTTTGATACGTGGATACGGCACCCGTATTTTCACAGGTGCGGCTGTTGTTGAAACTAGAAGCCCGAGTCGTGTTTCTTTGCTCGGCTGACACAAGGGCTTCACTTGTCCACAACTTCTCCCCTGGAGGAGGCTTGGAGGGAATGTGGGCCTCGGCTCCCTTAGAAAGTGTTCTGCTCTCTTAACGCCGCACCACACCTCTTACTAGCACATGCATTCGGAGCATTCATACGAAATGCAGCAGCGGTTTTGGCTGCAAATTGCCAAATTAGAAATTGAAGAACAAGAGAGCCCCATAGTGCTCGACAAGTCCATTGAGCTTCAAATTTCAAGTCATTTTTTGTAGGTTTTATGACAGATGACCTTAGATGTCGTGTCTCTCATATTTAGGGATAAGACTTTAGCGATTCCGATTCCATTATCGAAACTGCTCATTGATCCGATTTCTGACCAAATACTCTGTCAATCCTTTACGGACGGACTGAAATGTGACTTCATTGAAATCTTGCTAGCAATTAGAAAACTGCATATTCTCCCTTTAATAATGGCACATTTTGATTGGCTGTCATTATGTGTGTTACCACACGCACACAAGCATACCTTTCACCTTCATGCTACAGCTGAAACACACCTCACACATAATGCAATATATTTAACATATTAAGTCAGTCTTTTGTACTGTCTTTAGTGCTTGTCAACATTTAAAAGTGTGAATATCCTGGATTACCTCTGAATTCAGTGAGTGCAAGGCATGATATCCTGCAGTTGGATTGTCCATCCTGGTAGAAACAAAATGAGCAATGCCATAATACAACCTGTGGAGAAAGCCATTAGAGGGACTTTACTGCAAAATTGTGGTTAACTTTTCTTCCAAATTCATGGTGTTAAGCTGTAAGTTTTATCATCAATACCTGGTGTTTAGTTGGTTGCCTGAGCTTTCAGCGTTCAGATGAAAAGCACCGCAGGACTGTACAAAGCACCTAAAACCGTAGCATGACATCACTTAGATTTGCAAGCAAACACCACAATTCCCTCTTAGCATGAGGAAAGTTTTCTGGTCTTTCTCTGGAGAAGAAGCCTGTGAAGAAAAGTTGAATTGGAAGAAGTGGATATCTTTTATTGCCGGGCCTGAAGACGTTGAAACGTAACTGGAAAGGTCTTGGTGGACAAGTGGAGCCAGATGAAATCCCAAAGGAAAAACTCTTCAGCTTTCGCAAAAACCATCAAGTCACCCCCAACCCCCATGTCCATGCTGTCATGTGGTCTCCATATTTCACTTTCTCATGGCTTTTTGGTTTGCCCCCACCTGAACCCTTGTCACCCTCGCCTGTGCTGACCTTCCCGAGCTGTCCGTCTGCACAGATAAGTAGGCATCACCTCACCTTTCACACGACATCACATGGTAGCAATCAGAGCCGGGCTTTGGCAGACAAATTAGGGCGCTTAATGCGGACCGGAGATCAGCGCAAAAGGTGGGGAAGCTGGCGCTAAACGGAAACAGATGGGGTTTGAAGAGGACAGGGTCAGAACGGGACAGTATGATACAGTACGGCCTGCACTGGGAGGTCAAAGGTGGCTTTTTCCATGGCTGTACGTTCTAACTTTGAGGCTTTTTATGACAAAGACGGGTCAGGCACTAAATAATTCGGCACAAACAAATATCAATACCACCGTTAGATCTTGTCTGATTATCTCTTAAAATCTTACATAGGTAATTGTGTAAAATTAACTTAAAATTCAGAACTTGACTTTTGTTTCGATGTGTACAGTTTTGCAAAACTGCAACATTAATGGGGACTTATTACGGAATATTGATTCATCCGTCCAGCCTCCCAAAACAAATGACATTTTTGTATTCAAACAAATGTCACTATCTACTATTGTACTATTAATTAACTGAATGGAATGCAAAGACTGCCACATTTTTTGCTTCAATTCAATGGACATTGTGCTGACATACGGATATACAAGGAGAAGGTCACTCCTCAATAAGCCGTAGTAATAATAGTCATTCTTTGCACAGGATAAAGAGCATATGCTATGATTTAACGGGCTAATCACATTTTGGGGAAAGCTGAGCTCATTTGCACTGATCACACCCAAGCCTGATAATCTCCAGACGTGATCAATCAAGAAATCACTGAAATAGAACCTTTCTGACGAGATGAAGATGGTCAAAGGATGCACCGGTTGTCATTCAGTGTCACTCAATAAACAAGCACAAAATAGCTTGAGTGCAACTGCTAAATCAGACACCATGGGGCCAAAGAAAGTGTGCTAAGCTTGTATTTGAAAGGCCTGACTTTTAACAGGAAGTTATGCCACTGTGACTCCAAAATTGTCCAAGTGTTGCCGAGTAGACCGGGAGAGTTGTTGTTCCCCTTCAATAGTCACTTTTTTCAATATGGAAAACTTTAATTACAGTAATCCTTATATCATCTATTTATTAATATTTTGGGGAGTCTGTAATAGATGAATTGGATTTACATTTTTTCTTGCGGGTAAAATGGCTTTGGATTTCGTACGATTTGTTTTGAGTCACACTTTCTAGAATGGATTAAGCACAAAAACTAAGGTTCCACCGTCAACATTCATTCCTTCAAAACTTTCCCAGTTGCGTGCTGTTTTTATTACATTTTTTGTATAGTATCGACCGTATCTATATTTATGACGCAATATTAAGATTTGTATTAAGTTGGGTAAGTGCCCACTAAAGGCCCAGGTACAAAAGGCATGACCCGCCACTGCCAGAGAAAACACATGGGTGTCGCTGTCATGCATTCTGGAATATGCTTTTGTCAAATGGAAAGATGGAAGCATGACAGATGTGTGAGCAGAGGTGTGGCTATTGTCACGCACGCTCACATCCATAGGGAGTTTTGTCTCCTCACACGACAGCTGCTTTCACTCACAGCGAAGACATGCGGCCCAAAAACGAGCGCTCCAGATCAGACCTTCAGCGCTGAATATTTATGATGCAGCCCCACAAAGATTTCTTGCCACAATTTTTTGCGGTTTTCAAAGGGGAGGGAGGCTCTATGTGTGGTGAACCGCACACACATACAAACACACACACGCTCATGCTCGCTGAGGTATCCACATATTCACACATGTAGACACCTCTCCCAGGGGGAAAAAAACTAAGAGAATAAAGAAATAAACCAAGTGGGAGCGATCGTAAAATAAAAATTTAAAAAAAGTGCACGGCCTATACACACGCACACACGCACGTATACTTACACACAATAGACCCTATGCTGGAAAAGGCTGTTGAACTTTAAAGCCGAGTGGTAATGAGGCTCCATTTAAAGCCAATGAAGCTGCGCTGGCAGCTTATGAAAGCACATTCGGCGAGTGCTGGAAGAAGAATGTGGAGAAGAATGGACCGTCTTTGGCCACTTTTCCAAAGCCTCAAAACAGCTCGCCGCTTTCCAGATACCAGCTCTGCTACACTGTGTCACCGTCAAAGAAACACACTAACACCCACTTCCTAAGCTTTCGTATAAATCACCGGACCGCATTTTACCATTATGTTTTACTTTGTTCTTTAAAAAAAAAAAAAGGAAATCAGTGCCAAGTTTGAAAGGCTTGGCAGTGATGTTTTTTCCAAATGTTTTTCATACTTTTCTAGTTGAGAGTCACATTGCAAAATGAAAAAAAGAAAACATAAAATTTGGTTAATTGGTCCCAAAATTCGTTTTTATTCACTCCAACAACAACAACAACAAAAGTCAGTGGCAGCTTGTCAATAGAGGGCACTAGGGTGCTGTCCCACCACTGGCGGTGATCACCACATTACCACCGCACGAAACCATCATTATTTCAGTTTTATATACATTTTGTAACTTTTTTCTTTTGTGTATAGCCAAGATTCATTTGCCGGTGCCTTTCAGACATAACTTGCCGATGCGGGACATTGCCGTGTGTGCCGAGCTGGGGCACGGCCAGGAATTTTGGGCCGCTTGAAAAAAAATGTCACTTCAATGCCGCGAGTCGAGAATACTATTTTCAAGGACCCTTGGAATTTTCATCACTTTTCTCCCCCGTACGGCGCCCCTTCTGCCAAGTATGTATTCACATTTTCGTGCATTCAGATAATTAGTTCCAGAGTGACATCAGCGTCTGGGACAGCGACAGTTGCGCTCAACGCAAAGCTAGCGCCTCTCGTGGAAAGCCGCATGACGACCCAGTGAGCTATACTGCAGCCAACAGAGGCTTTCAGCAGATATATTTTTGCAGCTTAAAGATGTAGTTAAGTGCAGGCATAGGAAAGATGCTAGACAAAGTAGCATCCATTTGTCAGTGGGGTGTGGTTTCGTGCATTTAGCAGACATGCGCACAGCGTTTGAGAGCATAGTTTAATTTTTTTTTTGCAATTTTGAAGCCTCATTCTAAGTGCTTTACGATGTTTTTTAATCATAATCCAATTTGGCAGGGTTCTGAACAAAACCACACCCAATTTAAAAACTTGACTCCTCCCCAGAACCACTGTTTTGCCATAATATTCACATACACTGTACACTAAACTGCGGGTAAAAAAAATGTTTTTTTCAACCAACGTGACCCGATTTGTGGGAAAATCTCCTTGTCCCTGAACAGCACTAATAATGAATGCATGCAGGTGCTATCTGTGCAATCTCTAACAATCTGTTCCTGTCACTGACTCCCACATAGGACCATAAAGCACTGTCCATTAAGTTAAAAATGTTGACCGGTTAAAGAAGCTGGCACAACAAGTACATGGCGGACAGGATGTCCGAGACAGATGCGTTTGATGGTTAAGGTATACAAATATCCAGACAAGACTTGGTAGCTTAGGCCAAGGGGGGATTTGAATGATAAATGGTTGCTTTCCAGCAGGAGGAGGATTTTGTTTGGATAGAAATTGGGAATTTGGGGAGCGACGACCACGTAGGTGACAGAGTGAAATACAAGGGGATAAAAAAAAAAAAAAAAAAAACCTTCCTGCTTTGGACCAGACTTTGATTGGAGGGTTAGGTTTCCACAGAGGTGAAGCACACTGGTGTGCCTCAAAGTTTATTTACAGAGCTTTTGGTCTTGCTCCGTTCACAGAGGAGGGGAGCTACTCTATCCCTCATTCCCAACCAGTCGATCCCCAGTGAGAGGAAACGCTGGAGCGCCGCCCGATGCACTCGCGAGCATTTTTTTTTTTTCCTACGGGAAAGCCGTATTCATGTTAATTTCCGCAGCCCGCTATTAACGAGACAGACCATCAACAAGGCACACAGCTCATTAACTAATAATTTATTTTTTGTTTCATTTAAATGAAAAACTCAGTGGTTCATTGCCTCAAGGGGAAAAAAGTACAAGGAAGACTTGGTTATAGAAGTAAGGAGCAGGCTATGCACCAAAACAAAAGGCCGTGGATACTTCATGGAATGAGCGAGCCATTATTCCAGACATTCATATAACAGAAAGAGGTGGGGTCTATTCCATCTGTACTTCCACGGGTGGAATCAAAGGGTCCAACCATCCCTGTGTCACATACTACTTAGTCATCTTTACGCCCAGAGTTATTTACAATAGGGCGCTTGTCGTAGAAGCTTAAAGGAATACATTCTGCGTACCATGTGAAACATCTCCAGGCAGCGATGACAAAAGCACATGTTTCTTCTTTCGGCATCCGTGAAACATCATCAGATTTGTTTGTACAATACATGGACGCCAGTCATAAGGTGACGCCTCACGTGATGCAACAGAGGACGGCAGCCCGCCGCATATTTACAGCATGACAAGTGGGTAAAATGGGAGGAAAACAAGGAGGATACTTTATTTGGTACACCTGCACAAATCTGCTTTTGGAAGATAATTTCACCCTTTTCGATTGATTTAATAATTGCGGTTGTATTTTGCAGTACTTTAGAAATAAATCAATCTAATATTTAGATGCTAATTCTCCAATAGTTTGCGATACTGTGAAAAGCATGGGTGTCAAACTCAAGGGCCGCCCGATCATTTTATATGGCTCACTAAATCCATGTTGGCAAAAAATGTGCACCGAAATTGCAATTTTTCTTCACTTCAACTGGTTTTACAAGCATTTATTTTCACCAAGTCAGTTTTTGAATGTAAATTGGATAAGTAATGCACTATAATTTTGGCTTTGCCATGATTATTGCTACTACTATTTTCCATGACTTCTGATTTAAAATTACATTTTAGTCATATAATATACAGTATTTTATAACAATCAAATGCAGGGGCAATTTCATGTTTCGCTGCGGTGGGGTGGAATACTTGCACGTCCAAATACTGTACCGATGATGTTTTAGGTAACATTTTAACAATCAATTAAATATTTTTCCATGAATCAGTAATAGTGATCTGTCCACACATTGTCAATTCTTTTTTTTTTTAAACAGTAATGATCCATTTTAAATTGCTGAAAATAATAAAATAAATCTCTTCGGTCTCTTGAACGCTGTCTGAGAAGTGTTGAAAAATCCTACCTTTGAGACAGCTCTTCTACTGAATCTCACTCAAGTGTGCCAAACTCATTTTTGTCACAGGCCAAATACAGATTTCCTAAGAGGGCCAGTATGACTGTGAAACCATATAAATGTTTATGCACCTAATTTCTACACAACAAATGGATGGATAAATAGTTTTAAAATCAGAAGCCAAGGATACAGTAACAGTTTGTTCAACTATTGTTCAAGTTACTGTACAAAAAAGGGGTTTGGTAAACAATATTTTTTTTTTTATTACATATGACAATTTTTAATTTTGGTGCAAATTTTAGCAATAATCATGGAAGTTGATGCCCGTGATTTGCTTTCGTGGGCCACATAAAATGATGTGGTGGGTCGGATCTGTCCCCCGGGCCTTGAGTTTGACACCTGTACATTAGATTGTGCAAGTGTACCCGCTGTAATGTTGCGGGTAGTGAGCGTACATACAAAATAGCTTCAAAAGCGTCTAAAGCAATGAGGGCGCAGAGCGTGATGTGCATATCACTTGTTTACTTGCGTTGAATAATTAGACACACACACGAACCTATTCTCACACACATACACACACCTGTGAATGCTATAAAAAGCAGTGGCGGAAGAAACAACGCAAAAGCACGAAAGTGGCTGGCTTCTTTTGCCAAGCTTTGGGTCTTGTTAATGAAAAACAACAGGACGGCTCTCCCCATGAGGCTGACTAAAAAGACGAGAAAACATCTGGCACGCTCTTATCTTCGCGTCAACGTTCAGGGTGGGCACTTGAGCGAGAGCCAGAGAGACGTGAAGAGAGATGCCAAAATATGGCACAGTCATATTGTTGCGAAATGAGCTCCAGATACAGAGTAAAATAGCTCTGCTTAACCAGTTATTAGTAGAAATACAAACAAGTTACCGTTTGTACGAAACTGCAATTACAGTGGAACCTCCAAAGTTGCACGTATCAAAAATCACATGACGCATGATTGCCTTCAGGTCAATGAGGATCTAAAGAATTAACTCAACAACTCTTTTTTTTTTTTTTTGCTTTTTCTTTGGCTTTGTGTGTGTGTGATGCAGATAACAGTGATTGCAAAAGTGTGATGATAACCATTCAATTATCTATTTCTATACCACTTATCCTCATTAGAGTTGCAGGTGAGATGAAGCCTAATCGCTGGACTTGTCGGCAGTCAATGTCAGGGCACAAACAGACAAACAACCATTCACACTCACATTCAAACCTATGGACAATGGAGAGTCTTCAATTAACCTAACAGGCATTTTTTGGGGGGAATGTTGGGAATCAATTACATCAAAAAATTAATCTATCCATCACAAGCCAACATAAATGGGTAAGACTAGCATGTGAATGACCAGAGAAGCTTGGAGACAATTTATTTTCTTGTACGTTACGTGTCTGTCGGGTGCCTTCAATGGCCAAGTCATTTTAATTTCTTTGACTTTTATCGTACTGACCCTGTAGAGCGAATTCAGAGATTTGTTTCTGATTACATTATACATGTTTAAAGATGATTGCTGAAAACGTGCAAGGACTGAGAACTACGCAGTCCTGAATTGTGGAGAAATACCGTTAAAATGTTCCTCACCATTTCAGTTTTCCTGATTGTTTTGGGCGTGGCTAAAATGGCGTCCAGTGATGCACTTTGGTTTTCCGGTATGAGTCACCCCTCCCACACTATATAAGAACTTGAGCGTGTTCGTTCGCATCAGTTATCCAGCGCAATTGCGAATTACTCGCAGTTAGCTAGCTAGCTATGCCAACACGCCGAAACTGCCTCTTCCCTGAATGCCACAATTTACAGAACAGCTTGGCGTCGTTATTGAAATTCCTAAGCAAGGACGTGACGCCGAGGACGAGCCCGCCGCCCGTCCGTCAGGCGAGAGGAGCCCCGAAAGTCTGTTAGCTCGCTAGCTAGCTGCTGGCTACTGCCTCTTTTCTCAGGATATTTTTCATCCACTGTAGGCTTTCAGCAGATACATTTTTGTGGCTCAAACATATAGGGATGCGCATGCATTAAGAAAGTTGCTAGACAAAATAGCATCCATTTTGAAGCCTCATTTTTATACTTGGTATGTTTTTTTTCCAGCAATAACATTTGGCAGGGTTGTTAAAAACACCCTTCTCAGTGCTTTGTCAAATTTAGAAGACATTTATTGTCACGTTACAGCAACTTTATCTCGTCTTTACACTTGTATGACATGAATGTTAAAATGTTACCTACGACACCATCTGTACAGTCATAAATGTTTTGTGAACGGATTCCTTCACGTTACATTATATTTCCTATGTGGAGGTTCCACTGTAATTGTCATTGGAGCCCTGGGCATGATGCCGTGAAGTCATCAATTGTTGACAGGAACTTATTTTGGTTACGTTTGTTTTTGGATCAAACATTAAGAAGCAAAGTTCTTAGGGCGATCTAACACGATCAATACATTAGAGTGAGTCCTTCACAGTTTGACGTACATTCTCGGAGAGGAAAACGAGCGCTTACAGTGCGGAGTACAGTGCGCCACTCAGGAGATTTGGCAACCTCGATCTGCGCTGTCACTTATCTAAGACACTCAATACACAACATGCAAAAATGGCTCGGGGGGGGGGTGCTCGGCTGGCGCTTGGCTGATACGCAGCAGAGGAGAGAGTCTTTTGGAGGAAGGACAAGCCAAACACGCAGCCTCGGCCGAAGCCAAACAACCGCTAACTTTCAAGACATGCCTGTCAGCATGGACCTCAGAGTCAAACTTTTGTTTATCTTATACTGTAGACTGCAACGTGTAGAATGAAAGGCGGATAAAAAGCTGGAGAGCTACCAGACATTTTATTTTCAAATCTGACTTTCATAGTCTCTTAATTAAATTTAAAAACCCCACTGTGCTCATTTGGCAAAGGACGACAGGGGAGATAAGTTGGGAGGTGCTCGCATTGGTTTGGTTCTTGAGCGTCTCACTGTGAGGGGCTCGATGGACCGGCACAAACCACGAAAACGCTATCATAACAAAACACACGAGGAATGAATTGCGATGGTCTCATGTCACAATACAGTACGCTAAAAACGTTCCGGCCTCGTTCATTCAGACTAAATAGTCGGCTCGTTTAGCCCACTTTTGACGTAATTAAATTCTGCCAGTCACATGACACATCAGAAACGAATGCGCTCAAGACCACCGTCGAGTGGTCTCCTTCTGAAATACTAACCAGTTGTCCTTCTTCCCGCCAAAGCAATGTGTCATGCATGTTAACCCTTCGATGAGAGGGTCCAGCCAGGGAGAGGTGCGAAAATACCCTCAGAAATGTGACCCACAGTATGCCAACAGAATGCTCAGATGCTATGACAAGAGTATATAGTTGGATGAGATAACGGGAAAAGAAAATAAGCAGTGCGCTTGCATGAGTCCGGTCTTGTGGCAGCAGCAAGTTTTTTGTGGAAAATTCCAAAGAGTGTATTACAAAAAAAAAAAAAAATCCCGATTCAAAGACGTTCCTGCTGATGTCCGGTACCCAAAAAAGGTTGAACACCCCATTGCGACTGGAGATGATTCCTTGGACTTCATTGCTGCTTCTAAAAATCCTTTGGGAAGACTTTTTGAAGGAGTAGTGGTTGGAAACGGAGCGGTTGGTTGGCACCAAAGTCATCACCGATGGTGGGAACGCTGTCTGCTTTTGTCTACACTTCATACCCTTTTTAAGGGTCCCTTTTTAAGGCAAACCATAGGACGAGAAAGACGTGACATTACAAAAAAATAAAAAGGAAAATAATTATACATTATACACAATATGTGGTCCTTAAAACTGGTAGGGTACATGCAGTCTTGGTAATGTGCAGCGTTCCCATGATGGAAGGGACTGGGTCAGGGTTCATGGAGGTGGAGGAAGAGGTAGGTTTCCGCGGCACTCCCCCATCACGCTTTACCGCACTTCCCCTTCTTCTCTTTGCGCTGGAACTTCCTCAGTCGTCTCGTCCAAACGTCCCTCCACTGGATCACCAGGCTGTTCTTATCAGCCAGCAGGCCCGCGCGTTCCGCCCCCGGGTTGGAGGTTCCCCCGCCGGGTCCGACCCCAGGCCCCGCCCCCGGGCTCGTCCCACCGTCACTGCCGCCCATAACCAGGAAGCGCTTGCTCATCTGGATCTTAGGACACTTGCAGGCCAGGTCCTTCATGTGCACCCAAAGGATGTTGTCCCCTCGCTTTAAGGGCTCGCCGCGACTCTTGTACACTGACATGACGTTGACAGAAAATTTGGCCCAGTCACCGACCGTCTCCATGTCCAGCACGTTCACTTGCACCGCTGAGGACACATTCGACAACAACCTCAGGTCAACAATGCCACT
The DNA here is from genome assembly GCF_024500275.1 of Phycodurus eques. NCBI lineage: Eukaryota > Metazoa > Chordata > Actinopteri > Syngnathiformes > Syngnathidae > Phycodurus > Phycodurus eques. The sequence goes on along the minus strand of NC_084543.1, from coordinate 6,687,707 downwards.
GCTAACATTACATTACGATAGTGAACACTTACCATAATCCTTTTTGCAGTATTTCTTCATGTTGATCTTCAGGTTGCCCTTCACCGGTTTGCAGTAGGACTCACAGTCTACAAAAACACCATGAATAAAAAAGAAAAAGCAAAAAATATATATTAAAGCTCAACAACAACAAAAGGCTCAATTTAGTCAAATACTTCTGAGGTTTTACCATTTGAAACTTTGACCCAGATTAACATGTTTTTTTACATTTTTAACGTGTTTTTTTTTTTAAATAAGAAAAATAGCACTGTATAATTTTGTACTTTAGAAAAAAAAAAGATTAAATACAATGCAAACAGTTAAACAATTTGTACAACGCATACATATCAGCTACACATAGATTTGATGACAAAACGCAGAAGACGACTGTCGCAACCGACCTGCAGTAATAGTCGTTTTTTCGCTGAGGATAAAGAATATATGCCTGTGAGTATTGTTGTATTGTCTGTCTGCATGTGTTGCTACCCTTTGTGTTCAAATATAAGCTGTTGAAAGGTTGACAACTACCGCAATATCGATGCTAGTTTCCAATGGCGTTTCCCATTAAGTGCTAGTATAAAGCCGCTGGTCTTTTGTAAGGCAAAGTTATGCAGTTTGGTTAAAAACACCACATGTATTTCCCTTTGTTTTATGATTAGTTTTACAGTAATCTTCCACTGAGAGTGGCAATAAACAGCTCCTAGAACGCACTTGTCCTCTTTTGAAGATTTGGTCACTATCTGTCAAACTGCAGCTTGCTGTAAAGTTTGCCGCCAGCAACTCGCGAATCAAAGCAGAAAATCGGCCGATGGCTTGTATCTAGAAAAACTGATGTCGGGTCACTCATACGTCGAGGTACCTGACTGCCAAAATGGAAAAATATTCTCTGAAAATGACCTGCATCATCTAATATCTCTCAACACATACAAAAGGTCGCATTCTCATGAACCTGGAGTTGTGGAGCAAGCCAAGGACGGAACTCATAAATTGAGGGCAAATGTGCTTATTCAAGTGAAAACCAGCAGTTGTTATTTTTAATTTGAGAGAAAACTTCCTTTGTTTCTGGCTCTTTCTCATTACATAATGGCAAGCATGTCATTTCCAAACACAAATTAATTTAAAGAGCTCATATTGGATTACATGGCAAGGAGTCCAACGATGATGTTAAGATTAGCGTGGCTATTTTGTGTGGAAGAAAAACAACATCTGACATGGACAAAAAGCAGTGCCGAAAGGCAGGTGAACCATAGCAGAGGACTCAAAGTGTTAAGCTTGACATGTTTTCTAGGTTGTTGAGAAAAGACAGAGCGAGGTGGAAGCAGGTCGTGCTTGGATGGGGCGAGTGGGCCTTGGGTGCCTGTGCGAAGCCCGAGACCACACATTGGCCAGATACATATTAAAAACTTTTTCTTTGCCTCAGTCGTCCTGCTCGTTAATCTACAATGGAAACGTACGCTTCCCACCAAGTTTCTCATCCTGAAAGCTGCATAGAGAAAAATGCCAATAATTTCATTTTATATGGAGAGCCCTCAAGCAAGCTGGAGGGAACGCACATCTTCCTCTGTATGTTTGATTTTTTATCAAAATTCTAATTGTTGCATGATGATGAAAAGAGGGAGGAGGCGGGAGATTATATGAACTATTCAAAACAGATGAGCACTATCACTTTGTAAATGTGAAACAATGCTGAATTGTTGTATTTGCGGTTTTAAAAAAAGACACCTGACAATGATGAGTGGCAAGATAAAAGGCGATTCAAAAATCATTTCCCACGTTTGAAGTCAGGCATCTTGAGGGGACACGGGAAACTGACTGTGCTGCCTGCTTGGAATGTCGAGAGTACGAAACGGAGAACCCGCATGCTGGTAAACTGGACCGGGTCCTTGTAGTCTCACTGGTTTTGTAAGGAAAACCAGCCGGTCACGTCGCCTACCAAAGTAAATCACTCAAAAGTGACCACATACAAAACACCCGAATTGCATGCGAGTCAGGGTGTTGCATCGTTTTTTGTTTTTTTTTGGGTGTAGGGAGGAAAGATGGATGCAGCAAATGAAGGTGTTTAGGAAGGAACAGAAGACCAAGGAAGTCATAAAAATGTTCAGCAGGTTTGGCTGTCTATCAATGAGCAGGAGATTTTATAAGGCACATAGAGGAGAGGAGAGGAGAGAAAAGAAAGGGAAGGGGAAAAAAAAAGACCTTTAATAACTATGTTGGAATGGTGTTTCCACGCCCTGCTCAACTGTCAATCAAACACCACTACTTCGACCTGGGAAAATGAATGCTGCTTAAGCTGGCATTTTTCTTATGCTTCTGCTCCCGATAATTAGAATATAGTGTAGTCCGCTGGGTCACCGGGCTTTTAAACGCACTCTAAAGCGGCCATACCCGTGTGACGCCCCGGTCCACACGCTTGCTGTCAAGGGAGACTTTTTTCACCCCCCTCGCTCTTCCGCCTTTGCTCTATGACTTGCACACACTCATGGCCAACAACGAGACACTCTAAAAGCGGCCACGACTCATGTTGGATGTCCAACTGCGTCACTGCGTGGGTGCTGTTTTAGCCACAATCCCACCCCCCCCCAAAACAAATAAGGGTGAAAAACAGTGTAACGCTATATCTTCGCAATTCACTACTACATGGTTCTTAGAGTGCACATTTTCCTAAATATTAATGATAATTAAACATGACTACGTGTACCCCTAAATTTCATAGGAATTAAAAAGGATCTTCGAGGAAAAGTTAGCAAATTTTATGATAAGTTCATATATTTTAAAGAAAAAAGTTTCAATGTTATAAACAAGATTGATGTAATACGGCACAAACAGATCTTTTAATTGGCCTAAACTTACAAAGAGAGGAGTAATTGCTTTATTAAGTCTGTTTTATTGGCACGCTGGTCCCCATATGTAGCTATGCAAATTGTTGTTGTTGGTTTTTTTTTAATGATACAACATAATAATTCATTACAAATTATTTTGAAGACACAGGGTGTGAAGAAATTCCCAACTGTTGCTTTAAAAATCTTAGCATTCGAAAAGTCTTTTCATTATAGGTGAACTTGCGGTTTCATATGCAGCTCATTATCATGAACGTGTGCCTGCAACTGTGACAGGCATGCATTTGTATGAGAAGTGCATGGATTTCATTACAGCGACGCCAAATATGTGCGCGTTGCTTCTTGTATAATGCGAGGTATACTGCGGTTGGCCCCCGAGGTATTGGTGGTGAAACGTTGGCAGGGGAACAGCAAGAGCGCGTTTTCCCATGAGGAGCCACTTTTCACCTGGAAAAGCTCTCGCGAAAAGAAAAAAATAAATAAATCGGCCACTGACCCAGTGAAAACATGCACAATTGGCTGAGGGCTTCGATGTTTTTGCCGCCTTGAAGCCTTTTCTCTGCTACGACAAGGACAAATTGCATCCTCCGCCCCTTCCACACAAAACCAACATTTCGGACAGTCAAGTTTAAGGAGAGCGAGAAAGACACGGATGGCGTATTTACGAGTGCCTGAGGAGAATTGCCTATGGGATTTTGAACATTTTCCCAGGGAGGCAGCAAACAACACAAAAGACGTTGATTGTTCAATTGTGATATGTTGAAAAACTCAAAGGGAAATGAAAACTTATTTCAGAACATCCTGAAAAATCAATGGCAATTTATACTGAAAAGGCCATGCAGGAGACTGAAGACAGCAAATGCAATGTTATTGTGTGATTGTTGTTTTTCTACAGTTCATTTGAGATTACAGTTTCAAATTCAGTTATGGAAGCACATAGTTATTTCGGTTAGAACTCTTAAGGCCTTATTTGATAAGATCCCAAATAGCAAGCGCTAAATTGCATGTTCACTCACTCGAGTAGTTTGCACATGCTGTTAGCAACAGATGTAAAAGTAGTGGAGACATCTGCCTGTAAAAGAGGGTTTTGCGCTTCAGGTTGCTCTGATGGTTTTCACTATAGAAAATTTGGTACAGCACCGCAAACGCAAAAACCTAAGTCGTCCCGAGTGCCCACCCTGTATCACCATCCATTTTCTGTACCGCTTATTCTCACTAGGGTCGCGGGCGTGCTAGAGCCTATCCCAGCTATCTTCGGGCGAGAGGCGGGGTACACCCTGAACCGGTCGCCAGCCAATCGCGGGGCACATATGAACAAACAACCATTTGCGCACACATTCACACCGAAGAGCAATCAGAGTCCTCAACCAATCCTGTATAACATTGCATTTAAAAGTTAGGACAGTATGCTGAAAAAACTGTTCTGGGAAAAGGCCAGCACCAATGGTGTCAGTGCGCTGAAATGACCCAGATACAAAAAAAGTCAGAGTTAAAAGGGGTTTTGTCGTAGGGGATATGGCATGACTCCTTCTTGTGACTAGCTCCAAGTTTGCCCTTTAAGAAGCTCCAAAATGCATCGCTTAATAGACGATATGTTCCGAATATTTTTGTTTCTGGCATTTCAAAAATACTTACTGAAAAGGTCTTCGTGCCGTCTCTCATTTTGCATTTGACATCGCTTAACATGCTGGTTTGCACCTGCCTTTCAGTCACGGTATCTAAAGACGCAAAATCAGCCAGCGCAATTCGTCTTAGGTTTTATAAATCCCATTGAGCGTGCTAAATTCACTATTTGCATATACTCCTTCAAGAACACACAAAATTAACTGCGTGACAATTTTGCTCGTTTTGGCAGATACAATCCTGGATGCGCCCAGCGAGTAGATCAGCATCCACATTTGTAAACAAGCCCTGAGACTCTGACTTGATGACTCTTGCATCACTTTATATCTGTTTGTCATATCTACAGTAATTAATGCATCATTGTATAAGGACTCACAGTGAGTAGAATGTATTTAGTTTGATCTCAGAGATTGCACTGTATTTTTATTACAAATCATCATCTTGTTGAACTGTTAGACAAGAGCATGTTGTTGTCTTGTATGGAATGACAAGATGTATCCAATATTGATTTGTACCACTGCTCGTTTTCAATGAAACTGAGGAAGAAAAAAACAAAACCTTCCACAGTGGAACCTATGCCCATTAAATCAATAACATTTCCAAATCAACTTTAATCAAGAAGGGAAAATAAGGGTATTCGAGCGGAGAATTTGGGGGGTTCAAGGGAGAAACTGAACCAATTTCCTCCCAAGTCGGTTGCCAAAAGTCTTTTCACGCCTCAAAACGCTTCCTTCCACTTTATCTACCACGTACGCTGTAACCAATCACCTCTGCTGCTTGTTGGCCGGCCTTGTCATTGGAGCTGCGGCGATGCTTAGAGCGCCTGCGGGCTCGAGGTCAAAGAAACTTGGCCGAGGACTTGGGGATTTCGAGACAAAGGGGGGAAAAAAATTGTCTGGGCCAAAGCACTTCAAAAAGGAGGCGCCCCACCCTCCATTAATATTTATTCCACACCTTCAAACTGGAGCCCAGAAATATGAAAAAAAAAAAAATGTTTTTGTTCCTCTCGTGAAGTAGTGGAGGGGCGGGGTGCAACCGAGTGTACACCAACCTGCTGGCTCCTCTGTGCTGCTCACCACAGCTGTGGGGTTCGCCACGGGGATCTCTGAAACAGACAAGGAAAACGTTTGGTTCTCTGCTGAAACATAAATCCTCACCTTTCAGTGATGCTGTCAGTCAGCAGGCAAACAGAATGACATTACCAGGTGAGATTGAAGATATGTACGTCAGCTGGAGCAGTTCAGAATCAATCATTTAATAACATGATAAAACAAAACGATGAAATAAAATACATCATATCCCCTAGAGATGCTGACTCTTAAACGTATTAATGTGTGCAGATTGCTACAAACGTGCATTCCTTGTCAAATTTGGCTGTAACAAGATTTGCTCTGATCGACCAATCAGAAGACAGAAAAATACTGATGAATGATGACAAATTTGAAATCTAATTGTTTAGGCACTATCTTAGTTAACTTACAGTTTAAGTTACATGGAACAGGACTCCTGATTCTGAAGGCCCTGAGCAGATTGACATGGTAAAGCATTTAATAATCCTGCCTGTCACGATATGTGACTGCCATAGATAGATAGAATATTTGCACAAAAGAAATAATAATTTCAGACCGCAGCACACTAATGTGGTGCGACACTGGTTGGGAATCACTGATGTAAACTTTGTAAAGTTATCTTCAAGGCAGAAGTATTGATTATAGCTGGGTCTCATACAACAGTGCAGGTGTACTTAATATTGTGGACCCTGATTGTATGAGGCGGGAAGGGAGACTATCCAAGTCTGGTCAAAACATACAAATACGCAGATTAACCAAGACGATGAAAGGAAAACAGGCTTAAAGAAACTGCATTGTAACAATGAACCGATGGCATGGTTTTGCTCATTTGACGTACAAAGAACAGTCAAAGATAGATGTGACAAAAAGAATCCAATCCAGAGATGTAAAATCCCATATTTGATACAGCTCATCTTCTTCTGTTCTGTGGCAAAGTCAACATCGTGTAATCTACCACAAGCATGCACAGACAGATGGACAGATGGCAAGGAGGCAATTTGGTTTTGGATCAACTTGAGACAGATGCAGCCCTCAATCCCCCCCTCGCCCCCCACCCTTTCCAGTCCTCTGGCTCTCCCAAAAGTGCCTCATGGAACCCCTCGAGGACCTCTTCCAATTATATGCAACATTCCAAAATAACGACGAACAACAACTATAAACAGTTCTTTAGCTGCGGACGTTTGATTGGATGTGATTAGATGCTCCAAACCAAGCCAGTGTGACATGTTGCTCTTCGAAGGCCGTTTTGACTCACAAGGAACTGTTATAAATCAGTAGTAAAATCATGGATGACAGCAAATAAGGTCATTACAGCATATTAAAAAGGAGGTGGTGGTGGTGGTGGTGGGGGGGGGGGGGGGTGAGTTCTGGTGGCTAATTTGACTCCACCACATCTAGTGAAACACAATGAGAGGATCAGTGTGATCAGCGATGCTGCCATCTAAAATACTAATTGGCTGCTTAACAACCTTGTCTTCTGTCTTGGGGCGCAACAGGAGCAAAGATGCTCCCCATGAGGCCATATTGTCACACACAAAGTTTTCAATAAGCCTTAATGTATGCATGTGCCTAATACACACGTATACAAACAGTTCCTTTTGGTCCCTGGACGGTTCAGTGGCACACAAATGGTCGGAGTCTGCCATCCATGATCATAGTTCTTTCTCCTCGCCTGTTGGCCATCTGCTCCGGAGCTGCAATGCGAGAGAAACAACACTGCACCATGTGGCACCACGTGGCGCCGTGCGGCATGGCGCAGCGTGATGTTGCATCGGCAAAGGTCGTTTCTGAGAGTTTGTGTGCCTGGTACAGTCTGCTTGCCCTTCACCACACATGACAGCAAGCCAGAAAATTCTCGAGAATTTTGTGGCATAACCACCAGAATGCAGACTGAAGGAAGACATTTGGTGGGCCGGTTTTCTGAAGAGAAACAAGTGGAAGGCTTTCGCTAATTACCCAACTACATTCAGTGTAATGGTGAGAAAATTTTTATTTTTGTCTTGGTCCCGACCTCCTGAGAATAGCAAGTGTTCACTGTACATAATTTCAGAATGTAGGAATGTCATCATTAAGTTTGCACAGCCCCAGAATCAAAAGTGGTACGATACTGCTGTCCTCCTGAAACCAGAAGCGGCTTGCCATCATCAACTAACTTAACCAACTGAACCTGTGTAAGAAATTAGCCTGTTAACCTTGATTGGCTTTTCATATTGTCATGCAGCAATCCTAGGAAAAACGGCGTAAGAAGCCTCTAGGCCAGGCTTGTCCAAACTTTTTGCAAAGAGGGCCAGATTTGGTCAGATGAAAATGTATGGGGGCCGATCATTCGGCCTGACATTCCTCGAACTATTACCATTGTAAATTAACATATAAATATGTAACAATATCACTTTGCTGTCTGCAGCTTGGTCGATATTGCAAATGAGAATCTGTTTTCGATTACATTACCAGGATAGTTAAAGGTTAAAATATTAACAAATTAAATACAAATGAACTATTTTATGAAAGTTGACTGAAATTTTTATTTATTGATTTTGTTTTAGGCGGCACGGTGGACGACTGGTTAGAGCGTCAGCCTCACAGTTCTGAGGACCCGGGTTCAATCCCCGGCCCCGCCTGTGTGGAGTTTGCATGTTCTCCCCGTGCCTGCGTGGGTTTTCTCCGGGCACTCCGGTTTCCTCCCACATCCCAAAAACATGCATTCATTGGAGACTCTAAATTGCCCGTAGGCATGACTGTGAGTGCGAATGGTTGTCTGTTTCGATGTGCCCTGCGATTGGCTGGCAACCAGTTCAGGGCGTTCCCCGCCTCCTGCCCGATGACAGCTGGGATAGGCTCCAGCATGCCCGCGACCCTAGTGAGGAGAAGCGGCTCAGAAAATGGATGGATGGATGGATTTTGTTTTAACAAATCACATCCCAGTGCATTTTGACAAAGAATAGTATAGTGACTATACTATTGTCACATCAAATGACAGAAATTTGCCAAAACTGTGGTTTGATCATCACAAAAAAATCAATTCACTGAAACTTGTAGCTCGCCTTTGTAGAATTTTCATTTGAGTCACGGGCTCTTGTGAAAAAGCGCTGCTGTGCTATCAAAACAGCTTCCAGTGGCGTCAGTTTTTTGGCGCGTTCGTTCGGCGTTAGCTTGTCATAGTTAGCATGTTTCGTCTGGTAGTGCCTCTTAATATTAAATTCTTTGAAAACAGCCACAGTCACTTGGCAAATTAGGCAGACACAGTTGTTTCGTACACGGCGGCCCTCGTTGTCAACTTTCCTCTTTTTAGTTTCAGTTGCCATTTTAGAAATGGGCTAAAAACATACCACAGGGGTAAAAGTTCACACAGGGGTCACGCGATGAGAATGCAGCCACAGGTCTACTGCCACACTCTGGTGCAATATAAAATGACTTTTTTTTTGTATGTGTGTATTGTTTACTGTGGTAAACTCTGCTGGAGGGCCACATATTATTGATTTCATGACATGATGCTTCGGGCCGGAGGAAATTTGGACACGGGCCGGATTTGGCCCGCGGGCCGGACTTTGGGCATGCCTGCTCAAAGCTATACTGTAGTAATATGTTTCCATGTAGCTGGAAAACCACTACACAATGTTGCGTTTTGTAGAGTTCTCCACCTGAAAAACGTCCCTCTTCACTTGAAGTTTTCAGTGAGCTCTCAGCCACGATCACGTTGCGCTTTATCACGACTTTGCATCAGCTTGGCGCACATCCTCACATATGTTTTGGTCTTTCCTTTATGAAATTATCGTGGCATTTTCTGCGGCTGCCCAATCCCACAAAACACATGTACATTGGCTTGGCCGGTCAGAAGCCCAAAAGTGACTTGAGGCTACTTGAGACGTGTGCTTTAAATTATGTCCGCTAATATCCGTGACTTTAGCGAATGCTGCTTTTACTTTAGGTTACAACTTTTCCTAGCTATTGCATCTTTTATTAGATAATGTGCTCCGAGCTGAAATTGAACCACTACTGGGCCGAGCGCGTTTGTGCATTTACTCACTGATGCAGGGGGCGACGGGGGATCGGCTCTGCTGGTAGCCTTTGGCGCAGCGATTGCAGGTGATGCCGGTGACGCCGTCCTTGCAGGGGCACTGACCTGTGGTCTGGTTGCACGTCTTACCCGCTGCTCCCACAGGGTGGCAGTCACAGGCTGAGGGGGGGGGTAATTTGGTTGGGATAATTGGGAGAGCAGAGATAATGAAGTTAGAATTGATTTCTGAAACACATACTGGATGCCACCTATATTCTTTCTGGCCACCACATACATATTCAGATGCAATTCGAGATGAAAAATAGCCGCGTTCCTTAACGATAATGCTCAGGGTAGACTGACACTGTCAGAGAATTATTACATGTGTGAATCCTGAAGAGCACATTATTCTGCACCGAAATTCTTTATTTGTAATATTCCACCGACTTTTTTTGTCAATCCAATCCTTCCACATTTCTCATTTGATTCGAAAACTAATTCATATTTGTTAAGCGAACTAATCCTAGCAGGTGGCCGCGGCAGATCAACCTGACTTAAAAAAAGCAAACGAAGTGAGAGGGTAGGTAAAAAATAAGTAGAAAAGGGACTGCGACTCAGTCTGCATCTGGGATGATTGTTCTGGAGCCTGTCTGGTGACACATCACTTCTCGAAAGTGTTGCAAACCCTGGGCGAATGCCTAACATAAACAAGCAAAAACTCTTGGTAAGCTTGTTCTCACATGGGTTTTGGTTTAAAGAGCTATTAAATACATGTTTGTCCAATTCACTTATAGTTAGTTACACAGGATGTTCACTCGGTTCATAGGGACCGCGGTGAATGCAGGATGGAACCAGTGAATTTCAGGATGAGAAAAAGAGAGGGAGAGACAGAGCGACTTCCAAAGAGAACTTCCGGTGTGTTCAGAAGAGTAAACAACAGTGAATCTAAACCTTCTGCGATCATTTTGATTGAGTGCTTTGTAAACCAACTGCACCCATGCTGGGTTGGCTTTAAAGCCCTATAAATGTTTGGGCAAGAAAGACAACTGAAATAATGTACCACCAAGGAAACCCCAAGCCCAAAGGTGAACCACCCTATTCTGAACCCTCTAGCATTTGCTTGTATTTTTAAGATTTACATGTTAATTTTGGAAATATTAAAGAAATTGTTAACAGAAGCAAAAAGAACATTTTATGGGATCTTCTTTGGTCCCACCAGACCAGAAAGTGAAATAATTTTTGTGCAATTATGTGACTTTACAATGATCCAAATTGAGCAAACTATTTATTTGTAGTCAATCAAATGGATTATTTACCAATGACAAAAACGTAGCATTTGAATTCCAAGTGGGGATGGACTGACTGCCTTGGCTTTCACTTTTAGTCCCTGTTTTTTCTTTCTAGTCCTAACAGAACAGTTAGAAAAGGTCAACCTTACAAAAAAAAGATTAGAAAAGACAAAATGACTCGGACATAGAAAACCCTGGAACCCTCCACTTTTTTTCCGGGGCTTGCCAGGCAGCTGCTAACACGTCACGCTTTCTTTCCGTGACTTGATGGAAGTGTGAATGTGTTTATTTGCACCGGACATTTTTGAGCCACTAGAGCAGAGCGGCGTACGAGGGCCCACCTGTTGGCTGGAGCTTTTAAAAGGCTGAAACTGACCCAAGAAAGATCTGCCAGTGGAGGATTAACTACAGCTTAGATCCTCAGAAATGCGTTCTCCTTTTCTGGGCAAGGCCAGTCCAGTCCACAGGTGTCAAAGTGCTCGCGGACGTAAATCTGACGCCCTCAGAGTCCGTGCAAAATCCCCGCCATTCAGGTCACGCCGGCTCACCCGGAACAGTCGGGCTTTGATGGCATGGGTTAAGCGACTGACCCGCAGAGAAATATGGTGGCGCATGACACAAGGGTCAAGTCAGGAAGACTTTCTGCTGTAAAGAAAAGATGGTCCTTGCCACTCCGTGCCAACCGTGTCTCCTAATTCATCGGCCAGAGGCAACATCACCAGGTGCAGCAACATTTATGGCATTCCTGGAGTTCTGCCCTCATTAGTGGTAATGAAATCCAGCAGATTGGACCACTTACACATAGCTATGAATATGAACATCATTTAAAATGAGCCTCTGACTTATCATTTGTCATATGATAAAGAATCTTTGAAGTTCTTGATCAAAAATTCGACAGATAATCCTTCTTGGATTGACCCTATGGAATGATTTCACTTGCGTTAAATCAGCAGACACCCTTGGATTTGATGTGGTGTTTGGGGTCTGTGGGCCCGCCAGGACGCAAGAGTGGCAAATGGACGTCACTACTAGCTGGCTGGTGAGTGAACAGCATCAAGTCGTCCAGTTAGAGGAGGAACAAGAACATGAGTGAGAGCAGACCTTCTAAACAAAACAAACTCAGATTGTTAAAACATCAGAGTTTATAGTCTTTGTCCACCGTGTTCAGTAAACAACCTGGCAAATATGAGCAGGTCGTAAGGGTGATCAGGACGGTGGGGGTAGGGGTGTCAAACTCTGCCCCCTCCCTTTCTCCTCAAACATTTTTTTTTTCCTGAAGTTTTATGAGCGGGGGGGCTCGGGCCAGTTAAAAAGCAGTAAAAAGTCCTCAGATGCTGATGACTTTTCAAGCCTGTGCAAATGCAGCTGTGACAGACATTGCCTTGGGATTTGTAGTCCTTTTAACAGGCATTTGTTTATCTGATCAGAGCCTCTCGTGTGCAAATAGTGGATGTTTGTCCTCTGTTACGGGCCGCATTAAGACGCTCTCGCCACTCTTCTTGTTTTACGACTTCATCCCGACAATGCAATGCTTGAATGTTTTCACAGGACATGGCCATCGGGAATGAAGAAAAAAAAATCAAAACGGGGCTTCTAAGTGTTATACGAGGATGGCGGGTAAACTTTAAATGCACAACCAGCCAAGAAACGTTTCAAGACACCTGGAGGATACTGTTGATGTAGAGTATGTAAAATGGAGCACATCCATCGCAAATACACCTTCCACTGGTTGTAGCTATTTGGATCAAGGGGATGGAGATGGACTGTGGTTTAGACGTCACTTAAGCAAAACCAATCCTGTAATATAACTTAGTATAATTTTCACGCATCTATACTTTACTTTGTTATTTAGATTTCTGGCAATTTTTACTTTGATACATTTCCCGTAAACAACATCTGTTACAATGCCGGAACTGCAGACCACAAAGCGGAAGAATGTTCCTGGCAGTCCCAAGTGAGGCATGTGATGGTTTTGCATAAAATATGTTAAAAAGGCTTTTCTTCGATGAAAAGTGTCAGTATTAGGTCTTCGAGGTGTTGGAGGCAAAAAGGTTGAGGGGAAAAAAGTGCAGGGAAGCATCTCAAAAAAGGATTTAGTTACAAAACCAAAAAAGGCAACCAAGGCGAAATTAAAAAAAGTTAAAAAGCGAAATTAAAAAAAGTCCAAAATCTAAACACAAAGTAACAAAGAAACACCAGAGAACAAAGAACTAACCGCTACAGAAACATGATGGGTCTAAGGAGACATGACAGGACAACAGATGCCAATCGACATACGACAATGAACCCACAAGGACTGAAAGGAACCAGGGAACTAAATACAAGAAAACTGACGAGACAATGAGGAACACCTGGACAAGGCACGAGTGGCTGGAGGCAGCTGATTGGTTCACACAAGGTAGAGGGCCGACGAGAAGTTGGAGACAATAACCAAACGAGCACACAAGACATGGACAACATGGGACACCGGAAAACATGAAACAAAACTAAATATCCTCGAAACTAAAACACAGGCTATGACAGGAAAGGTTGTCTTTCTTCAGTATATCATGGTTTGTCGCGCTAGGCTCTGCAGTTTATTGATCAGATTGACCTGTAATATATTCGACAGTTTGTCTGATCACCTTCCAAGGTTTGTTTGGAACGTTCCAGACAGTTATTTCCTCTTTTGCAGGTACAGCTCATTGGCGAATGTTACGCAGGTTTCTGCAATTTTGTGATTGATTAATTGAATTCCAGTTGGAGTTGGCACATTGACAAATCTTCACTTCAACTACACAAAATCTACTCAATGAAACTTCGTTAGAAATGCTGACATTATTGCCCAACAGGCCTTGAAGAATGAGATTTCTTCCCACAGTGATCTCTGACAGCATATTGTATAAAGACTGATGTTACAGATAATTGTGACCAATGTGGTTTTATTGCCTGTGTGGTTCTTCACACAGACATTTGTCTTTTATTAATTGTTTCTTGTGGCCAATAGAATGACAGCTGTATGCCAAAGGCTTGGATTCACACATAACACTTTTGCATTTTTAAGACCTCGTTTTGAAGCAGCTGGGCTTGATTGGGATTTTTCTTTCACATTGCTGACATTTTTTTATTTGTATTTTTTAAAATCCACGACAGGAATGCATCAGTGCTACAGGATCCTCTGTAGGTTGATTTGGGTAGCAAATAAAGAAGTATGTGTTCGTGGGAGGTAAATTGCGGCGACGGAGGCAAGAATTGGTTTGTCAGTGGGTTAATTCCCCCACTCAAATCGGTTATAGATGCTCATTTACAAAGCAGGTCTGATTAGTAACAGACGCTGCCTCTTTGCCCCCCCCCCCCCCCCCCCCCATTTTGGAGACACCTGTATTTTATTGTCGTAACTCCACTTCAGATGTGACACTCACCCCACTCAAGCATACCGCACCTTTCACCTCTATTTTACCCAGACATATGGCAATAGGAGAAAATAAAATACGGTCAGGCGAGGGGAAAAGACAGAGGTTTTACACTCAAATTGGAGCAAGGGGGGCAAGCAAGGGTATGAGGTATTGCTGTGATCTGTCATGGAGCAAGACGTTCAGTGTTTTAGGCTTTAATATCCGTCACATCTGGGACAGATGGGAAGGGGAAAAAAAAGAGGGCGATACATTGTTTACGTCCTCATTACTTCGCTTTGATAAAACACAATTACACAGTCACGAGGATTGAGTGTGTGTGTGAGAGAGAGAATGTTAAAGCCAGATATTGCGGGAAATGAAAGATGAGGGAACAATGTTCACAGGGGGAACACATCTCAAAACTGTGTTTCTGGTAGCATTGAGGCTAACCAGTGACACTTTGGTGCAGCAGCAAGTTTATGTAGTGATATTTTTTGCCTTTAAAAAAACAAACAATCACTTTTTTTCATTTTTGATTGCGAATTGAAAATAGAAAGACATGACACCAATCCTCCACAGTATCACACATTCCTGTCAGCCACAAGCAAATCCACGCTAATGCAGCGCATAATGGGAGGGCTTACCTTTGCAAGCCCTGCGGTGAGTGATGGCTCGCGCCATGTCTCGATAAAAGCCCTCCTTGCAGTAGTGGCAGTGGCGGCCGGCGGTGTTGTGGCGGCAGTTCATGCAAACGCCGCCGCTCTTCCTCCCGGAGAGCTTGTACAGCTCCATGTTGAAGCGACAGCGGCGGGCGTGCAGATTGCAGTTGCACGCTGCAGACGGACAGCAGGTTAATGAGGTTGTAAGTAGATGACAGCGATAAATTGGACAAAACCATTCAGATTTACTTCCGTACAGTTGAGATATGTGGAAAAAGTCAAAAGAATTCCTGGACGCGCTATACGATATATTGTTAATATATGCTTACATCCCCACTATGTATAACTGAGGAAGGCTTTCGTAAGAGTCAGTGTTTACAACTAAATTACTGCTCTGAGTTTGGCTGCAGCTCTGGACCTCATCCATCAAAATAATATTTGCAGCGCTCATTTCTCCCTTTCATAATTTATGAATCCGGCTTCCTTCGGTCCAAAAGTTATTAATCACTGCAGAAGAGACACGTTAATCCCGCGAGTCACTGATGAGTAAAGGCTCCCAAGGCCTATTAAAGGAAAACGGGTTCAGATAAAGGAAGAAGTTTGAGCTACTAGATGAGGTGAGCCAGGATATAATGGGACATGAGACGTGAGGCGCTCTTTCAGTTAAAACTGAAAATCTGACTGGATCACTGAGGTTGCTTTCCTAACTTTAAAAGGTTCGTCTTACATTTCAGATTAAAGGCTATTACGAAGCCTGCTCGTCTTGTTTATGTTGCAGAGTTAGATTTAGGACCTGAGTGAGGTAAAGTAGCTCTAAGGAATGATTGTTTTTGTTTTTTTATGTTCTTTGGCTCCCCTTAGTGTCTGTACTTTACTATAAATCCACTGTCATAACTTCATGCCAAGCCAATGGATGTATATGCTTAAAATTAACAGAACACATTCGCATTGAAACATCAGCTCCTGACATGGTAAATATACATTTGTGCATTATAACATCATGTATTTATCGTCTTTCGATCATTTTAGTCAGTAATCAAGTTTGTAATGATCATGTTTCCCATCATTGGTCCAAAGGCTATTTTTTATTTACTACAAATAATGTACTGCATCTTTGTTTATCTTCCTATAAGAAGACGGTCACAACTGCTTAGTACGCTGCAGTGATATTAATGTTTTTTCACAGAGGATAAATAATATTTGCCTGTGAATATTTCAGCTGGCCGACGGCTCGTCTCTTAAAAAACTCGTAAGTGGGGGTACCATTGTATAATTTTTGTGACATTTTGTTTTGTGGCATGACGTGAGATTTTTCGAATTTAAAATATGTGCTTTGGCTTAATAGGTTAGGAAATGCCGATCAGCAAATCTATTCTCCAGACAACAAGCCAATGTTCCATCAAAGTGATTTTTAAGCTGTTATTTTAAAGGTACAATTACTAAATAGTGTTGCTGCAATCACGAGAGCTGTACATGATATCCACACTTCGAAAAGGAAATCTGTCACCAGGCTAGGGAAATGCGGCTGTGTTTTTTCCCGAACCCAGATCCTGGAAAAAAAAGGAGGGGGAAGCACATTCTCAGACTGTTTCCCAATTCCATCTGGTTACTATGCGGCCCAATTTGTTTGGAATTCAGACGCTAATCAAATAGAGTCCCAAATATTAATCAATTCTGAGGTGGTGCGGATTGCGCAAAGTTGCTGCTGCTGATCTCGGGGGTGCTCCGTCCAACACCATCGAGGCCATAAGGCAAGTGGAGAATGTGAACGTCGATCATGCATGCAACGACGAAGAAAACACGGTAGGATTCTGTTTTTGCCATCTCAAATACACATACAGCTGCGAGCATGTGGGACCATTAACACCTTGTCGTAGAACATGAAAGTGATGGATTACGTTTTGGGCGCAGCTGAAGGACTGACGGCCGTCTTACGGCATCTTGTTGATTTACTGCTGTGAAGCAACAGTATCGTCCAACAGAGAGGCACGTTCAAATGTGGAGATTGTAATGAATCCAACCTTTTGAGTGTTTTAACATATGTTGCCGGGGATGGTTGTCACATCTTATTTGCAGAATTATAAGACTGTAATAATGCGAAAACATTGACTGCGTGTGATGTACATTGCTGCCTTGAGATACAAGTTTAATTTGTTACTTGAACACCCTCGCAACTCAAGACACATACCTCAAACAATCGTTCCCCGTTGAAATGAATGGAAATGCCATTAATCCACCCCCCACTCCCCCCAAAAAACACTTTATAATGTGTTTTAATGAGAAAATTAGCACTCCACAATATTATACTTCATAAAAACACAGTAATGACATAATTAAATTCACTTTGTTTTTGTCACACTGTATCCTTAATTGCACATTGTACTGCTCATTCTGGTGTGTGCGCCTTGGTCACCTGTGTATTGATGAACCATTTGTGTTCAGATATAGTTTACTTAAAGGGTGACAATGCAAAGTAGATGCTGATTGTTAGCATGTGGCTATGGAGTGTCCCCATTCTATGTTGGCATCAAGCTAGCAGAGGCTGTGTGTTTGTTTGAAATACAAAATGAGTAATTCTCTTTGTTTGATGTTTAGTTTGACAGTAACCTTCCGCTGAGAGTGGCATTAAACAGCTTGAAAACTCTTTCTGGAAGATTATTTACTATTCAATCTGCCAAACTGCCGCTTGTTGTGAAGTGAGACAAGTCACTGCCACCAAAAAAAACCCCCACAAATGTTGTGTCACTCGTAGCTCAAGGCACCTCTGTTGTACAATTCACCTCCTGAGCTGGAGTTGTCAAAGGATCCTGGAAACTTGTTTTTGACGAGCACAAAAATACACACGGACACCCCCAACCTGAAACTTGGACAACCCTGACACCTAAATTAAGCTTTTGGAAGACCACGTTTCATTGTATAAAGCTTACATATTTTCCAAATGTAGCAAATATATATATATATATATATATATATATATATATATATATATATATATATATCCTCTCGCATGTAGCCCACTGTTGAGAAGTGTAAAAAATGGCCCGCATGTTGTCTAGGAAATCACACAACAAACAAGCTGCGGTTGGCAAACAGACCGACGACAAATCATTTTTAGTACGTGAGAAGAAAATAACTCTATGTCATTAAGATAAAGAGCAACAAATTGGAGTTATTGTGTGACAGATTTACTGCTTCAGTCAACAGGAAGCCAACATCCTCCTCCGCACATGTTTCTGAGTTAACGATCGAGAAAGCGCTTTAAATAGAGGGAACATGCCAGGTAACATTGACTCAAGAACAGCGCAGTTTTCTTTTTTTTCCAGCTCACAAAGCAGCTCAGGGATTCTATGTGAGAAATCGGCCTGTTGACGACAACTCTCAACAAAATAGAACGCAAGTGTGTTTGAGGACCAGACAGCCGCGCTCTTCCCTGCCCATATGTTAGGGATAAATCCAACCTCATTTTTCCTTCACCTCAACCAAAGCCAAGGTGGTATGCACAGCCAATTGATTTTGGACGCATGTGGAACTCCCCCAAAATCCAATGACTCATATTGGTCCTCGAAGAGTGGAGGGCCACTCTCTGACCGCCATCTTTCCCTTCTCGGCCCGGGCTGTGATCCAGACATGCTGCAGCACACCCTATGTCGCTCTGGCTGGCCAAACTGGCTTTCGTTGTGTGCGCATGCATGTGCATGTGCGTGTATATGTGAACTGCGCCTGGCTGCTCCAGCCACCTGCTCAGGACACCAGGGGGAACACCCGGTTAATTACCTCCTTGTTGAAGCCATGGCATCGGCACAGTGTGGTGAAACACACACAAGCACGCACGCACGCACACACACCAAATACGAATGTATTGGAAATGTATCCATGGACGGGTGGGGGGAGGGTCAAATGACATGAAACACATAATGCACAAACATCAGTGTTTTGGATAGCCTAACGCTGATCAAAATATAGAAAACCCGTGTACTTGAATACACTATTCAAATAATTATGTAATGAGAGATTTGTACTAGTTTTTTTTCTTTTCTTTCTTTCTGTGGACTAAAATGGCCTGATGATCTTATAGTGTCACCACGTGTTCTGGTATGCAAATGCAAGTCTATAAATGTGTTTCCATACTGACAGTTTTGTTTATTTTTTTCAATGCCATTTTATTTATTTTTTCTGTCCCTGGATTGATTTTAAATTTGATTTTGAATTTGCTAGTGCAGCTAACTAATATACTGTGAGTCCAGCTACTGAGTGCAAAGTGGCTCTGGTGCAAATATACCGTATGTTGTGAGTGAGCAAGATTGTATGACGACTCGCTTATTCCAAAAAAAAAAACAACGACTTGACTCACTCAACTTGAATTGCTTGAATTTTGCCGCATAGTTTGGAACGTGCTTGAAACTTGAAGGTTAAGACCTGAGACTTATGACTTGCACATATGTGCCTTCGTCCCACTTCTGGTAAGGTGCAGTCTATGTGAAGCGACTCATACAATACAAGATATGAGGTATAGCCTCCTCACAAATTGGACCTTCTGTACAGAGGACAAGAATTGGTTGATCTACACAGTACACACCGTCCCATACTTGTGTTCATGCAACTTCCACAATTGTAGTCACATGCTGTACACCAACAGACAAATACACTCAATGTGTCAAAAACAATTGAAGCACATTAATACAGAGGGGATTGATGTCTCAGTCGCAAACAGGCAGACACAATTTCATTAAAAGTAAAGACAGAAGAGTTCATGGAACAGTCCTGCACTCATGTTCTCTCTTAACAGCCTCAAGTCTCGCAGCCACCAACAACACGAGCGTGTTGGTTGGAAACCGCATCGTTCCTCAGTTAACAGAGCCCGCAGGCTTGCAACAATATTGAAAAGAAGAAAAACTGCAAGATTTCAACGACAAAAGCAAGCGGGTCTGATTTCAGCCGAAGGGGGTACTTGATAGAAAAAGCCACTGGTGGGAAAGTCAGGTTGATTGCTACCAGGTGTGGGCGTGTGACTTGATAGAGCAGTGTGGGCACCACATATTAAGACAATTAACATGACTTCACCCCGTTATAATTACTTGATGGGAAGACTGTCAATCAAACAGGTCAAACCTTGCCTCAACCAGTAAAGCGACATCACTGCTGGCAAAGTATTTTTTAAAGTAAAAACAGGGAAATAAAATACGCCCTTTGGTTTTTGGCTTTTTTAAAGTCCCTGAAAGTGAAAATAAATGTCTTATAAATAAAAATTGACACACCACAAAGAGTGTTGTTAACAACCCTGCCAAATTTCAATGATGAAGTCACCAAATATATTAAAAGGCTTCAATTCGATAGCTCCACTCTCAAATGCTGTGGCCGTGCCTGCTGAAACCATGCCCCGCTCAACTGTCAATCAAATACAACTGCTGCAACCTGGGTGTCATGTTGGGCTTTTTGTCCCGTTCCCACCTTTGCTATTCCGTCTTCTCTCTGCGTGCACTCACGGCTGACAATGAGGCACTCTAAAGCGGCAACGCCAGCCCGAAGCCCTGGTCCACACGCTGGCTGTCAAGCTTCCATCCATCCATCCATTTTCTTTTACTGCTTATCCTCACTAGGGTTGCGGGCTGCTGGAGCCTATCCCAGCTTTCTTCGGGCGGGGTAGAACGCTGAACCGATCAATCAACCTACCACCTACCATGTTTTTGGGATGTGGGAGGAAACCGGAGTGCCCGGAGAAAACCTACCCAGGCGCGGGGAAAACATGCCAACTCCACACAGGCAGGGCCGGGATTTGAACCCCGGTCCCCAGAACTGTGAGACAGATGTGCTAACCAGTCAGTCACCGTGCCGGCGGCCGTCGAGCTTGACTCTAAAATATTTTTAAAAAATAAATAAATAATAATGATCATCCCCCGCCGTCTTTCTCTGCTTGACCTGCGTGCACTTGTGGCCAACAATGAGGCGCTCTAAAAGATGTCACGCCAGTGGATTATCTGAAGGGAAGATGCCTTTTCGAGGTGCGAGCATAGCTAGCTAGCTAACCACAATTGCGCGGGATAACCGCTGGTGCAAATAAAGGCGTTTAAGTTTCTCTTTAGTGGGGTAGGCATAATTGCACAGGAACGTTGATTTTACAACAAAATTCTTCGGCTGTTTAATTATTCAAAAGCACAACTGGTTTCTTTTCACGAACATGCACCTCCTCAATGCACAAAAATACCTAATCCCGCTCGTTTTGGAGTTTGGTCCTGTAAGTAATTGATGTGATGAGCTCTTGTTAGCCTCCAGCGGCATGGGAGTTACGGGGGTGGGGGCTTCAAGTCGATTAGCGAAAGTAGGATAATGACACATAGGGGCAGTGCTATCAAAGCAGCCCTGCTCTCTTCCCCTTCTAAATTTGGTATCTCATCAGTCTTTTATACCATGTTGCCCTCAGGCGACAGACGTTTGAAAATTGCACGTTCCATTTGAAGAGAATCCAACGCAGTGTGCTCTTTCCTTGTGTTACAACGGAGATGAAGTGACATGTTTTAACTTTTGCTCCGCTTCCATTTGTGCAGTGAAGTCATTTTTCAAATCATGAGTGTCTTGACGAATGTGCTCTACAAGTGGAACACAGAATGACCTCGACTTGCCCTCGGCTGGTAGAAGTGCAGTGGGGGAAAAAAACAACAACAAAAAAACGCAGTGAAAGGATGGAGGGCCTATTTTGAAATTCTAATCAGCATCAAAGAACCATCTGCCCCTTGTCAGAGGCCAGAGACTGATGAAATGACTATGTGGTCCTCGGGGTTTCCACAGCGCTGTGTACATCTGAGATTATTCCGAGCTGGGTTCCTCTTGGCTGGCCTCTTCATCTCTCGATTGCACAAACACACACAAACACTTCTGTTGTATCATACTGCTTTCCCTCGGGAACCTGTCTGTCAATGACTCCTTAATTCCTGCTAATAGTTTCCAAAGAAGCTCAGGCTGAGCCCACCAAAAGGTCCCTAAATAGTACCATCAATCCATTTTTTCATACCACATATTCTCATTAGGGTTGCGGACAGGGATGGGAATCAAAAACCACTTCTTTTTCAACGCTAGTTGAGTCGTAGGAACTGTTTGTTCGCTTGCCTGACGATTCTGCTTATTGATTCCTTTCAGCCTCCGAGACGGTCACGCAACAATAGTCGCTTTAAAAAAATATATATATATTACGTCATTGTCTCATTCTCCAGGCATGACCTATCAATCAACCCTTAATGCAACTATTGCGCTTATGTAACAGCGATTGTGAGTTGGCGTTAGCGTGACTAGATGAGTCTTGCCTGGAGAGTGTGGCGCAGGGATTGACGCCCAGTCGCAGGGCATTAAACAGCCAATCACACTCACAATGACATCGAAGGACATGCTCACCACTTGTTGACTGTGGCAACCCCAAAATAGACTTAGTTTAAAAAAACAAACAAAACAAAAAAAATCATTCTCTACTTCTCCTTTAATAAAACACACTATTTTAAGTGAGTCAAGAATCCATTCCATAACCGGTACGAACTTTTTTTTTCAGCAGTATAAAAAATAGAGGGTATTTCCTTCAGGTGATGACATGCATTCATGTGTAATGCGTGTCTGCACTGAGTACTTATTTATTCGACTGATTTGATTTGAAAGTGCGCAAAACCAGACCAGCATATCGGTGATGGCTTGCCAAGCGCAATAATTCAGATGTACTATAATAAAATATTCAGCGTCACACCCTCTGCTCTACTGCCAACCTCAGCTCACCTGCAATCTTGAAAAATAAACCCGACGGATTCAAGTAGCCTGTAAATGACCCGCGGCGTTCGTGCTATGAATGCATACCAGTGTAACACAGTGGGATCTGGCTAAGCTAAGCTCCATTAGCGATGGATGGTGCCTGGCTCTGGCCGTGGAGCATCCCTGAGCTGCAATTCCTGTGCTCCAAATGAAGTAGAGGAAGGACTGGAGAATAATTTGCTGCATGCCACCAACACTGGAGGCAACTACGCGACCATAAATCATCGTGGACCCGTGTCACATGACTCCACAAGAGGCCTCTCATCCTATACAGTCTCTTTTAGCAGACTTAATTTTAAAGTCAACAAACTGTACTTACAGTCCGGCGTGGACCATGCCAGCAAAACCAACAATACTCAGTCACAAGCAGCAACCAAACAGAACCGTCGCATCTGTTTCCTCATTCTCTCCTTCTCCACTTTGCAGATAAATCGGAGCTTTTTCCATCACGTCTTCATCAATACGAACAGATTGCTCTCGCTAACCTCTAGCGTGGGGATCCAGAAACTAGTAGAGGCAGCCAATGAGTCTAAAGAAGAGTCCAGACTGTACTTGCGAGGCAAAACTAAACATCATCGTAAGGTTTTGCTTTCTTAACATTACGGGGCAGACAGTAGCCAACAATCCATTTAAATGATCCCCACACATGAAGTTATTTTGTCTCCAAACTGTACAACATTGATTTTTTTTGGTTTTTTTTAAACAACTCCTGAGTAACTTAAAATGGTGTCATGCTTAACAATGCAAGGTGACCACATTGGAAATGTCAGTCATCACACCAGCATTATTTAAGGCCAAGAGCCAATCACAGCATCATAGCAGGCCATGTTTTTTACGACAATTAATTGGGTATGCCAAAGCATGCATGCCAGTCAGAGCAGAACAATGTCAAAAAATGTGGCAAAGCAGTTTAATACTGTACATTTTATTTAAATATGTCATTACTGTATGTTTGTATAAAGTAAAATATCAAACAGTGCTATTTGTCTTGTTAAAAGACATTGCAGTTTTTGTTGCCATTTTTTTCCAGGGAGGCGAGAACTTAAATGTGGTCGACACATTGTTTTTTGTGCCCAGGAAAGTGAGAATTGCTCATTTGTCTACACACGAGCCCTGCTCGTATTCCATGACATCCTACAACATCTCGTCGTCAGCTTAACCATGTCAGCACCCTGCAAAAGGATCACAACCCTACGCCCTGCTCTCTTCAGACCTTCCCTTCCACTCAAAACACCCTCAGGCCCCAGTTTGGGTTCCAGTGACACCTAAGGGACTTCCCCGCTCTGTAACTTGCCCCCCTTTTAACACATTTGTCCTGTTTAAACACTTTCCAGTTATCACACTGCAGCCATTTGTTCTGCAGAAAACAACACACAAAGAAATCAACATGGGGCATATAGGGGCTTTTTGGATGACATAGTACACACTAAAGGTTTTTTAAAGTTCCCTGAGGATCATTTGGAACAGGTCCTAGCCGAATAACTGTTTTGAACTTCACATTTCACACATCTGGGCCTGACTTTCTGGCGTGTCCTGGTGAAAGAAGGTATAGCGTGCAGCGAGCTTTAATTGGCCCGCGATCAACACCGGGATTAGGTCATCGGAGTTGGACGGTGCAGCGGGGCTGTTCGGGACCAGAAATAAAGTTGACATATATACGTTGTACATCCCACAGAGAAGAGACCTACAGGAAGCGGGTGTAACATTTCGGAAAGCGCTACGGGGACATTTAAAAGAGGGCGTATGCAGAGGCACGCTGGAGAAAGCACAGAGGGATTTACAGGATATTGTTGCAGAAGAACACGTATTGAGTAAGAGAAGGTGCAGAGGGTAAGGTATTGCTAGCATGAATGAGAGTTGGATTCTTCGCTTTGGTTTTGTCACTCCCGGTCACCCTTCAACAGATCTGGCATTGTTAAATATGATCTCAGGCCAGCTCACGGAGCAATTACAACATGTTAGAAATAATATACACTGTTTTGCAAATGTTTTACTTCATTCCACCAACCCCCACACACACTTTCTGGCTGCAATTTGACTTCATCAGAAGGCAGAGGTGAAAATGGGGACAGCGCTTACTAATTCGGTATTACTTTGCCACGCTTCCACATTTTTATGACAGGCAAAATTGACCTGAATTAAATTTCACTGAATGTCTGTTTGTATTTAAAACAGCTGTACGAATCTAATATGAAATTTACACACATGAAAAAGCGAGTCAATCGAAAAAAGCGTATCAACATAATTGCATAAGGGCTATACAATTACATTAACAGACATTGGCACATAAATAAGAATAACAATTTGATGTGGCAAGCTTCCAGAGCGTAAACACTGCTCAGTCGCATGATGGCTTGGATGATTTAGCTGTCGCTGAGTGCCAGTGAGCTGAGTAGTTGTCATCTACTATTTAGACATTTCCAGAAAACATGACCGTTTCCCTGAAGAGGCGCACTTAATTCGCATGCCTGATGGGAAAAGCAGGCGAGTGATGGATTCTCTGCGTTTTGAAAGACGTCGCCACGTTTACCAGCTCAAACAGGCAGCTACCAAAAGCTGCAAAAACATAACCACATCTGCTGTTTTCTGTTGTTGTTGTTTCTAAGTTATTTAGACGTTGCACCCCATTACAAACCTACCCCTTTTTCATATATCATCGCTGTCAGGCGGAAACCCTGTATGTCCAAGTATGGTCAATGGTATGGTATTTATCTATCCTCACTTTGTCTGCTGTTTTTATGCATTATCAAAATGCATTGTTGAAAATAGCATGGGAACAATGCTATAACCTCTCTTGGACACTTGAAATGTCTGAGAATTCACAGAACTCCACCTTTTCCTCGCTCTGCGGGACCCGTGTGGCAGTATGTCACCTCAAGAGTGAAACTCTAACCAGGATAAGCGGTGTTGATAATGGTGGATGGATGGATGGATATTTTGTTCAAATCTAATTGTGAGGCGACAATGGACAGCCTGTATGAAACAGACTTATAAAATGACTGTTCTTTTCACTTGGATACCAAAGTGTACTCTTTGCATGATGGGGAAGGGCTTTACTTTAATCACTTATTTACATTGCACATGTTAAGCAAACAAATCTGAAGACTTACTTAGAGCTGAGACTGTCACGATACGTCGGTGGCATAGACAGATGGAAAAAAGTTATTTGAAAGTAATACATTTTCAGACAAATTGGATGATTTCGCCACAGTAGTTGGGAGCCACTGCACTCGGGCATATTTATTTACTTTACACTGGTCCGCATGAGTTTGTGAGTGTACACGTACAAGCGATTATCTCGCTGGCTATTTGTTTTTAGTTCATTGAAACCTAAAGAGAAAAACGTACTTACGCAGACACTCGTTGGCCTCGCGGGCGCTGGCCCTCTGCCATGGCCGGTCGTAGTGAAAGGGCTTACAGCGGTCACATTCGGGCCCTTCCGTGTTGTGCTTGCAGTCGCAAACCAGCTTGGCCTCCTTGTCTTTCAGGCAGCGTGATCCGTGGCCGTTGCACTTGCATCTTCCGCCTACCTGGAAGTCCCCCGCTGCGTAAAAGTACACCGGCAGAGTGGAGGTGACCGGTACGGGGTCTTCGTCCCTCCCTCCTCCGCCGTTGCTCCCGGCAGGCATTCCCAGCTCCCGCGACTGCTGAGGCCGACTGAAGACCACACGGATATCAGTGACGGTCACCCAGTCCTGAAGGACCGGGCTGTTGTCAAAGTCTTTGCCGGACGGTCGTCCATCTAAGGTGCTGAACGCAATGAGTCCTCCAGAGAGTGGGTAGAGGTCAGTGTGCCCGTCAGTACACAGAGCCTCCTGTTCATTCTGCTTTGTAATAGTGGCTTTGTTGGGCCGATTGTACACGCGTCGACATTGTGATGAGTAGAACTGGTAGGGCATCCATGTTTTGCCGTAGTCCATGCTCTTGTAGATGGCTAGTGACTCAGGTCTGGGAGAGCAGAACTGCAAGCTTACATAAGTGATTTCAAACTTTTTACCTAGGGAAAGAGTTAGAGTCACATTGTACGGAGAGGTGTTGAGGTTCTCCGACTGCCAGCAAGTCAAGTTGTGAGCCGAGTTGAGATCGGTGAGGTAGGAAGCAGGGTGGGAGCGACGGGGGTCGGCGGCGTCGCAGATTTGGCACGTCCGCACCGACGGTCGATCATCGCCGCGCTCCAACACGCTGCACGAACGGGACGGCGGCCGGCCGCACACGCTGGACACTGTCACCTCTTTGCCGAAGGCGGCGTTGATAAACTCGGGAATGCAGCGGCGGGCCGCACCGGTGTCGTCGTAGCAAGGGTCCGCCGGGGTCTGCTGCCCCGCGAAGGGGTTGTTGGCACTGTGTGAGGACGCTGAGCTCACCAAGAGGCACAAGCACAGCAGGTACGACCAGGGTTCCCTCATTCTGCTCCGAGGGCCTGGCTACCTATGAATGGACGCTTCTTCAGCTGTAAATCTGTGCAAATCTACCAGAGAAGTAGTGTGAGTAAATGCGAGCGGCGAGAGTGCGTGCAGACGTGTCGGACTTCTCACTAAAATCTCTCTAGCCGTGCTTAATTGCAGCCCAGAGGAAGGAGATTGTCAGTGCTCGGTGACCCTTCACGTAAGGCCCTTCCTGCAGGAGACAGATACAAACACAGAGGTCAGTGTCAAACTTATATTGTTACCACAAAAGGAAATAACTAAAAGATCAGTCAGTCAAGCGCAGGCCTCTGCCAAGGCTGAGCAATCACAAACATGTCTGTGTAACTGCGTTGACCAAAAATTCTGACATGTTGAGCCACGTAGTTTCACCCGAGTCCTGTAGCTTGTGGCAATATGCAATACAAAGAGCTGCAACACTAAAATGTCTTCACCTGAAGTCCAAACTGCACTCGAACAGCCCATCCAGCCCATCCATCCATCCATCCATTTTCCATCCCACTTTTCCTTATTACGGTCGCAACTGACCGTCAGGTCCGCAGTTAGTTATGACATTGGACTCCAACAGTGAAGAGGAAAATTTATTTCTTGAGCCGCAACTCCTACTTCCACAAAGTATGTGAGTTACTAACTAATTAACTATAAATGTATTTTCCGCTAAAAAAAAAAAACAGTCAAAGACATGATGATGACAGACATGATTGCCGAAGAGCAGAAACTATTTTGAAGGTGTGTATTTTAGGGTGTTCTTCAACGTGGATTGGTGATAAACAATCATGACACTATATTTGGTTAATTGAGGAGAAAGCAGCATTAGGATCATTCAATGACGCGTGAATACACCACAAGTGATAACTGTTTAGGATTTGCTTTCAATCCTCATTGATTGGTACCTGAGTGACATCATTTCTACACCCTCAGATAGACAAGGGGCCCCTTGGTCCCAAAGAAATCTTCAAGGGGTTCAGGGTGAGAAAGCTATTGGGGGGTGGAAGACAGAGAAGGGGATGAATAAGGCCTGGGGCTTTTCCTTCCCTAATCCCCCTTTTCCTTCCCTGGGTGTCAAATCTAGAGGTGCCTCATTTGAAAACTGACAGCTGAAGGGGTTTTGAGAAGGGAACCACATCCCTCTTTGTGTGCTATTTATTAAATTACAATGAATCACAGCCGCCACCTCCTTCTGCCCGCACTCTCTCCCTCATACAACAGCATCCCTCTTCATCGGGAAAGGACAAAAGGTGGCCTCTGTATCCACTTCAGTCAAGCGCAGAAAGCAGACAGATGGATTTAAGGGCAGTCGGAAAGACAAAAGTTTTGTTCTTCCTATGTGTGAAGAGTCCAAGGATTGCAACCCTTCAAAAACAAAACAAAAAATGAGTGCACTGCCAAAAGAAGGCACTCATCTGCACACTATTTGGCCTCACTTCAAGTGAAGACTTAGTGTTAAAAGAGAGTAAAATTACCCAACGTAGGAAGAAAATGTCAAGAAAATAGGATATATAAATGCTGCTTATGGTGTGTGAAAGGTAATATTACACTCATTCGAAAATGTGTATCAATGTGAAAGTGTATTCGAAAATGTGGATCCTGGCATCATTCGTATCTCTTGGGATGGTGCACCTCCAAATTTTGCACTTTGATAAATAATACGTGTCCAAATTCCTGGCTTGAATATAATGGCCAACACATTAGGTACCCTTGTGTAATCGAACGACATTCAATACAACAATTATTTCTCCTTTACAAAGATGATCATATTCATTTTGACATTTTCAGAGAAGCATGTATTTAAAGTCTCTGAAAACCCTGCCAAATTTGAATGAATTAAAAACAAAAACATGCCTCGCTCAACTGTTAAGCAAATACGAATTCCACTACCTGGAAAAAGGGGTGCTACTTCGCCTAGCATCTTTCTTATGCCAACAAATCACTCCATGTGTTTCAAGCCTCCGTTGGCTGGAATATATCCCACCGGGCCGTCACGTCAGACTTCCCCCCCAATTCTCATTTGCCTTTCTCTTCGTGATGTGCGTGCACTCACGGCTGACAACGAGGCACTCTAAAAGGGCCACGCCAGCATGAAGAAGCCCCTGACTACATGCAGGCTGTCAAAAGTTTTTTTTCCTCCACCATCGCTTTTTCCCCTCTCTCTCTATTACGTGCATGCACTCACGGCTGACAATGAGGCACTCTGAAGTGGAGCCGACTATCCGAAGGGAAGATGCATTTTCGTAGTATAGTCATCGCTAACTAGCTAACTGCACGTTGCAAGTTTGGTGGATAACTGCTGATGCAAATGAAGGCGCGCAAGTTCTTACAGTGTTTTGCCCCCCCCCCCCCATGCCCACCACCCCAAAAAAAAAACCTGCAGTGTTTATCTGCTCAACTGAGGACTACATAGTTCCCAGTCTTTGTATATGCTTTCAGCAACGTATAATGTATTTAAAACCAAATATCCAAATTCACTTTACAGGGTATGCAAGTTTGTTTATTACTGTTATTAAAGAACCTCATTGCTCATACTGCGAGGCATTTCTAACATTTTGCTAAATTAGTAAACCAACGTCAACAGCATTTATTTTGTAAAGGCAGACGTTTGGACACAGTTGCAGTGGATCATTGAGTTCATATCCCCTTTCGTGCCATGCTTTTGAATCAGCTTTAAAAAGCAAAAAAAAAAAAAGATTCTTCCCAAAGAAATGAAAGGCATGCAAACATTACTGAAAAGGAACATCCCGTGCTGTTGCAATCATTGTATAAAAAATGGATTTCAAGGAAGGAGGCTGCCCATAAATGATTAGAGAGGGAATGGGACATCGATCAATTGCATGTGTCCGAGTAGGAGGAGGTTGAAGTGGGGAGAGTTCATCAGCCAAGGCACTCCATCAAAAAGGCTCAGTACCGCAGGGAGGACACATAGGGACGACTGATGGAATTAGCAAATCATTAGCATGCGGGCCCAGCTTCCAATAGCAGCAAGTTCATCCAAGGAAAAAAAAGCAAGCAG
Organism: Phycodurus eques; assembly: GCF_024500275.1. Lineage (NCBI taxonomy): Eukaryota > Metazoa > Chordata > Actinopteri > Syngnathiformes > Syngnathidae > Phycodurus > Phycodurus eques. The sequence continues at coordinate 6,657,627 of NC_084543.1, read as the reverse complement.
AGGATTGGAGAGGGGAGAAAGGTGGTTGAAAGTTTGCAGAGATGGAATGAAGACACGGGAGGTAGAAGGAAGTAGGAAAAGTTGTTAAAAGCTTCCAGATTTAACAACTCCGGGAGAGTAAATGAGATGAGCCTGCAAGATGTTAAAAGTAAAGACATAATCACACGGAGAGTCAGTGCGCAGACATGGAGGGTGAGCGCAGACAGAGATTAATGGACGCAATAGGAGGGAGACAGCGACAGGACGAATGTGACTAGGGCACAAAAATATGGATGGATGGGGAGAGACACTGAAGGGAGACAGATTAAGGTGGACGACTGCGACGGTGCGTGTCAGTGCCTGGAATGACTAAATATGGCGCGGCCTGGGAGATGAGCGGGTGGTTGAACAGAGTGGGAACAGTGACAAAGCACACTCTCTGGAGGGGATGCTAGCTTTTTTTTCTTTTTAATAAAATCCTCATGACGTCTCCCATATCATAATAAAAAGCACAGGTTTCATGTAATCTTTTAAGATCAATATTCTTGCTCGCCAATGTGGTCTAGATGGCTGACATTTGTAATACTAACAATGTGTCTCAACATAAAAAAAAAAACCCTCAGCATTCAACACTCATGGTGTGCTCATGCATTGTTTTTTTTTTTTTTTTAGATGTGGTTGATGCTGAAACTGCTGCTGAAATCCTTCAGGTCGAAATATTTGAGAAAATATTTTAATGGACTTTAACGCTGGCGTCTTTAATAAACTGCAAGCAAAAAAAGAAACCAAAAAAAGAATTGTTTTCAGGCTTATATGTACAGTATTTGGGGATCTTAAAATGTCTTTCATTACCTTCTGAAGACTGTTTTTTTTTCTAAGAGCAATTGATAAGGTTTTGAATTTAAAAAAGAACCTTTGTTTTATCCCCATCGGTTTTAGCCCATTAGTGAATAGATTTCATAGTAATTGGTTGCATAGTCCATTGTATGGACATACATACATTGTATGTAGGCTGCAAAATCGAAAACAAAAATCTATAAAAACATAATCAAATCTAGCAAACCATGTTACAAAAAAAGGAGTGCAAATGTAAATACATACTGCATTGCTTGTTGTCAGTGTAACATTCCTCTATGTATTGATGGCAATGGAATTGCACTTCAACCCTCAGTGTATAAACTAGGGCGGTGTTGATTCATTTGGCCATTAGGCATCTGATAAAATATGATAAGAATATCAGGTTTTCCACATCCAAGTTGTGCATTGCCACAAAGAGCACTCGGGCAATTTGGCAACTGGAACACGGTTGATCATCCGGTGCCAACCAACCAATTAGTCAAGGTAGATGATGTAGGGCAAAAGGGAAGAGAAATGAGATTAAAAAGAGGCGGGGTGAGGTGGAGGGGAGCGGGAAGGACAAGAACGGGAGGACGACAGGGTGGTCTTGTGGTTTCAGCAGAAACATTCCGGGATTCGTTTTTTCAGCTTCTCCCTGTCACTGGGAGATCATCCCATGTTGAGTTGTCTCCCTTTCAAGCATGGGCGCCTCAGTCAGAGTTCACAGATTAGGAAAACAGAAGTCGCTGAGAGGCTTTATTTGGCTTGGGTGTATAGTGGTGGGCTCCAGGTTGCATTTTTTTTTTTTTTTTGATGGGGGGTTGGCGGGGGGGGGGAATAGGAGCGGGACAGCTGAGCCGCTTTGTATCCCAAGCGGGAGCCTCTCACGCTGGTCGGGTTGACCCTCTCGAAGATGGTGCGCAAAGGGAGGTCCTCTCTCAGATAATAGTGAGTGGAGGCCCGATATGGTGCCCTGCTGTACCTCCAGTCTGCTGTACAGTAATCCCTGGTGGGGTTATTAGCAGCTTTCTATAACTACTGAGGCTTTTTTTCTTTTTTTAAACAATGCTGACGACGGAGTCACCTCCATTGTCACGAGAAATGCTAAAAGATGGACTGTATGAAAACTACAGTAATAGTAGTCGCCGATGCACTCTCAGCTGTTTATTGAATGGGACAAACAGTCAAAAACACAAATACAAAATGAGCTCACTCATAAGGAACAGCTGTAGGACACAAGTCACACCCAGCTTGTGATGTCATCCATTAGGCGACGCCCCTTAGAGCCACGCATCCAGCACACAAATACTACAGTACGCTTACAAAACCAGTTTATTTCTTCACATTCTCTTTCATTGTGTTTTTATACAATACAGTGCAATTTTTTTAATTAAAGGTCCCATATTTTGGCTATTTAGACCTCCATAGCGTGACTCTCTAATATGGACTTAGTCTATCAGTGTCAATTTCATTTTGATAAACACCTTGGTTTTGTCATATGAGTGTCCAGAAAAAGCCCCTCTGACAGCTACTTCTGTTCAGCCCAGTTTTGTCCATAGTTGGCAAAGACCGATCCCTTTCCTCTGATTGGTTGCCTCCGTGTAGAAGACCCACTTGCGAGAGCACACGTATTTGTTTTGCTGACAGCGCTGGCTCGTGAGCGGAGAGGTAGGCGGAGATCTTTGCTAGTGACGTAAATAAGCTTGTGAAATTCGAATGACCTGATTTCAGGAACGCGTGGACGATATTAATTCATATTTCACATGTTTACTGAGGCACCATAGAGACAATATTGCATCTCAAATACTATAAAAAGTTGGTTTGGTAAAATATGGGACCTGTAACAAGCCCTGCTGTGAGTAGCGAAAAATGCTAGTAATTGACACCCCCAAAATTTATAAAATGGCATATAATGATTCAATCATATATACACCAAACTATGACCCCAAAACACTTTAATATAATTTCAAACATGTCTTATAACATTACCCTATGGCTTACAGCTGATTTGATTTTAAAATAATATACCCCAGAAGTGCGCATATAGCAAAACATAAATGTGACAAAGGCTCGCCACTAACAACCCAGGCTAAACTTAAAAAAAAAAAAAAAAAGATATTAGTCCTTCAATCGAGATGTATCACTTCAATAAACTTTGTTGACACCAATTACTAATTCTTCATTAACCAGGGCTTGGGTATCATCCTGAGGGATTTTAGGGAGTTACAGAAAGAGCACACACACACACACAGACACACACACACACACACACAAATACAGCAATAGGAGTTTTTTTTTTTTTTTTTTTTTAAACAAATAGCTGAACTGAAAATAAAAATGAGTTTGTGAACAGTGAACTGGGAATAGACGGCCTTCATTGTAATAGGAAAAAAATAAGATTATCATATTATCAAAGATTTTAAAAAAATAATAATAATATAAAAAAAAAAAAAAAAAAAAAGAGTATTGGCAAAATGCACAATTAATCCTGAGATGATCTTCACAAAGCTTATATGAGTCACTACTCTTGGATCTTGTGACAAATGATTAAGTTTTGTGTGACTCATAAAGCTTATTTTTCGGAACATTTAAGTTAGTATTTTCATTCTGAAATGCATGACCTTATTTCGACTTTAGAGGTTGCACCGTATCTTTGTTCAACAATGGAGGTGTAGGAAAAGGCCTTGTATGCGACACGCACACACCCAGACACACAAATACATGCACGCACACACAGAGAGAGTAGGGCAAATAAACCTGTCCATATGAATCAACATGACTGACAGGCCTCAGGTAACAGAGGTCAGATATCAGTGGCCTGCTTGATGACGGCCATCTCCACAGCGGTGACGACAATCCTCGTGTTTGCGTAAGCGTGTGTGTGTCTGAGACAGAGATTGGTAGCGAGGTGAGTGGGGTGTGGGGAGTTCAGGGCAGGAGGGGGTGGACTTTCCCAGCTGAGGGCGTCATTAGTCGAGGGATCACTGACAAATTTTTAAACCCTGCTCATGTCTACTCTGGGAAGGAAGGGGGCATGGAAGCATGCCTGGAGGTTTCAAACACAACATTTCATTTTTGAGCTGTCGTGCAAATTGCAATTATAATGATATACTAACAGTATTACTTAAAGTAGTCACACACAAAAAAAATAAATAAATAAAATGCAATGCACTTGACTCACTTGACTTGAGTCATATGGCTTAAATTGATAAGTTTAGGACTTGGGACTTCCTTGTTTAAACCTTATGCAAGACTCAACTTGAATTTGATTTGGTATTCATGAGACCTGACTTGACTTCGATTTGAACTCAGTATAAAACCCCCGAAAGCAGGTAAACTACATTAACTTGACAATTGACAATTAGCTGGTCAAACATGAACTCAGCTTCATGTTGGTGGTGCTTTTAATTGAGAAGACAATAAAGCATACGGCGGATACGGCGACTGGTTTTAAAAAGCTATGTGATTGTGAATGTGTTCGTACAGCTAGCAAGTATAGATTCTGAGCGCAAAGTGGCTAATGTGTGACGAAGAAAAATTCACTCAACTTTAGTGGGGATTCGACTTGTTTGATTTTTGCCGCAGTAACCTGAGAGTTGAAACGTCAAGGTTTAGACTTGAAACTTCCTTTCAAATTTCACATATGTGACTCGATCCCATCGCTGCTTATTCCTATCTCCTCATCTAAGAAAACGAGACGCTGAAGTTGAACGCCCCACAAAACAATGTATCAGGTTCTGGCCGGGACTCCAAGCAAGGGTCTCAAGATCAACACAATCTCATCCAGCGTCGAACCTTTAAGGAGAGAAGGTTCTAGGTGTATAACGAGGTCAAGGTAGTTCTCACAGCCTTTGCACAAAAGCAGACAAAATTGCTTCTAGGCCAAGCTACAGCGTGTTTTTCTGTGTCTAAGGTGTACTGTGAGGTCAGAGTTTTGGTGAGAAAATGGGAGGGTAAAGGAGGAGGAGGAGGGCATACAAACATGAGGAAGGGTAAGAGTCTGAGGCATTAGTTGAGCTGCTAGACTGAAGGGTTAAAAAGGGTTAATTGGCCAGAACCATATGAAGGAGTGGGGGACAATGAGAGCTTATTATACTGTGTTTTAGACATAATTCCCCCCACATTTTACTAGACAGTACTAATAAGGGAGGTAAGAAATGAGAATTTGCTTTAGGGTCATAATATTCTCTTAACATACGAAGATGTAACTTAATCTTTTTGATGCTACACTGGCTTGTAATCCGAAGAGAAGTCTCAAAGTCATTCTCAAGCCATTTTTGCAGTCTGTTATCATTGGTGGACTGGCTAGGACACCACTCAGAGTTGTGAACAATGTTTGAACTTTGAGCCTATCCCAGCTATCATCGGGCAGGAGGCGGGGTACACCCTGAACTGGTCGCCAGCCAATCGCAGGGCACATATGAACAAACAACCCTTTTCACTCACATTCACACCTACGGGCAATTTAGAGTCTACAATTAACCTACCATGCATGTTTTTGGGATGTGGGAGGAAACCGGAGTGCCCGGAGAAAACCCACGCAGGCGCGGGGAGAAGATGCGAACTCCGCACAGGCGGGGCCGGGGATTGAACCCTGATCCTCAAAACTGTGAGGCTGTCGTCCACCGTGCCGCAGTTTTGTTAGTTAACATATCCAATCATTAGCTTCACTCATTTAGTTTTTGACAATGTTCGCTTTCACATCCTTAAGCCCCACCGCACACTGAGCGACGTGGCTGAACACAACTAAACTGTCGTGCTGGTTGTAGTTACTAGTTTTCAACTCAGTTTTACAATAATACTTAACATTTATAATTTCAATTATGCCTCTGGCTAAAAAGCGAAGCATGGAGAATCTTTGTCACCGAAATGCACGAGTGCTATCGATGGCAACAGTCTCTCAAATATCAAGACACTTTCCTTCATTTCTTGCCTGTTTCCTCTCTTTGTATTATAATTCAGTTACGGAGACCAATTCGCTTCTTCTTTGACAATCGTGCCATGTTGTTTGTGGTTCAATAAAAAAAAAAACAATATAGTCCAGTACAGATGGAGTCTCAAAACATTTCACAATCACAACACCCGGGGCTGTTTTTCTGTTAATATGTGTGTACGCTGACTGTAATTGTTTGCGATTGCGCAGTTCAATTGCGCTCGGTGTGCGGTGGGCCTAAAGTGAGTCATTCATAAAATTAATAAAAGAAGCACTAACATGCAAAACGTTTGTGCCTTTTTGCCAAAAACACACAAAAAAAGAGAAGGCACATGATGATTTCTTACTGGTGCTTAATGTTTTCTCTTTTAAATGCGTGGGAAAATTTGGAGCAGTGAGTTTGGATGTTGGACAAGTTAGGTGTTGAGAGGAAGTGGTTTGTTTAGAAGCATGGAAGGATTTAAGGAAATTAGAGGTGAGCACGCTTTTAAAACACTTTGTAGGTTAAAGTCTGCAGCCTTTTCCCACCCCCAAAAATCGACTTAATAGTGTGTTCTTTTTCCCTTTATTGCTCAAGAGCAACATGTAGTCAGGAGCAATGATTCCGCTTTGAGCTCACGAAATAAGTTTATCAAATGTTTGGAATTCTTGGATGGTTGCGTGGCCCTTGTTAAATCATGGAAGCACATTTTGTTAAGGATGCTAAAACTCCCGCCACGATATTTAGATGAGGGCTTCTCAAAGTTTTTGGGTCCAAGAAACCCCTTCCAGGGGAGAAATTAGTTTTTTTCCGAGAACCCTGTTATAATCCTAACGCAAATTAAACATAACTACCTAGTGTACCCAAAATTACCATAGCAACTAAAGCGTTGCTCATTTTGCGTTGCTCATTTTGCGCTATTATGATAAGAAATTCATAGTTTTCAGAAAATAAAATGAAACTAAAGTTGGATTTTTCAAGAAAACAGCCACAATCTTTATAAAAACAAAGATGTACATTATTTTGTAGTGTAAAAAGATGTATGTATTACGAGAACAAAGTTATATATTTTCTAGAGAAAACTAAAAGTCATACTATTCAAGTCAAAGCTAAACAAGGGAACATTTGATTGTTTTCATTTTTTAAGGGAATTTCAAAAACAACATTATTCTCATGGTGTTAAGCCTTTTATTCTGGAAAAGAAAAAGAAAAAATAAGACTACATTCTCAAACAAATACTATATAATATATATCTATAATATATAGAATAGTAAAAGATTCAATCCGAGATGTTCACATGAACAAGGTGGTTGGTGGGCACACGCACACATGCTCCAGACCACCCGACACATGCATGCAGGCCAAGCGGGACGCGGGGAGCAGGCAGGATGAAGCATGCCGATATTTGCCCGCGCATCGTCTTCCCGCTGCCAGACACATCTTGAGTGTCACGCCGACGGACGGCAGGTATTTTAACACTTTAGCAGGCAAGGTGAGGGCATAAGCATGCACACCACACGCAAACACACACACACAAGCACAACCACTTACATCAAGACTTTACTTTCACTTCTAACTTACAAGCGAATGAATGAGTTTCACATTCCAGTTCCATCCACTGCACTCCACACATGAAATATCATTTGGCCATCAATGTTTTTTTGTTTTTTTTTTGTCCCGAAGGAACGAACAATTAGCTTGTAACATACATCCTTGGAATTCACTAGTTCAAAAAGAAACAAACATCCAAACAGTGTTCTTTTTGTCGACTAAACTTTGATTTCTACCTCCTCCAAGGTTGGTTTCATCACTGTCTGTGACCAAGCAATTTGCATAAAAGTGTGTAAAGGGGTGGTGTGCGGTCCAAGGAAGCCCAACATTACATTCGGTGAAGCTCTCGACCAGAACATGCCTTCATTCCTCTGTGAAAAAAACTAATGAATATACACTGAACACAAATATAAACGCAACACTTTTGTTTTTGCTCCCATTTTTCAAGAGATTCAATAGATTTCTATAGACACAAAATGCCTTTTTCTCTTTTATTGTTCACAAATCTGGCTAAATCTTTGTTAGTGAGCACTTCCCCTTTGCCGAGATAATCCACCCACCTCACACGGGCGCCGTATCAAGATGGTGATGAGACAGCATGATATTGCACTGGTATGCCCTGGGCTGCCCACAATAAAAGGCCACCCTAAAATGTGAAAACAAAAGTGTTGTGTTTATGTTTTTGGTCTGTGCTCAATTTAGTGTCGTTCGAGTTTTCTATCCACTACGCGCCACACATGAACTATCTACCTAATAGCCATAACAGATTTATTTATTTATTTATTTATTTATTTTTTACTTTCAAGGAACTAAAAAATATTCCATGTCAGATCTAGTGTAGATGCAGATTAGTTATTTACAATAAAATTAAATAAAATTAAATAAAATGAAATAAAATAAACTGTACAAACAGGTGTTCTATTGTGGGCTAAGCTTGAATTTTTACCCCGACCAAGTGTATATTCATCACTGTTTGCGACCCACCAATTTTCCATTTCTCTGTGAAATCTAAATGACAAACAAATCAGGTACGGGAAAGATTGTTCAGCCTTGGCAGAGGTCTGCGCACTAATAAATGTAATTCTAATTTTAATTAATATTTGTCCTTAAGGCTTACATTAAGGCAACATGTGACATAACAGTAACTAAAGAGCATCTTCAAGGCGTTCTCTGTTGAGTGAAAATAGACATGTTTGAATTGAAAGTTAGCGCTTAACATACTGTATTAAGAAAGGGTTAGGTTGCCCGAAAAACTGCTGGTGGCTAGAATTGTGATTGTTCAGATAAAAAATAAGATTGTCTATTTACTGTATGCAAAATGTGGGGGGGGGGGATCAAGGTGTTAAGAAGTGGAAAGATAGTTTTAGGCATTAAAAATGAACAAACAACTGATTGCACGAGTGAGCCGTTGAAGCCAAAGAAGAAACAAAATTGGGTCGGTCCACGTTACTCAAACTGTTCCGATTGATCTGCTTCAGTTTTTGTGTTCTCCGTGCCAATGCGAGCACCCTTCTGACCCCCAGCACACATGCATACGCAACACAGTGACCAAAATCTGCAGAGTGTTGCCTTGGATTAGCTTGCACACATCATGTGGCTGCAGCTGCTCCTGGCTCGACTTTCTCCTGTTTTTGTTCATGGTAGAGACCCAGCGCACTGCAATTAAATAATGACGATTCATTGCCAAACACACACACACACACACACAAGTGATGCTTTGTGTTCAAACATTGCTCACATCCTTGACCGATTCAAATTCCGAGATTCCTTGGGTGGATTGAATCCAGTCGTTAGTGGTGAGAAGTAGGTCAAGTGGCTGACACTGTTTCAAGGGGCAATAGGTGCATACTTTAAGGCCATTGAAGCATTTAAGATAAGAAGAGCTGGACGGGACTGTCGCTTTCAGCTCCGGACTCGTTTGAGAGCAGACTGTGTGAGCTTCGACGGGGTGGAGCTCATCGTTTGAGAGGGTTTGATATTACACTCAAGAGTTAATCGCTTAAAGCGCCGTAGAAAACACAAAACAGTCTCGAATGGAGGTACAATAGGAGTCAAGCAAGTCACACTAAAGGACTAGTCATTGGACTAAATTCCCAAGATTCCAATGTGTTCACGGTACAAAAGCAGTGCATTTAAGGCACCAAAATATACCAATAAAAATACAATGATGTGCATTTTTTTGATAGTATCATGTCTGAATAAGGCACTGCTGTTAAACTTGTACTCTGATTTCATCTTCTGATTTTGCACATTCTATACAGTGGTCTAATTTGTCACTGTAACCCTGTCAGGAATAGGGTTACAGTGGCTCAATGCAGAATCTACACTAATATTCTTCATAAGGCTCATTATTAGGTAAAGAAAATGGACAGGTATGTAAACAAAAAAACCTGACTATAATCAATGATAATGATGGCAGGGTTTAATGCTAATGTGTAAATGTACATTTTTAAATTTTAAAAACATTGTTTTCTTTATCTAATTTAATCACTTAGCGAAGTGATCTGAAAGTGTGGTACAAGTACCACTAGTGGCGCGCGAGCACCCTCTAGTGGTATGCGGAAGAACCGCTGCCCAAGTGCAGTTCAGTAGTATTTAACTTTTTTCAACATTTGAATTAAATCTTTAAGAACTATGTCTTTTAAAACATTTATTTAGGTCCAACTTTTTTCTGCAATACATTTTAATTTAATCATTATTAATCACCTTTATTTAAGCACAGTGTTTATGTCCAAACTGCAAATGTTACAGCAGGCTTCCAATATTAAATATTATTATTTTTATTTTTTTTATGAACACTGCTACGCCTACTATTTGAAAGCAGCTCATTATAGTGCTACTTGGAGAGCAAAGTACTTTTTTGGTGGTACTTGGTGTAAAACAAAAATCAAAATAGTAGAATTATTTGTTGGAAACATTCCATGTCGGCATGCACTTTAAAAAAAATGAAATTGAGAATTAGTTTTTGGAATCATTCGCTGTACAAAACATTCTAAGTGAAATTCACTCAATTGAATTAAATCCACTTCAGCTATATTACATTTATTTAATTCAAGATCATCTATAATAATTGCAATGACTTAAAATGTTGAGCTCCATGAACTTAAGTCTATATCTTCCATTACTTAGTTTTGTTCATATTTTTCAAATAAACTCAAGTTATTTACAGTGTAAAAACATCGGTGTCTCGTTTGCAATTTGACGACGCAACGTTACAATGTCATTTCTTGTGGAGAGAATGCTTTTCAGGTGGAGATGGAGTACGAGGTGGGAAAATATTGGGAGTGACACACACATGTTGAAGGAAGAAGGCAGCCGAGCCGCGTTGCTTGCTTTGGCATGCACCCTTGGCTCGGAATCGCCCCTTAAGCTTCCACCTCCTCTCGCGCAGTTCATGCAGACTTCTTTCTGCTGCTAACCCCCCCCCCCCCCTCCCTCCCCCCCTCCCCCAAATGCTGAGAATGACACCTGTCTGTGAATGTGCGCGCACTATACACAAGCTCATCTTATAATAAGGTCCTGACAGCCACTGGCTTTATTTAAAACTAATTACAGGTTGATGTAACCTGTCATTTCCCACTGCATGCAAACACGCTTGCTGAAATAATAAATAATCATATTAAACTTACCGGGCAAGCCGTATTTGCTCCACAAATGAGCCTTTAGGAAGTCCTTGAGTCAAAAACTGTCCCTTAAATCTCTCTCACAGGCGACTTTCTTGGTTTTGTTTCAGAGCGTTAAAGGCAACGGCGTGGCACGTGAAAATGTGGACCACCTCTCTCTCATGCGCACCTCGACCCAACTGAGAAGCGAGCAGTCTTCCATATGTTGTAAAGTGAGCCCGGAGTAGGCTACTCCCCATTCAAATCAAACACACATTTTCTCCAAGCATGTGTGCGGGAGAGGAGGGAGTGACGGGTGTGTGTGTGTGTGTGTATGTGTGTGCAAAGGGGAGGGGAACCAAATATTCCAATTACACACTACATGCATTTTGTTCGTGTTCAACTTGATTGCACACTAATTAAAGTGTTGCGAAGAAGCTACAACCCCCCCCCCCCCCCGAAAAAAACCCACCCAAAACCAAAATCTCCTGTTTTCCCACCTCAAACGCCACACAACTGCTCTCACTTTTTACAACACATACCTCCTGCAGCTTTCACGCACTCGTCCCTGACATATGGAGGTCGTAAGGAGAACTTAACATTGAACATGTTGATGGAGAGAAAGAAAGAGAAGAGAGAGATTTTGTGATGATTGAGATGGCTGTTATTCACAATATATTTGTGTTTGTGCATTTCTAAGGCCAAATGACTTTATTTATTGCACTTGTATAGGAACTTTCGTTCATTTACATTGCATTTTGTTCAGGCACGCGGACACATAGACCCCAAGTGGTGATCAAGCACATGCCCGTTTTGCCCTGGATGAAAAAGTAGACTTTTTCCTGCAGCCCATTATTTTCTTCATTCATCAATATTTGGAAAAATAAAAATGACCCTCTGTGTCATCAATTCCAATTATATATGCAATGAGACCCTCTAATGCTGCGGAGGCTCTCTGCAGATGATGGCGTGTGTGGTGAGATGTGACTAGAAACATTTTAAGAAAAGCCTGAACAGCTTAATCAGAGGCACTTTAAATTGTGACAGTTGTGTGTGGACTCTGACTTAACATGAGTTTAATTGTGATTGTTTAATTCTGTACACACACATCCCATTTATCCAAGTTGTTTATTTTTATTTCCCTTCTCTAATGTATATAGACTGTAATATTGTACATTGAGTTCAATATATATTAATGCTTTTTCTTATTGCATGAATAATTTTGGCGGCACGGTGGACGACTGGTTAGAGCGTCGGCCTCACAGTTCTGAGGACCCGGGTTCAATCCCCGGCCCCGCCTGTGTGGAGTTTGCATGTTCTCCCCGTGCCTGCGTGGGTTTTCTCCGGGCACTCCGGTTTCCTCCCACATCCCAAAAACATGCATTAATTGGAGACTCTAAATTGCCCGTAGGTGTGAGTGTGAATGGTTGTTTGTTTGTATGTGCCCTGCGATTGGCCGGCAACCAGTTCAGGGTGTACCCCGCCTCCTGCCCGATGACAGCTGGGATAGGCTCCAGCACGCCCGCGACCCTAGTGAGGTGAAGCGGCTCAGAAAATGGATGGATGGATGAATAATTTTGGCAATGGGTGCCCTTTTTTGGGCTTGAGCACTTGCCCTTCAAAATGTCTGCATATGCCCGGTTTTGTTGTAATATATGGGAAAACAAGAACTGTACACACAGTTAGATGCACAAAACAGCTTTTCAATTTCCCCCCATGTTTCATCTGGACCTTCTGAGTCCTGGAAAAAGTGTTATATATAATCAGAGTAAATCTATTGCTTTTGCACTTTTTATTTTTTTATTTTATTAGTTCAAAAAGTTACCGCGGAGTCCAATAATGAGCTCATAGTGTGGATTACACCCACTTCCCCGTATTTCTTGCCTCCAGCATTAAAAATCCCTCTAAGCTGATCAACATTCCTGTTGAAGCCACTGTAGCATCCTCCGATGGGAACAGGGCGCTCATTGTGATTGGGCCGAGGGCTCGCCTTGTGCCATTCAAGCAGCCAATGGGTTCAAAGCGGCGGTCTAATTAGAGACAGACTCCGCCCACACGTCTGGAGCCAATCAGCTGCTCATTAGTCAAGACTCCCAGCTGACTCGGACACGCCAATCACGCACCCCTAAATTATTTGACACCCTTCAATCGGAAAATGTGTTGTGCAATGTCCCGGATATGTTTTACATTGCTAGCAATTTACGTTGTCATTACATTTGTCTCTTAATGTGTTGTAAAGCGGGCCTAAAATAACATAAATACATGAACATACGCTCAATTGATTGTTTCTTGCAATATGGGAAAAAAAAAAAAAAAAAAAGGACAAATGACATTGTTGTCTCACGCGCCATGGAGTTTAAAAAAAAAAAAAAAAAACGCATTGGGAAAGACACAAAGGGACACGGCGGTTGCTTTATGTAAATCAACTCTTCAATTAGGCGTGAGAAAGGTCAAAGTGACTGTCACAAAAAGGAATGTCGAAGAAACACTCACATGGGATTCCAGCTTCTTACACTTGGAGCCCGAGTGAGTGAGTGGTGGTGGTGGTCGTTGTTGTCCAAGATGGAAGACCCCCCACACAGTCAGACAATTCATGGCAGCTTCTGTGGATTCCCCCCCCCCCCCCCCCCCCGCTTCTTCTTCTCCCTTTTAGGCACCCCCATTGGCAGGCGTGTGTACTCACAAACGACATTTACTCAAGTAACGTTTTGAATTCATTGTACTTGGCAGGGTAGTTTTAATGCAATATACATTTTACTTTTTTTTAATAACGGAGGGCGGAGTACAACACAGAACAGCTACCGTATGTCCCCTGCCTAAAATGTCAGCATTTCAGCCTACAAGAACTTTCAAGAGGCATATTCTTGGTCTGCGTTCGAACAAAGTCAAATCTGCGGTATGTGCTATTTCACGTGTAAATAATAACACTCATAATAATAATACAGTTTATTGCAGATGAATTTGCCCTAGTTTGTGATTTTATTAGGAAAAAAAACATGATTTCATATTGTAATTGTTGGGAATTATTTGAATTCTTTACACTTCACTTTGACTTGAGTTCTATTATTTTAAAGTAACAGTACTGTTACTTGAGTGTGCATTTAGGCTTTTCTTCCACCTGTGCCCATTGCTGTGCTCAAGACAAGACAAAGGAGTTGCTTTTCTTTTCAACGGGGAATGGACGCTCTCTGGTGGCCGCACGTCTCAACAACTCTCACCTCCAAACTCACGTCATCAATGTAAAAAGAGAGCTAAGCGACCCAAAACATTCCAAATGACATTTTTGGTCATTCATTCTATCCCTAATTGAAATCAGACAGCCAAAGGTTTCCCATCATTGAAAAAAAAAAAAAATGAAGTTGGGATGATGCGAACGAACCACATACTCACATTGAATAAAGATGGACCGATTTTTGTTCATTATTAATAAATAAATATTTTTGTAATATTTCCCCCCATTTCATGCATATGATAATTGTGTTTTGTTCTTTTAAAGAGGTCAGCATCCATTAAAAAAAAAAAAAAATCACACATTTAATTTACATTCCATTGTATTTTCTCAACATTCAAATTTTGTTCTTATCCTAATAATTTCTTGTATACATTTAGAAAGAACGAGCATGAACTTGACTGACGTTTTGGAACTGGATGGTAACAGTGGTGAATTGCTGCGGGACAATTTTGGGGGGATTTGCTGTTAACATTTGATAAAAGACCATGGTGGTGAGAATTTAGCTTCTTTTCTTGGTGTCTACATGTGTGATCAAGCCATAAGGGGGGAAAAAAACCAACTAAACTGATTGCTATTGAATGCATGTGTACAGGTATGGTATTTGGACCCTTCATTTGTGTGGAATTCAGCATCATTATCTCAAAGTGCTGCCAGCTGCAAGCGCTTGGGAGTTCTTATTTGAACTCGATGTGTGGTTTCTGAAAATAGAGAACCAAGCGGCAAACCAGGAAAACTATAACAAAAAGTTTGGTTTGACATACTGGATATTCCGGAGCAGCACTGTCTTGCAGATTTTGCAAATAAATAAATGAATTCAATCAAATCATGTCATTTGATTTTTCTAAATCAAATCTTATCAGATGGTAATTCAGCTATTGTATCACATCAAACGAGGACCACTAATGTACGAAGCCAAAAAGAAACTACAAGACTACGGCAGTAGGAAAAACGACAGTGCACAAAGTTTCAGTATGTGATATTTCTATTGTAAATTTTTTTACTGCACGTTTAAAATAAAAAGTTCAATCAATATTTGGTGAGCCTTTCAGACTGTTTACTAAAAGAAACAAAACAATGGGAGTCATTATAAATTGAGGGGGCGAGGACTACAAGGAACTGATTTTTTGCAAATTGTATTCCATTCCTACTATTGTCCACATTGTGCTCTCAACAGCTGAGGACTGTGCAGGTTTTGGTCTGCAATTAATCTCACGATCTTTTTGTAGCTCCACGAGAAAGCGAGTCTTCGGCACTGCCGTCAGAAGTCTTAACATCACATTCAGAACGTCGACAGGAACGTTTGTTACTCGTTTCTTGGTCGAGTCCGGCCTCGTCTCTTGACCTCTTCCTGGATGGTCCCGGTAAAGGGTCTACCTCTGCCTCTAGTTCACTCAAGCAAGAGACCAACTCGCCTTCCTCTGAAGCCTCTTCCTCCTCAACCAAATCGCTGTTTCCGACGCCCCCATCCAGCTCATTGTTCAAGTCCACCTGAAGTCCTGACTTTTTCTCTTTCTTTGCATCTTGCATGTTATCTCGTGACTTTTTCTCACATCCAGCAGGTGGAAGATCGTCTTCATCAACATCTATACCAGTACACTCGGAAAAGTTGTAATCAAACTCATGCCACCATCGGAATGCTTCCTCATCGATTTCCCCAACTTTCGATCTGACGTTTGCTATGGTCGGTAAAGGCAAAGGCAAAGGGGGCTCCTCTACTTGCGCCGAAGCTTGGTTGACGCCAAATTCTACTTCATTGTCGTTGGCTACTTCCTCAACATCAGCATTGTCACTGCCTTCGTTATTCAGATCGTTGGCATTATTGTCATTATCTTCAACATTTCCTTGGATGATATCATAATCACGAATAGCCAAATCTTCTTCGGGTATTCCCTGGAATTCAAACACAATTTCTTCAAATATATTGCCACATGAAAATGGCCATACCTGCCAAATGAAGCGGATCCATGCATACTGGTCATTATGGTCATTAAAATAGTCCAGTTCGTCATTGTCAAGTATCAAATCACTGTCACTGTCTTCATTTTGGCTGTCGCCGTCTTCGTTGTTTTCGCCACCGTCGCCGTCTCCGATATCGTTCTCACTGTCACTGTCTTCAGCTACGGCGTCGTCGTTGTCTTCAATATTGACCTCGCGGTCATTGTCTTCTGCGTTTGGCCCGTCGTCGACGTCTTCAAGATTGGCCTCATCGTCATTGTTGTCACTTTCGTTAGGAGGTTGCCTTGGCACGGCCGCAATTATGAAGGAAATTTCATTACTGCGCAAGGAAATACCGAATCGACGAAATCTTAAATTTGGTTCCCCTCTACCCAAGTCCAGCGGAATACGGTAGCCTGCAACAAGTTCAAGATGCGTTAATGGCGTTATAACTATGCAGCTGAAACTGAATCAGTTTTACCTAAATGGCAAAACAAATCTCAAGTACCAAAGCACCGGCCATCTCCCCGTCCTTCCATTTCGTCCAAAGGAATTCTAAATAATTAAAAAAAAAAAAATAAAGTAATTGGCAAATAAATTCAATTACAATCTCGATCTATTTTTAAATACATCACATTTGCTATCATATCAGGTTTAAGGACAAGATAAAACAAAATGCTTAACAGAAATAAAAATACTGACAATGAAAAGGGTGTCAATAATTCAGTTTCTTTGTGTCGTGACTGACTTACCTTAACTTCAGGGCACGGGTCTGTAAAATTGCAGTTTACAAAGCAATCTGAAGTTGGTGATATGAATATTTTCTTCGCGGGTTTTAGTTGTTATCATGCTGAGTGAAATATATTCCTATTTTTGCTATCAATATGAAATTAGTAGTACATGTAACAGGACGTGGTTGGTTCTGTGTCATAGCAACATAGAACATGAAGTCAAAATGCTTTGAACAAAGCACTTCATGTCATCACACATGATTACATCATTGGGATGATGTATATATTTTGTGGATGATGTCACTTTGAATGGCGGCCCATCAGCCATGAATTAAAAAAAAAAATTATAATTAAAGACATGCTTGCTTGGTGGTCAACTTTGGAATGAGGATGTGTATTGTGTACACACAAATGACAAAACACAGATTTGCATTGTGTCAGATCTATTTAGATCACAATAACAGAGTGACCAAATAAAAATGTTTTAAAAAAAAAAATCACATTACACATATTGCTGCTGTCCAATGAAAAGCATGCATCTCCTAACCCTTTGATCCAAACTGAATGGAGGAATGCATGCTTTTAATTGGCCACAATGATATCTAACCTTTTCCCATTTAAATATTTGATAGATTAACTACATTTATCTGTAGTATGGTGCGATCGCCTTTAGCATCCGCTTTGGATGACATTTTTTTTAATCCTGAAGTCATTGTCACTAATTGTGACCGTTTCCATCCTTACTCAAGGTCTCATGAGATTGCGTTTGTGTCGGGTCTTCTTCTGCCTCTTGATCACTTTCTTGGGAAGTTGTTTCCTCCTGGAACCTGACTGTTTTCTGTTTGCTGTGAGAAAGATGGCTGCTTAAACTTAGCAGGGCCAGGTTGTCCCGCAGGCTTGATTTCAGAGGTTCAGCTTCAGCAGCGTCTGAGTCGGCGCTATCAGAGCTGTTGTGGTGACATCCGTGCCTCACCTGGAAATCTTTCACACTTTCAAGTTGGAACAACCTCTCCTTGGTTGGTGCTGGCCGAGGGTCATCCTCTGCCTCTTGGTCGCTGCAACGAGCAGCAAATTCCTGGGAACCATTTACGGCGCAATGAGAAGGAATAGAATTACATTTGCGTCTTTCAGAAAAGTCGGCTTGCCACCTTAACATTTTCTTCCCTTTAGGATCATTGGAATCCAGTTTTTCTTTCAATCCATTCCAGTCTTCTTCAGCCTCATTTCCATCACTGACATCATCAGGACTACGATCGTACCCCACCCGGAAACGTTTGCTGATTCTTGTTTCAGCTTCTTCTTTGTCGTCTTCTCCACACCTCTTCCTTGATGCTCCAGACACAGCGACCCCCTCAGTGTCTTCCACGTCCGTGCTGCTATCCGAACTGTTAGCGCAACATTCGTGCAACCACTGCAGACGCTTGGTGCTCATCATCTCAAGGTGGTGTCCGGCCTCGTCTCTTGACATGCGGCTGGACGGTCCAGGCTGTGGGTCTTCATCAGAAGACACTCCTTCTTTCTCAGACATATAACTAGTTGTGATGCTTTGAGAAAGCTCGCAGTCATGTACGAGGATTTCAGGAAAGTCATTGCGGAGTCCTAATGTTGTTTCATCTGAATCCAAGTCATCTCTTGAACTTTTGTGAGAACCACAAGCCAGAGAGTTTTCTTCAGGATTGTCTTGGTCAGTGATTTTCTCAGAGCCGTTATTGTCACATCCGTGGCACCACTGGAAACGCTTGCTGCTTCCTCTTTCAATCTGGTGTTTGGCTTTACCTCTCAAACTCTTCCTGAACAGCACGAGCGGTGGTTCGTGCTCTGTCTCTTGTTCGATAAAGTCTTTTAACCTCTCCTCAGAATCAGATACTTCTTCAGCAGGATCACTGTTGATGATGCTTTGACCAAGGTCGTCCGTACATTTAGCTATTGCGGAAAACTCTCCCGAGGATTTCGATTCCATTTCTCCATTCTCCTCTTTCGAATCCAAGCTTTGGTTTGATCCACCAAGTAAAGGATTTACTTCATAAATATCAAAGTCTGTGCTACTGTCAGAACCTCTCCGATGAAGGCCGTGCCACCACGGGGATTGCCTGTCGCGCCTCGTTCCGTCTTCATCCTCGTCCTCATCTTCAGACCCCTGCCAGGATGGTCCCGGCCGAGGTTCTGTGTTGCTATCAGAGGTATCATCTACAGTGGACGACCTCCTTATACGCTCACTGATTCTAACTTCATCATATTCGTGATCGTTTCTAGAATGGTCCTGTGATTGCTCAGACAAAGGCTCTACTGCTTCCATACGCTGATTGGCTTCCATTTGAAGCTCAACAACAGCATAATGTGGTTGATTGACAATTGCATTGTCAACATTCTGTCCATTAAGGACATTATTGTCTTCCATATTCACATTATTGATATGAATTGGATTATTATTCTGATTATTGTCATCCAGATCCCATTGCTCGGGCTCATTCACAAAGATGATCTCTTGATTAACAATAAAATCGAGGACGGCAATGAACTCCATGTTTGGTTCATCGTTTGGTGGGCGGAGACCTCTTGGTAATGGCAAACGGACACCTGCGACAACATTGTCATATATATGTACTATTACTATTGCAGTTCATACAAAAATCAGTTTGAAATCAAAAGTCAATCAACTTACTATTTGGACCATTGTGCCATCCGTCCCCTTGTCCATCCATTTTGCCTAAAAGACATCCATCAATTAGTTGTATTACAATTTTACATACATTGAAATTTGGCACTTTTGCAATTATAACCTCAGGCGATAATGTCCTTTTATCATAGCAAGATGAGCGCTGATTTGTAATGTAGGTCAGGTCGGTGGTTAATTCAGTATGTTTGTTGTCATCTTTCAACTTGTCAACATTTTTACCTAAGCTTCTACTGAACTTTCTGGCCGTTTCCCCCCACTTGTTACAAGTAAGAGTTGATGTCTCATGGCACATTACAGCAGCTGGGTATCATTGTTTGAAATGATTAATTGAGTGGAGGCTTACCTTTTATCAGGGAATTGGTGTGTAAAATAGCAGCTTAATTTCTGCAATATTTGAGTCCTGATCATGCTGACCTGAATTAAACGTGTTGTGACATCAAAGTAAACTCTGCTATCACAGGTGGAGAGCGTTTCATTGTCGTGTCCATGCAAAGACATGCATTTCAAACAAAAGATGATGGGGAAAAAATGCTCCTCCAGCAGTGCATGGAGAAACAACAGTTGTGGCTTTGTGTCATGGCAACATGTATCTACAAATTTAATAGGACGTGCTTTGACCAAAGTACTTGATGACATTGCACGTGATTACATCATTGTGATGATACGTAATATTTGATGTGATGTCGCTTTCGTTGCAGCGGCCATGTCAAGATATCCGAGGAAGCTGTGAGAGATCATTTGGTGTGAAATTATGCAATGTGACTTTAATGGTTCAAAAAGTATTTACAACAAATAATGTATTATTGTTCATTTGCAGTGCTTTGAGGAAGTATTTGCTCCCTCCTTAAATTCTTATTTTTTTGGCGGATAGTTTGCCCACTTTGATGTGTAAGATCTTCAAACATCATATATATATATATATATGAGATAACCCAATATAAAAAAAACAATTTTCAAATGGTGATTTATTTCGGATATATTTAGGAAAAAAAAAATATTGAAACCTACCTGACTGTGAAAATTAATTGCCCCCTCAACCTAATGACGGGTTGGGCCACCCTCAGCATCAACAACTGAAATCAAGCATTTTCTATAGCTGGCAATGAATCTTTCTCATATCTGTGGAGAGATATGGCTCTTCCTTGCAGAATTGTTTTAATTAAGCAATCCTTTTGGATTTTATGGTAGAGAGCGGAATTAATGGTTCCATCAATCATAGCAAGTCGTCCAGGTGCTGAAGTAGGAAAGCAACCCCAGACCATCACACCACCACTACCTTGTTTGACTGTTGGTATATTTTTTTTTCTAAAATACTGTTATGCCCTATGTAACAAGACACACACACACCTTCAAACAAGTTAAACTTTTATCTCGTCTGTCTGTCTGTCTGTCTGTCTATCTATCGATATATATATATATATATATATATATATATATATATATATATATATATATATATATATATATATATATATATATATACCGGGTGTTTGAAAAGTCACTCCCTATTTTTAGGTACTTGTAATTTATTTCTGAACTATAATTCTTACAAGAAATGAACATGAGAAGAAAGTGTGAAGCATTGAGTTTTATTTAAAATTCGATATGGGCGCCAGCACGAGCCACCGGTTTTTCAAGCCGCCTGGGAACCGCATTAACTGATTTCACACGGAACTCTTGTGGGATGGAAGACATAACTTCTCGTATTCGTCCTTCAAATTCTTCCAAAGTCGTTGGTTTGGTAGAATTGACTTGCTCCTTTAATCATGGAACATACACAAATTTTTTTTGAAAACTATTACAACATATGAACAAATAAGTATTTTAAAATAGAGTTACTTTTCGATCACCCAGTGTGTATATATATAAATATATATACACAATATATATATATACATATATCCATCCAGCCATCCATTCTCTGAGCCGCTTCTCCTCACTAGGGTCGCGGGCGTGCTGGAGCCTATCCCAGCTGTCATCGGCAGGAGGCGGGGTACACCCTGAACTGGTTGCCAGCCAATTGCAGGGCACATACAAACAAACAACCATTCGCACTCACAGTCACACCTACGGCAATTTAGAGTCACCAATTAATGCATGTTTTTGGGATGTGGGAGAAAACCCACGCAGGCATGGGGATGGATGGGTGTGTGTGTGTGTGTGTGTGTGTGTATGTATATATATATATATATATAAGACAAACCTGTTTATTCTTTTTTGGTCAGCAGTGGTTTTCATCTTGGAATGCTGCCATGGATGCAGTGTGTGCCCAGTCTCTTCTTTATTGTTAAGTCATGAACACTGACCTTGATAGAGGCACAGGAAACCTGCAGTTCTTAGATGTTGTCCTGGGTTCCTTTAAGACCTCTTGGAAGAGTCACCGCTGTGCTCTTGGGGTAATTTTTGTAGGCCGGCCACTCCTGAGAAGGTTCACCGCTGTTCCATGCTTTGTCCATTTGTGGATAATGGCTCTCACTATGGTTCGCTGGAGTCCTAAAGCTTTATATCTGACTTTGTAACCCTTTCTAGAATGATGGATGTCAGTTAGCAGAATAAGGTACAATTAACCTGTGTACCCATTATTATTTAAGTTTATAAGTATGTATACTTTTACCCCCCCCCCCCCGTTCTATCCATTTTTAAAACCCACTCAAAAACCCATTTGTATTCCTTGGCTTTTAACACAATGTGAGAATAATTTAAAACTTTTTTTTTTAATTTTACATCTTTGAACCATAAAAAATATTTACGCTTCTGGCAGTTGGAGTATATCCCACCAGGCGGTAGCGGAACGAGGCCTTCTAAATTGGCCACACCTGCGCAGAACCCCCAGTCTGCCAAGCCGGATTTCTTTTTTCCCTTGTCCCCTCCTACCTCCGCCTTTCTCACTGAAACGCGCGCACTCATGGCTGACAACGAGGCACTCTAAAGCGTCCACGGTAGCGGACTATCCGAAGGGAAGATGGATTTTATCGGGTTGTAGGAATCGGTAAATAGCTAACTGCACTTCACAATTGTGCAGGATAACCGCTGATGCAAACTTTACAAGGGACTTTCAATATCTAGAACAATATGACAGATTTTGAATATCCCACCCAACAATATTCCAGCTTTAGTTTCTTTTTCCGCTCAGTTAGAGGCAAGAAAATAGATCACAGCCGATGACGGGCATTTTATTTGGATGGTGAAAAAACAGCACTGGACATAGTTGAAATACATGACTGTGCTCAAAGTCATCATAAGCATCCATCAGTTTGCGATGAATTTAATCTCATCCTTTCAATCAGTTCATGATGCTGCTATTTCGTTCTTCGTGGTTTTCTTTGAATTTTTCTGCGGACGGTGCGGTCAGGGGGTCGTCCACCATGTCTTGGTCCCAGAAACCGTCCCCCTCCTTTGACGCTCTCTCCCCCTCGGCCAAGACAATTATGCCCGAGCTGTGCGCCAGATGCCCGCTTAGGCTCATGACATACACGTTGGCCTGCGTTTGTAGCATGAGTGGGGCTTCGACATCAGTGACGTCTTGCTCAGCACTGCCGTCAGAACTGTTGCCATCGAACTCATCCCACCACCGGAAGCTGCTGCTGTCTTCCTCCTCTTCCTCCTCTTCCTCCTCCTCCTCCTCCTCCTCATAATCATGTTTACAGATATTCCTCGACAAGCCGAGCAGAGGGTCTTCTTCCTCCGCGCTTCCAATGACACCTATCTCAACCTCAGCCCCAACAGCTGCTTCCAACTGATTGTCACCGTCAATGATAATGTCAATGTTTTCTTCATTCTCATCGACATTCATGTCAATGTCATCGTTTGGCCACGGTTCCGCCTCGTTCACAAAGATAATCTCTTGATTCACGATAAAATCAAGTACGACAATGTACTCCATGTTAGGGTCGTCGTTGGGTGGTCTGTTTCCTATAAGCAGTGGAATATGGTAACCTGAAATTCATTGAGACATAGATGATGCAACTGTTAATATGGAAAAGAACGAGTTTGACCCTAAATAGCTGCTGGAAAACATGCTTGAAATCATGAACTTACTACTCGGGCCATTGTGCCATCCATCGCCTTGTCCTTCCATTTTGTCTAAAAGGAATCCAAAATCAATAATAAAACGTCTTCCTCATTGTTGACATGGGTCTCAACTGTGCATATGAAATAACAGTTAATTCAAATACAAAATACAGGTGTTTATTTACTGTTAGAATTATTAATTGTAATTAAACAGTTGGAAATAAGGCCACGTGCCTTAATGTTAGGCAAGAGTAGCACATGTCTCCTAGATAAGCAAAGATACCAAAAACAATGATAATCTCAAAATATTATTGTCCAAACGTGTAAGTCTCTAAAATTGTCAATGCTATTTTTTTTTTTTTTTTTTTTTTTTTTAAGTCCTACTAAAATGTAACGAAAAAGGTGTAAAATCAAATATCAAGTTTTAAAAGTCTCAAATTTGGACTTTCTGAATATTTCAACACATGCCCTATCTAAAGAAATCTAATCGTACCTCCACAACAGGTTGCTGACAAAATACCAAAAATGATCAATATTTGATTGTAATTTGTTAAGACACCAAAGAATAATTCCATTAACTATCATTCTGAACTCAATTAATCTGCTATTCTAAATGCTTTGTGTAGACATACCTTTACTTCAGGGACCTTCTCTGAAAAATTGTAGTTTGTATACAACAAAAACATTCAGGTGACTAAACAATTTAGGGGTGAACTTTCGGGATTGTTTACTTGTAAAAAAAAAAAAAAAAAAAAAACACACACACACTTCAAACATTAACATTTTTTTTTAAACCAAAAACTGGTGCTCAGTGCGTGCAGGAAAACAATGTTGGCTTTAATGCTCTGTGTCATCGCCACATCTTTTGTTACCTCCTTTCCAGGTGCTTTGAACAAAGCAATTTATGTCATCAACACATGACCGTGTGCGTATGTGTATGATGTCAGCTATTTCAGTTTGCTTAACTGTTCTTAAACTAGTTTACAAGTCTGATCATAAAAGAGGAAAATAGTTTTCGCTTTGACTGGATATCATGTGTACAGAGTAAAAACCCAATGTTATATTGGGATTAATTTGACAATGACCATTTTACAAGTAAAACTATCAGTACTATGTTGGCTTATCTGCAGAAATGATGAAAACATTCTCTGGCACTTTCCTTACATTAGGAAAATGTAGAAGAAAAAAAAAGGAAAATCTGGATTTAGATATACATCGTAATCCTCCACCAGTGCACAATAATTCATTAAGTCCCTTGGCAGGGGTAATCAAGAATAAACATGTACAAGACATGCACATTCAACTACCTATTCGTTTTGATTCTAGTTTTAATTAAATCTCGGAATGTTCTGAACTCCCGTTTCAGTGTCATTGTTGTAGAGCAGCACAATAATGCTGCCTGGAGTTGTGCCATCGTGTGAAAATAGCTCAACTGACGTCATGCTGCTCCTCTTAAGCCAGCAAACGAGTCGAGACTGAATCAACAGCGCCTCTGCTGGTTGCCGTCAGGCAGTGCACTTCATTTTGCCTCAATTGCGTCGAGACACGATCCAATCAACTATTCCGAACAATCGGCGGAATTCTCATCAGTTAATGAATTATCATCCCTACCTCGTGAATTATTTCTCGCTGTCCTTAGTTTCTTCATCTTGATTGTCTCTCAACCTGTTTGAGGACGATCCAGGCCGAACATCTGGTTGGGCTTCATCCAAGTCGCTACCGGAGGTGTTGCCGTGTCGAAAACGCTTCTCGCGTCTTCCTGTTTCGGACGGATGTCCTCCTTCTCCTCGCGGCCTCTTCCTCGATGATTCAGCCGGGAGGTCCTCGTCTGCATCATGATCACTCGAACAAAAGGCAAAGTCCTCGTCTTCCGATTTTGATATGAAGTTTTTTTTCCGCGTTTTCTTCCCCCTTCTGTCGTCTTGTGAATCTACGTCGTCGCTTGACCTTTGCTTGGCTGTACAACAGCGGTGGTAGTCATCGTCTTCATGAATGTTATCAGAAAAACTGTCCGAATTGCAATCATCCCACCACTGGAATTGTTTGCCCCTGCTCGTTTCATCATCTTCATCCTCTATAGACCTCTCCCTTGACGGTCCTGGCAAAGGATTGTCCAAGTCTTGGTAGACTCCAGGGTGGAAATGTTTACTCTTTTCATTGACAACATTGCCAATGACACTACGACCTTCAAAATTTTCGATTTCATTGTCAAAGTCTTCAAAACCTTCATCGTTATTACAGTCATTCTCTTCAGGATCTTCATTGTTATTACAATTGTTGTCTTCATCGTCTGTATTATTGACGGCATTAACGACATTTTCAAAACCGTCGTCTTCATCAGCATTCTGGTCGTCCTCGATGTTCTCCTCGTTGACTTCGCCGTTTTGGTCTTCGTTGTTTTCGATCTCGTCAAAGTCGTCGTTGTTCACCAAACGCAATTCGAGGAAAATGTCGTCAAATACGTCGCCGTGTTGCAGCGGCCTTACGCGGATTCTGAAGAGGAGCACGGCATTCTCGTCATTCATGTGCATGTCGTTCATATTGTTGTTGTCTGCGTGGTATTCATGATGCTCTTCCATTTCGGCGTCGTTGTCTTCAACGTCGGCATCGCCGTCGCTGTCTTCGGTAACGTCCTCTTCGTCGTCTTCAATATTCTCATTATCCTCGATATTTTCTTCCTGATCATTGTCTTCGATGTTATTGTCGTCATCGATCTGTTCCTCGTCATCGTTATCGTCCTCGTTGTCTTCAATATAGTCCTCCTCGTCGTTGTCTTCGTTGTTGCCGTCGTTGTCGATGACGTCATTATCGGGTGGCCTTATCATGGCGTGTATGGAAAAGATGATCTCCTGATTTAAAATAAAAACCCTTAGCCCAAGGGTTTCCATATTCCGTGCGCCGTTTCCTATTGGCAGTGGAATACGGTAGCCTGCAACACAGTTGACATGCGTAGATGATATTATCATCAGCATAAAATCATACAGAAATCAGTTTTACCCAAACAGAGACCAATGATGAAACCAAATGTCAAGTACTTACAATTTGGACCGTTGTGCCGTCCGTCCCCTTGTCCTTCCATTTTGTCTACAATAAAGATAATGTCAGTAAATAAGACATGGGAATTTACTATGGTAAGTATGGTGGTATGTTTCTGAGGACAATTTATTTAGCGATGACTGGTAAAGTAGGTTATAAAATTATTTTAAATTAATTATATTTAAAATGACACCTTTTTTCACATTTATATTGTTTCTTACAATCAAAATATTCCCCCCCCCCCCTATGTGTTATTGCAGTTTTTTTTTTTCGTTTTTTTTCCCATGTGTATTTTTTGATAGCTGGAAGGTGTTGACTTTTTATTGCAAGGTTTAGAAAACGAGCACACACGATAAACAAAATATTCAACTTGTGATTGGCTTCTAAAGAAATTCAATGTTCTTGAAATGTAAAAGATTTTGGCCCTGCCTCCCCAAACCATATGTCATCCCAGGAAATGACATCACTTTTCAACATGTCATTAGGAGTGTTTGCGACATAAGCTTAACGTGTAGTTGGATCAGCTTACCTTAACTTTGGGGAAGCGGCGTGAAAAATTACACTTTAATAAGCTGTTAGTAGTTGACGGTAACATAGAGGCTTCTTTTGCAGCTTCGGCAGTATTTTAGTCCCTGTCATGCTGATGTGGACTGAAGGGAAGTGGGTTGCACGCTGTGAAATTAAAGTGAAGCTATGCCATAAAGATATCAACTTCAAGCATCGTTCATTGCAGGTGGGCGGGGAAGTCCAGCAGTATGTGGGAATAACACTGGCGGCTTTATTGCTCTGTGACATCATCGCTTCTTGCCATCAAATTGCTTTGAACGAAACACTTCGTGACGTTTACATAATTACATGTTTGAGTGTGATGTCACATTGAAAGTTGGCATCTCGACCATGCGATACAACTACTCATCTCACATTTGACAGTTTTCACCACGTATGGTCCAGGCTCTTTGGCTTCTGCTGACTTTCTTCAATCCTGGTATTACTGGCATTATCATACATTCTGGTATTATAACAATACAATATTGGTCTCTTTAAAATTGTCTCTATTGGCATCATTGAGGTTTTATTCAGAATGTTGTCTTTATTATTCTTGTCAACATCTTCACAGTTGTAATTTTCTGTGAATTTTAATTATTTTATATCGGGTCATTAATATCATCGTCTTTAATGTTGGAATTGCTTTACTATGGGCACCATTGTGTTCTATATTGGGCATCATTGTACAGGTACTGCCACTTTCAGTGTTGAAATAGAGGTCAATGGTAATAGTAATCAATTGAGAGTAGAAAAGGGCAGTATGTAATCTGTAACGTCTTTTTTTTTTTTTTTTTACAGTGGTACCTTAAAATATGTGCTTAATTTGTTCCATGACCACGCTCGTAACTTCAAACACTGTGCCACCGGGGGCAGTATAATACAGATATATAATAAGAAGAGTTCCACAATTAAGTGACTCAGTAAACTGCAGTACTATTAATCGTCCATCGCAGAGGATAAAGAATATATGCCCGTGAGTATGGTTATATTGTCTGGCTATACGCGTTTGCTCCACTGTGTTCAAACATCCGTTGCTAGCATTGTGACCACGCTATATAGATGCTAGTCGTAAGCCTTTCTACGACGTTTCCCATTATGAGTTAGCATCTATAATGCCACTGGCAGTGGCATTAAACGGATTGAAGCCAAAAACATACCTTTACTGTTTTGGGCGATGTCCCTTTTTTTTGTACTTTCAATATGTCTAAATGGAATCAGATCACATTAGTAATTCACATATGTAACACACTCGCAAAGTTCTGTTCTGATACAAACTTCTTAAAATGTTCCTGGAATTAATCAATCATTCCCACTTCTTCCATGTTGTCCGTATAGTACGAGCGACAACGAGTATTCTAACCTTCTAATAAAACTCCATTTCTCGTCATTGACATTCCAAGTAGAACAGCTTGCTAAACACATGAATTATGTGTTGACTACAGAAGCCTATTTGCCACTGGATGGCAGTGTTGCTTTACTTTGCCCATTTGACTTCATTCACTATATAGAACCCATTCAAAATTCCTGCAAATATGGACTAATCTGGAATAATAAATGAGGGTTTCAGTTATGAGACTTTATTTCACACTAAACACTTGATGATGATGATTATGATTTGTACATCTGAAGCACATTCCTGTTGTGTGTTAACCATTATATATATATATATATATATATATATATATATAAAAAAGCATTCCTCAATCCAAGGCTAATAATTGCCAATAGAGTTTTTCTTTTAAATATAGCTTAAGTAATTAAAATAGTATTTTTGAAATCAACAGCCTTGAGTGCAGGCTTTAACATTTGGTACTTATGTTTTCTGTGAGGTCTCAAGTATCATAATAGTGAAAAGGTTTTCTTTGTCACACGCTTTCTTGCCAATGGTCATTTCCGCGTATTTACCTTCAATATAGTTTGCACAAGCTGTACGTGGGCTCAGGCAGTGTAGGTCAGTAATTAGAATGCAACACTAAACCACTCCTTCCATTTGGTTTAAAGAAAAAAAAAAAAAAAAAAAAAAAAGACGGAATGAGCTTAATGAGTGGCTATAGGAAAATCTAATTTGTTTAGGATGTATGGGACATTTATGCTTTGTCGCGTGCTTACATGGATCAAACTAACGTCATTCTTGGTTAAAACTATTGAAAATTCTCTAGACAATTGTCTTGTCCTTCAACTTTACTTTCTTCCAAAATGAATTGACGTTCCCATGGGGTCAACGAAACCCCAATCTTTCCATTCAGGCCTCACAAACAACACTTCAGCATGGCCCAAACCTTGAAAAGCCATATATGGCCATTCCCTAATTGGCGGTTCTTCTTTCAAAGAGTGATTAGGTGTTGCGAAGAGTGCAAGGCGCCTCGTTTCAGTCCATCTCCAATGCCAGAGGGGACAAAAGAGGTACCCACTTCTCCTGTGGAAGCAGGGGGCAGGGGCTGGGGGGGTGGGGGGGTGGTGGGGGTGACACCAATAAATCCCCTTTTCCACTTCCTCTCCGGTGTGTTGGGGTTATGTCAGGAATTTCCTGGGTCCCATTGTCCCCTTGGGTGCTCTGTTTTTGGTAACCCATCACCAAGCATTCTCTGCTGTTCGCTGTGCGCGTTCCCTCCCCTCTTACACACAAACGCGTCCATAACCCCGAGGCGGCGTCCCCCGGGTCCCTCGGTGTGAATAGAGCACCTCGGCTGAATACGACAGACAGGCAGGCGTCGGAACATCAGGTTCAGCAGCCCAAGTCATGCGCTCATGTTATTTTCACCTGTTTTGTTCCTTTGGCCTCATTGTGTGCTGAGAGCCATTCAGCATTCAATGCCTGTTCTGCTGTTTCAATTAGCTGAACGAAGCGCTGACAAATCAGCCAGTTAAAGGACAGTTACACCGCCGCGTGATGTTTTACTGCATGTTGTGTTTAAATGAGAAACCTGACATTCGTTTCGTAAATCGAATGGAACTGTGAAGCTATTTGTTAGTTGTTTTTTGTGTGTGTGCGTGTATATAAAAACTGAACACTGTAGTCCTGGGAAGGCAGTCACCGATCGGCAGTGGGGAAAATAACACCATTGAAAAGGAAATGTTTCTTTGGTTTCACGCACTAATAGCCCCCAAAGGTTTGAAGAGATGAAAATGCACACTCGTGACTGAATAGTCCCAACGGTCACTATGGACTTGCTATTTTCTATTTCGTTTCAGGGTATCATTCAGACAGATGTGAGGCCGTCATCCTTTGACAGCTTATGCTTTGACCTTTCTGTAAGCATTTCATTCAGTTTCTCTCTCCCCAACTGCAGTTCAGGACCAGTTTGAGAAGAATTTTGGTCGTCATACTGCTTCAACGCATAGTACCGTCTTTACCTAGCTTTGCGCGAACGCCTGCTCTAGCAGTTCGGTATTTTCATCACCTTCTGCTGCACGGTTTGTCAAGAACAGATCGTGTTTCGAGAAACTTGCAATGCAAAATCGGTAAACTGCACGAGGCATTCATGTGGGACTTTGGGGAAATTCTGCAGTCGGTACCCGCAGAAAACCCAGGCAAACGCACAAACCTGGATTTGAATGCCTAACCTCAGAACTGAAGCAGATGTGCTAACCATCCGCCCACCGGAACCACTACGAGATAACTAAATATGTTTTCGATGTAACATTGAATGACCGGTATACGTGTTCTTTGAGCACAGTTTTCCTGTTATGCAGCCGTCCTAGCTGGTTGGTGCCCCATGTACTGTAAACACCACCGTCAGGGACTGTCACAATGAGTAATTTCACCGTTCCTCATGTCACCTTTTAAGACGTCGTGTATCCATTCATCGCCAGCCCTGAGTGCACTTACACTCTCGCCCTGTGGCCTTTGCCGTATTTATGAAGCCGTCAGGGCCATTATTTCCCATCACAGACGCTCCAACGCCACATTTTGACACTCATCGCCTGGTATCATTACAACCACCTCCAAATAGCACAAGTTTGATTTGTTGTTCAGCGGGGCCGATGTATGTTGTCTGTGTGTGTGCGTGAGTTAGGACTCTCGGGGTTGTACACACGTTACGAAGCAAGGCGCCATCGCGGCCTAAAAACTATTAGGCTCTGTAAATACACACTGTGGCGAAAGTAAACATTCTCAGCATGCCATCTAGACGCACAGAGGGGTACTCGGAGACAGCCACTGGACACGCCGTGAGGGGGAGATCTGTGTGTGTGTGTGTGTGTGTGTCAGGAAGATGGCTATTGAAAATGTATGGTCCAATTAGAGGGAAAATTCCAACATGTATATTGACGCAGGGATATTTAAGTCAAGTGGTCAATTAAGGAAATTAAACACAACATCCTTATGATGACCAAGAACCAAATTATTATTATATAATGTATTTATGCTCCCCTCATGGTACTTTCGGTGTTTGTGTGAGTAAGTATACAAGACTGTGTGTGTATAGTGTACAGTTTAATGCTGATTTGTAGCTATATATGTGGCACCGCAGCAGTTAAATGTTCCCCATGAATAATACTATCACAAATGAGTAATTGTTTTCGACATATTCATGATTTAAAAAAACAAAAACAAGGAAAATGCAGTGCTTGCTAATGATTATAAAAAATGTCCATTGATGTAGCGTGACTGCTTGTAACTTTGCGCCACTTACTGGCGTTGCCATGGAAACAACTAAGGATTATTTTTTTTTCCTCGAGGGATTAAGGATTTTTTTTTTTCCTCGACCATGTTAGTGCCATGCCACCCACAACTCTATTTATAGTATGGCCTTATACTTGAGTGCTTTCGCAATACATTAAATCAGTATAGTTATTTAGTGACTATGATTAAGATGTTGCATTTTCGTGTAGTAAATACAGTCTATGGTCATATTTGTACTATTTCTATAATAATGAAAATATATTATTGAAAGTGATTACATATTGGGCCTGATAGTCAAGTCAAGTTTGTATAGTCCTTCATCACAAAAGAGTGTCAAAGGGCTTCACAGGCCCACAGTTGACAAAGATTGACGATTGCTATTTTGGGAGTCCAGTTAGAAGACCATTACAATAACCAAGTCTACTGGAGATAAAAGCAGGCATTAGCATCGCCTGGTCTGCTTGGAACATGCAAGTCTTCATTGTGGATGTGTTCTTTAGCTAGTAGAAGAAACATTTTAGTGGTTGATTTGATAAAACTGCTGAAAGTCAAATCAGAATCAATCAGCACACCAAGGTTTTGGATGCTTGTCTTTGGTTTTAATGAGTGACTCTAGATATTTACTAACATCAATCCTCTTTACTGCCCAAAACAATAAGCTTGTTTTTGTTTTGTTTTGTTTTTTTTGGTGGTTTAATTGAAGGAAATTTTGGTTGGCCACTGTATTTATTCTCAATATGATTGCATGTGCGCCAAACAGACTACTCAACACCATCACAAAGCACAAGATTTTGTGAAATTAATACGGAAGTGTGAGCAGTATTAGCGTTACACACGCATGAATTTATGACAGGTCTTGTATTTATTCTTTTTTAATCCTGTGGAAGAGCCTTTACGGTACATTTGCTGCATTACGCTCTTCAGCCACTGAAGAATGTGTTGCACTCTCCAGTGAGCTGCCGCACTTTGCCACATGTAATAAATGATCTCCTAAACTAAGTGTCAACCAGAGTCGGGAAAACCAAGACAGCGTGTCGAACGTCCTCGCGGCATCGCACGCATTTCCTGCCCGTCTGCTTAATTGTCCTAAGCCCTGCTTGATGGTGATGACTGGGGGGTTCGATTTCCATCGCCTGTTATTTCGACCGCAGTCACCTGTTGTGCAGCGGCCAACATGGCCGCCGTGTTGATGTCACGGCATGTCATAAATCCCGTGCCCACTGAGACTGAAATCCAGGTCAAGTCATGGACATGATGGATGTGTTGAGATCATGCTGGGCTCCTGATCCTGGATCAGCATCAAAGCACTGGAAGAGACAACAAAGAAGAGCTTTTAGAACATTCACAAAAGAACTCGCAGATGTAAACTTGATAGACTTTTAGTCTTACTGACCAATCGCTGCCTTTTGGTGCTTGGAAGCTCACGCCAGGAAGAGTCCGACAGATCTGTAAGAAACCTACAAACTGGCACTGCACATGCGGTACATTTCCCAAGCCTTTATTTAGCTAAAGCACATATTTTACATTAGAAAAGCATGGCACGCTACCAAAGAAAAATGTAACAAAAAATGGTATTCAGTAGGTCCCCCTTTATATTGTGTTTCACATATCGCGGTGGCGCTATATAGCAAAGTTTCCTGTTAAGAGTACTTTTTTTTTTTTTTTTTTTGCGGTGAGATTTGTATTTCTAAAGTGTAAATTTGATTGCAGTGTCTTTGGTAGGGGTCTTCTTAAGCCTTGAACTATAAAATCCTTTTATCACTTTTGGCTTATATTTGACTATTACTAAGCTCATACTGTATGTTTGTAATAGTGCTCGGACTTGAAAAAAATGCTACGATACTAAGACACTGATACCACTTTTATCAGCCTGAAATATACCTTGTGGAGACACTTTAGAGTAAACAAAACACGGATGACATCATCACTTAAGTGTTCAGGGTTAAAATATTAGTCATGGCGAGTTGTTGAAACTTATGCCATGTTCAAGAAAAGTTAATTTTTCTGTGATTAAAATCAAAATTGCAAGACATAATAGCATAATCAAGTTTTGGTACTTTGTATCGGCAACTACTAAGTACTTGTACCTGGTCTGAAAATGTATCGGTGCACCCCTAATACATATTTTTATTTTCATTTGGTGCTTGTAAATGTTTGGGATGTTCAAATACGTTTGAATGTGTTTAAAAGGTGCGTTTTAACACATATAATAAACCAATATATTACTGTTCACCTATAGGTCTTGTTTCTTATTTATTTTTTGAATTATGTTTAGAAACTGCTTAAATTTAAAGTTTCAATTTGATTACAACTTGTGGGAGGGCCATTTTCAAGCTTAAACAAAACGTTTTTTCTTACATTTCGTATTTTCTAAAAATTGCATGCCATTTTTTGTCTTCAAAAATGTTTATGCTCAAACATATATTTCATGTTTAAAGCATGTAGGAGTGGTATTTTAAGGCTTGAACACAATATATATATATATTTTTTGCTTTATACAGTCTCTATCGTGGGTGTTTTTGGAACTCGTGATGAACGGGCGATCACTATCTGAAAATAATGCGGACTTCGTCTCAATTCACTCAAACAGTTTTTCCCATCCAGTTTAAGAGCATTTGATTGTTTTACCCGTCACTAAACGTTGCTGTCATTGGCGTAAATAACATTTTCAACCAAAGAAGACAAATTGGATGGTTGCTGTGCAGTGGCTGACTATTACAGTTCTATATTGGCAAAAGTGTTGGGACACTTGTCCAGTCCGCCTCCCCGAACAAAATGTGGAGTTACGTTTGTGATGTTGCACCTGAGCGTGGACTTGCTTATTATCTGAAGAGTTAATAGTTAAGGGGTCTTGTACAACCCTTAATTGACTGACTGATTGATAAATGTGTCTCAATTTTGTCCATATTTCAATTCGGCCTGCGCCTTGCTTTTTGGCTCTCATAAGTGCAAACTAATATTTGACACATACACACAGCAGATGATACCCAACATTCCATCAGTCAGACCACTAATGTGTGTGTGTGTGTGTGTGTGTGTGTGTGTGTGAGAGAGAGAGAGAGATCCACTCACCACTCCCCTTCAGTGCTCCATCTAATACCCTGTCATCATCAATAACCTCAACTCTGCTGACTCACTGGCTTTCACCACCATGGGGTTTGGGCCTTAGTTACAGCCACGCAGCCTCGTCTCCGTCTCTGTCTGCGTTGGTGTGTATGTCAGTGTGTTTTTGCGCATGTTTTTACATTTTTTTTTTTTTTTTTAAGGGGTGCACCTATACCACTTTTTCAACCCCTCACATAGTACTGATAGTTGACAAGGCCATTAAGTCTTGCAATTATTGGATAAAATGTTTTGTTCAAATATTGCTCAAAAACAACTCTTCACAAGTTTCTTTCATAAGACGTTTTACAGTAACAACTTGCCATTAGTGAACTTTTAACATCCAACTGCATGTTTTCTTAACAGTCTTACCACGCATTTCGCTTAAATGTGGCCTGCGACACAAGGCATCTCAGTTATGTGGTGTCTCAGTCGGAACACTAGGGGGCACTATGTAAAAGGAGTGGAAGAGATGAGGAAGAACGTAGAGTCAGGTGGTTCTACACATCGAATGCCATGTTACCTGTGTGTTAAATACAAAATAGAGTGAGTACAAAGAAATACGAGACTGCTTCTTGAGAATAGCGACAGTTATCAGCTAAAACGGTGACAGGACAACTGTGATATTTTATTGCACCGTTTACTCTCCGCGCTGTGCGGCAGTGCGCTCGGCCTGGGCGGGCGATACATTTTGTAGCGCATGATTTCCATGAATTAGCACTGACATGGAAGATGAAGACGTGACCTTTGGCCTTATGTTTGCTCATATGACGGTGCAAATCAAATCTGTCCCAAGTGAACCTCAATCCATCTTAAACCCGTATCATGCTCCCATGCACAAAGAAGACGACAGTGTTTCTTGTGATGTGGTTCTTTTCAACGCATTTGCGTCGTTATTTTCCAATGAGCGTTTAAGCCTCAGCGAATGGCGCGAAGTCGTAAATTAGGCCACGTCGGCATGTTTCCGCAAAGTGAAGACAGGCGTCTCTTAACAGCTGAGGATTGGATACGTCTTCGGCTGTGACAAATAAACCGCGCAGTACCCATTTAACTGAGGAGCTTTTTTTTTTTTTTTCTCCCATGTCTCTAATCTCCATAAATTCTTAACATTTATATGTAATTCTAGGTTGGGATTAATTTACGGCTGGATTTTGAGGTGGAAAAGACAGCTCCTTATTATTAGTTTGACTTTGTTTCAGTGCCATGACTCAATATCATCACATATTGTACTTTTGCTGTGTAGCACTTTCTCTTGTATGGGATCATAGCTTGTGCAGGTGTACCTAAATTTAATTCCTAGTTGGCTTAATTGAGTCAATAATGTGACACAGGATTGTTCACCATGTTGCTGGTTCTCCCAGGGATCACCTCAGACCCCCACTCGGGAGGAGGACCCGATGGGACAGGCAGCCGGGGGGATGGGGGGCGGGGGGGGGGGGGGGGGGGGGGGTCCTCCTGCGACTAAAAGGTGCGCACCTCAGTGGCTGGAGCCAGGGCGGCGTATTGCCTTTCACACGCTTCTAAAATACTCTCCGGGCAGAGGCTGAAAGGGTTACTGTTTCCCAAAGTGCTTCATTCTGCGCAGTCGAGAGGGGGCGGCTGAGTGGCGCCGTCGAGTCAGAGACGCACTTTCGAAAAAACCCCGAGACATCATCAAGAAAGAAGCTGACAGTAAGGAAAGCAGCCCCCCACCCTTTTTTTTTTTTTTAAACTGGCATGCTGCCGTCCCTCTTCCCAGCCTCCTCTGCTTACCAAATCCCCACAGCGGCTCCTGTCACAATGGCTGGGCGGCAAGTGTCAAATCGAGCCCGCAAATGCGCATTTTTATGCACGTAATTGGCGTGTAGCACTTTGAAAGCTGACTTAGTCACGCGTCTATTTCAAGCTATGATTGCATCGCTAGGACTAAAACAAACAACACGTGAGTCATTTGAATCCAGAATTGGGCTATATCTCTTTCATGTTTGGCTATTAAAAGTAATAAAACAGTTGAGCAATGTTTTATGGGTTTTGTTTTTCTCTCCCCTCTCCCTCTCCCCTAAGCCCCCCCCCCCCCCCACCCCCCACCCCACCCCTCAGTGCAGGGTGGTCAGACTAGAATAGGCGCCGGTCTCCAAATACCTCAGTGGAACTTGTGTGCGGCGTCCAGCGCCTGCAGACAGACACCGTTTGAAACGTCTGCATCATATTTGAGCCATTATGTTAACACCTCGGCAGCACGGACATAGGAGGGGGGGGTGAATGCATGATTCCCCCCCTCCACCACCCATTCTTCCTCGTCATACAACTCCCCCTCCCCTCTTTCTACTCCCTTCTGGTTGAGACAAATGCATGCCAGTTCTGCTTGTGGTAGTCAAGCTATGCGCATCACACAGCATAGTAAACCACAAACTTTCCTCATTCACTGTGTGTGGAGTGTCAGGCAGTCCACGCAGAAATCCCTGGAGCGTGGATGAGCATGTTCAATATTTCCACATACACTATAGCACATGCATGATGAAAACATAGACTTTATTGCTAGAAATGTGACCAGAACATGTACACTTGGATGCTGTTTTCAGTTGTTTATTTTTTGTGTCTTTTTTTTTTTTTTTTTTTGATAATTCAAGTAGACATCTCCCATATTATTTTTTTCTGGTATACTCTATTCTCTGTCCTTATGTTCTATACTCACAATCGTTAAAATAAATAAAACGTACAGATTTGTTTATTTCTACAATACTATGTATTCCCAAAAGAAAAAAAAAAGCTGAGTTCACGCCTTTATATATAATCTTTAACCTCAACTTCTGTGTTTTTTTTTTTTTTTTTTTTTTTTTACAACTTAATATTGATAATATTATACAAAAAAACTCTAGGCAGCATTGCAGTGAAATAACAGTCAGTTGGAAAAAAAGAGAGTTCACCTCTTGGAGAAGTGTAGCATATGCATCATCAATGTCTCTTAGGGGGGGAGGGGGAGGAAAAAAAAAAAAAAAAAAAAAAAAAGCTCTTCCATATGAAGTGCTGCTGTCCCCGCCCCCTTCCACCCAAAACGTCTCAGGGTTGACAATAAAATATGGTCCTGGTTCAATTAGAAAAAATAGCTGCATTCCTCTTAAATATGTACAATGTTGGTATTTCACTTTAAAATGCTATATAAAAAAATAGATTTGCTATGGTGCCCACCTCTGTAGAGAGTTAACAGTGCAATAGAAACCAGTCCACTCCACACAGCTCCCAGCAGCGCGTCGGGGATCAGCACGAACACTTGCACTCTGAGATGATGGGGTACTGCACCTGTATCCACGTACAGTATTTTTGTCTTAAAAAGCCTTGGCAGTACCACCGCAGGAAAATCTTGTTGATGGACTTGACGGGTTTGCAAGACATCCCCTCTGGGAATGAACAGGAGCGCTCCGAGAAGCAGTTGCCCTCCTTAATGTAGCGCGGCCAGAACCTCACCCCCAAATCCTTCCAGGTGTACACCACGGGACAGTGCGTGTAGGTCCACAGCCACTGGAGGAATTTCCTGCGCGCCTTCTTGCCCACCTTGACGCGCTTGCCGTAGGGGGTCTCGGTCAGTTCCAGCTTCTTGATCTCGTTGGGCATGGGCCCCTGCAGCTTGAAGTCTGGCGCCGAGTGGTTGCTGAGCACCGGCGCGCCGATGGACATGAAGTTGGGGTCAAAGTGGCTGCCCAGCTTTTTCCTCAGAGTCCTTTCGGAGAAGTCCTGCTCCCGGGGGTCGTAATCCGGGTCGGGGTCCTCCTTGAGGTCAGGCACGGGCAGGTGGTCGCTGGGGGATGGACGGAGGCGGAGGAAGTGCTGGCCCACTCCGACGTGGACGCACAGCAGCATGTAGAGGAGCACTGGGGGGTGAGAGCTGCCCATGGTTCCTCTCGGGACTTTTACGCACAGTAAATGACACTTCTACTCAAGAGGAGCAAGCCTGACGCTTCATATATTTGACAAGTTCACTCACGGGCGACACTTTAAATAGACCACTTCGCAGCCTGCCGGTGGCCAGGGGTGCGTCAGCCTTCTTTAAAAATAACCCCCCACAAAAGTGTTCAATCGAGAAGATGACGCCGCAGCTTCCCCCTCTTGGATTCACTTTGGGCTCCTCTCGGTTGTCATGGTTACCACTGGGACGACCCGAAGCCACGGTGAAACAGTCACTGGATGACAGCGCTGCAAGGAAACAGACGGGCTGCTTCCGAAAAAGGTGCCCGGCAATGGGGGGCGGGGGCGGCGGGGGGCTGCCTCTTTACGCACAAACGTGCCCTCGAACACTCGAGGGGAGGACACGCTCCACGCACTTGCTTATTATTTCTTTTCAAAGAAGACAAGCTGTAGTATTCCAGAAAGTGTCTCACGTCAAAAGGCCATTTAGCTCCCCAGAGAATGCTCCAAATAGCTTATTTTCTCAGGCTCTTCTCTTATTATTCCATGTAATAAGAAGAAAAAACAAACAAACAAAAAAGAGTTGCGAGTTCCCTTTTCAATGCGTTGTGCCCACGCAGAGAAGCTCCTTCTCACGCATGGCGAGAGAGTCCCCAAAATGTGCTGGAAGGTCTGCAGACAAAAAAAAGATCCTGCTTCTCCTTCTGCTCCGGTGGCTGCCACGAGAAGCTCCCCAACTTGAGTGGCTCCTTGCTGGAGGAGCGAGTGCGTGAGTATGCAGCAGGGGAGCGAGAGAGAGAGAGAGAGAGAGAGAGAGAGAGAGAGAGAGGAAGAGAGAGAGCGAGAGAGAAAAAAAGAGCAAAAAGAGAGCGAGAGTGAGAAAGAAGAGTTAGTGGAAGCGCACACGGTGCGTGGGTGAGCGTGTCTGGAAGCGAGTGGGTGCTCGGTCCCAAGTTAAATATCCCCCTCCGACGTTACAAAGTGTCAGAGGGGCCTGCCCACCCTCGGCCACTCTCACTGATTGACAGTGCCCCCTTTGGGCCGCCCCCCGCCACCCCCTCCCTCCCTGCACCGACCCCTCCCCTCGCAACGTGGAAAATGTCAGCCACAATCGCAGACCCAACTGGGTCCTAACGCGAACATTTTTTGGACTATAAAGATTGATTCGAGCTTCACTTCTTATTGAACTCCATCGGCAGCCACTCTCCTCTCCTCCTTGCGAGTGAGTGAGATGCACTAATTGTTTCAATACGCTGTCTATACAACCAGTTGAGCTCGGGATGGATGGGAAACGTTTAGGAGAGGAGGGGGAAAAAAATAGGGGGCATCACATTCCACCTTTGTTCATCAGGATTTGGGTCTACACAGGAATTGGCCCCGTTGAACTCGGGGGTCACAAAATAGGCGCATAATTAAGGGCTATAAATGGTCAGGAATAACTAAAGGGAATTTTTCCCATGCGAAGCACTCATTATAGGCCCTGCTGCACTTGAAAACATGCCACCGTACGTAGATCACACGAGGCCAATCTGAATCATTTTTTTTTTTTTTACTATTTATTTCATTTTGAATATTATGAGTTTTCTCTCTCAATTAGTGCGTCTGTCTTTTGGATCGGTCACTAGAGGGCGTTCATCCAGCAGAGTCTGCATGTTGCTTGATCCTTGCTACTCTGGACTGGAGCGCTCTGAGTGGTACATTTTTGGCTACAGATCAATTAAATGACATCAAAGTTATTAAGCAAGAGAGCAGACGTGTGGTGTCCTTGAGTTTGGTTTGTATGCACTGTAATTCTAAAACCTGCATGCTGTCGGAGTTTCAGGACATTGAGGAAATTCCTGATTACCCCTCTCTGCATGCGTCTCTGTGGTCATGCGGTCCATGATCAGGGTGCTAGGGTAGACGGCTCAGCGGGCAGCGGGGACAGGCGGGCTGAGCCGGTTACTGTAGGGCAGGACGCGTGCATTGTCTTGCCTCCTTAGGATGTCCGCGGAGCAAGCGAGCCCACCCCATGGGGGCCGCTGGCACGCCCCCTTCCTCAGCGAAACTCACAGTGAGCGAGGGGCCAGGAGACTGCTGTGGAGGATCTGTGTATCATTGGTTCTGTCCAGAAATTCAAAAGAAATTGTTGTAGTTTGCCATCTAACACAAAATGAAAAATGTGTGATTTTTTTCTTCTTCTCTATTTCAAGTTTAGACTCAGATTGATTTAAAAAAAAAAAAAAAAGGCATGTTACGAATTTGATTGGAATATGTAATTATTTACGTTCACCGGAAGTTTGTTACTGAACTGGACAATGGTGACAAATTACAGTCAGTGACTCACACCCGCACACCTTGCGATTGACCCTTGCACAGATGCCAATTTTCTGGAACCTATCCCTCATTAGTTATGGAAACCGCTGCTTATTTGCATCTTTTGATTTTTTACCCAATATCGTGCATTCAGGGTACGTTAAATATTCACTGATTTTTGCTATTCATGATCAGGCTTCCACTGTATATGTGTACTGTATATACTGTATTGGTGGCGAGCGGCTAGATCTCGCGTCGTACTCAAAAACTATTTTCGTGGTGAAACCCTTTGCGCATTTCGGCAACAGAGACTCTCCATGCTTCGCTTTTTAGACACAGGTACATATGAAATTATAGAGTTATTATTGTAAAACAAGATATATAATATTATAATGGTAGGCTTGGCGGCTGCAAACTACATCTGGCTTCGGCCCTGGAAATGTAATTTGTGAAAGATAGTGATATGAACAAGGCATTTTTGATTGGACGCTACGTCTGCGACGTTGCAAGGACGTTCCCCTTGTGATTCAAATTTCAAATCACATCGTGCGGTGGACTTAAGCGCTACAATCAGTCCGCACCACAAGCATGACATATACACATTGTTCGTTGAGTACACTGAACCGAAAATAACGGTGTTGTAGAAGTGATTTGTGGTGTTGAAAACAACGCAATTGGACGAAATACATGAAACCCATTACGATAATGCTTCGATCATGTTTGTCCTTGATAGAATATGACTGTTGGATCATTTGAAGGGTCGTGGTGCAGACTGATTGTGGCGGCAATCTTCTTTTACTTCGTCACATTTGCATATCTTTTTCAAATTTATGATTGCCGATTGAAATTGAACAAAAAAACTATGATAAAGTGATTGTGGAGAATTGGGAGACAAGGTGACGAAGAGGAGGAGAATCGGGGTGGGGGTGGGGGGGGGGGCGGCAGTGTTGGTGCCGGGCGGATGGCAGTTTACTGTGGAATGGCTAATTAAATAAGACCATAAAAGGAGCCCGGCTCGCTTTAACGAAGCCCGTCAAACTCTGACGAGCGGGGCCGGGCTGCCGGTCGGCGGGGGTGGGAGGCCGGCGGGTTAGGTTCGCCGAAAATTGGGCTTGTATAACAAGAGGACTTAGCTCTTTGGTTTTGCAGTGATTGTTCACGCTCCCTTAGGTCTCAATAGGGCGCATGGTGAGGGTGCGTTGGAGGGGAGGTGGGGCAGCCCTTAGGCACAGATAGGACCCCCTTCTCCCCTTTGCTTGTGAATGCTACACACACATAACACATACACAAACACACAGTAACACCCCTACGGCTCCATACAAAGGGCTCTACCCAAGGTCCAGGCAGGGGCTTATGCAGCACGGGGGCACAGCAAGGGGCAGGCCTGGCCAGACTGGCTGGCTATGCCCACTGGGGATTGGTAGAATGGCACAGGGCCGTGGGAGGGAGACTGACAGCTTGGAGGAGTCACATAAACAGCAAAAAAAAAAAAAAAAAAAAACGGGGAAAAAAAACACTTTGAGGGAATGCCAGATGAGAAGATAAGGAATTCTACTGCGCTTAATGGAAAATAGTTCAATCTACCTTTAAATCATCACGTGTCCTAACTTCTCCTGTGCTGCACAAACAAATATTTTCGAAGCATTTTGTTGTTATAAATTCAGGAACACAAGTCGTTTTTCTATATTTCTGCATTGTGGCAGCGGTGGAATTCTTCATCTTTCTCCCCCGTACCGCAACAATTCCAAGCATAAAAAAAGGGGTCAGAGCACAAAGAAATATCCTTCCACTATTGCCTGTCAATATTGCATTCTCACTATTCCCCCCATCGCCCTCGCCATGTTCTCCAGTCCTCCTTCAGTTCTTTTCTCTCTCTCCCCATTTTCGTCTCGGAGCTATAACCCAAAGCAGATGGCTCGGAAGCATGTCAAAAATCTGTCTCCCGTTAACGCTACTTTTGAAGCCCCTTCTACATATTTGTCTCCTCCTAATTTATTTATTTTTTTTATTTTTTTGCGAAATAGCCAGTAAACAGCATCAAAGTCTTCCATTTTTTTACGATGACAAGGAGGCGATTAAAACGCTTGTCCAACTCATTGAAAGACCTCCGCGAGCCTGATGCAATCGTCTCCAAAGCATGGCATCGTTTGTTTAGTTTCCATGCTGTTGTGATGGGGGAAAACGTCAAGTTGCGACTCCCAGCAATCACATCTTAGACGGCTCCGTTGGCTTGCGCACTTGCGTTGTCCTTTTTATTTTCACTTTAGATTTCACGAGCAATCAATCACTTGGGATATCAGTGTGCGTGCGAATTGAATACAAAACATTCTACCTGCAAATTACACATTGAGTCGCAGTTTTTTAAAGGAGGGGAAAAATGATAATCTCTCTATTCTACACGACCTGTTCATCATGATACACAAAGTGAACAAACGTACCAGTTTG
The DNA here is from genome assembly GCF_024500275.1 of Phycodurus eques. Lineage (NCBI taxonomy): Eukaryota > Metazoa > Chordata > Actinopteri > Syngnathiformes > Syngnathidae > Phycodurus > Phycodurus eques. The sequence continues at coordinate 6,614,229 of NC_084543.1, read as the reverse complement.
TACTATTAACCAAGCAAATGTGAAGGAATTAACTCAACATCTGGGTAGAGACAGCAGCATTTTGACAGACTGGCAAACAAACAAAATTTACTGACAAAAAAATGATTAAAAATAGAATTTACTGTGAAGCTGAACGTAGTTGTTGGAATCATTGGATGCCCTGCGCTTGTTTCTTTTCAACAAGCTGGTCCCATCTTGCGCTTATGGGAGACAATGTCACCCAAAGTGTGTTACTTTTGTTTCTTTTTTACTCATTTTTGCTAGCTTGTGGGGTTCCTTTTTTTACTACCTTATCACATGACCGAGACAAGCGGTTTGACAGAGGGGCGTTGGACCTGATTTCCCAAATAAATCTTTTTTCAGACTCTGATGAGTCTGAAAACTCTTGTGTAGCCTGTGCCCAAATGTTCCACAGACCGTTACCGTTCCACGGTTTACACCACTGTTCGGAGCTTCAAAATCTACTTACTGTGCATGCCAAAAGAGGCCAAAAGCCAACATCATTTCACATTATAACATGATATATTGTAACTGCCGTCGATCATTTTGTCGCGCTACAAAGTGTTGAAAAATTACAAGAAGTGTCCTTAAACCACTAAAATAGTTTTTTTCCCGGGTTTTGTCATGGCAAGCTATTCTCCAAAAAGAATTAGCAGTTAGTTTAAGGCCAAATGACTTCATATTGTTACTTTTAATTTAATCAGCAATAAGCGCTCTTTGTTCTTTATTAGGTATACGCGCACTAAGCAATTATCTACTTTTGGCCGGAGGGGTTGTACTCTGAGTGAAGGACTATTAGTGTTTTGTGGGCCATTCGCCCTTTTGCTTGATGAATTGCCGCTTTTCTTCTGTAATGATACCCGGCGACTACGAACTGGTGTGACCTCACGGCATTCCATTACTCACATCTCACAAAATGAAAATAAAACAACAACAAAAAACGAGCCTCGCCATGTTCTTTCAATGGTCGCATCTCGCTTTGAAGGAGCAAAGAGGGTGCCCCCCCCATCCTTTTACTCATCACGCCCCCCCCCCCCCCCCCCCACCGGCCCCCCCCCCCCAAGACCCCCCCTCACCCCCCGCCCTGGAGCCCGGAGTGATGAGGGTGGAATTAAATTGATCACCGTCTTCCGGAAAACAACAGGAAAAAATAGTGCATTCCGAAACGCCAGGAGGGCGTTACCGCTGGTCTTCCCGATGGCAGGATGACATCATTGGCCTGTTGCCCAATTCCCATCGTTCACAATAGAGTCACTGTTGCCGTCTCCACAGTGGCACAGCGGCCAAAAGGGGAAGAGCGAGCAAGACAGAGAGATAGAAAGCAAAAGGGTGAGAAAAGGAAAGATGCTAGCAGTGCCCAAACATCTTTCGACGACAACTTGTGACAAATCAGGATTGCTGAGGATATCAAGTGTTATTTAAATGTTTGCCATGACTGAAATATGAAATGCTCCTGGAGCTCACTGTTTATTTAGAGGCTTAACTCAGTTGCACCCATTCAGTCAACTCATTTTTGGGGGGATTAGAGGAGTTCAAACGCAAAGACCCAACAAGCACCATGAATATAAAGCCACGTCTGCTAGCAGAATGCCCATTACGTTTTCGTTCGGTATTATATTACCTAACCCTGCAAAACCAAGCTACTCCTATGTAAAAGTTTTATTTTAGAAACTGACAAGTGCCATTGAAATTTTACTGCAGGTAGCGTCATCTCCTTTACAGCCAATCGCAAGCCTATGCGTATTTACGTCATCACTCATCAGTTTGTTTTTTTTCAAGTTCGGCTAGCACTTCTAATTCTGAAGGCCCCGGGCATATTCATTTGAAATGCCAGCACACAGAGGCTGAAATCTGATTACAAGGAGCATCGCATAGTCGTACTGGAAGTAGTGCAGTCGAGAGAAATGCTATGAAAGGAAGAGAACAGACCATTGGGAAAATAATGAATACAATTTCATGGAACAAATATGGGAATTTAGGTTGTAAATGTTGGTCAGTGCTTCTGATAATGTTGCTGACTGCCCACGTTGATTTTGGGTAGTGGAAAAGAGTTACTTAGGAGTACAAAAAGTGGTCCTATGAGGTCCATTATTGTGCGTGTCCACTCTAATACAGTAGCTCTTATCTGAGAGGTACACTGCAATTAAAAGGGGGAAAAAAAGTTACTGTAAATGCCTCAGTCTCATTTGTATCAGGACAACGCAATAAGTGCCTTTTACAGCTAATTAAAGTGTAGTCTGGTGAATGACGAGGGCAAGCTAGGTAAACCCCGACCGCAAGTGCCGGCATTCCGTGCGACCGCTAAGCCATTGTGCTGCCGCAGGCCATCGTGTCCAAACGAAAGCGTTCGCCCACAGCCGCTGACCGCAACAGATGTTGCCTTTGCCCGCCCCTGGCCGCAGCATGTGTGTTCTGTTGAGTCTGGAGCCAAGATACTTCACAGACTGGCACTGCGTAACAAAAACAAAGCGAAGGAAATTCGGCGATGGCGTCTTCGCGAGTCTGCGGCGGCGTGCGGATTGAGGTGGTTCTGTTTAATGCTGGGAGCCTGTTCAACCACATTAAACACATTGTCGTGTACGTGACACTGCCAAATGAGAACCGCGGGTCACAAAGATGCAGTGGGCCCCATCGTCAACGAAAGCCACCTCCCAGGGTCCTGAGCAAGCAAATAGGTGGAGCGCCGGACCCCGGTGCCCTTTGGCCCTCTCCAGAGGTGGCAAAACATTTTTTTCTGAAGTAGAAGTACAGATACAGTACTTATGGGGAAAAAAAGACAAAGTTAAAGTTGAAGCATTGATTCAACTCCAGTGCTTTGGTAAAACAAGTACAGACTCTGAAATAGGGGTTGAATCGTCGATGAGACAATTTTACTACTCCACATCGCCGTTTAGCTTGGAGTCGACTTGTCCGGGCAACAAGGCGACACGTACGGTACGTCTTCATATGTCTGTGTGAATCACAGAGTATGAAAATAAGATGCTGCTGCCGGATGAGAATAATGGTTAGCCTCACTAGCTTTGGCTATTCCGATCGCCGCTAGTTTTAAAATATTCATACCAGCGGGACCACGGGACTGGCGGTGACGAACAAGGGCAGGGGCGTGAAGTGAAGCTCCATCTTCATCGCCAAAATATTGTCCAATAATGCACGGGGGCAACACCTGTGTGGTAACAAGAACTTCACGCACCAACCAACATCACAATACGGCATATGACTGTAGGCCTACAATAGGACAAGCGTATGGAAATATTTCACCAAAAATGTTATGTAAGTCTATCCTCAAATATAGTAAAAGCACGTGGAATAGAAACAGAAAACTGAAACTGTTGAAATACAAGAAAAAGGCATATAGTTGGGGACCGCTGTACTCAACTGAAAAAATATCATTGACCTCATTGATTCATCGACTTTCCTCAAATTCTAATCACCTACAAAAAAAATCTGCAGTTGTTCAACCCTTACTCTGTATTGACGTAAAAAAGGAAAAAGTAATTCTTACAGTCAATTATATACAAGACCCTTTTCGATAACATAAAAAAAAAATAGTTTCCCTCATTCTTTATCTTATATAGTGTTCGTACTGAATGAAGGGGGGGGGGAATCATGTTACATATTTCATTTGCTTGTTTTTAAAACGGTAGCAAGCTAGCGTTGGCTTGAATTTTATGCTATCAAAACCTGTTTCCATAACTTTGCTAACGGTGTGATGTGAGTAATAAAAATTGCTACATTAACTAATGATAAATAACAACTAAACCCCACCTTAACCTATGTGGGTTTTTTTTTCTCACAGAATTTCTGTACGGCAGAAGCTGTTGGTTCTTAGGCTAGCACAGGACAACGCATTCCCCACGCATCTGTTGTCGTCATCTTTCATACTTGAATAATCTTTAAAACATGTTCCTCCATGTCACTGTTAGATCTCAATCAATCAAGAGCTCAACTGCGTACTTTGTTACTACCAACCGCTGGCCCTGTGTTAGTGGCGCACGCGGGAGGCCGAGACAGCGACGGCTTGCCGCGGTGCCAGCAGAACTGGGAAGCCTTTGGGAAATATCTCGCTAACATGTGAGCGCGCACCGCTGCACAGGGGGGTGCCGCTGCGCTCGGGAACCGGACGGGACACCGCGGCGGTCTGACAACAGGCCGAGTGTGCGGCGATAGATAGTTTGTCTAAGGGATGTAGCAGATGTTGACTCATACTGGTTTGCTAATCGCGAGCCACAAGCCCCCGGAGCCACGAGCAAACACCAGCGTCTGCCTTTCTCTCGCTGGCCGAGGGGGAAGAAAGATTTGGGATGAGGTACGCATTAAACACTGAAGAGGAGTAATGAAGTCATGAGAAATTGGACAGACTTAAGGGTACTAAAGTGCGGTTAAGTCAGAACTCTGGAAATAAAATAAAAAAAACAAAAAAAACACACAAAAAAAGCCTCCCTCAGACTTCAAGCTGCTTATGTCTCAATGAAGGATTAATGCGTCTTTTCTTTTTAATGGGAACTCGGTGGGAACGGGGAACACCCATTCTCACCCACCTGTCGTACTCCATGAAAATATTTCATTTGCAGACTGCATGTTGGATCACACATTGGCGATAACCTAAAGCAGCGCTTCTCAAACTGGGGCCCGCGGACCCTAAAGTAGATGGTGGGGAAAATGATTTGCGATAAATTAGGATGTCGTAACATTCAAAAAGTACACTTATATGGGGCATATTTTGGCTAATTGAAAGCTCTGATATGATTGTGTATTATTACAGGAATAAATCCTATTTTTCCGTGAGCAAAACGTGTATTTTTTCGGGAATAGTCCTATTTTCTAGATTGTAAAATGCATTGTATGTAATCCCCTCCAAGCAGACCTTGTTCCTCTCTCTAATATTTGATATCACTTTGCTATGACACAAAGCAAAATGTGTGTGGTTGGGGGGCACCAGTTGCATAAAGGCAGTTGATACTGAACTAAATTGTAAAGTATCATCACAAAACAAACATCCTTGCATGAATAGTTTTTCAGTGCATGAAATCTGAACATCAAAAACATGTCATTACAGGGATAAAGTCCTATTTTTATTCCAGAACAAAGGGTGTATTTATTGAAGAATATAGTCATGTCGCCACCCCCCCCCCCCCCCCCCCCCCAGAATAAAAGGCATAACATTACGAGGATAATGTGTTTTTAAAATTCACTTGGTAAAATATGACTTTTTACCCCATGAAACTTTTACTTAAAAGTCTTATCCTGTCAACATTTTCTCTAAAAGATATGAATTTGTCTCTTAACATTATTTTCCTCCAAAGTAGGCAACTTCAATTCCTATGGCATTTAGGGGTACACGTGGTAGTTACAGAAGTTGATCCTTCGAAATGTCTTCCCTCTAAGGGATACCTGGACCCAAAAACGAAAAGGTCAGTTGGGGGGTTCACATCATCATTGATTGATCCTGAAATTCTGACCAATCGATGGAATTTGACCTTGTCAATCCCCGACAGAAGCGGCTGAAGCGGAAACCTCGACGGAGCGGGACACAAAAGAGACCTATGAGGCAGGAGGCAGACACAGGCTGTTAAACGCATTCACACTCCAATAACTTTCACAAGTCCCGGACAGAAAGAGAGAGACAGAGCGAGACTGAGAGAGAGCGAAGTAGATCAACAAGGAGCTATTGATACCAGAGATCTGCGTTGGTGTCAGTCTAGAAGGCAAACAGAATCACAATTGTGGTTTGTGCCAATAACCTTGTTGACCTTATTTAACCTTGGATTTGGTCAGTCGAGAGCTCCCAGAACAAGCGTGTCCATTCACAAAAGAAAATTGGGAAATCTATGTTTGTGCTATGAATATGACTATTGACACGCCGCTGGACCCTTGGGGCCCTGTTCATCGATACCGCCCATAAAACAAAACAAAAAGTTCATACAAGGATGCAATTTCAGATTATTTTGTGTTAAAACTGATGTGAAATCTATGTTTAAAAAATAAATAAATCACACATTTAATATTCAATTTTACAAAGTGTTGGGAACTACCTGGACTATTTTGTGGTTAATCAGAATCTTAATTCCATATTGTTTTCATCAAATTCATGAATTGGAAAACAATCTTTTTAGAATAAATTATAAAGAAAAATACCAAAGTTAGTGCTTTCATTTTGTAGAAAATCCGAATAAATGTTTGATTGTTGGGACTTTTCGGTCAGTTACAATTACAAAAGTCCGTCCGTCCGTCCGTCCGTCCATCCAACCAACCGACCAATCAACCCATCCATCGATCCATCCTGTTGTTAACCGAAAGCCGTTTTGCACTTTTGGTACAAAATCACTGAAGCATCGTTGATTCTAATCAGGGACTATTATTGTCAATCCAAGTTTGTTGTTGTAGCAAATCATCACGTGAGCATGCGGAGATCCGGAGGAGGGATGGAGGGCGACGGGGAGACGGGTGGTCAGATCTTCGTGCGTGCCGGCTATCTGGGCCGCAGACCTGCCATGAAATATTTGCCTTTTTTATTAATCAAAACCACAATCATTCCTTAACCTTAGCCAAGGGTTTTCTTTATTTACTTTAAGCACACCCACACTCATAGTTTATTTTGCCTTCCCTTAAATGTGCTTTTCTGATTTTTCCGCCACTTTCTGGCTGCAAAAGCATGTAAACACAACACTGATATATGCACATGTGAAATGAGCATTATATTACTGTTTTGTGTATATGCAAGTATGAATTTGCTCTTTGTTTGGTTTGATTGTGGGGAAATTGATTTTGTTTTAAATTGCTTCTTTAACCCGGAACAATTCAAAAAAAAAAAACATTTTGGACAAATAAAAAATGGAGATATCTGCTTTTGCCTTTGAACTCTTCACATCTCCTCTCACTAAATTGTGACTATATCATAATATTACACCTCGGTTGTTATAATATTACACATTTTCCCTCCACAAAATAATTTATTACAACTTTTTCCCCCCCTCAAAAATAAGCAACTTTTTAAATTTTGATGGCGTTTAGGGGCACAAATGCTAGTTATGTTTAAATGGAAGGAGGATTATTATGATGAACTCTCGCGTGTAAGGCGTCCTTGGAAGCAAAACGTTTTGAGAAGCCCTGTGATACGGTATTCTCACGCTGGCTTTCTTAAAGTACTTAGGTAAGTGTCTGCGATAAAGAGGATGTTATTTATGGTGAGCAGTCAAAAAGTGTGGTCAGATTAAAAGGCATAAAGACACACTTCAAGAACCTCAGTCTGTCTGGTAACAGTGTGTGTGTGGTGTAATTACAGCCAGGTTCCTGGTGTGGAGCCCAGTACAAGTATCGTCAGTCTGTCTGTGGCATGCGGCGGTGCTGCCGACCTTCTCCCTCTCTCTCCTCTCCTCTCTCCCCTCTTCGCTTCTTCTCCTCTTCCTCTGCACTATACGTTGTAATGGGCCGGCTGGCTATTGTTCAGAAGATCCCCCCCCCCCCCCCCACGCGTGCGTCTGCTGTTTATGACCGTACGCAAAAAAATGCGTCCTTTTGGACACACCGAGCTTTTACTTAGCGAGGAGATCATAACATAAAAACGCTCTGTGTGTTGAAATTAGTGATCCTGCTGGCTCCAGATGCTGTTTATCTGTCCTGTTTACCGGGCCATCCGGCTAAAGTCTCCATGCCGTGCTGGCTTGTATGCGCACAAAAGTGTCTGTTTGTATTCATCATAGGGCGACATACAATAGAACTGTTTTCACAGTCAAGTCATGCGGCTCCCTTGCGGTATAGGGACCAAACATCAGGTCCCCATAAGGAAAACCATTTGAAATGAATCTAGCAACTATTCTATGAGGTTGATTAGGCAACACAAAGTCCATTTCATGGGAGGTGCACCGCGTATGCTACCTAAGGCTTGGCAAACATTTCGGAAAGCGTGAACAGTAAGCACTCAACATTATAACATTCGAATCTAATAACTAGCGAGATGCAACATGCATCAATTTTACCAAGGTCAAGTGATGTGCAGTATTTTCCCTGATCAGGTGAAGGACACTTTCGCTCAAGATTCTTCCCAATTCCGTTTTTCAACCACATCCCAGAACTTCAAGTAGTACACCAAATGACCAAGTATTGACCAGAACAGAGTGTACATCAACATAATTGCTTGTACTGCTCACATTTTCCCCATTGTTGCCAAGCCACAAATCAATTTTATATAAGAACAAGATAATGCACTTCAAAAATAGCCCTTGAAATCCTGTATATCATATGTTTCCAAAACCATAACTACACTTGCGTACAATGTTCAAAGAGCCTCTTTATATATATAAAAATAAATACATTTAATGAGGATGAACATAACAATGTTAAATGATCCAAACTAACAACTATTTCTCACACATAGTTGTCAGAATTATAGTATCCAAATAAAAGTTAAATCCGACCTGGAATGCACTTTACATATTTCACTGTACTGTGGATCCTAAGTTTACGGCGTAACCCAGATTTGTACAGAATGTCATACTCTATCACTAATATAAAGTAAAACAGCGGTAAAGTCATCATTCAAGTAACTGTCACTCAAAAACTAACTAAATAAATAAATCACATCACTAATTTTGCAGTCATTGATTAAAATGTGGAAATACAGTGCCGGCTGGCAGCTAGATTTGATGCTGACAGCCTGACACTGTCAACGTTTTATTTCTGATTGCGTTTCAGGGGTACACATGCTAGTCACTGTATGTGAGGATTATGAGGGGGTCCCGGGAATCCCCACCTCCTCCTTCCAGAATCACCGCTATATACCAATTTCTCCATCTATCAGTAACCGTGCTCCGTGTGTGTATAAGCCCCACAACGGCCCCTTACTGCATCCAGGGGGATTTCTTTGACCCCTTATTGCCAGCGGTGAGCCTGCGGTGGAGATGAAAGCATGCCTTCCCAGTGTGGCCCCAGTTTCTATAGCTATGGACACAGCCTCACACTGCTCGGGGACAATGGAGGGGCCCTGCCACTCGCCCCCTTTTGCCTGAGTCCCCTTCTCTCCCCACCCCATCCGTCACCGCAATCATATTTTCAAAACAATAACACAGCCGGAGGGGGGGGTTGAAGTGTGTGTGTTTGAACTGGCGCTATGTGTTGTTATTTTTAGGCACGCGTTTATTTGGGGCCGGGTGTGAACATGCTTGTTTAACTTGTGTCAGGCTGTCTGTGGGCTCCTGCATTGACTTGTGAAGCAACTGTTTGCGTGCACATGTTTTTCTGTGTGTGCGTGTGTGTGTGTGTGTGTATATGTGCGTGTGTGAGAGGCAGGCCTTTGATGGCGTGGCCGGAGCGTGCCTAATGTGACTGCTTGCCGGGGTGGGGTGGGGTGATGTGGGGCGGTGCGGATGAAGGCGTTGAGCCTCTTGCTCTGGTACCGTCTATCCTGCCGTGGTCCAAGGCTCCCCCTGCAAACTTGAAAGTACCAAAGGAATCCCCCCTTTAAACCCCCCGACGCCGCCACCCCCGCATGTTTTCAGAAGACATGACATCATCTTTTGCACAAAGCGGTCTCGGTTTAGGGTTAATATGGACGTGTGCGTGTGTGTGTGTATGAAACCTGTCAATCGCAGAATGTAGCGTTCCAGTTTTGCTCCCGCTACCAGACTTCTGTTTACAGCTCCAAACTGTCCAAACTCTTTCATTGTAAGAATGAAGAAAGACTTTCTCCCTCTTCTCCTGCTGTCCTTCTTGAGATTCGAATGAATAATGAAATTTACAATTCCAAATTAGATCACCACCAACATCAGTGAAGCTCTGGGGAACTTCATGCCCAAGAGGGTTAAGTTCGTGCTAGAAAATAATGCTGGCATCTCAATATTGACATTTTCGCATAGGGGTGTACTCACTTTGGTTGCCAGCAGTTTCGACATTAATGGCTGTGTATTGAGTCATTTTGAAGGGACAGTCATTTTATACTGTTATTTAAGCTGTACACTGACTACATTGTAGCAAAGTGTCATTTCTTCAGCGTTATCCCATAAAAAGACGTGCGATACTGCAACAACCTCCCGCAAGTGGCTAAAAACTCATCTGTCCAGGTTCTGAAGTGGAAAACTATCCCAGCTGACTTGGAGCGAGAAGTGGCATACATCCTGGACTAGTCGCCACCAAAATCGAATGGGCTCCACCTGGATCCATGCCCTACCCTTGCAAAAACCGTTACGGAAATGTGTAGTAGTTTTTACGGGATCACGTGAAAGCGGGCGAAAACCTCCTTGGTCTCGGTAATCAAGTTCAGGCTGTTTTTAGACGAACAATATGAGAACGCTGATTCTGTCCTCGCCATATTGTGAAGAGCAACTGGGGTATTAGATGCATGTACCATCTGCGAATGGTACCACAATCATTGATCTGTATTCAGCTTTTTTATCCCCTTTTTCTGAAACCTTCCATTTGCGTACTAACCACAGTGGGGACCTAAAAGGTGGGGCAAATAGAAACGTACTGGGCAAACAAAAGGCACCTTTTTAAACACGAAATGCAAAGAGAGAAGGAAAGAAGGATCACGTGACATTATTTACACATTAGTGGTTCACACACAAACCAGAGGAGGTCACGTGCGGGGTCATCGCTTCGACCGATGACTGTTGTCTCGTCTTGACTCCCTTCCAGTGTCCAAAGCCAGCCACAGGAGTTAAGCTAAGGAGACATTCATGCTCCCGAGTTTTTCATACAAATATTTACTACAAATACGACTTAACTACTGCCACTACTGTAAGTTACAGTCGCACTCCAGCTTACGAGTCGTTGGGTTACAAGCTGTCGCTTGCTCGCGAGCCCACGCCGCTGCTTGAGTGAAGTGAAAATGTTTAAAAAAGGAACAATTAAGGTACTGTAATCCCTTCGTACGTGAGACCCACAGTCGCCGATTATTGAACGTGACAGTCGAACACACAAATATGAAATGAGAAAGCTCGCAAGGAGCTGCTGTGAGCCACAACTCGCGCCCAGACGCTCACGCAGCCTAACTAGCTATCCCAAATCCACCACTCTCTAGGCCACACCTCTTAAAGCCACACATCCAACAAATGAATACTACAGTATGTACAGTAATTATACTTAACAAAACCATGTTGCAGTTTTTTATACCTTAGTGTTTTGTTGTGGTGTTTTTTGGGTGGCTGCAACGAATGAAAGGCATTTCATGTCAACAGGAAAAACTGATTTGATAATTGATTGAGTGACTTGATAAATTAAAGTCAAGTTACCACTGTAACCGAGGAGCGTCCCAAACCGTAACGTGCCAAAACTGAGGCGAGAATGTCGAGCACTGTCGCGGGGCGGCTCGCGTCGCTCCTCAGAAGTTCCTTTGGGGACTTCACGCACCTTTTTGACATTGAGGATGTTGAAGGGCACGGTCAAAGTCACAGCCACAGATATCGGTACACACTTCCATCAGGTCGCCTACACACGCACGCACACATGCACACACACACACACACTCCTTCTCGTCGGCCCGTTTAATGTGCCGTCCCGTTTGCCAACTGTTCCTTTGAGGGGGCCAGTGCGTCAGGTTGTCGGAGCCGGGATTTGGGAGGGAGGGCCCGGTGCCGCTGGATCAGACAGATGGAGGGGGGTCCGGCTCCATTCATTTAGCTCTATGAGAACAACAGAGCCCCACTTCAAACAACAAACCACGCAACCTGCTGGCCCCGTCGTCTGCGAACGCACACAAAAGGCATACGCAGACACCCACATGGAGCAACACATGCACGGTCGCGTTGAGAACACGTGCTTTCGTTACAACCTGCGTTCATTTCATTAAAGCCATCTTAAATGTAAAAAAAAAAAAGAAAATAACCTACGGGGGCAAAGATTCTGGCGGCAGAAAATAAAGTTGTCACTGTTGTTGACGTCGCATCTGCAGCTCATCTGCTCGCCTGACGCACACACATGCACAGTGGGACATAAAAATACAGGCTCCACGGTGCCCACCCCCCATCCCCTCTTTCCCTGGGACCCGCACCCAAGCCGACCAACCGCCCCCCTCCCCCCTCCTGAATTCACTGGCACTTCCAGAAAGCTCGGAGGCGCCAGCGGAGCGGGGCTCATCTCTTGGGAACAATGAAGCCAGATCTTCATAAAAACTTCAAAAAGGCCTCGCCAAGTGTTTTATAGGTGCTTTAAGGGTTTATGGGTCCTGGGGAGGGAGCGAGGGAGGGCAGAGAAATGAGTGATGCCGCAGTGGCAGCCTTCACTTTTCCCACCCAGTGCATACACACACACACACACACACACACGCACGCCATCACTCACGTACAAATATGCCTCGCAAATCTGCCAGTAAGTACCAGGCTGGAATCAGACGGCGGTAGGCAGGATGGAGCGAGGTTAGGGTAAAGGGCGGGGTCACATGTGGGAGCGAAACAGGTGATCCGTATGTGAAGGAATGTCGTTTTAACACCGAGAAGCCATACTGTAAAATTTAAACTACAGTAAATGTACAATATCGATGCTATTTGCACTCTCACGTGCTGGAAGGTGCAACGCAGATGAAGAAGTTTGCCCCACTGCACTTTCCATGAAAGTGTACACTCACCGGACATTCCATGAGGTACACCTGCACAGACTGACAATCCACTTTTTTTTTCCTTTTTTTTTTTAAACAATATGTTTTACTGTGTTTTTACACGGTTGTCATTTTTGTCACAGGCCACAATGAAGTTATGCTTTGTTTCAGCTGGCTGTTATGATGTTTAACCATGTAAATGTAGAATCATCTCATCATATTACATACACTGCAACAAATTGATGCACAACTAGTTATTGAAAATCAGTAGTCAAGAAAAGTAGTTCAATGTTGAACTGCAACAGAAACAAATGCGACACTTTTGTTTCTCAACTCCCAGTTTTCTGTTTTTTTTAGCTGAACTCAGAGGTTTAAGACCCGCCGCACACCGCGCGACGTGAGCGAACTCAACTGGTGTGGACTATCGTGGAAAAAGATGACAGTTGGCAACTCACACGCGCACATTGAGCAATGAATCCCTACAAATCTACCGAGGCGCTGCAACGAAAAACTTTGACCCCCCGTATCCTGTTTGGAGGCGCCACATACAGTATATTGTACTGTATTACTTTTATTGAACCATAGAAACATGTTGCTATTGTCAATGAAGACGCAGGTTTCCACAAAGAGAGGAAGTGGGTGAGAATAAAGGAGAGACTGGATATTTTAAGAGGCTGCGTCACCCCATTAATTGACTGTAAACCAGAAATTGTTTTGTTTTTTTTTGTCTGAAAGCTTGTGTATTTTTGATTGGCTGTTACATCTACAACATTGTGATGCCGTAACATTGATACCTTTGAGCAAAATTGAGCATAATCTTTGTTAAAAACTCCTGATATACTTCACGTCAGTTTGCACAGGTGAACCTAAATATTTTGGCTGGTGATACACCGTGAAGCCGCCGAGTCGTGCATTCATTTTCCAACTACATGTACAGTACTGTAATTGCTGACTAAAATTCATGTCCCTGTAGGCTCTGTTTTTTTTTCTTTTCTTTTTTGATACTGCGTGTATTGTGATGAGTCATTGAACTGAGCATGCTTCCCTTGACTGGCATGAATGACACTATTCAAGGCCTTTTTTTTTTTTTTTTAATTATTATTATTTAGAAGGTTTGCTTTATAGTTGCTCAGATATATGCCAGGCGGTTATATTTAGCCCGGGTCCTTCGGGAGTCAGAAGGTTTAAAATTAGGAGGTGCCAGAATTCCAGTACAATTCTTAAGTTACTGTCAATAAACAGCAACGGGCTGCTCTTAAAGGCGCAGTGTGTCGGGAAGGACCGCTGTGTGTGTGTGTGTCTTTGATAAGTTGCCTCAGATAGTGTGTTTGTCTTTGCCTTGATACAAGACAAATCTTGTAAAATCTTCCTCCTGCTACTCATGTGCATTTACACGTCTTTGTGCAGTGGTGTGTGTTTGTGTGTGTGTGTGTGTGTGTGTGTGTGTGTGTGTAGGGTCTGTTGACAGGGAAGCATGCGACATTTTATTTGCTCAGGAGCTGAGAAAACGAACGCTGTGATATGAGCCTGCTGAAAGCAAGCTGGCCAGCTAAGGACTCTGGCCTGGGATCAACATTTTAACACACTCCAGCGTAGCGGGCCTGTGCGGCAAAGACATGCACGCTGCGTTGTGCATGTGCAAGGAGTCATCTCATAATGACAAAAAAAAATTAAGAAATATGTCCATCCATCTATTTTTCATACTGCTTGTCAGGGCTTATATGGATCATTTTCAAATAACAGCAAAGACACACAAAAAATAATAATTAATTTGCCACCTTGGTTTCATAAACAAATGGTGGTGGCCCACTAAAATACACTTCTTGCATGATGCTAAAGACAAAAGTGCAGAATGGTAAAGACAAACGATAACTGTAACTACTCATTAAACCAATTGCACTCGTCTTTATACAGTATAATTGTAATCATGGTAAAGACATGCAATAGTTCCAACACTTTCACAAAATCATGCATATCTCAGAAATAACCATTTATTTTGCTGTCTGCTATTGTGTAAATGTAAAATGGCTGCCTCATCCTGGCACTTCAGCTCAGATCCCTCTAGCGTATTGCAACAACATAAGGAAGCTCTCTCTCCAGTGGCGCAAGCGGGAAAGACAGCTTGAGTGGCAAGGACGGATCATTTGTAAAAGAACCGAAAAAAGGAACTCTGAAGACACTAAGATGTATTTACATTTTCATAGAAAATATATATTAAGCAATAGGAGAAAAATCCTATATATCCAAAAATGTAATTAGCATCTTCAGAAAACTTCCTTTTAGTTTACTTTTGAGTATTTTTTTTCCCCTAGAAACAATTATTACCATTTAAATAAACAACTGCAAATAATTCAAATACTCATGTCCGTCAAATTGATTGATTTTCAAAAGGAAATTCAGAGCTTGTTCAGGGAACGAATTAAACATCATAAGTCAAGGCAGCACTGTTCGGCGATTAGGAAGCAGGAAATGTGAGCAATTCCGAACACGGCCTATGTCAATGCTGACGCATCCATGCGGTCATTCGTAGCTTCGCATTTCAGCTGCCTGCCATTCGCTTTTCATCGACCGTGTGGCCAAACGCCGTGAGGTCATCGCAATGAGGAACAAACGTGTCCCGTTTTGGGGTGTCTGTGCCTCACACAGAGCTTCTTGGAGGAGAGTGAAGCAATAAGCTCCGGAAAAAAATGCAATCCAACACGCACTTGTGCGGGCTGCCGCTTGCCAAATAGTGTTCCCAGGTCTGGAGACAAACAGGTGGCGCACAGGAAGTGCTACAAATCACATAGAAACCTGCAGTTTCTTGGAGAAACCCACAAGAAAAAGAAAGAAAGCGAGTGGGAGTTTTTATTTGTTGTCATATTCATTTATTGTTCAATAAAAATAGATTTTACAAAAAAAAAAAAAAAAAAAAAAGTGACGTGATGTCTCCTTCATGACTTTTGCTTGATGGATCCACCAAACAGCTCTTTGTAAACACGAGGCTAACAAACACGTTTATGAGACGCCCCTCGGCTCCGAACCATCTTATGTCTTTAACGTACATTCAATACATCTCTCTATTTACACAGGTGTCCACATGACTTTCCCCCCCCATCTTTTTTTTTTTTTTGCAATCGGCCCTCATAAGAAACAACAATAACACTTTAAACAACATAAAAGAAGCTAAGCACTCACACAGGAAAATAAGCCATTCTTAAAACCTAAAACACAACTTTAAACAATTTTTTCAACATACAGTAGAAGCACGTGACCACACTTTTTGTTCTTTCAGTAAAATTTGTAAACACTTTCCTCACGTGAACAGCAGAGGTTGTCATAGTAACCTGCACCTCCTGCTACAAATATTTTGCGATACCGCCAAGCACAAAAAAAGCCTCTTTTTGATGAAAATATGTCCGGAAAAATTTTATCCAAGTGAGAGGTGTAAACAGTTATTTGAACGGAATGTGGAGAATGTCAGGAGCTTTTTCGTGGTTTGTCCCAGAAATGTTTTACATATTTTTTTTCTTTTTTTTAAGTTATTGTTGCCCCTCTGAAAAGAAAAGCACCTTTCAAGTCCTCATGAGGAAGGATGGGCACCGCTTCCTGGTGCACTGTGGGTAATATCAAAACAGCAGAACACTGAACTGGTCAAGTTTTTAGCACGGCATAACAAGGGTAATTGAAAAGATGCACTCTGCACAATTCTAGGAAGATGTTTTGTTCATCATTGAAAATAAAAAGTATTGCTTGTTTATAAACTGCAATCTGCTGGTTTGAGTGATATATATATATATATATTTTATAAGATCCAACGTTGGAGCTACAGCGTGTCGACTATACACTGGATGGTTGGTGGACACAAGGCTAGAGGATACGTTTTCGATGGAAGCCTGTATCATTTTCAAAGCTCAGAATCAAGGATTTTCCTATAAGAAGCCATAAATTTTTCCTCCAGAGGAAAAGTCATTTTGAATAACACCACAGTCTTTGAATTAAAAGCGTCACACTGTGGTGGCTCGGCCGTGTTTGAGAGCGAGGGGCGAGTAGGCCTTAATGCGCACGCACAACTTACCCCTCAGCCAGGGGTTTTGCAGCTCCAGCGGACAGAAGTCGTCCTGCAGCCACTTTTCCCGCTCGTCCACCACCAGCACGAGGCCAAAGTGCTTCAACTGTTCGGGGCCGTAGAAGGCGTCTTGATCCTGATCGCCGCCGCCAAGCATTTGCTGAGACACCAGGTTCATCTCTTGTACCACCAGCTGGACCATCTCGCCCGCTGACGTGCAAGGAGTCACGCAAAGCTGCAGCCAATAGAAGAGGATGTCATTTCAATTGTACATGGAGACGCTAACTTCTACCCTCAAAAGCAATTCTACTTGCGGGAGATATTTAAAAGCTAAATTGTAAACGCCAACTCATGTGGCAACTGCAGGGTTGCCACTCGCTACAGTCCTATAATCTGAAAAAAGAAATCACCGGTGGAGGGAATGCTTTGCAATACTGTGATGTCTAATTATAAATGTAGATTCTTGCAAGAGTTGTATAAATTACGACCGTCTGTGTGGCAGTGAAAGTGTCCGAGTTAATTTGGATGAGTGAGTTGGGGAGACTGGAGGGAGGAAGAGGAGCTGACA
Organism: Phycodurus eques; assembly: GCF_024500275.1. Classification (NCBI taxonomy): domain Eukaryota; kingdom Metazoa; phylum Chordata; class Actinopteri; order Syngnathiformes; family Syngnathidae; genus Phycodurus; species Phycodurus eques. The sequence goes on along the minus strand of NC_084543.1, from coordinate 6,597,087 downwards.
TGTCTCTGCATGATGAAGTTGAGTTGAGTGATTTTTTTTTTTTTGGGGGGGGGGGGCGCGGCGATTATCATAATTTATTTTTATAAATCAATTATCGATTTTTCTCTGTTCCAGTGGTGCTGTTTATCAGCTAGCGTCAGCTAGCGTGCCTTTTCAGACGGGCGTGCACAGCACTTGCACTTTTGTTATTCTTGGGAATAGACTTGTGACCATGCTACAGGTCTCAGTTTTCTATCAGTCACTTGACCTCATCATACGACGCGAGGAAATAAAAAATAAATACCTTGACACTGGTCTCCTTGGGGAGGCCGGTGCGGTACTGTGGGTACACTCGGAGCGTGGCGTGGCAGCCTTTCCTGTGGACGGCCGGCCGCGGGCACGAGAGCTGCTGGGTGCCACTGTCCTCCGATAGCGTCCGAGCAGGCGGGCGTTGTTGCGGGCCACGTTCGGCCGAGCAACAGCGGTCCACTGACGAGGGTCTGTGCCAACGTTGCTGCGGCGAAGTGGCCGGTGAAGAAGCATGACGCGAGTACGACTGGTGGTTGGCGGACATGGCCGAAGGGAACTCCAGGCTACTGGTGCGCACGCAGAAAGCCTGTCGCTTCTCTGTGATGTGTAACAGCTCAATCTGCCGGCTTGGCAGGATGAAGTCGCTGTCAAAAAGCTCAGGAGGCCCCCGCCGCCGCTCGGCCCCGCAGCAGACACCCCCTCCGCACCGCCCGAGTTCCCGGCCTCGCTGCTGCTCCGAAGCCTGCAGGACGTCGGGCGTGGAGTCCCTCAGGGCGCCGCTTCCTCCCCCTTGTCCGCCTCTGCCGATCCCGACTCCTGAGCCGCTGCCGTCGCTGCGAAGGAAGCCGCGGGGCTCCAGGGGCGCGGAGGTAGAGAGCGGGGACGGGGGCAGCAGGTCCAGCTCGCGGGGGCTCTGGGCCCGGCTGGAGTCGTAGTCGCTGTCGGTGGTGAGGAAGACCTCGGAGGAGCCTTCCTCGTCCGACAGGCCTGCAAAGTCTGGGAAAAAAAGCAGGAGTATAAACTTTCCTACTTGTACAGTGCATCCGGACAGCATTTACAGGCTTCACTTTTTCACGTTGTTGTTTTGGGAAGGGACTCGAAAAAGAGACAGCTCCCAGTCATGTGATTCTTAGGAATCGTTTATTTGCTTGTCGGACAATTTCACTTTTTGATTCCTCTCATTTTACAAAGGAGTGTTGATGTCAGATGCAAGTGTATTTTGGTTCTGTAGTTTTCCATCATGGCAGAAGCACTCTAAAGTTTGGCTATATTTCACGCGAAAATGTTGATACTGACGCTACTTGCAACACTTACAAAGCTTTAATTTCGGGGAGAAAGAAAAACTTCCAATATGCAGCAGCAGAAACATCCTTTGTATTTTCATGTCATATAAGGCTATATATAATGATAATGACATCAATTACATACATCATTTGTATTATTTCAATCCCTCACCCAATGAGAATCGATAAGGTATCGAATCATTAAGCAGAATCGAAAATGGAATCGGTATCGCAAAATTCTTACTAATTCTTATCCTTACTTGTATTACAGCCTTATTATTTCATTCAACAGCTTTAGAATAGACTCCCCATGCTTTTTAGAGCATTTCCACTTTTAAATTATATTTATTGCACTGTATGCTGTTTTAATTGTATTTTCATTTTATTATTATTTTTTGTAATTCTCTTTGTTTTAAATGTTTATACGCTGTTTTTTTCTTTGTTTTTAAATGCTTTTAATCATGTAAAGCACATTGAGTTACCTTGTGTATGAAATGCGCGATATAAATAAATTAGCTTTGCTTTGCTTCAAAATTCTATTCCAGTTTGAAATGAACACAAAAAAATGTTGATAAAGTAGTAAAATGCTGCAAATACTTTCCAGAGGCACTATGAATGCATCGAATTTTGCGTCAGACCTGAGTGCTTGCGGCAAGGTTCTGGTGAAGGCAAGGGCGAGGGCATGAAGTCGGGCTGGGAGGATGTGGAGGTGGGCTTGTCAGGCATCACATCCTTGGAGAAGTCGATCAAGCCGCCGATGGATATGCCTCCCGTCGGCTGTTTGTAGCGGGCGTACTGCAAGGCCTCCATGATCCACCTGGCGTCACGCCACACCTCCTCCATTTGCTGTCGTTATAAACCAGTTTTAAGCAAGTCCTAAAATTGGCGAGTTAAGTCTGACTCCAGTCAAGTTATGCGACTGGAGTCCCACCTTTAGTTCATGATTCCAGAAGTAAAAGGCAGAAAGAATGTTCTGGGTGTGTTCTTCTACCTGAATGTGTTCTTGGAGCTGCTGGTGCTTCTTCTTGGCAGCGGCGAGCTCTTCTTCAGAGAAAGCCTCCCTCAGGGCTTGCTGGGACATGAGCGACTCCAGCTCGAGCAAGGCGGACACCCGGCAGTATTGGCCGATGAAACCGGGGCAATAGGCGTTAAAGTGGACTGGCGGGGGAGAAGAGGAGGCGGTAAATTCAACGCGTTCATCGCAGCGAATCACGCTTCATGCCTACGACGTATCAAATGTCGGACGCTCACCCAGTTCAAAGATCTGCAGGGGCAGCGTGAGGAAGCCCGAGCGGGGCGAGTAGGGATTATTCTGACCGGGAGCTGTGCACACTTCATCGCTCGGAGGCAGGAGAAGAAGGAAGGACACCTTGTCTCCAAACTCCAACACTTCCTGAGTATAGATCCGGAAGTCCTGTGCCTGGAAACACACAGAAAGGCGGATCAGTACTTTTCCCATTAGATGTATTGGGACACGATTATTAATCAATGAATTCAGTGATTACCAACCACGTGTCTTTGTTTTGTATTTGTGTTGTCCCGTTCAATAAATGGCTGAAAGTGCATCGGTGAGTGTAGCTCTCCTTTTGTTTTCCAACTTCATTTTAGTCACTGAATAAATTAATTTTTTTTAATTGTCAAAATTACAGTTTAATTTTGGAGGATTTCTCTGTGTACTTTTGTATATCATAATATGGAATAAAAAAAAAAATGGGGATGCTTGATCTCTTTGTGCCCTGCAATCAGCTGACGACCAGTTCAAGGTGTTGCCTGTCTCTCACCCAAAGTCAGCTGAAATAGTCTCCAGCACACCCTTGACCCTAATGAGGACAAGAGCTATAGAAAATGGATGGCTATATAACAATTTTATCCAAATGTCCCAATACCTTTGTTCATATGGCGTAGCACAGGACGCAGTCAGTGCTGAATGTCATCCATAATCCATGTTTTACGCAAACTGTTAACCCAAGGTCATGAATGGACGCATGCTTGTTGAATTTAGTAGTCAGGTCACTTCCTGTTGGTAGACTATGTGTCGAGAAAAAAGCCAATTTCCAGGAAATTGCGAGCATGTTCTATTACATAAACCATGGGAGTTAGTGGTCTAACCAAAAATGACCAGAATCACATCAGAATAAACTTTTGCGGGTTCAAATGTTTCCAGACAATAAACGATAATGCGCATTGTCATGGAGGACCACACAGTGTGGCGTCGCTCTGACCTGGTTGCCGGGGACATTAATGTGGGCGATCAGATCCTTGATGGCGCTACGCAGGTCGTGCAGGAGGGGACGCGGGCCGCTCTGCGCGCTGGCCTCCGTCTCCATCGTCTCCTCCAGGGAGCTGAGGGCCTGCAGCCATTGCCACTCCTCTCTGAAGCAACACAAACAACTCATGTGGAAGCCACTTTAAATGGTCCCAGAGACACTTAAAGTAGGGGATTTCAAAATGTTCAGGGTCAAGACTTGGAAATGTTTTCCAAAAATTTCTATGGCCTACAAGCCATAGAAATTTTTTAAAATTACATTTTTTCGAGAAAAGTCAGTCAAAGTTTGCGCTTTTCCAAGATAACGTTCTAATATAAAGGAAGACAGTAATATAGATAGATAGCAATAAGACAGTATTTTAATTATATAAATACAACTTTATTCTCGTACACATACATACACCTTTTTTTCTGGAAAAGATGCCTTTATTCTCCAAAACAGTGATCCTGAAGGTTGTAATGCTCACTCGTAGTATGTGTATGCAGGCTCCCTTAAGTGTTACGCAAAGGTACAGTTCAGTTGTATTTAATACCTTTGCATCTAATCTTGAACAACTGTTTTTAAACATTCATTACAGAGGTACACATTTTATTTCACTTTTATGAGCAATACATTTAAATTAAATTAAGCGTTTTTTTCATTTTCTCGTATTTAAGCACAGTGTTATTGTTCAAACTGCAATGTTAGAGTGGCTTACAGTAATATTAAGTATACTTTTTAGGAATAAAATTTGTCTCATTAGGATGAGCACTATTACACCCAAGTAATTTTTAGGTGCTACTTGGTGTAAAAGGTTGGAAAACCATTGCTCTACAAAGATATGACTATATTGTCCAATTAAATAAACCATACTGTACACCTTTTGTTCTAAAACAAACAACTTTATGAATGCAAGGCTGTCATATTTATGTGAAGAAATATCACAATCATATCAAAGCTTTTAATTGACCTAAAGCTAAGGTCGGGAGGAGTAGTTTGTTTAGTATGTTTGTTTGTTTTTGGGCATACCCGGTCCCCATTTTCAAATGATATGACAGCATTCATTGATCTACGGCTCCCCTGACCTCAGTTTGAGAATCACTGAATAAAGGCTCCCGACCTGGAGACGTTACTGTTGTCTCGTATCTTGGTGTGACAGAGGACGTTGGGGAGCTTCTGGGGTACCAGCGCTCTGATCTGCTCCACGGAGGTGCACAGCTTCAAATATCCCAGGTACAAGCCAGGAGACAAGAGCTTCCTGCTCCGCCGGTGATAAGCAAGCTTCTCCTGTGGACAGAAAAAAAAAAAAAAAAAAAGGAGGGCTTGATCATAATCCTTTGGAGTTGTTCTTATTGTTGTCATCTGTTTTCCTGCCAGTAATTCTGATGCATTGCAAAATGGCCCCCGCTAAGTATTTCTGCTGTATTCCATGATTCAGCTTGGTGGTAAGGGAGCACAAAGCAAGTATTTCAGTGAACTGCGGTTTATCCAGAAGGGAATTGTCCAGCATTGTTTCGGAACCACAAGGCCAAATCTACTTATGCTGGAGACACAGCATTTGCAACACTGGCATTGAATTTAATAAGTTCTACAAACAAAATAAACTGGAGAAATTGCTTCCAGATTGAAGAATTTATCATTAGGGTTAGGGAAACATGCAAGGGAGCCTATCATAAACACATTCAATTGTAATTTGAAAGTGCCTGAGTGAGCAGCTTTGAAACAGAAGGGGGTGGGATAATCATTATTATTATTGTTATTATTATTATTATTGTAACTAACATTCCCTCAATGTAAGATCCAAAGAGAAACTTTTGATTTTTATTCATTGACTAGAAAGTCAATTGAGAGTTGTTCCAATGTTTGGTAAAACTTCCCCGCCCCCAAAACATTATATACCATTATGCAAGGCCCATTTTGTTGACGAGGAGAATGAGCCTAATATAAACCGCAAGCGCTCCTGGCCATTCATAAACACCATGGAAGCAAGCCTGTATCCAAAACAAAAGCACGAATAACCAGTTTTCCAAAACGGAGCTGTAATCCCGTCAGTGTCTCTCGGTTCTACTCAAGTAGCACGTGACGTACGTGCAGCGTGATGAGGAGCATGTCCAGAGCGGTGGGCTCCTCGGGGGAGGAAATGGACTTGCGTTGTAGCTGCAATTTGCAAAGCTGCATCCAACGCACACCGTCCAGGTTCTGAGAAGCATTCATGTCCTTCAGGAGCACCAGAAGGACGTTACCGTGCTTGTCTTTGATTGGCTCGAAATACACTTGACCCAGGTCTTGTGTTCCCAGCATGCCCTGAGAGACGGAATCACATCAGAAGTGCGCCTCGAGCTTTGGCCTTCATGGTGAACTTAAAAAAAAGATTTGAAGTCCTGAAGTCCTACCTGGAGATGAGAGACAGCTTGGAGCATCTTGAGGCGTGTTTGCAGGGTGCAGGAACAAGCCGACTGTGTGGGATTGAGACACTGCTGTAGCCAGGGAATCTCCTCCCACAAGTAGGATACCTGTTGAGTGACAAAAAGTATCCACCAGTTTCATTTTTTATGATATTAAATTGGCATCATATCATCAATTCAGCCATATTTTCTATTTCAGCACAGACTGGTAATAATAGTCATTTGTAGAAAAGTCCCAATCAAATTTTTTTGGCACCCAAGTCTGAGTCGAGTCACTGCCGATACCGACCTTGACAATGCATTCGTTATTTAATTAGTTATTATTATTATTAATTTGCAGTCAATAGCCATTGTTTTTCGTGTTGCAGAAACAGCTGTCTCCCTATGTAGTCCTGCCGCCTGGAATGTACCTTGGTAAACCAGAGGAAGTCCTGCATCAGGGAGCTGGGGTAGGAATCCTCAACCTCCACGATGGGAATCTGGTCCTCGGGAGTCACCAGGATACTGTCATCTCTGTAGAAGATGGATGTCAAATAAAGTCCTCTGGAAGTAAAAAAAAAAAGAAAAAAAAAGAAAAAAAAAAGAAGAACACGTTATAGTTGACACACTACAGAGGAAGTACCTCGCGTAAACAATGATGCAGCTATGTAGAGTACATACAACATTACAAAGGCTTAATTTCATTATTTAACCAGTCTCCCTTTGTTTAGTAAAACTTTCACCGCACACTGAGTGATGTGACCAAACACCACTCAACTGTCGCGCAGTATCTGGGTTTCCACCACTAGATTTTATTAGTGGCCGACTGTTGGTCACTAGTTTTGCTGCTGTTCAAGATTTGAATCACAGGTAAAAAATTTGTTAGATGGCTGGAAATGACAAGAAAAATTATTATTATTATTATTATTTATTTATTTTTACATTTCTTTATATATCACTGATCTCACTGGACAATTTGGAACAAATGCAATGTTTCTATATAATATCTAGTAGAACTAGAAGAGAGCATTTATTGCAAAAGGTGAGGGTATAAATATTTTCTCAAAATAACGTTCAGTGTTTTGCCACTTTATTTTCATCTGCAGCCAAAAGAAACCCATTCAACAGATAAAAATACATTTTAACCAATAACCAAGTAACCAATTTAATGTTTTCTAAGAAAACAGACTGCTGCCATTCAAAGGTTTGGTGGTCACTTGGAAATGTCCTTATTTGTCAAAAGAAAGAGCGTTTTAAATTTTTTAAAATCACGTTCATAATGTCTATACTTTCCTTCGGATTATTTTAATGTTATCTTCATTGAATAAAAAACATTTTTACATTTCAAACATTTCTCAGTGACTATATAACAAAATATACAGTCGTGGTTTTCTTTCAAAAACAAGGATATTTCTGAGTGACTCCACACTTTTAAATGTCCATTCCACCAAGAACATCTCATTTACCTTTTCAAGCTTTTGACAAATTTGCTGTTGGGTTGAAAGAGGTGACGCAGGCTTTTGGAGACAGAATGTTTTCTGCCCTGTGCTGGCGCTTTGCACTGTTCTGTGAGGACAAGAATAATGAATAAATGACATTGTATGTTTTTTTTTTTGTTTGTTTGTTTTTCTTAACTGCTGAGTGTGACAAATTGTGCCCATTACTCTGACTGGCTGCCACCAATGAATACCTGTGTCCTGACACATCTCTTCCAGTGACAGGCTGTTACCTAATTGACAACAAACCTGACACGTTCAACAACACGGTCAAAGTGGAATGTTTTTTGACATTTCGTACGCTCCAGTGGCGCGGCACGATTTGACAACCAGCAGCAGACTATGGGCCTAGAGGGAACCACTAGCTCTCAACTCCCAGAGGGACACTAACTGTGTGTGCGTGTGTTTGTGTGCGCGTGTGTGTTTACCTGTGCATACTTTAGCCGCTGGAGCATGGCACGTCTTGAGCTACGGCCATACGAGTGGAGCCAAGGAGCTGTAGTAATATGTGTGTGTGTGTGTCTGTATGCGTCTTAACCCTTTGCCACTCACTGACAGGGAGGTCAGTTAAGTCTGTGGGGACGTGTTTATTTTTAGTGGGCCTTCAGGGGGTTGGAGGCAAGAGAGGGAGGTGTATGTGTGTGTGTGTGTGCGTGTGTGCGTGTGTGTGTGTGTGTGTGTTATCTAACAGTGTGTGTGTGTGTGTGGGCGCCTGTTGGTGAGATAACGCACCTCCCGTCTCATTAGGCACCCCGTGCAGATTCCCTCCCCTCCCAGGTGATCATACTCTCGCCCCCAGGCCACTTAGAGTCAATAAATCCCCTCATTCAGGAGTAGGGAGAACTAATTTTCCCTTCAGGTGGACAAGACGAGGCGGAGTAAAAACAGCGCCCCTCGACCCCTCTCACCTCCCCCCGAATTTCTCCCCGTACACGAGCGTGGTGAGCTGCGGGCCTTCAGTGTGCGCTTGTCACCGAGTAAGACAGACAAGTCGGGCTGACTGCTGGGGTGCCAGTGTTAGTCAAGGCCTCTTTCACAGTTTAATTAATTGTGTTTGGACAAGGGGGAGAGGGCAGCCCGGGCTGTGGGGCGAGCGTACACGGACGTGGGGGAGCGAGCATGCGCTTGAATATTTGTGTCTGTTCATGTACATGTGTATCTATGTCTATCTTTATGCGTGTGTGTATATGTATGGGGTGTACTGTAGACAGGGACGACTGGCGGGCTGCGAGGGCTCCTGTGTGTGTGTGTGTGTTTGAGGCTGCAGTAAGTCAATGTAATTTATGCCCTCTCCTGACTCCAGCCTAGAACTCGTCTCTAACAGGAATAACAAACATGACCCAGGGACACGGCACCTTGGCTACCGTGCCTGAACTTTCAAGCTCAATCAGCCGTCGTCTGAAGAACGGCGAGCGCGCTCAATACTGACTATTATACGGAGTGTCCCTACATTCACATGGTAGCGCGCCACAGTGGACAATAGTAAGTGGGCGAGTGTGTTTAGGAGAGAAAGCGAGCTGGACAAGCCTGTCAAAGCTGAATGCGGTCGGCCGTCATGTAAAAGAGTCAGTGTGGACAGCTTTTGACACTTATGGGAGCAGCTTACAGCCGCCAGGGTTTGGCGATATAAACAGTTTGAGTGCGAGAGAAGCCGATCTGCACTTTGTCACCAAGAGGGAGGTATTCAGCGAGGGGGAAGGGCTGAGTCATGGAAAGACGCCGGGTATTACTTTTGAGGGGCCCCCGACATGTCGCGCCTCAGATTGTTACGCGTCTATCGAGCAGTGTTGGGAAGTAAAGATGTCAAATACTTAATTGCTGTAATTCCCTGTGCTTGAGACAAGAAAATATCTCTGGTTATAGCCTCCGGTGGCTGGAATATATCCCACCGGTCATCACAGGGCTTTTCCATGCCACAACAACGAGGCGCTCTAAAGCAGCAATGCCAGTGTAGCCCCCTATCCGCTCCTCGCTCTTCCCTCATTCTCTGCGTGATGTGCACACTCACGGCCGACAACGAGGCACTCTAAAGCAGCCACGGCAGCGGACTAACTGGAGGGAACATTCAGACAGATAGTTAATGTATTTTTCTGATGACTTTTTACTTCTACTCCCTACATTTGACGAAAGATACGGTATTTTCTACTTCTTGCTTCTTAAGTGGACAAAACAGGAACAGCAGCGACATAGAGGAATGCGAACCAGCAAGCATTAACGACGACGACAGAATAAATTCGGAGACGCAAGATATTCCCCTTACATGGCCTCATTTAAGAGAATTAATTTTTGTGTTTGTGTCAGCTACATGTGTGATTTATCGTGAATGTGTTGTCTTGTGCCAGCCTAAAAGCCAACAGCTTCTGGCATTCAAAATTCTCCGTCTAATCTGGAAAAGCACATACATCCAGCCGTCCATTGCTCACGTTTGTTTAGAGAGTGTTTTCTGTAACATGAACCACTACGGTGGCTTAAAAAAAAAAAAATCCTGACGTGTTTGTTTAAAACGTATTGCAGGTTCACGCTGCTACATCAGCACTGAGTCGCCCTCACGTCGCGGGTCAAGTATATTTGCAGTCCTCGTGTTTTAAGTTCCTACTCCCCCTTGTTAAATCTAATGCCGCCATAAAACCCTGAGGCGGATTAAAAATCACACACTCATCCATAGTTGATTGGTTTAAAGGGCTGCGGTTTTGAGCATGTAAATCATTGAGGGTATCATATGACTGCTGAGTCTTTTAACAGCCAATAAATCAATCTAAAGGGTTTATTATACCGTGGCAGACACAGCTCTGATGGGCATCTTTTATTTGGGCAAGCAGCTGGTCTAGAACCTCCTCCTGGCCTCCTTGGCGGGGAGCACGGTCGTCGACATCCCTCCAATCTGCAGAAGAATGAGAGATACGGAGCATTTCAGAGAAGTGACCAAGTGCTGTCCTGCTTTCACCAGGGAAAACATGAATTATGTAAAACAGTCACTATAAAAAATTGTCGAACATACTCAAACTTTAAATTCAAATAGCATTGCAGTAAGAAAAAAAACTGTTTAATGCCCTTAGTCTAGTATCGTCTCATCTCGACTAATTATTCAAGCTAATAATGCAGACCAGTGGATTCCACAACATAACGTAACATTTCATTTGGAATTGCGAGACATTGTCTTCCAATTTCTTCTTTCGACCCATCGACAGTAGCTGGTTTCAAGCCATAAACCTCATCTTTCAGACATCAACATTTATTTTTTAGCACTTTCACGCCGCTCTTTCCCAGATGGATCAGTGAAACAATCCAGTAGGTGTGTCATGTTATCTCAAACCTTCCTTTACTTTCCACTATACAGTGTTACACTATGACTTAACATCAGTCTGTATACCCTTTCAAGCATTACTTACACGGGTCTAAAGAGGACATGGACTACATAGCGCAAAGTCTTTGAACTGCCGCATGAGTTATAAAGGCCTATCAGGTGTTATGTTCGGTCTTTGTATTTTCCCAAAACTTCCTATTGCCTTAAGCACAAAACTGCCACTATGACAGATGGCCATTTTTTGTTTCAAATGCTATCATTACACTTCTTCGTCACATTGTAGAACAGCCTGGAAGTGTGTGTTGCATTGGGTGTATCATGGGTCACAAACACAACTATGCGTGTACTCTCGTCAATATGCTCAGAGAGAATGTGAACGGGCAGACGAAACGAGGCGCCAGAAAGAATACACTCGCTATCATGTTCTCCGTTTGGATTAGAGTCAACTGATTTCACTTGAAGTAAATCAGGGGAAATTTCATCCTCCCAAAAGCGACAGTATGTTGCTCAATGTGTGTTAAAGGAGCAGTTGTTTGAAAGTTTAAGTACCGTAACAGCTATGCTAATCTAGTTTTCACATGCGAGGTAGTGACGGCGTGTAAACATCACAACCTGGAGTGTGATATTGCTGTGATAAAAAACAAATTATGATTTGTTTGTTTATTTAATCAGTTATTCGGCCGCTCCATTATGAGTTAATGGCTGTGTACTCGTTAGCATGTTAGCCGAGTGTCCACTCTTGTTTGTACACTTAATGTGTCATTAAACAGCATATGAGCACACCTGGAGGTTTGCGGTGACATCTCCTGGCTTCTCTCCTTGCTGTCGTCATCATCTGCCGACGGGTAATACTTTTAACCAAATGTTAGTTCTTGAAATATGTTAATTTTTAATAAACCACAGTAATGTTAGCTAACCACTGACTGCTGATGTAGGCCAGATTAGCGGTTTAGAACACCTGTGAGGCGGAGTACTATGTTAAGTTATGTACTGTATATCACTCATGGAATGACTTTTGTCCAATTAAACTATTTGGTTGGGACTAACTGCTGTATAAATTAGCATTAAGCTAGCTGACTGTCATTCAACAAAATGATATGGTTTGGTTGAACATTTGTGTAGAGTTGTAGGTTTCAATGTTTCATTTTCTAATGTTTTATATTGCAGTTTTATAGTCAACGTCAACTGGGAGTTACAAATATACAGCTTGAAGCAAGAAAATTGGTCCACTGTAAATGTAAATATCTGATCTGTAGCGAATGAGCTTCAGTTCGACTAGTTTGGGTCCCTCAAGCTGCCTCGGACCCCCTAACATTTAGGCCTTTATATTAGCTGCTTCTCAAACAGATACAGTCGTATATTAAGAGTACTTGGAGAGCAGGGCGCACATAGAACAGTCAGTGCACACATGCAGACACACACTCACACACACAAGCACCATGGCTGGAACATAACACAGCACACTTTGCCTCCCAAAGCAATAAAAACACAAGTAGTAAAAGGACATTTACGAATGCATCAATGAAAAGTCTGTACGTTCCATTAAAAGAATACTGAAAATCTATTCACTATCTAGGCCTGCATTAAGAATCACACAGGCACACTCTTTCTACCTCCACCCCCCCGATCCAGAAAGTGATCCTTCAGCACGACTGCCCTCTATGCATCCCAGGTTTGCTCCCTGAAGGATGTGTCAGCGATAAACCCTCCTCCCCCGCACCCCCTTCTCGTACCATCACGCACCACCCTCACCCCCAACTCCCGCTCGCGAAGCCCCCCGGAGGGCGAGCGGGCCCGAAACACGGTGAGCTCTATTCCCGGAAAGGTGCCTGTCCAGACAGGACAAGCGGACCCTTTAATGGGCGTCCACGGCCCGGTATAAGGCCCCCACTGTTGGGGCCGCGCCGCGCGCTACAGCACAGACATGCAAATATTTCCAGTGGTAGGCCCAAATGGAAAACACAAACACGCAACATCGAAATTAGCTCAGAGAGCGGGAGAAAGGTGGACAGTTGAGAAAAATAAAAGAGAGAGGGAAAGCCTCGTCTCTTAGAAAAGAAGACACAAACACGGCGTGCTGGTAAGGACAAACACCTTTATGTGTCCCCCAGATGTGCCACGAGGGTGCCAGTGCGCCCAAAGTCAAAACCCATACACATGAATTGCAGATCAGGCAAAATGAGGGCCAACGCTGCGCTGCGGTGCCCTCAACACCTCAGCTGTTGTTGCACATGACTTCACCATTAACTTCTCGACCGAACCCGGCCAGCTTCTGTTGTCGGCCAGCGCCAAACACCAGCCAGGGGCTAACGGTTACACTCTCTGACGTCTGCAGCGGGGGTCCCGCCGGCAGACCCGCCGAAAGTCCAGCTGTCAGCTCGGCCGATGATGTCAAAGCAACGTCGGCGTGACGCTCGAATCGCCAAATGAGATCAGTGACTCAACGGCTTTAACGTGTGGGAAAGCCATGACGCATGCACAAATCAGAGGTGGCAAAACCACTCTTCAACTCCTGTATTCAAGTCAAAGTAAAAAAGTACAAACTCTTAAATGGACATGTAAAAAAATAAAACTTGCGTTTTTACCATCCTTTATATACAGTAACTGTTCTAATCACTTAGCACAACGAAAATAGCTCAGAAAACAGTTTCTCTCTTTGATTTATTGTTACTTAAACATCACATTACATGCGGCATGTTTTTTTAAGAGCGAACTAGTTACTGTATCGATAACGTGTTCCCATAGACTTGCTGACCAGAACTGAAAAACTATGCGAAATCAGCTAATGATAACAACTGCAAAATACACCTTCCTTGAATGTGTATTTTCAGATTAGACAGAGAATTCAACACATTCGCCACAAATCAATCTTGTCGCCGACAACATAAAACAATTCTCTTCAAAAAAGCTTATAATATGTTGCCTCCTCAAAACAAAAAACAAATAAAAAACAAAAAAAATCAAACGAACAAAAAACTACAAGCCTATTCTTGCAAAGTACAGAGTAGAAAGTACTGGTATCTGTTTTCAAATGTAGGGACTAAAGGTAAAAAGTATTCAGAAAAATAAAGACAAGTACAGATACATGAAAAATCTACAAAAGTACAGTAACTGAGTATTTGCATGCCGTTACTTCTCACCAGTTACACACACTCATACATACATCATGCAGATTAATGCAAGGTGAAAACTACTGCATAGATGTTATCTCAGTGAGGCCACTCACTCACTCGTTTCAAACTGGAAGCTCAACGTTGTGTTTTTCTGTAAAATGGAGACTTACTGGAAGGAGCGGCACAGGCGGGGGTCGAAGCGAGTGCTGGCCCCCAACCCTTCATGTTGTATGCTGACACCTGGACGTAGTAGGGGGTCCCCTGGAAGGAAAGGACAGAAGCATGTTAAATTGGGGCACAGATAATTTCATAGAAAAATCATACAAATTTGTGCGTACAAAGGGCAATTTCAAAATTGTGCGTGGGAATGCCTATTTGTCTATATGTGCTGTGTGATTGACTGGTAACCAGTATGTACCCCGCCTATCACCCCAAAGTCAGTTGTGATAGGCTCCAGTAAGTCCGCGACCCTAATGAAATAAGCAGTATAGGAAATGGATAGATAACGATAATCTATGAACACATACGGGAGAAGACAACCTACTGTGTTCTCTTTTGAAAAAGTAACCAAAAGTATGTACTACTATTACAATGCATTCTTTTCATTATATATATATATATATATATATATATTTACAAATTTCTACTCAAATTAACAGTGAACAGATCGAGCGTGTGTGCGTGTGTGGAGGGTTAGGCGTCTATCAAGGAGTTGCAGTGCCTGTGCCCAGTGTGCCGACAGCAGGCCTCTGTCCTTCCATTCTCAGCCAGATCAATCTCGGAGCCGCCGACACTTCCTGACCTCGCCTTGACCCCTGGTCATGTGACGGGAGTGAGCTTCGGGGCTGGCAGCGGGGTTCTCGGGAGGAGAAAGAAACACGTCTCTCTCTCTCCCAATAACAAACGGGCCGGATTGTCCATTAGTCCACATGGGCCGTGGACATAAATCAGGTGGCAGGCTACCAAGCTGCTCTTTTTAGTGTGTTGTGACAGTTTGGCAACTGTTGCTCCTCAATGGTCAGGAGCCATTTGGAACTCTAACAAACTGGGTTTTCGCCAATTGTGTGTATTTTTTTAATTTACTTTTTTGTGCGTCTGTTTGTGTGTCTTTGGTTGAGCGGTTGGACCGGTGGCGACTCCAGTGGGCCATTTGATGTGTGTAATAAAGAACTTCGGAGATGTTGTTTGTGTGTAAGTAATGTGGGATAATAGCCCCTAAATTGTCAGCTTTGGCACCAGGAGCTGGAGAAGTGGGACCTCCCTGTTTCTTTGTGCCACATAGCTATGCAGATTGCGTTCATACTTTGCCTACAAGACAACACGTTTTTAACCCTTCGTTGGCCAAGGAGTTTGGCGGGGGACAGGGGAGTCGAGTCACCTGACTTGACTCAAGTCACACTTACAGTGGGTACGGAAAGTATTCAGACCCCCTTAAATGTTTCACTCTTTTTTTATATTGCAGCCATTTGCTAAAATCATTTAAGTTCATTTTTTTCCCACAATGTACACACAGCACCCCATATTGACAGAAAAAAAACGGAATTGTTGAAATTTTTGCAGGTTTATTAAAAAAGAAAAACTGAAATATCACACAGCCATAAGTATTCAGACCCTTTTCTCAGTATTTCACACCTGGATTTGGGGATCATCTGCCAATTACTCCTCGCAGATCCTCTCTAGTTCTGTCAGGTTGGACGGTGAACGTTGGTGGGCAGCCATTTTCAGGTCTTTCCAGAGATGCTCAATTGGGTTTAAGTCAGGGCTCTGTCTGGGCCATTCAAAAACAGTCAGGAGTTGTTCTGAACCCACTCCTTCGGTATTTTAGCTGTGTGCTCAGGGTCATTGTCTTATTTGAAGGTGAACCTTCGGCCCAGTCTGAGGTTCTGAACACTCTGGAGAAGGTTTTCGTCCAGGATATCCCTGTACTTGGCCACATTCATCTTTTCTTCGATTGCAACCAGTCTCCCTGTCCCTGCAGCTGAAAAACACCCCCACAGCAGGATGCTGCCACCACCATGCTTCACTGTTGGGAGTGCATTGGACAGGTGATGAGCAGTGCTTGGTTTTCTCCACTCATGCCACTTAGAATTAAGGCCAACAATTTCTATCTTGGTCTCATCAGACCAGATAATCTTATTTCACACCATCTTGGAGTCCTTCATGTGTTTTTTAGCAAACTCCATGCGGGCTTTCATGTGTCTTGCACTGAGGAGGCCACTTATGGAGGCCACTGTGCTCTTAGGAACCTTAAGTGCAGCAGAATGTTTTTTGTAACCTTGGCCAGACCTGTGCCTTGCCACAATTCTGTCTCAGAGCTCTTCAGGCAGTTCCGTTGACCTCATGATTCTCACTTGCTCTGACACTGCACTGTGAGCTGTAAGGTCTTATATAGACAGGGGTGTGGCTTTCCTAGTCAAGTCCAATCAGTATAATCAAACACAGCTGGACTCCAATGAAGGTGTAGAACCATTTTAAGGATGATCAGAAGACATGGAGAGCACCCAAGTTAAATATATGAGTGTCACAGCAAAGGGTCTGAATACTTATGGCTGTGTGATATTTCAGTTTTTCTTTTTTAATAAATCAGCAAAAATCTCAACAATTAAGTTTTTTTTCTGTCAAAATGGGGAGCTCTGTGTATATTAATGAGAGAAATTTTAACTTAAATTATTTTAACAAATGGCTGCAATATAACAAAGAGTAAAAAATGTAAGGGGTTCTGAAAACTTTCCATACACACTGTAAGTCAACAGTTTTAGAACTTGGGACTTGCTTGGCTCAGACAATGTCTATGAATGTAAACTCTTCTGAATTCTTCACTGTCACTTATGTTATTCTATTGAGTTCATCATTCAGTTCTTTATTATTGTATTTTGAGTATTAGCTACAGAAAGCAAAAAGAAAGCTAAGATCTTGAATCTTAGACGAGCGCCCTCGGCAAGCGGAACGACAGTCGTATGCTTCAGTGTAATTTGTCTTGATGTGATCGGGGAACTGATATTGTGTTCATTTGTTCTTACTAGCTTAGTTCTTAGAAAACGCACCCTTTTAAATGTAGCCCATTTTTACTACTTATTCTGTGTTTATTCTTGCACGGGACAGAATTTAGAGTACAACTTACAGAGGTGAGTCCAGTGATGTTGTACTGCAGAACAGTCGTGTCCTCCACCACCACCTCTCCCAGCACAGAGCTGAAGGACAGCGTGGCGCTCCAGCTCACTGCAAACACAAACACACAGTTTAATACTACTGTATTTTGTGTTTGGGGGGCGGTGGGGGAGGGGGGAGTTGGGCATTCATCAAACACTTGGCATCTTCCTAGACAAGAGGGTTGCATGTTGCAAAACTGTGACGTCGGCTTGATCCAGCACAGCGCCTGACCTTTGTATTTGGTAACCACAGCCGAGTTGACGGATTGAGGTTCCTGGAAATCAACTGTCAGACTGGTGCTGCTGCTGACAGACAAGCGCGCTGCGCTGGGGACGTCTGGAGGGTCTAAGTGGAGAGGCACAAAGCGATAAAAAAGACAAACAGAAAGTAAGCCAGATGGAAGACTGCGATCTTGTGCGTCTCACGCGCATTTCAATGGCGCGCCGTGGCGGATCACTTTAATGACATCATTTGCTCAGTTGCACAATGCGGCGCTCATTCTCCTGTGAAATTGCAGCAATTTACTGTCACTATCGCAATGACAGCCGCTCAGCATGCGAACGCACACAGATGGAGCTAATTGCAATTGTGAACAAGATTACAAACATGATTTGGACACACGGCAAATGATTTTTTTTTTCTTTTATTTCTTGCGCGCAAATCATATCAAATTAAATGAGCGGGTGAAATTATGAAGTGGGGGGGTGCTCTCACATCAAAGTGCAGATTGGTTTGGCTTAAGGGGCGTGTGTGCGTGTGAGTGTCTGTTTTTGCGGGGTGGCTGTCTACCCAACCACTAAATGTGTCATGAAGTGCCTATAAAAATTAACACACACACATATGCGCACACACACTAGGCATCCTGGTGTGGAAGTCATTAAGTTAGCCCAGACAGAATAGCAGCCGAGAAAAGGAGTAGAAAAATGAAAAACGACTGGCGAACGGCTGCTGTAAGCCTCCCTCAGAGATTCCCGAAATCCTTTGTAGCCGCCATCAAAGTCTTGCTGGAACCTTACTTGCGTGTTCGAAGCCCGTCTGCATGCGTCTGAAGAGCCGCAGCCGCCACTCCCAGGCCTTGAGCTGCCTCTCCCGGTCCGATCCCTCCCGCTCTCCGGGACCCTCGCTGCCGACTTGGGTCTGAAGCTCCGATACGCGCTGCTCGGCCTCCTGCACCAAGGTGGCCAGATGGACCGCTCTGCCCTCCAAGCTGAAAACTGAAACACACAAAAAAGGGACAGTGTGACACGATGACTTTAAGCAGTGGTGTTGTATCATTTTCTTAAAAAAAGTGCCTCTCTGCTCGGGGTTGAACCGATTAGCGACTAGACTAAATTACAATTGGCAACTCACATCAGTACACCAAGCGATGCTGAACATCTACCGACATGCTCCAATGAAAAAACTGCGACCCTGTATCGGGTTTTAAGTCTCCACATACAGTATACTGTACAGTACAATTTTTTTTTACTGAACCACAAAAACATGGTGCAATTGTCAAGGAAGAAGCAGATCGCCATAAAGAGAGGAAACGAGCGAGAATAAAGAAGAGAGACTGGATGTTTTTAGAGGCTGTCGGCAGTGATCGAGTGCCCCAGTCACTGACTGCACTCGTACTTTTCGGTGACAGAGACTCTCCACCCTTTGCTTTCTAGCCACACGTACTAATGACAATATAAACACAGTAAGGTATTATTGTAAAACAATATATGTACTCTGTTGGTATGATTGCCTGTTACGTCTGCGACATTGCAACGTTGTTCACCGGATGCAAATTTGAAATTGCAGCAATAGCAGTGGCCGACGGTTTGTTATTTTATTGATATATTTTTCTAGTTATTTTATCCCTGAGCTAATATTTCGTCTACTTGAGACAATCTAGTTGGGAGTGAATCGATAGCGCCTCTGCTGGTTGGAGGGAACTAGTGCGCTCCATTATAACCCACAGCACGATCTTGTTTAGAAGCCAAAGCTATTGTACAAACAGTTAACCATTTAATAAAAGAAATGCAGCGCAATGTAATTTTCTTGACAGAATCAATCTCTTAAATTCTTATTCGTTTTGTACCAATGGTCTTTCATAAAGCTGACTAAATGAATAAACATGGTTGACCAACAGAAAACACTAAGCAATGAATTGCATTAAATGAATTAAACAATATAACTGTGGGAAATACTGAAAGCCATTTCGTAGTCGACTTTTTGTTGTCCCAATAAACATTTGAATGGAGATTTCCTTGTCGAGAGATGACACCCTCCCGAAGGACACTCTGGGAAAATGAGAGTGGTGGGCAAGACAATTGCTCTTCTCGGGGAAAACAAAATGGCGGGAGCATACATTTAAGTTGTTGCTTTAAGTTTTTTTTTTTTTTTTTCCCCCTGCAAAAGTGGTGGAACATTTTGATCTATTTAAATTATGGACCGCAGCGCCAAAGAGCCTCCACGAGAGGAATGTTTCATCTCAAAGGGGCTAGAGCTTGACTATAACAATGTGGACAATCACAATCATTTATTTAACCCAAAATTAACCAAAAACAAAATAGCAGTCCAGGAGATGTGGCACCTAATCAGTCGTGGAAAGTTAAGAAGTACAAATGCTTATATTTGTGTCTACATGTATGTATGTATCATCTATGGCCCAATAATGATTCATGACAAAAATGGCGAACCAGCAGCTTCTGTCATTCAAAATTTCTCCAACTAATCTGAAAAATCACATACAGTGCTGGCCTTGAGATACGAGTGATCTGACTCTCACGTTTTTCGAGATAACGTGCCATCTTTTGGCCGATTCTTTGCCTTGACCTGTGGTGGCAGCGAGTTCAACTAAACTCACTTGACAATAAGCAGCAGTTTGGCAGCTAGTGAACATTCTCCAAAAAAGAGGCTTCAAACTGTTTGTTGCTACGCCCGGTTGCAGTTTACTGTCACGCTAAACATAAAACAAAGGGAGTTAGATGTTATGTATTTAAAACACCCACTCAGCTTTGTTTTAATAAAGTCTGATTAGCTTAATGCTACGAAACAACACAAAACACAAGATGAACTAACAATAAGCATTGGTTATAAACCTTTCGGCAACGGCTATTTGAACACAAACGGTGGAGCCACACATACTGTATAGACAGACAAATTAGCAAAACTCAAAGGCATTTATTCTTTATCCTTTGTGAAAAAATGACATTACTCCACCTTACTGAGTCAGTTGTACTTAAGTACTTTTACAACCTCTGCAACTATCTATACCATTCACTTGATGGCCATAGGGATAGTGACAGAGGATTTTTCTATTGTGATGAAAACGCAATCCTGCCAGGTAAAGCAAAATTACAGTATTAGGCTCAGAGAAGACAATAGCATATTGTACTTCTTTTGGCGGCCCCTCACTCACCAAGTGTTTAGGACTGGTGTGAGTCTGTGTTTAGTCTGTGTGGCCTGCGTTTGTTCACAGTGGATTCCACTGTTGAGCGTTAGATTCCACTGTTGACAGTAAGTTTAAAGCTCTGTGTCAAAATGTCCATCTGGCTGTTTGATTGCGTGGCCCCTTTAGTGTCTCCTCGGTGGCTGCGGGCTTCTCCTCTAATGCGAGCGTCTCCATTGCGGGGTCAGTTGTTCGCTTTGATTGGCCCCCCGCGCACAATTGAACTCTACTCGCGAATGCAACAGCTGGGGTTGAGGTTTAAGGTCGGGTTCAAGCTAGGACTTACTGAGGGGCAGGCTCCGAAATCCTAATTTGGAAATGGACTCTTGGATTGCTGGAAATAGCTGCTGAAGTTGCGATTGGACTTACGTGTCCAGCCTTTCGAGATACGAGCCATCGCTCGGCCGATTTCTTTGCTTTGACTTGCGAGTGCAAACTTGAGATATGAACTCAGCTCACCTCACAATAAGCAGCACTTCGGCAAATAACAATTCTTCAAAAAAAGAGGCTACAAATTGTTTAATGCCACTCCCAGTTGAAGTACTGTCAAACTAAGCAAAACAAAGAGTGTATTTAAAACAACCAAACTTCGGCCACGCAAGCTTAATGCTAAAATACAGTGGAAAATACCATTGACATGCTAATGATTACCATCTACAGGTATCTGGCGGTTTCAGAACTCTTTAAGCACTGGATAATTGAACAACAATGATGGCAATGGGGAAAGATGATATGGGATACAAGAGTTTTGAGCTACAAGCGTGCTCACGGAACAAATTAAATTTCTATCTCAAGGCTCCACTGTATTTCCATAACTAATCCTTAGAAATGCAGTTGTTCTTTCTTGACTACGAGACTCCTTGATGCTTTGGAGACACGATTTTCAGCAAACATCACGTTCCGGTCAAGTGTTCTCAATTTAACGACACCTTTACAAGGCGTCTATGAAAGTGTGTGTAGTGCACGTGTGGCTCGGTACGAGCAGAACAGGCGCGTTCTAATCATAACAGAAGAATGGAGCAGCAGATTATGCAGATGACTAAACAAACACTGCAGCGTGATTACCGCCATGCCATCGCTTTTAATCTATTGTCTTTGCTGCCACAACACACAAGCGTGCACACACGTACAGAAACACAGACACACGCACAGGACCAACGAAAAACACAGTCACACTTGCACAACCACTGACAACACACACAGACACAACCAAACAATCAACAAAATCAAAAACCAAAAATCAATAAGCACACACACACACACACACACCAACAACCACATACACACACACACACGCACTCGCTCAAGCAACGCACACTCACATCCAACACACATACACAACACAGAGAACCATACAAACACACGCCCACACACACACGCCGCCCGTCCGCGCGCACACACACACGCACACACACACGCACGCACACACACACACGCACACACACACACACACACACACACACACAAGGTAGGAGATGGTGTCATGGAGTTAGTGAATGTATTAGTCATTGCTCGGGGCAACTCCGGCAGCTACTTTTGTGAGATCGGATGTTGTCTGAGAAGCGGCACTGTGCGTCCATGGCGACCGATTTTGCTTTTGCACAAGGCATCAGCTGAAGCGAAAACAAAATCAGTAGCTGCTATGTGCCGTGTTGTGACAAAACTGTGGTGAATGCATAGGCTTCATTAGCCTCTCCCTTTTCTACTTCTAACACGGTTGCTATGGTGACTCTCGCTAATCTAGCTCTCAGTTCTCTGGATGTCAAGATCTCTGAAGTAAAAAAAAATATAGATATATAAATTCAGAATATCAATTAAAGCAGAAGGGATCAATTTTAGGATGTTCAATTACTCAATTAAGGGAAAAGTGGCCTAAATTCTGGAAGTCAATGCCACTCAAATGCTAAATTTAAGAGCCAGAGAGAGAGAGAATAACTTCCTTAGATTATTGTTGTATGCTCTGTTTGCGGGTGTTGATGCTACCCGTCACATTTGCCGTAAAATATTTTCACATGCTTGATGCAACGCGGCTAGTGTGCTGCGCCGACTGACCACTTGCAGATTTTAGTGAGGCGCCCGTGTTGTTAACGCCAAAACATTGCCGATAAATCGACTTCAAGTTATAATCATCATTGTTCAGTGGTAAAGTTGACGCATTAACTAGTCTTCCTACTAGGTTCAAGCCCTAGTAAAAACACGCTAGATCAGAGGAGAGGTGCGGCATGTTCCTCTACTCACAGTGGGGGCTTTCTTTGGCACCGGCGCGGAGCAACAGCTTGGCCATGGGCACGTTGTTGGTCATGATGGCGATGTCGAGGGGCAGTAGGCCTTCGCTGTTTGGGGTGTTGAGGTCCAGCTCCTCTAAGCTGTACTGGGAGAGCAGCAGCTGCACCAAGTCCAACTCCTGGTGCTCCACTGCTTCAAACAGCGCTTCATTGCTTTGGAACTGTGACACGAGGACAGTTTGTGGAGCGTTCAAGAAGAATACTGCTGAATTGTGTCAGTAAATTCACACAGCCACAGTGTTTAATGTTGTTTGGCTCCGAAAGAAAGGCGCTGGTCAGGAACATGTGATGTTAGTACCTGATTCCCAGTCCATTTTTAGACAACAACGTTCTGGTGATTTATTATTTTTTCCTGACGTCGCCTCGTACTTACAATGGTGGTTTTGCGCAGCCTCTCCTTGTCTCCTCCCCGTCCCGACAACACACTGTCCTCCAAGGCAGAGGGGTTGGTGCTCACACGGAACTTTCCAGACAAGTTGCGGTACAGGCGGCGAGCCGCACTTGGCGAGGACAAGCTGGCTGACTTGCGGGCCGGGGTCGGCTGGTGGACCTGGTCCCCCCTCATGGGCTGCGTCATCGTGGTTGAATCGGCCCTGCAGGAACAAAGGATGAAGAAGGAAAGAAAATTACATTTATGAAGCTTGATGACTTCGCGCTACATTAAGCACCACATTGCAACCTTAATTCTCTACCCACTACCACAGAGATGGGGATGACTCACATTGCAGTAAATATCAGCTTAAAACATCAGTTGCTGAAGCCTTTTTAAAACCAAGAATTGATACAACATGTGCAGTTAAACACAAAATGATTCATACCTGGCCAATTCTTTTGTTAATATGATGTTTTTTTTTTTTTTTTAATGTATATCAAAACTTCGATTTATATAGCACCTTTCAATCGTTTCAGGTTGAAAATGACAGACTGTTAGGCATCAGTGAAAAATAGTAAATTACTCATACTCCTGACCTTATACAACTCATTTTTTGTAGGAACACACCATCTTTTGCACCATCCTAAGGAGCCATGGTGACTTCTAGCATAACCGAGAGCAGCCTTTCCGAAACTTTTTTTTTTTTTTTTAGCCACACACCCCTTTCAACACCCCAAAAGAGTTGAAATAATGGCAAAAATAAAAGTCAAAACAAAGTGTGTGGGTGAGATATATTTTGTTTTATAGAGGAAATGTTTACACTACCAGTCAACATTTTGACACTTTTTAGCGCAATTGAATGACAAAGTGTGTCCAAACTTTCTGACTGATAGCGTACACATACATTTAACACTCCGGATTTCTCCCACATCCCAAAAACATGCGTGGTAGGTTGATTGAGGACTCCGTACGTGTGAATGTGAGTGCGGATGGTTGTTTGTTTATATGTGCCCTGCGATTGGCTGGCAAGCAGTTCAGGGTGTACCTCGCCCCCTGCCCGATGATAGCTGGGATAGGCTCCGACACGCCCGCGACCCTAGTGAGGAGAAGCGGCTCAGACAATGGATGGATGGATGGATGGATGGGTCCAAGCACGTACCATTACTGATCTATGGCATGGTGACAAATAACAGTGATCTGCCAGATTGGACGCACGTGTACATTGCATTGTGGGGTTTTTTTTTTTTTTTTTTTTCTGTGCCACATGTATCTTCGTACAGATGCGACGGCAGACTAGTCGTCATATCTGCAGTGTCGCTCTTCACCGTCACCTCTCGTGCGTCTCAAACAGATAAGCATATTTTCTGCCTCTTGTGTCTCGGCACGGCCGGTATGGAGACTTTGCACCGTCTCCGGTCCGCCATGAGAACGCCGTCGGCGACCGTCTGCTCAGTGGTGTCGGCACACACTCAGCTGCTGAAGGAAATGTCAGCAGGAGCCTAAAGGCGACGGTGACAGACTATGCGATAGGTCCCACGCACCAAACAGGAGGTGGGGAGATAAATGAAGCCCTCAAGTGGAAACTTTCAACAGCTTTCTCTCCTTCTGTTCCTTGCCGGGTCTCATTCATCTTCCGGCACCCCCTCCTCCTCTGACCAACTGTCTCATGTTTCACATCTTCATCGGCCTTAAATTAATCT
The DNA here is from genome assembly GCF_024500275.1 of Phycodurus eques. Taxonomy (NCBI): domain Eukaryota; kingdom Metazoa; phylum Chordata; class Actinopteri; order Syngnathiformes; family Syngnathidae; genus Phycodurus; species Phycodurus eques. The sequence continues at coordinate 6,572,326 of NC_084543.1, read as the reverse complement.
GTTACAGTGATGATAATTGCATCTGTAAATGACATGTACTCCATGTCACATGTCTTTTAAACACTCTGTCAAGGCGATGTCACATAAATTGGGCGGAGAGGTCCTGGGGAGAAACTAATTCTCTCTGAGACTTTGAATAGAAGAGCTACAGCACACAACAAACACATTTACACAGCAGTCACACATGAGTCTCACGACAATGTCCAGGAAAGAGCAAATATTTTAAACATTCTTTCAAGGCGATGTCACGTAGAATTAAGATGAGAGGCCCTGGGGAGAAACCAGTTCTCTCCGAGACTTTGGAAAGAAAAGCTTCAGAATTTACACAAAAGACACACAAGTCCTGGATATGAAGTCCATGTCCGCGACAGACCAAATCTCTAGAAAGAGCATTAGGACACAAAGCACGGAAACATCAGTCCTGAATCTCAACACAGTGTCCATGACAGACCAAAGCTCCAGAAAGAAGAAAAGACGTTTTCTCCGTTTCTCAAAAGACTGCTTCATTGTATATCGTCCTAATCGTGGAACTGTTCTTTTTTTGTTCATTTTTACTTTGTTGTCACGGTGTTTGATGACACCACAAGATGCAAACAAATAGAAGCACCCATCTGAAAATGTCTTAAAAGGTTCGTTGTAACGGAGTTATGTCACAGACGAAAACAACGTTAAGGAGTAATACTGTTCCTCAAAAGCCATGTGATGCAAGTCTGTATATTTAGAATTCAAGCTAAAGGCCCATACCAGCAGTGGGGGACTCAAGTCACATGACTTGACTCGTGTAAGACTTAAGTTGCCAATTTTAGGACTTGGGACTTGCTTGGGATTTGACTTTTTTTTGATAGAATAGATCTTCTTGCTATCCGTAACTGGATCATATTCATCAGGGACAGTTAATATCATGTTTTCGGAAAACAGGCCAGTTTAATTGTGATACAGTGATCAATTGCGTCCTAAACTTCACATGAAAATGCATTATAAATTCAAGAACACGATTATCATCCATCACTTCGGACAACTTGATGAGATGAATTGCAAAACCAACAAGCTGATGTGAAAAGGCTGCCAGGGTTCGGCAAGTGGAAGAAGGTAAATAAAGGAGTGAAGTCAGGACGGGCCATCGCGCCATATGTCAAAAGGTATCCAACAGGCCACGAGCAAATTTGTCAAGTACAGAACATCTGTAGGAAAAATGTTATTTATATTCCCGCTCCGCTATGGACGTGTGAGTCCACACGAGCATGCTTGCACACACAAACACTCCCAACTGCACATGCGGGCCGTACGACAGCTGACAGCGGGCCACTTTGTGGCCGTTTAAGCAGCGCCGAGCCCTTGCAACAAGCCCTTTTTCACGGGGCCGATACACCTAAAATACCCCCCGATCCCTGTCGCTTCCCGCTCTGTCCCATCCATCTCCACTCCCTCCCGTAATAGACGACTTATTTTAGACATCCTCGTGTTCCCGGCCGGGCCGAACCTATTCCAGTGTTCCAGATAAAGCGTGGCAGGTATTTGGAATAATTTTTCCATGGGCCTGGCCCGGAAGATAAAACGAGATATATTTGTAATGCGTGTGCCAGTATCCCATTTCAAAGAGAAAGCCCATCGGAATCCGGCCCCGGGCTTATTGTTATTTGCCTGAGATGGAACAGATGACTTTTTTTTCTGTCGGCAGGACGGTGCCCCATCACTCTCTGACGACATCAGGGAGTGTTGCGTGTGTGGATGTACTTTCAAAGAGACGCTCCATCTACCACATCCACTACGGTACATTTTGAAGCTTCAATGTTCTGTTACAAAATCAGTCCGAAATTCCTGTCATTCATTTTCAATATATATTATAACCCTACAGCTGACATGTTTTGAAATGCAAATCATTCCACATTGTCTTTTTCTCACAACAATATGTTACAGACGACCCTCAACTCTGAGCGCTCCCCCTCCAGTTTTACCAGTCTAGCAAGCTGCCATTCTAGGACAATCAAAAACCTATAATTTGCGCTACAAAAAAGACATCAACTCTGAAATCACGCAGTGATCATAATGGACAAACAAAAAGAGCAACATTCTTCCCCAGGCAATGAATGTTAAGACGCGTACAGTTGAGGTCTATTGGGTGTGGGCCCTTTCTTCAATCCTGACAGTGATGATGTGAAACCATCGTATATAAAATGCTCCAGCTGGCGAAAGGATTGCAGAGTTGTTGGAGTACATTCAAAGGGAGCCACAAGTATGTACTTAACAGCTCAAAAGAGGGGCTATCTCAAAAACATGTCAACGCGGGCAGCTGAGTGGAAAATTCTGCCCAATATGACGATTCCACAGTTCCATTGCGAAATGCATAGGGCACGCTGACGAGTGCCAGAAAAATCAATATTATTCAGATTGGCTGTCCTCAAGACATTTTGTTCAGCTATAAAAAAGCAACAATAAAAAGTAAAAAGACCATCTCGGTTTCATATATAAGAAAAAATGAGGACCAAAATGACATGCGTTTCAAATCCTTGTCTCAGCCTCATTTCTAACATGGCTGTCAGCGTTGACAATCAAACTTCTATTGCACGTCACATTAGCACAGACGTGCATCGTTATCGCCACAGAGGACGTAATGTTTTTCATGTTGGCGTGTGCCTTACTTTGCCGTGAAAAAAATCTGATAAAGGTGTGGAAAGCCATGAAAATGTATGTGTATCAATAGATTGTTGTTGATCACGTGATTGGTATTCGTTTGTCTGCCATGTTGGAGTTTGAGATCAGGAGGATGAGCTAGATTTGAATCAGAAAGACGAGTAGACCAACTCGTTCGTCTTTTTTATTTATTTATTTTGTCTTGGTATAACCGTAATCAGTTCATACCAGCTATGTGATAAATGTTCCAATCTCCTTTAGATGTGTTAAGATAATGGCTAAAAAGTTGAACAGAGACATTTTGGATGCAGTGGCAAACACGCGACACGGCGACCATGTGGCCATCATAAACGACTACGATCCCTCGACAATTCAAACATCTCTCGCCGCCTAACTGTGCGAAGACAAGCGGAAATAAAACAGACTGTTTTACTTAATGACCCGGAATAGTTGACAGATTGGGTTAGTTAGCTAAAACAGATTTGACTTTGCCTAACATTAGCTTCACGGCTCGATACGGATAGGCATGGTGTGAGTCAACTGTGATTCTGGTAATAAAATAATCATACATTTCTGCCATGTATGTTCGTTTAATATACAACCCCAATTCCAATGAAGTTGAGGCGTTGTGTTAAACATAAATAAAAACAGAATTCAAAATTTTCTAATGATGTTCAACCTATATTTAATTGAGTACACTACAAAGACAAGATATTTAATGTTCAAATTGATAAACTTTATTGTTTTCAGCAAATAATCATTAAGTTGGAATTTTATGGCTGCAACACATTCCAAAAACATGCGCGGTAGGTTGATTGAAGACTCTAAATTGCCGGTAGGAGTGAATGTGTGTGCGAATGGTCACGGGCATTCAATGTTGGTTTTCGGCCATGCCAATTACATGCAGTGATTTCTCCAGATTCTCTGAACCTTTTGATGATATCATGGACCGTAGATGATGAAATCCTTAAATTCCTTGCAATTGTACGTTGAGGAATATTGTCCTTAAACCTTTCGACTATTTTCTCACACACTTGTTCACAAAGAGGTGAACCTCGCCCCATCTTTGCTTGTGAATGACTGAGCAATTCAGGGAAGCTCCTTTTATACCCAATCATGGCACCCACCTGTTCCCAATTAGCCTGTCCACCTGTGGGATGTCCCAAACAGGTGTTTGATGAGCATTCCTCAACTTTCTCAGTGTTTTTTGCCACCTGTCCCAGCTTTTTTGGAACGTGTTGCAGCCATAAAATTCTAAGTTAATGATTATTTGCTAAAAACAATCAAGTTTATAAGTTTGAACATGAAATATCGTCTTTGTAGCGTATTCACATATAGGTTGACCATGATTTACAAATCATTGTATTCTCTTTTTATTTATGTTTAAGACAACGTCCCAACTTCATTGGAATTGGGGTTTTAATACCACGACAAAACTCGACCAAAAACCTGTGTTACCTAAGAGGGCTGAGCTAAAATGTAAACATTGAAAATGGAGAAATGTACTGCACGTGCAGTATGTAATGTGTTTTCTCTGTGTGTTAAAACCTTCAACGAGGTCTTCAGAACAAACACAGATGTATGGACTGGCTATCTCTCCAGAGTGAGAACAACTCTGTTGAGTCGTGAAAGTCACAATGTCATTCTTTTCCTTGACAAAGGTTTAGTCTCCTTGCCTTGATTCAAAATTGGTGCCTGCAAACTGTGACATGAACACTTGGTCCCTTGCATCTGTCTTGTTGCAGCCAAACACTGCACAGTAATTCACGTCGACCTTTAATATCAAATGTATCTATTCAAATTCTCAACAAGCACAGGAATAAAACAACGCGTCAACCTCCAACATGGTGGCCGTGGGCATCATTACTGCCTCCTGCAGGACTGAAGGGGAACAGTAATAAACCTTTGACTGGGCAAGCGGCCATATCGCATTAATTATGCAGCTGAAAAAAAGATATTTTAAGACAAATATGTAAGCCTTGGCTGAGGCATGCAATATTTTTACTGCGATCGTGCAGTGATTAGTTTTTACTTATGTTTTGTTTTGTTTTTTTTTAAAAAAGAGAAAAGTTCTCCTCAGGCTTACTCAAAAAGCTTTCGCTACAGACCTGATTCATACATTTCCATCAATCATGGTTTGACATGGTGGAATTTTTAATCTATATTTGTCTAAATGCTATTAAAAATGTTTATGTTTTTCCCAAGTGCCTGGCAAAGGCCTCGGGGGTAGGTTAAACGTTGGTTAAATGTTTATATATACATTAGTAATGGGTTATACCTCATTTTTCTGATTGAATTACATGATGGTGTTTGCTAAAATTATCCGTGGCACCGACTTTCCACCAGTGAAGGCGGCCCATAGAGCGCACTTGCACTTATTTTCATTTCGAGTGAAGAATGGAAAGATTACGAACAAAGATTACCCGAAACATTTAAGCCTCGTGTTTTGAGATGGCCCAAAAGGAAACGTGTTGCACTGGACGGACGGAGCCAACTGAAAGCAGGGTGGCGGGACGAGAGACAGTTAGAGGAGAACGTTGCAAAACTGACACACATACACACGCGCGCACGCACACGCACACATGCTGAGAGAGTACGCTGGCCGCTCTAAATGTGGCTTGTAGAAGGAAATTCTGAAATCCGAGTCTTGGCACCAGACAGGCTGGAAGCAGGCAGGCTTCTGGACACAGAGCACACACACACACAGAGAGAAAGAAAGAGAGGAGGGAGAGAGCATGGAGGGATGGAGGGCTTTATTACGAGTTTCATTTAGGCGTCCGCTCTGTTTGGCTCTTATCAGCTTATAAGCAACGTGAGGCCATGCCAACACGGTGACCTACGACGTCTCGCTCGCTCCGTCGGCATGGCAACACAACAAATGCCTCCCCGTTTTTGCAGGATATTAAAACACGGGCATGTGTGCGGTCCCCTCCTCGCTTAATGCTCTAGCCAGCCAAGACAATCAGATTTACTTCCATTTCTCGGGTCGCATTTACATGGACGCCATTTTATGGAGCGATGCATCAGGTGTGTGTTCGGGTTTCAGCGTTGCTTTTCACTTCATCCCCCAAAGGTGTCTTTACGTGGGGACGACTTCGCCACGTGCGGCACACGTTCAAAAAAGGTTAAAGGACCTGGAAGTCATGTACCAGACCAGGAACATTAATACGGACTGTGATTGAAAAAGAAATAGCTGATAAGCAGTCTCATTGAAACATTCCCGTGTGTGTGTTAAGGTTGCAAAGAGGTGGAACATTTCCATGGGTATGGAAGCTGAGGAATTTTGGAAATATTTCAAATTGGAAACTTTGAATGGGAATTTATGAGAATTAACTCATTGCCAGCCATTTTCAAAACAACAGCAAAATATTCTGACACATTAAGACCAAACCAGTATGTGAATCATTATCAATTTATGTTTGTGCACTTTTCTGCACTGACAATTTGAAATCATGTCGTGTTTTTTTTTTTAATAGAGATGGAAATTTTATATCTATAAATTTATACATGTCATCGATTAATCCAAAAAACAATTCACAGATTAATCAATTATTGAAATAATCGGTAGTTGCAGCGCTACCCGGAAACTTTTGAAGCAAATCGTACACCCCTCTTCTTTCACTAGAAAAAAAACGTGCTTCTGTCTTTTTCAAATTATTAGTAATCAGCAGTAGAACATGGGTTGGTTTCACCCAAAAGGTTTCTGACCAAAATGCGGAGAAAACGAAAAACATGTCAACCAGGACAGTGACTTTAACGCTTATTTGTTTTGCAAACTATAAAACAAAAACAAGACGGAGAAGGGGCTTTTGATGGCAATACAATAATTTATTCACACGGAAAGATCTATTTCAAATCTCTTCTCTTGCCTGCAGTAATCCCCTTGGAGTTCAGCACACTTCCCCAGGCCTTCTCTGCCACACCTTCATGCACTCCTGGAAGGATTCTTCCACGATCCTGCGCAGCTCCGTCATCACGGCCATCTTGATGTCGTCCTTGTTTTCAAAACAGGTCCCCTTAATTACCCCCTTGAGCTTGGGGAAGAAGAAAGAAATTACGACGAGCCAGGTCGGGTGATTAGGGAGGTTACTTCAACACTGCGATTTTCTTCTTGGCCAGGAACTGTCAGATGCTCAGGCTATTGTGAGCAGGCACGTTGACACGGTGAAGCAGCCATGCGTTATTCTTGTGATTTGGGATTGAAATATATCTTTTGCGAAACCAGTTCTGGAAACCTTCCTGATAAACCTTGTGCTGGCATGAAATGTACTTGTTTTACTCAGGATTATTTAAAAATATATTTTTCACAACTATATTTAAATTCCCAACCTTCAGTTTTCCAAATTACTGGTGAATGCTTGTGTATTCACATACATTCCTTTTAATTCCGTTCTCATCGAAAACCCTCGTGTGTAGCCACCACAGCCTTGTCTGCTTCACCCATGCTTTTCACGCATTTTTTTTAATCATATATTTTATATGATGTGAGGACACAAATATGCAATAAATTAGTTCCGCCTTAACAATCCCATGCTGATTAACTGCACCACACTCACACAAGCATTTGTGTAAGGGAATAGTTGATTGCTATGAATTGTGTGGAATTGATTGTTGAATAATCGTGAATTGACTTATTTGAGGCAAAATGAAGTGTACTACCTGGCTGTGCCAGTTGATTTCGTCCAAACTAGTTTACGATTTAATGAAGAACAAAAACAGTTATGGGAAGTTGAGCTACATCAAACTCCTCCGGGCAGGATTATTCTGCTCAACACGAGACTGGCACTGAAACTGTCATTTAGATCATTCAGAAAGAGATTTGCCCATTCAGTTTAAATTTGTTTTTTTACAAATTTACAAAACAACAAATTGTTAACTCGACCAAAAGTTGATTGAGAACATTTTGTCGAATACAAATTCACTCCTCTCTAAATGTAATGTAACGTACTAGTATGCTTTCATTGCTCATTGACTGTCCGTACTTGTGTTTTTAGGTCCTAAATGTATATTTTGCCATAGTGGCTTGTTTGCCGTAGTACGAGAGGAGCTTCTGCTACCGGAGACTTTGTGTTCTTGGATGGTAAAGAAGGAAAAATACATGCTCTATAGGGTTTAAATCAGGTGACCGACAGTCCATTGCTCTCCTTTGGCTTCACTATTTCAATACTTTTGTAGGGGAGTGTATGTATGTATAGATAACATCCATTCATAGACACTTTTTTAAAATACATTTTTCGATGTTTTTTCCCCAGATGGTATTCTAAACTTTTTCGCTCTGCTCACATCAACTGGCTGCTCTATTTAGTGAGTGACCTCTTTATCCCATTAGCACAGCGGCGCGGTGAACTTTTCCCGCGGTTTGTCACGAAATGCTAAAAGAGTGCCGCAATGGCCGGAGCGGGCGGCACTGATCTTGGATCACATCTGCTGCCGGTCACAGTTATTAAAAGGGTAACACAACCTTGTAGGTATTAACTCATACATGACTCGCTTTGAAGTGTGAGCTGTGTGCATAATTGGCGAGCTGGAACAAACTGTGAAAGACTGCGGGCGTGGATGCCGTGTACGGGCACCTAGGGGACGGCGCGTTGCACATTCCGCATGCGTGTGGCGATGTTTGTCTCCATTTTTCCCCCTATCACTCTTTTTATCTTGTCCTGAGTCACTCATTTTCTCACCTCTCCCTAGGCAGAGTAGCAGCGAAAGAGTGGGCGGTCCGTTGTATGTTTAACCTTTGAGGTGGGCCTGCTGTGCTGAGCAAGGCTTGCCACCTGTTGGCTCTATGTTAGTGCGTGCGTGCGTGCATGTGTGTGTTTGCGTGTTCAATCAGAGGTAAATCTCTTAATTTTGATGAGCAGAGACAGCGGAGTCGCCATGGGGATGTGGCGATGGCACGGTACTGATGTTCTCAGGAAAGGGGCTGGGGGGGAGGGGGGCCATCTAAGCAGGGTTCTCACACTCACACACACACACACACACACACACACACAACATGCACACGTACACAAATGTACACACAAACATGACCCCTCCTCTGTCAGAGGCTTGGTGACACCATGTCTGCCACGGGCGATTGAGGGCCCAGCCTGGGTGGCTCCAGGCCTTGTGTGTCTCTCAGTGTGAGTGTATGTATCACTCCAAAGGGGTCCCCGCTTGGGTCGCCATATGCCACCCACCCAGCCACGGACGAGAGAGAAGGGCGGAGGTGACCCCTGGCCACGGGCTGAAGCCACCAGTTGGCCCATTCTCTCAGTCACACGCCGGCCGGGCGCCATGTTTAAAGTCCCACGGCTTTTTTTTCCGGGAGAGCGATGAAGGGAGGTGGTTCGGCGGGGGCCTCGCAGAAGAGGCCTATTCTCCGGACCATGATAAAGCCTTTGTAAACACAGACGGGCAAACACACGCAGACAAAACAACCCGAATTCAATGCAGATTCATTCCAATTGAGTGCGTAGTCAATCTGCTTTTCTTTAACAAAGGATGCCCAAGTAAGATGATGATTGTGACCAAATGGAAACGTTCCATCTCATAATAGGCTCTTTCTAACTTATCCCAAAGACACAACTGAAGTCGAAAAGTATAAAGAAATCATTGGTGGGCTGAAATGCAGACAAAACCAACAAAAATAATGTATTTCTTCACCATTGTTTGATTATGCAGTAGTTACAACTGAATAGGGCTTGTATTATTAAGAACATCACGATTTGATTCCTATTGTTTGGGTTGCGATTCAATTCCATTTTTCAGGTCGCAATTTGATTCGATATTGAAATGCTTTGATGTCGATTCAGTAAGAAGTAGAAATGCACAATTTTTAAATAGCTGCCATTTTTCTTCATGTTCCAGATTTACACAGGAAATGACAAATTGCAACCAACATATGAGTTCATATTTTTACCCACTCCTACAATTGAGGTTTTTTCTTTTCCCTACTGAAATACATTTTTGTCTTTACTTTTCACCTGATCTAGGATGAGGCCTTCACATTATTCAGATTTATTATAACTGCACTTTTCTAAATACAGAAGAAGAATCACTTGACAATTAAGTATTTATTTGTCTTTGTCCAGCGGTGTACAATTGTGTTTGTTTGTGTTCGTGTGTCTAAAGCAGAGCGGTAAGTAGAGAACAACTAATTTATACTATGTTGGCAAAAGGTTTATGTATTAACGTTACACTTGCATATTTATATGGGAATAGCTGAGAGGCCCACTTTTATTGGAAATCATAGCAGCAATGGATATGCTTTCCAGTGATAGCCATAAGGCTGGCGGCACTTTGTTTTTTCACTCATGTATCAATAAATAGGTGGTACTGTCTGTGGTGCTGAAGTAGTAAATCCATACATGTCTAGCTCATCTTGGATTTTGAGAAACTCTGGTTTTAATCAGATTCAAAATAATCAAAATGTTAACTCACGATGAATTTGTTTCATTGAATTTGACACAGAGCTGCAACTACCACTCACAGTGAGAAGATATGGATATTCAACATTTCTTGGATGTATTATTTTCCTATCATTGTGAAAATAATGCGAAGTATATTCAAACCCTTCAAACCTCACCATTCATAGCTTCCATTCTATTTGATTACAGAATTTTCCTGAGGCCTTCATGGACATTGAGAACGCTACAAAACGGTTTCAAACTCCTAAACTGGCTCTCTTGGCCCAAAATTCCCCGAACTGTCACAGTCTGTTTGTCTCTCAGCATAAACGGCAATGAGCCACTAAATCTGTCGTCAAGAGTCGAGCCAAATGAGACTGTTTTACTGCTGAGGGCTGCCCGTAGGTCTACCACTGGTCCATATTATGTATATCATTATATATATGTCAGTCTTTGTCATAAGTTGTTCGGAGACGATCACTATTCAGCATTTAAGCAGAGAGCACTCCATAAGTTACCACTTTGAACATCGACGTGAATTCATCCTTCTGCACCTACATTTGAGAAATCTCTGAGTTTCTCTGAGAAGTCAGAAATTAGTCAAGCAAAACATTTAACCGATCAAAAAACATTTTCATTCGACTCGAGAATGCAAGTAAATAAGTTTAAATTAAACCACGCTCTTAATCAATAAATATTAATTGGCTTTTTTTGTGGAACACTATGTATTTTTTGGATACTGTTTATCGAGACATCGACTTTGAAGTTTACGGTCAAACTAATCATAAAACACGGAAAATTACACACTGTGCATTTAAAACAACCACATCAAAACTTTGCCTTTAAGTCTGTTAGCTTCATGCTAACACATAATGGGAAACACCATAGACAGGCTAACAAATAGCATCGACGTGGCAGTGTTATAATCCTTTAGGGACCAGATATTTGAACACTGACAGTGCAGCAACACATGTAGGCAGACAATTTGAAAAAAACTCAAAGCCATATAATCTTTATCCTCTGCAAAAAAAAAAAAAAAAGATAATAATATTACAGCAGCCTACTGAGTCACTTACAGGACTTGTGAAACTCTTTGTTTGTGTATGACTGTATTGTACTGCCTCCCAAGTCACGCACACCAGAAGGAGCCGCAAATAATGAATCATGATGCACTAAGTGTTTAATGCTTTGTTATTAAAATATGTTTTTACATCGTAAAATATTATAGAGTGCTATTTTCCGTATTAAAACCACATTGCACATGGTATTGTCATTGATTTCAATGAGGAGTGATGTTTTGCGATACAACTGTTTTGAGTAACAACCCTGGTGACAGAACAAATTCAACTTTTATCTCAAGGCACCACTGTAATTTCGTTTTACTATTGAACACATAATTTCAGTTAAAAATGCAACACGGTGGTTAGTGGAACTGCCTCACAGTTCTGAGTTTCAAGGTTCGACTATTGACTCTGGGCTTCCTGTGCAGAGCTGGCATGTTTTTCTTCTGTGCTTGGGTGTCTACCAATTGAGGGCAGCTGTGGCATAAAACCTTACATTTGATGGTGGTATATTTGTACAGGATTTGGCTATATTGCTTGATAAAAAAAAACAAAAAGTTACTCCCATTGTTAGAAAATCTTGAGTCTCTAAACACTTTTTATAATAATATAATATAAATGACCCTGGAAACAAGGATGGTTCTAAATAAAATATTACAATTACAGTATCACATTCTTCAATATAGAGTAAAATAATAAAGTATAGTCTGAAGGAAGTAGTATAAAAGCCCAACCATTCCAATGATTCATTGGAGGTTTTCAATAGATTCCATGCTGATGACTTTGCATTTCAAGGCAGCGCCGCTGGTCTAGTCAGTGGTTGGGCTCGCTTGGCTTGACCTCCCAGGAGTATGACTCGCCATGCAACGTCTCGTCCTGGGATCCCTTGCTTATGATGTCACAAAAAGAACGGTCACACTCTCGTAACGCTGGCTCACCCTGGAGAAAGTCGGATTCCATCTGTACACGAGCAACCCACCCCCCGCTCATAAATAAGCATGTCCAATCTACCACTGTGTTTCATTAAAAGCAGACCACATCAATCAGTGTGAAAACTTTAAAGGCCAGGTCTCCCTCGCTGGCAATATGGCAGAAAAAAAAACACGGAGCTGTTAAAGAGTCAAAGACCTCACACTGCAAGTTCACTGCAACGCCTGTACGCTTAACACCACCATCCCGCTGATGGACCACACATTGATTCCCAACATGGACCCCGAGACCACACAGTGAGTCCTGTAAGGTCGACAAAAGACCTCGTACAACCCATCAGTGGGTCCTTACATGACTCTCGGGGAGAATCCGGCACCTGTACATTTTTCATGAGCCGCAAACTAACTCCTCTCACAGCAACTCTCGTCCCCATGGTGCAGTGGTGGGAGGTATAAATATTTTGTTACTGCACTGAAGCAGATTTTCAGGTAATATTACTTTCGTCCCTGTATTTACTCCTTACTTTGTCAAAATAGGTTTGTTACCATTCTCAACCCCCGCAAATGGTGAGAACTTGATTTACAGCAGCAGATTCGGAGAAGCAAAATATTCTCCATCCATGGCTATATATAAGAGAATGGCATCTTGTGTCAGCCTAAAAATGACCAGCAAAAAAAAAACATTTTCGTCAGTATGTGCCTATGCTCGTTGAAAAGGGGGAAACTATGCAGATTACTGTGTGCAGATTATTTTGTTTCATTTCTCAAAGGTATCAAAATGGGTATTTTATATAAATGACAGTAAAAAAGTCATTTTATTTTTGTACTTTAAGTAAGGGGGGGGGGGGGGGGGGAGTCTTATTTGATAAACTGGTAGTATGACCGGACAGTAGTACATTAGTAAAATGATCTGTGGGGGGGGAAATCATCCATTTCTGTCCCCATCTTGAACCACTACATTTACTTACAAGAAACCTTGCCACCTAAGCAACCAATCAGAAACAGTGTATCTGACAACTACCTAAAGTAAACTAACAAAACAACTTGGTATAAGGCAAACAGAAGCAGAGCGACGGGACCTCAGGTGGCTGAGATGATATAGAAGCGACGCGGAATTAGCAATAACAATCTTTCTGCTGAGCAGGTATGTTTATCATCTCTTTTTGATTTTTTTGTACTTGCTTGTACATTTAAAAAAATAAAATAAAATAAATAAAAAAATCAAACTTCAAACCAATGTTGTACCAGTCTAGTTATATATGTATCTTGTTTATACGCTGTTTTAATTGTATTTTTTCCTTTGTTTTTAAATGCTTTTAATCATGTAAAGCACATTGAGTTATCTTGTGTATTAAATGCGCTATATAAATTAATGTGCTATGCTTTGCTTATATTAACGCTCCTGTAGTACTGCAGGATGGATCATGACAGCTCCATTACAAATAAGTCGTGCTACCAACGTAGCAGCCGTGACTAATGTCGGCTAGTCTACAGTGCTAATGCTAGCTTAGTATTGCTCGCGCAGCTATTCTGTTGAAGCTGGATATGCGTCCTTTAGCGTCCTCTTTCAAGCGCACCCTTCCCCCTTTAAGGTCCGCATGCTGTCTTCAGTCACGTCCGCCTTCCCCCTATATAAGCAGCGTGTCGGCCGGAAATGCTCCCAGTCAGTCAAGTGGAGCGTTCATCAAAGACACACAACATTTACAGATTTTGGAACTCGGTGCACACATAAGGCGTGCCGCATTATAAGGCGCCCCATCCATTTTGGAGAAAATTGAAGACTTTTAATTGCGCCTTATGGTCGTGAAAATACGGTACTTTTGCCACCTCTGCCATGGTAATGAGAAATTGGAAACCACTTAGCTCCACGACTGCTCGGGCAGGAAAGTGAGGTTGTTTTCCCAATGGGAAGAGAGGCCTGAAGGAAGAGCCAAGAATACACAACAGGAAGTTCAGTGAGGATGCCAGACGAGCGTATGGCAGCATGAATGGGTCAATAAATGAGTAGAGGCCAGACAACAAGAGGGGAGACTAAGAAGGATTGACGGCGGGGATGTGAAAGCGGCCTCGCCATGGAATGCTTTCAAACTTCCTTTTTCCGGCTGGCCGCCGAGTGGAGCGCAGCGAGATGGGATGGCGCAACTGGAGATGCTGGGCGCTCTCCAACCAAACACATAACGAGACGTTGTAACAGCCGCAACAATCCTTGCCCCAGAGCAAGGAAGAAGTCGCGATGATAAAAAAAGGTCTTTGCACTTACCAATCCACACTAAGGGAGCGTCGCCTGTAGGAATGTGCTCGTTCCGACGCGGTCTTTTCGACTTTGGATGGACGTTCTTTGAGGGAGAGACGATGGGTAAACTTCGAGATTCCAAATTCCGACCTTGCGAAAAAGGGGGGGAGAAAAATCCATCAGGGAACCTGCTAATGTGTCAAGAGAACAACAGTTTTAAACAACAACGGAACAGGACAAAAATAATTTAATAAATTAATTCATGAAATAAAATTTTTAATTTTTTATGTTATTAGTTTATTGGTGCGGCACGGTGGCCGACTGGTTCGAGCGTCAGCCTCACAGTTCTGAGGTGCGGGGTTCAATTTTTTCCCTTTGAATGTAGGCCACAGACAATCAGTACCATGACAAGGCGCCTCCTCACAATGCCCTGAGCTGTGATGGCGCACTAATTATTTGATTGGTCATCAACCAGGCACAAAAATCACTTGGCAAAGGGCTTTTTCATTTATGCAAATTAGGGTCTTCTATGTTTTTATTAAATTATTATTATTACATACAGTATATGCTGATGTTATGGCAATGCATTCTACTCCATTTGGTCTGAAATGTATATTTTTATTTTATTGAGCCATTTCGCCTTACCAAATACTACAGCTTGATTTACTGCTGAGGCATTCAGGAACAGCTCAAATGCTTCGTTTTGTTCTTGTTCTCAGTAAAAAAACTAATTGCAAACAAGAAAACAGACAGCCTGAAAAAGCAATAAAGTTGGACATTATTGATGACAAAAATGTAACCAAGACAGTCAAGAAAGTCAGTACCGCAGATTCATGTAAAGTACTAAAACACATTTTAACGGCAAATTATTCAATCAATGTGAAATATTATTGTCAGACACCCGTCGTTTTGAAATATATTTCCCATGAAGTTACTAAACACTGCAACAACGCCAAAGTTCCCAGAGGACACATGAGGTTGCAGGGAGAGTCGTAGACTGTGTCTCGTATTTTCCAAATCATTTTAACAGGGGGGAGAGAAAAAAAAAAACAATCACAAATACATGTTAATCTAATTGACTTGGTTGCCAATGTTCCAGTTTGACTTTGAGCAGAAAATTTAAGTAAACAAACTTTTTATCCGGTGCGCATACTCCATGTTGTGTTCCTCCATCTAACAACCACCAAGTATTAAGTCAGGCGGCTATTCACCGTACTTGTTCAAAATAGCACTTTTCCAAACTTCAAACCATTAGTTAAGGATTCAGTACTTTCCCCTTATGAATAAAACAAAAACAAACAAACAAAAAATCTGAAAGCTTTCTGACTGAACTGGCTATGTTGGAGTCTAAGGTTTCTCAAAAATAACTCTAAAATGAAAGGAATATTTTCATATTCATGCTTTAGTTTGTGCAATCACTTAAAGTCCTTCTAAAGTAAAAATGTCTTGTAAATCTGACAGACAAGAGTGTCACTAACAACTCTGCCAAATGTTAATGATAAAAAAAATTATATAAAGTATTTAAGTATATAAAATGAGGCTTCAAAATCGTGAAAAATCTAAATCTTGAATGCAGTGGCCCCTCCTTGAGCAGTCACCTTATCGTGGTGGAGGGGTTTGTGTGTCCCAATGATTCTAGGAGCTAAGTTGTCTGGGGCTTTATGCCCCTGGCAGGGTCACCCATGGCAAACAGGTCCTATCAGAACCCGAGCAGTGTTGTGTTTTTGGACTTCTGTGCTCATCATGGATTGTCCATATTGTCCGAGGCGTAGTTAGGGTCCGGTTTGGTGGCCTCACTATTGCAACTCTGCTTTTTCCAGATGATGTGGTTCTGTTGGCTTCATCAAGCCGTGATCTCCAACTCTCACTGCAGCAGTTCGTAGCAGAGTGTGAAGCTGCTGGGATGAGAATCAACACCTCCAAATCTGAAACCATGGTCCTCAAAAGGGTGGCGTGCCCTCTCCAGGTCGGGTATGAGATCCTGCCCCAAGTGGAGGAGTTCAAGTATCTTGGGTTCTTGTTCACGAGTGAGGGAAGAATGGAACGGGAGATCGACAGGCGGATCGGTGCAGCCTCTGCAGTGATGCAGACTTTGTATCGGTCTGTTGTGGTAAAGAAGGAGCTAAGCCGAAAGGCGAAGCTCTCAACTTACCGGTCGATCTACGTTCCTACCCTCACCTATGGTCACGAGCTGTGGGTCGTGACCGAAAGAACAAGATCCCGGATACAAGCGGCCGAAATGAGTTTCCTCCGCAGGGTGTCCGGGCTCTCCCTTAGAGATAGGGTGAGAAGCTCGGTCATCCGGTGGGATCTCAGAGTAGAGCCGCTGCTCCTCCACATCGAGAGGAGCCAGATGAGGTGCCTGGGGCATCTAATTCGGATGCCTCCCGAACGCCTCCCCGGTGAGGTGTTCCGGGCACGTCCAACCGGGAGGAGGCCCCGGGGACGACCCAGGACACGCTGGAGAGACTACGCCTTTCGGCTGAACTGGGAAAGCCTCGGGATCCCTCCGGAAGAGCTGGATGAAGTGGCTGGGGAGAAGGAAGTCTGGGCGTCCCTGCTTAAGCTACTGCCCCGGCGACCCGACCTCGGATAAGCGGTAGAAAATGGATGGATGGATGAATGCAGTGGGTGTGAAACCACAGCATGCTGAAAAATGGACGCTACTTCATCTAGCATCGTTCTTAAACCTCCGGTGGCTGGAATATATCCCACCAGGTTGCCGTGGTGAGAGGCGCCAGCCACTAGCTAGCTCGCGAGCTAACCGGGGATTCCTCTTGGCCGGCGGACAGGCAGCGGGCTTGTCGGCGGCATCACCTCCTCGCTTGGGAATTTCAATAACGATAATGCGCTATTCTGTGGTATTCAGGGAAGATGCATTTTCTGGGGGGGGTAGGCATAGCTAGCCATTTAACTGCACGCTATAGTGGTATCAATGGGCCGAGCAACTTGCAATTTCGCTTAATAGTCACTGATGCAAACAAAGGTGCGCGAGTTCTTATGTAGTGGGGGAGGGAGGACTCATACCGGATGCCAAAGTCTGTCAGTGGGCGCCGTTTTAGCCACACACCCCAAAAAATCTGCTTAACTGAAATGGTGAAAAATAGTTTTACACTATATCCCCACAAATGAAAACTACATATTTTTCAGTCTTTCCACGTTTTTTCCCACAATTATTTTCAAAAACACATCATGTATTTAGAAACAAACCTCTGAATTCACTCCACAAGATTTTCAACTAAATCCTCCTGAGAATATGCTTCAAATATACACTACCACCTGTTTCTGTATAAAGATGTTGCAAGGAGCAGCTTTCTCATTGAAGTGACCTCATAGGAAGGCTTATCTGTTTGAGCAACCCCCTTCCAAAACTCACTGCTTTCTTTCCCACTCCCTCTCCGACTGACCCTGTGCCAGCGTCTCCAAAGACTCGGTCGACCTCAAAGACAAAGACGCATATTTTCCAGTATGACTCACATAAATGAGGTGTGAGATTTTCATCAGATGGCAAAGGAACCCCTAATTGGTGGTCTTAAGGCTGGACTCCTCCTTCAAGGGCTTTTTAATTAAATTACTAGCAGTGGGCTGTGCATGCCAGCTACGGCCGTCCATTGACGCTAATGCCCCTTGACAGCAGCAGTGGTTTAAAAAAACACAAATTATAAAGAAGAGCGATTAGTTTGTCTCGTCAATGGTTATCATTAATACTTGTCCTGGCTTCCAGTTGGCTAGATGATTGGCTCGTGGCCATCTGTTGTATTAAGAGAGCTGGTAATACTTCAAACAAACATTCGGATCAAACACATGACAATAGGACGATGGCTTCAAAGGCACCAGAATATATAGGATCACCACTACAAACACAGGGTGGCAGCGGGCATACTGTAAATGAGGGCTTTAGGGGAAAACAGGACATGTGAATCAGAATCAGAATCATCTTTATTTGCCAAGTATGTCTAAAACACACAAGGAATTTGTCTCCGGTAGCAGGTGGGTCGGGGATCTGCCGGCAACTGGCTGCCTGGGAGCCTCAACCCTGGCACCGGCCCAAGCAGCTGTCCCTGGTCAACGTCCTGGCAGCAAGAAGTGCATAGTGATGCAATCGCCTTGAAGGAGGAAGACGATACACAAATCCAGTCCTCCTACCATTCAAACCTTTTATACAAACTGATGGCTACATACACTAAGGAATTGGCCGGTTACCGGTTTCATGGTACACCGCAGTTTTAAAAGGTCACGCTTGACTTTTGCCCTTCTCAAAACATTCGACAACTTTTGTGATTTTGTTCGTGTATTTGGGTATAGGATCTGCAAAATCTGCTTACAAAGAGTTCCAATATATTATCACGTTGACAAGAGCGCCACCCGTCACTCTTTGAAAAATTCAAGGTAATGTTAACATATTACTATAACGCGGTCTTGAAATGAATGTTTGCAACAAGCTATGAGAGTTAGCGTGTCTACAGTTAGTTAAATAAATATGGCAGACTCGCTACCAAGGCAATTAACTACAGTAGTTAACTAGTATGGCTGACATGACTTCGTTTCTGCTCTAAAGTTACGTCACAAAGCAGAGAAGTAGCTACTCATTTTCTGAGAATTAGGTACCTTTAATGTTGCACTACATTTTGATTTGAATTGAAAAAATGAAATCGTTTATATTATTTTTACGTGTTCAATAAATTTGTTGTGATTTCCACAAACATTTATAAATAATCCATTTTAGAGCTGTAATTGCAATACTGTGAAAATGTAATATTTTTGTTCACATCATGCCGTCAGAATCTAATAAGCACTTTCACTTGATGTTTGTTGCTTTCTTGGCCTATTATATCAGTTGCTTTCAGTGTGAAAATAACTTGGAAAGGAAACTCATGACTTTATAAACATTATTACAGTCATGTAAGTATTTGGACAGTAAGGATTTTGCCAGTTTGACAACAATATGCTGTTAACCTGTTGGGAATTAAAGTCATTTTATGTGGAGAACATCAATTTTTAGGAGCTCAAAAACATTTTGACATTTGATATATTTGTAAAAATAACCAGAATTTGTCAAAATCGGGTGGAAATAAATCAGTCGATGAGTGCTTGAAGCCTGGCGGTCATGGACAAAATTCTGAGTTTCCTCCCCAGAGATGCTTTACTTACTGCTTTTTTGTGACTAGTGTTGCCTTGACTTTTGTCTTTAATAAGTGAAACTTATTGCTGCTCTATTGGTTTGAAGGTCACTGACATGGCCACTTCTGTGTTACATTTGAATGTGAAATAGTGGAATGGGCAGGAAACCTATAGCACCATTTGCCCCAAAAAATAAAATAAATAAAATAAAATAAAAAATTAAAAAATTAAAAATAATAAAACACTATGGATTATGTCAGAGGCGGCACGGTGGCCGACTGCTTAGAGCGTCAGCCTCACAGTTCTGAGGACCCGGGTTCAATCCCCGGCCCCGCCTGTGTGGAGTTTGCATGTTGTCCCCGTGCCTGCGTGGGTTTTCTCCGGGCACTCCGGTTTCCTCCCACATCCCAAAAAACATGCATTAATTGGAGACTCTAAATTACCCGTAGGCTTGACTGTGAGTGCGAATGGTTGTTTGTTTCTATGTGCCCTGCGATTGGCTGGCAACCGGTTCAGGGTGTACCCCGCCTCCTGCCCGATGACAGCTGGGATAGGCTCCAGCACGCTCGCGACCCTAGTGAGGAGAAGCGGCTCAGAAAATGGATGGATGGATGGATTATGTCAGAGAGAGGATTTATTATATATCCGATAATCCTATGCAAACTTGATCAGAATTGACCAATCCATAAAGTGGCAAACCAACGTTGGTTAATAAGATTGAAGACTTTGGAAAATTCATTATTTTAATTGTTTTCAATTTTCTTAGTCTGTGATCTACTGAATATACAGCTTCCCTTTGAAATACAATTTTCTTGTTCTGTGTCACTTTCCCTGTCTGTAATTTTGTAAAGGCAGCAATTAAATCAGGGTCGAATGTATTCACCGAGCTCCCACTCACAACACACAAAGGCATCAACAGTGGACTCTGACCAAGCTTTATCCTCACTAACCCAGTTTCCTTGAGAACGTGTGGCAATCGAGAAAAATAGTGCACCAGAGAGAACGGTGTCGTAACTAATGTTGAGTTTATACAGTGTTACCCTCATTGTGGCTTCCTTCTGAATATATGAATATGAATTAAAAAGCTCTGTTCTGCCAGGTCTTCCAAAATCTGCATGAATGTTCACTGTATGCTTTTAAAAGGCGTTCTCATTTATCGAAAGGCTAGAACCACCTAAACAGCTTCTAAGACTATACAATGAGTTTACTGTTTAGAAACTAATTCCAGTCAAAAGAATCTGAAGCTACATATATAACTTATCCGCGCTATGTGCTCCGTCTGATTGCTCCTAACCACTGATCTTATTTCATATTTCTAAGGGACACCATAATAAATTATAAGGATAGACAAATACCTGACCTCGTTTCAGCAATTATGGTCAATGGCTGTGGACCTAAAACAACAAGTTTGGAAAGGAGGAAAAACAAAGCTTCATTGCCAATATAACTGGAATACGCCAGAAAGAATGGAGGCGCCCATCAGTCGAACTGTGTTAAATGCAACCGATGCTCATACATGCACGCACACACACACGCGCCGCACACGCACGCACGCACACACACACAAACACACACGCGCACAAAAACAAAGTTCAATTCAGGAACATAACCCTCAATACGTTTCATTAGGCCCACAAAAAGCCTTTCAGTGGTCCAATCATAAAAGACAGCAGCCAGGCTATGAACATTGCTAATTAAAACGGCTCAAAGAAAGCCTTGTTTTCCACATGCCATACCCATCCAAAGCTAAATGTTTCTCCCACCCCCCATGCCCTTCCTTGGATTGAATTTGCACCATTAGAGCGAACTGATATGTTCTTTAAACTAACACAATGAGCATCTCGTCTGAGGAGTGTGTGACGTGTGTGTTGCATTACGTTTTATCAATGTTAATCTGTGTTTGAAATAATGAGGCAAGAATCCATTCATTGTCCAATTTCCGAAAGGAGTGGGGTAAAATGCTATACTATTTTGTTGGTAGACTCCGTAGTTAGGGGTTCAAGCGTGTTGTTATCCGGCTCTGCTTTTATTTTAAAGACCTGACCTTACCGGCTACAGGATGTTTACGCCATTGATGCTCGGGTGTTATCGTTTTTCAAACATGATGTGGCTGTCCCAGCGGCAAGCACTTTCATCAGATCAATATCAATTTCTTCTTTTCTGCGTGGAAGCAATGTTGTCTCAATTGCTTCAAAACACAAATCCTCAGCAATCAGACACATTTATTACATAGCCCATCCGTATTCTAAACAGTCTCCTCTTTGATATTTTCTTCTCATTATTTTCCACGGACTCGTACCAAACAAATTTTTTCAGGGAGTCAAAAATGAGGAAATAATTCAATGCCCCCCCCCCCGTCTTTGGTTGGGCTCCATGTAATGGTTGGATTTTGATACCGTTCCCTGTGAGTTCCACACTGCCTTTCATGTCCAGCATAAGGCTGACTCAACACCAAGATACATACAGTACACGTGATGGATCTGCAGCAAATTCAACACTGATGACAAATACATGGAAGCCAGCGGGTTATCAGAAACGGTAGCTTAGAGAATTGTAGCACTCAGAGTGCAAGGGCAAAACCTTATCATTCCACTCTGCTATGGTTAGGTGGGTTGAGATAATAACCTGGATGTAATTTGGAGGGAAATGGTTGGGAGTAATATA
Organism: Phycodurus eques; assembly: GCF_024500275.1. NCBI lineage: Eukaryota > Metazoa > Chordata > Actinopteri > Syngnathiformes > Syngnathidae > Phycodurus > Phycodurus eques. The sequence goes on along the minus strand of NC_084543.1, from coordinate 6,550,302 downwards.
ATAGTTATCACAGCGGTGTGAACCCCTGCAGAACATGCTGCAGAATTCTATAATGTAATACCAGCACAGAGACATGATACAATGAACACTTATTATCCAAGATAAACTCAAAATATTTCCAAGAAACCCCAGCACATGCCATCAAATTGTAACACCACCAAATTGCATTGCGGAATTGCCACAAAAATCTCCAGCTGGCCTCTTCTCCAACCCAAAAAAAGCTGATAAAACCTTGTGGAGGCTTGAGTTTAACTATGTGTTGTGTCCAGGCATTGCTGCGGAGTGTTTACGGACTTCTGGCTGGCTGGTGAGATGCAGAGTTAAATGTCGTCGCAATTTGCAATGAATGTGCTGTAATTTAATGTCTGAATAGTTTAAGTGGGTCTCCTTGTGGATTTTGACGCCTGTCTCTCATCTGAGCCAGCTCTCTTTTAAAAAGATTGGCCCGAAGAAGGTGGACCCTCCTCTGGTATTATGATTTTGGTCTTGAAAAAGCTTAAAAGAGAAACACACAGGGCACCCCTGCACTACCCCGTCTAGCCACAATTGAGGACGGCGTCAAGATTCCAATCAGTCGAGCCAGCAGACTGTGGGGATAAGTGTACGTGTTTTGCATTTCACGTGATGTCCAAAGGGCTCTCTTAAGGACAGAACATTTAGGGGAATCCAGTTACAATTTAAACAGCTAATTCACAGGAAAAGCTTGGGTTTTGCCATAAAATGTCTTTCTTGTTTTCAGCCGGGAAAGACATTACCTTTGCTATTTCTGCCAAAAAGGGCCTGAACATTACTTTCTGTCTTTCTCCAAGTTCAAAAGTGTGACGTATGGTCCAGTATCTTACAATAAACACACAGACATTTTGGGGTTTACGTATCGAAGAGGGAATGTCTCTGCACGTTACTACTAATGGTCTTCCTAACGCTAAGAGCAGGAGGAGATTACATCATCCTGCACATTTCCAATCTTACAACTCCATGGAGCGTGACGAGAAAGAGAGCTCCAACACTGGGAACTTCAGAGGACACGGGGAAGAACAGAAACATGGCTCCTGATAACCTTGGTCCGTAAGATTTATGAAGGTGAAGAACAAAGCTGCAGAGTCATAACCTCGTGAGGCAGCCGGATTTGTGAGAAGACAATAGTTGTGCAATTTTTACAAGCTTCAATCTGATAAGGTATAGAATGGTCGGACCAAATCAATGCCTTTCTGCAATGGAAGCAGTTTTGTCAGAACATGAGCTTATTTCTGAAGGGAAGAAGACTTTTCTTGTTGGAAAAGATGTTATTAAGTCTTGACTGACACTGACTGCTTAGCTTTACTCTTCTAATAATTCCATGAAAGATGACAGAACAACAATCATGACCCTAAAGCTTGGCGTGCACTGTGGAGTTAAGCCCATTTTTAATGGCCAACGGTGCGGTCGAGTTTGTCATTCGTGCCGTACAGAGTTGGACAGGTGGTGGGTTTTAGCCCCTGACCAGATGTACGACTATCAGATGAATTTCTGGTGTGTGAGAACTCCCTCTCAAAAGCACAAATCTAAGAAACAGACACTATGTCCAGATAGTCATGGAAATCATTTTATTGTGTGTTCAAATAAGTTTATGATGTGTTTAAAAATGTGTTTTAAAAAGTGTTTAAATTGCGGGAGGGTGTAATAAACTATATTTTTTAAAATTGTTTTATGTGTGTGTGTGTGTTGTGTTGAAACCAAAGTGGAAAATGTCACACGTCATCTCACTTTCTGGACTCTCTATGTTGTTCATAGCATTGCAACACTACCACTACCACTACCACTACTACTACTACTACTACTACTACTACTACTACTACACACACACACACACACACACACACATACACACATGCACATGCACACACACAAACACACACACACACACTTGGAGTTGGATTTAAGAGCGCAAGCACAAATACATGAATTATCTACAAATAATATATCCCTCAAATAGTCAGCCAGCAGCAGACTCCTCAGCCCGCTGAGCTAGCGTCCTTTTCTACCACCATTACCACGTTTGTAATTAATCCTCAATGTGTAGACTGGAAATATAAATATCTTTCCAGTTGAATTTGCCTTGGATTGGCCCACTGGGGAACTACTTACACTAATAGGATGAGGGTTGTCTATATGACTGTACAATTATTTCTACTGGTTTGATTTTTATTGATTTGAGTATTTTAACCTGATTGTTATTGCTTTTATTGTCTTCCCATTTCTGTTACTTGTAACAAATGTCGGTAGGAGGTATTTCAAAATGTCGAACTTCTAAATGATCATTGCGCTTCTTTCCCAAGCTGGTACAATAAGCACTTACAGTAAGTGAAACTGAATTGAATAGTTTTATGAGGCTAAATTCCATTGCCAGTGACAGGAAAGGTAAGTGGAACATTCTCAGAACAAAACTCACCCCAGACAAATGACATTATATAACTCATAATCATAACTTTCATTTTTCAATCATCAACTATCTTCTATATTCAACAGTCAATGGAAATAACGCGTTCGACATCAGAAATAAAGATGTTGAGTAAAAATAAAGTGTAATTGGCAAGAACATGGAGAAAAATGCTATTAATGAGCTTAGGGAAAGCTGAGCAGAACAGAGAAAAAGTGACTGATGCATTTGTGGGAAATGTTACTTTTCATGTTTAATAAAGCATTAATGACTCAATGTAATCACAACTTATCCCAAATATTGACCTCTATATATTATGTTGTAATCATTTCCACCGATGTGTCTATTCATTTGTTTTTGTGATAAAGAGACTTGATGGCCAACCAGTATAACGTATATATTTATTATTATTGATATATGTGTTATAGAGTTATTTATGATTTTCTGCATATTTTGAATACACTGACTTTTACATTTTATTTTAATAATGCACTTATTCCACTTTTTAATATGTGAGTGAATATAAGTGTAACTGTTGATCATCTTTTTGTACAGCATAGCATGACAGTAAAGGTCTGAATTTTTAAGTTTGGCTGATTGCGACCAAACAAAACAGTGATTTGAGTTGTCATTTGCAAATGTACATTTACTCATTACTAAAATATTACTCCACACAGACAAATAAATAGTACTCACTTCTTGTGTTGATTCTCCTTGCGATCAACCGAGCCCAGACTCTGTAAATAAGCACAAAGTAAACATTAGAATCAGGAAGTTCTGGGTTGTATTTTCTCAATTGCTCTAAATAGCTGGATTTGTGGTATAGAACTGTAGAGAAGAGGGCATGTAACAGCAGATGTACAACAAAAGTGCTTTAAAGATGTCATATTAATCTATTATTATCATTCAGGTATTATTTTTGGACTAGAGTGTGAATATGTGAGCATTGCTGAATTGCTAATCAACCAATGAATGCATGTTTCGAAGAGCAAAAAGGTGGTGCACTTGTGAAAATTCATGACGTCTCCTGTTCTGGACTTTTATTACGGTGCTAAAATGTAAGAACCAATTACATGCTTCATGAAGCTGTCTGCAATGAAAAATCAGACACGATTTTCTCAAGCATGTTTTGTGCTGAAGACGTCAAGATAATTTTTTTTTTTTAAGAATTTCTCTGGTGACAGAGTTGAGTGACCTACAATAACACAGACACAAAGGAAAAAAACAAAACAAGAAATACAACTCGCCAGCTTTGCTCAATGGAGTTTTTGAGTGCATTCCTTCAGTAAAGACAGCTTGCCAACACACAGTAACACAAACATACACCGCCATACAAAAAGGTGCGGATAAACGCATACTTTCCCCTTGCTGTCATCATCTTCTGGAGGTTTATAGTTCTCAGATGGGACACACGCTGAGATGGACGAGATTGAAGTGTGCATATATACACGCACACCTACACGTCGACACACACATAACTGGCCTGAGGCTGAAGACACTTTTGGAGCAAAATTCTTTCACCGCTTGGGATTTTTATCATGCCGCAGTGCTGTGATCCATGACAAGTCACATCCCTGAGTGATGGATCCATTATTGCCACTTTACAAAACAAGCCTCATTCAAGAAGGACAATTTATTAAAAGACAACACACGAGGGCTGCAGCTATCGAACATTTTTAAGTATTCTACCGATGATCCGCTCAATCAATCAAATTAAAAATGATTTTGATCATTCTAACAACATGCATGTGAGGTACAGGTATTATTTTTGTCCATATGGGGGTCGTCATCCTCACGTTCTACTGTTGTATCTGTGACTTTAAAAGGCTGAGAATGACCTGACGAGTGACGTGGGTGTCCGTAAATCTGTGCAGAGTTGGCTGGCTGTCAACTGCGTGTTGAGTGACTCATGTATGAATGTGCTTATTACGTGTTTGTTGTCTTCCCGTTTGTTTGTGTTTATCCTTGAGCACTTGAGGGCCATTACAATAGCGATGGTAGGCTGTATTAAATTTGTTAACATCGATCCATTACCTTGCGTTGGCAATTGTACATGTTGATTACACACATTGCATTTATCTTCCTTGTTATGTGTGATATGATCTCAATATATATATGATCTTCGACACACTTCTGCCCAGGGTGTATTCCACTTACTGCCCAAAATATTCTTTGTGGGTATTATATTTTATTTTTAGAATACAGTGGTGCCTTGGGATAGGAGTGACCCGACTTTAGATAAAAACCGTTATTCTGCAATTGTTTTGCTATGACTTTCCTCACTGATAAAGTTTATAGCCAGGGATGAATCAGGCTTGTCCTATATCATCTCTTAGTTATGCTGGCGTAGGCCTAGACTGACAGGGGATCTCCCTTGACCCACCAAACCTGTTCTTCTCTTCTCTCGAGTTCTCCCCATCCATCTAGTACGTTACTAACCTGTTTTATTGTCATTGTTTCTAGAATCGTGGGACTATTTCTGTTGTTGATATGACTGTTGTTGTGCCCATTGTTCTCCCGTCACATCCCCCAGCTGCTCAACCCCTCTATCCAGTTTTTCCCTCTCTTTCTACGCTCAGTCTCTCTACTCAATCTCTCAGACAGACTGTCTCCCCACAGAGCCTGGGTTCTGTTCGAGGTTACTTGCTTCGAGGGATTTTCTTTCCTTTGCCTCTGTCGCCACGTACTTGCACGTGGCGTTCAGTTGGTTTTCTTGTATAGAGTAAATAGAGATCATTTATAAGCAGTATGGTTTTTGACTTGGTCGAATTATAAAGCATTTGAATGGGTGTATGATAAATAAAGATTTTACTGACTAGACTTTTTCGACCATAGTTGCTAGTTGGGTCACGCAATGGAGAAACAAACAAACAACAAACAAAGAAAAAAAATTAATAAATGACAGGCATAATCAATATTGTACCATTTGGTATGTTTCCTCAATAGCTTCATCCTCTGTAATTGTATCTCTTGAGTATTGTATCTGATCCATTAGTGAAAAGCTACTAGTTCACAAACGCCAGGGCTTTGTCACACCCGCATAGTTACAAAGTCCAACAAGCTTTCAACATGACACTTCCACGATTGAAATGTTGGTACCCTTACGTTAAAGAAATAAAACGATACACTGGTCACTTCAATATTATATATTGAAATTGACAAATGTAAGTAAGGAGGTCTCAATGAGACCTGTCGGTAGGTATTTTGAACCCAGTATCATTCTCAAGTTTGAATGGTGCCTTCTCCAGACGGCATGTTTCAGCTCCTTCCACAGCTGTTCAACAGTATTTAGATTAGCGAAGGCCACTCCAGAATAGTCCATTGTTTCGTTCTTAGCCATTCTTATCATGCTGGAGCGACCATGACCTGCACCTGAGACCAAGTTTATGACACTAGGTAGCACATTTTTTCATGAGATAGCCTTAATAGTCTTGAGATTTTATTGTACCCTGCAGAGATTCAGAACACTCTGTGCCCGATGTAGCAAAGTAGCCTCAGAACAGAAAAGAGGCTCACACAATGGTAGTGTTCTGTTTTTTTTTTTGGGGTTTCTTTTTGTTATGTTTCAGTTTTGCGGCTCTTGTCTGTATCAGTTTTGTCTCATCTCTCCAAAGGATGTGCTCCTTCCTCCTTCTTGTTTGTCAAATCCCGGGCTTGTCAGTTTTAAGTTATTTTAGTGACCACTGTTTATTTTCTTTAAAAGAAGAAGCAACAGCATTTTTTAATGGGGGTATTATCCAATATTTGGAAAAAAGGACACTTCAGATGGAAACAAGCAGAAGGTTGTGGAGTTTCCCTTTGATGTTACAGCCACCAAATCAAACCAGACCCTTTCACGAGTTAAAAACAAATAGCAGAATCTTAAAATTAACTCTAAAATGCATCAGCAGTTAGAGGAAGGACGCCACAATAGATAGTTATTTGCTCCCTCTTATGTGTTCCAGTTAAAACGAGCGGGAGTACGTTGAACTCACTGCAGACCTTTGCGAGAGGACTGGCTTACTCCAACGTAAAGTACATTCCGGCAATCCAGCCGAGGTTTGATGAAGGCATGGCTTACTGTTGCTGTGTAAAAAAAAAAAAAAAAAAAAAAAAAAAAAAAAGGCTTCACCTTTGCCAGCTGTCAGAGGTAGAAAAAAGCTGGACTTAACTGCTGTACCAATTTGCCGATCCAATTTAAAAATTTAAAAAAGTGTGAGACTGTTGGCTTCATAGAGTGCACCAAGGAGCCCAGGGAAACGGAAAAAAACAAAAGATGGACACAAACAGATCACATAGCAATAGTGAGCCACTGCAGCTATTAAGTATGGAGACAGATGACAACAACATTATGTAGCAACACAAATGCAAATCAACATTAACATGGTGACTTTGGAAAATTTGAACTAACTGGACAACCACATCTTTCTTTATCTAAATCTTCTATAGTGTTTAACCAGTATTAACCTTTTATAAAAGAGCAAATATATAACCAAAACTTTAAATTTCAACAGAGCGCCACTGTTAAGGCATCAAACAAAACAATCAGTGTTGTGTTCTATTCTTTTAATGCGATTAGCACAATGGCATTTAGATCAATAAGTGGCTTCCCCAACTGACGCTTGTAGCTGTGCAGTGACTCCTGTTTATGTGTAAAGCGTACGTCTGCGTATGGCTGTCGGCCTCCCGGTGGGGACAGGATATGTCATACAGAGTGGTTGACCTTACACCTTCCAGCTCCCCCACTGTGCCCACAGATTGTGCCACTCATCCAGAAGGGATGACGGCAGGTGCTTGTCCTTCATTTGAAAGGCAGGAGGATTATTTTCTGCCTGCATTAATTGAAAGCATTTTTAAAAATATATTATATTTTAAATATATACACAGTGCTGAACGACCTGAAAAAAATAAATAAATATCAACAGAGCATGACTTATGCCTATAAAATTATAACATGGTGATTTATATACATGACGCATGCTGATTGAGAATCACATGTAGGCAGGGTACTGTTATTTGCTTTTGACCTCTCCACTATCTATGCAATGGTGGGAAAACACCAAATCCACAGGCAAATGAGATGTCCAACAGAATACCCAAGCGCTTGGCAGAAGCTCACCGTATATTGGGCAGATATTCTATACTGTATTTACATTTCGATTGCAGGCTTCTGGAGTGCACTTACTGAATGCATGATCAAATGACCTTTAATTGGAACTTCAGCATTAACAAGCCTCTAAAAGGGACCAATGAAAGAGGTTTCCCTTGCTAAAAAACAAAATAAATGATGAAAGACCAATACAATTGAATACATTGGATGTTGGAGTACACTTGTGGAATCCCTAATTGAAGAATAGTTCCTTCACCGTAGGCTGCATGCCTAAAAATAAATCAATTAGAACAGGGAGGCTACAATTCTTATCTGTACATGCTGTACATTGAAAAGTGAGGATACGTCACAGTTAATTAACATCAAAAGACTGTCAGAAGGCACCTGCCGGCTTAACAGACATTGTAGTCAGCTACGTTAATGTGCCATTTCAATTAGATATAGAGAGATTACAAAATCAATTAACTGAGAGATTGCTGCTACTAGGGAGCTAGAATACTCACTTAGTGCACATAAATTCAACTGAATGCAATCAGAGCCGTTAGTTTATTCACACGTGGCAGGTAGCGAACACATTGCATTCCCTCGCAACTGTGAAATGAGAGTGACAACACGCCGCATTCCTGCCAAATGCATCAAAAGTATCAGCTGCTTATGCACATTCTGCCTCAGAAGCAAACACAAAATCCTTAAGCAGTCACGAGCAAAAGCCATTTACCGAATACCTTTATTTTACCCACATTAATTGATGCGTGCATACATACCTGTTGAGTCCAACTCTCCCCGCCTCTTCCCTTTCAGATTTTTTATTTTTTTTTTTGCCCCTAAAGACCTCTCAATGCCGCTCCGGTTGGCGGCTCTAATTGCGGTGCACCTGCTCAACTTCAGCCCGAGCCAACCCGTCACATTTTCCTCCTTCCGCTCACACGGAGGTTTTGCAAAGCTCGCCTCGATGGTGGCTGCAACCGCCACTGACTTGTTGTACTTTAATTGTGGTTGCTAGGCAATAAGCTTCTACCAATTCTGCACACACTGAAAATAGGGGGAGGACAAGAGTGAGAGGAGGGGGGAACCGGAGTGAGAGAATAGGTGGTGATGAGGGGAGGAGAGTAGGAGCAAATGCTCATTATAAACACAGTAGCCGTTAGAAAATGATGGAGGGGGGGAAAGACAAATTCCGGAGTGATGCAGAAGTTGTGAAGATTTGAGGATGCACGTGTAGTGGAGACCTTTAACTAGCTGTGTTCTCATTTAACTTGCTTATGGAATCTGTGGCATTAAACCACTTTCAGGATTAGCCACAAAAACACTCAACAATGTGTTGTGCAAAGGTAGTTTTATATATATATATATATATATATATATATATATATATATATATATAAAACCTTTTGTTCATTAAAGGGAGAATAACATTTTGACAGTATTACGGTTAATGAACGGCAGTTTACACAGTCAGCACTAAACCAACAAATTTGCATATTCCCTATTGTGGCTCCGTGCAACCGTTCAGTTGTGCTGACTGCGGACGGCCGTTGAAGTGGCTTATTATCTGATGACATTCATGTCGGTAGAAAAACAATCGGTTAGTTCCATGTTTCAAATTGTGAAGTCAAGTCAAATTTTGACCAATTTGTTCATGCATAGAATCATACGACTCTTGCACTAGAGCCAAATTGTTGTTTGGTGCATCCAAGAGTCCAAACGGAAACACGGTGAACCCCCATTTATCGCAGGGGATACAATCCAGATCCAACCGAAATAAATGAAAATTTGCGAGCAAAAGGGGGAAAAAAATGTTTTTTGTAGTTTTACCTTTTTCACATGCTTTACTTTCGCACACACTGCGCAGCAACACAGCACACAACAATGTATACAACAATACACACGGGCATGGGAACAAAGACTACAACTGGAGCTCTGGCTCCTCTTCTTGCGCCGAAATTACGTTGCATCTCTTCCAGTAAAACTCAGTGCTGCCAGCACGGTACTACAGTGAAGGCAGACAACTACACGTGTCGGAAATGTTCAAAAGGTAAAGATTCATACAGAATGGAGGGGAGTGCCTAGAAACTGTAAAAACCCATTTCAAATTATTGCTTCAAATTGTGAATGATAAACTGCAATACACCAGGGAACACTGTGCACAATTGTCAGGAAGACTGGATGTCTGCTGTCTAAAATGTCATCGTATCAAGTTGATCCCAGGGAATTTAGATTTAAATATCGCAAGCTTATTTATGACAACTTCCTACCCCCCGTACATCCAACTTTAATGCACTTCTTCTTTTCTTTTCGGCTTGTCCCTTTAGGGGTCGCCACAGCGCGTCATCCTTTTCCATGTAAGCCTATCTCCTGCATCTTCCACTCGAACACCAACTGCCCTCATGTCTTCCCTCACGAGATCCATCAACCTTCTCTTTGGTCTTCCACTGGCTCTCTTGCCTGCCAGCTCCATCCTCATCATCCTTCTACCAATATACTCAGTATTTCTCCTCTGGACGTGTCCAAACCATCGAAGTCTGCGCTCTCGAACTTTGTCTCCAAAACATCGAACCTTGGTTGTCCCTCTGATGAGCTCATTTCCAATTTTATCCAACCTGGTCACTCCGAGAGCGAACCTCAACATCTTCATTTCCGCCACCTCCAGCTCTCCTTCCTGTTGTCTTTTCAGTGCCACTGTCTCTAATCCGTACATCATGGCTGGCCTCACCACTGTTTTATAAACTTTGCCCTTCATCCGAACAGAGACTCTTCTGTCACATAACACACCTGACACTTTCCTCCACCTGTTCCAAGCTGCTTGGACCTGTTTCTTCACTTCCTGACCACACTCAGCATTGCTCTGGATGGTTGACCCCAAGTATTTCAAGTCCTCCACCCTTGCTATCTCTTCTCCCTGTAGCCTCACTTCCGCCCCCCCCCCCCCCTCATTCATGCACATGTATTCTGTTTTACTTCGGCTAATCTTCATTCCTTTGCTTTCCAGTGCATGCCTCCATCTTTCTAACTGTTCCTCCACCTGCTCCCTGCTTTCACTGCAGATCACAATGTTATCTGGAAACATCATGATTCTTGGGGATTCTAGTCTAACCTCATCTGTCAGTCTATCCATCACCACTGCAAACAGGAAGGGACTTAGGGCTGATCCCTGAGGCAGTCCCAACTCCACCTTAAATTAGTTTGTCACACCTACAGCACTGTTCTGCTGCCCTCGTACATGTCCTGTATTATTCTAACATACTTCTCTGCCGCTCCTGACTTCCGCATGCAGTACCACAGTTCATCTCTGGGTACTCTGTCATAGGCTTTCTCTAGAGCTACGAAGACACTTTCTCATCAACATCCTCAAGGCAACATCCTCAAGGCAAATAATGCCTCTCCCTTCTCTCTCATTTTCCTCATTCATCAACGCCTCGAAGTATTCATTCCATCTATCTAGCACACTACTGGCACCAGTCAACATATTTCCATTTCTATCCTTAATCACCCTAACCTGCTGCACATCCTTCCTATCTCTATCCCTCTGTCTGGCCAGCCTGTATAGATCCCTTTCTCCTTCTTTAGTGTCCAACCTGGCATACATGACATCATATGCTTCTCGTTTGGCCTTTGCCACCTCTACCTTTGCCATATGTCGCATCTCAACGTATTCCTTTCGGCTCTCCTCTGTTCTCTCAGTGTCCCACTCCTTCTTAGCTAAACTTTTTCCTTGTATGATTTTCTGTACTGTGAGGTTCCACCACAAAGTCTCCTTCTCTCCTTTCCTGCCAGAAGATACACCAAGTACTCTCCTGCCTGCCTCTCTGATCACCTTGGCTGCAGTGGTCCAGTCTTCTGGAAGATGCTCCTGTCTCACCTCTTCCCGAAAAGCTGCACAACACTCGTCATGTCTCAGCTTCCACCACATGGTTCTCTGCTCTGCCTTTGTCTTCCTCCCCACCACCAGAGTCATCTTACACACCACCCTCCTACGCTGTCTAGCCACACACTCCCCTACAACTACCTTACAGTCGGTAACCTCCTTCAGATTACATCGTCTGCACAAGATGTAATGCACCTGCGTGCTTCTACCTTCGCTATTGTAGTTACCCTATGTTCCTGCCTCTTCTGGAAAAAAGTGTTCACTACATCCAGTTGCATCCTTTTTGCAAAGTCTACCTCTATCTGTCCCTCCAAGTTCCTTTCCCATCACTTCTTCATCACCCCTATTTCCTTCACCAACACATCCATTACAATCTGCACCAATCACGAGTCTCTCTCTGTCTGGGATGCTCAAAACTACTTCGTCTAGCTCCTTCCAGAATTTCATAAATTTCTAGGTCACATCCTACCTGTGGGGCATAGCCACTAATCACATTATACATAACACCCTCAATTTCAAATTTCAGCCTCATCACTCGATCTGATACTCTTTTCACCTCCAAGACATTCTTAGCCAACTCTTCTTTAAAAATAACCCCGACTCCATTTCTCTTCCCAGCTACACAATGGTAAAATAATTTAAACCCTGCCCCTAAACTAAAGCCTTACTGCCTTTCCACCTGGTCTCCTGGACACACAATATATCAACCTTTCTCCTAATCATCATGTCAACCAACTCCCAAGAGTTTCCTGTCATAGTCCCAACGTTCAAAGTCCCCACATTTAGTTCTAAGCTCTGTGCTTTCCTCTTCTGTTTCTGCCGAAGAACCTGCTTTCCACCTCTTCTTCTTCGACTTCGACCCACAGTAGCTGAATTTCCACCGGCGCCCTGCAGGTCGACGGCGCCGGTGGTGGACGTTGTTAACCCGGACCACGACTGATCCGGTATGGAATTCTTTGGATGAATGCTCATATTTGTTTGGCAAAGTTTTAAGCCGGATGCCCTTCCTGACGCAACCCTCTGCATTTATCCGGGCTTGGGACCGGCCTACAGTTTGCACTGGCTTGTGCCCCCCATAGGGCTGCATTCAAGCTTTAATGCACTAAAACATGGAATTACATGGTTGATGGATAGCAGCTCTAAAAGTGCCCCTCCTCACGCTTTTAGCCATGTCAAGCGTCAATATAAATCAATTAGGAATCAAATGTACATTATGTCTGGTGACCTTTTCGTTTGCTTGAGTGTGTTTCTATATACGTAGAGTATGAGTGATAGTACAGCTGCACGAGCCTGGCATGGTACGTGATGAATCACAGCGTCTGGTGCTGGGCACACGCGTACAGAAAAAGAAACAAAAAAACAAAAAACTGAGAAACCTTATTGTCTGTTGATTGAGTGGTGGGGGATCATTACTCATAGCTGGCGAAAATGTCAAACATGCCGTCACAGCTGTGAAAAAGGACGCAGGAGACACTTTTGTTTTTATGCTCCTGGGTTTCTTGATGCAAATTTGTGCTTCACTTTCCTCAACAGTAACAAGGAAAGGAGCCACAAGCAACGGGTATGGAGCAGGTTGCCATTTTAATAATCTTACAAACAATTACACCTGATAGCAATGGCATGCAAATGGGCAGACGACCACACACACACACACACACGCACACGCACACGCACACACACACACAAACGCACGCACGCACAAGTATTGAAAGGGCTCCCAATGGGCTCTTGGTGGCCTTTCCTTGCGACGGCTTGGCGGTAGGCTTCAGGATACACATTAAAAGCTCACATAAACTATCTGTATCTATCCTACTAATTTATATTAATACAGGCAAAAAAGTAACAAGAGAACACAAACCTCTGCCAATATTTCACTTTTGCAAAATCAATGAGTGAATGATTATGTACAAGGGATGTACTGATGCTGTACTACAACACTGATACCACTTTACCAGCCTGACATATACTGTAACTTCCAGCCAGGTGAAGTTCAGTAAAAAAAATAAAAATAAAAATACAAATACAAAAAAATAATAAACCTCCCAGCATGACATAATTTGGAAGGTAGATGCACAGAAAAGGGCCAGAGGGTGAAGACCGACAAGATTTAAAGAGACAATTTAAATGGAAATAAACTAGAGTCACATGACTGAGAAAAGTGTTGTAAAGGACGCAAATAGATTGAGAGTGTGTGCACCCGTGGGCAAAATTACGCTCAGATTTTGACTGGCAAAGAACAAAATGAGGTAGAGTGACAAAAACAACATCCATCCCTGAGCGTTTCAAGTGTCCTTGAGCCAAGCACCTAATTCCCCATTTGCTCAGCAGGCACCCACTGCTCTATTGTGTGTGTGTGTGTGTGTGTGTGTGTGTGTGTGTGTGTGCATGTGTTCACTCCCAAAAGTTGGGTTATACGCAGCCATAATGTCTCCTTAGGGATGAATAAAGTGTCTGAAAAAAATAGTCACTGCTAGGCTAAAATGGTCCAAAAATAACAACAAGGTGTTTTAGAGTTTATACAAGGGTTTCATAAGCCAGAGAGGTCAAATAATTTGTTTTATGGAATGCAAACTGTAGTATACTCCGTAAATGTACAACTCAAACAAACGTGAGGACGGTGTGGAGGTTAGACAGTGAACTCTTTCTTTCTATTTCACTTCATCCATTTTTCACCGTGGCGTTAGCGTTAATAGCACCTCTTTAAAACTTTGGGACGCTTCTGATGCGTGAAATGAGCGGAAGACGACCAGTGACACGAAGGCAGACGGGCAAATCCAGTGCGTCAACACGTTCAAGCATTAGTAAAGAATATTTGTTAGGCTTTTTTTCCTGCATGCTCCCCCAACAATTATTTTTTTTTTTTTCCAAGCATCTGTGCTCAATTCAAAACAACAGTGATATTTTTTTTTGCATTTTCTTAGCAACACAATCATGGTCAGGAAGTTAATGAATTCACAGTATATGTCCTAAACTTCACCCCACTCACTTTATAACGAGCAGCAGTTTGGCAGATAGTGAACAATTTTTCAAAAAAGAGGCTTCAAGCGGTCCCAGTTGAGGTTTGTCAAACTAAACATAAAACAAAGAGAATTACACCCTGTGTATCTAAAACAACCACATAACTTTGCCGTGAAGTCCACTAGCTTAATGCTAACAAATAATGGGAAATGCCATCGACAGACTAAGGAATAGTATCTATGTGGAAGTATTATAATGCTTTAAGGAAGGGATATTTGAACACAAATGATATAGCAGCACATGTAGACGAAAAATAACAATATCCACAGACATATATTCTTTCTTCTGTACAAAAAATGTCGAACATTGCCACAGTTTACTGAGCCACTTAAAGTACATGTGAAACTCTATTTCGATTGTGTCTGCATAACTGTATTATAATGGCCCCTTACCCACTTTTTTACACGGTCTCACTATAGCTCAGATGTGGACCTATCATAGGTGTTCAATATGACACAACACTGCCGACCAGGCTGTAGACAGGAGACAAGCTGTGGATGATGAAAACAGAGTGACAGGTCAGATCACCTCTCTTTCTGACTGCAGTGTTACAATGTCATTATTTGTATAGGATTCCCTTTACCATGTTTGTGGTGTGGTGTGGGGGGGACCAAAAAGACCAAAATATGTCTCATAAATCAACAGAGCAGCGAAAGATGGATATTCAGCCATAAATCACCACGGCGGAGCCACCTACAATCACACTAATGGGTCTGGAAGACGTGCTGTCATCTAAGCCATGATGTCACTGAGTCTGAGTCTGTGGGTGTTGATGTTGGTGGTGGGCCTCTGCTTGTGTGTCGGCGTGTGTGCGTGGATGGGTTGGGGGGATGCACGGGGGGCTGCATATGCTATGTATGTGCTTGTGTACGCACAGGGCTGTCTGTATGCGGTGGCAAGTCTTCGGGCTCTGCTTGTGTAAGTGTCTGTGGCGAGCGTGTGTGTGGTGTGTGGGAGGCGGGGATGTCTGTTTATGTGGGTTTGTGTGTACTGGGGTGGCCGCTGTGTGTGCGCGTGTGTAAGCGTGTGTGCATATTTGTCCATCACTATATACTTTAAGCATGTCTCTCTGCATTTATGAACATGCTACACTGGTCTATTCACGCTGGACTTAACGCTGTTGTATAAAATACACACACGCACGCCAACAGAGATTTGTACGCACACAAATTACACTTGTGGTCAGCCCCGGTTTACAATGGGTGTGGGATTCCGTCGAAGAAAATTAAACAAGGAGAGCGGTTAACACGACTCTGCCACGTTTCCACACAATGACATTCGTCGACATAAATAACAGGGGGCTTTGTGAAACGGGACACCCATTAACTTCTCCTCAGCTGATAATTGCCCATTAGATCTTAGAAGAGCGTTGGATCGCGAGATAACTCAACGCCGACGCTGAATGCAACTTGCTATAATAAAACAGTCACATCGTGAAAGGAAAAGGGGGAGTGGGGCGAGAGGGGCTGGAATCCGTTAAGATGGGCTGGCGGTGCCCGCCGCTATCATCCACAGCCAAGCGCTTGGATTCACATCAAAGGAAATGATGGAGCACTCAAATTGGTGCCTCTGCCTAAAGTGGCAGTTTGCTGCTGCGGAGGAGAAAAAACAGTTGCGATTCAAATCAAGTGGGCTTTGCACCCAAATTCACCACGGAGAGAGTGTAACTGATTACCTCAGCATAGCAGCAACCAGAAGTAAGCGGGACTCGAGGCAGACTTAAGTCATCAATTCTAAAACTTGGGACCTGCTTTGGCTTAATTTAAAGACTCGACTTGAACTTAGTATTTTTGAGACTGGGCTTGACTTTGACTTCAACTACATGACTTGACAAATCTTGCCTGTTTATGTCTGTGTAGATTCTCAGTCAACCGGGTCATGGTCATCCGCAAAGGGTTAGGAATCAAGGAACTGGACTGTTCTCTGAAGATGTTTCACTTTAATCCAAAAGGCTTCTTCAGTTCTAAATTAGTGGTGTGACGCTTCCCTATGTGTCCCTCGGTGGGTGGGTCCCCTACAGGCGGTCAAAAATAGGGTGTTGTTCTTGTTGCCCGGTATGGTTAGTGAAACGACCGTCCTCTGTAAAATCCACCAAGAGAAGAAGAGACACTACAACAGTAACAGGAGGCAGAATGTGGTGGTCCCCTACGTGGTTTATTTGTCAGAGAAACCCAGAAGGATTTTCTCCAAACATAACATACCAATGCATTTCAAACCCACTAACACTCTCAGACAAAAGTTGGTTCGCACCAACGACAAAATCCAGAGAAGCAAACTCAGCAATGTTGTGCAGCGAGGAGAGCAGTGACCTCTACATTAGAGAGACTAAGCAGCCACTTTACAGGCGCATGGCGTAGCATCGGCGGGCAGCTTCTTCAGGTCCAGAATCAGCGGTTCATTTGCATCTCAAGAAGATGGGACACTCCTTTGAGGACTACAACTTAGACCACTGGTTTGAAAGAGCCATCTTCAGGTACGTCAAACTAGAAAAGCTGCGTGTCTTTTTTTTTTTTTTAATTCTGTCCTGTTCAGCTGCATGGTCATGCAGAATTCTGGATCTGTATACCTTTTATGCTGTTTATGCAGTTTTGCTGTGTAAAGGGGGAGTTTTAAATACTACGTTTTTTGTTTGTTTTGGTTATTATTATTATGATGTTTTCTTGAAAATTCAGCCGGAAAGAAAAATTATTTGAAGGGACATACAGAGGGACAGAGCAGACAAGGGGAACAGGGCGAACGATAGTTGTACAATCTAGATATATGACTACAAGTAACATTACAAAGGAGTCAAGTTCTGATTTGTGAACGGGGGGACACACTGTGAGGACATGAAACAGCTAACCAATAGGACAGGATGAGAGAGGTCAGCGTAGGACAGGACTGGGGGTAATGAGCAAGGCGGTGCTACTGATGTGTGGCGGAGTACTTATATAATAGTATGGTACTTATATACTGTCTTAACACCTGTAAGAACTGGGGAGTTGACATCTTAATACAAGCTGTGTAATTGTTAGTACAAGCTGCGTCATTATTAGTAGTCCAATTAAATCCTATAAGCGTGTCTATGGAAACTCATTAGTGAATAAACACCATCTCACATGCATGTTAGTCAATTGGTGTACAGAGTTGCTGTGCTGAGGAAAGGCGGGCTCGGGCTCCAAACACCCACAAGGAGAGACGAACCAGCGCGCCTGTCCCGTGGGGGATCCAGTTGTCCTCTAGTCCCACCGAGAGAGGGGCAAGGGGGAATTTTGTGATTCGGTCATATTGTATGACTCGACTTATGGCTTTATTAAGCCAAATGATGACTTGACATGACTTGTTGAGATTTAGTGGGACTTCAACTGGACTTTCATGATTTTTGCCTCAGTAACTTGGGACTTGCTTGGAACTTGAAGGTAAAGACGTTAGAATTGATGTGACAGCTATGTGATAATGTATTAATACAATTAAACTATTTGTTTTTGTGACAGCAGTACACCGCGTATTTGTTTTATGTCACAGTGTATTATACACAAATGTAATCAAATTAAAAATAAGCAAATAGGAAACATGAACACCTCCTTCATAAAGATACCTCAATCCGCCAAGAAAAACAAATTTAAAAAACAGTTACTATTCCTCGGTTCGTGCACAATACAGCAGTACGAATGAACTTCTGAGTTTCTTTTGAATGCAGTTTGTAACAGTCTTGAAAATTAAAGTGGAGAATCTTACGTGTACTTGACAAGTACTGTAATATTTTAACCGAGCATTTATAAGTAAAAATCCTCTATACAATTTCTATTGTTTCACATCATACTAAAACTGTGTCGCCCCCATTTGCTGAGGAGTTAATTCTCCCAGCCACCATGAGGAAGTATCACAATTATTTAGGTTAAAGTTAGGTTGGATTACATATAATTACATCATGCCAAGCTTGTTAGCTGCTAATTAGTACTTTGATACATTAGACATTTGATACTTAGCCGTTTGGTTAAAAAAGTACAGTAATTATTTAGATGTAACTATTGAACATTGCGACAAAGTAAAACGTTTGCAACAATGATTCCAAGGTCAAGTGTGGATAGACAAGAAAATAAGAACTTCACATGGAAGCCAAAAGTATGAATCCTAGAAAGTCGCCGTTTAAATTCACAACATGCCTGCCATTTCTTCCTTAGTTAATAGGCGGGTAAGAGTTATCATTATGGTAATTAGAAAATTGATTTATGTTATTATTATTATCAAAGAACATAGTGAGACAGCTCATGTGGTTGCAGTTAAAGGCTCGGTGCGTGGTGAGATCACTCTTCTTAATCAGTGTTTTGCTCTGATGTGTGCGAATAAACGGAGATCTCTGCATGCCGACGGCCACAGTGCTATTTATTTTCCCTCATTAGTATTAAATGGCCCATCCAAACATTAGCGTGGCCCCTGCTTTTAATCAGTGGAGATCAGCTCAGTGCTGATCCCCTTTCTGCCTCTGCAAACTCTCTTAAGACCAGTGCAGATGTAGCGATACCAAAATACTAAACACTGGGCGACGACAATGTCGATAAGACGGTTAAAATGTGACTTTTTAAAAAAACAAATATTTATACATTTTATAAGAAGCGCAGTTTTGAGTGGCAGCCCTTTTCTGTGGTTGAAGGCCTGTTTTGGTCACTTACTGCCGACATTTTAATTCCCAACCTAAGTGTAACTGTTGGATTAATTTATTTATTGGTCACACCTGCAGAGCGGGGTGCAGGCATAACCAATCGACCCACGCTTAATGCAACTGTTACACAAGCGGTTTTTGATTTTGTTTACATTTCTGTATATGTTTTAATCAGTGTTATTTTTGGCAGCCATCGTAGTTTTAGTCTTAGTTTTAGTGTTCAGAACAAAAAAGCTTATTAGTTTGCAATTTTTTATGTGATAGTTTTAGTCAATCAAAACTCAAAAAGGTTTTAGTCTAGTTTTAGTAAAAAATAATAATTAAAAAAAGTATTAGTCTTCTAACAAATGCACATTTGTTTCAAGTTCCCCATCATTTTGAAAAAATACTCCGACGATAAAACAGATTGGCTTTAACTATCAAAAAAGCAAAGCAAAAAAATATACTGTATTTTGATAGCTTATCTTTCTTTCTGAGCAATGACCATAATTATAATGTTTTATAGCCCAGCGCCTATGTAGTAATACTTAATTACACTGGACAAGGACAATGTAGATAAGACGGTCAAAAAGCTTAAGTAATGAAACACCGGAATGCGTATTGGTCTGTATGTATGCTTGTTTTAGGTGCATATTGTTTCTTTCTTTCAACACGCATTCTTCCATTCTGCGTCACACTTGGCCTCTGCGTCACGTTGGAGACCCAAAGAAGCGCGGCGCATTTGGCTGCGCGCTTGTCGAGAAGCTGTCAACGGCACCAGCGGTTGGCTCGTTGTGAAAAAAGGCACCGGGATTGGTAATGATGATAATGATGATAATGATAGTAATGATGGTTTCGTCTGGGCCGGCTGCTTTTTCAACACTCTCAAATGGTTTATGACTTATCTGAGCCAGAGGGACCCATCCAACTGGCATATCATTTCACACTGTATGAGTTCCATTCGACGCTCCCAGTCTTGTGTTATTCCATATTTCAAGTGCAACCACTGTGTATCCCTGAGCAACGTAGAAGGGAGGATCTGTAGGTCAAACAACGATCAATTCTCCCGGGACTCGGCATTTCATTTTGAAATCCAGCAGTTTACGCTTTTGAGAGATTTTGGTACAAAAAGTCATGCAAGAAGCAGTGTTTCACTTGGTATATGAGTGAAAGTAATTAGACTGAAATACTGTATTTATGGTTTCTGAAAACTGGAAATGTATAGTCTGAGACGATCACAATGCAACCATTGGGCATCTTCCTTGACAATACAGTAGTTGCGTGTATATTAACTGTCTTTTGAATGTATGAGGAAAAAATGTCTTAATCCTATTTTATTGAAGAGACATGATCTCAAGCGCTGTTACAAACAATTATTATTTTTTTTTTAGCTTGATCCTGTTTTACGTGTACAAAGAAATCCCCTAAACCTAAAAATGTAACTAAAACCTACTGTTTGATTATGTGGAATTGTTTCATTGAGTGCATTGACTTGATGAATAATTAATCGTGTCTTGAAGCTATGGAGGCAAAATGGAGCTCGCCACTTGGCTGCAAACAGCAGAAGTGCTGTTGATCCAATTGCGACCAATTTGCTGTCTAAAGAACAACACGACGTCAGCTATGCGAAATGGAGCTACATAATGTACAGGCCATCAGCATTTGACAGTTTAGGCTTTGCAGTTTTTGGAAGCATGTCATTCCCTTGCACATGGCTTGACAACTGTCAATGGAGCAGCGTTGGAGAAGTTTTTCTGTCCCTGACTCCAGTTCAGTGCCAGTATGAGAAGCTTTATGATCATCACACTCCTCCAACGTGTAGTACAATTTAGGCTATCCGTGGCAATTTTCTCAAAACGGGATCCTAACAAACCACGCAGCGCAAGGCCCGCTACTACTGCCACTGATTAAAACACCGAACTTCCTCGAGCGGGTGTTCGCGCAAAGCCAGGGAAACTCCATCCAGAGGGCTTCACTGGAACTAAGCATTAACAAAAGCTCGAGTCAGCAGATGCTTCAGAGAGTGATAAAGCTTTATAATATGATACCTGAACAGAAATAGAATAAAGGAAATGTAAAGGGACGTTTGGTAAACCCTGTATAACCGGCAAACCCTCCCGATGAAGCCACGGCCCTTAAAGGCACACATCCAACACACAAATAATACAGTACATATAGTTATTACACTTTCTAAAACCACTTCAGACAATATCGCACTATTTTACAAATAAATGGTCGATAATGTATTAGTCAAATGCCCATGCCTAATTTTAACTGTTGACATTGCTTTTGGTACAAACCAATTAATTCTCACGAGAACACATCGCGTCTGTCACAACTCATTGCTAGCAGGTGCCTGGTGCACAATTTTACTGGTTAATTACAGTGTTACACGGCAATTTATTTATTTTTCGAAAATTCCCCTAATAAAAGAATATATAGGTACCAAACAAGCATGGTAGCCATGCAAACATCTGCCGCTGACTAATGTGTTTTGCTGTAACTTTGAGGTTTCATTGGGCTCCATTACAATTCTGCACTAGACTTGGCATGGGCGGACAAAAAGTACTTGTGTGGCCCTTCCATAGGTTTAGATAGGTCGAGAAAAACCACGAGGAACGCTCTCGCTCAGACACACACTAAACAAAACAAACAATCAAAAAGGTCAAGTTTTCTTTCCCCACACCCCTCTAATAAAATGTGGCAAGGTTGAAATATTTGAATAGGCTTCCACAAAATAAATAGCAGTCTATACAATGTCCTCATGGGTATAGAAAAGTCAACAAGTGCGTGTAAGTGCGACCTACATGATACACTGGCTTCACAGTGACTCTGACGACTAATGAGAAATGTGAGGAGAGGGGGAGGAGGGGGGAAAAAAAAAAGAAAAAAGAATAAAATCAGATTTCAATGCAAATTACATCACCGTGACTGCGAGGGAGACTCGCAATTCATTGTGGCGAGCAGCTGGACACACGGCGCTATTTATTCATTACACGCACGAGGCCGTCATTTTGAGAAATTAACTGGTAACTCCTGGGGGGAGACCGCAGCCACGACCGGTTAGAAATTAGCACAGATTCATTTGGCTTTATGTCATCGCAGCGTTTATTTAATAGCGGCGGAAAATATTGTCTCTGAAAGCACCTCGGAACGACGCTCTGGCTTGAAATCAGGTGTGCAGCAAGGTCACGGTAAAAGTTGCTGATACGTACTGGGTGGTACACTAAAGCGTTGCCTGGGAATGTGTGTGAGTTTGGTGTGTGTTCTCTCGCGATCCCATCGTGATTTATTCAATTTTAATCCAGCGTGTTTGCTTTGGAGCATGATATGTATTTGGTCATGAGACATTAATAGAGTAAAAGACATGTTGAAAAATGAGCTTGAAAATGTGTGAGTCCTTGATATGTGTGTGTGTGTGTGTGTGTGTGTGTGTGTGTAGGTGTGTGTGTGCATTGCGAGCGTCTTGAGGCCCATGCTGTCACTCAGCCCAGCTCGCAGGGTGGTCCAAACACTGAGCTCTCTTTACTCGTTCACATACACACACACACACACATAGATAGAAACACACACATACACAGACAGACAGACACACACACACACACACACACACACACACACACACTCATGCACATACACACAAACAAACAAACACTCACTAGTGTACATGTAATGACATACATAACAAAGTATACATAAATATATGACCATATATATGACCGTAATGAAGCAATCAAATAACCTCAGAGCTTCCCCCTCTTCCTGTCCCAAACCAGACACCTAAATATACCGCCACAGGCTCCATCACACAGGATCAGGCGCGGCGCTACACAGCGAGCCTTTCATGCGTCACTTTCGGCGTGGCAGAAATGAGCGGCCCCGTAAGTGACGGACCGTGAGCAGCGTCCATTAGCAATTTTCTCAAACGGGATGAGGGGAATTAGCGTCGTGGGAATTTTAACTTGCTGGCCAATTCACTAATAATGTAATTAGGAGCTTCAATAAAGCAGGATGGATTCTTGGTTTGGATGGCAATGTTACTAGACACTTTGCATGTAATTTTGCATTTAAAAAATTAACGGATTGTTTTGATGAGGTACAAAGTCAACCATGCATGAACTTCCACCTGTTCGTGGTTTGCTCTTCACAAATTCCCTTTCTTTTGTTTTGTAGCTTTCGGGCACAATGCTCCACTCTTTATGATAAAGCCAAAGCCCTGGTTAATAGGAAAGTAAGAATTGGTGTCAAGTAAGTATGTTGAAGTGATACATTGCGACTGTTTACAAAGAAGAATTCAATAAAATATGACCTCTGCATATCTTCTAAACTCAGAGACAGCATCTATAAGGGTGTATTATGATCTTTCATTGAATTCTTTTTTTTTTTTTTTTGCTTTTACTTTTTCTAATGTCAAAGAGGAAAGGTGTGATGACAACCAGAAACAGAATTCTTTGCAGTAGCATAGAGAGTCCTGGCTGCTTAGAAAACATGGCAAAGGCAGCACAAAGTCAACATCAATGATAAAAGAAGAACAGAATGTACACTGGAAAGTAAGCTATGGTTATTAGTCTTTGGTATTTATTTTGAGTTTTATTACACAGCGGTTAAATCCTTTTTGCACTTGTATGACTGATATGAATGTTCAAAAGCAACTTGGCACCTTTTCAAAATGCTATGATGAGGTGGGGGACTCGACTCGGGTGAGATTGTCATTCTGAACGTCTTATTACAGCTAAGTAATGCAAGTATAGACCGTGGCTAATGTGTAGAAACATGTTGGTACTGAGTAACTTCCTTGATTTTGGCCACAGTAACTCGGGAATTGTCTTACCAGTTTCATTTTAGTTTTATTTAATCCAATTACATAGCCGATTTCTTCTGAAGAATGTTAAAATGTTACTTGCCAATCGTGTAAGTAAAAGTGTTTTTTTTTTTTTTGAAGAAGAAGAAGAAGAATTATTTCAAAAAGGGAACATATTTGAGGTAAACCAGTGCCCCAGAACAGTGCATTCAACCTAAGTTTCCACTATATATGCTGCATATACGACTTGTCATGCCGCCAGATATCTTTGATATTGACTCATTAGCAGGCTGACTGGTGTAAAGATGCCCCGTATCCATATCATAAGATGTTATGACTAGACGCATAAACACGGTGAGGGCAATTTAAAAATCTCCAGTATTAACCTCCCCTAACCCCACTTACAACTACAAAGCACGTTCGGAGCACTGTAATTACTAGCAGAAGCAGAACACTAAAGGAAAAACCAATGGTTGCGCTTGATCACGCGGGGCCAGGCTGAGCCGTGCCAAAGCGAGCGCCGCCGCAGGAATGTGCCGCAAAAGTTGATGGTGTGCTGTTTGTTAACATGTCAAGAGCTGACATTACTTGTAAGCCATTACTAATCAGAACAAAAACTTTGATGTCTGATACGCAGACAAAGTCTTCATGTAAAGAAAGTGTGCCAAACCATCACTTGATTAAGCATATAATGTTCATCTAAAGACGACAAGCCGCAGTGAAATTGTTATTTATAGCATGACGTATCTGGAGTAGCACAATTTTGGGGGAGGGGGGCTTTACAGTCTTTAATATTAGTCCTACACTTCTTGTTGTTGTCTTCCCACTATGACACATTCATTTGAAAAAATGAAATAAAATATTGCACATCAGTGCTGCGTCCACCACAAAATGGTCTAAAACCAATAATAATAAGTGCATCATCTTGTGAGGAATCGTGGAAGCATTTGAGGTGCTAGAGAGGTTGATCGGCAGGAACATATCTCTCTATTAGAATAGCAATGACAACATGACAATAACTGATGCCTCAGTGAGCATCCTGGATTTTATTTCTTCGCTTTTTTCCCCTCTGTTACTCTTTTCCACTCTTACCTCCTCCGAGAGCTCTCCTTTCTTTCTGAAGCTCTAAAGTTGGAGGCGCCATTGTGTGCCTGTGGCCTGTTTACAAGGATAACTGATTCACCCACTGCGGTTTGGCTTGGCTATACACAGGGGATGGGGAACAGAGGAGGGGGGTGGAATATGAATGAATTTACAAACCACCTTCTAACCGTTGATTCCCGAATTTCTCCCATCATCGTTCTTCCTCTCTACATGTTCCTTAAACGTCTCCAGTCACACTTTTCCACTGGTGTGTGTGTGTGTCAGTGGGAGTATATTTGTGTAAAGCCAGAGGGGCAGCCAGCGCTGGCCAGGGGCTCATTTTTGTGGCTCGTCCAATGTGTATCCCAACAGCTCGGAGGCGTCTCGGGGGCCAACGCTATTCCCTCAGTCGACGGTCTCTCCAAAAAGTCTTTGCAATGAGCCGTTGCTTCGTCATCTCTCGACGCTACAAGACAGAAACCAGCGCCCGGTTTTAAGTACGTCTGCTTATTTGTAGCCTATATTGAAAATGGGAAGGCCGAGGGTAAGGGGACTTAGACATGTATCCAAAACAGGAATGAAAATCTAAATTGGGTTTCATGGTTGGGTAAGTGATGGGAACTCTTGGACTAATATGTAACAGTATCTCTCCAAAAATGTCAAGGTTAAAATTGTCCGCCTGCCTGGCTTGGCTGTCGATGGCCCGTGTTCTCCAGGCTCTCGTGCGCGCTGGCTGTGGTTGCCACGGCGACCCGCAATATTACCTCGTCTGGGAGAGTGGATTATTATTAAAACAGTAAACTAAATGGAACACTAACTCCAACACGCCGAAAAAGGAGCATGCCAATCTATATTTATCCGCACCAGCAAATATTGGGCAAGATATTACAACAGCAGCCGTTGGTTTTTAATGTCCATGACCTAATTTTATTTATTTATTTTTCTTTCCAGGAAAGGCAGCCAAGGATTTGACTTAACGATGCTAGAGTAATGAGCTATTAAATATTGTTTTTGTGTTTGAGTTCAGGCACGGAGAACAAAGATTCACATTTTGGCTCGCCACGGGTGCGTGCGTGCGCACGGTCTACACATTCAAGCGCACGACGTCAGAGGCGCTTTTAATTTATCGCTGACAAAAGAGGAAAAACAAATTGGAAGAAAGGGAGACGGCATGGAGACAGCAGCATCATCTGCTTTACAGTATGTGGACAAAAGTAGCAGGACAAGTGGTGTTCATTTGGAGCGCATTGGTGAGGTTAGTGGTCACTGACGTCGGACAAGAGAGGCATCTTTCATGAACCTTCCCCAAATAGAATGAAAATCCAGAGGGAACTACGAGGTCTATCCCAACCTCTGGGTATGCTTAAGAGGTGTGTCCCAAGACTTGTATTCATACGCGGGTAGCGTTTATTTGCGGAGGTATTTATTAGCGTCTTTTGTCAGTTTCATCCTAGCTCCAGTCAGTCGGGTGGTGAAATTCCAGGAATCTCCGACATGGGAATTTATGGGAACTCAACAGTCATGTTTTCATTGTTCAACGAAATAAGTTGATTAAAGTACAACTGTGCCTTGTGATACGGGTTTCATGTGTTCTGGGACAACGCTCATAACGCAAAACACCTGTTAGCATTAGCATGTCAATGGCATTTTCCGTTATATGTTAGCATTAAGCCGCTAGGTTGTGCTTAAGGTAACGTTGTATGGTTGTTTTAAATACACAATGTGTAATTCTCTGCTATATGTTCAGTTTGACAGTACACTTCAACTAGGAGTGGCATTAAACGTAGAATTGAAGCCTCTTTTTTTTTCATGAATTGATTCACTATTTGCCAAACTGCTGTTTATTGTGACGTGAGTTGAACGGAGTTCACTGCCACCGTACAGCGCACGGATCTCAAGTGTGCGCTCGTAAGTCAAAGCAAGAGATCGGCCAAACGACGGCTCGTATCGCGAAAAAAACTGTATTATTGGCAAGTTTATATCAGTGCGGGGGTGGGCGCGTAAGGGAGTACTGTAGCCAGAAAACAGCATGACCCAACCTGGGAAGCTTGCCATCTTGATCACTGATCTTTTCCTCTAATGGTCTCTCCAGGTTGGTCTGCTTTGGCCTTGGTATCCGGATGCTGACACCCAAGATAGCAAATAACCCCCCACTCACATCACAATGCCTCACACTCCTCAGAAAACAAACTCAAAAGCTCAGACCCACTGGCTCACCCAATCTGAATGTAACCCCCCGCCCCTCCGCCCCATTCCCTTCATGACCCCTTTTACCACCTACAGGCCTCTGATTTACAGTGTTTGCGTGTACTGAGATATCCGTGAACTGCTGGCTATTCTGGGTATGTGGAACATGGCATCAATGCCGGATCTCATTCGTGCAATTTACCCCCCTCTTGGCACATCATGGCAGGCTCAAATGTCTTACAAAGTACGGTAACAGCGTCTGTAAAAGACTTGGCTTTGTCAAAGGTTAGGGAAGTGATAACAGGAGACCATTAGAGTGGAAATGTTGAAAAGTCAATACATGTAGCCCAAATTAATTGCAACGGAGCGAACCTTAGATCATTGCTACCCTTCTTCTTGAAACAAAGTTTTAATGCAAGACATACGCTTTTTTTTTTGTCTTTTTTTTTTTTTTTTACTCCTCTGCGTACTAAGATCATAAATGACTCAAAGCAGTAGTCGTGCGAATGCGATAAATCTTCACGCTTGCGAGCCAAAGACAGAGGAAGCACATTGAGTGAGAGCAAAGAAAGAAAGAACTCTCCACTGCTGGAGGAAAAGAGAGTGACAGGCCTTGGAGATTCTGTGTTCCCCATCACATGCCTTCCCATCCAAGGCATTTGGAAGAAGAAATACCACAGTCTCTGCAGCGCTACAGCTCTTGTAAATAATCCCAGTCTGGGCGCCACCTCAGAATCTCGAGCCTGGTCTCCTGCCTGATGGGTGCCATGTCGGTTGAGAGTGGGTGGGGGTTTGGAAGGGGGGTGAGAAAGGAAAGACTGAAGTCAGGAAAGGGTGGGAGGGAAAGGGGGGGCCTGCAATGCGCTCTTGCATCATCACTTGAGTAGATGGAGGAAGTGGAGGATCGCCATTAATGTTGACCTTAAGTGGAATTCAAGAAGCAATTCTTGATTTGTAGTGCATTATTTTGTTTGCTTTTTGGAGAGAAAAAAAAACATCAAGAAGAATGGATTTACAAAACATGCTCTTTGTAGATATGAATTGTCCAATCTTTCCGTGATCATTTTAATCATTTTTTTTCCGCTTTTGATCATCTTTCAGAATATCACCAAAAACCATTCAGCCGTTGATTTATTTGGGTTGTCTTGTAGTATTTTTGTATGGTATGGAAATAAATCATTCAGGTTGCTATGCTGGTGTTTGGAACAACTGCAGAAACTGCAAAATTGCAGGGGACTCCCCCCATTACATAGGATGCGAGCGCTGTCAGTTGCTTGTGTCTGGTTCATAAATTCCAAAATAGGGAATGTTTATGGGCGAGACAAGGGTCTAATTGAGTATGGCGAGGAGGTCCCGGTTACGACAGGTCTGGTGCAGTTGAAAAGCAGACAGAAAGAGCAGGGGAGAGACAAATAGCTTAAAGAAGGAGACGCTGATCACGTCTGGCATTGTGCAGCTACTGGAGGTCATTAGAAGGGCCAAGGGTAGGCAAGAGAGAGAGAGAATTATTCACATTTATACGCATTTCTAAACTCACATAAACACAAAGACGCTTGCACATGCAAATAACACAACACTTTAGGATTGAGACTGCAATGTCAACTGTTATTGTAATTACATAAGACACAAAGGAACAATCAGAAACTACGTCTAGGAACCATTGAAACATTTATGTCTTAGCTGTGTGTTTAAAAAAAATAAAATAAAATAAATAAAAAATCCAAGGTGAAACTTCCACAGCCTAGCGGATTGCATTCTTCAGCTAAACCTTTGGTATTTGTACTGAGTGGCTTATGAAAACAGTGTGCCAAAAGTCAAATGGCCACACTCTTATGGAAAGAACCAGATCCAATGTAGGTCAACATTGCATAACCTTTGCTGCAATGCAAATCGTACAGTATCTGAAGGAAATTGGAGAGAACAGCCCCAACCCAAATGAGAGCGCAGCCTGAAAAATGTCAATGGGTAATCTTTCACTTCAGACACACACAAACAGAGTAAACTTCTCCTTGGAGTATATATTGAGGAACCAAATAAAGAAGACCTCGTACTAAAAGGAAGGAATGACAAGTAGTGTTATTGCTGTGGCTTGCTGTCACTGTAACACAGCAGTTTGTCAGCCTCTAGTGGTCACCTGTAAAATGATCAACTCGACATCGGCCTGATAGTATTATTCGTATTAGTATTATACAGTCCATCAATAATAATGTCCAGAACTCAATATGACAGTGACGAAGCTGTGATTCAATTGAAATATAGCATTTGCCTTCAAAGTATGTATGTATAGACTGACTGATTAAAAGGACACGGAGAGTCAATCCAAGCAGGAAGAGCTTCATGTCGAGTAATACTGTTTTTCATGAAAGAAATTCTCATCAATTCGAAGTCGAATGTAATTTGAGTTGTGCGTGATGCACAAAGAAAGGATGACGTGGTGATAATCTGCTGCCTTCCACATTATTTTATACATAAACCCATCTGTCTTCCTCACTCATGCCTCCTGTTTCATATTTCTGTGTCATGATCCCAATCGGGTCGGTGTCTCGAGGTTCCATCTGTCAGCACCATCTCGGAGGGTGACAGTGCGCATGAGACCCCGGGGAGGGACATCAAACGTGAGACGTTGGCCTCTGTCCCCAAAGACCCATCTCTATTTGTGCGGCTGGCCCCTGCATCTGTCTGCGCATGATTTCGACTTGGCCATCGCCAGAGACAGTGAAAGGCCTTCCCGCCAATGACAATCTCTGAATAAACACCAGCGGGGTGGGGAGTGGTCAAAGAACCGAATGACTCTAAATCATCATCTATCATCGTTCTTATTAATCTATGAACTTGGCAACTTGCTTCCTTATGTTGCCTGTCTTGTCTTTCCACTCAGGATGTCACTATGAGATACAAGCTTTTGTGGGGAAAAAATGTTGGGCTATGGCTTTTCACAAGACAGTGAATCTCCGTTTATCGCGGGGGATACGTTCCAGACCCACCTGCAATAGGAGAAAATCTGTGAATATAGTGAAACCCTTTTTTTTTTTTTTTTTAAATATAGATACAATTTTACCCCACCCACTTGCACTGAACACATTTAAACTTGTTATATCCCGCCCTCCCCACAAAAAAAAAAAAAAAAAAAAAAAAAAGCATGCTTTGCTAGGGTCGATCACATTTTTTGTATATCAGAGTCAAAGTCGCTTGGTTTTGAGGACGAGTCCGAGTCTGATACCCCGGCAACGTATTAAGAAACAAAAACAGAGACTGCATCACAATTGTTTCAACTGTCTTCATTTTTTTTAATTTGAATCAAAGGTATCCCAACGACGCCTTTTTCTCGTGTGGACGTGGTTTTTCGCCTCTTTTTCACGCCACCACACAAACCCGAAACTTTACCTTGTCTCGTGTCAACCCAAGCTATTGCTGTTCTAACTAGCAATATCTTTGTACCACAGGATTATATTGTTATTTTGCGACCTTTACAAATGAAGAAAATAAAAAGTCCCATCTTTTTCAACCGATAACGATTAGCTGCAAATTACATATTCAAGACAAATTGCTTGCTTCAAGCTGTTTATTTGTCACTCACATTGAAGTTTACTGTAAAACTAACACATAAAACAAAAGCTTATTAAACATTGCATATTTTAATACCAAAGTATTAACCTTTACCACACGTAATTTTACCTCATGAAAGTCCGCTAGCTTAATGCTAAGCTATAATGTGAAACACTATAGACATCGAACAGAAATTAGCAAAGATGTTACGGTAATTACAAACCCGTACAAACATACAAACTCAAAGGCATATACTGTATGCTCTCTCTACGCTGAAGTCTGACTTACCTGTGTACTGTACAACAAAAATTACAAATAACGATCGCTTAAAATTTGTGATATAGTGGGGTCGCGAATGATGAACCTTGATAAAGGAGAGGAACACTGTGCATGCAACCATGTCTAGCCACTAGCAGTGCAAATTGTACTTGCATACCAAACGTATGCCAACTCATTCTCTACTCTAGCTCTCAGCACCAGCTAAAACCTGCAGCCAACATGCAGAGCCGCACTGATCCCAGTGCCGACTCCAGCCTCCACACACATGACAGATGCCTCAACTGCTGCGGTGCAGGCATTCGGAGCATCTCCTCCACCAGCACCAAACGCATATTTCTTTCATAAGCAGCGGGGATTGGGCCCCGTCGCAGGAACCTAGCATGTCCGCCGGCCTTAGGCGGCTCGCAGATAAAAAAGCATCCCAAATTGAATCAATAACCACCCAGCCGCCGACTAATCCGGGCTCACCTCCATAAACACCCTCGAGCCGCACCCCCCCCCCCCCGCCCCACCCCCCGAAACCACTGCCAATACCCAAGTTCAGCCCCAGCCCGCCCACAACTTTTCATCTTTTTATAACTGCACCCCACGGTGCTCAGGTGAGGGCTTTTAGGCGGTTGTATATTCAGAGCATAGGGGAATGAAAGGGCATTGGCCCAGGTAATCCTTGAGCAGACAGCCCATCTTTGGGCTGCACGGCGACTGGCAGCCAGAGAAAAGTGAACAGCTGATGTGGGTCAAGCCCAGCCACAGCACGCCAGACGGGATAAAGAGATATAAGCTCCCCACGCCCCACCCACCCAATACTCAGTGTCCCCCCCTTACCCTTACCCTGCAACCCACCTCATAGACCCATGTCAACCAAAAAGTCCTTTCATCTTCTAACGCAGTGGGTGAAAAAGCAAACTTTCCACTTTGGCTCTCTTGGGGCAGGGCATCGTGGATTTAGAGAGAGACTCGCTCCTTTTGAATGGTGCCGTAAAGAACGGGTACCACACCCCTTCGCTGATGGTTGAGACCACTGACGGCTTAGGAACAAAACAGGGAAGAGGGAGCTGTGCTAAATGACTGCTACATGGTGATTTGCAATACAATAGTTTATTGCAAACTGTTTATACATAGCCAAATATATGCATGAATGAATCACTGGTCTAGTATAGTATACAGACTCTCCAGACAATTTAGCAATATCTAAGTAGATCTAATAATAACTATTATTTCGTTTTAATAAAAACAGTCCTTATTGCTGTGGTTACAGTTTAAATATGTAGAACTGCATCTCACCTTCCATTTCTGACATTTTGAATCCTCATGCAGCAAAAGGAACATTAGGAACAGCTGTCAGTGAGGTTTTGCACTGTCGCAAACTGCAGTACCAATTAAAAATCCTATTGTTACATCAACACTTGTAAAGTCTATGCGTTTGATACAGTTCTGGAGTGGATCCCAATAGTCTATATAGAGCAGGTGTACCTAATTATATTTCCAGTTGGCCAGAGAAGATGCAAAATATAGAAGCTGAGGTGCAACAGAGGTTCCAAGCTGTGAGGAAAACGAGGCAAATCCTCTCCCCAGGCCAACGGGCTCCACACAAAAATGTGGGGCATCCACTTTATTTGCGCCCCCCCACCCCCGATCTCAATCCTGCAAAATCAAATTTCCCCTTACTCAGTGTGGTTTCCCTGAGGAGCACTAAATGCATCTCAAGGCCACATATAAAAGTCAGAGCGAAGCTTGAAAGAGGAGGCTTCCACGGTTAGATAACGCAAAGCTTCAAAGTGAAAAAGGACTGTACGAGGCAGCCGAACAGTAAATCAGCCAGAGACTTCAAAGCCAGCTATGGAGGACAGACATAAAAAATGGACTGATATTCAAACTGAACAAGAGGGATGCAAGAACTAAAATATGATGAAAAGAACAAAATATGAGCAAGAGTAACAGGTAGATGTTATAGCCTGAATGGACAGACAAAAACAGTGCAAGACCCCTCGTCTTAAAGACAAAGGAGGGTACAGTAGTGGACCATAGCAGCCAAGGGAGACTTCATTAGTGAGGTCAGTGCCCCGGGGTACTTAGTGTAACACTGGAGGCCTATGCTGCTGCCCCCACCGCCCCCCCCCCCACCCCCGGCCCTGCGCCGAGGTGGATATTGCATCTTTGCGATAACATCTCCCTACATAGGAGGGGGCCCCAGCATCACAGCATAAAGACCCCTGTTTTCGTCAAGTTTGAAATAAGGCTTTGTTCCCCCAAGGCCTCGGCTCCCCCCCACCCCACCACCAACAGCAGCAGCAGCACCACCAGCACCACCTCCTCCGACTCTTTCCTCTTGGGTGGGCCAGAGACTTTCCAAAAAACTGAGCAACTTGTGTCTGGAGATACCCCCCCCCACCACCACTCTCACCTTCCCTTCTGTGCATGCACATTTCCAGGCACGTGCGCGACCACTCTCAACCTCTGATCCCAACAGTGGCGTCTGCTGGCTTTTGGCCACAATCATTGTGGGGCGCTGCATAAGAGCGGTGAAGCTCGCAGTGAGTGTGTATGCGTGATGACCAGAGGGGTGCCTTGCCCTGGTCAAAGAGGCCTGGCTGTCTGGGGCACCTCAGGAAACTCCAGACACAGACAAGCTTTACACAGAGTCTCAGTCGGTTCAGACGTTCCTCACTAAGGAAAGAAAGAAGAAGGGAAAAAAAATAAAATAAAATAAAAAAAAATAAAAAACATCAGCGCTCATCAATTGCTGT
Organism: Phycodurus eques; assembly: GCF_024500275.1. Lineage (NCBI taxonomy): Eukaryota > Metazoa > Chordata > Actinopteri > Syngnathiformes > Syngnathidae > Phycodurus > Phycodurus eques. The sequence continues at coordinate 6,516,650 of NC_084543.1, read as the reverse complement.
ACCCAAGCCGGTACATCCAACTATAGGGACTGAGCCATTCCGCGAATAGCAAAAAACAGTGATTCAGTATATGCTGAACGTCACATGACCAAACCCAGAAAACAAGTTAGCGAGCCTCGTGCGTATGCTATGCTAACGACCATGACTACGTCTTGATGACGTGATGGTTTGAAGCCGAACTTGCCAAAATTATGTTTTGTTTATGGTGGGTGTCTTTCAACAAAAAAACTAATACACATATAATATACTGTACTGCATTGTTTTTTTACTTAACCACAAAAACATGGTGCGGTTGACAAGGGAGAAGCCGATTGGCACAATGAGTTAATAGGCATTAGTAAAGGAGGTAGTGGGGATATTTTAAAAGCCTGTTGGCAATGACTGATGGTCCCATTCACTGACTGCACCCAACAGACTCGCCAAGCTTTGCCTTCTACCCATAGCTACATATGAAATTATATACAGATATATAGTTAAGTATTATTGTAAAACACAATATTTATACTATATATACTACAGTGGTATGGCCTGGTGGTGCTGCGTGAATTCCTGAATAGTGAACTGGAAAAAGGCATGTTCACTGTACACTCAAACAATAAACAGACAATAACAACATTCATGAGTCAGCATGCACTCGTTTATAAAACGACCGCCTCATCCGACAAAGCACAAAGCTGTTGAAAAATTGCCAGTCACGTTAAGGGTCTGTCAAGGTCTTTTGGCAGGATGGACATTATAAATATCCCTGCAGTGACGGCGAGATGGGTTGCCAGGTAGGATAGACAATTTACACCCGCATCAGCTGGTGGATTTATAGGACACTTAAACCGGATCAATCATTTTCCATTCCCAGGTCTCTACACCTCTCATCGCCTCTCTCCACACTTTCCCTTTTGAACCTGCAGTCAAAGTGTGCAATGCACGAGGGGGGAGCGCTGGCGGCGGTGGCGGCGATCGGGGTATGGCTCTGTGCATGTGTGCACCTGTGTTGCAGAAAAGGCACATATGCCTTTAATGTATCTTCTACACATACATAACCAGTGGTGGGACGTAATGAAGTACATATACTTTGCTACTCTCGTAGATGTTTTCAGTTATCTGTAATTTGCTTGAGTATTATTTTTTTTGAATGACTTCTTACTTTTATTACCGAGATTCGAAAAGAGATATCGTTACTGTCTCCTCCTTACATTTTCACAATAGGCTTGTTTCTTTTTCAAAGTGAATTCAGAGTATTGTTTCTAAATACATCATAATTATACGTATGCAGACAGTTGCTACTGTAAAAAAAACGTGTAAGGACAGAACTATGCCGTACTCAACTGTGGTGATATAACGTTTAACTGTTATTCACCATTTCAGAGTTCCTGATTTTTTGGCCGTGGTTAAAACGGCACGGCAAGACCCACTTTGGAGTCCGGCATGAGTTGCCCCTGTGGAGCACCTTGTTGTCGGCCATGAGTGCGCACACATCAAGGAGAGAAGGCGGAATAGTGAGGAGAACAAGAAGAATAAGTCCGACATGACTGGCTTGCCGCTGGTGTGGTCGCTTTAGAGTGCCTCGTTGTTGGCCCTGAGTGCACGCAAACCACGCAGAGACAGTTTGAAAAGTGAGGAGCGGGGAATTTTTTATTTTTGTATTTATTTATTTTAAATGTCCGACTTGACAGCCATTGTGTGCACGGGGTCTTTGCTTGGCCGCTTTGGAGCACCTCATTGTCTTAACCTAGAAAAGTCTTGTGACAACCCTGCGGGATATATTCCAGGCACCGGCAGCATCAAGCAAATGTACAGTATTTTCTCGGCTCAAACATGCAGTTATGTGCAGGTATATGAAAGATAATGGCCAAAGAAGCATCCATATTTCCAGGTCGTAGCAGTAGCATTGGATTGCCAGTTTACAAATGAGCCGTGCGTGGTTTCAACGCATTCAGCTGCAAGAGTGGAGAGAACAGCTTGATTTATCACATTTTTGAAGCCTCATTTTATATACTTGCCATTTTTTTCATTTTAATTTGGCAGGGTCTTTAAAAACACTTCTCTGAGGCATGCCAAATTTAGAAGGCATTTATTTTCACTTGACAGGGATTTTACGTTGAGTCAGTACTTTTAACTTTCACCATTTCCCCCCCCCCCCCCCCCAAAGTATCTGTACAGTACTTCTACTCAAGTACAGACTGCGAGTACTTTTGCCACCTCTGCACATAACACTGATCGCGTGTGTATGCGCACGGCTGTGAATGCTTAGCTGCTCGGTCAACTACCAGCGTGCGGCGCTTTTCATGTTCATTATCACTCGTTTTATAGTGGAATATTTAAGTCGCAGGGCCTTGGCATGGCTGTGGCTATAGTTAGAGAACAAAGGAGAGTGCAGGGGGTGTCGGGAGGGTGTGGCATGCCGGAGCGCGGCGCGTAGCTTTTCAGTAAGTGTTGCGCGCACACTTCATGGAAAGCTGGGGGGGGGTGGGTCAACGGGGGAGGTGAAGGGGGGGTGCGCGGCAGACGCCGCTAAATTCAACTCATTCCTGTATTAATGGGAGCTTATGTGCCATTCCACCTTAGTGAAGAGGGCATTAAGCCAGGGTGAGATGCACCTTAAAATATCTCCTCTCTCTCTGGTCTCCTCTCTTTGATTCTTGCACTGTGTACTTTCTCTTGCATGTGGCTTTGGCACAGGTCCGATTAGGCTTTGATTGGAGCCAATAAAGTTGCTCGCTCAAAAATGCACCACACAGAGGGTGTGATGCAGTGGATCTATTATGATACAAGATCGTCAGTGATGACAGGTATGTCTTCATTTTCAACATGAGATAACACTAAGCCCAAGCCTCTGGATTAAACGCAGCAAAAATGTTCTGCTGATAAAATTGGCTTTGAACCAGAAAGGTTCTAAAAAGTTAACTGAGGTCCTTGGACAAAAAAAAACAAAAAACTGAAGGAATACGCTAGATTTAGATGCGTAATTTCATTACATAAAATTACCAGCCACAATATTAGGACCACTTGCACAAAATAATGATATCTAATAAAAGAGCTGTATCAAATACTCTGCCTTAAGATAATAAAAACTGTCAGAGAGGTTAAATAATACAGTTGTGCCTTGAGATACAAGAGGTGATGTCCATGGTAGAGGTGACATCCATATGGGCAAATTGTTGTTATTGGCGTCGGTGCTTGGTCCCCACCCAGAGTAAATAGCCAGTGTCCACTGTACCTGAAGCAGAATGCTACATAAAGGTTGATTTAACTGTACGGATGGAGACAGTTTTTCCTGCCTGGGACCGAAGAGACAAGCACGGGGAAAGACATCATTGTACGTGAGTGTGTGTGTGTGAGTGTGTGTGTGTGTGTGTGTGTGTGTGCTGTGCGGTGGAACGAGGCGAGCAGTTATTAGTTGGCAGGGATAATTGGTCTCTATGTAGGTGGCATGACCTAGCTGTCTGCAACAGGAAGGCCCAGAGCTGAGCGCGACCTCCACCGCTGACCTTACAAATGCAATACACTGACCTTTCACCTCACCCACATTAAAGAGAGACAGTGTTGTCTTTCTGCAGTCAGTCAGCCAATTAGGGGACGGGGCCAAAAGAATCTTCCCCTATTCGGTTTGCTCACCCATTGCTGTGGAGTTCCCGTTGTAACTCATTAAATTGTGACATGAATGTGATTTTGACTTGAGAAGGGGGGAGGCACACGTTTAACATTCCAATTCTCTCCCTTGTTGCTCCTCCCCCTGTCACATACCAACATTTTTTTATTTTATTTTTTTTAATTGTATCATGGTAGGGCAGCACGATGCAAAGCTTGTCCGTCTCCAGTTCGGAAGTTCAGGCTTCAAATCTCGGACTTCCTGTGTGTAGTTTACACATTCTCCTGAGGATTTCTCCAAGTACTCTGGCTTCCTCTCCCATTTCAGCGCCAAGAAGAACTAATATTACTGCCGGACTGAGAAGCAGAGAGAGGAGTTGAGCGTCCACAGTGTATGTCTTATACTGCCCCCAGGTGGCCAAGGTGCATACACTAGAATGAGTGTCACAATTGAAGGAGCAAGTGTGACAAAAACTGTCTAATTCTTTTTAATTGTGTTAAATGTATTGTATTTTTTATTGGATATCATTACTGTTTTTATAAGCTACAATATTATAGAATGCAAATTTTCGTCATTAAAATACGCATTACAAAATGTTTGTAGTGTTTTTGGGTAGGCTGGAACAGATTTGTGCCATTTCCATTCATTTCAATGGGGAAAGATGATTTGTAAGTCACTGACACATAAACGTCCACATGCACAGTAAACCTTCACAAGGTCACATGTTGACTATACGATACAGCGTTTCAGGATATTACCCGTGTCTCTGTAGTGTCCCTGTGTGCATCAGTCACCAAGAGAGCAGGTAGGCCTCTCTCGGGGAACATTACGAAGACATATCTGTCAAGATGGAAGCCGTGCTCCCTTAGGCCGCCACTGAGCGACAAGCGTGTCCCCTTCCCTGAGTTCCCGTATAACAATACTGCTGTTGAGTGACTGCAAAGCCCTAATGGATGCAGCTATCTGCTGTTAGTCTGATCTATAAATGCCCCGAGCATGGCGGGGAAAAAAACACCAAAAAAAAGATAAGGGTGAAAGGCAATGAAAGTGTGTTTCGTGTGTGTAGAGACTCCTTTGATGGGAAAGTGTGTTTGATTTTGGTAGCTCGTGTGCTGGGTTTGAAAGAAAATATAATGAGGGCATATGTGGGTGTGTGTTTAGCAACGCGAGATGGCGTTTAGTGCGCGCACATCTAAGTAATGACAGGTGTGTGTAGCGTCGCGAGTGTCCAGCATGCATACATATGTTTGTTGGGTCATTAGTGCCGCTTTAAAGGCTTGGCAACCCCGCTGAAAATGTGCAATAAACCAGAGCGATTCGACAACTCACAAAGTCATCAAGGAAGGAAAAACAGTTTGGCAGCCAATCCATCATCGAGACGCTCGATTCTCGAGCTTTTCAGCACACGAGCGAGAAAAAAACAGCTTGTTTCAGGCCCAAAACACACACACCGGCGAACTTTAACACCGAAGGATGCATTTGATTTCCCTGTTTTATTGCATACTTCTGTATCACAGAAAAATGCTTTCAAGGGAGCAGCTAAAGCATTGATTGTACGTTACTCTAATAGTAAAAAGATTACATTGATGTCCCATATTGCATATTCTGCATAACTTTGGCATCATTTAGTGGCATCTTGGCGGCAGGCATGTGAATTGAGGAGTTTCAGTCATACAAAAGTAATGCTTTGCCGCCATTTCATGGCATTTGTAAGCAATTGCAGTGTAGCACAGAGGTGCCTTGACTTCTGAGTTTATTGCGGTTTCGTGACCACATTCTTTAACAAAAAAACACTCAAATCATATTTCCCCATTGAAATAAACAGAAATGCCATCAATGTAATGTAGTGGTACGGACACAAAGAAGCCTTTCACAACTAAGTGACTCACTAAGCTGCCTGTGACTATTGTTATATTGTCTGTCGACATGTGTTGCTACACCATTACAAACTTCCCTTACTTAAAGGTTTAGAACACCGCCACATAGATGCTATTTGCTAGCCAATCAATGGCATTTTGCATTGTGTATGAGCATTAAGCTAGCGGACATTCAAAGTGAGGTGGTTGTTTTGTAATTAATTCTCTTTGTTTTATGACAGGTTGATGCCTCTTTTTTAATTTGCCAATTTGAACTGTTGCTTGTTGTTAAGTGAGTACAGTTGAGTTGAGTTCGCTCCTACCATCTAGCGCTTGTATGCCCATTTTCAGTCGAAGCAAAACATCGGCAAATGACGGCTCATATTTCGTCAGTTGTAAATCAAGGTATCACTGTAGAAACCTTTTTACAGAGGGCGTTACTTACTTGCGGATCTTTTATATTTTATATATCACCGTACACGGGATGAAGTATTTCTTATGTATACTATGAGAATAAAGTTTTTTTGTTTTTCTTAAGTTGCAATCCTTTCCTATTTTGGAGAAAAGTCACAATTTTATGAGAATAAAGTTTGGAATAATATTAATAAAATAATTGATCATTCATGTTCTCATTTATGTATGATAAATGTTCATATTTTTGCAACTTATTTAATAAAATAAACGTTAAATCCATGTTTCACTTTAATATTTACATTCAATTAATTGGCATATTATAGGTTTATTTTGTTTATTAAGATGAATGAAGGAACAATATTAAAGATTTCTGATTATGATTTGAGGAAAAATAAATGAATGCAACAAATTAAACTGCATTTCAATGAAATAATTCATGCTCATTTTTAACTACATTTGTAATGAATGTAATTATAATTTATGATACAATGATTTAATAAAATGAGAAATATATATATGTCAAATTGTTTTAAATACATGTACAAAGTATTGAATGACTAATAATGAATAATAAATACAATATAAAAATATAATAAATAAATTATAAAGAACCAATTTTAAAAATACAGCAGGACTTGATAATATACATAATGGCTGTCGCCTGTGAGCTGTAGTTTGGCCACGTCTGGTCAAGACGCCATCACGATGGATGTTCTAACAAGCAGACTAGGCCGCTGTTTCTATTTAAGCTACTGTATAACTAAACACAGTTGTCTCCAAAAGATCAGGAAGGGGGTGAGATAAGGGGAGCAGCGTAAAGGATGTTGAAAGAGGGGAAACAAGTGGCTTCAACAAAGGACGGCAGATACTGTATAAAGAAGTGGCAGCTTGCATGCACGCTGCGGGCACTGCCCAATTGTTTCAGCCTAATTTAATGGGATCAAACCAAAAGCGCAGGCCGCAGACACAGCGACAGCAATCTGCTGGGAAATCTCCTGTCTAATTGCTTGACGTCCCCGCAGTCAGTCGCCACGGCGACAGGGGGGCACAGCAATGCTAAACAATGTGTGCGTCTGTTCTGAGCGCCAAGTGTCAATCAGTCACGAATGAAATCTGCAAGAAACTACCGCTATGTGTTAATATTGGATGTGCGTCTGGTTCCTGCACATTGGAATATTTTTAAATTCAATACTTTTTCCAGACAGTCCACTCCAAAATATGCACGCAAAAAAAGTACCGATAATGAAATGAGAAATATATTACTTCATTTAAGCAAAATTATCTGCCAATGGAACAGGAACATTTGACTTGGCAATATTTCTAAAAACAAGTAAATGTAGCTCACCTCCAAAACCCCCACCAGTGTATTTATATACCACCTACACCGATAGAATTATGGTATTTCTTCCTTGAATATAAAGTTACTCAGAAGCAGTTATAAAACCTCAAGCTATAAACCTTAATTGCTTAATATCTTAATATTAAGATTAAGATATCTTGATTGGTAAGAAGAACATCTTGGCAGACAAAGAACAAGCATATTTTACCTTGATTTGAGATACAGTAGTGCCTTGACTTATAGTTGCATGACTACGGTCGTAACTCAAAACTCAAGTCATCTTTTCCCTCTGAAATGAATGGAAATGCCATTAATCAGTTCCAGCCTCCCAAAAAGCACTTTTTGTAATCTTTTTTTAAAATAAGAAAAATAGCACTGTATTGTATTGTTCTGTGTGAAAACATAGAGTGACATTATTATCAAACAATGTAAATAATTCAACAGTTTGACCAACATCTTGATTAATTCATTGTGTGGCTCGTAATATGTGTGCCTTGGCCACGAGGGGGCAGTATAATACAGAAAGAAGGCAAGACACAAAGGAGACAGTAACAACTGCTCAGTAAACTGCAGCAATATTAGGAGGAGTATTGTTATATTGTCTGTCTATATGTGTTGCTGCACCATTTGTTCAAATAACCATTCACATAAATTATTAACACAGCGACATACGTGCTTTTTGTTTATGGTGTTTTGCACTGTGTTATATATCTATAGAAAAAAAATCTAATAATTTGTCACGTAAATATTTTCTTCATTATTCATTATTCTATTATGTAACCAAATAATTTCCAGAAGACTATAGGAAGGTAATGTAGCGCGTACACATAAATTAAGCCCAAACCCAGATAAGTTTCATTTTATTTTAGGATGAGTTCAAGAACCTTTTAAAATTTCTCTCGTCTTTAAGAACTGAATTGGCCAAGTTGTGGGCTCAAGAAATGAAATCTTATCTCTGAAACCCCTTCTTCTACTTTTTTAAAATATATATATATATATATATATATATATATATATATATATATTCTTAATTGCATGTTTACGAAAATAGGCCAGTGGTCACAGTCTTATAGTCATAAATATTTATATATACACAATAGTTTACATTGTCCATATTTTCCAGAGCTGGAAAGATATTAAATCAAAATTCCATTCATTTCCAAACTTTCCATACTTGCATAGGAACCCTAGTCTAAGTGTTTGTGTGCGCGTGAGAGGAATGGCTTTATTTTTTAAATGCTCCTTAACGAAAGAGTGCAGCAGCTAAATGAGGCGAAAACAGACACTCTATAAAATTGGTTTACAAACATCCTTTCTCTGTGCCAAACTACCACCTGCCCATCTATACATCACTGCCTGTCGCTGCCCCCCGCCCCCCTTTCCAGGCAATCTCTGTCAATATCCAATGTGATGAGGTCAAAGCTGGAGTATATCATTTGTGGCACCATCAAGGAACCTTACAAGGCTTACGGGGGAGCGTTTGTTTGTGCAATGCATAGAGTTAATGATGTCCGAATATTTGGATGAGGAAAAATAAATCACGACGACGACTGAGTGTGCCAGTGGCCGCAGTGGGAGGGAAAACAGTGATAGTGCACCCCAAAAAAATAAAAGTACAACGAGCATAACTTCACAAAATAATGTTTTGAATGAACAAGATTGTACAACTTGACTTATGACTTGCTTAACCCAAGCATTGACTTGACTTGCTTGATTTTTACCACAGTAACTTGAAAGTTGAGGGTTAAGACTTGAGACTTACTCATGAATTCTACATATCACTTTCTCTCAACTCAGGTACCTAGAGATAGTGACAACAGTCCCGCAACATGATGGCTCATTGTTTCCAAGGCTCGCATTAACAGGGCGGGCAAGAGAAAACGTTGCCTTGTACACTGTCATTTTGTTGTTTTCTGACTTTTGTCTTCAAACCATCAGACATGAATGTCAAAATGATGTCCAAAAACAACCCAAAATGGTGCCACACCACTAGTTGGCATTTGTGGGTCTAAACTATCATGTATGCACAGTCAGTAGAAACAAACCCTCCAATAAGCCTGTGGTCCGCCATTGTTGTTTTGATGACAAAGTAGGGGTTGACTCAAGTAGTTGACTTTAGTACGCCGCATTGAAGCTTACTGCTTTAAATCGATGAATCACGTGTTTTTGACATCATGTGTTTTTATGGAGGTCCTTCGAAATATGTCTTTATGTGAAACTGGTCCACGGCACAAAAAAAGTTTGGGGATGGCTGTACTGTGCTGAAAGAAACATCACGGACGTTATCAACTCTTCAACTACAACTAGACTTTCATTACATTAGACTTGACTACAAAAAAAAATCTATAGTCATTTAACCCCTAGCATACACTTCACACACATGAATGATAATGGTTTGCGTGGTATTAGTTTAAGCAGACTGTCTTAGTCTCTTGTCGTGATTAAGATGAATATCAGATCACATTTTACGAACGATTTCTGCAGCGGTCCAAGTCCTGTAATCCTAAAACGTTCATATACTTTTTCCTGAAACTGTATACAGGCCATAGGATTGAGCAGCATCGAGGAGCAGAGTGGAACCCTACTAGCCTCTTCAGGCAGTAGCTGTTTGTTGCTAAATGAAGGCAGGCATTCTTTGGTTTCCCAGAGAGCTGGGTGCCTGCCAGTCCCCCGGCCACTGAGTGCCATTTTATTAAGAACAAAATGGAGCCCCTATGAAAGGAGCCTCGCACTGAGCCTGCACAGGTCTCGCTGAACTGAGCCTCCATGTAAACAAACAGCACCTTAAAGAGACAGGCCTGCCTGAAAAATGAGGAATAGAGGGGCCCCTCCTGAGTCGGCAACGTCTTTTGGCGTGCCAGCGGCTATTGTTCGCCGGTGATGCTGAGGGATGCTTGGACAAACAGGAATGGGAATCGGTGGAGAGCAGACCTCTGCCAAGGTCCAACAATTTACTGGCTTCACAGAAATTTGAAAAATGGCAAAGTTTTATCCAAAGTGGGCACACAAATGATGAAGTAAATGGGTCTAGAGACAAATTACTCACAAGATGTGATGGATGTGTGATGAAATGCGGGTGAATGATTGAAGTGGAGGATTGGTGGGCAGGGGCTGAGACTTTTATCTTTTTTTTTAATAAAACAAGACAGATTTTACAATAAATTCATTCATCCTCATATTTCTGCACCTTGCTAACCTCTGTTTTTGACACACTCCATATTTCACAGCTGGACGAGGGCATCTCATCAGAGGAGCTATTTCTAAGATTAGCGGAAATCCATAATGTTCAATTCCCCAAGCGACCAGAAGGAGGAAGTAGAGTTTCCAAAATTCCTAATAAAGTGTAACTTCATTACACAAGATGTCCATCATTTTCTATGTCGCTTATCCTGTTGAAGGTCACAAAGAATTTGAGCCTAATGTGGGAGGAAAGCCAGTGGACCTGGAGAAATCCCACATGAGCACAGGCAGAACATGCAAACTCCATACAGGAAGGTCGGAGCGGAGATTCAAACCCAGAACCTTTGAATTGCGAGGCAGACGTGCTGACCACCGTAACGGCCTGCTGCTCTTTGTGGACTTTCAAACAGGTAAGTAATTGCTTGTTTCGAAACCAAGCACAACTCAAAAGAATGTAGTAGTATTTTTCAAGGTGGAATGGAAGGAAAAGAAGAAAAGACAATTTCAAAGAACAATAAAATACATGCGAGCATCTTCACGGAAAAAAGGGTTTGAGCCCGTGAAGGGTGTTGCATACGCATTTGTGCCAATGATCGGAATGGCACCGTCTCTTCCCCAATTTGAGCCACGGAAAACCATCACAATTAACATACACGCACACACACTCATAAGCAGGCACATACACTCATGTACGCACATACACGCGCACACACGCTCCCCAACAACACGCACGCAAACTCTCTCACACACACACTGTCAATCTCACAGGCACTCCCAAACAATTCAGTACATCTCACAGAATATTGCACACACTCTCTCTCTCATACGCAGATACTCATACTTACACGCATGGACAGAGTCTATGTCGCTCGCTCTCTCACACAAACGCATGCGGGCAGACACACACACACACACACACACACACACACACACACACACACAGTACGATGGGACTTGAGCCAACATCTGTCTTTGATATCAGTTAACCTAACCACTTATTGCGGGAGCCCACCAACGCCACGGATGGCGTCTAGTGTATGTATTAAGTCTTCGGCGTCCATTCAGACACTTTGGCAGGCCGCTGCTGTGTGTTCCATCTTTCCATCTGTGTGTGTGTGTGTGTGTGTGTGTGTGTGTGTGTGTGTATACATGGCCAGTCCGGCGAGCGCGTCTTCGTTTCTGAGAATGTGACTGCATACCAGTGCGCGATGTGTGTTTACACAGACATGTGAGAACAGTGTGAGTGTGCGCAGTGGCTGCCTCGCTCCGCAGTGAAAGCCGCAGCCCCAAACCACATCAGAGGGCGCGTGGGAGACAGAATGACAAGGCCAGGAACCAGCCAGCGTCTGCCGGCAGCCACACACACAGCCGTGCTTACACACAAACACACGCACGCACACACACACACACACACACACACAATCGCAGGGCTCCTATACACGTTTGAAATTTCTAAATTCCATACTTTTTTCAGACCCTAATTGCCAGACTCCTTGGTAAAATAAATACATAAATAAAGAATCTGATACTAATCACTAAAATAATTTGTGACAATTGAGAGAATGTGTGCATCTAAATACAGTGCCTTGAGATAAGAGTGACCCTACCAGTTTTTTTCGAGATACGAGCCGTCATTCGGCCAAGTTTTTGCTTTGAGATTTGAGATAGGAATGCTGTATGGTGGCAGTGAACTCAACTCACTCCACAACAAGCAGCAGTGAGGGAACAATTCTTCAAAAAAGAGGCTTCAAGTTATTTATTGCCACTCCCAGTTGTGGTTTCCTGCCAAATTAAACACAAAACAAAGACAATTAACGTGTATTTAGAAGAACAGCTGGGCCTTATGAAACAAGTCAACTTAGCGTAATGCTAACAAATAATGCTAAACACTATTGACATGCTTCTTTTTTTTTAGCATTGATAGATGCAGTTCAAGAAGCGATTGACATTTGAACGCAAACAGTCGAGCAACATTTTTAGACAGATAATAATCAATGGCATATACAGTGGAGCCCCGCTATTCGGGGATAGGGACCGGGCCAGAGCACAAATAGCGAATATCCGTGGACAATTGATCCACATTATAAATACATTAAATAAATACAGATTTTTTAAATATTCTTTAATATTAAAAAATGTAAGGCAAAAAAAATTAATAAGCAGGCATAAAAAGAAAAAAAGAACGAAAAAGAAAAGTGGGAAAAAAAGGAAAAAACATTTTCTAACTTTTTTTTTTTAATCCGCAAATAGGTGAGTCCATGTGTAACAAACCACACGTTTGAGGGGTTCCACTGTATTCGTCATTCTCTATGAAAAATGACTAATATCACAGAATCTTCATGAATCACTAACAGTAGCAGTAGAAGACGTCTATTCTTCTTCATTTGTGTCTGCATGATTGAACAGTATTATACTGGCTCTCGGTGGCCAAGGTGGGCACACCAGAAGGATCAGCAAAATTAATTGGATTGGAGCATTAAATCATGATACAAAAATGTAACTTTTTAAATTCTATTTAATTATGTTATTTCTCCTTGTGGCACGGTGAACGACTTATTAGAGCGTCTGCCTCACAGTTCTGAGGACCGGGGTTCAAATCCCGGCCCCGCCTGTGTGGAGTTTGCATGTTCTCCCCGTGCCTGCGTGGGTTTTCTCCGGGTACTCCGGTTTCCACCCACATCCCAAAAACATGCAGGGTAGGTTAATTGAAGACTTTAAATTGCCCATAGGTGTGAATGTGAGTGCGGATGGTTGTTTGTTTGTATGTGCCCTGTGATTGGCTGGCGACCGATTCAGGGTGTACCGCGCCTCCTGCCCGATGATAGCTGGGATGGGCTCCAGCATTCCCGCGACCCTTGTGAGGATAAGCGGCTCAGAAAATGGATGGATGGATATTTCTCCTTGTGAAAAACAAGATTTCATTTATGGAAAAGATGATGATTTGATTTGAGGGCTTTAAGTTACAAGCATGAGCACAGGACAAAAAAAAACTGTATCTCAAGCCATCACTTATTCTTAATTGTATACTTTAGACACTAGAATAGTCGTATCAGTCTCGGAAACGAATATTTTCTATATAATACCAGAGCTGGAAATGTATAAATTCAAATATCATACTTTTCCATACTTGCGTAGAAATCCTGCATTCATCGCACTCTCCCCGCACACCTATTGACACACACCACGTCTTATACGCAAGGCCTCCCCTTTCGCACACACACACACACACGTTTAACACCCACCATCATCACACCGCAAGTCCTATTTGGCGGTCACCCTGTCGGCCAAGGATGCAGTCTGCAGCCCGGGGAGATGTTTGTGTTTGCACACTTTCTCACACACCGGCGCTGACTGAGCACAGCCGCGAGGGGGGCGAAAAAAGACTTTCTACTGTGGATTTGTTGAAGCTTTTCAATGTGGTGCTGCTGTCACTCAATGGCGTACGGAATGAATGAAAGTGAAAATATTTGTGTTTATTTATTTACTGACTTTGAGTGCGCGGATAAAAGGTGCACTGGCAGAAAATAGGCAGGACAAACTATCTGAAAACGATCATTGCTGAGGCACACGCACGTGTACATTTATCGTACACATACACGCACACTCACACACTCTCATGCACTCTGACATTCATTTCATCCTCACCCGCACAATCTCACAAACTCTCTCTCTCTCACACACATACAGAGTTACACACAATCACAAACTCTCACTTTTCCGCCACACCAACTTTTTTTAAATAATCAACTAGCCTTTTATTTTATTTGAGTTTTTCTAATAATGTCTCTGTCATCTGCTATTTCTCTAAGCGAAGCGGTAACACATCTATTAAAACTGAAAATTGTATTTGTGTAATTGCTGGAATTTCAATGGTGAAAAATGATTTGATAAACAAATCTAATCTGCGATTGGCTGGCGACCAGTTCAGGGTGTACCCCGCCTCTCGCTCGAAGATAGCTGCGACCCGCGTGAGGAAAAGCGGTACAGAAAATGGATGGATGGAGGGATGGAAACAAATATAATGAGTAGCTTGGTCACAGAACAAATACAGTGAGTCGTGAGTTTGATGGGCGCTATCCGTTGTACAAACGCTCAAAAGCCAAACATGCCAGTCACACGATTTCTCACGCTGGCACGCACACACGACGACATGCACAAGAAAGGCAGCACAAGTGTAGGTCATCCATGGGTGAGTGAAAGCTAGAAGTACTGTTTTTACTTGTGGTGGACACACATCAATTTCAAGGAAATTGCTCGCCCCATTATTGGAAAGTGTTACCGGAATACCAATTAAGGGGGAAGTTTTTAACCTCGCAGCACACAAATAAACAGTCTTCCCCACTCCTCCCCCTTATTAAAGGCAGTGTCAGCGCAGACAGAGAGTCTGGAGGGGGGTACAGGGGAGGCCAAGCCGGGATGGAGGACGGGAGGCCCGGGAAAAGGGAGGCGAGGGGACAGGAGATTTGGTGCTCTCAAAGAAATGCTTTTGGCCCTCCTTTTGTGCCTGAGGGCCCAAGACCCTGAGAACCACTCGAAAGCCAAGCTCTAGCCCCGGCTCGGGCCCACTCAAGGCTAACCCCGACAGGTAGGGATCTGGTTGACAACTAGCCGTATCCTGAGCTGCAACTGCAGCGGGTTAATTAAGGGACAGGTCAGCGGAGGGGAAATAGAGAAGGAAATGCGCGCGTATGCCGATTGGGCTGATAGTAGAGGAAAAATTGGGAGGAGGAGAGGAGGAGGGCACACAGGCACGAGGGGGGAGGAGAAATCAATAGTGTTTGTTTTGTACTGGCTTACTTGGAAAAACACGCTGGGTGCTAAAGAAAATAAATGAGTGGGAGGAGGATGTGAGGAGAGACGAGCAGAGCGGAGTGATTGCAATCAAACACTTATCAAATGAAAATAGAAGAGCTTTCAAAAGGCACAGCAAACACAGACTTGTTGGAACCACCGAGGTCACGTCGTCAATCCTGGAAGAAACTGCAGAGACACCTAGACACGGTGCTTCTTCAGCCTAAAAAAGTGTCTAAGCTAGCGGTGGTCAAACTGGGGTCCCGGTATGCGCAGGGGCCCGCAAGCCATTGTTTTGGTTTTCACAAAATCATCATAAATAAATGAGATTTTTTTTAAAGTCCATACCTATACAGTATATAGGGACAATTACTCATCCCTACCTTAACTTGGGGCCAATTAAAAGCGCTGATATGATTGTGACATAACACATAAATTGGATATTCATGCATAAATAAAGATTTTTATATTATTATATTATTACAACAAAATGGGTATTAGTACAGGAATAAAGTCATTTTTTTAGAGAATAAAATGTTGAGAGAATACATTTGTTTTTAAATTCACTTGTTAAAATATGACTTTTCTCTGTGACTGTGACTTTAACATAGTATCTGAGAAAAATACAACTTTATTCACGAAATAATCCGACTTTTTACACCAACAAAATACATCATTGTTCTTGTAAAGGGTACAACCTTTGTTTCTTGAAATATGACTATTTGTATAACACTACTACATTTTTGTTTGTTTGTTTTTTTTAAATCTAAAAAGAAGGAATTTGTAAACGTAACATTAAACTTTTTTCTCGAAAATAAACGATCCAGACCAGCTTTCCCAAAAAAACAACAATTTTGTCTGTCTACATGTGTTGATGCACTGATTAAAATATCTCTTGCTTAAAACATGCAAGCAGACTTAACTGGGAAAGGCAATAAAGACCTTGAAGCCAATTTTCTGAATTATTCACTATCTGCCAAACTGCTGCTTGTTGTTTAAGTGAGTTCAGTTGAGTTCACTGCCAGCATACAGCGCTAATATCTCAAATCGCTCTTAAGTCAAAGCAAAAGATCTGCCAAGACAGCTCGAAAGACTCTGTAGTGGGGTCACTCATATCTCAAGGCACCTGTGTAGGCAATTTTTTTAATCCCCACGGCATTTTGGATTACATATGGTAGATGTGTTTATTTGGCATTAGGATTATGAGAGGATCCCTGGAAAAAAATTATCCCCTGAAAGTGGTCCCTGGACCCAACATTTTTTAGAACTTCTCTAAACCGCAGATATAACGGAGATGATCTGGCAATACTTAATCCAGAAGTGGGTGGTGAAGTTCAAACAGGTACCTTCTCGTGACGCTTGATCCGACAGACAGAGCCTCTAAAACGGGACAGAGTGTGCTCAAGTGGCTCCGCGGGGTCTAAGTCAGCGAGCTCGTAGGCATGCGAAATGCCCTCGCAGAGCCCGTGTGTCAGCCTCTGTTTGGAAAAGGGCTTGCCGAGAGCCCCCTTCATCAAAAGCCACCAACAGCTGCTGAGAGGCTGCATGTTCCACACAACGTGCTGGAGCGCACATTTCACTCTTTAAGGGACGCTCTGTTTTTGACAAGTGGTTGAAATAAAACAATGTTACCTATTCTGGACTGTCACTGAATTGTTTTACATATTGAACTCCGAGGTTCTCCCCCCTCGCTTGCGTGAATTTTCTCCACGTCATAGTGAGAAAGCAACCTCGAGTCCGGTGGGAATTGACTGAATGCTGTTCTGGTGTCTAACCCATGATTATTTAATGAAGAGGAGAGGAGAGGGATTTATACAAGATCATCATAAGTGGACTCCTGACTCTGTAATCCTCTGCAAGAGCTTCCATGTCAGTAAAAGCAACGATTGCAAGCGGAGGCAGAATGCTGGACGATGACAGAGAGCTGGAACAAGAGGCAGGTCGACACATCGTTTCGCCGGTTGCCACTGGCAACTAAAGAGGCACCGGAAAACATTCCCATGCAAATTAAAATCCCCTACAACAGGAGTTCATCCATATTCGATGAGGTCTGCAATTTTTCTGAAATGTTAGCGAGTAATTAGTTTGTAATCACACTTTAGTCGTGTCCATGGGTTTTCACTCAATCCTGTTACCCTAACACATTACCGCCTTCTGAAAAATTTTGAATATTTCACAAGTCACATTGTCCAAAGGAAGAGGCTTCATTCAGATCCTCTGGAGGCCATGTCAAGACCAAAAGTAAGTTCAGTCTTTTTGTTTTCCTGTACATTTGATGAGATTTACACTGTGACTGATATTTAAACAATTGTTTTGTTGAATAACTGTGTGCTTATCATCAACATATTATTAGCATAAATGGCGTGGCCATATTTCATGTATTTGCTCAATCTATACTAAAACTCATTCCGGTTACTTTCAGTCCTTTTACTCAAATGAGGAGTTTCAGTACAATAAAGCATCCATCCATTTTTTTATACCGCTTATCCTGTTCAGGGTAGCATATGCCAGCTGACTTCGAGCGAAAAGCTTGTTTAGTGGTATGCCGTGGCATTTTTCCTCATGTAAAATGTGTGCCTTGACTCAATAAAAGTTGGGAAACTAATAGTCCTGCTGGGCCACCAGTTCACAACCCCTACTCTCAAACCCAGACTCAGCAGGGGATAAATGCTGAGCGCAGGGGGAAAAAAAATACATAAATACATTTCTTTAACTTGTCACAATGTGGCCAAAAGCCCGGCTTCTCCTGTGCGCTCTCGTGTGTTTTCGTCACCTGCTGTGTCTTCCAGTAAACGTTTGCGTAGATAATGGATGTCAGTCGGCCATTCCACAGACTAACTAACTTTGGCTCCGGTGGCACTTAGGGGGCTGTCTAGCTGTTTAGTCACCTCCGGATGAATGAGTCACCAGTGAGAAACCTTCATTGCCATCCAGGTAACAGTTCTCACACACATACACACACACAGGCATAGAAAAGGATTGACACGAGCACAGCAAGAGTCTTGCACGGGCAAGGAGGACTTCTGTTTGGTGGCAGTATGCTGCCACAGTGTGGCCAGTAACAGAATGAACACAGTTGGCAGTGGTGAACGCAAATGCTGATGGGAGTTGGGATAACTAGAAGCAAATGAGAACTTTAAGAAACACAGTATTTAATCAAGCTATGGTAAGATAATATCACTTTAGGTAAATTGCTAGGTGGTATAGCTTCCTTTACAACTTAAAAAAAGTGGTTTGTTTGTTTTGGTTTTTTAAATACCATTTCCTCATTGGGGTCACAAGTGAGCTGGAGTCTATCCCAGCTGGCTTTGGAGAAGAAGTGGGACTGGTCGCCAGCCCAATAGCAGGGCACATAGATCCCCAACGACAACTACAAATAAATAAACAGCAACGGTGTCACAGTGTTGTAACCCTTAAGCAACGGCTCTTTGAACACGAACAGTGCAGCAACACATGTCCACAGACAATATAACATATCTCGCAGGTATATATTCTTTATCCACTGTGAAGAATAATCTTATACTGCTCCCAGGTGGCCAAGGTGCACTCACCAGAAAGAGCAGCACAATGTCCATCAAATGTAAGCAAAAAATATTTTAACTCTTCACATTCTATTTCATTATGTCATTACTGCATGTTTTTATAAAGTATTTTTTTGTGTGCGAAATACAAATTACAAACATTTTTGTCATTTTTGGGAGGCTGGACTGGATGAAGGGCATTTCCTTTCATTTCAATCAGGTAAGATGATTAAAGATCCGAGAAGTATTTTGAGGTCCGAGCGCGGTCATGGAATGAATTAAACTTAACTGCAATAAATACAAACAATCAGAAAATAATAATAATAATAATAAACGACCAAACTACAGCTTGTAACTTGAACACAAAAGTCGTGCACTTGAAAGTCAAGATACCAGCATAAATTAATTTTTACAGTATAAAAAGTAACTCCAAGTACACTGTAAAATAAATAACCAGGTATGATAATGGATGGATGGGTAGATAACAACTGGCAACAAATTAAATCATACATATTAAATGGCCAAACATCAATTTTTCTCCTTTTTTATGTTTTTGACAAGCAACCTAGGATTTTAAGCTTATTATTGCATTGCATAACTCTTCCTCGCAGTGGATAAGGATAAGCTAAATGCAAATTCGAAAATCCACAGTACACCAGCGCTGGTGTGTTGATCTTGGACAGCTGAGTCTGGATTTGTGAACTAAATCAGCGCTGAAAGTTTTCTTAAGCACTTTGGCGCACACCCGCGCCGTATAAGTAACTTGAGCTCATCAAATTTAATTGGGAGTCTCTGGCCAAGTAGCCGCAGGAATCTTCCACCCGTCGTTTGTGGTCCTGCTTCCCATTACCCCCGTGAGGAAAGACGACAACTCTGCAATGACTGCAAGCGAACGGCATGGTAAGTCTGCAAAGGTAAGAGGCAAGAAATGAAAGGAAGGAAAGAAAACAACTTGGAGGAGTTCCCAGCGACTGTCGGTCCTTCCACTGGCTCCACGCGGGCCGTATCATCAGGCTAATTACTCAAGTAATCATGGCGCTAATGCAGCAAAGGCCTTGAGGCTGCACTCCTGTATCCTGTTTCAATTGAGGCCACTGGAAATTGGCGGCTTGATGGAACAGCGGAGCCCTGAAATAACTGACAGTGTGCTGCCCGACATCTGCCCTGTTCTGGAGTGCACTTGAACTAGACAAAAGCTGACATTTCCATTAAGGCTCAACGGGACCCCCGAACCTGGCAAAGCACGACCATCGTTATCATAACTCTATGCTGATGTGTTGCTATAACGACCGGGTCAACTTTTGACTATGACTATAATCAGAGAATTACGTGGCTTAAACCCACCCCAGCCCCTTTTATGTCACCCCACTGTTGCTGTTAAGAGCAGTGCACCACTATTATTTAATGAGCCACATCATGCAAAATGCTATTTTCTTCATTGAAAAATGACAAGGGTGATAATATAATAACCTTCTTAGATTTCAACTTTCTACTTTTTATTTAATCTCAGTGTAACATTGCATTTGAATGCCCTAAGGCGGGACAAGATATGAAATTGACAGAAATATTCAGGGGAAAATACACCTAAAATGGTGTGTTTACCTTCATTCAACCAAGGCACATATTTTACATTACAAATTTAGCTCACAGCACAAACAAAAATGTCACAAAAAGTATATACACTGGACTCCCGCTATTCGCACCCAACCGCAAATAGAAAACTCTGTGAACAACTGACTCTCATTCTAATTACCATGGAAAAAAAAAAAATTCTGAGGAAAAAAAAAAAGCGAACAAGGATCAGCTCCCCTTAAAAAACGTGAATGAACAGGTGTTTTCCTTGACTTCTGCGGGCCTTGAAGAATCGAAACTGTCCTTAAGTGTTCATTTTTGGCACAGTAACTTGGGACTTGCTTGAAACTTGTTTAGGACTTGAGACTTACGCCTATGTGACTTACCCCACCTCCTGTTTCTACTTTGTGCCGATACCTCTGCAAAGCCAATCCAATATCACCAATCTATCTATTTAGTATGTCTGACTGCCTATGAAGCGTGGGGTTGAGGATGTGTGATCACACCGAGTCTGTTTTTCTGACAGAATTAATGAATCCAATCAAAGTGGGCTCTCAACCACGGGGAACAACTGACATTTCCCGTGAACCATTCAGACAGCCCACGACGTGCTTAAGATCATTGACGTCACTGGGCCAATTGTGCACCACAGAGAGCGGCGTGCGTGCGTGTGAGGATGTATGTATATCCTCTAGTTAGATATGCGTCCCGTTGGGGTCTCCTGTGGGGCTTTTTTGTTTTTGTTTTTGTTTTTTTGTTTTTTTAATCTCGCAAAAAGGAAATGATTTGCTTTGCCTCGTATTCATGACAACTTATCAAATGGCCTCCTCTGGTTCAGTTTTATAAAAAAAAATAAAAAAAAAAAAATGCATGAGTCATCTGGAAAACCAGCGTCAGAGTACGCAAACAGTGAGTGGCCCAGCAAAGTGCTGCAAACAAGCGTGACTAAAGCTTTATATGTTTACACCCATTCAATCAACAGCGATGATACGGCGTGTGCTTTCTTCGCTCGTGGGTTACACTAGCAAGTGTACTCACCCGGTGTTGCAGAAACTGAGGCAGAAAAAAGGAGACACATTCTCACTAATTTTTCATGGCGGTAACATTTGCATGTCACCACAGATCCCTGCTCTCGATTAACTGCTCACAGGAAGGAGAAAGTGACAGATGTTTTCCTGTTAATTTGACAGCAAAGGTACTAACAGTGCAGCGTCAGTGTCTGAGTCAGTGTCAACAATGCTAAAAGATTATTGAAAATCATGGTTGTAGCGGTATTAATTAATGTTTAGGATTGTTTTTCAAACTGTTACGGTGGATTGCAATAATATTAAATGTACTTTTTAGGAATAAGTCCTTAGCCTTGGGCTTGCCACATTTCTATTATTCAATGTTGGTCATTATGGTATTACTTTGAGAGCCAAGTATTTTGTTAAGGTGGTACTTGGTTTAAACATTTTAAGAACTTGGAACATTTTATCAAAATGAGAAGAATACTACAATTGAAAACCGTATCGATTTATGCCACTTTCTTGTCTTCTTTCCAGGTAAGTGGAACGAGTTAAAATCAACTTAAACACCAAACTTGTTGAGAGCATAAAGGATTGCAACAATTGTCCTTCATATCAGTGGAGCAAAGTGGCATGACCGATACAGTTACGGCATACAATTGTTCAAAAACAAATTGTGGACAAAATTCGGTTCTTTTTGTATGCGGGAGTGTCACCCTCTACAGACTATTAGAAAGAAAGCAGGTTTATGAAATATTCATTAAGCTTACTTTCATTTTTAACAATCTATCGCCTCAGTACTTGCCGAGAAAAATAGATGGGTAATTAACTGACTCTCGTCCCCTCCATTTTCCAATGAACTGCACACCAGTACACAATTCTATGTTTTTACTTAATTATGTGCCACTGCATTAGTCCTCATTGTTGATTCACCGTGTCTGAGTTTCAGCTCAGTGCAGCATTCCCACTGCTTATGACTGCCAGCTGTTCTCAACTGCAGTTACTCTCGTCACTTCCATTTTCAACGAGGGAACATGCCAAAAGGTGTAAAAGTGATGGACGGCGATGAACTGCTCTCTAAGTATTCCCCTTGTAGTAATAACAAATTGAGTGTATATATATATATATATATATATATATATATATATATATTAAAAAAAAAAAAAAAAAAAAAAAAAGGGAAAGGGATGAATGACGGAGTGGAGTAGACTCCATGACTGAATTATTTCATAAATCAGACCATGGAACAAAATGTGGAAGAGATCAATTCAAATGGATGGCGTTGCATTATCAGGGTGAAGACAGACTCATGAAGCCTCTATCTCAAGAGGGGCTGATAATCTATCTGGAACTAAAGCAATGTATATACAATCTACCAATCGTATATGCTCACTGGTTATCTGCACAACCTAATAAGATCCAGTAAAAGACAAATGTACTTCTCTATACATATGTGGGAAGTTGGGAATGCTAAAATGGTACTTTAAATATTGCCTGTATACTTGGTAAAGGCTTTATTGTGTTTTTCACCTATTTGGGTCTTTTTCTGTGGAACCTATCCCCAGCTGTTCCCAAAATTAAATTTTTAAGGGAAATAGTGCAAGAAGAGTTCAATTATATTAAACTTTTACAGGATCATTGTTTGTTTATTTACATCGTAAACTATGAAATGTAATTATGAATATTTTGGGGAGGGAGTTGTCAATTACTTGCGGATTTTTTGCCATTGGCAGCAGGGCTCAGTCCCTATTACCTTAGGTTGCAAGTCACCAAGCATTTTTTTAACTTTGGCAGTTCTGCTGTATTATTAAATGAATATCTACTTGATCAAAAGTGAGCATTATTATTGCTACAAGGAGGGCTTGGGAAGATGGCATGAGATAATAGAGGAATCAATACTGCAGAAAAAATGGAATACAAACTGTGTGAGTCTCACCCCAAAACAACCGCAGCTCCTAAGATCCAGAACAACCGCCATGGCATTGAACTAATAAAATCTGGTTGGCTGATGAGCTCCTTCAATTCTTTTTCCGCTGTGGAGTCTGTCTTTAAATTGTACTCCCCTACCAGCAATGTGAAGCCTCGTATCAATCTACAAAATGAATTCTGTTTTAGTAACCGCTTTCAACAACTTGCAAGTGAAGATTTCTTCCCGTAGCGGTAATCAATTTCCACAGAAATATCTTGGGTCCATAAACACGTTGCATGTATAACTCAGTTATCCCACATGAGCATAGCCAGCCCACACCAGCGTCCAGTTGCATCTGTGACACTGGAGAACCAATTACAAAGCTAAGCCTGCTAATGGGGTCTTCAGTTACCTGATCCGGTGAGCCAAGGCACAAAAGAAAGGTCTTCAATCTTTAATGCCAATAGTGTAGTTCAAGTATGTTGCGTTTGTCTAAGTCATTACAACCAAAGGCCTGATGAAAAGCAGCCCAAAGTCATAAAATTTAAGCCAGACAAACAACTTGCACAGTTATAGAAACACAGACTACGAGGTCAACCGTGACTCAATGAGGGAACAAAGACATTCTCTGAGCTAAACTGTTTGTACATAGACCATGTCAACAATACCCTAGTTGTTTTTGCGGCAGACGATTCGCTTGATGAAAGATTTAATGGTGCTGACTTCCCGCTTAATGATTCAATTTAAAGCAGCATACATGTCGTCAGCACTTTTCTCAGCGGAACTATCACCAGATGATAAAGAGTGACAAATGTGAAATCAATTGTGCACTAGCAAGTGTTACATCGGGTTAATGCTATCCATCAGGTTTTGGGGTTGTGGTTTAAAAGTTGTTGTCATGTGTGAAAAGTCACCCATTTCAAAGAGGTTTTTATGTTAGTCTGAGGCTTTATATACCTAACATGATTTATGTGATGAGGATGAATGGAAAGGATTAATTCCCACTTCCATTCATTTCAATAGGGAAACATAGGTTGAGATAAGAGT
Organism: Phycodurus eques; assembly: GCF_024500275.1. NCBI lineage: Eukaryota > Metazoa > Chordata > Actinopteri > Syngnathiformes > Syngnathidae > Phycodurus > Phycodurus eques. Next base: position 6,492,428 of record NC_084543.1, on the reverse strand, counting down.
GTTTGGAGATGAACATGAGCACGGAACAAATTGAACGCGGATCTCGAAGCATCACGGTATTTATAAAGTAGCACCATGGGAATACTACCAATTTATCCTTATTTTTATATCCAGTGATGCCCCACCTAGTCGCAGTAGGCTAAACACGAATGCAACGATTCATGCTTCCCCCCGGTCTCTCTATGACACTATAAGATGCAACAAGATGGTACCAAAGCCTTAGCTAACAGAAAAGTAATAATTGGTGTCACGAAAATATTGTTAAAGGCAGGATACATGTCGACTGGGAAAGTTCTTTGTATCTCGGGGAGGGGCTAAAGTTTAGCCTGGGTTGTTACACAGAGTCTTCACCACGTACATTTGCATTATCAAAATCAAATGTTCTGTTAAATGTTCCAATTATTTTAAGGGTATTGTTGTTAAATGTGTTCAAAATCAAATTAAACTGTTTTGGTACCATTGTCTGTGGAATATTTACAATTCTAAACAGTTTAATGGGGCATCAATTACTTTTTGTCGCTAATCGTGGCAGCACTCGGGTTTACTGTATAAATCTATAAGTGACAACCGTGTTTAATGTTTGCTTTGGAGGGCCTTCTGCCATCAAGTGGTTATTGAGTATGATATTTATGTTTCACATCAAAAGAACAGAATGTTACTATTCCATCTCTATGCTTGTATTTCTTTTTAATTTAGCTACCTATTTCGCTATTGAAAGTAGGCACTATGTGGAAGTAAAAGTTCACAAAGCCGTTAAATCTCGTAAAAATGTGAACAGGAGTTCTCAAACTCACAAATTTCCGTTTCAGCTTCGCCTTACTGCTGCGGGCGGGCTTGTCCTCCACTGCAGTCCCTGAGCTGTAGTCGCAGTTCATGTCCAGGTGGTTATCAGCGGAGATGCTTTTACGGAGGTATGCGGCACGTGCCCGGAAGTGAGAAAAGGGCGACTGGGAGCGAGGTCTGGCTTCCCCTCGCTCTGGCTCGTCTTCAACCTCCAAGTCATCCTCCAAGCGCCACAGTTCGCCTGGGAAAATAAAAGGATATTCATGCATTATTCACTGTGAGAAATGGCCTCTCTATCAATGTTGCCACATTTAACTGGATGTGCAAATTCAAGGGGTTCTTTATCTGGCTCACGCTGAACCGCTCCAGAAAATATTTAGTCATTAAAGATTAACAATGCAGTAATTCCCTGCTATTCATGGGGAGTAGGGACCAAGCCCTGCCGCAAATAGTGAAAAGAAAAAAAAAAAAAACGCTAGTAATTTAAGCCCCTCTTAACAATGTTTAGAATTTCCTGAATCAATACAGTGGTGGCTTGTGTTATGCATTACTATTAATGCATTATTAATAATGCATTACAAACATGTTTGTTGTTTTTGGGGAGACTGGAACAGAACTGTTGGCCACAGAACTAATAAAGCTCTTATCTCAAGGCATCATTGTGGTTCAAACTGTAACTATGTCACAAACTATGACCACAAAATAATTTTAACATCATTTCAAACGTCACCTCATTAACATCACACACGCTGAGCGCTGACTTAAAGAGATTGATGCAAAGTTAAGTGAAGCTGTTACAAATGAAAACTGCGACACATTATTGGTGGACTTATTTGGATATTACTTGTCATGTCCCCATACGTTAGTTTTACCAAGTGTCTGCCAGTGTTGGCATTGACAAAAAAAAAAAACTTTGAGCACTAACAGAAAGATAATGAGCAAGAGGGGTAGACAGAGGCGCAGCAGTATTATGGTCAATGACAGCCGTTGCTAGGCAACAAGTGGGCACGTTAAGTCTCTCGATTTTTATATTAGCAACAGAGCAGCAGGAACGGGGCAGGGGGGGAAACAAGCACACTGATGGGTCTGCACTATAAAATACAAGTACTTGGGCTAAATAATAACACACAGAGCTGCCAAGCTCAGTAATCTGAAACAAGACAGCAAGATGAAATTGATGCGATGCTCCTCTCCAGGTGCACATTTCCTAACTAACGTGGTGTCACAGTAAGGCAAGGCAAAAAAAAATAATTATGGACCACATTTCATACATAGAGCTGCAGCGTTCTAAACAAACTGAAGCTGTTCTATGCTTTGAATACTTTTGGAGGAGTCCAGTCAGAAGACCATTACAATAGTCAAGTCTCCTGGAGATAAAAGCATGGATTATCTTTTCCTGGTCTGCTTGAAACATACAACCCGTCATTCTGGATATGTTCTTCAGCTAGTAGAGGATAAGTAATTATAGTTATAAAGACGATAAATATAATAAAAAATAAAGAATGTCCTCTGTTTTTTTGTGTGACAATTTTTCACAGATTTCCTCTATTCGTGGCAGGGGTCAGTCCCTATCCGCTGTGCATAAAACATTTGCTTACAAAATCTAGGGTATCCTGAACAATGAACAATGATACAGCATGGAACAATGTCCTAGCTTGTTGATTGAACTCATTGCGCTCACCTGCAGGTGGCAGTGTGCAGGCTTTTGGGTTGCTGGCAGTGGGTGGTGGGTTCTTTCTGCGAGGAGGACTTCCTCCGATGAGATCAGAGTGATGCACCCTGGACACTCGCGGCGACTGAGGGATGCTGGGTAGGGTGCGAGACTTGGCCAGGATGGGTCTTTGCAACTTCCTTTCTATCGACCTGATTGAGAAAAGAGCGGTCAGATTGTTGTTTAGATTCTAATCAATGAATTGTCCGTGATCCTGCAAGAAATTAAATGTATGGAATTTGGTGTGAGTAATAGTGCTTATTTCAGCTCATGCACCTGAAGCTAAGTGTGCATTTATGTATCAAGGAGTGAGTGGTTGTCTTTCCAAAAGGATGATAACCAAGCAGTTGTACACATGTTCACAAACACACCCACACATACATAGCACGCTTACTGTTAACGAGCAACAAGAGAGCAGTTGTACAGATCAATCGTGAAATTACTTCCACCTCAGCATAATCAAGTCGGAGGCCATTTAGGAAAACAAGCAGCAGAAATTGGTTTTCTTTTATAGTGGATGATGCCACATACTCCCCAGTCGGAAGCCAATCAATAGGCACAAGCACAGCACTGCGAAGTGCTTTTCACGCTACAATGCAGTCGAATAATCTCAATATGAATGACAGGACGTGGCATGCATGTAAAATAGCTAATCCGTGGTTTTTAGAATATAATACTACCTCTGTCCTCTCCCATTTACTACTTACTACATTCCTTCCTCACAGGCTTTAGCACTGCCTTTGTAGTCCACATAATATGGATAGAATTCAACTCCCTGTGCAACTTCATTGTAGTCATAAGGTAATTTAGTAAAACTAATAAAGGAATTTGTTCCGTGACGACGCTGGTTACTCAAAACACTAGTATCTCAATTCATGTTTTCCTATTGAAACAAATGGGAATACCATTATTATAAAAAGGCATACAGGTCCACCATAATGCCTGGCCTACCAGCCCAACAGGACAGATTAAAAAATAATAATACTTATAATACATTACTACATGGTTTTAACTTCATGTGGGTTATTAAGCTACCAATATAAGGGATGGATGCAGTAAGACCTGGAATAAAGGGAGACAATCTAGAGCAGGCATGCCCACAGTCCGGCCCGAGTCGAAATTTCCTCCGGCCCGAAGCATCATGTCATAAAATCAATAATATGTGGCCCGCCAGCACAATTTACCACAGTAAACAATACACACATACCAAAAAAAAAAAAAAAGCCATTTTATATTTCAACAGAGGGTGGCAGTAGACCTGTGGCCGCACTCTCGTCGCGTGACCTGTGGTATGTTTTTAGCCCATTTCTAAAATGGCAACTAAAACTAAAAAGAGGAAAGTTGACAACGCGGGCCGCCGTGTCCAGGACAAGTGGATTTTTTCACTGACATACGAAACAACTGTGTCTGCCTAATTTGCCAAGAGACTGTGGCTGTTTTCAAAGAATTTAACATTAAGAGGCACTACCAGGACGAAACATGCTAACTACGACAAGCTAACGGCGAACAAACGTGCCGAAAAACTGAAGCCACTGGAAGCTGTTTTGATAGCACAGCAGCGGTTTTTCACAATAGCCTGTGACTCAAATGAAAATTCTACAAAGGCGAGCTACAAGTCTCAGTGAATTAATTTTTTTGTGATGATCAAACCACAGTTTTGTCAAATAGTCACTATACTATTCTTTGTCTAAATGCACTGGGATGTGATTTGTTAAAACAAAATCAATAAATACATGCTTCTCAAAAATTTCAGTCAACTTTCATAAAATAGTTCATTTGTATTTAATTTATTTTATTATTATTTTAACCTTTAACTATCCTGATAATGCAATTGAAAACAGATTCTCATTTGCAATATCAACCTAGTTGCAGACAGCAAAGTGATATAGTTACATATTTGCATGTTAATTTACAATGGTAATGGTTAGAGGAATGTCAGACCGAATGGTCGGCCCCCATACATTTTCATCTGACCAAATCTGGCCCTCTTTGCAAAACGTTTGGACACCCCTGATCTCGAGTCACTGCACCCAATCCTCCTCCTTCTCCTCCTCCAGCGTGATGTGATCAAATTCAACGAAACGTGTTCAGCATTTCCAACGCCACACTCAGACGCCTGAACTGCAACACTGTTGCGGCGACAACTTTGACTGAGAATAGATCAATTATAGACAAGCTGCGTTCTTCCAGGAACAGTAGGGATTTGTCGCTTTCTGTTTGTAAGATCGCCTGTACATACCACGGGGTTTATTACCTCTGCCAAGCACACAAAGCGGGAGGCCATGTTTTGATCGTTCTTTGTTGATTGATTGGTTATCAGTCTTCCGAAATAAACGCTATAACCACTTGCTGGGTGCTGCCTGGATAAAGATTAAATGAGAATCAACTTTGTCATTACACGTCACAAGTACAAGGCAGCAACTGAATAGCTGTATACACATTATATTAGGAGTGTTATGGTATACTGTATAAATACAGTGGTGCCTTGAGCTATGAGTTGAAATTGTTCTGCAACCACGGTCATAACTCAAATTGTCTTTCATGCACCTGAAATGTGCGTGTTAATGCACACGTGGGACGAAGACTTTCCGCAAGTTCTGCTAACAACCCAGGCTAAACGTAGCTCCTTCTCGACATACTAGTTCAACATACATCCTTGAGTTACTGCACTTCTTTCCTATTCCGACAGGGCTTTGGCGCAATCTTGTGGCATGTTAGGTTGTTTCAGAAAGACAACAAAAAAAATGCAAATCATTGAATTTTTTTAGCATAGCTGGGGATAGGTTCCACAGGGGAAAAAAAAAAAAAAAAAACACTGAATTTTGAATATGCAGGGGATTACTCTATTCCCATTCCTACTTAGAACCAGACCCCATACACAGAGCCTATTTCACAAAGGATATCAAAGTTATCTGACAAAAGACCAGATAATTACATAGCATTTGAAGAGCAAGAACAGAGAATTAAATGAATTAGAGAATTAAATGCTTGATTGTGCCTCGAGAGGTTATTAGTCAACAACGAATCGCTAGTTTTAATGAGTCTCCAAGAGTAGCCGAGTCCTCTTGGGTAACCTCCCAGATACCCTGCCAGGAAACTGAGTGGAATATTTCATCCATCATCCATTCAGCAGACTTTTAATTCTCTTGGACGTTTGGCTCAGGCTGCATTTTGCAGTCATCACCTCGGGGATCGCCGCTGAACTGACGTAAGCACATCCACGGCTAAGTACTGACATGTGCCGACTGTCAGCAAGTCAACTGCTCTCAGATAGAATAGGTGGGTGTTGAATATTAGAACTGGGACATGAGAGAATCCATAAATGAACACTGAGAACTCGGGAAAGTGATGATGATGTATTTTTTGCCTTGTTCGACATAGGAAGATGTGCTAATATTAGGACAGTAACAGAAACAGGCAGATGTCTCCCTATTGAGCTCAGGGGTTCTCTTAAACTTCTTGTGTGAAAGGATCCCTTCCTAATCTATAAATGTCATGTGCACCCCTAAATGCCGGAGGAATTTAAAAAGTTGAATATTTTCTAGAAAGAAATCATTACATTAAGATAACTACAAAAATGTTTTAATACAGTGGTGCCTTGAGATACGAGTGACTCGCTCATCCCCATATGTATGTATGCACAGTTTAAACTGACACAACAATTTATTGCAAATGATTTTGCGCATCCCCAAGCTACGGTTCACGGACCCCTGGGAGTGCAGGGAACCCTTTGTAAGAGCCACATTTTGTGTGAGGTAGCATTTTCCTGAGGCGTACACACAGCATGCAAACGATGAAACAACACGGGAGCCTCCAGGTAAACAGCAGACACACGCATACATACACACACACACACACACACACACACACGCACACACTATACAGCCATGTTGTTGTAAACACCCCAAACGGCACATCATGATAGCCCCGGGCCGCAGACAATTTGGGTTCTCACTCATGTAACAAATCTGTTGCTAAGCGACAAAACAAGGGACAAGGAAAGGAAACAAGGGTGGCGGGGGAGTGAATGAGGGGGTTAAGGAAAGTTCTCAAGTTGAGAGCATAAAGTGTCACACATTTTAAATTGCTAAATTCAATATCATAACTTTTCGCGAGAACCCCGCGCGAAAGGTGAAAAACCGCGAAGTCGGATTTGCCCCACCCCCACCAAGGAATTTTCGTGGATGTGTATGTGGGTACCAGAATGTTTAAAATATGTAAACAGTATATATACTTTCCTTATTTGAGACAAAGATTACAAAAGTACACGTGTTTACTTAAATCTTTAATTAGAAAACCTTATACAGCAATTAACATTTACTTTGTCCTGATAATATTAGTGTCCAAACTCACTGTCTTTTCCCTGCAATGAGCAATCCACAATGCCAATGCAGGTTCCATTTTCACAATTCTCTTATTACGCGGAGTTACCACACGTTTCGCTTCCTTATTGAAGGTTATTGAAGCAGTTTTGCGGATGTTTGAGTAATTTTAGCTTGAAATAAGAATGACCATAATTCGATAGGTGTAGATTTTGAAATCCACTAGGAAATTGGTGGGGGTTATTTTAGGGTAGCTATGTTTTAAGAAATCTTGCAGAGTCAAATTTTTCCATTCTATTGGCAGATCAGTTTGTTTCAATTAACTATTACAGTGCTGCTTTGAGATACGAGTTTAATTTGTTCCGTGAACACACACACACTCATTACTCAAAACACTAGTTTGAAATCATCTTTCCCCACCAAAATGAATGGAAATGCCATTAGTCCGTTTCAGCCTCCCCCCAAAAAAACTCAACAAAAATGTTTCTCTTCAGAAGGAAACAAATATTTACTTTATAAAGCATTTAGTAATAACATAATTAGAATGTAAATAATTGAACAGTTTTTGCAGCATGATTAATTCATTGTGACTGCTTTTGGAGTGTGAACTTGGCCACCGAGGGAACCATCACACAGCCATGCAGACAAAGGAACACTCACGCATACTTGAAGTGACTCAGTAAACAGCAGTTATGTGAGTCAATTTTCACTGAGGATAAAGAAAATAGGCGGCACGGTGACCGACTGGTTAGAGAGTCTGCCTCACAGTTCTGAGGACCGGGGTTCAATCCCCGACCCCGCCTGTGTGGAGTCTGCATGTTCTCCCCGTGCCTGCGTGGGTTTTCTCCGGGCACTCCGGTTTCTTCCCACATCCCAAAAACATGCAGTGTAGGTTAATTGAAGACTCTAAATTGCCCATAGGTGTGAATGTGAGTGCGAATGGTTGTTTGTTTGTATGTGCCCTGTGATTGGCTGGCAACCAGTTCAGGGTGTACCCCGCCTCCTGCCCGATGACAGCTGGGATAGGCTCCAGCACTCCCGCAACCCTTGTGAGGATAAGCGGCTCAGAAAATGGATGGATGGAGAAAAAAATGATCTAAAAATATCTACTGTTTAAAGGGCCATAACACCACAACTATCAATGTCATTTAACTCGTTTTTATTACCCATTTGTATTTGCCATTTTGCATTGTGAGTTAACATTAAGCTTATTGGAAGGCAATGCTGTGTGGTTGTTTTCAATACACAATTTGTAATTCTCTTTGTTTTAAGTTCAATTTGACAGTTGTCGTCTCGAAAAACTAGCAAGTCGGGTCACTCCTATCTCAAGGGACCACTGTATATTTTTCATTTCATTACTTTTTCCTTGCTTTTTTAGTTTTGCAGTGTGATACTGTAAAATGAGGGGTGGAACAGAATGATGTGTCTACTGGAGATGCCAGGGAACGATCAGCTTTTGAACATTCGCCCTTTAGCCTATTTTGTGGTTTTCTTCTCTCTATCTCGCTTGGCACTTGGCTGACAGTGAAGAGGCTTTAAAAGACTTTGCTTCAATCGCCTTTCTCACTGTGGGCTCCAATATGCTTTCGCTCACATTTCCGCATGAAGAGGTTTAAGTGTGACCGCAAGTTTTAAAACCTGGAAACGGAATCTAACTCAACCAATTACGGCCCAGTAACAAATCCTCCCTTTTAAGCTTTGACCCATTCAGTGAACAGACAAATCTATTGCATCAGTGTGTATCATCAGTACACTATGGCATGCAGTTGAAGTACCGAGGCTTCTTTTCTTTAACGATCAAGCTCAAGGACTCATAATAACTGTCCATGGTGCTGAATATAGCATCCGTTTAAGCCCAAAGATATTCATACTGCGGTACGGTGGACGACTGGTTAGAGCATCTGCCTCACAGTTCTGAGGTCCGGGGTTCAATCCCCGACCCCGCCTGTGTGGAGTTTGCATGTTCTCCCCGTGCCTGTGTGGCTTTTCTCCGGGCACTCCGGTTTCCTCCCACATCCCAAAAACATGCATGGTAGGTTAATTGAAGACTCTAAATTGCCCGTAGGTGTGAATGTGAATGCGAATGGTTGTTTGTTTTTATGTGCCCTGCGATTGGCTGGCGACCAGTTCAGGGTGTACCCCGCCTCCTGCCCGATGATAGCTGGGATTGGCTCCAGCACTCCCACGACCCTTGTGAGGATAAGCAGCTCAGAAAATGGATGGATGGATATTCATACTCTGGCCCAACTGAGTGAATTTTCATTTATTTCTGGCTGGAAATGAAACTGCATGTTGCTCTGTTTGTCTGTGTGTTAAGGCAAGATTTACCCTTTTCATGGCGTGAGCTGCTCAAGGTTACGTGGGTACACTGACATTGATGTTACTCTAAAAATAGACCTGCTTCATATGTACTATCCACCATTCCAGACCAAATATTTGTGAAAACACGTCTAATTGGTAAAGGAAGTGCAAATCTTTGATTCAGACAAGACTTCTGTGATTAATGGGCAGTCTTCCATTTTCCACCACTAAATAAACATCATGTCTTCATGTGAGCGTGACAAAATGGATCATTTCCTTTTTGGCAGTTTCCAAATTGATAGTTAAAAAGCTACTTTGAGCAGCTGAGCGGACATGCAGGAGCAAATGTGCACGCTCGGCCCTTTTGATTAAACATCTCTTACGATTCATTATGCACTGAACAACATGTCCCCATTTATTATGGCTGTGTTCCAAACAGGGCGCACTTAGTGCTTTTATTCTGCTGAGGCCACAAGTATTTCTTTTTTTAAGGTATAAATGAGATAGTGGACCTCTTTTTTTTTTTTCATAAAACTGTGTTGTTTGGATACCCAAAATAACCCTGAAGGTGTTCTAATACAAACTCTCCATTCCTCATTCACATCAGAATGCCTCTTCAAACAGACGAGGAACGAGACCGCTACACCATCCACTCCTAATGGCTGCTCGGTGATGCCTGTCAAAGGCGCAGCATGGAATTGGAGACGCAGCGACAGAAAGACAATAATTCAAGTTAAAAATAATGGGAGGCAACGTCAGAGGGCCAAGCTAAGAAAGAGGCGGACGGACGTACGAGACACAGACAGTGAGTGGGAGGGACAGACACATGCATGAGAGAGATGCAGTGTTTGTTGAGATGTCCACCCACGTTCAAAACTTGCACTGTGTGTGAACGAAAGGGGACTTCAATATTTGTGAAATCTACATTTGTTCAGTATCTCTTTAAACACACGAGTTTGTATGCTTGAGGGGAAGGCATGCTCGTTTTGATTTTCTAATAATACAAAAATGGAGGCATTTTGGGATAAACAAACACTTATTGGTCACTTCAAAAGGTACACTTTTAAACTCTACACATTATCTGTATCAGAAATATAAAGATACAACTAATTTCCGATTATAGCATCTTAGTCACAACAACAGGCAAACCGTCTATTGGACACACCATGTTAACAGTGCAGAGTAAAAATATATATGTGTACTATATGACTAATCAAGAGTCAGGAGTGAGCATATCTTGAGTCCAATCATTGTGGTGAGATTCAAAGTGTTGGTTAACGAATCAACGCAACAAGATTTGCCAAAAATGATCGTGTGTCAAAATGTGGAGTCTGGTTGGAACATCCACTTCAACAATAAGTACAACGAAGCAAGAATTTGAAAATCGGACGATTTGTTTAAGTCAGATATTGCCATAGACAATCTGGTCAAAACATGCATTCAAATTAGAGTCAAACAGTACAACTCAAATTGTTTCTCAAAATATGATCACTAGGCTATAATGGCTGTCCTGCAAAAAGACGAGTGAGTACAGCAAAGAATGCTCAGTGAGGAAGAAGAATCCTCGACTGTCCACATTGCCATTGCCAGGACATATTACTCATCATTGATGAAAATCATGAATTTGCAAGTTTCTCAACATATTTCTCAGGAGAACCTAAGACCATACGTCTCCCAACTGAAGTTTAAAAGAAGACTGCTGATGCAACACAACAACGACCCAAAGAACAGAAGTAAATCAACAACTGAATGTATTTGAAAGAAGAAAATACGGCTCCTGGAGTGGCCCATTCACAGTCCTGACCCCGATTCAGATGCTGTGGTAAGACATCAAGAGAGCAATTCACAGTTCACAGCAAGGCATCTCAAGGGTATTGCTGAACTGAAACAGTTTTGTGAAGCGGAATGGTCCAAAATTCCTCCTTTTGCAACTACAGAAAATGTTTGGTTGAGGTTCCTGTGACCAAAAGGAGGCTCAACCACGTATTAAATCAAAATGTTCACACACTTTTCCCACCCTGCACTGTTTACATAATGTGTTCAATAAAAACGTCAACATAATTGTGTGGTATTAGTTTAACTAAACTGTTTCTGATCATTGTCGTGACTTAGATGAATATCAGATCCTATTTTACGATACCAATTTATTTACAAATGCAGGTATTTGCAAAGGCTACATACTTTTTCGTGCAACTGTATATCCATGCTGCCTTGTTGCCACTAATTTCACCTGAAGCAACAGGAGGCAGTGATGACAAGACAAAGTCGAGGCTTATTTCAATGCTGAAGCCAACAGTGTAGAGAAAATACCGTCAGCGTGTGTGACAGTGTGTCTTCAAGCGAATGTGCTCGGAAAGGCCTCTCCTTCCTCCTCCTTCTACTTTTATCAAAATGTAAAAAGAAAAAAAGAAAAAACACCCAATCACAATATCTATAAGGAGTGAGAATCCCATCACAATCATGATTTGCGATACAATTTCAATATCAATATCTGTAATAGTATGACACAGCAATTATACGATAACTAATGGGGTGTCCCAAAAGAATTTACTCACTCTTTAAATGGCCATTACTCATATTCCGTTTATGATTTATGTTTTTATCCACATAGACACACGAGTTACATTAAAGAAAATAACATTTCTGGCAATTGTAGAGCATGAATAATTTACTAGCAGAAAAGTAAACAGTCCAAATTAAAAATACGTGTCATGGGCACATTTTAGGAGTAATGAGTCCATTTTCTGGGACACCCTGTAAATTGGAAAAAAAACAAAAACAATAGATCATATGCAACCCAGGAAGTTAATGAGAATAGAAAGAGTCTGCTAACATCAATTGCAAAGTATACTTTCCTCATAATATGAGGAAATATAATCCTTATATGTCTATGTGTTACATCTTTCTTTCTTCAGGAGAAAAGACAAAGCACCAGAAACCTACCTGACGTCGATACGAAAGGATAACCATACGACACATAACCCCATGGAATGTTATTACTACTGCATATTGATACTAAACTGTAAGGATATATAATACAGCCCCAAAATCGATATTTCATGCTGTACCGTAAAAGCTCCCAATATCAACATTTGATGGCTGTTTACCGAAGAAAGCAAAAATGCAACATTGTGTATCAATTTTCTTCTATTTAAAAATGCTATTAATCGACATTAATCAATTATCAAATTAATTGACTTCTATTTTGATAATCTATTAATTGTTTAGAGACATTGTTTAACTTAAAATTGTCCAAATCCTTGGAATTTCAGCCTCTCAACTGTAAATATTCATGAAAGACAACTGATTATCTTTGTGTTTAATCAAAATAAGTCATTTACAAAAACATTTTACTTTGGTAAACAATGACGTTTTTGCCTATTTTCTGACCTAACAGACCAAACCAGTAACTGATTCATAATCAATTTATGTTTGTGCATGTTCTGCACTGTCAATTTCAAATGATCTCCTTTCTTTGAATAAAGGGATGGAATTTAAAAAAAAAAAAAAAAAAAACGTTTTGTTAATCCGATTCATCGATTAATTGAAAAAAATAATTGACAGATCAATCCATCCATCCATGCATTTTCTGAGCCGCTTCTCCTCACTAGGGTCGCGGGCGTGCTGGACCCTATCCCAGCTGTCATCGGGCAGGAGGCGGGGTACACCCTGAACTGGTTGCCAGCCAATCGCAGGGCACATACAAACAAACAACCATTCGCACTCACATTCACACCTACGGGCAATTTAGAGTTGTCAATTAAGATTAAGCGATTATTAAAATGATAGATAGTTGCAGCCCTAGTTCTTTCCCTCATACAGAACCTTTCCATAATTTTAGTTTGACTTGTATTCACTTTTAAACTTGTTTAACTCTACATTTGGATTTGATGTAGGTAAGCAAAGACTGTTGTGTCAATAAAAAATGTTAATTGTCTCATTACCGGCTGAGGATTTTGAAGTCAATAGAAAGCATGAGGCAGCACGGTGAAAGAGTGCTTAGCACATCTGCCTAACAGTACTGAGGTTCGGGGTTCGAATCACAGATCCGGTCTTACTGGATGAATGGATAGATGGATAGATGGATGGACGGATGGATGGACAGACGGAGATTGTCAATGCATGCAAGTTGACATGTTGGCAGGTTACCTGGCCTCTGCCACCGTACAGCAGTAGCTGCCACTCCGCCGTGAGCTCCTGCAGACCCGCAGCTCCTCTCGAGACTTACGCCGATTAAAGTATTCTGTGAGTTTCCCGAAAGTCGCCATGGTACCTTTCCGAGCCCTTGGTCTCGCGTAATGCTTTTTATGGAGCGCTTTCTTGTCCTTGTGTGCGAAGATGCTTCACCAACCTGTGGACTTGGTATCTCGACTCAGTCGGACCCGGATGCGGTGGCACAGCTCGGCATCAGCCTCCAGTTTGAGTCTCCCCTTGTGCCATCGGCTTCTTATGCAAAGCACTCGATGTACACAAAAATGAAGAAAAAAAAAAAAACGAAAAAGAAAGACCAAACCTCCGCATTGTCTCTCTCTCTCTCGCTCACTCTCATTTGCTACTGCGCACAGTCTCTTAAAATAGTAACGTTTGTAAGTGTCTACCAATCGACATGGCAGGAGCAGTGCCCCCCTGAGGAGGAGAACGAGAGCGACGAAGGGAGAAGAATCCAGACAGAGAAAGAAAGGAGGGAGGGGCTGGATCAGCAGTGGTCCTCTTGTGTGTGGCAGAATAAAGCAGAGCTGCTGGGATGCTTGTACGCAAGCCCCATCCCACCCTCTTCTTTTTCCCCTCTCGTCACCTCTCTCCCTCGTGTTTTTTCCCCTGTCTCTCATGCCCAGATTCTTTCACACTGCACTCTTGATGAGCACACACAGCCTCAACCAATCGACAACGTCTTCACGCTGTCGCACACTATGCTCCGTGTGCATAGATTTTGCACAACGCCTGGGGTGAACCTGCTCCCTCAACACTTTTTCCCCCTACCCAGTTGTGCAGTCTTGCTTGTTCTCTCCCTCCGTGAGCAACAACTGCATGACCGCAATGCATCACCCCCCAAATATCAGATGTGGAGTTGAGAGATTTTAGGTTACTCCCCCGCTACCCTGCTAACCTATCCTCCATTATTCACTGTAAAACTCACCTATTCTGTTTTCGTGCTCAGGTCAAAGCCACTTGAATTCCATCTTGTGGCATTTTGGTGCCAAGAAACTACAGTGGTGCCTTGAGAAACGCGTGACCCGACATACGGGTTTTTCTACATACGAGCCGTCATTTGGACGATTTTTTCTTATGTCGTGACGGTGAATTCAACTGAAAACTCACATCACAACAAGTGTCACTTTGGTAGATAGTGAACAATTCTTCAAAACATTTTGTGGTGATGGCGTTTTGTCAGTGTGCAACAGTATATAAAAGCAATACAAGGTATTATACCAGCTTGAACAATGTGCTTTTGGGTAACACAAGTCAAACAGCATTTTTTTTTTTTTTTTGATTGCCTGAAAAGTAGTGATTTTGGAGATGTGAGGATTCTGCCCAACATTAACGATATATGGTATAAACTGTGTGGTATGCTACGGTAAATAAATATACAGTATGTATGTCTAAATGAATGCCTATTTCTACAGGTATGTACAGACTAGGACTATGATCATGAGTAATATAATACAGTATAAAAAGGCAGGATATGGGGGAGGAGGGCTCTTAATGAACAGCGACTTAGTGTGCCTGCGTCACTTTCAGTCAGGGACAAGTCTCATTGTTATCCTTCACAATGTTCTAAATCCATCTCCTTCAGTGTTTTTTCTCATTTTTTTCTTAGCTCTCCCTGTCCAACTTTCTTCTTACAGCAGCAGGGCAGCTTTGGAAATATCTAATTGACATGCTTAAATCGAGAAAAGGGGGATTATAAAGTCCATGCAAAGTGTCAAATATAAGTACGGTACATATTCAAGCTTCCTGAGGATGCAATTACCTTCTGTTCATATTACTTTTTTTGCATTATTTTTCACAATTGTACATACTGAACACTTCAACCTCATCTACAAATGACCTGACCCATCGGTTTGTTTTAAAAAAAATCTAAGGTGGCAGTATTGTAGGTTTCTGCAGGAGTTCAGCTTCTTGATTATCTTCTCCATCTGCAGGTTCATCACCTGCCTCTCTGTCATGATTTGCTCCGGCCCACCCCCAGCCGGCCATCCATCTCAGATGTAATGCGGCCTGATTAGAGAGTGCATGACGCATAGCCACATTCTGAGTGCACCTCTCTGGTGGAAGGAGTGTGGAAGAATACGACTGACTTACTGTAAAGACCAGATTAAAATGAAAATGACGTCCAATTACTGTAGCAGGGATTCTCAAGTGTGGTAACAGTACCACTAGTGGTATGCGACTCACTCTCGTACCATGCAAAGGAATCACTGAATTCAATATTCAAACTGTACATAAAGTTATAGTTGCAGTGGTTCCCTAACTTTTTACAAGTACCACCTTAAATAAAAATACTTATTATACTTAAGCACAGTGTTAAAGTTCAAACCGTGCATAATGTTGTAGGTGCTAATAAAAATATAAAATACATTCTCAGGAATGAAACCTGTGCCTCATTTTTAATGCACACTTGGGCTTACAACACTTTTTTTTTTTTTTTTTTATGTCGGTCACAAGGTCGACACTTAGAGAAAGAGTATTTTTTGAGTTGGTACTTTGTGAAAAAGTTTGAGAACCACTCTTGCTTTGTTTTGCAGGGAAAATCATGCTTTTTTTCCCCATTCTTCTGTAAATGAGTTTGGAAGCAAGGATAGTGTAATTACATTTACAAGATCACTCACTCCCATAAAGGTTATTTCAAGGGCTGGCATTTCTATTTGAAGAAAAAAAAAATAATGCGTATATATCCTCAAAAAAAATGACCCCGGCTGTTTATTTCCGCAACTGCAGAGAAGATCAAACATTTATTTGAAATAGATGTCTATTGCAAAGCAGGCCTTTACTGTGTTTGTTTTGAAGAGAGGCGTTTAATTGGATAAGACTCCTGACTATGTGAGAATGAACATCTATTAGAACTTTCTTTCTCTTTATTTTAATAAATGAGACTGCAGCTCTTTGGTGTCTTGAGAAGCACAGTTATTTATCACCATTAGGAAAAGGCACAAAGGACAGACAGAATAATATGGTAGTAATGTCCTCCTCTGACCCACTGCAACCATTCACAATTGCTCTCTTTTTTGTGTCTCGACTGCATTTGGCTCTAAAATGGCTTGGGCTGATGAATTAATCATGTACTGCTGTATTTCTGGGGCTATTTTCACGCAGGATGATAAAAGCCATTGCGTGTTCAAGTTTTGCCATATTTGGATAAAATGTCGAATGTGTTCAAATGAACCACACACTTACATGTTCACACGGCGAACGCACACAATCACAAAAAGGTGACGTCAATATCCATTTGGGTGTGTGTAAATAATGACCAGACCTTGTGTACTGCACAACAATAGAAGTGCACAAACTGTACAATAAATCCCAGCAATCAGTCTCCGGGCAACATTCCACTAAACGGCTTATTTCACAGACAAACAAGGCCATCCGAGGAGAATGTCAGTTTAAATTAAAAAAATTAAAAAACAAAAAAGAAAGAAAGAAAAGCTCCCTCCTGTAATTACTGCGACAGTGTGCATCAGCCCTCCGTGATGGGACTCCACAGATGGGACCATTGATATCACGTGATGGACTCGCACAATCTCATTCATTCAAACGAACTAAAATGTGCTGAAAAGAATCCTTGAAACTCTCATAGAATGCTGAAGGAGCTCAATGCAGACGTTCAGTCCCCTGACTATATATATGCACTACATGTGAGTCATCAGAAAAGGTGCAATCGAGGGATAGGATAGATCGATATTCGATAAGATAGATGAAATAAGGAAAAGATACAGAAGGTGAGAAAGATAGGGAGCAGATAGAGAAAGCGATTGAGGGCTTACAAGAGCTATAGAGAGCAATAAATAGAGATATATGTACAGATAGAGAGGGAGATAGAGAGTGAAAGGGATTGAAGAATAGAGTTAAACGGGTAAGAGAGAGGACAATATAGAGAGGGAGAGATAGCTAGAGAGCAACAGATACAGAGAGAGAGAGTGCAAGAGAGAGCGGTAGACTGAGAGAGCGCCACATAGAGGTAAAGAGAGAGCTAGGGAGCTAGAAAGAGGGAGCGAGGGATAGAGTTAGACCAATCAAGAGCAAAAGACAGAATGATAGAGAGGGTGATAAAGGGAAAAAACAAAACTAAGCTAATCAATTATCAAATTAATCGATAATGATTTTTGATAATTGATTAATCGGTTACAGATGTTGATCAACAGGTTAATGGATTATTAAAATAATCATTCGTTACAGCCCTGCACATATTATTACTTAGATAAATCTATGCTTCCACATTTGTTATTCTGCCCATTTATTACATTGTAAAGCTCCGATCGCGCCGTTCTTGTGACAATTAGCCTTGAGAAACCTAGTAAAAGATATAAGCACTGCATTACGAGTACATTCCCATCAAAAAAAAAAATCACAGACGTGCACATAAATTATCATCAACATGGCTAATATTCAAGGCTTCGTCGTGGGCCGCATCAAGCAGCTATTTGTATCATTGATAATAATCAGTTTCTCCATGGTGATAAATGTTTATTATCATTATTTTAAGACAAAAGATGTCCTTCGTGTGACTTCAAAATGATGAGCGAGGGGAAGCAAAGACGGAATGATTTGCAATGAGACAATTTGGTATACTTGGTGATCAGGTGAAATGGTTGATCTCAGGTGACTAATGGATACAATATAGTGTTGTATTTGCATCGTTGAATTTAGTGGACATATCACAAAAATTATAATTTTAACATTAAAAAACAAACAACTACTACTCATTTATAACTATTTTGTTGCATTTCTGTTTCACCAACAAGTACTTTAGGAGCGAGGCTTCAGAACTGCGGGGGTGCTTGCTGACGCCGCAGAATGCTCGTCCGCTCTCTTTGACGTGAAGCATTGGCGTGCAATCCGTGATCGACGTCAATATGAAGCCATTTGGGAAATCTAGGCAGTGCTGAGCAGCAGTAATGTCACAATGACAGATTTTGTTGTCGTCGCCGCTTATGGGAGGTAATAACAACATGCCGCTTGCATTTAGCCAACGGGCAGATTGTGATCAAGCTGCAAACACAAGCCCATTCATAATGTAGCAGCAGTCTGGGAGTGAAGCGCACTTGTCGGGATGCAGGTTCGGTATTTGTTTGGTTTATTGGCGGTGACGGCAGACAAGCGGGCTTCCTCTTCCTCCTCCGCATTTGTTTGATTTGTATCACGGCTCAGCCCTTGAGACGCATGTTTACAGTGTGCTCATCTCAATTCATTCATGTCGAGTGCAAGGACGCTGCTTGCGATTCAGTGGAGAGGGCGAACTAGCGCTACCAAACGGAAGAATGGTTGCGGCCATTCGCCGAGCTGTGCGTAATATAAAACAATATTTCATATAAAAGGCTGTCAGGAGCATACTTAAAAATTACCTGTCACAAAAAGGCTACTGAACCACTCACTCACACACACACACACACACACACACACACACGTAAAAGAGCATTTTAAATGACTATTTAGGCCCAAAAATGTAAAATCTTGTACACGTTGTATTGTGGAGACGATTTAATTTTTGCCCACCAAGTCATTTTCTGGGGCTCCACGGATTTGAGTCCAACCTGCCGCCCAAAAAAGTAGTGAGACAGAATTGGGAAGGAAAGAAACGTAAAAAAAAAGAAATCAACCACATGATGTGCAACAGAGGGCAGTCAGCTGGACATTAGTTATTTGCAAAAACAAAAGCAGCGAGGTAAAATTTGTGTCTTACGAACGGTTTTGTGAGGAAAACGGAAATAACAGTGAGCAATAGGATACAGGTCATCGGCAACAGCACAATCTAAAGTTATAGTGCTGTTGTGGAACAGAAAAAGAACATGACACCTTTAGGTACAGGGACAGTTTTTGTTATTGTGAGGACAACAGTGGGTGATGAATATGTTTTGAGCTGACAATTGACCATAAAAGTGGAATTTAGCAGAACGGAGTCTGACTGATGAGAAATTGAATGTTTAAAAGTGACCACATAATTCTCACCCCTACTTCCGATGTAGCTTCAAAGGTAATAAACCCAGAGAGCGACATTATTGTACTGCCCTTATAGTTTTAAAAGCCCTAAATGTTCCAAAGAAGAAGTTTACTCTGCTTCATTGTGTTGCTATAACGGGATGGGCATAATAATCAATTAATTGATCTGTAAAAATCCTTTCCGTGGAATGAAATGGTGTAAATATATACTATAGCTTGTAAACAACCGTAATGACAAACAGATGCAAGTAAATGGCGCTGTTACATCACTTTCGAGTCGAGATAAGCACAGCTTTCAAGTCAAAGATAAAGATTAGGGAGTGACTCTCAGCTTGTCACGTTGAATGTGGGAGAGAGCAAAATCCACCACTTTAGAAGTCAGACAATTTTAGTCACCCGTCACTCCAACAGAGTGTGTATGTGTATGGTATGAACAGAATATGTGTTGTGGTAGGTCGTCGAAAGTGTGTGTCGCAATCGTGAGGAAGGACGGTGCAGTTCGTGGGGTAAATGACGACCGGCATGCAAAAAAGTCACTGATGTTCGAGCCATGCGGTGAGTCATCGTCGCTCATGGCGCGTTCTAGAATTGTTCATCTGGAAATAAATCCTTTTTTTGCCATCAAAAGCGCTTTCTCAGTCTTGTTTTATAATATGAGGCGTCACAACGGCAAAAACTCGTTTTCTCTTTTTTTTCTGGTGAAAGAAGTCGACACTTTCTTTTGATAGGTTGGCTGCTTATATTGTAATAGGACTATATTCTGGTGGGTCTTGGAACATCAATCAAAATGGCAATATGGGGAAGTCTGCTTTGAAAAGGGCTGGCAGTGAATGGGTTAAACTATGCATCCACAAGTTGTATATGTTATATGTGCGTATTTACTTTTTGTGACATTTTTGCTTGGTGTTGTGTTTTTCTAATGTAAAATCTGTGCCTTTGCTCACTAAAGTTTAGCAAACACAGTACTATAGTATCAACTAGGTGCTGGTGTCCTTGTTGTTGCAATTTTATAAGAACTGTAACAATGTAATTAAACAAAATCAGTATCACCACTAGCCACGTGAGAATGAATTTCAAACCATCCAACTCATGCGGGCGACTCCTTCAGAACGTAACCTTTGACTAAAAGGTGGAACTGAATGGCTGTGTCGCCCTCTAGTGGCCCTTTGGTGGCTATTCACCTCAAACTACACAGCAACCCTCATTATTTAATCTCCTCCAGTTAACACCAATTTGAATTGTCAAATAATTCTTCACTTTAGAATGCAAGACAACCATCGCAATTGACTATTATTCTAATTGTGTGTGTCTCTGTGTGTAACTATCGATACAAACTGAGAGTGCAGCACACACAGTGATGCAGATGTCTCAAAATAAATTGCTTGACAGAGGGCAAGGTAAGTGCTAACCTAACCTGCGTGTACAATCCTGGGTGTATGTGAGTGCACATATATAGGGGGGCATTCAAAGCCTCTCTTTTTCTTCTTTTCCTGTTGTGATGACTCACCGATGAATCACAGATTGCGCAAGTCAAGAACCTCTAACACTTGATCGTTCGGCCCGATGCCGCCGCATGTTGGAGGCGTGACGTCAAGATTAAGGGAAAGCGAGTCTTGGGGAGTGCTGACATAATGAGACACTGTGTCACAGTCAGTGTGGAAGGCTGGATCCCTCGAACTTTAAATGAATGGGTTGAGGTGTAGTAAGCAGGAGGTGTTATTCACCATTTGGAATTCTGCAACCCCAATTCCAATGAAGTTGAGATGTTGTGTTAAACATAAATAAAAACAGAATACAATTATTTGCAAATCCTGTTCAACCTATATTTAATTGAATACACTACAAAGACAAGATATTTAATGTTCAAACTGACAAACCTGATTGTTTTTAGCAAATGATCATGAACATAGAATTTTAGGGCTGCAACACATTCCCAAAAAGCTGGGACAGGTGGCAAAAAAGACTGAGAAAGTTGAGGAATGCTCATCAAACACCCGTTTGGAACATCCCACAGGTGAACAGGCTAATTGGGAACAGGTGGGTGCCATGATTGGGTATAAAAGGAGCTTCACTGAATTGCTCAGTCATTCACAAGCAAAGATGGGGGGAGGTTCACCTCTTTGCAAACAAGTGCGTGAGAAACAGTTTAAGGACAATGTTCCTTCAATGTACAATTGCAAAGAATTTAGGGATTTCATCATCTACGGTCCATAATATCATCAAAAGGTTCAGAGAATCTGGAGAAATCACTGCATGTAAGCGGCAAGGCCGAAATCCAACATTGAATATCCTGACCTTCGATCCCTCAGGCGGCAATGCATCAAAAACCGCAATCAATGTGTAACGGATATCACCACATGGGCTCAGGAACACTTCAGAAAACCAATGTCAGTAAAGCCATTTATCAACAACACCCAGAAACGCCGCCGGCTTCTCTGGGCCCAGGCTCAGAGATGGACTGATGCAAAGTGGAAAAGTGTTCTGTGGTCCGACGAGTCCACATTTCAAATTGTTTTTGGAAATTGTGGACGTCGTGTCCTCCGGGCCAAAGAGGAAAAGAACCATCCGGACTGTTATGGACGCAAAGTTCAAAAGCCAGCATCTGTGATGGTATGTTGCTGTGTTAGTGCCAATGGGATGGTTAACTTACACATCTGTAAAGGCACCATTAATGCTGGTACATACAGGTTTTGGAGAAACATATGCTTCCATCCAAGCAACGTCTTTTTCATGGACGCCCCTGCTTATTTCAGCAAGACAATGCCAAACCGCATTCTGCACCTGTTACAACAGCGTGACTTCGTAGTAAAAGAGTGCGGGTACTAGACTGGCCTGCTTGCAGTCCAGACCTGTCTCCCATTACAAATGTGTGGCGCATTATAAAGCGTAAAATACGACAACGGAGACCCCGGACTGTTGAACAGCTGAAGCTGTACATCAAGCAAGAATGGGAAAGAATTCCACCTACAAAGCAGTCGGGGCCGGGGATTGAACCCAGGTCCTCAGAACTGTGAGGCTGACGCTCTAACCAGTCGTCCACCGTGCCGCGTCTTTGTAGTGTATTCAATTAAATATAGGTTGAACATGATTTGCAAATCATTGTACTCCGTTTTTAATTTATGTTTAACACAATGTCCCAACTTCATTGAAATTGGGGTTGTACACCAGGGGTTCTAAAACTTGTTGGGTCCAGTGAGTACTGACAGGGGATGATTTTTTTTCCTCATAATCCTAACACCAACGAAGCAATATCACATGAGAAGGAGTGATGATGTTGTACTGTATGATCTCATGGTTATGATTCAGTCGTCGGCACGAGACCGCAGTTTGTATAACCAGTGCTTTGTAAATGAATGAGTTGAGGTTTCGTAAGAAAGGGCATGCAGGAGGCTCCAGTCACATTTTGGAATCGCTCACAACTAACCGGAAGAAATGTGCAATTCCCAGCGACGTACTTGACTGCACACAGAGAAATCCAACTCTTAGAGAGGATGTAAACGCACCACATCTGACAATGGTAGTGCTGTTTCTGCACAAATATGTAGAAAGGAGAACATACTCTAAATGTGACACAGTAAATCTCATGTAGAGTACCTGGAAGCCAAGTACTAAAAGTGTTACATAATTATTACTATTATTTATTTGCATGCAACTATGGACATTTATTTAAATTACGTTATATTTTAGACTTCACTCTCAATGCAGTTACTTCAGCTTTAAAACTCTGCAACAAACTGCTGAGCCAAAACTGTTAAATCCGAGTCCCAGAATTCCCGATGGCTTTGGCTTGATGATACACCCCACAATTGAATACACCTGCTGTCCCACAAAGCTATAACTCACTGTAGCCATGAGACAAAGTGGACAGGGTTGAGCAATGCAGGCTGCCACTGAGCAACTAATAGAATAAAACGATTCTCCAGTCCCGGTGCCATGTCGGAGCTAAGGAATGGGCAACAACAGTTCCAGGAAACCCCAAAATAGAGTCAGGAAGTGCATTTAGTAAAGCGCAATGAACACATGGTCACAGACTGTACAATAAAAATTAAAATTAAAATTATAAATGTGTAAACTGGACTTGCGGGCAAATAAAGACATGATCTCACTTACTCGATGAGTTGCTCCATTCCAGCAACCTGGGGCGGGAGTGGCTCCCCAGGTTTGGCATGGAAGTCCTTCACTTTCTGTGGTGAATTTATGACCGTCACCTAAGAAAAGTAAAAAGGAGAAATTCATATTTTGGATTGAAAGCATGCAGCCATGTCTGAAGTACTCCTATTACCAAATAACTGCCTTAGTAAGCTATACACAAAAATTGAGTCTCAAAGTTGTCTTCAGTAGAATTCCCAGTGATACACAAAGAAAACTGAGTTTCATAAATTGAATGGGTAGCAACAAAATGTGATTTGCTTGCTCAAATATGCACCCAACCCAAACTGCCAATACAAAAATCTAACCAAGATGAAATATGTTAAATCAAGCAAAGTATGCTTTCTCTTTGTCTAACAACATATTTTTTCTTACCAGCCAGGGTTTGTGTACAAGTATTTCACTTGCTTTAAATGTTTCTGTTCTATTTGTCAGGTAAATGTACTTCAATTAAATAAGATAATCATCATTTAACAACTTTTTTTTTTTCTTGATGCAGCGTAGACGTTCTTCTCGGTTGGCAAACCTTTCAGAAGACCCATCAAGCTGACCTCTTTCACCCCGGAGGAACACTTTACCGTGAACCAAATTAACATTATTCATCATAACGCAAGCTAATTATGCAGCTCCGCTGCACTTGAATACACCACGTACTGGTGGCGGAGCCTTTCTTGCTCTGAACCCGCATGTTAATTAGGTAGAACATCTGGCGAGAGAGAGGAAACGTGTTGTCAGGTCGCAGGATGCTCCCTTGATCCAGAAGTGCAGAATAATTTGGGAAGGTGAACTTTAGTTCAATTTGGGACACGTGCTTCACCCTGCTTGTATCCGACAGAGGTGGGAGAGCAAGTCACATATGTGTAACCCGTTGGTACGTCTCAAGTCTTAACCTTCAAGTTACAGGCAAGTCCCAAGTGACTGTGGCAAAAATCCAGCAAGTCCAGTACGAGCTCAATTTCAAGCCAGTTGAGTCAAGTCATTACTTGGGTTGAAGCCAGTCATAAATCAAGTTATACAATCCTGTCACAACATTTATTGGTCTTTGCACATTAAACTTTGCACTCAGTCGCTGTACTTGTGTTAGTTAGATGGACTAAAACATTCGCATTCACGTTTTGTTCTTCATGGACCCAAGACAGTCTCTGTATTGTCTATTGCTTTATTGTCTTTTCAATTAAAAGCATAATCGACAAGGCTTGGTTAATGTTTGACCATGCAGCTATCGGTAAGCGAAACTGTCAAGTTAACATAGCTTGTCTTTCTGGGTTTTAGAGCGACACATGAAGTTGGGAGTTATGTTTACTGGCATTAGGATTCGGAGGGGGGGGGGTCCTTCGAGGGGTTAAATGAAAATAAAAATCCCCTGGAAGGAGCTCCTGTTCCCAAAAAGTGCAAAAACTCTTTCTAGCTAAGCATGCCCAACGACACGCACTGTAACATGGAGCTGTGGGAGGCCGCTGCCTGCCTGTGCCATTAAACATGCATAAGAAACAGATGTAACTTTGATGTAGACCTGTTACTGTAGCCTCATGAACAAAAGTGTGCATCCGCGCATGTATTTACGCGCTTCTGTCAATGGGCTCAAAAAGCCCTACGGGCGCAAACCAGGCTGCTGCATGCCCTCGACATATGATGAGAGATAAATAATGAACGAATGGAATGCATGATGCATATTGTGCACTCACAATATTAGGTACAACTCATGAGATCCCCCAAAAAATTCAGTACGTTATCTAAGCTTTTTGAAGTATTTTTCCCTAATTTCTTTTGTAAAACAGTTCATTTGAATATGAATGAATGACAATACTCATGTTGTAGAATTAAAATATTCTGGTGAAATTACTTCTCCTTAGTGATGTAATAACCATTACAGAAACATATAAAAATGATTTCGTGCAGTTAATTTAAGGAAGCTGTGGCATAAGGCTGACATTAGGTGGTGGTCTAACAAGTTATGTGCGCCCTTTACAGTAACTCACACATTAAGTCAAAATGGACCCCACACCACACATCTCACTAGAAGGCAGTAAAAAAATGTGTTTTCTCCCCAGGCAACCAGTGAAGAATGTGAATGGAAATTGTACAATTAAATCAAAGAAAAGTACAATATTTCTACAATATAGTTTTAACAAATATAGTGACAATAAGTTTTACAAACGTGATGAGTGAAAACAATGTTGAACATGTTTTAGACAGCAAGTTTTTATTGGCAGCAGGAGAGGATGCTGATGATGTGATGCGAATGAAAAGCATGGCACCGGTTCATGAAGCTGTCATCTTTAAGCATGCGCACTTGTGAAAACTTCCCTTGCACAAGAGTACAAACCTGTGTAATAACAATGAGTCACCCGCTTCTGATGAATCACATGGATGTCAGCAGCTGATTGATATGCTTTGTGCATGATGGTGTGCAGCAACATTGGTAGTCGTGACGTAAACAAAACCCAACATATATTCCCTTCTGGCCATGTGCGTTGGCTTTGACCCCAAATTTCCAACATCAACATACATACGTTGCCCACACACATCCTTTTTTCACCCTTTTTTCTCTTTGGACAATTGCAGAGGTGGGACAAGTACTCACACTCTGTACTTCAGTCGAAGTACAGATACTTGTGTTAAAAAAAATGAATGGTAAAAAGTAAAAGTACTGATTCAACTTCTGTACCAACAGTAAAATATAGGATTATTTGATGACCACCATGCCAACCGCTATCTAGCCTTGAGGTTAATGCTAGGCAAAGTCAATGCTGTTTTAGCTCAAGTCAGCCAAAATGTCAACTATCCGCTATATGCGGAACATCACGTGACCAAACCCATAGCTGACTTCCTGTGTATGCTACGCGAACTAGCATGACCACAGTTTGATTACATGATTGTTTGAAGCCGAACTTGCCAAAATGTTGTTTTCTTTAAGGCTGGTGTCTTTGGACAAAAGTTAAACACATGTATATCACTTATTTATACCAAAACGCAAATGAAGCACAAATATCTAATATTGTCATCTTTGGTGGCTCTGTGGTAACATCATGTGTTTGAAAAAAAAAATAAAATACATTGTAGACATTTAAACTCACTGTAACTTTGCCATTGACCTGAACAGGGAGGAAGGGCTAGATTCCGGGTCATTAAGTCAAACAGTCTTGGTTGTATGTCCACTGAGTTTTCATTTCTCACACAGTCAGGCGCTTAGAGATGTTAGAATTGTATACGGATCAGAGTTGTTTATGATGGCCACTTTGACATTGTGTCATGTCTTTGCCACTCCATCCAAAGTTTCTCTAAATGTGGTCGTTTTAACCTTTATCTAAGAAGATTGAAAAATGTATAACATAGGTGTTCGTAACAGAATAGGCTGAAACAGAAAAAAAATGAAAACGAACAGTCGAGTCGATCTACTACTCTTTCCTTGCTTATCCTCCTGATCTGAACCTCCAACATGGCAGACAAAGAAATACCGATCGCGTGATCGACAACTATTCATACAATAACCGTTTTGTTAATTTGACAATTCTCAGCAAATTAGTGTCCCTCTATTATTAAATTACTGTATATAGTGCTTATACTCAGATGAAAAAGTAATCATGTTACATTGTTGTTTTTATAAACCAAGAACTAGCTAGTTGGCTCAGGCTTTAATACTACCAAAATAATGTGATCTCATAGCTTTGCTAATGTTGTGAAGTGACTAAAAAAAAAGTTGAAATTAGCTAATGATAAATTAAAAAA
Organism: Phycodurus eques; assembly: GCF_024500275.1. NCBI lineage: Eukaryota > Metazoa > Chordata > Actinopteri > Syngnathiformes > Syngnathidae > Phycodurus > Phycodurus eques. The sequence continues at coordinate 6,465,278 of NC_084543.1, read as the reverse complement.
AATACACCTTACTTGTATTTCTTTTTCAGATTAAATGGAGATTTGTTTTAACACCACAAGCTTGTGGCCGACAACAAACAATTTTCTTTAATAAAGCCAAGGATTGGGAATATCTGAATCAGTTGTCATCATTGTTAATGCTTTACTTTCCACCCTCCTCCATGTAGTTGCTGTAACTGTTCTTTTTTTTTCCATCGTATAAGACCCCAAGATCTCAGCTGGGGCTGACTTTACCTCTCTATTTACGTTGTGTTGTCATGCGTGTGCGTTAAAATAAAAAATAAAAATAATAAGTATAAACTACAGATGTGTTTTCAAATGTGGGGAGCAAAAGTAAAAAGACATAAGGACAATCAAATAACCAGGTAAAGTACAGACACCTGAGAAATCTACTTCAATACAGACTAATAAAGCTATTTGTGCCTTGTGACTTGCCACAAGTGCACAATTGTGTGGTTCACTCTCCATTGTGGAAGAAGCCATATGTCATTTCCACATGTGTGCTGGCTGTAAAACAGCAAAGGGCTGACTGAAAGCATCCCTTTCCTGGCTATAGCTGGGTCACAAAGTGTCTCATATAAACACAGGACACACCTTAGCCCAACACATTGCACATATCCCTTTCCCTGACCCCCTTTTCTCCCCCCTTTGGACTACTTCAGTCCCTCCCTGTACAGTACTCCTCTTTCCGTTTTGCCAGGGAAAAGGTGACTAAATGTGAGTGTCAATGCATCCATCAAACCAAGCGAAACAAAATCAATTTCTGTGCTAGTTTTAGAATGTTTAAGCACTTTGGCGGGGTGGTTTGTAGAAACAGAGATGTTGAAAGACTCAAGTTGGCGTCTTTTGTGTACCCCCAAAGCCCCAACGTGCTCGCTCTCGGTTTGCCTTAGCATTGTCATGACAACAGTGTGTAGGCAACCACACAAAAAGTTTACTAACTTGGAGCTCGTCGGCCACTTTGAATAAGTCTCTGGAGCCTAAATGACGGAATGTTTTTGTTAGCGTCCCAGCAGAGCAACAAGTGCTGAATCAACAAGTGTTGACAAAAAACAAAAACAACAACGAAAGGTGCATCCACTTTCTTACCTTTTACACGGGAGGTGGGTTCAGGTTTCATTCGCAAGACCTCTTGAAGCGGTGTTAAAATAATATTTCGTCCATAGTTTTCGTGAGTTGTACATTTCCAGAGAAGTTTAAGCGAGATTTCTCCTCCGGCGTGGACAGACGCGGACAGCCGTAAATCCAACGCGACATGTGGGGTCGTCCGGTGACGTTTCTCCGCCCAGATTTGTGTTTGGTTCGATGGGAGGATGCTTTGCCCCGCCCGCCTCACTCGGGCCAGGGATTTAAATCACGCCAACCCCAGAAGTGCATGGTTTGTGTCTGTTGCTTGACGGCCACCATAATGGCGAAATAATAATAAACAATTGTTGTTGTTTTTTTAAACCTCAGATTCTCAGAATTACCCTTAAATTGAGATGTTTCTTGTGTTTTATAGCAAGATGGGCATAAAAAATAATAATTAAAATCGCAGTCAATTATTATGAGTGATTGCCCAAAGGGCAATTATCCTAATGAGACATTTAAGGTCCTCCAAGGGATCATTGGGGAATTTACGGGCCAGGCCTAATCCTTTGAACTTGCTTGGTTCAAACAACACGGGTGACACCAGTATTAAGAGATAATCCACACTCACAGAACGTTTCACATGCTAAATTACTCTTTATCCTAATTAGATCTATATTTTACCATGGGTTTAAAAAAGAGAAACTCCAGGAAATGTAGTTGTTTTTGTGGTTTATAACAAAAACAATGACATTATTATTAAAATTTTACATTTCGCTTTAATTAGACTGTTTGAGTTAATGACATGTCTAGTACTGTACTGTAGAGAAGTGATTCTTAGTGTGGTCTCTGTACGACTTGTGGCAAAAGAATTACTGCCCAAGTACAGTTCAATTGTATTTAACTTTGAAGTTTAATCTGCATGAAATTGTCAAAACGATTTGTTTTCGAACATTTAATGAAGGATGTAGTTTACTTCGAAGACTAAATCTAACATTAGATCATCAAAAACGATAAAGACAAGTAGCAGTATTGGAAATGGAGTAGGAAAAAATAAAAACTTGTATATCCTTTCCCCAATATTACATTTCATCTATTGGTTTATAAATGATTCCATTGTTGAAAATGATTTCCAACACGAATAAACATGTTTCTTCAGTTTGCTTCATAAAACGAAATAACAATCACAGTGTATTGCAATATAAATAACCATATAGTACTGTTACAAAATATATAGGCATACCACTAAAACTACTCTTCCAGATAACCATCAAAAGATGGATTATTTTTGTAATTCTTTCGACTAATCGACTAATATTTGTGCTTTGGGTTTTTTTTGTATCAAATTATTTAGGCACCATTTTATGTAACTTTTATGTGGAATACATTTTAATTTAATCATGACAAGTATTTTTCCCCCCTATGATTTAAGCACAATGTTGATGCTCACTGAAACGGATTGATGGTACATACTTCTGGACTTTAGGTGGCAGTAAAAGGCTGTAAATTTACTGGTAGAGAAAAAAAATATGTACATAATTTAGATTTTTTTTTAAAGAAAAAGAATTCAATGTGTTAAAAGGTAAAAATCAGAACGTCTGCATTTAAAAAAAAAATCTGTTCTTTAGCAAAGAAGAAAGAATTCGTCCCCGGATATCCTTGTTGTAAACGTTTGTATTGATTCTGGGAAATGTCGTTCTCTTTCTTGATATTCTCGATATGGTCTTACGTACGCTCATTGGAGCTACGCGAGCTACATTTGTGATACACTACGCATTTAACGTACACTCGTCTTGAATTTTCTCCGTAGTGATCCCGCTTGCTTCTGAGGCTGTTCGAGGTAAACCTACGCGGTCTCGTCAGTTGGCTTCTGTACCTGACGGGTTGTAAATATCCTCGTACGCGTTTGTCACAAATGTCTGGGACGTGTTTGGGGAGCGGAGAACGCGCAGTCCACGGAGGGAACGTTCCTTACGGCCGCAGCGCGACACGGGAACAACTTAACCTCTCGATGGCTGTCAAAAGTTAGCGCCGCGACGACAAAGACGAGGAGACTCATCTGTCCCTCCGCTTCGACGCGAGGTGAGAATTGCTGATGTTCGAATGGACTCGCGGTGGTCAACTTCATTCCGACCGTGTTCGTGGCTTCGATCGAAAGGTGGCGTCTTTGTTTACAAGCTTCCGTCAGCTGGCTACGCTGTCAAGCTAATGTTGGTGTCACTGGGCACGTTTCCTGGGTTACCACTTTTGTCCGCTCTTGGACTTTTTACGCGAGACTCGTGTCAAACACATTTCAAATCACACAACTTCGAAAGAAGAGTGGGTATAAAATGACAACATGCGTTCCCTTTATGAGCCCAATTAGCCTTTCGGGGCAGGGGCAAAGGTCTCACCTTGCTTCCTGTGTTTGTTTACAGCTTACCCGAGGCCATGAACAGCTTATGTACTTGAGTTAAATACTGTACTTTAGTGTTATTATCAGTATTATTAGTCCTTGTTGCACCAAATATTCCGAGTTTAGAGTTTTCCACTGTGTCCGTGGTGCATCTTAGGCAGGAGGAAGTTCTTCTGCAGGTGCTATTTGCATCGTTTTCCAAGTGACGGCCTACAATACGGTGTGAAATTAGCCTCCACCCTTCATTTCCTCTCCATCCCAGGGGGAACACAAATGAAATCCATCCTCCCTCTCCCCTCTCTCCCCAGCCTGGGAACGTTGCACAGCTGCTGTATGCAGAGTGACAGGTGGCCCTCGGACAGGTGCACCACGGACAAAGAGTTACAGCTCTTGCCCTTTATTGATTTAGCGATATCGCTGAGTTATGACTGTCTGAATAAAACACGCGTGATTAGGAAAGTATGAGAACAGCGCAAGGCGATTGTGTAAACCTGCCCTCGCCTTTTTGATAAGGTGTTAACCTTGGCGATGGGTAAGGAAAATGTTGTACCCCACTGTACCTGATACTCTAATATCTGAGTAAGAGGGCAAAAAGTGACCAGAAAAAAAATATAATGCCAATACATTTATAAGAGGAAGACAGTACTGTATGTGCCCTGCGATTGGCCAGCTTACTCAATCGCTCTGGAAAATGGATGGATGGGTAAAGTTGTAACAATCCAAGAAAAAAATTGTAGTATTACAAGGAAAATGTAGACTGAAATGCAATAACAGCAGTTGTCATTCTCTAGATACCTTGCCTTAATAAATCAGGCACAAAGGTCATTAAACTGCTCATACTTATGATGGTGTTGTTAAATACAGAGAATTCTAATTGTTATACGTTACATGTTGACTTATATTCATGCTAGCTAAAGCTTGTAGGGTTACGACTTCATTATCATAAAATTACAACTTTTCTCGAGAAATAATGCATTTTGTTCTGATAACGTCTCATAAAAATAAGATTTTTCCCATATCGTGGAAACTTTACTTTTATTTTTCCAACTTTTTAGCATGACTTTGACAACTTTTTCTCAAAACATGACAACCTTATACCCCTAAAATTTACATTACAACATTCTTGTAAAATAAAATGTTGGCCTCAAGGACTTTATTATTGTAAAATAATGACCTTTTCTTGCATCATAAAACTTTTTCTCTCCTAACAATATGCCTTCTTTTGGAAAAGAATATCTTTCTTTGCACTTATAAAGTGTATTCAGTTTTTTTTTTGTTATGATAATTATAACCTCCTAATCTTTCGTTATAGACCTTGCTCCTTTCACTCTCTCTGTCTGATTATTTTCTTATCATTTTGCTGCGAGACAGCACGATAGCTGTGGTTAGAGGGGGTGCCAGTTGCATTAGGCAGATAACTGCCTGCTTGTGTGTGTATACTGAATGACCTCTTGTCGGGAGAAATAGGCAGACATTTCTTCGAAAGCAGTCATCACGTTGCCTTTGAACTGTTCCTGGCATGCAAGTTATTATTGAATTGTATCTCTCATTATTCTCAGCATGCTTCTCCTGTCTCTTGTCTGCGAAAGGGTTAACATTTTTCCTCGTACTCCCGTATTGCATTCCTCATAAAAACGCTCTATTCTCAGACTTGCAACTTTATTGTGTGGCCCTAATATACTCTTTTATGGCTTTGCACCGAAAAACAACAAGCCAAACATTATTAGGATCTGCATTCTTTTTACATGTCAAAGCCATGGGAGCGGATGTACTAGATAAACCAGTTTGAGTGTGAGCAACACGTTTATTGAAGTAGCTCGTCATGCTCATAACAGACTGTCACCAACACGCCCTTTTTTTTCGGCGAAACCGAGCAGAGTTACCGTCAAATGAGTGCGTCTGCGACCAACCGATTAATGCTTAACTCGCTGCGGTCCGAGCAATGAAGATGTACCGGCAAATATGTGAGTCGTGTCAAGTTCTGGTTAAATTGTAGCCTATGTGTGTGTGTGTGTGTTTTTTTTTTTTTTTTTTTTTTTTTTTTATAAATGTGGCTTCCTCCGGGTGAACAATAAATTCAACGAAGGAACAAGAGATCAGGAATGAGGTCAACAAAGTGATATGAAGTGGAAGAGAGAGGCGAGTAGGGAAAGTTTGAAGACTTATCTCAGTAATGCGAAGGGACAGCTGAGCAGTGATGAGGAGTGCGGTCACCACCATCTTCCTTTTAACCCTTTGGTAGTCTTCTAGAAATACTCGTGATTGTTTGTGGTTCCTCTCTGCCATAGATGAATTAGATTGACAGTTGGTTGGACTTCAGGCATACGTGTGTGGACGTGAATGTAAAGGGTCTGCTTTTAACTTTCACCCATATCCTTGTGCTTCTGGTTCATATGCTGCCATTTGATAAATGTTTGATAATAGTTTTCTAACTAATACACGTGACTCATCCATTTCTTATAACAAAACATGCACTGGCGTTGCCAGAAAATGTGAGTGTGTGTGCACTCTCTCTCTCTCTCGCTCTCTGACACACACACAACACACACACATTCAAAATCAATACAGTCTCTGTATCGCTTGTTAAAAATCTGGTATGTACGGCAAGCGTTGTTAGGTACGTTAAACACAAGGCTTAGCTTGGGCGCGTTTCTACATGCGACCGTGTCCTTCCACTCGTTTTTGGGGGGTTTACGTCTCTGGCAACGGCAGCTGAAAACACGTTTCTCAGAGTTGAGAATGAACACTCGCGCATTGCCGCGGAGGCTCCAAATGTTAGGCTACGTTTGAAAGCTGCCAACTCGCTTTGCATTGCCATCAGATGCGTGTGGTAAACTACTTTTACAGGATATGATGTGACCATACGCCAATGAGCAACAGCGTTTTCTCGCTTCGATTTTGTTTTTATTCTTTTTCATCTTTACCTCACCGTTAGAGACTTCAATAAATAGTTTGACATACTATCACTTCAGTTGTCGTATCACAGTTTTATTTTATAACTTGTGTTATACGTGAGAAGCTGACTTGTACTTTTGACTCGCTTTATTTTGTAGTTGACACACAGAGGTAAGATGGCATCTGTATTGCTACTTGTATTTCCACAAGACTCTACATTCTTTTGAGTTTCTTAATTATGTACTCATTTTATATAATGCCCCTAGTGTTCAGACTGAGACACCGCATAACTGAAATGCCTTGTGTTCCAGGCTACAGTTAGGTGAAATGTTTCTCAACGTACAGTTGGATGTTAAAATGTCAGTAATGACAAGTTGTTACTCTAAGAAGTGTAACATTAGCGTGAAATTTATGCCACGTTCAAGACAAGTTTGTTTTGTGTTTTTGGAGCAATGTTTAATTCAAATGCCTGGAATTGAATATTCTCCTTACATTCTCAGAGCAGGGAATACAACCAGAAAGTTCAGTAACAATCAATTTCAATGCCCTGAATTTGATTCAAATAAAACACATTTTTATCCACATTCCAAGACGTGATGGTATTTTCAAGCATCGGTACTTGGTTTTCAAGTACTCAAACTAGGTGCTTGTACTCGGTCTTTAAAAACTAAATGCACGATCCCTATTTTTCTTTGTTTGTTAGAACACATTGTTTTGATAGATTAAAAGCTTGGACCAACACTGGCTAGCTTTCAAAAGTGATATTGAATAATATGAGTGACAGTTAAAAAAATATATATATATATTTTATTTTTGTACTTGAGTAAATGAGTTGATTCCGTAGATCTGCTTTTACCAGAGAGTGTTTAGTGTTATCTGGACGTCTACTTAAGTACAGAGCGTGAGCACTTTTTCCACCTCTGCATATTCTTAACAATGACTAAAACCTCACAGTTTGGACCCTTTTTGCGATTTCTTGCAATCTCCTGACGACTAGTTTTGCTCACTGCCGGCGGTGAGAGCGCGCATGCGCGCTGCTGGCTCTCCGCGAATCCGCTGGTTTGGTGGGGATCGCATCCGCGTTCCCTGCGCTCTCGCTTTTTTGGCAATTAAATCATATGGCAAGCTAAATACGAGAGGACGACACACGTGTTTTAATGGGAGCTACCCAAGTGGAGCCATTTGGCAGACGCGTGGGACAGAGCGCCGCGAAGAATAAGAAGAAGAAGCGGTCCTGCTGCATTCAAGGAGAAAACAGCGAGCATGTCTGCTTGGAAAAGACATTCACGTTTGCGTATTCAGGCAGCAAATGCTTCTGCTGGGAAATGATCGCCTCCCCAAAAGAGATCCGGTGGGAGATGGTTTGAATTTTGACTTCACTGTTGGTGGGTTATTCACGTTTTTTTTTTTTTTTTTTTGTTTTTTTCCCCCCCAGGCTGCGCGTCGACTGCATGTAGACACGCTCCCTGGCCTCTCTTACTTACTGTACTACTGAGGGAAGCGGACACAAGCATGCTTTTTCTTAGTATACATTCTTGAATTGGTTTGATCTGTAAAGTGTGTGCGTGTGTTTACACTGATAAATGCTCATGTAACAGCCAAGAGGCAAACTGATCAGCTGATGTGATCTTGGCTTTACTGTACGGCTGATGACACCTTCTGCATTCGATGTGTGACACTTGTTTTACTGCACTTCATGCAAATGCGATTATTATTATAATTTTTTTTTTTTTTTGACGTGCCATTTTACACACATCACTTGTGTGCGTGTTTAAATGCACTTTGCGAGTGATGACAAGCAGGTATGTCCTGCAGAAATTCAAGCTTAAGTTGATCAACTGGTTTGACAGTGGGCTCCAACACAAATTTGGAACTTCATCCCAGCCGGAAACTGTTAGAACAGTTGTCTTTTTACAAGCATCTCTTTTAGTTGTTATGTAATCATGGCTGCCACTAGGGTGGGGGTCCTAAATACCTTTAGCGTGGGAAAACATTTCCCATTTGAATTAAGCCCACGGATGATACGCAGCTGTGGCCACTGAGGTGGTTCTGCTTCAGTCCAGCTGTTAGCCAGACTGCATGTCTGAAAGATGAGATTTTGGAAAATTAGCATGCTTGTAGTTTTGCCAACACCCTCCCCAGGAAATGCAGCACATTGATTTTCTCTTACTGGATGTAACTCAAGATCCATGCCGCTATTGATTGTTTGCAACTGTCTGCACGGACCACGAGGCTAATGCTGATGGCCTCGACGAACCCAGCAATATTTCCAAGAGGCACTGATAGGGCATATTTTATAAAAGAAGGACCGAGCATGAGCCTGCACAGACTGGCGAGGCATGTCCGAAAGTATGTGAGAGGAATTAAGAGCGGCACTGTGGAGGGAAGCCTAAAGTCAACAAGACGGACAATTAGAAAACAACGCTGTGAGAAATTCTCCAATGGAGTGACAGATTCAGGGGTCTAAGAACTCCAATGAAGTCCTACTACCGATACTGGAAACGTCTTCAACAAAAATAAGTTGTGTTCTGACAACGCCTTCTTCTCCAACCAATTGTTGCTATCACTACGGTGATGGGGAGCTCGGCCTCGTCCCTCACCGCAGAGACCGAGTCGGACCATGGTTTCCGTAGCAACCCCTACCCATCGTCACCCCCGGTGGGCTGGCTCAGGACCAGTCACAGCAGCCCAGTGTGGGGCACCACCTTCATCACGCGCCAACAGCAGCAGCAGCAGCAGGAACCGCCTCCCCGACCTCACCGAGAGCGCAGGTAAGAGCCAACAAGGTCAAAAGCAGCCTCGAACTGGAGTGCAAGCCAGGAGGGTGCCCCTGGCCCACCAGGCATGAGAAGGTTACAGGAGAAATAAGAGTGAAATATACGCTCTCATTCCTTGCCGTTTATGCTGAAAAAATATCATTATCGACGCTGTTCAGCATCCCTGCGTGGACAAATACAGTATATTGTATCACCAAGGAGACACACAGGAGAGCCAATATCGCCATAAGGTGCCTTTTGAGGCGAAACCATTTCACCCCAAAAAAAGTTGATTTCCCACTGAACTTAATAGTCATTGTTTTAAGTAGATGCTATACTGTTAGAAATGCGCATTGCTCAGGCTCCCACACATTTTGGTTTTCAAAGCAGAGTTCCCAATATTGCCAGCCCTTTTAGACCATTTCGACTGATCTTTTAGACCCACTGAATATTGTGTTCTTTGACGATATAAACACCGAACCTACCAAAAGAGCGAGCAAAATTTCTTTCACCAGGAAAAAAAGTTTGTTTGTAGCTTTTTCTATTCTTTAGTAATAGGCAGTAGAGCATGGGTTGTTTTCACCAAAAACACTGGTTTCTGACCAAAAAACTGTGAAATTGTATCAAATTATTAAACAACAAAAAACAAGACTGAGAAAGGGCTTTTGCTGGAAAAATAGTAATTTATTTACAGATGTACAACTGGCAGCACGGTGGACGACTGGTTAGAGCGTCTGCCTCACAGTTCTGAGCACCGGATTTAATCCCCGGCCCCGCCTGTGTGGAGTTTGCATGTTCTCCCTGTGCCTGTGTGGGTTTTCTCTGGGATAGGCTCCAGCACTCCCGCGACCCTTGTGAGGATAAGCGGCTCAGAAAATGGATGGATGGATGGATGGATGGATGTACAACTAAGAAACTTGCAGTGAGCAACTCACCGTATAGTTCAAATTGAATGTCCGTTGCTTTTTTTGCATGGAATTTGTCATTCACATTATGAACTATTCCAACCGTAACACATACTCTGTTTTTACCATGCATCATGCATATACAGGTATATACTCTGTTCTAGTGTGAGATGCCTAAACTTGTCCGTCTTCCAACGTGTTGGCATTTCGCTCCCTCATAATCGATGTGGCAAGCTGAGAATCACACCCTAATCTTTATCTTCTACACAAAAGCTGTGCTGATCTCAAATCCAGAGCGACGTAAAGCCGCCATCTACAGGGATCTCTTAGTCATTGCAGTGGTTTACAAACCTGAGTTTCACAGACAAGCTGGGCGAGACCCTCTTCCACGCCTTCCTGTTGAAAAACGTTCTCGCTGTATATATGTCTGTGGCAGTTAACAGTGAGAATCCAGTTTACGAATATACCTGTAAACGAGTCAATCACTTACTACACACGCTGTAGTTGTCAGAGCAGTGTGTGGGACATGCCAAAATCCCATGCATCAATTGGGGGGGAAAAAGGGATAAAATGTGTGTAGAAGCACCTATTAAGATACTTATCATTGTACTGGTATATGTGCAAATGTTTGGCCACTGCTCCATTTTCATGATGACTGAGTGATTTTGATGAGGACACCAAATGCACTTTATGGTGATATTGACCCAGGAGATGAAAATGTGGAGTTTTAAGTTTCCACTTTGTGTAAAAACTTTCTACTTGAGTTTCTAGTGTGAGCTCAAACACTCACAAACTCAGTTCTAGTTCATCCCAAAGGTATTTGTTAGGGTTGAGGTCAAGGGGTCTCAGGTTCTTCCAGAGCAAACTCAAAGCATACCTTTATGGCCTTTGTTTTGTGAACTGTTGCACATTGATAGAATAGAATTGTCCAAAATGTTTTGGTTATAGAAATACTTACGTCCATTTGGTGTGTAGGAAAACTAATAGTTCTTTTGGCACAGCTCACGGAGAATTTGATGACCTCACAGCCATGGATCAACTCATAAAACCTTATCAAATCTGAGGCTGTATTTTCCATGTGATTTTTCTATCTTGGACTTTCAATCTGGCTGAGCTGGATTTGTAAACCCAAATCCCAGCCCTTTGGCATCTACAAGCGCAGCTGCACATTATAGACTATTCTGGCAGTGGTGTCAATTGTCTCGCCCTGAGAAGTGATTGATCTGACTGTTTTGAACCCAGTGAAAACAAGCTCGAGGGCGGTCGATTAGAATATGAGCTTTTATTAAGCTCCTACCTACCCCTGCTTCATTTTCTTCACTCATTTTGGGGAGTTAATGAAAAATTCCACAGAGAGGAAGCATTCTCAAAGACCCGGGCAACACTTCCAGGCATAAGCCACCTACAAAGACAATTTACCGTGAAAACCCTCAGGTCGACCTCATTCTATTCGAAGATGCTGGTCAACCTCCGATTTGTTTGGATTTCAAAACAGTTTTTATGATAGGAAATAATAGAAATTTAATTAATTTGTCCCAGGTTCAAATGTCACCTTCATGAAACCATTTTGTTTTGAGGAACATTTCTGTCATAGTGTAAAGTTTAAAAATTTATTTTTTAAATTTATTTTTTATTTTTTTTATTAACAATGGCTGCCACACACATCAGTGTGAAAAGACATTATCCACTCACGTAATGTTAAATGTAGAAAGATGGTAGTCACAATTGCATAGCAACAATTCCCAGCTAACATTAGCAGTTGACTCCAACATTGAGCATTATGACCTCCAGCTTTTTGCGCAACAAGCATATTTCCTGAAAATGAAGGATTTTAAATGTGCGCGATTTTGTGGGAGCTGGCATCCGTTACACATGCACACTGCACAGACTCCATTTGTTGCACTCAGCTTTCAAGTTGCCAGTGTAACAGTAACGGTCGCCTCTTTAGCGTGTCATCCCAGCGTCCCACCCTACAGGCATGACTCATCGATTTGCGCCCAATTCAACTGTTACACTAATGTAACACTAATTTACCAGTTGGATTAGACGTGGGCGGCACGGTGGCGACTGGTTAGAGCGTCAGCCTCACAGCGCTGAGGACCCGGGTTCAATCCCCGGCCCCGCCTGTGTGGAGTTTGCATGTTCTCCCCGTGGCCTGCGTGGGTTTTCTCCGGGCCCTCCGGTTTCCTCCCACATCCCAAAAACATGCATTAATTGAAGACTCTAAATTTCCCGTAGGTGTGACTGTGCGTGCGAATGGTTGTTTGTTTCTATGTGCCCTGCGATTGGCTGGCAACCAGTTCAGGGTGTACCCCGCCTCCTGCCCGATGATAGCTGGGATAGGCTCCAGCACGCCGCGACCCTAGTGAGGAGAAGCGGCTCAGAAAATGGATGGATGGATGGATTAGACGTGGATTATTGGGTCGCACCGGGAGAGTGAGGCACAAGGATGATGTAATAAAATGGTGACAGTTGTTGTGTTACTGACTCGGAAGCTATGCATCAAAGTAATGATTAATGATGGAGGTGTAACGTACGGTAGCGCCGTGTTAGAAAAGTTTGAAAACCACAATACATTTCTTACGGACATCATTACTCATTTGGGATGTAAGAGGAATGAAAAATTGGAATCGTCAGGCAAGCAAACAAACGATTCCTACGAATTGAGTTAGTGGGAAACGGTTCTCAAAAAGAACTGTTTTTCAATTCCCTTCCCTACATGTCGGTCAACTCCATTGCACATATTACTGTTAAGCCCTGAACAGTCTTCTTTTAAAAGAAAAGGATATTTCATCTTATTTTTTCGAAACATCAACATTTTCCGTTGAAAATGTTACACTGCACTGCTTCAAAAATATGTCACCATAGGGAAATTGGCGGTCAGTCGTGTGTAAGGTCTTTGGTTAGCACTTTTTTAACTGGCTGTTAATCTTAAAAAAAAAATTCTCAACCGCCCTCTAAGGAATATGTTGGAGTCGTTCCAATTTTGCCTTATCTTTTTTTAGGTCATCTCAAGTAGAGCTAGAACATGCAGTAGATATCGACCGCCTGTAACGTATTGGACTTGTTGCCGAGTCACTCAGAGCGTCATGGCCCCTTTGTTAGTTATTGATATTCCCCACATTTTCCCCACAATGGCTTTCATTATTTATTCAGTATCAGTCACCCGCTCCGGCTTTCATCATTCTTAATACCTGCTCCGCGCCAGCAGGTTCCTCTATATTTAACGCTGAATGCTGCAATGGCTGCCGTTGTTTACTCTACTTTTAGCCCACATCAACATTCCACCAGCCAACGCTCGTTTACATCTTTATATTATGCTGTATGGCTACCAACGATCCAGAAAAAAATATGTTTTATTGTGCAACAGGTAGGGCCATGTTCTGGTAATATAAGACATAAAAACATTGTGCTATTTTTTTTTTTCTTGATGTGTACCCTCTTACTACAACTCGTCTAACACATACACCCTCACTACACACTGCTGTCAGTCTAATATTGTTCGGCAAGCTTTGCTGAATTGTGACAAAGCATGAAATATAGAGACAACAGCCTCCGCTTTGCGATAGCCCGTCTTGTGTATTCATTCTTGAGCATATTTTCTGACTACAGTGTTCTCAGCCTTGTTTGTCTTTCGAGAAGGCTCCGATAGTTTCGGCCTTGAGTAAGTTTGCTGTGTTTAAAAAAAAAAAAAAAGAAAAAAAAGAATAATTTTTGTTTTTGTTTTTTTGTTTTTTTCTCCTCTCTCTCGCCTCCATTCAGTGGTCCATTGAGTTTTGGGACCTGTTTGTGTGAAATGATGGTGTGCCGAACATCAGTTCAGATAGGAAAACACTCACAGGCAAATATATAACATCTTTTTTTCAGTGTATCAGCCATTTGTGTATTCCAATAAATTGAGCATCAGTGTTTATTTAATTTATTTGCTGTCAGAAAACAGGAATTCAATTCCAGCCTCACAATATGAGCCTGAAAGCCAATGACTCCAGTTTCTCACATACCTTTCTAAATATTAGGTCGCTATATTCATACAGATTGATGTATGGCGCAGCATCATTTTAGCCATCGTGATTGCTAATGACTTTGAGAACCCTGAGCAACAAAAGTCACTTTTTCCTCTTCAAATAGTCGAGCCCAGTGACTGTTCTCTCTCTTAGCATGATGGATGATTGCATTTATCGCCCCTCTACTCCATGGGCTTCTCTATCCCTTTTAATTTGATTAAAACTGTCCAACACCGGACTGGAGTAGCATGGCCGCTAGCCGTGCCGACGTCTGAATTATTTCAGTGTCTGTCCTCCCTTGTTGGAAGCTGGCTGATAAAGATGGGGTCAGCTCCCAAAGCACCAAATCATATTTGGCATGCAGCTTATGTCTTGATGCCGTAGCTTTGTTTGCAAAACTGGGCTATTGTTGAGTCTCTCGTTCCTGTTTGTGCGTCTTTTACATTAGAACTGTGTTACAACACAGCACTTGCGCAAACTGAGAAGTTCCCTTCTTGCTGTGTCAGCATGGCTTCTGCTGAGGAGGCTAAAACCCATTGGTACAGTACTTGTGTTGGTCACTTTCTCTCTAAAGGCCATCATGGAGTGACGGCTTGCCTCCTTTATACCCACGACACTGTTCTGCTGCCGTATCGTCACTTCTTTCCTCTCATTCTGGAGTCTCTTGTCAGCTTCCTGCTTGCGCTAGCTATTTGCCACAGTGCACTAAAACCCAGTCAGACAGTTTCCTCTGTGTAAATATTCAAATATCCCAAGCTGTCTCCTTTGCTGACATACTCACTTTGCAAAAATGAACATGGGTCATGAAATATTCACTGAGGGCAGTGCTAGAGGTCAGGAGCCTCTGTACCTTTTCCTTTGCCCTTTTCCTGTACTAGATTTCAAGCACGGTCCTTTGCTTGGGAACTAGATATAAAATCCTGTTAAGATTTAATTGGGTGATGAGACCTTGGTCCTAAGGTCCTTGTGCTCATAAAGTGTATATCGGGCTTTCATAAATCAGCAACAGAAGTGTTACTGTTTTATAATTATATAATTTGAAGCCTGAGGTAGTATGTTAAATTGAACAATGGTGTCCTTGTTTTGTACAGCATCATATCCTTGTTGTGTTGTCGAGCAGGGGAATGTTTCAGTTCAAAACTGGACTTTGAAACGGAGTCAATTTAGAGGTCTGTTTGCGTAAAGATCCATTTTTAAAATAACATGAGTTGAATTGGTTCTGGTTCGAGTTGTTGTGTTGCCACATCACTATAGGCTTTTTAATGGGTCTTCACAACAATTTGTTGTTAAATTGTACAAACGTTAAGAAATTCAGTGGATGTGTTGTGCTTAAATTGCTATATTTTGCATTACAAAATCTAGATTTTACTACATTCTGATAACTGTTTGGGTTAAGCCACATTTTGGATTAAAGTAATTATAAAGTTACTTGTCAACCAGATCCTTCACTTGCACGGTGGAGGTGACTTTAGAGTGAAAAATGTTGTTCAAACTTGTATGGCAGCGGGAGTTGTATAATATAGCAAGTCCATTTTGCCTTAAAATCATGTGTGCTAACAGGAATCCTTTTAATTGCCAAGCTATGTTTTTGGTACCAATCAGGGTTCCTGCCTTTGAAAAAGCTCTATCAGAACTAGATTGCTCCAAACATTTCCTGCCTACTCATTCTCCTTTGTGAATAATGATAACAGTGCATATTCAGCTTGTTGGTCTAATAATCACAAGTTTCACAGCCTGAATTATTTTCACTTATCATCGACAAAGTTGTGTCATGGCATTCAAGTAAAACTGTGCCGGTAAGGGTTTATCTCACGAGTACCTCGCTTTCTTGTGAAGTGTTTTATGTGGAAACCTGTGATAATGTCAGCACAGCAGGAGTTATTGGCTTCACATAGCCTATCAGCCTATCCTTAGTTGCTATTGCAGGCCTGTCTATCAAGTAGCTATTTTTTAATTGAGTCAAATCTAATGTGTTCATTGACACCTAGCCCAGCATATTAACAAAATGTGTTTGTAAGCATTTAACTTAAGGGATGTAGTAGAAGTGAAACTCGACATGTTGAACCCAACATTAATGAATTGGAATTGATTAATTGTCGTAATGTGGCCTCACATGTTCATCATGATAAATAGCTTAAACTGTTTGATTGGTGGTTGAATTGATTCCGTTACCCAATCGATGCCGGGCCGTATAGAATAAGCAAGACAAAATATGTGGTTTTGTACAAAAGGATTAAAGTTGTACTAGTTTCATCTGGTTACAAGATGGAGTGTCATTGTGAGTCACCTAATGGCATGCTGTCAGTTGTGTAATGTCCCTAAGGTGCTGACTCATGCAAACTACATGCTCGTTCAAACTGATTTCTGATTCACAGGTCCATAAAATGTCAGCACTCTATGAAGATTGTAGCCAATTCTTGGTGTTTTGAAATAATAATATTATAATTTATTTTCAATGTTAGTGTTCAAAAGTCATGGTACTTTCCTCCAGCAACTCATTCAACACTTAAGTGTGAGTTGTGGTGGCGTTGATATGTACATACATCGAGGCATCAATTTTCAGGATGGTGCTCGATTTTGTGTAGTATTAATAAACCAAAAAGCTTCTTCAAGGAGCAGGCCAGACTTTTCCCCTCGGCCCCCGGGCCCTGGGCCAAGCCTGGAAAGGCAGTGCTAATGACTGTCGCACAAAGGCCAAATGTCTCGCAGTGAGGCGGGGAGAAGCTGGCGAGACTCGGCTTACTTGATCTCGCAGCAGAGTTCAGTATGCAGAGTGAATCCAAGCAGCCAGCAGTAGACTGGCATACACACAATCAGCAGCCTTAGCACCTGGCCTCACTTACCCATGGTGCATCCGGCATTGTCTTCCATCTATTTGTAATCTGGACAGAGCCATGAACACTTGACTCATTTTCAACTTTGCGCCTGACGTTTGGAGGTCAACTGAGGATACATGATTGCCCTACAGCCAGTGAACATTTATGCAAGGGTCGTTGAAGCCCTGATGATTTATTCAGACTAGGTACTATGCACTGAAATCCTCATTGCGAAAAGATCATTATTCTGAAGGTGGAGTTCTCCATCTCTCACGCTTTCGCTCCACTGTAAGCTGTTGGCTGTCTGCCCGGGTCTGCGACACCGAGCAACTGAGGCGCTGAAGTGGGCACTTTTAGAGCAGCTTGACTGAACAGGGCCAAGGAGAAAAGGTGCGAGCATGGGTCTGTGTGTTGGCGCACATACTTATGTTCGTGGCGCACTGACGCAAAGAGCATCTTTTTTTAAGTACCGTCCTGGAATCACTGACCAGAGTTGTGCATTTCTTTTAATCCAAGGCCAGGATTGTGACATTTTATTAAGTTACCTGTGCCTTATCGGCGTACACTTAGAGCAGAAAATAATGAGGTAATTAAGTGTGATGTTTGAAAAATCCTCAAGAGGGTGATCAGCTCATTGTAAAAGTCCTTTGAGCTCTGACGCCTGCTACAGACAGACATAAATTTCCCTTCCCTTAGCTCCAGTGCCAACCAAATCAATTGATTTGACAAAGTTGCCATGTGCCTGACACTACGACTTTGTAGATGAAACAGCTTGACAGTTATGGAAATGGACATAGGGAAGGAGCTGTCATCAAACATGAGGCACTGACGCTCGTTGTTGTCATGGCTGTTTCAGGTCCTTGTAGACAGACAGACAAGAGGACGGGCCTTTGGAGAGCTTTGCGTGTCATCAATTATAACCTTGGACAGCCACAGTTAGAAGAGGGCAACATTTTGCTGCAAGCATCTTGGGTTGCTTTGTAATGGAAGCATTGCAGTATTTCCCTTGTAATCTACTTAGTAACCCCATAAACACACAATTCCCATAATCATTTTGAACAATTGTTGAAGCAAAGCAAAGAGCCGAGTACGTTTTGTTGTTGTTGTTGTTGTTTGTGTTTGCTTGTTTATCGTGAACATTGGAAGACCGATATTTTCTCCTCTCTCTGAGGAGCTGCTTAGGTTGGCGTGCTGACATCAGCACAGGAGAATAAATACTCCCCTCTATCAGGCCACCCTGCCATTGACCTCTGCACCTTAGAACCTAGTCACTTTAATAAGCATCTGCCAAAGTTTTATCGAGGCAACTGGACTCTTCTTGGTTGTGGAAGACTTTTCACCTATAATCCAAAAGGCTTTTTCAATGCTAAATTTTAGGAGTTGAGTCCTATTTATGTCTCTGGTGGGTGTGTCAATTTGGGGTGGTCACGTGAGGGTGGTTGTTGTTGGCAGGCGTGGCTGGTTTATAACAGTTTTTGAAATAGCTCGTCTGTGACCACTTTTACCATGGAATGAGACAATCATAAGTAGGCGATAAGTGATGGAATAAACCTCCTCTTCTGTTTCGAGCTCAGCGGTCCTCTCATTCCATAATTTGTCGTCCTCGAAGAAAGGCCTCTTTATTTTGAGATGAAAATGAACTGCTTACTCAAAGACGCTGCCCTCCTATTTTGCGCCATACATTTTCAATGAGCGTCTTTAGAACGAACACCAAGTGCTTTTATATTTTCAGCTCTTGTGGATGCACCAATACTACATATATACGTAAGTATATTTTACAATGATTAAAATCACAGCTTTAATAAAACTTTGCCTGTAATCACCAAAAAAATAAAGCATTGAACGTGATGACCTCTCGTTGTCTTTCTGCGGACAACACCTTTACCCTCGGGACCAAAGTGAAGAACAGAAAATTGCTTTAGCTCTTAGCACTACGCCCTCGCTATCCCATCATACCCACAGTGCCTTGTCTGTGTTAGTGTTCACACATGAGCAACTTGAGTGACAGTGACTTTTAAGTGTTGGTTAAGACAAAGCCACCAAGCGCACATCCCTAGCTCCTCTGACTACTTGCATACACATATTAAAGGTCAGTGGGAGAGCGGTATTAGAATGCAGCCCTATGGGGGGCACAAGCCAGTGCAAACTGTAGGCCGGTCCCAAACCCGGATAAATGCAAAGTGTTGCGTCAGGAAGGGCATCCGGTTTAAAACTTTCCCAAACAAATATGAGCATTCATCCAAAGAATTCCATACCGGATCGGTCGTGGCCCGGGTTAACAATGTCCGCCACCGGCGCCGTCAACATGCAGGGTGCCGGTGGAAATTCAGCTACTGTGGGTCGAAGTCGAAGAACAGGTGGAAAGCGTGTTCTTTGGCAGAAATAGAAGAGGAAAGCACAGAGCCTAGAACTGAATGTTGGGACTATGACAGGAAAATCTTGGGAGTTGGTTGACATGATGATTAGGAGAAAGGTTGATATATTGTGTGTCCAGGAGACCAGGTGGAAAGGCAGTAAGGCTACAAGTTTAGGGGCAGGGTTTAAATAATTTTACCATGGTGTAGATGGGAAGAGAAATGGAGTCGGGGTTATTTTAAAAGAAGAGTTGGCTAAGAATGTCTTGGAGGTGAAAAGCATATCAGATCGAGTGATGAGGCTGAAACTTGAAATTGAGGGTGTTATGTATTATGTGATTAGTGACTATGCCCCACAGGTAGTATGTGACCTAGAGGTAAAAGAGAAAGTCTGGAAGAAGCTAGACGAAGTAGTTCTGAGCATCCCAGACAGAGAGAGTCGTGATTGGTGGAGATTGTAATGGACATGTTGGTGAAGGAAATAGGGGTGATGAAGAAGTGATGCGTAAGTACAGCATCCAGGAAAGGAAGAGAAAATGGACAGATGGTGGTAGACTTTGCAAAAAGGATGCAAATGGCTGTAGTGAACACTTTTCCAGAAGAGGCAGGAACATAGGGTGACCTACAAGAGCGGAGGTAGAATCACGCAGGTGGATTACATCTTGTGCAGACGATGTAATCTGAAGGAGGTTACCGACTGTAAAGTTGTGGTAGGGGAGAGTGTGGCTAGACCGCATAGGATTGATCTGCCAGGCAAGAGAGCTAGAGGAAGGCCAAAGAGAACATTGATGGATGTCGTGAGGGAAGACATGAGGGCAGTTGGTGTTCGAGAGGAGGATGCAGGAGATAGGCTTACATGGAAAAGGATGACACGCTGTGGTGACCCCTAAAGGCACAAGCCAAAAGGAAAAGAAGAAGAAGAAGGGAGAGCGGTATTAGAATAATCTGATGGAGAATTGTCTGACTTTGTCTAGTTTGCAAAGTGTCTGTGGTTAAGAAGCCACAATTTTACCTCTATTATTGTGAGGCAATTGCTGCCTCCACTCCTCCATCTCCAGCGCTCTCTGCTGCATTTCTTGGCGCTAATCATACAGCCATTTTGTATGGATTTACTGCCCTCTGTGCCCTCTGGAAAGAGATTTAATTTTTGCTCCCCTGAGCGAGCCAATCTTTCGCTCTCACACTACATTTTTCCTTGCTCATTTTGTCTTGGTCCCATCCTCATGTGGTCTCAATTTTTTTTTTTTTTTACCTACTCTTCCTTCAGATAATCACCATTATCTCACTGGAAGCAAGTGTTCCCTCTCTTGATAGTTTATCTTACTATTCACTCTTGTCCTCTCTATCTCAAGCTTTCATTTCCTCGTAATTTCCAGAAACCTGTCCTCAATATTGCTCAATATGCTGTTGGAAATAAGGGTACAGGAGTCAATTTATGTCCCTCAAGGAAGAATCTGCTCTAGCATTCCGCATAAAATGATTATTGGACTCCTAAATAGCTGTTGTACCTTTTCCAGGACCAAAATAGTACAGGGGGTGTTTCCAAGTCACATGTCAAGAAGGATACCGATGCTGCATGTTTAAGGGTAGTGACAAGTCATTGTACCCTATGGGTAACACAGAACCCAAAAGGTTTAAATCTGACTTTCTGAGTATTAATGCCATCAAATGTGATATTATGGCAATTGTAGATGACTAGAATTTGTTCTTACTCTTTGTTTCGTCTTTTGCAGCCATTCTCACTCTCCTGGCTCCATGGCAGCTGCAGTGCGAGGCAGTGAGTGGTCATGTGGACGCTGCACCTTCTTAAATGTAGGTGGCGCACCTCGCTGTTCGATCTGTGAGGCGCCTCGCCAGAAACCTGACCTCAATCAGATCCTTCGCTTGAGCAGTAGCGAGGAGCACCGCTGGGCTTGCCCCCGCTGTACCCTCAACAACCCTCAGGGATCAAGAGCTTGCTCTGTCTGCGGTTTCGGACCATCCTCCACCACCCCTGCACCTGCCATCACAACCATAGCTGCCACCTCAAACGGTCTCCCCCCTGCTCCTTCTACAGAACCCCCAACGGCTACTGTCACGCCCACAGTGCTTTCAGAACCCCAAGGACAGGTTCCCGTAAAGGAGGACATGTTGAGACGGTCAGAGAGCAATGGGGAAGTGGGTGGCCTGGAGCAGCAGCAGTCGGGCTGGGCTTGCCCCCGCTGTACGCTTCACAATACACCGGTTGCATTGTCATGCTCAGCTTGTGGTGGACCCAGGAAACTATCGTTACCCAAAATCCCCCCTGAGGCATTGGTGGTACCAGAGGTTCGCACTCCTGTACTAGGATTTCCTGTGGCCTCAGCAGTGTCTCCCCCTTTGCTCATTGACCTAACTGATGATTCACCCCCAGCTCCTCCCTGCGAACCCCAAGAACCTCCACATGTGCCCTCTTCTGCATTTAGTGCTTTTTCCTCTCTCCAGAACAACCCTGTGCCACGAAGTAGGAGAGAGGTGCCCCCAACTGGGAGACCACCAAACCAAGGTACTAACACTCCAAGTCCCACCTCTCCTTCAAGTTCGAGTATACTCCCCCAGCCTGGCCCCCAGCGACCTGGCAAACCCAAACATGCCCAACCCCAGGAGCCCTCATACCCCAATAAGCGCCTCAGTATCTTAGAAGAAGAAGACCCTCAAAAGACTCCCCAGGCTGCCCACCACCCTTCCTCAGGAGCCCCCACCTGGAAGTGCCCAGGCTGCTCTTTAGTTAACCCAGGTGGCTTGTCTAAATGTGAAACCTGCCGATCATCACGGGCCGGTGCCGACCTAATCGATTTAGGTTGCGAGATGGTGCGCTTCACCCCGGCTAGCCCTTCTAGCCCGGACTTCAGCACTTGGGCCTGCTCCAAATGCACCCTGCGCAATCCCACAGGCGCTCCAAAGTGCTCTGCCTGTGGGTCGTCCAAACTGCACGGCTTTCAGGAGCAGCAGGCAGCCCTGCCTCGCTGCTGTACACACTGTGGCCTGGTCCTCTCTGGGCCTGGCACAGCATGCTCCTGCACTCCCACCTCTTCTTCATCTTCCACGGGTCATAAAACACGGAAACAGGGCAGAGGTTTTTCTTCCTCATCTTCAGCTGTGGCTTCTTCTAGTTCCTCCTCTTCTTTATCCATCTCATCTAGCCTTCAGGAGAGGCCTGGGCAGTGGAGTTGCCCAGCCTGTACGCTGCTCAATGACATCAAGGCCAAGAACTGTGCAGCATGCCACACACCCCAGCAGTACCTCACCCTTCGCAAGGTGATAAAGCCTCTGAAGAGGAGAGAGAGCATGCATGTCGAGGCCCGTCGGCGAAATGATGAGGGTGAAGCCAAGGAGCTCTGGGAAAACATTGTCAGCTTCTGCAGAGAGGTAAGAAAAAAATATAACACACTCACTACTGATGACATATTGCACCATTAGTAGGGAAAAAGGTTTCACTGTATTTACTCTTTTATTGTTTTGATACTTAATCATTGTTCAGTTTTTCAATTCCACAAACTTTGCTTTGGAAAATTCATGGTCTTTACCATTTTTACCAAAGACCTCTGTTGTTCTGCAACAGAATGTAATTTCACTTGCATCAAGGATGTTTTTTTTTTTTTTTTTTCATGTTTTTCTAGGTAGGACACATTCTCAAAAATCATTTAAGACATATTTAGTATTGCCCCTACTTGCAATTTTTGGTCTGGATTGCTTTTTGGGTGAATCTTGGCCACTATTTGAGAACTCTCTCAAGACTGCTAATGTCCAAAATGGCAGAACTGGTTGGAAAATGCTAACCTCGCTCAAATGTTTAATTAATTTAGAAATCCCCAATCAGAACACCTGATAACAGTGACCTGTTTTAGTGCATGCGATTTATTCAGTATTTGGATGGATGGTCACCTCCTATAACACCACAATGCCATGTGATGATGAGGTTTACTGTATATTATGCATCGCTTCATTCCTGGTTGGGGAAGCTATCTGAGAGTCCCCTCATATCTTTCCCTAATTCTAGACTGACATTAAAGTGATCCTTCACCTCTCTCTGAAGCCACTTCACATCAATACTCATGCTCAACCTGTCCCAATGTCCCAATGTTTTCACGGCTGACTGCATGTGTGTGAACATGGTAAGGCAAACGCTGAGCAGGACTATTTTTAGCCGCACAGCTTGAGTGCAGGGCAGAAATGATCCGCTTCCCTATGGTGAATGTAATCACGAACACAATCATCTGGAGCTGTTCTGTTTAAAGTCTGAGAGTTTGTCTACTCCTCTCAAGACATCATCACTTGGCAAGCAGTTGATCAACATCAGTGGAATTGAGGCTTTATGTACAGAGTTGTTTAGTCTTGTTAAGATGTGTTAATTGTTGTTGTTTTTTTTCCTTCAAGGCTTTCCCCTACAGGGATTTAGAGTCATTCATGGGTGTCAAACTAATTTTAGGCACGGGCCACATCATAGTTAAGGTTTCTCCTCAGAGGGACATTATTACTAATAACCTTGGCCATTAATCATTAAATAATTGTCACTAATTTGATACCCGTGGTCTAATTTATTGAAGCCACAGTGGTTAAATATTGTTCGTCTGAATGCAAAGAAGCCAAACTAACATACAGTATTTCAGGGTGTAACCCAAACACAACTTCTGTTTTGTGAGTTTATAATCATTTTAGTGTGTAACAGGTCTTTTGACAAGCACTGCAGCCAACCCCGGAAAGAATCATTGGCTCTTATGATAGACAAGCTCTATTCGGAAAGGTCCACTACTATTGTCAAAAACAATGTTAGGTGATACAGGGTCACCATGGAAAAGTTTATTGACCTATTATTATTATTATTGAACAGTTATTTTGTAGTTGAATCGGTTTCTCCTCCTGTGTTACTCTCTAACAGTATGTCGGCAAATTTGCGGAAAAACCTTGATTATCTACAAGTGCTGGTTGTTGTGACTGCTCGCCGTTAACAGCTGTTCCCTCCCCATGGCATTGATGCTTTTCGCCAGTGTGCTAAGCGCTCGTTTTTGTTTTGCGTTAAATAAGTGTGATGCCGTGAAATCTGTCTCTATGCATTCTTGTTGGCATGTTTCTGGAGATAAACAGGTTGTCTTCGCCACCTATAATATTTGACTACAAGCTTACAGCCGCCTAAAAAAGCAGCCTTGTATGTCTGCCAGTTTTGCCTCCGCTGAGAGCGGTCTATGTTTTGCAATGCTGGCACGTGTCCACTGTTATGGAAACAGGGAATCGCACTTTGTAGACATCACAACACCTTAGACTCTGAGTCACTGTAAAGTGAAACCCTATTAGCAAATCACGTAAGGTTTTAATTCAACACGAATGGAGTAAAGATGATTGTCTCTTGGAATTATAGTCAGTTGCCAAGCTCTTTTGTGTGCAGAACACAGGCCAGAGTTTTATTTGGATTTGGTTCAAATTGTGTTTGTAATTGTACCAGTACAGTCAGGGGCTGAAAATTGGGTCTGTTTCAGTCATTTTGATTGAATGAAATTGTTGCATTTTCACCATAGATTCATTGTTAATCAAAAGACAGTTAAGTTTCATTTGAGTTTACCACATTACAGCAACTGGATTATTTAATTGAATAGCTTTTAGTGTACTCCTGCATCTTGTGTATAACAGAGGTGAGCACTGGGAAAGATTGACCCTTTTGTTCCTTCTCTTCATGCACTTATTTTGAAGTCAAGGGCTGAATGAAGTGTTGTTCCCGAGACTGTGCTAGTAAATCCACATTGGCACCTACGTCCATAAAACGTCAAAGCTAGTTCAAGGCGTCGTGCGTAAACCGGTGAACTATGCACTCTGCATGCTACATTGTGACCTTGGATGGTGGCGAGGTGGTGACTCTTGTCTGGTCACTAATGCGGCATCAAGGCAACAGAATTGAATTATGAGCTGGCGAGCAATCAATTTGCTACACCGGGAGCTACCACCAGGGTGCCCGCATTACATCCCCTGCCTGTCTCGCAACACGGCTGGTCGAGCTTGCTTCTAACACCACAAATAGGAAACCGGGGGGGCCTGTGTGGCTGTACAAAAGGGTTTTAGATGAGCAGATAGTGTGTCGGATTGGATATCGTGTTCTGTTTGTGTAACTGTGTAGTGAAGTTATGTGAGCAGTAAAGATGAGCTTCATTTCAGGCATCTTTAGTTTTCTGTTTCTTGTTTTAAAGTGTTTCTCTGCAGGGAATGTGTCCAAAAGTTTGTTTGTGATGGTTTCACTTTTGGGTCTTGCCCCCTGTGTGGTACAAGGTTCCACATTGGTCTCCTGCTGTCTATTTGAATGATGCCACCTCCTTATCATTAAAGACCCTGTCAAGTGAATTTCGAGATGTGTTTCCAAATACATTATGTACATATTTGAAGATAACTGCTGAAAATGTGTAAAGAACTATGTAGGGCTCAATTGTGGAGCTATAACGTTAAGCTGCTGTCAGCCACAGGTCACACCCAGAAACTCACATGCAGACAGACCACATTTTTTATGGTCTCTCTATATCGCAGATTTTCACCTGTTACGGATGGTTCTGGAAAGTATCCCTTGCGATTAACAGAGGTTCACTGTATTACAATTTAT
Source organism: Phycodurus eques (assembly GCF_024500275.1). NCBI lineage: Eukaryota > Metazoa > Chordata > Actinopteri > Syngnathiformes > Syngnathidae > Phycodurus > Phycodurus eques. The sequence continues at coordinate 6,439,487 of NC_084543.1, read as the reverse complement.
GTAAAAAGCAAACTTGTCTCACCCATTTCCTTGTCTCCTTTTCGCTCTCCACCCTCTACCATGTCCTTTGTTACCCTCAATTAGAACACGGTGAACTTTGTGGACGACAGTTTCCCCCCAGGACCTCGATCGGTAGGCTTCCCCGAGGGCGACAGCGTCCAGCAGCGAATCAAAAAGTGGCTCCGCCCCCACGAGATCAAATGCAGCAACTTCAAAGACCGAGGCGTCAAGTGGTCCGTTTTCCGCACGCCACGACCCTCTGACATCCTCCAAGGGCTGCTGGGAAACTGCTGGTGAGCTGTCAGAACGCATCACACGGAAATTGGACGCTCCTCAGGCTTCGTAATTTAACTTATAGAGGGAGGCCATGATTGCTGCTATGTTCACTGCGCATAATAATCTGGATGCTAAAGACCTAAAGACTGTAATTGAGTCCACTTTCCCATGTTAAGTACCAAAATAAGTGATCCTTCCTCAAATCAAAAACTCTATTTGTGATGTATAATGGAACATCTTTGAAAGGGATAATATAAAATAATAATTAGTTTTACTCCCCTTATTTATGTAACTGTGCAATTTATCACAGCTGCAGGCAAGATAAGTCTTTCAGCAGCATTATAGAGAGAGGCAATAAATTCTGCTCTGTTCAATGAAGTGTAAAAGACAAAAGAGATGAGAGTCGATTGTCTTGTTTGTCTTTGCAAAACATTTCACAAGCACTGAATTCAGCCTTGACGATACAGCAGATAGGGTTGGTGACTAAGACAGAGAGGCGGTGAAATGAAAACAAAGAGAAAATAAGCTGTCGGAAAGAGGAAAAAAACGAAGGGAAAAAAATAGAAGCGAGATCATGGTGCAAAGATGTACAAGTGTACCTGACAGGAAGATAATTCACAGTAGTCTGGACATCTGGTTTGTCTTTCTGTCCTTGTTTTGTGTCCTTTGGGGTGTCTACATGTGTGCGCGTCCACACACACATACAACAAAGTCCATCACAAAGTTGTCCTTTCCAACTTTCATCAGCAGCGCACACAGCTTATCAAAAATAACCCTCCCTGGAGCCAAATCCTCTCACTCTCAACAGGATGTAACCCAAATTCTTCCTCACTCTCTTCCACACACATAAACACACACAAGCACACGCATACAAATACACAATTGTCCTAATAAACCAGCAAACAACCAATAGAAGTAGAGTAGAGAGATGTGCCAACTGCTTTTGTTGATGATAACAGCTGTAATATAAGATGCCAGCATGGCAACAAGGGATGGGTAATATATTTTTTCAATTTGTATAGTTGTTTGATGCAACATGTATGATTCTATTGGTATATAATTTTGTATCATTTACAATAATCACAATGTGAAAAACTGAACTGCTTCCCATTCAAGTCTACTCTCCAACTTTAACAAAAGCAAGGATACTAGTTCTTGTTGAGAACATTTAAAACTTAAAAGCAGCATGGTGATAAAGCACTGCATTCTATGTATTGAAATGTCCATGATATTGCTGAAAAGATTAATCGAATAACTAAAATAATTAAATTGCAAAGAAAAGTCTGAGCTTCGCGGTGACCACTTTTCCACATAGACTACTTTACTGCACACTGATGCACCACTCCATGTAGAAATATGTTTGCGCTATTGCGGCCAGCCACGAAGAATTAGTACGTAATAGGCAGAACATGTCCAAAGTTTTTCATCATTTCATACTTAAAAAAGAAGTGCAGTGTGTCTACCGCAAAGCAGCACTAACGTGCCACAACAGCATGTCTACAATCGCCAACGCGAGGTATCTACAAAACCACAGGTGCATGTTCAATGGGTTTATTGAACAAATGGTAACAAGCACATTAATTCACAAGCTTCTATGGCCACAACTGATGCCCAGGCACAACACGCAGACTGGCTAACGGGAAGCCATTTAACAGCAAGCTAATAATTGTGACATTATAACATAAGGGGATTAATCAATCCTTACATTTTATTGTTTAGTACCTATAACACCAGCTAAATAAACAGAAGTCTCCCTTTGTCCTTCTGTCTTTCTCCAGGTTCCTGAGTGCTCTGGCTGTGCTGGCCGAGCGTCCCGAGCTGGTGGAGAGGGTGATGATCACCAGGACGATTTGCACCGAGGGAGCCTACCAAGTTCGCTTATGCAAAGACGGGACGTGGACGACAGTGCTGGTGGATGACATGCTGCCCTGTGACGACTACGGCTTCCTCCTCTTCTCCCAGGTTAGTCCGCACACAAGGAACGTGGCCAGTCGTGCCGTGGAATGCGGATAGTCTGCACAAATAATTAATCGCATATCAATCAATATATAGATACCGCCATTTTCCGAAAGGTTGCAAGGAAAAGACTGTTAGGCATTGAGTTGATATTTCTGCTCTGGTGTTTGTCCTTTTCAAGTGCACACAAGCAATTAAAGATGGAAGGATAGAGGCAGCGTTTTCACCTTCTGACGGGCTTTTTATAGTCTTACTTGCGCCAGATTGTGACCCCTGAAGGCAGCCAAACATGAATGTGACTGTTAATGTCCCATAGCGCTCTATGTGACATTCATCATTTGTAACATTGATGGTTTTCTCTGCTTGCTAGGCTTCAGTGAAACGTGCTACCCTTGTTTGTGGAGCTGCTGCAAATCTATCACACATTGTCTTTTTGTATTAAGTCACATTTATGTATCTTGTTTTTTATCAAACGTGCATTATCTCGTAGGAGAAGTGTACCTCAAAAGGGAGTAGGGCAACTATGAAATAGAGCGTTATGCATCTTTTACAGTAAACACATTATTGACGTATGTTACAATTCCAGGTAGAACCAGTGGTAGTAAAAGTACTCACACTCTGTGCTTAGGTAGCAGTCCAAATACTAAAATAATAATAAAGGCTGTGGTAAAAGTAGAAGTACTGATTCAACTCCTTTCCTTAAGTAAAAGTAGAAAAGCACAGACTAAGAAAACTACTTCTTTTTTTCCCCTGTCAATTATTATACAGTACCTGTGTTGATAAACCGGAACAACGGGGGGGGGGGTTTAGTTTTAGTTTTTGTAGTTTTAAAAAAGTGTTCCAATAGCTTTGCTAAGGTTCTGTATAGACTAACAATAGAAGTCTAAATTAGCTAATGATAACTGGGGGAAAAAAGGGGGTGGGGAGCGGGGGGGAAATATACCTTTGCCGTAGGTGTTATTTCAGATTAGACAGGGAATTTTTGAATGCCAGAGGTTTACATACATATTTTACATAAATCGACAACATAAAACAATTTGCTTCTCAATCAATCAAGCTCTCAACTGTACCCCTCTCGATGTACGTCTTTTTCTACGTCATGACATCATCCGCATAGGTTGAAAATTACGAGGCTATTTTGACAAAGGAAAAGGTGGAACATACAAACATGTTTTCAAATGTAGGGAGAGAAATTGATACATAAGGGATGCTCCAATCACATTTTTGCTCCCGAGTATGAGTTCAGGCCCTTGAATTTCAGCTTATATTGAGTCCGATCCGATACCTCGGCATTGCTTTAAGGATTTATATATTTGAGCGCATTTGATTTCTTCCGTAGTGAACACTACATTTACGTCTCTATTTTGAAGCACGTGTCTGTAAATGACTCAACGCTCCTGCATAATCGCTGCCTGAGTGCTCGACTCCACCATCTACGAACAACACTGTTGATTTAATTACATCGTCAATTGCAACTAGTGGGCCCAAACTTGCTTGTCACTGAATAATTCATTCCCACTTGTTAGACTTCTATTTGAAAGTAAGTCGTTTAAATGTCGCGTTTGCTAACTTGTCGCTCTTTCAATAAGGTGTTTGGTCACACTGTATATCAAGCTTTGCAGACTTTAGTATCTTTCAGCTTGCCCAGACTGTCGGTCGTGTAAGCAAAATGTGTCCACATCTCACTCTTTGCCTCTTTGTCCGTAATGAGCTGCAGTCTGGTGCAAAAGCTTGTGTACATTTCTTTCTCTCTCCGAACGCAGAAAACAAGCTTTGTGGACAAAAGCACTGTGGCAGAGCAGATGCACAGATTGCTGCATAAAGTGAGCTCTGTTTAAAAATAAAAATAAATAAAAGGAAGAAGAAAAAGACAATATTTTTCAGGCGACATAATCAGCTAAAGATTTCGTGATCGGCCCTGATTTCTGGGCACACGATCAGATCAGGACAACCCTACTGCTCAAGTAAACTACAGATACCTGAAAAATCTACTTAAATACAGTAACAAAATATATGTACTGTACTTTACAACTTTGCACCATTGATGAGAAAATGAAAGAGACTGACTAACATCACCTCAAGCCAACAGCCCAACCGCAGCATCCTCTTACAAATGTTCTGCGCCTCTTTCCAGGACTGTCCAAAAGTTGACATGTGACACTTTGTTTGTGGTCATTCCAGGCCCAGAGGAAGCAGCTGTGGGTGGCGCTCATCGAGAAGGCCCTGGCCAAACTCCACGGCTCCTACTTTGCCTTGCAGGCAGGGCGCGCCATCGAGGGCTTGGCCACACTGACCGGGGCTCCGTGCGATTCCCTAATGCTGCAGGTCAGCTCCACCAACCCGCGGGAGGAGCCTATTGATACGGACCTGATCTGGGCCAAGATGCTCAGTTCCAAGGAAGCTGGGTAAGAAGACCATTGGTATAGAAATGTCAAGAGTGAGGTGATTTTACCAGACATTTAAATGAATTTGGTTTTATCCTTGCGTGGGAGTAAACACTCAATATCATACGTTGAAGACACATTGAGAGTTTTTTTCCCCCCCAATCTGCGTACAGTAATTGAAGCGCTCCTGTTATTACCACTTTGATATTTGCGCTTTTATAGCAACACCAGACAAACTAGTGGAGCCCCAAAGTGGCTCAGTGATCTGCAGCCAGCCTGGCGCCCATCTGTCAGACAAGCTGCAGTATGTTTTAATAAATCAAAGCGGACCAGCCGGGCCTGTCATGAGAGCGCATACTGTAGGCCAAACGGATAGGGTTCATCACCAAAGTGGAGGAGTATTTTTGCTATCTGATTTATCGGCCCACATTTTTTTTCCTTTTCTTTTTTTCTGACAATACAGATAAGTACATTGTGTTTGCCAAGACACAGTGAAATCTGACAGGTGTCCTCATGTAGGTTTCTGATGGGCGCCTCGTGTGGAGGGGGCAACATGAAGGTAGATGATGCTGTCTACGAGTCTCTGGGTCTGCGCCCTCGCCATGCCTACTCCATATTGGATGTACGAGATGTACAAGGATACAGGTACAAACTCAAATCAATTATTTGAAAGTGTTGCTAATACCCTTCACAGTATTTGTAATATCCCCATCCTTAAATGCAGTCCATTACTTATGCACTGCCGTGGATGTTTACGTTCCTCAACTGGAATCCAACTGCCACCGACGTATATATTCGTCAAATATGTTTTTCACCAGGTAGTCATGGAAGAGTGTCTCACTCTGCTTGTCTATGAAATTTAGGTTTCTAAACCACTGTATTGACTAACAGATCCCTGTAGATGGCGGCATTGTAACGCTTTGGTTTTGAGAGAGTGGATGTTTTGAGTAGAAGATAAAGATTAGGCGATGAATCTTGGCTTGTCACGTCGATTATGAGGGAGAGAAAAAAAGAAAAAGTCAGACAAGTTTAGGCACCTGACATTCAAACTGAGTACGTGTATGTACGGTATAAACAGAGTTTGTGTCGCAATAGGTAGCAAAAGAGTATGTCACGAGTCATTATTGCTCCTCACGGCATGTTTCGTAGTTGTACATTGGCAAATAAATGAGAATTTTGCCATTAATTTCTTGCCTTTTTGGTCAGAAACCAGTGTTTTGGTGAAAACAACCCATGTTCTGCTGATGAATAAAGAATACTCGTGCACTCACTGTAGTGGTCTCGCCATGCTGCACTATTTGCATATACTGGCCACTCATGCCAGAGTAGCATCTGCTCCATTTGCACACTGATTGAGGAGTATCTGTAACATTTGCACAACCAACATTGTCCCAGATGATCGCACTACTCATCACTTTAAACCGCATACACTCCTTGAAGTCTCGGCGCCCTTTGCACAATGGTCATTGCACCGGACTATTGCAATATAAGTAATTCGAACTGCTCTAAGTGCTGGAGGACTCTGCATCTTTTTGCACAATTGTTTTTGTCAATGTCTTTATGTCTCCAAAGTGTTCTGTAAATTGACTGTCTGTTGTACTAGAGCGGCTCCAACTACCGGAGACAAATTCCTTGTGTGTTTTGGACATACTTGGCAAATAAAGATGATTCTGATTCTGATAGGAAAAGCTGCAAATGAATTACATTTTTTTTTCAGTTGAAAGAACAGAGAACTCTTTCTTTGAGTAGTTTCGGTGGTCATGTTGTCACAGAACACAATATAATGTGGGTCTCTAAAGCTCAGTCACAATGCTCTAAACTGCTGGCAATACTCAGCTTTGAAAACAACTGGCAGTGAATGAGTTAAGTGGAGTCAATTAGCATACACTCACTGGCCTTTTCATTAAGTACACCTGCACCCATACTGTGTCTAATGCTAGCAATAGCAAAAGAACTGCATAAACATGTTTTGGTTATTGCGGTTTGCAGTGGTGTTTTTGCACCATAATACACCTGTTTGAAACGCCATACTAATTAACTCTCAGAATTGAGCATTGTTATCGTTTTAAAAAGGCTGAATCTTTGATGCAGCTCTTGTTTTGGGAGTTGTGTACTTTTGTTTCCTTGACGTAGGCTTTGTCATCTCATGAACAAAAGGATACATCAAGTTGAAGTGCCTCTCCACTTGTAAAATGCATTTTTAAATTCTCCCCCTTTTTTGAGTGCACACATTCCCTTCGAATGCACCTCTCATTAATGTACAAAGTTAAAAAAGACCAATGATTCGTACAATAGGTTTTGCTCGCTTAAGCATTGTACAAATCTTTAAGTAGTTGTTTTTTTAACATTTAGAAGTCTTTAATCTCATCTTGACCTACATTTATATTATATTAGATGTGAATTAGGCGGCACGGTGGCCGACTGGTTAGAGCGTCAGCCTCACAGTTCTGAGGACCCGGGTTCAATCCCCTGCCCCGCCTGTGTGGAGTTTGCATGTTCTCCCCGTGCCTGCGTGGGTTTTCTCCGGGCACTCCGGTTTCCTCCCACATCCCAAAAACATGCATTAATTGGAGACTCTAAATTGCCCGTAGGCATGACTGTGAGTGCGAATGGTTGTTTGTTTCTATGTGCCCTGCGATTGGCTGGCAACCAGTTCAGGGTGTACCCCGCCTCCTGCCCGATGACAGCTGGGATAGGCTCCAGTACGCCCGCGACCCTAGTGAGGAGAAGCGGCTCAGAAAATGGATGGATAGATAGATGTGAATTATTTATCATAATATCGATCTTTTTTCTTGTTTTAAAATGGATCAAACAGATGTTTTTGTGACTGTGCTCTCCATGTATAACGGTGGAAGGGGCTGGATACAAATAGAGAGCAGGTGCACCTTTACTGCAGTGTGGTCCCTTTGATCGGGTGATTGGGGGTCAGAGTGATAATGCACAATGCAGGCTTCTTCTACCTGTGAGAGTAAGTCGAGAGTAGTCTCAGATGTCATTTTCTCAAGAGCCACACACTTGAATTTCCTGCCATAAAGCAAGTGGAGTGGCAGCGCTTGATCCAAAATGGCACCGAGCCCCCTTTTGCGGAAAGCCAGAGGACATGAAAAGCAGATTTTGGAGCAGCTGCTCGCCAGCACGTTTCTGGTAGAGAGTGGAAGCCATCCAGTGTGGGTTTTTCATCATATTTTGGAGCATTTTTATTGTTGGTAGTCAGGCTGGAAATGGGTAGATAAAATCATCAATCATCCACATGACTAACAGTGTGAGCCCGCAGAGGTGTGTTGACCCCCCCCCCAAAAAGCCCAGAAAAAACACAAACCTCCCTCCACCAGGGCCGAACATATTTTCTCCAGTTTTCAGCTGCAGAAAACCCATTCATCTCTCAAATCTCTCAATTCATCTCTCACCTTTGTTGTGTGCGCAATTTGTTGTAACTAACATTTTTGTGACAAAATATTTTTACTATAATTGTGTGTACATTTGGTCAAATATTTAAATTTGTCACATGCATTTTTAAGAGTCAACTCACTGCATGTTATCCAAGTAAAACGATGTGAGTGAAAGATAGAAATCGTTTGCTGTGCTGAGTTACAACAGTCATTACAATGTTATAACCATGTAATAACCTTTATTAATTTACGCAAGAGACCAGTAGTTCTCAAAATTTTTAAACCAAGTACCACTTTTCCCTCAAAATTATATTTATTTTTTTAAGCTAATGCAGTCTTTGAGCATTAACACCGCGCTTAAATACAGGACAATAACAAAAATAGCAAGTCAATCAATGTATTGCAAGTAAAGTTAAATAAAAACAAACTGTTCTTAAAGAATAAATGCAAATGGTTGTACTGTACTTAAAAGTTAAATAGAACTGAACTTTACTACAAAGATGTATAATGTACTTGAAAAACAAAATTGTAAAAAAAGAAAAAACTGTAGTGCATGAAACAAAAGTTTAAACAGGCTGAATGCCTGTACCTACAAGCTTAATTCAGACTTGTTTGATTATATTGCATGTTTTAAATTTTGTAAATTTTAATTTTATTAAATTCAGCGATTCTTTGTCATACCATACTTTTAGAATTCCTGCAATAGACAGTTAGGCCATTGCTTGAGAGGTTCACAAATGCACATTTTCTGATGCCAGGGGGCAAACACATTTTCTTAAAAGGCTGCATATATGCTTGGTAAATTTAAATTGCATTGTTATATTATTATTATTTATTTTTCCTAGCTGGTTAAAATAATTGCAAAAGAGTACTTCAAAGCACATAAACAAAACATTTATTTTATTAATTCATTTCAAATAATAATATGCTTTTTCTGAAGACAGTCATTCAACTCGCTGGTGGTTCCAGCCCTTCTCTCCTGTGGATTCTCTCCTTGACTCTCTTCTCATCACGCTGCACGTCCCGCTTCCAGGTTGCTGCGACTCCGTAACCCGTGGGGTCGATTCTCGTGGAACGGCAGCTGGTCGGACGAGTGGACCGACTGGCCACAGCATCTGCGTCACGAGCTGATGGCGCACGGGAGCAGCGAGGGTGTCTTTTGGATGGAGTACACTGACTTCATCAAGTAAGAACCAGTAGTGGGGACTGGGAAGTAAAGTACAAATACTACATTACTGTGCTAAAATAGATTTTTCAGGTATCTGTACTTCAGTTTTATTCTGTCTGACAAAATGTTACTTGCATTTCCTCCATTTGAATTTGTTACTTTTTTGACCTTCGCAGATGACGACGACGACTCGTAAAAAAGATGTAAAAAGAAAGAGTTGGAGTCAACCACGGTAGAGATTTGAGATATAGTCGCTGTACTGATGTATAGTTTCACAGTTTGTTCTGATTGTTGGACCTTGGCAAAGTTCTACGTTTGACTGAGTGCTGTGCTGGTTCTGCAATTCCATCCTCCCTCAAACTAGCCTTCAATCACTTTTGACTACCCTCTTCACCCCCTAGTGGCCTCCAGGGGTCATTACAGCTCATCGACCATCAGTTCATAACAGGATATTTTGTCAGCACACGAGTTATCATGGTCTCACGCTGTGATGTTTGCACTCAGCAGTGCGACGGCTGCGCTGATATTTTGATACTTATCAAATGTGAGCCCTGGTGGCTGCGTGGCTGCCAAACGCACACGTTGTCTTGATTCCAGACGTGCAGCTGTTCGCAAATGTAAAATTCATGAATTTCCAGCTGGGGATGGTTCATCTGAGGAAAACATGTACTCCACACGGGCAGTTTTAAATGTCAAAGCTTGTGTCTGCTGAGAATCGCGAAAAGGGACTCTCCAAATGTCATCTGAGGCCACCGTGATGGACACGCGTCATGTGATGGAGTGTTCAGTAATCTCATGTCTCTGTGGATTTTACTCACCATCTGGTTTTGGCACCAAACTGAACAACACGGTTGTTGTTGTTGTGTTAACACGCACAAAAGGCCCTCATTCCAGACGTGTCATATGAGGGTGTTTTTAATGGAGACACTTGTAATCCTTTAATGACATATATTATAAATGTTCCATGAAGGAGTTTGAAAAACAATTTCATTTGCAATATGAATTATCCAGTGGTTGTGGGTAGGCATGATCCGGATGGTATGTTAACCCTGAGCAAAAGTATTGCGTAAATCTTGTTCTTCCGCCTTCACTATGTGACATGCGCACACTCATGGCTGACAACGAGGCTCTCTAAATTGGCCGCACCAACAGACTCTCTCAATGGAAGAGGCAGTTTCAGGGTGTAGTTATAGCTAGCTAGCTAACTAACTGAAGGTCACCAAGCAAAGAGGCTTTAGCCTAATAATAATAGTAATAATTCCTAAGTGTATGTTGTTGGTAAAATAATAACTTTAAAATAATATTTTTTTAACTGTTGGTAAAAAAACTAACTCACTAACTAATAAAAACGACGTAACTCACAATTGCTGTGAATGAATTTATTGATATAAAAATATTCGATCACACTGGGGAAAACTTGAATAGAGGAATTTGTGCATTCTATGTAATGCAAAATGTTATGCATAGTAGAAGGTTGCAATTGTAGCTTCATTGCTATTTAAAATAGCCATTCATTTTATTACGTACACCACAATCCAAGGGGATCCAAGACAAGGGATGTACAGTATAAAAATCAAAAAATAAATCTCTTCTCTTGCCTTTGTAATGAGATCAAGATTGTCACTGTCAGAGATAACTGTATTAAATAAACAAAGGAACTGCATTATTGTGGTTGTAGTGTCCATTAATGTTGAACTGCACTGCGTCATATTGAGAGTGTATGTGTGTATACTGTATGTGTGTGTACGTGTATGTTTGGCTCTGTTATTCATGTGCCTCCTGTCTAGAAAAATAGGAGTTGCAGTAAGTCCGGGAGGGCCGAGGCAGCTATCCTCTTTGAACAACTCCACCTGAAAAATGTGTTGGGCCCAAAGGACCCCATCTGTCTTTTTGCCTGATTTCTCTCAGACATGTAATATCTCTGCTTTGCACTGAAACCAGCAGCATGTGCCTGCCTGGACTGAAACGAGGGGTGGGGGGGCCGGGGGCCAAAGTGATGAAAGACAACAAAATCACTCTTGATGCCTTGATATGAACTTAAAGAACAATGTCTCCTCTTGGCCCACAGGTACTTTGACTCTGTGGATATCTGTAAGATCCACTCGGACTGGCAGGAGGTACGACTCCAGGGATGCTTCCCGAGCAAGGCCAGCGGACCAGTCACCGTCTTGGCCCTCACTGTGTTGGAGAGGACGGCGCTGGAATTTGCTCTCTTCCAAGAAGGAAGCAGGTAAACATGGGACATGTGCAGTTGCTATAAAAACAGCACAACTGTATAAAATAATTCCCTTTCAAAACCTTTTCTTCATTTTGGGGTCATCTGCATTTGTTTTTTTGTTTGTTTGTTTGTTTTTCCTTTATATTTTAAAAAGGTTTAATCAATATGAAATTGTAAAAAATAAAAATAAAAAATCTTTACAAGATATCACACTGCTTTTTTAAATTATGTTGCTAATTTTTTATTAAAAGTAATCATACCAATACTAGTTTTTGTTTAACCAAGCAATATAATTCACATTGGGTCTTGACTTTTTTTACTTTCTCCTTCTCCTTTTTAAACGGGTAAAGTTTGCTGAAGTATGTAATTTATTGTTGCCTTCTTTCGTTCTTTTTATATTATATATAACATTTCTGTTTGTATGTTCAAATAAAGCAATGGCCTACAGGATATCAAATCTGTTTTATACATGAAAGGGAAAGTGGTTCCCCCTCTTCTATCCATTTTTCTGTTCATTTTGAAAATGAAAACTGTTAACACGTTATTCTGCACCAAAATTCTTTATTTGTATTACTCGGCCAACCTCTCTGCAGCCTCCCTGACCAGGATTCTTGTTTTACAGGTTCTAGTTTAAAATAAAGATGGGAAAAGATTATTATTTTTTTTTACATCACAAAAAAACTGGCATCATCTTCACCTCTTCTTTGACCTCTTCCTTCGCCAGGCGCTCAGACACGGCCGACAGTCACCTGTTGGACTTGTGCATCATGGTGTTCCGGGCCTCCTTCGGGAGCAGCAACAAGCTGACCCTGGGCCGCCTGTTGGCGCACAGCAAGCGAGCGGTGAAGAAATTTGTTGGCTGCGATGTGATGCTGGAGCCCGGGGAGTACGCCGTGGTGTGCTGCGCCTTTAACCACTGGCAGATGAACGTGAGCGGGTCGGGAGGGCCACCCACACCCAGTAAGTGTGCAGACATTGTTACCTTCACCAGGGAGCTAATATTTTGGATGCATGGGTGTTTTGGGTGTATGTGTCTGTTGGTGGGCATCTACCTTGGTACACTTTTTGATGATCTTCTGCAATCGGTGTTGGTACGTGATGGCGTCCCTTGCACCACTTTCGGTACTTTATATTATCATCCTCGGACTCCTGTCGCCATGCCAAACATTTCCCACACGCGTTGGAAATAACCTGCCATTCAAGTACAGCAGAGAGGCACTGTTGGCTCTCTGATCGGCAGGTGTCTCCCCATCCTCTGGCCTGCCCGAGGACATTATTCTGCGAACGCCGAGGAGATTGCTTCGGAGGAGGGGAAGAAGAGGAGCAATCCGACAGGCTCTGCGACGCACAGGCAGCCAGCCCCCCTTGCCCTCCAAGACCCTCAGCAATGTGAGGTCGCTGCAGCGGAAAATGGACGTGCTCCGTATCAACGCCAGAGTGTGCCATGAGTACCGTGAGTCATCTATGTTGGTTTTTACCGAGACTTGGCTCCACCGGAACATTCCTGATGCTGCGTGTAAACTGGAGGGAACAGAACTGTCACGCAATTAACTCTAAAAAAAATTGTGGGACAATATGAAAGCCATCACTAATATGACCCCGGCCAGGAAAGGTCTTTGTACTCCTGACGATCTACAAAAACCAAATGAGCTACATGAGTTATTTGTGAGATTTGAAACCCACGATTTCTCTTCTGAAAGTAATAATGATGTTTCACAGTCAGTATGTGTCACTGATCAGGATGCCAGAGTGCTGATTGATCCATTTGAGGGCCAATCACTCTTTAAACACAGTTGTGCTAAGAAAGCCACAGGGCCAGATGGCATCTCGGCATTCCTTGTCAAAACCTTTGCAAAGGACCTGACACCAGCATTGTGCCCTATTTTCCTGTACAACTGAAGGCACAGATTGGCCATCTAGTGTTAAAGATAACCCACCCCTCCAATTTATTGAACACCTTTTCTCCATTTCGAGTTCCAGCTGCTACTCTTTGGTAGAAGATTTAGAGTTCCTCTGAGTGGGCTGAACCGCTAGAGGGACACATTTATTTTTATTTTTTTCCCCCCCTTTGTCTATCAAGACTTTCAATGGAACAATGTGATGCAGTGTGTATTGGATGCAACAGGTAGGTTAATAGCGCTGAAGTTGATATGATTTATTATTATTAAACATTTTATTATTGTATGTTTTGCAATGTGTTGCCTCAGCCAGAGGTTCTCTCTCTTTCTCTGTATTATACTGCCCCTCGGTGGCTAAGGCACCATAAGGGGCAGCGCAATGTCCATTGAATTTAAGCAATAACTGTTCTGTATAATTGTCGTTTTGTGTATGTTTTCATAAAGTACAGTTATTTTTCTTAAATACATAAATGTTTTTTTTGGGGGGGGGGGGACTGAAATGGACTAATAGCATTTTCTTGTCTTTCAGTAAGGAAAGATGATTTGAGGTATGAGTGTTTTTTAGTAATGAGCTTGGTCATGGAAGGAATTAAACTCATATCTCAAGGCATCAGTGTACATTAAGCCTCGTTTATCGCGGGTTTCGGTTCCACAAAGTATTGCCCATGTATTTTTTTTTAATTATTATTTATGCATATTTGAAAGCTGTATGAACCTCCCCAGACTCGTATTAATCTCTCCCACACTCCAACTAACCTCTACCAAACTCTTACACTTTCCTTATGGTAGTAGTGTAGGCTACACTATGTACATTTTATTCCTTGTCATATATGTTTTGATTATTTTTTTTACAGTTTTAATATTTTTGTGTTGGAAGAATTAATTTTACCACAAAAAAAAGTTTACATTATACACTAAAAATCCTGCAATATGGCGAATTAGGCACAGTATGAATTTGGGGGGGAATCTGCAATGCACTGAATCCGCAATAGGTGAACCGTGATATGGCGAGTGAACACTGTACATGAAAATTGTACCTCCTTACCTCCTAATAAGATCCGAGTCATTCACCATTAACAGGGTTACCATATCGCCATCTCCCTTCTCACAGTCTCCAGTCCAACCAGTGGAGCCCAACGGCGGCTCAGTCAGGACTTCCCCGGCTACATCCTGGCCATCTACAGCTCCAGACAGGTGATGGTGGAGCAGGTGGAGGCAGCTGCTACCACATTGGCCGACGCCATCATCCTCCTGACGGAAAACAAAGGCGAAAGACACGAGGTGACTGTCGTCATCTTCATAAATGTTGTGTTGATTAAGCACATGCAAGTTTGTCTTTTGCTTCAAGAGCAACACTTCTGTCTTGAAAACATCGTCGCATTTGATATTTCTTTGTTTAGATTTTTTTTTTCCTCAATGACAGCGCATTGTGGCTACAGCGGGCGAAACAGGACTTTACCAATTGCACAATTATAACTGAGCATTAGGATCTTTACAAGGGCAGAATTTTTGACACTCTTTCTGCGTCTTCTCAGGGCCGCGAGGGTATGACGTGCTACTATTTGACGCACGGCTGGGCGGGGCTTATCGTGGTGGTGGAAAACCGTCACCCCAAGTACTACCTCCACGTCTCCTGCGACTGCACGGACAGCTTCAATGTCGTGTCGACACGCGGCAGCCTCAAGACCATCGACAGCGTACCGCCTTTGCACCGGTATATTCACACACTCACACAGATCTAAATATCCCTTTATTTGTCAATATATTTAGATTTGGAGGGAAGTAAAAAGTGATGGATGTACACCTGTAAATGACTCTCTTGTACCGACGCATGTTATATGACATGTTCACCTTGAGAGTTATGACCCACATAAAAGGCAGCTTTAAAATATCACAGAGGTTTTTTTCCATGACCGTTTCTCTCTCGTAACAAGAAAGTACTTGTACTACTCCAAATGTGGCATAAGTAGGGCTGCTCATTATTGGGAAAAAATTACATAAAACATAAAAGGGAAAAATAGATGTGTGAAAATCAGCAAAAATGTCTCTTTTTTCCTTCTGTGATTTATTGTTTGGACAGTTTATAATCATTCAATTGTCATACTAGAAGACAAGTGTATAACACTGGCCTGGTCTTTTTGTGTTGTTTGAAGGTTTATGATAACTGTATGTTAGCATTACAGTAGCGCATGTTTGTTGTTTAATTTTTTGTTCTACGTGTCAGTTTTACAGTACTACATCTGGGAGTGACAAATAGCTTGAAGCAAGCGGGTGTTTTCTCTTATTTGGATAAGTGTTCACTATCTGTCAAACTGCACACAACCACTTAAAAAAAAAAGAAAATAAACTACTAAAAAGAAGTACTCGTCTTTGAAGGTGAGGTACCCCGCGGTTACGTCGCAGGATCTGCGACATGACTATTGCACACACGTACCTCGCGATCACAATTCTCAAATTATATATTGTGCCGCTCTCGCCAAAAGTCATATATGTATTTTGTTAATTACGTCTAAAGAGGGGGAATCTAAGAAACATTTTAAATTGAGTTAAGTTAAAGCAACAGAAAGAAATGTCTGCTTTTATTGCTAGATTAATTATGTCAGGGAAATCAAGTTCTGTTGAGTACAATTAAATGCATTTAAAGCAGTAAGAAATATCTGTAGGGTTTTGTTGTTGTTTTTGATAGATAAATGAAATACTGTGTCAAAGATTTTTTTCTCCCCTATGACTGTTGTATGTACCTTCTATCTGTTCATGCAGAGGTATTATGAAACATAATTGTGTTTATTCACCCCCCCAAAAATGAAAATAAAAACCACAACATAAATGCCCTTCCTCATGTCACGGTAGCCGAGTGATTAGCAAAGTTATGAAGCTGGGAGTTTGAATCCTGCCTGTTTGTCTATATATGCCCTGGGATTGGCTGGCAAGCAGTCCATGCTGTATCCCACCTCTCACCCCTGACCCAAGTGTGGATAAGCTCTATCGAAAACCGATGGAGTTCCTTCATTTGAGCTCGCTAAACTTGATCTGACCATCCTTTCATTGTGTGTCTCTTTCTCCCCCTGCAGGCAAGTGCTGGTGGTGCTCTCCCAGCTGGAAGGAAACGCCGGCTTCTCCATCACGCACCGGCTGGCTCACCGCAAAGCCGCCCAGGCCTCCCTGGGCGACTGGACGCCCACCAAAGCCACCCATAGCCCCCAGCTCACCCCGGACATCGACGGCCTGCACCGCCCCAGGCCGCTATGACCACCGTCCGATGTGGCGCACTTGAACGGTCAGACCACTGGAACGCTGGGCGAGTGGCACGTGCGACACTAGAAACACGGACAAAGATGTGGAATAGCACGCATCTGAATGTATTCATCAACACTGAAGCTATCTTCTGGCCCCTCAGGATGAACAAGGGCGGACTCGCTCAGCTCTCAAGCCCCACGGACCCCTTTCAAGTGTCAAAATGCGTGCGGTACAAGCGCTGTCTGTGGATTCCCAGTGCTGTAACTACTGAGCCATTTAAAACTTGTTTCCTCCATTTTCCGCCCACTCGCTAAAACAACCAGGGGGAGGGTTGGGGGTCACTTACTGTATCTCACCCGACCGACAATAAGGTACCTAGCTATCGAGCCAAACCAATTGTTTTTTTTTTTTTTAAAAGCACAAAGATTTTGACCATACAGGTACAGTATCAGTCTTACACGTTTCATCCATAGTTTTGTGGTGCATGTTTGAAGGTCTTAGAAAAATGGACTATATTTGTCACTAACTCAGGACCAAACGTGTGTCATTTGTACCGAAATACAGTGAACCCCCGCCAACTGCCGTTCGGCATTCACAAATTGACCTATTGTGGTTTTTGTAATCATGTCTAACATAAGAAAAAAAAATACTACTTTGGCGCCACCGTATGGCATCGTATAGCCAAAGAACTATGTTGACGAAAGGGTAGGAACTTCTTTTAGTCAATGCTTTGTCGCCCTCTGTTGGCATCTCTAAGCAGTTGCAAACATTTTTAGCATGTCGAATGATTTTCGCTAGCCTTTGTTGGGGTTCACTGTACCACATTTTAACTGAATTATCAAAGGTGGATAATTCCTATTAGAGATAGCTGACATGGCATCTTTTATCTTTTATCTAAGAAGCGCTATCACTTCAAAGCCAGTAGCGTGATGATCCTGTTAAAGGCAAGCATGGTTGATCTTTTTTTTTTTTTTTTTGCCCCTTCATCGAGAAGCAAATGCTGTCATTTCTGGTTTTTGAACATTCTTTTATGCACCACAGCAGAGTTTTCCCATCGTTTTCAGCTTAAATCGGAAGTGCGGTTCATACCCAAAACACAAATGTTTTGTTTTTTTTCTCCATAACATACGAACATATACATAAATTAACGCAACAGACATAAACATGAATGCGGAAGCCCTTTGTGCGCTTGCTTGACAATTAATGAATTAACTTTACAACTTTGACATCCGGCAATACAGTTAGAAATTCAATAAGTGTTGGAAACCCTGCACTAAATGGGACACCTGACAGCAAAAACTTAGAAGCAAGTATGGGATGGAAACTTTTTTTTTTGCCCATTCAGGTGAGACAATTAATCCTCCAACCATGTTGATACAAAAAAAAAAAAAAAGAAACAGAAAATAAATTGTATCTCTGTAGAATAAGTAAGAATGAACTCACCCAAACTCCTTATAGGTTTAAGTACAAGGTTTGTAGGGAGTCCCAGAGCAGCTTTTTGGACAGCCAGCCAGCCGCCAATTGGAGTCTCTCTCGAGAGGGGAGCTGAAGTTTACTTTTGTAGCCTTTTGTTTACTAAAGCGTGAAAGTCCGGGCTCTCTCAAAAGGATACGCGCCCAACAGCGCAATGAGAAATTGTGTCGAAACCCCTGAGATGGAGAGATCCTGCTAAACTGTCCCATCGGATTAAAACGTTTATTCGAATTTCTCAGGATCATTTTACAGACACATCTGACAATCAGCTGTTTGCTGACTTTAATTGGAAAGTGGGGAAAATTTGGTCCGATTATCAGTCTGTGTGTACCCCGCTTAACATCTACGATTTGTAGCACCGACTGTTTTCCAAGCAAATTGGGGAGGAGAAATTACTCTTTACACCAGCCCACAGGATAATGTTTCAGAGGCATCTGACAATGACTTTGTCTTTGATTGCAAGAGAGCGAAAACGTTCAAATTTGGCAGCACCGATTATTGTCCGAGCAGATGGGGCAGGAAAAAATAATCTTAAAACACCCCCCACCACATTGTAATCGCTCAGGAACATCTTTTAGATACATCCAACAATCGGGCCGTTGCTGACTTTGATGGTAAAGTGAGGAAAACTCTTAAATTGGGCCTGATTATCTGTCCCACTTGACCGAAGGGATGCCACACAGTTATTTTACGCAGGATTTTCTCACTAATGGGCCTCATTCTAAAAGTACTCGAAATGATCTTTTCACCATGAAACCTTGCTGCTGATATGAACTCGATACAGTCAAATAACAGCATTCGGGAAATTTGCTTTTGTCTTACTTGAAAGCTACAACGCTCTGGACTATGGCTCGTTTGAATACAAATGACACACGGGGATTAGGTTTGAAAGGAATACATTTTAGCCATTTCTTTTCCAGCCATTGTTTTATCTTTTTGAAACACCTTGTAAATGTGTCTGTGATGTAAAGCAGCTGTAAATATGTTTTCTCCCACCCCTCCAAAGAAACATCCATATGTACAATGACCACTCTTTTAGATATTTGCACTGAGTCGCTGTGCAATGTAATTTATTTGGATCAATTTGCAGCCCTGTTGTCGACTGATTTGTCATTGAGAAGGAATGTGATGGTGCAAGGCCACAGTGAATCACTTTATATTTACATTTATGTTTTGTCTTATTGTCACTTTGGCTCTTGCTGGTGGTGTCCTTCAGTCATCCCCCTTTTTAAATGTTTCAGTGGCGCCCCCTGCTGCTGGGTTGAGGAGACTACAGCTAGAGACACCCGTCCTCTGAAATTGTACAAGTGCAAAGCTAACACACAAGCTATGTTGTGTGGTACAAAAAAAAAAGTCAACTCAATCAACTTTTAAACTAGTAGTAAAACCAACAAAAAGGTTGCTGGCAAATGTGACATAATACTTTATTGATCCTTTTGGGGGGATGGGGGTGTGAATATATGTGTATAAATATGTATGTTTTAATATTTCAATCTCAGGTTCCAGTGGACCAAATAAAAAGTTCTTTTTTTTAAATTAAACACCAGGGTTTTTGTTGTATTAAACCATGGATGGGGTTTGTCGTAGGTAGACAGATAGCAATATAGATACTGTAGAGAGAGAGCAAGAGAGATGTTATCATGTTGATAGATGTTATATAATATGAGTCACTGACAACCCCCTTAAAAAAAATTCTAAATGCCCATTGATGCCACACAATGGTGGCAAAGCACTACATGAAACCTCTCAACTGACTTCAACATAGTCCCTTGGCACCAAGATGCCAGCAAAGCACGACAGGAAACTCCTCAACTCACTTCAACATAGTTCCTTGGCACCAAGATGCCAGCAAAACACTACACGAAGCCCCTCAACTCGCTTAAACATAGTTCCTTGGCATTAAGATACCACTAGATGGGGGCAAAGCACCACCCAAAGCTCCTAAACCCACTTCAACATATTTCCTTGGCATTAAAATGGCAGTAAAGCACGACATGGAGCTCCTCAACTGACTTTGACATAGTTCCTTGCCACCAAGATGCCGCAAGAACACTTTAATGTACATGTTGGTAATGGGAAATGGCAAAAAAAAAAAAAAAAAACTCCTCTTTCTTTGTCCTTTAAAAAAAAGAAAAAAAAGTTCCCTCCTGCTTTTTTATCCTACTCAAACTCGCTGTCTCTCTCCACTCCCAGTTAAGACCCTCCGGGGGTACATGAGAGGATGACACCCTGCATGAGGAGCTGTCAGTCACTGAAATCCTGAACTAAAGAAGGGAAAGGAAGACCACCAGAAGAAATAGGTATTTGGCTGCAACCGAGAGGTATGACTATTAATTTTTCTCTCTCTCTCTCTCTCTCTCTCTCTTGTGCTGTGACATATCTCTGGCTGGACAGCTGAAAATGCGATAGGGCTCGGGTTAAATAGTGCAAGGACTGCTTCTCTGTTGATATGGAGCATCTTAATTAGATTCGTACTGTGTTTTATGCTCAAATGCTGAGGGCGAAGTGTACTTCTGTGGCACTACATTTCTTAAAATGTGCCTTAAACTGACAGAAAATAATTCATTCTCAAGATCAGCTACAAATGCTTTATGATTGTAGAAAGATGTATATTTAAAATGAGGATGTTATGAGCTTTTTATATATATATCATTCCCTTATCATACCCTTGTTTATGCTTACTGGTAGATTTAGTCAGAATATATTGATAAATGACAGCATTATGAAGTAGATAAATACAAGCAAAACAATAATGAGTTAAAAATATTAGTTCCAAAAGAATTGCAAAAAAAATGGTTGCTTTTTCATAATTTGTATTTGAAAATATTTATTAAGAGGTTGAAAACAACTGCAGATCCAGGCACTCCGTAGGACAATTAATTTTTAAGGGTTAAAAAATAAAGGCTTTTTACATTTGTTATTCTACTGAGTGCCTGGATCTAGAATTTTTTTCCAACCTCTTTTTTTATACGCATTTAACCCTCCCAAGAGCGCCAGGGCATTCAGGGATACCAGCGGTTCTCCAATTCCCCACTGTTTCGAGTGACATTACTTAATAATTAATTTCAAACATATAAAAACTAATATATTTTAATGGATTAAAAAAAGATATTTTTTGAATGTTTTTAAACGAGCTGAATTATATTATCAAAATATTTTTAGTAAAGTATTAATTTAATTATCAATTACTAATTAACTGTTTTCATAGCAGTATAGTTATAATTCTTAATATGATTATTATAATTATTATTTATATTATTATTATTAATATTAATTTGTATTGTGAAATCAGAAAGTGAATAATGATAATGTATCTTTATTGAGTGCCTGATTTATTAATTTAACTATGACTTACTGGTTAAAATTCATCATTAAGTCATTATTTTTGCATTATAATAATTTAGCAACAACTGAATGTTTTATACTATTAATAGTAACTTGAAAAATAAAATTGTGTTCGTGTGATTGTTTTTTTATTTTTTAAATGTTATTGTTGTTATTAAGAAATCAATCAAAATAATAATATGAAGAAATATATTTTTGACAGACAATATCTTGACTGACCAGGCTTGATTTATTTAATTGTGACTTAAATAATGTATTTTTTTTACATGTATTATTTTAAAATGGTTTACTACATTAGCACACGGAATAGGATGATGATGATTATATTATTGTTATGTTTGTTTGTTTTATTAACAATTTGTTCACTGCCCTATTCGGAAGAAAGTATCTGATGATGGCATCTCAGATCCCAGCACTCCCCCAGTCCTACTCTCCGGGCACCTCCAGCGTCTTCTCTGACCAGTCTGGCTTCTACTCACTGGACTCCAACGTTCCGGGTCTGTCCAAGGTGATCCTAAACAAGCTCAACTTGAACGACTATGGACAGTACAGGTAGACTTTTAAAACAACAAATTCTTCCGCGATTCAATCAGTTTCACGGCAACTTCGGGGATTGATATGTTAGGGATGCCCTGGAGGGAAAAACCAAAGGTATCACCTTCCGTAACTACAAGGAGATGTTCCAGAAGATGGAGGAGACCTTCAAATTCTGCACTGGCTGCAACAAACTTCCAGGACACATCGGCGAGAGGAACATGCTGAGGCGCTGTGTCAAGTGAGTCAGTACAGTGCATGCAGGTAATGTCAGATTTACTGTTAGCGATGATACATGAATATGTTTGCTTTATTGGGTTGGTCCACATGAAAAAAATGCATTCTTAAATAATATAACATACAGTGTAACCTCAATAGAATGGGGTGGGGGGGGGGGGGGGGGTCAATATAACCGATTGTCCATTACAGCACTTTGAAGCACTTTATTTATTTTTTTGAGGCCATATTACTACTGTACAGTACAAAATTATTGTTTTGTAGATTTTTCTTTGGTGGCCTAAAACACCCAGTACAGTTCAAAGTTATTGTAAGTGATTAGAAACAAAAGCTTTAAAATGTTTGAAAGTTGTACGTTATCCAAACTTACCACGCCGAGGTGCTTGGTCATCATGACATTGTTGACGTACAGTACACAATGTAGAAGAGTCACTTTCATGAGCCACAGGGAATTTATGTGGTTCCTAGTTCCAAATCTGTTGCCAAAGGCGAGCGGCTTGACAAAAGCCCCCCCCCCGTGGCCACCCCACTATTTCTGGCCACCACTATAGAAAAGCCCTGGCTCCGCCCCTGCTCGCAGACCACTGGAAGTCCAGCAACCCCAGTGTGAGAACCACTGGTTTAGGGATAACAACTCGCATGAGGCGCTGTCAATCACCCGTGCCTTGCGTCAACACGTATTGGCATTAAACAGTTTCAAGCGAACCCGCTCATGACTTTTGCTCTGGTATTTTCCCTCTCTGCCAGATTGTTTGAGTTTGACAGCACAATTGATAAAAAGTGGATGATGTCCAGGTGTAAATATAGCCAAGACCTTCTGACTGTGAACCATCTGCAAGGAACTCGGCAGCCCATAAAACACGCTTAGGGTTGTCTCTAATCTCAAAATATCCCGCAAAATACATTGCAGACTCCTTTTTTATGACATAGATTTAAAGAAACGAAATCTGTTAATCTGACAGCATCAAATTGTGATGATAGATTTGTATGCAGAGTAAGCGAATCCTGATCGCCTACTTTAGTGGCTTATAGTTATATTTGCGGACCAGCCATGACACCTCTCTTGTCGTGTTAGCCCTAGCATTAAATTTAACGTTACTTTCCAGAGTTGTGTGTTCTACTTATAAAAACGTCATTGCACACTAAGAAGCTAATAAATAGCTATTAAACCCAAATCACCTATTTTAGTGGCTTGTAATATTGGTGGACCAGCCAGGACACATGTCATGTCGCGTTATTGGACACTTAGAAGCTAATAATTATTTAGTAATCCCAAATCACCTAATTTAGTGGACTATAATAATGGTGGACCAGGCAGGACACCTCGCATGTTGTATTAGCATCAAACCTAATGTTACTTTTTACGAGTTGTGAGTACTACTCATAATTTATTGCACGTGAAGTAGCTCATACTATAGTCAAAATCTAACATGATCATAAATAGCTATTAATCCCTAGTCACCTGTTTTTGTGTCTTTTAATACTGGTAGATCAGCGAGGCCATTTATTTTGAAGGCTAACATAAGATTAGTTTGAAATTATTTTCAAGTCAATTCAAAACATTTTTACCAGGGGCGGCGTGTATTATTCGCATGTCTCTGCTGTTTTTGTCAGGTTTGGTCCTAAACTTCTGCGAATAGTGAGGCTTGACTATATTGCTAACGGTTGCTTTAATGTACAAGCACTTCTTGTACATTCAAGCCTGTTTAGCAATATATCGTCTTGTTTTCCCCCATTTGGGAATTCAATTCCTGCTGATAATTGGAAAAGCTGTCCCAAGGGATTTGATCTTTAGACGAGCACGTAACCCACCAAGAGCCCCCCGCTCTCTCTTACACATACACACGCACTAAAAATTCTCAGCTGCTTGTGCCTCGCTCCAAGGCAATTATTGGTAGCAGCTGATGTTTAATGCTGATTCGCCGACATGCAATAAAACTTCCTTGTCCGTCACTGCCACAACATTTCTGACTTTTCATGCTCTTTTTTTGTTTTTCTTCCTTATTCCATTCACGTTTACCCATAAAGTCACAAAAGTGTAACCCAGACTTCTTTTGAGTCACACTAATAAACCCCTTTTGAAGGATTTTGGAGCGGAGGGAGTTATGATTAAAGGAGTATATGTAAACACAGGGGCCTTCTACGATAAAAAAAATAATTTAGTCCCCCCTGTCAACCCAACACATTACATCACCGCACTATTCATTTTGTGTCAAGGACAAAGTTTATTTCCTGACACAAACAAAACCTCTGCTTTTAGATTTATGTATCCTGCACTGTACTGTCTATGGTGTATGTCATGTGAGGCATCCATATGGGATATTTATTACACTGCTCAGTTGGCCAACAGATTCCAGGGTATTGTTTTGCACTATTTTCAGCAAAATTTCTAACCAAGGCATGCATTTATTCACGCAAGGACAGATTTTATTTTTAAAATGAGGCAAAAAACAAAACAAAACATTTGCATGCAATTTATTTAAATTGTATTCATATGAACAATAATTTAATAATAGTTAATCCATCAATCACTATATATATATATATATATATATATATATATATATATATATATATATATATATATATATATATATATATATATATATGTGTGTGTATTTTATTTTATTTTAATGATTTTAATAAATAAAATCCTCTGAAGGGCAGCAAAGGAGTGAAACATCTGGAAAAAAAATAGTGTCATAAACTTTCTATGGTAAGCTTAGCATGAGGGTTTGTTGGAATATATGTCAATTTCAAAAGATGAATCAAATTATTTTTTTAAACGATAATGAAATACAGAAATGGAAAATAATACAAAGGCAATACTGTAAATGGCAATTCATGGGAATTAACTGACAATTACACTTAATATGCTGTAAATACAATATTGCTAAGCATACAGGCATTAAAAACAGTATGCATTTTACAATTTTGAGAGTAGAATAGTTCAAAACAATTAATTGAAATTATACAATATAATTTACTAAAACGCTCTCATGATACTGAACAAAGGCATGGTGTGTGTGTATGAAAGCGTTTCAGTAATGTGTATAAAAATGTTTGTCTGCGTGTGCGCACCCTTGTCCTACTGAGAGCTATTTCTTATGTCCTATTTCCCCTCTGACAGGTGTTTGAACGTGTACTACTGCTCCAAGGATTGTCAGGTCAAGAACTGGCCTCAGCATAAAAGGTTCTGCAAGACGTTGCGCCTGGTGGCCATCGACAGGCTGGTGGAATGGCTGATGTTCACTGGTGAGTGGCCAACAAGAAACGGCTTCATAGAGAAAAATCACATTAATTAATGAGACAGCGTATTTGAATGCTGAGCTGCAGGAATAAAAAAAAAAAAAAAAAAAAAAAAAACGCCCAGGAGACAACGTAAAGACTTTTGAAGGAGATTATCGAGTACCAGGAGAAAACGCACTATGCTACCAATATTCCGTACTATGATCCCCTTACATACTGATCGGGTCAAATTTGACAGTAATTTAAAAAAAATAAAACTACATTTCATTGTCACCCTGATATTTACTGACTTTTCCTAAAGTAAATCAAAACATGAAAAAATAAAAATATAGCAAAGGACTTTGTGTACACTGAGACTGTTCCAGATCATATTTGTGTCTCTTGTGCCTATTAAAGTGAATTTTGGATAAACAAGTAAAATGTTAAAGGGTGGGAGATTTGAGATAGGACTTCAAATTGTTCCGTGACCACGCTCTCAATTCAAAACACTCATCTCTCAAATTATATTTCCCCATTAAAATGAATGGAAATGCCACTAATCTGTTCCACCCTCCCCCCCAAAAGAACAAATGTTTTTGTAGTGTGTTTTAAATAAGGAAAATAGCACTCTATAATATTGCAATAGTTATTGCCACATTTGTCATTCTCTTTGTTGGGTGTTGATTTTGACTTTAAAATTCAACTGGGAGTAGGAATAATTAGCTGAAGGCAACTTTTGTTCACTATCTGCCCAACTGCTCCTTGTTGTGAAGGGAGTTGACTTCGCTGCCACCTGTATTTTTTACGGGACAATGGTAAGAGTTTTTAAGAGGGTGTTTGAAACAGTCCCGGGAACTGCCTGCGTTTCCACTCTTTTTGCAAAGGTTCCCGCAGTAACATTCACCCGTTGTCTTTGACACGTCATTGGGTAAAATCAAAACAGTGAGACTCTTTTTATGGGACGGTGTTAGGTACTGAAAAACAGGACACCACGTTGCTTGACACTAGTAATGTTTTTATCCAAAAACAAGTGGCATAAAACATAAAAAAAAAAAATCCAGTTGACCTTTTCTCTGAAACATTGATTAATCATCCATTCATTAATGTCAGACAGGCTATTAATACATTTTGATATAGATAATCATGATGAGAATATTCTTGGCCCATACTTTGTCAATTTAAGAAAACTTGACTGCAAGGAGACAGTTCAAATACAACCTGATGTCTGGGCGAAAAAGTGTCCGCCTATTTCTCCTTAGGAACGGGCAGTTATCGTCTGCCTTATGCAACTGGTGTGTCCTCCAGCCCCAAACACAGAAATGAGCAAATTAGTAATACAATATCAGAGAGATAGAAAGGAACAAGGTCTACTTTCTGAGCATATTTTTCAAGCACTAGGTGTGCATAGAAAATGAAAAGGGTTAAATGTCGCTTCTTAATGTTTCCTTGTATTCCTTCAAATATAAACGGACAATTCTTCGCCCACACAGGAGACCTTCCGCTTTCTACCGAGAAGTGGTCCAAGCCAGTTGCCGAGGTAAAGACCTGGCAGGACTGGCTCGCCCTGCAGGAGGACCACCTCACGCGCCGTCTGGACGCCATCCTGACCTGCGCCAACATGGAGGTCCTGTGGAAGAACGCCAGCAGGCCCAGGCCGGACGACGGCGACCTGCGTCAGTCCGCGTGGCGCGTTCAGAGCGAGTTCCTCTCCCGCGTGCTCGCGGTGGGCTCGGCCGCGCGGCACTACGAGCTGGACCCTCACGCCAAACCGCTCACGATCCACATAGCGGGAGCGTCGCATAATGAGACCATGGGAGCCAGGTTGACGGACTACGACGAGCTCAGCAACATGTTCCCGGGACACCAGGGCATCGAGGTGGTCATGGTTGGGCCGGAGGTGGTCGCCGGCCCCATCGTGAGGCCCCCTCTCTCGGCCTTTGGGCCCAAGAAGAGGGTCTACATCAGCGCCTACAAGGGCCTCTACCATCAGTTCTGGGAGGAAGTGGTTGAGAAAGAGGAAGCAGCCAAACCAGACTTGGTAGTCGCCTTTCATCCTGGTAGGTCAACTCACGATGTCGATTCAGTGATCCAGACATTCATCCGTCCATTTTCTATTGCGCTCACTGTGGTACATTCACACTTATGGACAATTTAGTCTTCTATAGACAATTTCATAATGTTTG
Organism: Phycodurus eques; assembly: GCF_024500275.1. Taxonomy (NCBI): domain Eukaryota; kingdom Metazoa; phylum Chordata; class Actinopteri; order Syngnathiformes; family Syngnathidae; genus Phycodurus; species Phycodurus eques. The sequence goes on along the minus strand of NC_084543.1, from coordinate 6,411,961 downwards.
AAATGCAAAATCAGGCAACTAAATTTTTTGTCTTTGTTTTTCTGGTTCCAGGTTAAAGGTAATAAATTAAGTTAGTATGTATTAATCAATTAAGCGAATGCATGTCATATCTAACGTTTAGCGAAAACATATTTCAAAGAGGTATGTCCTAAAATGTTTTGTTTTACTGTCAAATTAAAACAACAAAGATAGTGGCTACAGTACTTGCATGCTTTAAAGCAATCAGAAATTAAAATTTTCACCTTAGCAATCAAAGGTCAAAAACAATATCTTCCCTCTAATTATGCTCCCATCTTTTAGACAACAGACCAATTAGATGTTTAACTCGCTAGAACTGCTCTTTTCATGAGCCCCTGGCTTTTATTGGAGATTGTTGGTGATTAATGCGAGCAGCTGGGAAAACACTTCTAGTGGCTCGCGGCAAAACGTCCGCTAGCTGACCTCAAACATGTTTTCCCTGTACAATGAAATTATCACTTTACAGTCGACATGGATGCCAACATAGTATAAAATACAGACAAATAATGAATGATACCAAGTAAAAAATAAATAAATTAAAAAAAACGACATAGAGGCATAAAAATACTAGATGAAGGAATCTAAAGTTGTGGCATTAAAAGGGGTACAATTTGCTATTAATGTCAATAAATTAATAATGAACAGTAATATTTAAAAGTACAAAATATTACACTTATTATGAAACTAAACAAAATATAATATGAAATATCTGTAAATAAAATGTTTTTCAATTGTTTATGAAACAACAGGGTAATTCATTATATTTAAGCTAATTATAAACATGGCTTGAAAATAAGCATGAAATATTAGTATTTTTCAAATAAGTAATTTTACATGAAATCCAAAAACATTAGTAAAATAAACATTTAAAATGTTTTTAATAATATTAAATGGTTATTTAATTGTGAACAATAATTTCAAAATAAGCATGTTATGTTTTTCTTATTAAAATAAACAATTAGTAGATGGGTAAAATATATCATATTAATAAAATAATGATTAAATCATCATTACTTTAAATTAATAAATTAATTATAAACATTTACATTTAAAAATAAGCATGAATTATTACTTTTATAATTAAAATACACTTGCACATAAAATATTATTAAATAAAGAATTGTAAAAAATATATATTTAATCAAACGATTGTTTATTTCATTCTATTAAAATTAATTATAGGCATTAACATTTGAAAATGAGCACCATGATTTATCAATACAATGCAAATGACTTCGCCCATCTTTCATTCATTCATTCATTCATCTTCCGTTCTGCTCATCCTCACTATGGTCCCATCTGTCCGTTTTAAAAATCAACTGTGACCTCTGAGCTGAAAAGTATAGAAAAAAAATATGACACCTAGTTGTCAACCTGCTGTATGTAGCAGCCGTACAAAACATGCAACGTGGGTTTGTGCAAGGTCAGTGCTGGCGTGTGAAAAGTACAATGGACTCCGCAAATGGAATGCACAAGTTTGATCAACAAAGACTAGGTAAAATATACATACAATGCCGTGGACACCCACACAGTGCCAGCTCATAAAAGTGGCACTATATGCTCACACCTCCTATATGTGATCGCACCACAAGTCTGTTGTGCGACCCTTAACCCACCAAGCAGCAGTTAAAGCCCGACCCGGCCGCACCCATAACCTCCATCCCCAGCGGCTCACTTATCACCGTGTGCTAAATATACACGAATCCGTCACGCAGGGAGTAAATTGGCCGAGAGAGGCCGGCTGTGTGTCAGCTGGCCCGAAGCGACGTTTTGACACAGCTTGAGCAAGAGGGCACCACGAGGCATGACAAAGCAGATAAATACTGAGGGAAAGGTGAATAGGTATTGAAATATAGAAGAAAACTCAACTGCAAGAGAGGTCATGGAGATAGGTCAGATTTACACAGGAATGCAACATTGTGCTTACTAAGAACATCGTAATCATAAGATTACATTAAATAGAAGGGGAAAAAAAATCAGTTTGTGCATGATTTAATGCTTCAATTCAATTCATTGTGCTGGTCCCGCTGGTGTGCCCACCTTTGCCACAGAGGTCTTAGAGCCATTAGAGATGCAGTAAAGAAAACCACGTGCTGACTAAGCAGCGTAATAAGCGGAAATGAATCTGTATGCCAAGCGTACGTACCTTTGTAGTTGACGCTTCCTTCTGCCCCAAAGCATTACAGCAATGGATTTGAATTGAAAACAGGTTTACTTCAATGTATCTAACAGATTTTTATTCGTTATTGTCTAAAAAACATCCAGGCTTTAATCTTGAGGCGACATAATGCCGCCCGGCTCCCCCAGAGCGAGGACGAATTGGAGTTTTATGACACAGTTCAAGTGTCCAAATGAGTTCATAAATTTGTTTTCAAGCTATGTTCAACACTTTTAATTGGTTCATATTGTGTAAAAAATAACAAATGACATGGGAACAGACCAATATTGTTGTTTTGTGAAAAAATATTAAATTGGACATATGGGTTTCCGCCCAACACCGACGATATGTACACCTTGTTACACTAAGAACCGCTTCTGTTTTCTCTTATACGGGCTGAGCCATATTCCCCAGACAAAGCACTCCAGACTAAAACAGGCTCTTCATGTGCAAACACAACATCAGATATGACATACTACACTGAAAAATAAAAGCCTTGTAGTACATCGGTGCAGTAGCAGTTAGGGGGTTTTGTTACTTCATCACTTTATGGACAAAACCTCACTAAACTCTCCTGTTTAATTAGTCCTAATTGTATCAAAGAATCTCTTAGAGATATTCCTTGGGGCTAATCTAAATCTTTATCCTGCATCAAGGCCAAATTCTCATTAGTGCCACACAATTATTGCAATTAATAGCCAGAATGCAGCGAGTGCGCTTCATCTCCCCAGAGGGTCCAAACATTAAGTCCTTGTTTAATGTTTTATCTTGATGAGAAGCGCTAACCTGGGGCAGGGCGGAAGAGCTGAAGCTGCAAAGAATTCCTTCAGCTGGCTGTGTCCACATTTCCTCACCGTGCGCAGTTTTGATTTTGCCGCTCAATGTCAGCTGACATCCCCCAATAACGTAAGACCCTATTTGATCAGCGGGGGGGTTGTCGAAGCCCACTCAAGGGACAGATAAGTGCGGATGGATTTGAAGTGTTTCATTTCCACGGTGGCTTGAAGCCCAGAGGCGCGGGTGAAGGGCAAGCTATTCATACGACACGCGGCCAAATAAATCAGCCTCAGGGCTAAAGTGACGACTGGCGGCTAATGTGAGGATGTGGGATTGTCCAACAGGTTGAAGCCAGATTTTGGCTCCCACATGTCACTTGTGTTTTTTTAATTTAAAGAAGAAAAAAAACTAGCACTCTATAATATTTTACTTTATAAAAACATACATAAATTACATATTTGAATATAATGTAAAGAATTAACCAGTGTTTGACACATTTTTTATATCTGGTGAGTATGATGTATTTTATTTAACTGTTTACGCTTTTACTGTATCGTGTTATTAGATATTAAATAGTAAATATTCATTCTGAACTGGTCCAGACGATTGACATGGCACAGCTATCGGGCCAGGTAGCAAGTGAAAAAACCCACATTTGTCTGAGAGGATAATCAAGCCTAAGATCTGTGAACTCGTCGACATTCATGAATTTTACTTTCGTCTTCATGAGCTAATTATTCACCCACTGCAGGTTTCCATGCCACCCAGGGTCTGGTGGAGGGGTGGCTACCCAGCCTTCTGCTGCTCCGAGACTACAACATCCCGTCCTACTTCACAGTGTACAGGTCAGTCATCTGGATCAGCACATTACTGTGACACATTCTAGTAGTTCGAACGATAAAATAGTAGTCAGACAGGTTGAATAGTCATAATTTGCCCATAGAATAACAAGCTTGAAAGTCCATCCATCCATTCCTCCATTTTGCTCATACCTTCTGGTATGTGCAACATGTGCAGCTTCAAAAAGCTACAAAATTTTCTATTGGCATCATGACATGTAAATAATTGCCGAGTATGTGGAATTAGCGCCCCCTTGTGGAGTCACCCTCTGTATAAAAAAAAAAAAAAAAGATAGAAAAGAGATTGTTGTGGGTGGGGTCAATCTTGGGGGATGCTGGGAAATGTCGTTTTTTATGGTCAACGTGAAGAGGGAACGGTCATAAGTAGTTAAAATAGAACTCAAAGGCAACAGCCACGTGAAAATTCATTCAGTGGCGGATGCTGACATGATTATACAGCATTTTATTATACAGTACAGAAACTGAGATTGATGGGTAAGGCAAGTCCTTACAGATTTTAGGCGCTGCAGCCCCCTAGTGGCACTCAGTGTCAGTGCAATGTCCTGCTCAAGACCCAGTCACCTTTTTATTGCTAGATACCAACTGTCAAGGAAGAAAATATCAAAAACCTGTTGAACTGCATGACTTTGCCCTCTTAAGTGCTCTTTTAAATTACATTGCAAAATGCTAAATGGTGCAACTAAGTGTTACTCACCCATCCACCCATCGGGCTCTATTTGCGTGGCTAAAGTAAATCCAATCCTGCGCTTGGCGTAATTTTGTGAGGAGGCAGGCTAGACCCGATTTTGGTAATTTCGTGGCCCGGCGTACCCCGAGCGGATTTAAAAAGCGGGACGTCTGCGCTGGTGTGGGCGGCGACTTCAATCCTGTCCAATCGAAGTGGCTTCTTTCATTCCTTTTAAACAAAACTTTTATTATTATTATTATTCCAAAGGCATTTAGAGGTTGTTGTAGACATTTCTGTTTGTCTGTGTGAGATGAAGAAAGGATTCAGATTCCCCAAACGAAGAAGACGGTTGCTTTTATCAGTGTCGACAGTTTCCATTCACGTGTGTCTGGTTAGAAAAAAAGACACATTACATGGTTGCCTTGAATAATTTTGCCATTACAAAGTACACATTTAATCGCTGCTAGGATTATGAGGATGTCCTTGGGGGGGGGGGGAATCCTTCCTGTAAGGGTTTCCTGAAAACAAAAAGTTTGAGAACCCCTGCTTGAATCAGTTATCATTAGACAGTAAAAAAAAAAACAGTACTGCAGTCCTCCTAGTGTATATACAGTGTACTGTAAAAACGTGTTCTTGGTTCTGACAGCGACATGGAGCTCAAGTACTCGCTGCAAATCCTCCTGGAGTTGGAGATGAACATCAGGGACAGTGGGGCCAATCCGTTCGCGTCGCAGAAGCCAGAGCAGGTGCAGGCCTGCCCCAACAAACCTGCAGTGTACTGTAACTCTCACTACATCGCTTTCCAAGGACTGATGCCACGGGAAGACTTTAAGAAGGCCGACTGAAGGATCACAGTTTATTTGGAGAAGGATCTTTTACAGAGGACAGGAAACTTTTAGAGACAGACAATATTTTTTGTCATGTTTTCAAAGGGCATTTTATGGAAAAATGACTTTCTTTTTTAATCAATAATATGCAAATAGTTGGGTTTCTGGAGGGCCTGCCTCGCCATCAAGTGTGAAATTAAACAATCAAGTAAATCTTTTGTTTTCTGTTAATTAGCCAGCGGTGGCGTCATTCTGGGTGCGAATGAGCACAGACCTCAGATAGTAAAGCACGTTTGTTAAGTACAATTCATTTGTAGGGAATTTTTAAATACAATTTATTTGCCTTTTATCTTTTAGAACTGTTTCTTTTCAATCATTTATTCAGGTACAATTTGTATTTAACTTCAATGTGCAATACAATTTAATTGAACCATTTCTCTAGGACAGTTTTTTTAAATTTTTCCTTTAATGTTGAAACTGCATAATGTTCGTGCTTACTCGTGGCAGTTGAAAATTGTATTATATAATCACATATACTCTACTGTAAAACATATAGCAGAGTGGCGCAGCGGAAGCGTGCTGGGCCCATAACCCAGAGGTCGGTGGATCGAAACCATCCTCTGCTAATAGTTTTTAAAATGTTTTTGCTGTTGAATGTGGCTATTTAACAACTGCCGAAAAACAATAATATATTAATTAATGAGCATTTTCACAACAGCGGCGCTCAAAACACGTCATCGGCGTGATTATCTTTTCAGTGACGGTTGTTTTTCTGTACAGAATCTCCGTTGAAACGTAAGGGTAGGTGTACCTAATGATTTGGGCTATTGGAGTCCTCGTCTTCAAGGCAACACTGACCCCTACTGGTCCGCACAATTAAGTACCTAATCCGCTATTCAAAATGATATACTTCCCTATCTTCTCTAAACTAAAATATCATCCCAAAAAACAACCTACAACAGTACGAGTGTGTTTATGAATGATTTTATTTTGACATTATTGCATTATATAATCCGTATTACGTTACAGTGTGTATTTGTAGCGTGTTGGGAGCATGTACAGATAAATGTCAAAACATTTAGACAAGATGGACGAGAACAGGTGTTATGGACTTCTTGTACCCCAACTCGTCGAAGGAGTGGAAGAAGGAAAAGCCCGGTGACCACCCTGAATAACAAAGCTCCAAAATGACAGAAAGTGTTAGGTACGTTTCTTCAATGGCGAGGTTTTTTATTTTATTTTTAATGGATACAAAATCACGTACAAGCTACGTTTGAATTATGCTTTTTTTTAAACCGTACTATTCTTAGACAGTGTTTAAGCGTTTACAATCCGCATTTCTATTAAATTTGCAGCTTTACTATGGATGTTTCTATTCATTTGCCTGTTTGAGTTCTCATTAGACACTCTTTGGAAGACATTTTATGTCATGTGGGTGAATTTGTTCACCCTCCCCCGGGCGGCCAGCAACAAATGTGCCCATGCTAAGACTAGCTAATGCTCGTGACAAACTTGTCACGAACATAGAGTAGATACAATATTAGAAGTTACTAACTCGAGTGTATTTTGTGTCATGTTAGGGGAGTCCAGCTTTCACACAAATGCAGTGGTGGAATGTAACGAATTACAAATACTTTGTTACTGTACTTTGAGAGCGAGCTGTACGTTATAGTTTCAACACCTTACTTTGTCAAAATAAGTTAATTACTTTTTCCCCCCCCAACTTCTGCAAATGATGACACAACATAAAAAGGGCATAAATAGAAAGCGGTAAAGTCAACATGCGGTTAGAGTTCTTGATTGGGTTGAGGTCTTGGAATCTTATTAGCACTGTGACAGTTTGGTCTGTGTTTTTTAAAGCTGGCATTGGCCACTGGCTGATAGCTGGCCCACTAAACAGCAAGCGGCATCATAATGGAAGATTCCGGTAAAGGTCCAACAAGCAGGCGACCCTCCTGGGGTCGACGCTTTTGAATGATTATTACGCTTTATCCCTTTCCAGAGTGGCCCCGCAGACGGCTAAATTCATGGCCTTCCGTTCCCAAAAGGAAATGTTTGAAAAGATGGAGGAGTCTTTTAAAGTGTGCACGCATTGTGAGAAGACCTCAAATCAGCTGTCAAACCCTCAAAGTCTTAAGCGCTGTTCCAGGTCAACCAAAAAGAAAATCTAATATATATAATATATTTGTTTTTTGTTCAACTCTATTATTCTAAAACAATTACGGTTCCGTGCAGATGTTTGAATGTTTATTACTGCTGCAAGGAGTGCCAAAAGGATGACTGGCCCAAGCACAAAGGATTCTGCGCCCAGCTGCGTCTCGCTGCCATCGACAGAGTGGTGGAATGGCTTGTGTTCAAAGGTGTGCAAGTAAGAAAAGTTCTCAACTCGTACAGTACAGATACTTGTAATAAAAATAAATAAAAAGACTGGTAAATGTAGAAGTAGTGATTCAACTCCTTTAACATAAAAAAGTACAGACTCTGAAATGTACTTCAATACTAAAGGAAATTTTATTTTCAACCACACTGCTCCAATGCGTAGTACAATTTACGCGATCCGTGACAATTTTCTGCAAACAGGATCTGTTCTTGATTCAGCTTATACTTTGGAAAATAATAAAGCTTTAACCATATCAGCATCAGATTGTTGAGCATCATAATCTTCCGCTCGAATCCTTTGAACAACCTGAAGTCGGTACGAGTAAAGCTTTATCACGCTCCCCAGCATCCGCTGAATTCAGGTTTTGTTGATACTGAGTTCCAGTGCAGTCCTTCGCAACGACTATCCCTGGCTTTGCGCCAACGCCTGCTCTGGAAGTTCTGGGTTTTCATCAGTGGTGGTATGAGCTGGTTTGTCTAAAACAGATCCTATTTTAAGAAACTTGCCATCAATAGTGTGAATTGTACTATGCGTAGGAGCAACTGGCGTCCATAAAGCTTCACAAACTTGCGCTGAAGTGCAATCGGGGACAGACAAACTTCTTGCAGGGTGGCAGTTTTTCAATGCTGCTATGGGTAAGAATGATATGCTTATAAAAACTGCAAAGCTGTCAAACGCTGATGGCGTCACGTCTGTCCGAATGATACCTGAAACGAAAAGGGGGAAAAAAAGAAAGTGTATAATGACTTTTGGGACAGCCTGTATTTGTACTACTACTGGGTTCTTTTAAATAACCCAACAGGAGATCTTCCCTTCCCAACGGACAAATGGTCAAAGCCCGAATCCGAGATAAAGAACTGGGACGACTGGCTCGCCATGCAGGGTGATCGCCCTGCTCGCCTGGAACCCATTTTGACTGGAGCGAACATGAAGGCATTGTGGAGCGATGCAGGCAGGCCTCGACCTGAAGATGAAGACTTGAAGGAGTCTCTTTGGAGGGTCTGCAGTGAGTTCTTCTCCAGGCCTCTTACCATCGCCTGGGGCATGAGGCTGTTCGGCCTGAACCCTTATTCCAAACCTCTCACCATCCACCTGGTGGGAGCCGGCCAGAGCGAGACTCTAGCGGCAAAGTTGACGGACTATGACGAGCTGAACAAGATGTTCCCAGGACACCAGGGGATAGAAATAGTCATGGTGGGACCGGAGGTGGTCAACGGGCCCATCATGAGGCCTCCTCTCAGAGCCTTTGGGCCGAGGCAGAGGGTCTACATCAGCGCCTACAAGGGCCTCTACCATCAGTTCTGGGAGGAAGTGGTCGAGAACGAGGAAGCGGCCAAACCGGACTTTGTGGTCGGATTTCATCCCGGTGAGAACAAGTTATTACAGTGTTTAACCCTCGCTGCGAATAACAAAAATCTACGAGTCAAAGTCCAAAAGGTCCCCACCTCTGGTCACTACCATTCAACTTGTTTTTTTTTCTGTGCAGGGTTTGATGCCAGTCAGAATTTGGAGCAGGGTTGGCTTCCAACACTTCTACTTCTGAGGGATTATGAGATTTCTTCTCTTTTCACTACTCTGAGGTGAGTGTTGGCAATGCCAGTTTTTCTCCATCTTTGTCACATGCGACGTCCTCTGACGCTTCTCCCCTCATCATCCAAAGCGAGGCAGAGATGACCTACTCCCTGCAGATCCTGCTGGAGTTGGAGATGGACATGAAGGGAAGTGGCGCCAACCCCTTCGCGTCACTCAAACCAGAAGTGGTGGGCTCGTGTCCCAACAAGCCGCCCGTCTACTGGAACTCGCACTACTTTTGTTTTCGAGGTCTACTGGAGACTGCGGAGTTTGAGGAACCAGAAGAGGCTTAAAGGCCACAGATGTTGTCTATGCACTTCCTTTCTACATGTAAAATACTTCATTGTGTTGCTTGTAAACATCTACTAAAGCAAACACAATGATTATTGTTGACTTGTCAATTCTTTAAAAAGTGAAAATTCTTGTTAGTGTAAAAAAAAAAATTATAATAATAATAAATGAGGTTTTAACAAATGCGTTTGAAGATCCATTGATCCATTTTCTTTCGCGCTTATCCTTATTAAAGGCCTGAAGCCAGGATTCAAACCCGAGTCCAAGAACTGTGAAGCCCTGTACCCTGTGCTGTCCTGCGTTTTAAGATATACTATAAATAGGCAGCCTTTATGTTATATTTCCAAAATAATACTAACATACACTGTGTAATATTTGGGGGAATAGGGACGTTTTGTATGAGACCAATTAAAAAATAGGAACAAATGTTCCTTATCAACACACCATGAAGACTGGTGTAGGTTTCTGGAAGAACATATTTCTGTGTGGCACTGGCTACAGCTAACTCAGTTAACATTGTTCTATTGGATATATTTCCATAAAATGTGAATACATATGTAATTAAAAAACGAATACAGGTTGATTTTGAACATTCTGTTCGATAACTGTTTGGTAACTGTTGCGATTCGATCTCAGTTTGACACGCCAGCACTTGTTTGTGGGGGAAGGTAAACACAAAGCACACATCGGAAGTTGTTGTCAACGCTTACTACGAACTCTTGCGTCACTATGAGCAACGTTTCTATTTCTCTCATATTTGTTGACGCTTCACATTAACTCTGGAGGAAGCCGTTGCCTTGTTGGAACTATATTTGGTTGTAATGATTATCTCATTCTCTTGGGCCATTTATTTTATATTCGTGTCGAAACCGTTGTTCGGGAAAAACTAGCTGACGAGCGTTAGCCATGGCTCGATGACATTCAACGAACTAATTTACGTCGAGTGAATGAATCATCCGCAGGCAGCAGATGGATTTCTCCAAATTCCTGGACGACGACTTTGACGTGAAAGACTGGGTGAACGGCGCTTTTCAGGTGGTGCAGAAGGATGAACCGGGGAAGGCAGACACGCACGCTGCGACGCTGGTTATGAAGCTGCAGCTTTTTATCCAAGAAGTCAACAATGCCATTGAGGGTAACTATACTTCACCTTTGCCGTTCACGTTCTTGGTAGAGAACAGTTGTGCAGAAAGCTTAATTATATGGACATGTACATTCAAAAGTACACAACTCAACAATGTGTCGTGTGCATTCTTAACGTTGTAAAGGCAGACATGTTGTGTTTAATGTGGTTAAAATAAAGAAAACAAATAACATTACTGTGCTCTTGTCTTGCATGTGCGTAGAAACCAGTAACCAAGCCCTGCAGAACATGCCCAGAGTGCTGCGAGATGTGGAGGCACTGAAGCAGGAAGCCACTTTTCTCAAGGAGCAAATGGTTCTTGTCAAAGAGGACATCAAGAAGTTTGAGCAGGACACAGTGCAATCCATGCAGGTGTGTTTGGATACCAAATAGCTACTCAGACTTGAATTTTAACCTAATATACCAGAAACCTTTGGTACTTCATCCTGCTCTCATTCTCTCTCCATTCCTCATTCATCCAGTTACACAGAATAGTGACACGGAAAAATGGCTTTTATAGCCAAGGGAGAATGGAAGTCTTGCTCTGATCCCAGCTAAGTATAAGAGCAGCCATATTAAATTTGTGATTGACAGTCAGCGGGAGAAGAGGGTAGATAAAATGGCACCGCCCACGTCTGCTGCGGCTGCTTCGGCCCACGATAGTGTCGCCACTCACCAAACTAGGACTAAACACGCCATCAAAACCAGTGGAATCTGTAACAACAGCTGTAATTGTTATCACTGTGTGGATCCAGCTGTTTGGCGTCAATAAACCCCGAAGTGTTAGCCATTGTAGCGTTAATTGCTACATCGCTTGGCGGCCTACGATGCAGCAGTTTCCCGAGCGTCTGCACCGTCGATGTAAGCACTGTGCTTTGTTGTGCAGTCAACTGTTCATTGTTTTAATAATAACTGCTTTACAAGCAGTTTGAAAGCGTCTTCATTTGTGCGTACGCTAATTCCAGGTCCTGGTGGAGATCGACCAAGTGAAGAGTCGCATGCAGCTGGCAGCAGAGGCGCTACAGGAAGCCGATAAATGGAGCACACTCAGTGCAGACATTGAGGAGACCTTCAAATCACAGGTACAAAAAAAAAAAAATCAGTGGTATGTGGTTTATTTATTTATTTATTTTTACAGACAGCAGCAAACATTGTCTTCTGTGTTTCAGGATCTTGCAGCCATCTCCTCCAAGCTGACCAGCATGCAGAATAGTCTGGCCATGCTGGTGGACACGCCAGACTACTCTGAAAAGTGTGTCCACTTGGAGGCGCTTAAAAACAGACTCGAGGCCCTGGCCAGCCCCCAAATAGTGGCAGCATTTAATTCCATGTCTGTAGGTGAGTTACTAATCAAACAGAAAATGTTGTATTCCAACCTCCGCCTCTTCCCCCCCCCCCATTAGGCAGGGATTTTTAGTCTTAACTTTTGTGGTTTTCTTCACCTTTCCTGTGCAGACCAAGCAAAACTGTTTGTTAAGGTCTTCTCAGAAATCGACAGAATGCCGCAGCTCCTCGCATACTACTACAAGTGTCATAAAGTGAGTAAACAATGGCTTGTGCTTATGTATCAATCAGTCTGTCCAGAATTTTGATGTGATGTGACTTCACCTCTGCAGGGCCAGTTAGTGACTATGTGGCAGGACCTCTCGCAGAGCGAGCTCAGCCTGAATCAGCAGTTCTCCGAAATCTACGACACTTTGTTGTCCACGTGGCACGCTCAGCTCCAGTGGTGCAGCCAGGTAAAAGACACCGGACACATAAGACACACACTTATGGGTGGTGAGTGTATTTTAAATCAGGGATTCTCTACTGGTGGTTTGGGACTCAGTTGGTTGTGGACAGTTATTCTTTGGATTGTTGCAAACTTAGGGACTAGAGTCTTTTTCAACATTTACTGTAATTAGGATAATAATGTAATCTGCTTTAGTGCAGGTTAGTGATAGACTACGGCGTGTTCCAACGTATGCACGAATGGGTGAAATATTTATCGTCCATGCCAGATCGGAGTTGCTTTTTATTTGGAAAATAACATTATTTTGAAAGGAAAGCATCAGAAACTTTGTCACTTGGGATGTAATGGCACATTTATTAGTATTCAGTATGCCTCTCTACCACACTGATTTTTTTATTTGACTACAGGTATATTAATTTGTGGACATGCAGTTATGTTCATTCTCAGTTTCTTAATAAGGTGGTCTGAAAGGCACTTTGAACATGTAAGCATGTGTAGTCATAAAATATTGATATACAAATTTTTTCAAAGGCTATTTTCGACCAGTGCGTTTTCGTTTAGTGTTCTGAATAACATTGACTTCAATATCAACCAGGTTTTCAAGAACCCTTATGAGGTGGTGACGGTGTTGCTGATCCAGACACTGGGTTCCATGGTGCCCTCCATCGCTGTGTGCCTGAAAACAGCCATGGATCGGGCGCCCCAAGAGCAGCGCCTCGATGTCCTACTGGAGCTCAACCACACTACGCTCACCTTAGGACAAAACTTGGAGGCCGTCATGATGCCGAACCTTGGTCTGTATTTCGAAGATAAATCCATACGGTTTGAAAAATGTAATTCTAATAGCCGTGACCTCTCCTGTGTTCCTAGGCGAGAATAACCTCCTGAAGGTAAATGAGCTTGTGTGTGTGCTCTATGACCCTTACAAGCCTTACCAGTTACAGTATGGAGAGCTGGAGGAAAATCACCTCCTTATCCAGCTCAGTGCTGTTCCTTTGGTGAGATATGATAAAGCTTATTCGGTATACCAAGAATACAACTTGCATTTTTATGAGATTTTGTGTAGCACCCTTCATCTTCTGGTCCATCCTCAGGAACACGGGGAGGTCATGGATTGCGTGGAGGAGCTCAAGCACTCGGTCGGGAAGCTGTTTGGCCTGGCAGGTGCCGCCGTGGACCGTTGTATGAAACTGACCGATGGGCTGGGCGTGTGCGGCCTCCTCAAGGCTCTTAAAGCTCTCTTCACCAAGTAAATATCCTTTCACATACAACTTGAACTCTGTTTGCAGGTATTTTTTTTTCATTTTAAATAGATGCTGCAGCCCGTGTTGACAGTGTTTTTTTTTTCTCCTCCCCAAGATACATGTCTGACTTCTCAACTACACTGCAGTCAATCAGGAAGAAGTGCAAGCTGGAGGACACTCCGAGTTCTTCTGTTTTCCAGGAGGACTGGACTGCTTTCCAGAATTCAGTCAGGTTTGGGATGATTCATCCACTTAAAACTGCAGTATTATCCTATTGACTATTCCATTGAGTAATCGCTCCCCCCCAAAACATTTTTTTTTTAAACTACTAAGATGTATTTTATTCTCTCTGCCATCTAGTGGGAGATCATTTAATCGTTCTGGCTATCACTATACGTTGCTGGCTTAGCTAGTTGAACAAAGATGCATTATTTGTAGTAAATGAATACTAACTTCCGGACCAATGAAGTGAAATGTGATTTATTTCCTGCGACACACCTGATGATGAGGGAATCACTTATGCATACACTTAGCCAGTGTTAAGATCTTTTGAAGATCCGGTGACAGCACTGATTGTCTGTCCATTATCTTCTACAAAAAGTCAAAAGTTGAAGTACTGATGTGTTGTCCTTTGCAGAATCATTGCCACGTGTGGGGAGTTACTGAGACAATGTGGCGCCTTCGAGCAGCAGTTGTCAAGCAAGTAAGTGAACTGATCTTGATCATTTCCCATAAATCTGTGATTTTTGAAGTGTGGTTAGCAGACTCCCGCCAGTGTTAAATATAAAATAATGGGGGGGGGGGGGGGATCACTTCATGAAATGTTCAAAGTGTGCATAATGTTACAGTGACTTTTGTTTTTGTTTTAAACCCAGTACAATACATTTAAGTACAGTTCAGTTGTATTTAAGTTAAAAAACGTTTTATGCAACTGTTTTCAAACATTTAGGTACTTTTTATTTCACGTTTGTTTACAATAAATTTGAATTGAGTCATTAAGTATAGTTTTTTATTTGCCTATGTTTAAGCGCAGTGTTAATGTTCAAACTGTGCATAATATTGCAGTGGCTTACAATAATATGAAACATACTATTTAGGAATAAAACCTCTGCCTTGTTTCTGCCATAAATCATTCATTTCTACAGCATAGGCAATGCCATGCCATCATCAGGGGTACATTCCCGGATTTTCAATGCGTAACTACTCACTGTCATGAATCAACCATTCCTTTAGGATCATGGGCACGGGAGGCAAGTACCTGTCGGAGTCGTATAGCCCTCGCAGCCTGGCGGGCATACAGGAAGCCAGTGCCCCAGAGAGGAAGGGTGCCACCAAAAATCCCTGGCAGGAGTACAACTACCTTCAGAGGGGCAGCATGGCCGAGTACAACGGTCTCATGGAAGTGCTCTACTCGTTAAAGGTGTGACACTCGAGGCCTTGATGCCCTCCGAATGTGATTCTACAAGCAATATATTTGTATAATTTATGCAGAGCGGGAAGTCTATTATTGACAGTGATATATCGCGTACATATTTTACTGACACAAGGTACACTAAAATGGTATAAAAGACGATGCAAAACCTTGTTGCATGTATGCCTTTGTGTTGCAGGAGAAGGGCGCCGGCAACTCCAATCTCTTAGCCGAGCCGAGAGCGGCGCTGGTGCGACTCAACCAGCAGGCCCATCAGCTGGCCTTTGACTCTGTCTTTTTACAGATCAAACACCAGCTGTCCCCCATCGCCAAGATGGAGGTAAGTTGCTTTGTAAAATTTGATGTTGCACACTTATTACAAGTGTCCGTGAACATTTCACCCATCTCATTTCCCCTCAAATTGTCTTTTATGCACAGAGTCAAGAGTCGCCGGCTTTAGGGGAGAGCTACGCTGAGGATCTGCCCACCTTCAGCCTTTCACCACAAGAGTACATCACAAATGTGAGTTTCAGGTTACAGTGGGTTGCAGTCACCATCTTGTGGCATCTATAGACAATTACAAACCTTCAATTACTCTCATATTTATATTCACGGCAGAGCTCTGTCCCTGTTCAGTATGTACAAATGGGTCAGAATGAACGAATCATGACCTCACAAATCAGGACCTCTTTGATTGATTATGACTTACCGTCACCACATGGTGGTATAAGCATCAGTTTTTTTCTGAAATGAAAGAAAGAAGACATCAGGTGGTCAGACGTTGGCCTAACCACCCGGCAATTGCAGCGGAGGACATTTGCATTCCTGGTGACCAGAATGCTTAACCTACACGCTGTTATCCTCTTCCAGATAGGTCAGTACCTGATGTCTTTGCCGCTCCACTTGGAACCGTTTGTGACACAGGAGGATCCGGCGCTGGAGTTGGCCTTGCATGCTGGGAAGTTACCTTTTCCTCCACAGCAAGGTTACTGTTCGCCACGTGATATGGTTTAACGCTTAAAATCTTTTATACTTGTAGTGTTCCAGTATGTCTATTTCCTTGGTTACTTCAAAACTCTCCTCTCCAAATTTCCCCAGGCGATGACCTTCCCGAGTTGGACAACACAGCGGACTACTGGCTGGGCGCCATCGCTCGGGCAACCATGCAGACGTACTGCGACGCCATCCTGCTCATCCCCCAACTGAGCGCACATTCCACTAAACAGCTGGCGACGGATATCGGTAAGCAAGCCGGCATCAGATCACGACGACATGGGTGCATACAACTAAATTTGGATCTTAGACGCTAATTTGGACAAAACCATAACACACTAGTCATGCAAATAACTGACGCCGTCCCAAAAGAGGTTTGTAATTGCATATTGATGCCACAAAATGGTGGCAAGGCACTTACAACGGAGAGGATCGTAAAGCATCAACACCTTGCATCTAACATGTACACAGTCATAAACTCATGTTACATAAACAACTATTCACTAGTTAAATTATTCAGCACAAGCAAACCACTTTCTCAAGAGGCTCATCAATAGTGTTAGAAAACTAACGGATTAAACTAAGCTCACGGCATTGTCGGTAAGTGTGTGCGAGGGTGCGTCTCCGATTGTAGTTGGTTCACGATTGTCCAGTTCTGTGTAGTTCGGGTGCGTCGCCCGGTGTGCGGCTACCTTGAATGTGGAGCCTTGGCACTGATTTGTAAAGAATGATATGAATGAAATGCCATTTGTACATCGCTCCTCCGCATACAAAATATATTTGTGCTTGTCAGACTATTTGAGCAACGTGATGGATGCTCTGGGCCTGCAGCCGTCTCGCACCCTCCAGCAGATTTTCACACTGTTGAGGGCCAAGCCAGAAGACTACAGACAAACCGCCAAACAGTTGCCTCGGCGACTGGTGTCTGCCATCGCCGCCCTCCGCTCCATGGACCACTAAAAAAGAAATTTAGTGGGCTTTTCGGCCCCCTCCCTGTTTGCATTTACACTGCTGTGTCCACTGAGGTGATGATTTATATACCAGTGTCTTTTCTTTCTCAACAGGAAGGATGAATGTCGCGACTGGAGGTGTTTGTTGTTTGTCATGGCCGGTTCTCTGAGCCCATATCTGTCTCAGCTTTACCTTCAATTCTTGCATTGCTACATTATGAGGTCAGGGTATGTGTAAGACTATTTAACATCGAGGAGATAATTATATTACTTATTATCATGATAATACTGTTTTATTGTATTCAAGACCAACTTTATGTTTACTGAGTTTCATATTCCAATCAGTTGTTACTTCTTGTGCGCTTTTCAAGTGGAAATTTCCAGAATATTTTTAAGTGTACTGTAAATGTGTATATAAAACATTTACACAACATTACATTTTGTCTTGTTGAGCTCTTTGTATTCGGATTATCTTGAGGTACACACATATTTACATACTTGCCTTAATTAGATACTTGCCTTTAGAAGGCTAATGTACCGTTTTGAGTTTTTAATATTCAAATATCTTTATTGTTGTGTTCGTAGGACTGAAAATAGCTCATTTGGTAACTTGTGTTTGTATCCAAATTGGGGCGTGGGTGAGTTGGCGAACTGGTCGTTCATCAATCACAGGGCACATATCATATACCTTACACACAACCGTACCGTTCACACCCAGAGGTACAATCTTGTTTTCAATTAACCGAACATGTTTTTTTTAGAATGGAAGCGAGAGCACCCAGAGAAACTCAAAGTCCACACTGGAAAGCCAGGGCTGAGATTTGAACATTAGAATTTACAATCTAAATTTTAATGTTTTGATCTGTTAAATTGTACTAATGTATTCCCAACAAGCTATTCTCTTCATTTTAAAGCGGTTCTCTTGGCTTCTGCTGCTTCTAGTATGTGAATATAGATGCTAGATTGTTTATTTTTATTTTTTTTGTCCTATAAGGTTTCAGCTCTGTGTTGCCATGTCCATCTAATCTGCCCGGTGCCTTCAGAATCAGTAAAGATGAAAGCGCAAAGGAACATCTAAGCTTGAACGTGTTCTATAGTATTGCCAGTTTTTTTTGTCCTAATTACTGCGTGATTGAGGTGGCATCCAGAGGTGGAGTAAAGTCTGTAAATCCCCACTGAAGGCTCATGTTGAAGTCTTGAGGATAAATGACGTTCACTTCTCTGAATAAATTGACATCACGTGGCAGCGCGTTGCGATTGGTGCTTGTCGTGCTGACCGGGGAGTCTGTGTGGAGACCGACGGAGCGCATCATCCGGCATCATCATCCGGCATCCACCTGCTCCCCTCTCGACATGGACCAGTGTTGGGCCGCGACGTCATCCGTCCCCGCCCTGCCTGCAGTGTCGCTGCCTGAACAGATGAGGATGGACTCGGTAACCGGCCTCGCCGTCGACCCTCGTCCCGTGCGGGGAATCAAGAGGCTCCGAATACCAAATTGAGTGACAACCCCCACCCCCTCCCTCCTCAAAAAAACCTCCGGGGAGGGTGGAGGGAGGTACGCTCCAGAGGCGAGGGAGCGGCGGGCTGTGGCGCTCCGGTCGCGGGGTACCGATGATGACGAGCACCGCGGAGGAGCATTAAGGAAAACAAAACACCCAAAAATAGAGCCCCGTTCGAGGATTCGCCGTGGACGGGAGGCGGTGGGATACCTTTTGGACCGCGTCGTTGAATAAAAGATGAGGGACCCGCTGATGTTTATGTGTGAGGATCCACCTCCGTGACACAACAGGCCGCCGTGTCGTCTGCTCGTAGC
The DNA here is from genome assembly GCF_024500275.1 of Phycodurus eques. Taxonomy (NCBI): domain Eukaryota; kingdom Metazoa; phylum Chordata; class Actinopteri; order Syngnathiformes; family Syngnathidae; genus Phycodurus; species Phycodurus eques. The sequence continues at coordinate 6,393,144 of NC_084543.1, read as the reverse complement.
CGCCGTTGGAGACGCTATGCGCGGGCGAGCGTGTGAGAGAGACCCCCGCTCCGAGCGCTTCGCCACCACCACCACCACCACCAACACACGGCGTTTGTCTTTTCTCAACTAGCAGGCCTTCCTTTAAGTGGAACCTGTGGACAACACGACGAGTGGTGCCGCGCGTGGGGGCTGAATTAGGTGCACTAGAAAAAGGATTTCAAGTGTGTCCCCCACCCAACCCCCCCCAATCTCCCAACTTCCATTTTCTATTGTCCTCATTAGGGTCGAAGGTGAGCTGGAGCCTCGCTGACTTTGGGCAAAATAAACAGCAAAAGCATATGGACAAGTCTTAAGTGAGGTACTGTATTTATACATATAACAATGTTGTTTTGGGAACCTGGGATGAAGATGGAGAAAACCCACCCGAGCGCAGGGAGCGCACGCAAACTACGCTTTGGAAGGCCACAGCCCAGATTCAAACCCGGAATCTCCGAGCTGTGAGGAGGTTCACCGCTCGTCCGCCCTTCTCTCTAAACAGCCGCCGGAAAGCAGCCAAAATGTCCAAAGTGGTTACTAACAAGGAGAAGAAATCCTTCAGCAAGAAGCTGTTCCGGAGGAGCTCGGTCCGCTCGGTGGGCAGCTTCATGAACAGAGTTCTCCGGACTCTCTCCACTTTGTCCCATTTCAGCACAGACGAGCAGGCGGCCCGTGACGACAAGGACGACGCCTCCTCCATCCCCGCCACCACCGGGGGCTCGCTCCAGTCGGACGACAGCGACTGCGGGGGGTTCCCTTTCGGCGACAAGGTCCCGGGTGTGGCCGGGCTCAAGAACCACGGCAATACCTGCTTCATGAACGCCATCCTGCAGTGCCTGAGCAACACAGAGCTCTTCGCCGAGTACCTGGCCCTGGAGCAGTTCCGGGGCCAAGGAGGCGGCGGAGGCGGAGGATCTGAGGCCGGCAGCGGCGCTGATACGAAGGCGGGTAAGTCCAACGGGGTCCTGGTGCAGAAGAAGTCCGGCCAGCAGCAGCAGGAGGAATCCGGGGAGGTGACGGAGCAGCTGTCCGGTCTGGTTCGAGCCTTGTGGACCTTCGAGTACACGCCCCAGCACAGCAGAGACTTCAAGGTAGGCGACAGTATCGGTTTGTGTGTCATATTGGCACTTCCACTTTTGATAATGTTTGTTAAAAAAAAAAAAAAAAAAAAAAAGACACCAAGGTACTTCTGGTCGGGTCAAACGCGTTTGACAAACGCTAACTTGAAACTGATGACAAAAACTTGCTGTGTTTGGGGTCGTGCCGCCAGATATACACTTCAGTTTTTTTTTTTATACAATTTACTTTAAAAAAATCCAGTTAATCCAGCGGAACCTGTCGTGGGAAGAGGATCAATCGAGCTTGCGCATAGAATATCGCAAGATGTAGTAGCTACTTCCAAAGGGACAGACTGGGAATCAAACCTCTATCACCGGGTTTGTGCAGGGGCGTAGTTAGTCTTTCGGGGGCCCAAGGCAAACCCAGTCATGGCGCCCTCCTCATCCGTCCGTGTACTGCAAATGTTTTGAAAACTCATTTTCATCATCTAAAAAGTGAATTGGAGAAAATTCTCCCACTTCCTGAGTGAGATCAAGTTCTTAAAATCCTTCTTGAGGAATGTTATCTCACAAGTGAATCATCTCGAGGCTTTTACTATAATTGACGAGAGCATTAATCAACATTTAATATACTGTAGTTGGTCCATTTCGACTGCTTTTAGACTCGCATCTTCGTGATGAAAAGTGTTGTTGGTGTCACGCTCCACTTCATCTCTGCTACATCCTCGGTTGACACTGACAGCAGTGCTACTGCAACGGCTGTTGCCAGTTACAAACTTTCCTTGTCACCGTTAAAAACAGTTGAAACCTTTTGCTAGTTTGGATAAGAACTGTTGGATTTCCTCTCACCTTTTCGACTCCACTTCATTTTCGCCACCACCTGCCAAAAAGTTTGTTTTGCTCCCCTCTTACTGAATCAATTCTGCACAAGCGCAGTAAGAAGAGGGACTAGTCCATTGCATGAGAAGGGGATTGGGGAGCACTTGAAATAATCTGCCTCATAGAGTAAACATTTAGCTGTTTTTAAATGTGTGAATCAAGACGTGAGCAATAATAATTGCTTTAAATTGAAGAAAACGTTATTCATCAGTTTTTGTGAGATATTTGTGGGCCCCTGGAAAACTTGGGTCCCTGGGCAATTGCCTGTGTTTGCCTAGTAGTAAATCCACCTCCGGTTTGTGGAAGGCAATGTTCGCGCCGTCGCTTGCTAACTAGACGTTTGTGTGGCGTTAGCATTATGTAATAATGGGACTCGTTTAAAAAAAAAATAATAATAAAAAAAAAATAATAACAATAAATCTTATTTTAACCTTTTTCATTGACGAATAATAATCCAATCCAATTAACGCAAGGTCTTCCTTCAAAGGGTTCGCTTTCAGGAGGAGAGCTGAAGCTCAAACGAACGCCATTGTTTTTTGGAGCCCGCCCGCTTACCAGCTTTCCAAACAAACAAACCTTTTCATTTTGTTACCTTGCAAATTTGGCAACATTGTATCTTCTGCTCATCTACTGTATTTTCATCTTTTCAAATTGCATAAAGAGACAAGCTGAATTGGAGAGGAGTCTGTATCACGTTGCTCGTTCTTAAAAGTGCTCCTATTTTGGGCTGTTTTTTTTTATGACCTGTCTGACAGGGTTTAGATGTATTCTTGTTAGAGCGACAGTCTCAAAATATATGATCGACTTAGCATAGTTAGAATTAGAATTAGATTTCAAGCAAAGAAGAAAGAATCCAATAAAAAAAAAAAAAGTCCAATACTAATGAGCAAAAACATTCAGTTATGATGTGCTCAAACATATTGACTTTAAATCCTTCTATGTTGATGCTCTGGAACATAAATTCATTCATTTTGAAATTATTTACAGCGATTTATAATAATAAACATAATAAAAAGGAATTATGTTTCTGTAAAAACTGAATCTTGATGTTATGAAATTTAATTTGATTAAAAAAAGCATTAATTGATTTCAATTTAATAATTCCAATTATTATTATTATTATTATTTTTTAAACAAATATTTACAGTTTAATTATCGCAGTGGTTCTCAGACTGGGGACCGCCAGCCCTTGGGGGTCCGTGAGCTGTAGCTTGGTAGTCTGCAAAATAATTTGCAAAAAATTATATTATTTTAAACATTTAATACCCTGAGTACTTATCAGGGATGATGTGCCAATAACACAAAAATAATAAACAAATTATTCCTCCCTAGCTTTGGGACAAGTAAAAGCACTGATATGATTGTATAAATCTGACATCCTTGCATTAGAGGAATAAAGTGCCATTATTTCCAAGAACAAAAGGCATATTTTTTGGAGAATATAGTCCTTTTTTCTTTTTTTTTTTTTTTAAAGAAAATGAAGGCATCTCTTCCAGAATAAGTCATATTTTGAGAACAAGTTGTATTTTTGAAATTCACTTATTTAAAACCTCATTCAACTTTGACTTTAATATCATAGTATGATGTTGTCTTTGAAAAATATGACTTTATTCTTTTAGGTTACAATTTTTCATCCGAGCAAAATATCTTTGTTCTTGTAAAGATCACAACTACTTTTCATTTTTACACCTGTTAATGATTACCACTTTATTCCCAGAGCTTTGCATCTTGATTTCTCAAAATAAATAAATAAATAAAAAAATAAAAAATGTATCATCGTAACATTGATTTTTTTAAATGGTTTTAGGATTATGAGGGGCTCCTTGGAAATAGTTCTCACCTGTAAGGGATCCTTCAAATGCAAAAAAAAAAAACAATTGGGAACCCTTGAGTTATCTTATGTAATTGTAACTACTGTTGGTGCATGCTCATTGTATTTCAGCTCATAACCAATAGAAAAATCTGTCATCATCTTACTTAAGACTGAGATGCCACTCAGGAACGCAGTATCGTGCGATATAATGACGAGCAAAGAAAAGCGTTACGCGACAAAGGCCTCATGGGAAACGTCGCATGCGTGACACGTGACCGTGAGAAGAGGTTGACTTTGTGGAGTGGAGGATGCGCTGGTGTCAGCTCACTGTCGCTCAAGTTGTGCTCATGCACTGTGACTGTTAATGCTTATTTTTGTTGTTGTTTACTGTTGATTTCTGAAAATCTGTCTGCTGCCTATATAATAATAATAATAATAATAATAATAATAATGATTAAAAACGTGTGTGTCCCGTGCAGAATGTGGTGTCAAAGAGCGCCCTTCAGTTCAAGGGCAACTCCCAGCATGACGCGCAAGAATTCCTCCTGTGGCTGCTGGATCGAGTGCACGAAGACCTCAACAACATCATCCATCCTGACGTCAGGCCCCCAAGGACGGTAAACAGCGACCCCACAGTGTTTATTTTCAGAGGTGGTAAAAGTACTCAGAGTCTGTACTTAAGTAGAAGTACAGATACAGCTACCTAAACAATCTACTTAACAATGAAGTACAGCATTTGTACGTTATTACTTCCCACCACAGTTCATTCCCATTCTTGTGCTTTTTTCTTTTTTTTTTCTTTCTTCTTCTTCTTTCTAGCCTCCGGTAGAGAACGAAAACGCCCCTGAAGGATCTCCGCTCCCAGCGCCCGGCTCTTTTGTGCAAGAGCTTTTCCAGGCACAGTACAGGTAACCGACGCGTCCACACAGCCGCTGTTTGTCTTCATATTCGACAAATGCACAGTATTGCACTGTTGTTTTCACGCAAACACTGACCATATGAGCTGGACGCTGTGGGACATTTTTCTATTTGTTTACACTGCCGCAATATGTGACCGACACCACTTTATGTTTTGGCGTGCAAATATCCGCACATTACTATATTGACCAATAACTACAAGTGGATGCTTTATTATATGTTCTTTCCTCTAAAATAAATCCCTTATGACACAGGTGTCAAACTCATTTTATGTGGCCCACTAAAGCAAATAAAGCGTGTCCACCTCATGTTTCTTGCTAAATGGATTCGTTGTTTTCGTTTCGGCAGAAAATCTGTACCGAATTGTACCAGCTTGTCCTCACTAGAAAGTATTTATATTCACCAAATCCCTTCTTAACATGAATTGGACAATAGTTGCATCCAACCGCTATTTTCTGTCTTCTAATTTCAAATTCAAATTGTTGTTCAGAATAGTTATAAGTAGTTATAGTTATAAGATCAAATAACATTAATCAGAAACACATTCTAGATGTTGTTAATGTGGTTAAATAAAAATCCTGTGCTTTTCTTTAAAAAAATAAGGACTTTTCGAAGTGATCCTCAAACTTTTGAAAGGTATTGCACATCTTCGTAGCAGACTTTTTTTTTTTCTCATGGAGTTATTCGAGTTTTTCGATTAATCGTTTCAGCCCTTGTTAGTGCTAATTAAGAGAAACACCTGAAATGTAATCTCATGTAATGTTTTGCTTGTTTGTAATGTTTCTTTTCCACAGCTTGATAGCATAACGGATATTTTCCCCCAAAATGTCCCGCTTGTAACTCATCGTTCTGTGCAGATCCTCCCTGACTTGTCCTCACTGCCAGAAACAGAGCAACACCTTCGATCCTTTCCTCTGCATCTCACTGCCAATCCCCGTACCTCACACGCGGTAAATCTGTCGGCATTAAAAAAAAGATTGCTAAAATTGGAAAAAACCCTCACTTTCTTTCTTTCTGTGTATATAAAAACAAACGCATTCTCATTCTCTGTTTGTGTGATGCAGGCCCTTGTATGTGACAGTAGTGTACCAGGGCAAGTGCTCCCATTGTATGCGGGTCGGGGTGGCCGTGCCTCTGTCCGGTACTGTATCCAGGCTCAGACAAGCTGTGGCCCAGGAGACCAAAATCCCTGCTCAACAGGTACGTCCTCCCAAACGACTTACTGTACATCCATATTTATACAAGCAATGACCCAAAAACCTATCATTTTAACCTCATCTTACAACATGAGCCTTAAAAAAACAAAAAACATACACATGCAGCGAAGACTCTCCGTAACCTCTGCTAACAACCCAGGCTAAACTTAGCTCCTCCCTGACATGCAACGATCTAAGTCTCTCTGTCGAGATGTATCACTTCAACATACCTTCTTGACGTCAATTACTATGCTCCTTGTACCTATGGCTTTAGTGCCATCTTGTGGCATCTTAAAGTGTTACAGAAAGTGCGTACAAATACGCAAATAGGTGCATATGTGAATAGCGAATAGGTAGGGGTTCACTGTAACATTTCAACTTTTGAAGCGTGATCGCAAATAGAATCCGGATCTCGAAAAAGGGATTTTTACGCGGGGTTGGGATCCAGCCCCGTCACTAATTGCGAAAATCCAAATGTAATTGACACCCACCCAAAAAGGGTTGCAATTGCCTATAGATGCCAGATGATGGTGCCATATCACTTGTTTCTATGAGACAAGACTATGGCCTGACTAAATGAAGCTCCTCCCCTCACTTCAACATTGTTCACCAATAATGATTTTTTTTCTACATTAGAAAAATGTCACAGCACAACACCAAACAAATATGTGACAAAAGATATACTGTATACAGTAAAAACTGAAGGATCATATCGTCTTGTATTTACAAAGCTGATATATTGTCGCTGTATGCCAATAACATGGCTTGATCAACAAAGATACATTATTTGTAGTCAATAAATAATACTTTTCAAACCGACGAAGTGAAATTGGATCATAGCAGACCCGATGGTGTGTTTAAGGTGCTTTAAGGGTTCACACTCTCACCCCCAAATGCCCACGTGCGCCCGTCTTCAGATCGTCCTCACCGAGATGTACTACGACGGCTTCCATCGCTCCTTCTGTGACGACGACGACGACCTGGAGATCATTCAGGAGAGCGACTCCATCTTTGCTTTCGAGACGCCCGAGCTCTTCAGGCCCGATCAGATCCGCTCCAAGCGAGGCGGTACGACAACCTCCTCGTTAGCTCGTACAAGTAGGAGGCCCAATTGGATTAAGCGCTCACTAGACAATACTTTATTTTGTTATTGTTGTTGTGGTTGTAGCTTGCAGTGGTGTCAGATTGCTCTGCATCTTACTAAGAGGCGTTCCTAACATTTTTGATGAGCTTATTTGGGGGCTACATGAGTATATGATAGAAACGGCTCTTAATAGGATGCAGTGCACTTTTGAAAACTACATCAGCTACTGCACAAACACAATTATAAACATGTTGCAGCTCCTGCATTGACTGATAGAGTGTGGTGACGTACCTAATTAAGTGGCTGGCGAATGTGACCGAAATGCTCCCAATGTCTGTAAAAACGTTTTCCCCCCATTTTGAATATGTTAACTGTTTAAAAGTTTGGGGTCTCTTCTCTCTTTTCCAATTAAGATAACAATAAACTAATCAGGACTACAGTGTAGACATCATTCATGTAATAACAAACAGTGTATTTCTTTACATTCCTCGGTAAAAATTGTAATGAATTAACGTTTTTGAAACAATACAGGGAGTCCACACGGGAATCTCAACCAGAACAACTTGAAGTACAGCACGGATAACAATCGGTTATCCCCACAAATCCAGGAGCCCACCACTCCGCCTCTCAGCCCCAATAAGAACACGGGGCAGGACGAGAAGGTGGTGCTGTTGGTGTGCAACCGAGCCTGCGCCGGCCAGCAAGGACGCAGGTACGTCCAGAGGGAGCGGACGAGGATCCCGCTCACTTTCCTGTCCTGTAGACCGAGACGGAGAGTTGAGCCGCTGCGACTTGGAATCCGACGCGACTGTTTGGATGACTTGTGACTTGACTGGAGAAAAACAAATCGATTTGGACTTGGGAGTTTACCATTCGGGGCTTGACTTGAGACATAATGAGGTGCTCTAAATACAAACAAGTTAGATAAATGCGCCACTAATGACATTATTAGACTTTGTGTTTTCTCACAGTAATCCGTATATTATATATTATATATTGTTTTGTTGTACCGCGGGTGTACGTGGCATTCCGTATTCAAAGAACAAAAATGTCTTACTTCCTTGACATCGATAACCTCTCACTTTGTTTATAGCAAAGTCCTTGCAGTCACTTTGTCTCCACAAGAGGGCGCAAGTTCCCCATAGAAACGCCAATTATTTACATTTCATGTCAATAGAAAACCAATTCTCGTACAGTGTGCGGCCGCACATATCGCACATACCAGAAACCGCCACTATAAAATACAGTATGTGACTTGAGCCCATCTCTGTCACAGTGCCGAGAATTATTGCAGTTTTACATCACACTTGTAGTTTTTAGAGTTAAAAGTAAAGTGCGGGATGAAAACTGACATTTTCATCAAAGGAAATGTACAGCTAGAGTAAAACATTTTTAAAAAAAAAACATCGAGCTGAAGTGTTGTGACTCGATATCGAATTGGAATATTTATGACAACCACACACTGGAGGTAAAACTGCATTAATAAAATGATTTGACCTAATTTGAGATTAACTGTGATTTGACTTAATCCCATCTCCACCTTTGTTTTTAGTTTGTCGTTGTCATATTCATACACTGCAATAAAAAGAAATATGTTTTTTTCCTCAGCCCCGATGTTGACTACTAACTAATGAATAAATAAAACACAGCACCAAGACAACAGAAACACACATCATGCGCATTAATACATAATCAAGTTCAAGTGCTAGGCCTAAAATCCTAACTGCATTGGAAAGGAAAACACTTCACTTTTTTTTGCGGGATTCCTCCAGGTTTGGCAATCCTTTCATCCTCTACCTGGAGCGTACAGTCACATGGGATGTACTCCAGAAGGAAATTTTGGAGAAGATGCGTCATCTTTTGCGCCCTGGAGCCGTCGTGCAGGTGTGTACTGTCAAAAAAATTCACGATGTGCTGCACGTTGAATATTATTCCCCCGTTGTGCTCCGTGGTCTTGCAGGTTGGGCCCTTCACGTTACGCGTGGTAGGCGTGGTCGGGATCACGTATCTCCTGCCGCAGGAAGAGCAACCACTCTGTCATCCTTCCGTGGAGAGGTAAAGCTGACGGCCCTGCTCCCTTTCTTGTTTATGTGCTGTGTGTTCTTGTTGGAAAATACCACTTGAGACGTGAAACGTTTTTTTTTTAGAAATGTTTTTATTTTTTAGGCTTTATTATTATTATTTTTGTTGTTTTTAGTTTGTATTTCCATTTTTGTTAAGGTCTTTTTTTTGGTTTTAGTTTACATATGTATTGCCGCTAATAATGCAATCTTTTTAAGAATCACCTTAAATGTATTTGCCTAAGATATGAAATGATAATGTGGTGTATGTTATTTTTTGTTTGTTTTGTTTTTTCTCACCAGAGCATATAAATCTTGCGGTCCTGGTGGGCCGCCTCATGTCAAAATTGTTGTGGAATGGGACAAGGAGACCAAAGACTAGTAAGTAGGACCCGGATTTGATTGGTTGTCGGGAATGAAGAAATATTCCACTTCAAATTTCAACCATCCTGCTGGGATCATCGCGAATGTTGTTTGCTCGCAGTCTGTTTAAACGAACAGAGGACGAATACATCCCCGATGCTGAAAGTGTCCGTCATGCGAAGGAGCAGCACCTCCAGCCTCAGAGCTGCTCACTCGCTCAGTGCTTTCAACTCTACACCAAAGAGGAACAGGTGGGTTCCAACAAAATTGTTTATTGTACTAATATTTTATTTGCAATAAATCAATAGAACATCTATTTTGAAAAATGAATAAATACATTTTAATGGACATGTTCTGCCCCCCCCCAGAAAAAATAAAACAATGCAGCAAGGGGAACTATAAAGCATACGATAAATGAAACACAAAATGAAATGAATTTTTTCCCAGCTGGCTCCTGATGACGCCTGGCGATGTCCACACTGTAAGCAGCTTCAGCAGGGCAGCATCAAGCTCAGTTTGTGGACACTGCCTGACATCCTCATTCTTCACCTCAAGCGCTTTCGACAGGTATGGCCATACGGAGAGTTTCCAAAATCTATGGATGAAGCGAGACGTTGCGCTTTACATTTCTTCAGGATGGGGATCGGCGCATGAAAATGCAGAACATGGTCAAGTTCCCGCTGACCGGCATGGATATGGCGCCACACATGGTGAAGAGGAGCCAGAGCAGCTGGAGTCTCCCCTCGCACTGGTCGCCATGGAGACGGCCTTACGGGCTGGGTCGGGATCCCGAGGATTACCTTTACGACCTGTACGCCGTGTGCAACCATCACGGGACGATGCAGGGAGGACATTACACAGGTATCGCTGCGGCATTCACGGCGATGAAAAAGACAACAAAGGCGTTTTCTCACACGCCGCTGTTCTTTATCTTGTAGCTCAGTGTAAGAACTCCATTGACGGACAGTGGTATTGCTTTGATGATAGCGACGTTCATCCAATATCAGAAGAGGACGTCTGCAAGCAGACGGCTTACATCTTGTTTTATCAGAGACGTGCCACCATTCCGTCTTGGTCTGCCAACAGTTCTGTGGGAGGTAATTGAGTTCGTTATGTTTAGAGGTGCAACGATTAATAGATTAATCGACAACTGATCAAATTAATCGCTAACAGTTTACCTTGTTTAACTTGTAGTTCAGGCTGTCACATTCTGCATGTGTCTGCGGTGTAGAGACTTGTTGACAAAACGTATTGGGACCTACCTATTAAAGGGGACATATAGTCGTCCTCCGTTTTTCTGCTATTCGTGGCACGACTCCTAATGAGGATGCACGCTAAAGAAGATGAATGGACGGATGTCTGCAAGCAAGCCGTTCAGAATTAAGCCGAATAGCGATGTCCGGCTCGTTCTATAACGCTCTGCCACAACACGTTGCCAAATCCCTGTCTACAGCAAAGAGGAATTGGTTGCAAAGACGTATATTGAAGTGGTACATCTCAACTGAGAGACAAGCTTTGAATGTCGGGGAAGGGGTAAACTTAGCCTTGGTTGTTAGTAAAAGTTAAGACTCTCTGTCTTTGCAACAAGGTCATCAATTTCTCTGGGGTTTTGGCTTTTTGCGGCAGGGCGGCGGTCCCTACGCCCCGCTAATAGCTTGGAAATCCTGTAACTGATGTTGCACAAGTTCAATTATCGTTGGGGTTCTTTAGGATCTACAAGTTCTTCCCTGTGTGAGCATTGGATCAGTCGTCTGATAGGAAGTCGTCCACCGAGCCAAGCCTCATCCGGTTCCTCCAGACGAACATCACTGGCCTCCCTCTCAGAGTCGGCCGAGTTTGCCGGCGAACGGAGCGAGGATGACGGTAAGCGTGCACATTTCCCTTAACGTGAGAGTGATTCATTTATTCTTAAGCGAAGCTTTCTGGCGCGCAGGCTTATCGAGCCGGCCCGTGGTGAGAGCCATGCAAAGGCAGACATTCTCCTCGAGAGCGTCCATCGCTAGTCCACTAGTGCTGAGTGAGAATGGCCAGAAGCCTTCTTGGTCCCACTCTGCCAAGCTGCAACTCCGTTCTAACTCTCCATCGCGCTTCTCCCTGGAATCTCACTCCTCTTCCCCGACACTTGAAATAATAGGGGAAGTGGTTGATACCAACCTGTCAACGTCCTGCTTCAACAGGTCACCTAAACTTGGAGGTAAAGCCGCCCTCGCAGCATTGGATCATAATCCCGGCAGTAAAAGGCTGATAGAGCAGCTTCACCCCAAAGCTGCATCACAGACAGAGCCAAGGAGTTCCGTGCAGGCTGGGGATAACATCAATCTCGTCAGTGGTGCTGAACAAATAAGTCCTCGCCATGGGACGACTGCAAAGGAGCAGAAGCAAAGAAATGTGGCTGCAGACAGTACAGGTGGCAAACGGACCTCAACAAAGACCGGGGTGGAGAGCGAGAGGAGCCCGAAGAAGCGTCCCGCCGCCTCCTCAACGTCATCCAGCTCTTTGTCGCCTGCGTCCCCGGCTGTTGTCAAGTCACCAGCTCGAGCGCAGGCTAAAGGTGCTGCTACCAATCCAAAGGACAAGAGCGACGGACCACCCAAAGCCAGTAAGGCTGGGTCCTCCAGAACGGCGACACCTTCCAAAAAAGGCTCATCCCAAACTCAAGACGGATTACATCCTGACTCTGCCCAACAGAGGAAGAGCGGCTCTCCGGGAAGTTCGTACCCTCAGAGAAGGACGACGGCCAAAGGTGGCGCCGATAAAAGCTCGGCCTCGGTAAGGACGAAAGGAGCAGACAGGAGCGCCAGCCGGGATTCTTCACGGACCAACGCGGTGTCAGAGAAGAAGGTTAACAGCGGGGGTCCTCCGTCCAGGTCCAGTGCTGGCAGTAGAGCGGAGGGCAGGCCCGGTCGAGCCTTGGAGAACAGGACGGTCGCCCGAAGCTCAAGCAGTAGCTCCTCTATGACCAGTCTGCGATCCTCGAGTGTGGTACCTCCGTCGGTCGCCCTGTCTAAAACCCCCCGAAGGAACAGTAAGACCGAGGACAAAGCTTTGTCCTTCTTCAAAACTGCCCTGAGGCCCAAAGACACCCGCAAGTCGACGGATGGCGGGAAAGCGGGGGCAACGGACCCCAAAGGAAGTCTGGAAGACGGTGGAGATGCGGCGAGAGAGGGCGCCAGCAAGAAAGCCCAGAACGCGGCTTCAGAAGCCACTGCGGCGAAGGACAAGGAATCCTCCAAAGGTTCCGCTGCAGCCAAACATTCACTGCTGCCCTCCACTAAATCCAAACTTGCAGAATCGACCAACCAGGCTTCTTCTGCAAAAGAGCCTTCAAAGAAAGAAGCTGTCAAAAAGACCATGCCGTCCAGGAAAATCCCCATCAACTCCACACAATCAAGCCAGAGGTCCAAATGAAGTCTGATGATCACCTCGCTCTTCTTTCAAGTGCAGCTCCAAACACTGAAATGAGACACCTTCAGCCTTTCAGTGGTTACTGGTTTCCAGCTGCCATTCTGGACACTTTGTTCTATAGTTATTTAGGAATGGGTTTTACCAAAGCACTTTGTATTGATTGTGATGATTTCCAGGAAATACTATTACTGTATTGTAAATAAGCATGGGTTGCTCATTTATTGGAACGATTGCCTTGTTGTGTCCGTAGCCCAGCTGAGAGGAATCTGTCTTTTAAGCCTCTTTTCCACCAAGCGGCAGAGTCCCGATCGGTTTGGTTCGGTATGGTTTTAATGCGTTTTCATTCGGGAGGGACTCAATTTCCTTCATTGTCTATGGAGGAAATGAACAATCAATTAATTGTTTTTCTTCAAGCAAACGGGCTCTCTCGATGCCTCGGACTCGTGTTAATGTCAGTGTAATGTTGAACAGAATAATGCGAACCCGAGTTGTGGTCTGCGTGGATGTAGCTCAACTTCTTTTGGCAGCAAAGATGAGACTGCAGCAGTAGGGCACGCCATTTTGCGCAGATTCAATGAATTCAACAATTGATTGTTATGCCAATCGAGTTGTTCTACGGGACCCGAGATATCGACTGGAGCTATCCCACTTTTCGATACGTCATCGGGTTGTCAGTCGCGGTAATCGTTACATTTAGGGTGGGTCGACCTACTGTAGCTGCACTTCTGTCCATTGATCGGTCAACACACAATTGGTGGAAGCGTGGCTTAGGAGTGAAAAAGTGCAGGTGAACAATACTCGGAGTGTTGAAAATTGACTACCGAGTCATTCCCCCCCCCACCCCACCCCCCCCCCCCCCCCCCCCCAACCCCTGAATTATTTCCTGAAACCTTTAGCTCTCCTTCATTATGGAGAGACAAGTGTCAACATCAGTGCCTCAGATAATCATAGTATATAATCAAAATTGTATGACTGCAGGTGTTGGTAAATTTCTAAATAAAATGTAATATTTATTAAGCACTGAATATGTAATTTCAAGTAACATACACCTAATGTAACCTTAATCGCTGTTTACATACACTTGATGTAGTTATCGTGCAACAGCCTTCAAGGAGAATTTTCGAAGAGGTCAAGGAGACGGCGCGGGCGAAAGAAGCATGTGTCAGTGGTTTTATTCATCTGGAGATCATGGTTCTTAAATACATGTGTTTATTTACCTGTAGTAACACATCAAGCCCTCGGGCAACCTCCCAACTGGCACCAGGTCCGATGCCAACATTTGCTTTTGGCGCCCACCCGAGGCCTCAGGGCTTTCTGACTGCCACACTGTCTCGGAACATTCCTCTCAAAAGAACACAGGGTGTACAAAAGCCATACACACACACACACACCGCACGTCAACACACACACGTCCGGCCCCAACCATTCAGTCCACTTGCACAATCTGATGAGATCCTATTCGGTTTTTGCAAAGATAATACTGCTAATAAATACTCGGTCAACTGCTCCGTGCAGGGGCGGATCGATTCTAGTGGCTCACAGGGCCACAAACCACTCCAAAATCTTGAAAAGTTCTCAACTATTTGCCGTAAAACCCTTAGCAGAAAGCTAACAATGACTATAAAATTACCTGATGGGGCTTGTTTAATAAATCAAAGTTTACGAATGTGAAGGTGCATCCTTCTAATTTATCTGTATGCGGCCCTCAGAGGAAAGTATTTGGACACCCCTGGTTCAACCTTAAATGTACCATAAACTCTGATCCAAAACATTTAAAAATAGAATTCAAACGTATTTATCTTACATTTGTCTTGAAAATAACAATCTCCCCTGACAACCCAGGCTAAATGTAGCTCCTCCCCGAAACAAATAGCTCGGTTGAACTGCATCACTTCAACGTACTTCCTTGACATTAATGTTCTACTTTCCGAGTAGACAGTACTTTGACATCTTAGAGCGTTTCAGAAAACGCGCAAAAACCACAGGGATCGGTTCCTCAGAAAAAGCAAAAACACATTTGTGAATAGTGAACCGTAAATATGCGAGGGATTATTGTTTACATATTAGCGCTCTCCTACAACCATAATAATAATAAACGTATCGTTAAAGAAATACCTCCCTGAGTATTTTTTTTTGCATTGAATGTCATTAGATTGTGCAGGTGTACCTAATAAAGTGAGTGTACATGTACGTAGCGAGTTTGAGGCGACTAATCATCACCGCTTTCTGCACACACACACACACACACACACACACAGACACACACAGATCACGAGTTCATGTGAAAATTGTTGCATGATGATTTGCTTCTGCATGCACTCAACTATGCAAGCAACCTCTTGCTCATGGCCACCGCTGAGTATGTTGACGTACAGCTCTTGGATGTGTACATAGTATTTCGTAGTGTTCTATTTTTCCAAAAAAATGCCAGCATCAGAGAGCATGTGAAGGCATTCTTTATCGACGCTTTGTTTGCACAGCTCTACATTTTGTATGAATGTTACCAACTGCTCATTTAACCTGAAAAGTAAACCGACTCACTTGAAAACCAAGGATTGTCTTCTTCTTTTATTTTGTTTTTCTGAGGCCTCTGCTCGTCACACGCTTTACATGCATGCCTTATCTGTGATCGGTCTGCTGCTTTAATAATGGAATGCAGTGTGTTGGAGGATTTTATTATTGCAAAACCGTAGTCTCCTTTCAAGATATGATCACCCTCCGCCTGGCAAGAAACACATTTAAAGTAGCTGATTTTATTTGATGTATTGATTGACTTGGTTATTTATATAACTATATGAATTTAATCTAATTTCAATTAATTTGACTTATTTTGTGATTTGTTGAAATACATATTTTTTTTAACCAGCCACAAGGTCAGAAATACTATCAATTTAATTTGATTTTACTTATTTACTTATGCACTATATACACTTTCTATATATCTACATATACATGTATGTGTACACATATACATATACTTTGTGTATTTAGAAATATATAATATATTTTGCGAGTGAGAAGATATCTTGACAATCTATAACATTAGATTCATATGAAAAAAATGATGATGTATGATTTACAGTACATATCTCCTGGTCCCCTCTTGGTGGCGCTGCACATTTGCCTGAAAATCCCCCCAAAATAACAGTTGAGGAAATTGATGCAATACTCAGTTTGTCCCTGAGAAGCGTCCATTCATTTGAATTGGTTATATGTATTATTAAGATGTATCGTAGAGTCAAATATCCTCCTGTCATTGAGGGGGAAGCGTTATTAAACTACAGCAGTGTCATTTAGTTAAGAGGTAATTTAATTGTGCTTTTATTAGTTTGGCCCCAGGCTCGGACTGCTAACCCCGCCTCTATGTCCCCCCCTGTTGTAATTTTCTATAAATTTCACTGACTGCTTTCTCACCTTCTCTTCTCGCCTTCTTTTCTCTCAGTTGCCTGGGAAGTGATAAAATTTTTAAAACGGCCTGCGGTGACACGAGCCGTCCCATTCCGACATCCGGCGTGTCGTTTTTTTTCCCCGACTGGTGAAGAAGTTGTTTAAATTAAAATGCACGTGCGGATGTCATTAAAAGAACCCTTGCAGACTGCAACCTGGCACTGCTAAGGAGCCAGACTCTTCTGCTCGCATCAATAATCATCTCCAGTTGGTATCACTTCCAAGAGAGCCTCATTAGCGAGACCTCATCTGAGAATTCTGAAAGTTTTCATCTGAATTCAAGCGTGACATCGGCCTTGTTGACTCGAGAACAGCAAATCGTCTAACGTGGAATTAGTTTACATGTCGGTCGACGCTAGAAATGTGCTTGATGCAATCTCGCCGTATTGATCAGTGCAATCTCCACATCTCCGAGAGCGAAATTCAATCGTTATCGATGTCTCCGAGGCTGTGTTTTGAGACTCTTTGTCGCAGGTTTGAGGATAAAAAGAGGGCCACGATCTTCATGATTAGCGTTCTTTTCCCCCCTCGGTGATTAATGCATTGAAGCAAACAAAAACAAAAAAAACGCGTTTTAGTCCACTTTGTTGAGACGTTTTGTTGATGACAGGAACTGGTTCTTTCCGTTTCTCGTAAAATGACAAATTTACATTCTGTGGGAGCGACAGACACTTCCATTGTGACTCAAATAGTTACAAGACTCATTTTTAACCATGAAGCTGATCAAATGAATACTTGACTTTTTCCAAATTTTATTATGCTCTACCTAGAAGTGGGTAGTAAAGCACGAAAGCCGAATCAGAATTTTAGGATTCGAATCACAATGAATCAAAGAATAACATACGACTTAGTTATTCTGATGCCACACCACTTTTACATCCAAAAATACAAAATATTTCACGATTTTTAGCCTTTGTTTATGGCTGACGCTATTTGGAATTACTGCGCATACTTTCTTCGCGTGTACGCGTAGTAGCTCAATAAAGTTTGGTTGAGGAAAAAAAACAAAACAAGATCTCTTAGGAAGGAAGCATCCATTAAGCTAGCTCCGAGGATCTATTCATGGCAGCGGCACAACCAAAGCCGAAAAGTTGCCATCGCTGAGGTGGACGGCGACCGTGACAGAATGAATGGAAGAAAGTTGATTCAACACAGCATGAAAGATGAGATGAAAGCCGGTTAGGTAGCCAGCTGGTTAGCTAGCAAGGCGGCAGGATTTACTGCACCGACAGGCACAAAACCAAGCTACGTTTGGCCAAGGTACGGTGAGGGATCCTAGTTAAGGTAAGCTATTTTAAACTAAAAAGAAAAACTTTTCCGGAGGAAGATGTGGCAGCTAATTTCTTAAAAGCCCCCCCCCCACCCCCCAAAAAAATAAATAAATGATTCGATGACCGCTGTGTAGAACTGCCTCAGCAGCTCCCGTGGCAGGCCGTGCTTCCTCAGAAGCCGCAGGATGTACATCCTCTGCTGGGCCTTTTTGAGGACAGAGTTGATGATAATCGCCCACTTCAGGTCCCGAGAGACTGTAATTCCCAGGAAGTTGAAGGTCTCGACGGTTGACACAAGGCAGCTGGACAGCGTGAGGGGCAGCTGTGATGAAGGATGCCTCCTGAAGTCCACGATCATCTCTACAGTCTTGAGCGTGTTCAGCTCCAGGTTGTGTCGGCCGCACCGCAGCTCCAGCCGCTCCGCTTCCTGTCGATATGCAGACTCGTCACCGTCCTTGATGAGGCCGATGACAGTGGTGTCATCTGCAAACTTCAAGAGTTTGACAGCCGGGTGAGTTGAGGTGCAGTCGTTCGTGTAGAGCAAGAAAAGCAGCGGAGAGAGGACACAACCTTGGGGTGCCACACAGAGAGAGAGAGAGAGAGAGAGAGAGAGAGACCTTCCTCGCACACAGTTTGATCGTTCTTTGTATTTATTCATCGAAATCACAAAGGGTTCAGTTGCGCTCACTTGGGGTTAGGCACAAAAATGGCTCATTATCTCGCAACGTTAAAATCGCTGATTTATTCATACGATAGCTTCATCTTTGATATTTTTAGACACTATGTGTTGCACTACTGTTTTTTTAAAATAGTTTCTTTAAATGTTTCAAAAACAAACAGTACTAATAAGGCAACTGCACGTACATCCAACTAATAAAAGCGAAATGTGGACAACACCACGGATTAATTGCCAGTCAATCACAGGGCACAACATTAAATCCATCCATACGTTTTTTTAGAAGATGGATTTCGCTATCTACAATGTACAATATAGTGTATATAAATTCCACCTGTTACAAAGTACCCTGAACGCATCATCATAATCAAGAGTTAATTTTCCTGTTTTTCAACCTTTTCACCACCCCAATCAAGACATAGTTGCATCTTCCATGTAAGAGCTTTTTTTTTTTAATTATTTTTTTTTTTAACCAACATAAAAGTCCAAAACAGATTTAATAATTCACTTGTTTCGGGAGCGAGCACGTCAATTATTTCTCCCTCTCACTCGAGTCCAACGGTGCAATACTTTAGTTCCCTTTTAATTGGAGATGAAAAATCCAGTAAGCCTTGAGTGCAGGCGGCAAGAGAGCAGCTTTTTAGTCCATGCAATATACATGACGTGTCAGGCGGGACATCCGCGACTGAATTACATAAGCCAGAGCAGATGCACGGAGAGCCTTGGAAAAACAACTTGAACACCACGGCATGAGGAGGGTTAGTGCTGGTGCAGACTTTCAGGAATCACCTGAATGCATGTGCAACATACAGTGCACCAGGAATTGGTTTTTGATGGGGAGAAAAAAAATGCTTTACTAACTGAAAATCACCGGTTGACTATAGTCATCCATTTTCTATAGTGCTTCTCCTCAGGGTCATGAGTCAGCTGGAGCATATCCAAAACTGGGCTCCAGCCAATCGCAGGGCACGTCTAGTATGCGACTTCTACATAAGACAAGAGTGTGAGCACTTTTGCCACCTTTGCCTACAGCGATAGAATTTTGATATTCCTTATTTTAAGACGAACGTACTCATCAGCAGCAATAAAATCACATCAAATAAAGTGTAACACTTTATTAAGACTTTTAAGGGGGGGAACAAAATGATTGAAACAAGTGAAATGCTCTCACGCCAAAAATGCCTGGTAAGTAGAAATATTTCAATGGACCAACAAAAAACATATTTTACCTTAATTTGACATAATATATCTTGGTTAGATTGAAATGTTTTGCTGTGCAGGAGCCAGGTTCCCGCCACTTCCTGCCCATTAATATCGCCTCTATTCTGCACGCTAGTGTGTTAGCAGGACTCCCGAGGCCTTTGCCAATGTGGAGGACGCTCGCGCGCAAAGTGTGAAGTATAGCAAGTTGTGGGCACATCTGCCACCCTTCCTCTGATGCCGGTTGCGTGATTGACAGTAATAAAGTACAAATACTTTCCTCCTGTACCGTAGTAGATTTCTTTTCACATACTATGTTTCTGATGACTTTATTTTTACTCCCTACATTTAAAAACAGACACCTGTACTGTACATACTTTACTTTGTCAAAATAGGCTGCTTACTTCTGTAGATAGTCAAAGTTTTTTTTAATGCAACATTTTTTTACTTTGACTTGCGTTTTTTTTTGTTAAGAAGAAACGCTACTTTGACTCCATTGAGCTACATTCTGGTCACTACTTGTGTTTTCATGTACAATATTTATTATTGCTAGTGCAATCAAATTTGGTTTGTCAGAGAGACTGAGTTTGTTTCATCAATCCAACGTACCCACTAGTGAGTCATTTATGTGAAATCTATATGTACCTTAAACATTGGCTCCAGATCATCTGCAACCTGAATGAGGATAATCAGTATAGTGAATGGATGGATGAACTATGAAAAAGAACAGCTATGTCACCTGCCTAAAAATGTTGCCATTTCAACCTCCAAGAACTCCACTTGGAAAATGAGAAATATACAAGAGGCTGTCACAGACTGTGTTTACAAAATGTAAGGTTCTTTGTAATAACAGCAGCAGGTCAGCCTCAGCACGTGTAAATTGCAGTTGCGCACATTTAAAGGTAGCAGAGAGAAAACTCAATCTGTATTATATGCACAGCACTCCAGATAAAGAAGTAAGTCGGCAGAACTCGCAATGTTTTTGAGTAATGAAATGTGGGTCAATCCGCTTGTCCAAGTTCAATGCAACCAAATTATATATATGTATTTGTACTTCTACTTGAGTACAGAATACCTTTGATTGACTGAGAGACGGCTCGGTGCCGTTTCTCGCAGCCAGGCAGCTGGTTGGCGGGCAGAGCGCCGCGTCAGCCAACGTGTGAGGCCGCCATCATTGGCATCCGTGTGTCTGGACCGACATCACAGGAATATTAAAAAAGATGCCTGCATGTCAATCATCACCTCCAATGTGTCTTTTTTCCTCTCTCTCGCTCTCTCCTTTTGGCTGGCAGCCGAGGCACCTCCTTGTATCTTCTATCATTAGAGGCTTCGAAGCGATGCAGAGATGGAAGCTGCACGGGAGAGGAAGGCAAACGCTTTGATGTTGTGCGCCTTCACGGAGGCAAATAACACACTTTGATTTTTTTGTTTTTTTTTTAAAGCCGTCTTCACTCAAACGTACGCCCTGAACACGCTTTTGCACGCGCATTCTGTCAAAAACGGGGTGTGACTTGCCACCCAGCCCTGAATTTTGCAGTCTTTTTTGGCACACGTGTGTCACACTTTCAGTTCTTCAGTCTTCAGAGGGGAAGACGAGTCAATATCTGTCCTGTTTGATTTTCTCGGTAAGATAAATGAGTGTTTGGAGAAACATAAAGGTAATGAATTCATAAAAGCTGTGATGAGCGCAGCTGTCTCCGGCATCTGACGTGCAATCTGAGAAAAGGTGCCTCGGGTGCCTGGATCATCCTCCACTGTGTGTGTGTGTAAGTGCACATAAGGATGCTCATGCGAACAAACAACACTCAATTTACCGTCCACTAGAAAAAAAAAAATTTAATCCAAAGACTGCAACCAAAACAATCAATCCCCAAAGATTTCACATAACATATCATCAAACAAAGGTAATAATTTATAGTGGAATACGATCACCAGTTAAACTATTGATAATCCCAGCAAAGATCAAACTTTTTGGCACAGACATTGCTAAACTATTGGGCTCAAGCATTTATTTATTTAATTTTTATTTTATTTTTTTTAACAGACAGAGAGGCCAGGTCATTCATACATGAGGTAAAACAAATACAAATAAAAAAGTAAAAATGTGTACATGGAATAGTTTATTTTTGTATTTTATTATGTATAATTAAATTCATTACTTAATAAAACTCAATGAATTAAAAAACAAATCTACATATTTTAATGAGGCAATGTTAGGTAACAAAATGGTAAAAGTAATGCAACAACTAAAGCAGTTCATTTTAATAAAATACAAATGTATGCACATTTTTCATCAAACTATTTTTAATTAATGTAATTATAATTTATGAACCAATTATTTAATCAAATAAAACATGCTAGATGTGTGCACGTTAATAAATTATTGAATGAGATAACACAATATTTAATAAATACATCTTAAACAATTTAAATGGGGACAGCTCAAGGAATGTATCAAATATTACAGGATTGTTCACAGTTTATTTGATTAAATTAGAAATGTCTGCTCATATGTATGACAATAAAAATGAATATATTTATAGTTTATCAACCAATTATTTAATAAAATAAGAAAACGTTAAATGTGTATGCTGTAATAAATAAAAACTAATGAATAAAAACACGAATTAACCAATTTTAAAAAACTGATAAATTAGCGCAAAATATATATACAGGACTCTAAAATAAATGCTCGGTGGGCCTAATCAAAAACTGTATCGGGCTGTATCTGGCCCACAGGCCGTTGTTTGGCCACCCTTGTTTGAGTCCATCATATTAGACAACCTACAGTGAAATACTCAACAGTGTAGACATTTTTTCCTTTATAAGGTTTATGTATGTGTTGTAATGTCTGTCTTCCCTCACTCATATGATGTTGAAAGCTAGCTAACCACGTGAAGCCCCTGCCCGCCCCCCCATCACCGTCTTCTTGCGTCCCGTGAACGTCGGCTCAGGTGTGGTGGGTCTGCAGTCCAGGGGGCTGCTGACACATCAGACGTGTTTTGATTCGCCGTGGATGTGAGGCGCATCCCGAGGCAGCCTTGAAATGAGCCTTGTTATCCTCCTCAGCGAGATGCGAGGCGCGCATCCTAATTAACGCACATCTCCTGGCGAGCGCTCTTGTCTGCGCGCCTCCGATCTCATCAGCTTTGCCAGCCCGCCTCAGTCAGAAAAGCGAGCGTCCGGCGATCTGACGGACGGACGGCGCTTTCCTATTTGGAGGACTTGGACAAATCTGATTAGTTTTGAAAAAGCATGCGGCCTCTTGCTTGCTAATCATGTCATAAAGCGTCCAGTCAGATTGCTGCGCATTATCTGAAAGGAAGATCGCCAGAAGATCACTATAATATTTTTTGCTCCTCCAATAATTGCAATTTGCACTGTACAAACTGTATAAGCATCTCATTTTCATCACGGGCCACATTGTACTTCTGTTTTCCCTCAAGAGGGCCAAAATGACTACGAAAAGCATATAAACGTGTAATCACCTCATCATATTATTACATACAGTGGATTTAAAAAAGTATACACAACCCTGTTCATTAGCCAGGTTTTTGTGATAAAAAAAGACCAAGATAAATCATTTCAAAACTTTTTCCACCATTAATCTGACCTTTAACCTGTACAACGCAATTCAAAATGTATATAAAAAGGTTTTTTTTGAAAGGGGAAGTAAAAATAAACACTTGAGATAATGTGTTTGCACAAGTGTGCAATGAAAGAGTTGCATGCAGGACATTTCTGGAAAGTACTGACTCTTTAATACATGTGACAACAATCTCTACTCTTCTAAAAGTCTGCGTTATGGGTAAGGGTGGCAAGATGGAAAACTTATCTTACAAAGAAAAAACAAAACACTTCAATACTACCAAATGCATGCGGGATAAAGCGATACGGTCCGATGAAACCAAGTTTGAACTTTTTGGCAATAATTCTGAAAGGTGTGTGTACCATATGTAGAGTGAAGCATGGTAGTGACAGCATCATGAGTCGGGGCTGTTTGTCTTCAACTGGACCTGGGGCCTTAGAGAAGGTGGAAGGAATTATGAACCGTTCAAAATAGCAATCAGCGGGCAGCACAAAACCTTCAGGCTACTGCCAGGAGGAAAAAATATCGGGAAAAGCTAACGCCCCGTTAACTTCAGTTTCAATGTGATTGATTCGGAACACAGCCACATGCCCCTTATAAGAGGGTGTGCACACTTGTGCAAACATATTTTCTCCATTGATTATTTTAACTTCCCCCCCCCTCGAAAAGATTTTGAAAGAAAAACAAATCAATCGAGTTGTACAGGTTATAGGCCACATTAATGGTGGAAAAAGGTTGGAAATTATTTTATCTTGGTGTCATTTTTTTCACAAAAGCCTGCTCCTTGAACAGGGGTGTGTAGACTTTTTATATCCACTGTATACACAATTGACCCTGCTTTATATTATTATACAGTACTCAAGACTGTATAATAAGACTGTATTTCCAAATCATTTAATGTTATCATCATTAAACTAAACATACTGAATCATTAACAAGCTTGATAGTACTAATTGCAGTTACCAAGCATTCAATCAACATTGCTCCGATATCATCTCATCTTTCTCGCTCACATTTCTTTTCCGTTGGCGTTTCAGCTCAGTGATGGTCTCACACAGCCTGAGAATTGCAATTTCCAGGTCATGAAGTAGATTCACAAGTCTTGCAACTTCCCCCTTGAGAAAAAGACAAGATGACCCGGCTTTAACTTGACTACGCCCGCCTCATTTCTTCTGCTCTCGGCCTTTTTCGCCATAAGCTCATTAGACCACATCACCTCCACACACGTGTCTTCTTCCCCGCAGACCGCACTTCCGACATCGCTCTGCAAATAGTTGTAAGAACATGTATCATTATGCACTTGCGACCGCGCTACGCGCTTGCCAGCGCTTCCTTTTAATTTGGCTCCAAAGCCACCAGCGATTTAGACCTCTGGGACATCCTGTCGGCATACAGAACGTCTGGGAAGTGCTTGCTCGGACCGAGCTGGGTGCACTAGCAAATGTCGGCCTCTGCAGTGTCACTCGCGCGAAAAAAAAAGTGTGGAAGCTCGTTTTTCATCTTTGTGTGAGCATCCTGAATAAAGCATGGATCGTGTTTTAAGTAGTGCACCTTAGATGGAGCGTGCATGTGAAATGCTTTCTGCTGCAGGGCCAGGCTGACACTTGTTATAGAATTGCTAACAAACCAAAGAACAACTCATAATTGGTTGTGAAATTCCATCTCGACTTACTGCAAAGCTCACAAAAATTCAATGAGCGGATCTAGATCAACTACATCTGGGTGACATTTCTGTGACTTTTAAACACTCTCTACTTTGTCTTCAGACTGTCAATGAATTTATTTATTTATTTATGTATTTTTAGGTAATTTGGCGCATCTCTGTTTGAATGTTCTGTTCCGAATGCATGAAAAAAGTTTAAAAATAACCCTCTTTTTTGACAGTATGGCAAAGCAGTATATTTGTCTTCTCTTGGTGTTACCGTTTACCACAACAACTGCTCATCAAAAGTGTAGACATTAAGAGGTTCCTCCTTTCAGCTAATTACCAGATACCTCCACTGGGAATTATGCAAGTCAAATTTTCAAGCTGTTGTGTGTAATAATTAGACATTGTGTCATCTCTGTGGAGATGCCAAATGTCCAGCCAACATGACGACACAGTCTTCATACATCTGCACGGGTCAGACTGGACGAAAAGGCTGGTTTTGGATGAGAATAGCGGTTCTCATCAATAACTCAATAGTTATTTCGATCATCGAGGGATGAGGACAACGGCGCAAAGTGAAGCTCCATCTTTGTTGCCAAAATGTTATGTCCAAGAGAACCTGAGAATTTGAGACACCGCGGAGAAGAGTGTTGTTCAACAAAGAGGCGCGCCTCTTAGCTAGCTAGCTAACTGCACGTCGCAATTGCGCCAGATAACCACTGATGCAAATGAAGACACTCTAGCTGAAGTGCGTCACTCAGCACTGTTTTAGCTACCCCCCCACCCCCACCCCCCAAAAAACAGTAAAACTGAGCCACAATTGAGTTCTACATAGTTCTCAGTCTTTGCATGTTTTCCAGAATTATCTTTAAACATCCATCCATCCATCCATCCATTTTCTGAGCCGCTTCTCCTCACTAGGGTCGCGGGCGTGCTGGAGCCTATCCCAGCTGTCATCGGGCAGGAGGCGGGGTACACCCTGAACTGGTTGCCAGCCAATCGCAGTATCTTTAAACATGTATAATGTATTTCGAATCAAATCTCAGAATTAACTTTACAGGTTCTTTAACAAGTTTGATTTAATTTCTGAATGTTTTTATGAATAAGCAAAGCTAAAGATAGGATACAGCGCCTATCGATTTTTACCAAATACTCATTAAGCTAAACAAGTACCTCATTAGCTGCTGTGCAAATAGGTCACGTAACAGTGCTACCAAGGCAAAGAGTTTCACCATTTGCATAGGCTGCTTCCTGCGGGAGTTTGGATTTGAAAAGTAAGCAAAGTGTGTGTGTGAGCGAGCGAGTGTATGTGAGACAGATTTGACCTGCAAGCAATCTCACGAGGCCCTCGTGCTGGGAGAGTCTAATCAGACTCTGGCTGGCGCTTGCTCCTCGGGATTGCTCCTTCCCGGCCCTCAAGCCTAATTAGGACCCGTGTGCACCGTCCTCGGAAACGCTCGCAGTGACGTCTGGTGCTCACCTGTGTGTGTGTTTGTGTGTGTGTGTGTGTGTGTGTGTATGTGTGTGTCTGTGTGCCCCGAAAATGAGCCGCTGGTGTGCAAGGAATGACGGCGACGATTGGGGGCATCAGAGGTAGTGGAGCCACATTACCTACGCTCCCACCTAGAGGTCACAAGAGTGTCATAAATGTCAGGATATAGGCTCACAAAAAAAGCAGATATCGGAGCTTTGAGGGTTTTTGAGCAAGAGGAGCGTCTTTTTAGATTCACCCCCCCCCTCCCACCACCGACCCCCCCCCCCCCCCCCCCCCCTCCCCCAGCTCTCCTAATGATTGTGACCAGGAGGAAGAAGTAAAAGTGAGAACATTCTGTCCAAGAATCCTCAAATGATCCGACAAAAGAGTATTTGAAGACATTTTTAAGAGGGCTGCAGGTGGAACAGGTAAAAAAAAAAAAAGAGAAAAAAAAAGAATATATATATATATATATATATATATATTGTGTGTGTTTATTTTTTTCCCATTTAAAATTCTACATTTAATAATACAATCTACAATTTAATTTAACTACTCAAGTTCCCAGTGGTCTTGTAGGCCTCGAGTTCAATTTGTCTCTTCGACGAGTACAAACACCAAACTTGAAGAAGAAGAAGAAAGGTAGTCAAAGACAGGAACAGGAAGTGGGGAAGGATTTAAAGGTGACACATCTGAGAATGGAAGGAACAAAACTTAAAAGAAAACAATAAGTTGTGAAATACAAATAAATGACAATATGCAGTATATTTATATTAAAGATGACCATGAATGACAAATATCTGTAGCTTTTTTTTGGGAGAAACTTTATTTTGGTCTTTGTACCTTGGAGCTACTTGGAATCGGCACAGGCTGCCTAGATTGGAATCCTTCTCTCCAGGAAAGCTAAGTTTGACATCCTTTTCTTTCATTGCTGCACAATTTAGCTCACCCAATCCTCAGACATACAATTATAGTGAAGCCGAGAAACTTCAGCAGCAACTTGCTCTTACTGTTTAGCAGCCATGTTTACACCTACATACACAGTGGACTAGCTAGAACTGATTAGCTTGTTTCAAATGTTGACATTCTAATGTTTGACTGGTTTTATTGATTATAATGATGTGTGTACTGTATGTGTGTGATGAGTAAAAAGTTGTTTGGCTATTTGTATGTAACATGTTTCCCTTTTTCGTAGCTTATCTGCCACACATACCCTAACGTGTATGCTAGTAAAATAATACTAGCATATTTTTTTTAGTGTGGCAGCCATCATTCTTCTGATAACTTATTTCCAATGTTATATCGAGTGCAAACATTAGAAAAGACAACTCACATCCAAGCATGGCTTTGTTTTGGTTGTTTGCATTTAGGAAAGATTCAAGTAGTTCATTAGCATAAATTGACATAATTTAGAGGCCTGCTCATCTGTTGTAAAAGCAGCCTAGTAGTTTTTTTGCACTTAATATGGAATCACGGATGCAAGCATTATTTTGCTTTTGTGTAAAATCACTAATCACCAGTTTAAAATGGATGTATGCTTCCTGAGGTGTCACAGGGTGATAGTAGTTTAGACGCTGAGCTGTCCAGTTGATGTAATTGTGGTTGTATCGACCAATCTGTGTCCAAATTCGAAGCCGCAAGTTTTTAAAACAATGATACCCCAAGAACACAAAAGCATCGCTGTGGCTGTAGCTACAAATTTTACCTGAACTGACCCAGACTTCTCTTTTAATAAGGAAAAAAAAAGACAAAAATGAAGCCTTTTTTATTCCTGGTTTTCAATTTTCTGTGTTCTGATCGTGTAATGGTTCATTTGCCTGACTTTTGTGCAGCAGCGTGAATTCAGTTCCCACACAGTGACAGTGTAAATATGAGGGTGAACGGTTGTCTGTCTCGATATGTGCTCTGTGATTTATTGATTGGTGAATAGTACTTTTGCCTGAAAAGCTCCCTGAACACTAGAAAGGCTGTAGAAAATGTATGGATTTCTTCAGCAAGACATATTACATACTCTTTTACTTCTTGACTGGATCGGCGTACAATTAATTTGTAAAACATCGGTCCAGGCAGCATCGTGGACTAGTGGTTACCACGTCTTCCACCGGTGTTGCCTCAGGTACTTAACTGAGTACTTGATTTTAAAAGTAAGAGTTCGATTGCAAGTTACTTCATTTGTTAGTTTCAGCAGCTGAAGAGTGGCATGCAGTATAATCACTTATCCACACTATGAACATTAGCTTAACTGGCAAAACACTACACACAAGTTACAGAATGACATCAACATGAACCAATAACATATACAGCGCCATTAAATTAGCTACTTACGGTAGTGCGGACTTGACATGAAAACCTGACTGTGGGTTGTATGATAAACAATCGCCTCTCTGTCATGTTCGTTAATTTGCAGGTTTACTAATACAGTATCTTACCAGTTGTTTTAAGTTGCTGTTGCTCATTTAAGCCTCTTCTTGAGCCACCCTAAAGAGCACTCGTTTGCCTTGTGCGATTCATCATAGCCTCAATCGTCACTCGCAGTGGCACACAAGTAATTTTGATCTGACTACATATCTAGACATCGTATTGTATTAGATTACTTGTACTAGATTACTCCAATAAGTATATATATATATTTTTTTCTATACATATATATATATATATATATATATATATATATTTTTTTTTTTTTTACACAGTTACGTGTGACTGGCATCACTGCTACCACACAGTTCTTAGGTTTGGGGTTCGATTCTCAGCAACAAAGTCATTAAACTACAAAGTCATTATTTAAAAGATACTCAAATACTTACAGCTAAAATTAGAAGACTCAACTTCTCCTTTAACCATTCCAATAAGAACATGAAAAATATACTCTTAGCAGAATATCCTAGGGTGCAATACTTCACTGCACCCCGCTCCAAAAAAATGATAAGGAATACAGTGATATAGTTGCTTTTGTGGTAACAGATCACCCGGTCTCTTACGTTCATTCTTTAGTATGCAGCGCAGGAGGCCAAATCCAAACTTTTCTCTGCAATCATGTAACCCGCAGTCTCCCAGTCTATTTGATAACCTGCAACGGTAAGGTGCTTCCTCCTTTGTCTTTGCACAGTGATTGAAATTCCTCACACCCACTCATCCGCCGATCATATCACCGCCACCCACAGCAAAGCCTTGGCGATTACGACGCCCCGCCAAAGATACCTTTTCATTTCATATGCCAAGAATCCACTTGTGTGCGTATTTAATGACACCAAATGTGAGCATAGCAGGATGTTGACCACATTTTGGAGGTTAACATTTTTATTCATGATTGCCATTTCTCACCTTGAAGGATTTCTTTTACAGAAATGAAAGACAAAGAGCAAGCAAAGACGAGAGTAGACTGAACTCTTCAATGTACTGATGAAGTTAATGATGATCTTAAAAGAAGCAGCAATTTAACACAAACATGGATTTTTCGATTTTGTTTCGGTGCCTATTCTCATGTGTAATTTGTATGATAGCCAGTGAAATTTCATCTTAGCACAACCCCTTGCCATTAATGGTAATATGATTATTATCAATAGTACTTGCTAACATTGTCTTCAAAACAATCTTGACAATGACAAGATACATATACAAGATTATGATAAAGCCTTGTTTCCACCAACTGTTATGGTTTGATTCACTTCAGTTTGGGATGCATTTTATTGTTTTTCCAAAAATATAACTTCCCTCATTTCTGTACCCCCACAGTGAGGTACCAATCATACTAGTCTGCTTCTGAAGCCTGGTGGTAGCTGTTTTTTTTTTTTTTTAATTATTATTATTTTGTGTTGCAATGAATGGATCAATCGAATGTCATTTATCACCAAAATTCTTCCAAATGCCCTTCAGGTGTCAGTCACACTATGCTTACAACTGAATGGATTATGAACAAGGATGACTTCACCAGAACCACTGCCATTGACGGTCAGAGGCTTAACGACCGTCGTTTTGCATCCCAAAACTGCGATACCATTCTTGGTTTGGGGCATGCCTCGAACTAAGGGGAATAGTAGTTGGGTTTCCACACGAGGCTAGAACTTCGTAAATATGTTATCCAGTTGGACAAACCTGGGATGACAAAAGAAACCTTTGACATTGTAGCATTTGACTGGAGAAAATTAATCAGTGAGTCGATTGACTTTTGTTTTCAATTTGATTGAGATGGAAGAAATACTTTCTTAATGTGCTCATCTTTAAGCAAATTAGTGGAGTTTGAATCAACAGCGCCTCTGCAAGTCGCACCAAAAATAGTGCGCAGTCGACCAAATTCTTAACAAATGAATTGATTATTATAACTATCCCTTTTACATAAAAATCTGATGAAACCGAAGAAAATGCTACAAAGTGCTTCTACTTTATACCTCACTACAGACCTAGGAATCCAACTCTTCCTTGAAAGTTTTCAAAGTCTTTCTTTCCAGAGTACCCTTTTGATTTGCTTTTTGATATATCGAGTCTGCATGAATGTAAAGGAAGATAAATGGTAAAGTTGAGGTGATGCCTGCTCATCTCATATCGCTGCTCAATGGCTTTACTCCAGTGGAGTGTACTGGATTTGCTGTATTCATCCTCGGAATTTGTCAATCTCTCTTTTAAAAATACACTAAATCCTAAATCTCTACTCCCACTTGAAATCATGACCCACCGTCTCATAGAACTTGACATTAAAGGGTCTGTAGAAGTCTCGCAGCTGCTCAATGGCGTCCCGGTCGATCTGCACGTGAGTCCGGCCCTTGGACTTTCCCAGGCAGCGAGGTGAACCGCTGCTCTCCGGTTTCTTGAGACACGGGAAGCCTTTGGTGCGGTTAAAGTAGAAGTGCTTGTCCGTGACGATGCGCTTGAGTCCCAGGAAGTCCTGCACCCGAGCCAGCTCGCCTGCCGGGTCAGTAATGAGGCGCTCGCCGCTGACAAAGTGGATCTGAGCCAGAGGGAAGTAGCGTAGCCAGTTTTCGAGGTGAACGACGTACAGGCCGATACGGATGGCGTTCCAGGATGTGTCCACCAGGCCCGAGCTCTGGTTCTGGAAGGCTAGTTCCTGGAAGCTTGGCAAGTCGGGAGATTTGGATAAAGTCTGGGTGTAATCTGATATGGCTCGGGTGACCGGGTCTCGTACCACCACGATGAGCTTGGTGTCTCGGGACATGGCGGCGATTCTGTGTGGCGTCTCTCTTGTCACAAAGTAGCTCGGAGTCTTCTCCATGGTGATTTGGCCTTCAAGAGTCCTTGGCATCAAACCTCTGAAGGAAATATAAAAGCATAGTGAAGTCTTTTTGTTTACATCCACTTAAATTATTTATTTGACGCTCTTTCTTGGGGGGGGGGGGGGGGCGCAGCCCTTTTGAAATCTGTTCAAGCTAGGCAACTCAAACACAGAGGACACAATGTCCTTTGCATGAAGGAAAATGGGAACATTAGAGAAATGCAAGTGAGGGGCAAAAACACCAGTGGTGGAAAGTAACGAAGTAGGACAAATCTTCATTACTTGTACTGTACTTAAGTAAATGTTTCAGGTAGCTGTATTTTACTCCGTGTATTTCTTTTCCTGGCAACTTTATATTTTTACAAGCTACATTTGAACACAGATATCTGCACTTTCTACTCCCAATTCTGTCAGAATAGGCTGGTTACATTTTTCAACCTCCATGGATGATGATGCGATGTAAAAAAAAAAAAAAAGGCATAATAGAGAGAAGCGGTCAAGTCCCCCACAACAATTGAGATCTTGACTGATTGAGATCTCGCTATAAGCCCGAAAAAAAAAAACAGGGACAGCAGCAGCAAGGTGGAACTTAAACCCGGGGGCAGTAATGACAACTGAAAATGATTCGGAGAAGCAAGATATCCCCCATCCTTGGCCTTATTCGATTCCAAAATTCTCCCGTCTAATCTGAACAAACAAACAAACAAACAAACAAACAAACAAATGCGTAGATCAGCGCACTTGGGCACATGTGATGCGCCGATGTCTAAGCCGTTGTGGGTGTGGACACAGCTGACTTAATTCGCCATCAATCAAAGTGGCTCCTCTCATTCCCTTTAAATGTGGTGCAATGAACGTTTTATTTCTATCCGCCATTATCAAAATGGATATTGTATCTACAGTAATTGACTGTAATTAAAATAATTTCTATGTTTGACCTTTTTTTTTTCTTTCACTTCAGAACAGAATTTAAATTAGTACTTCTATATTTACCTTTTTTTTTTTTTTTTTTTTTTTTTTTTTAAACACAACAGTCTGTACTTATGCTGATGCAAGTAGAGCGTGTAAGAACCTTGCCCACCTCTGGAAAAAGACCCGAAATCCTTGCCAGCGAGAAGCTCCTTTTGGCCATAAACCTAGTTTCTTGATGCAAATGAAGACGCTGAAGCAAAGCGCGAGCGCTTTCACTTGTCACGAGAGAATTGTGTCGCACATAGCTCCACCGTGTAGCACACTTCAAGAGCAATAAATCACCATGAAGGCACACACAACACATCCAGTAGCAGGTGACTGATATGCTGACAAGTCTACAAAGTAGGACACTGTAGTCTCGACATCGGTAGGTACACGACCCAAATCCTCTAAAATGGCCGAAACCTGTCCATCAAATCCATTATGTGTACAGTTAATAGGGTTAATAGCCTTTCCGCAAATCACGAAAAAACACGAGTCATTGACGCAGTCCCAACTTTAGAATTGCTCTTGTTAATAGTTTAAACCATAAATACAGTATACCACAAACTATGATCCCAAAACAGTTTTATATCTCATGAAACTCATCTTACAACACTACCCTAAAAATAAATAGCTTACAGATTTGATTTTGAACTAAATGCACCAGAAGTGCGTATGTTCATGCACATGTGGCATTAGACTCATCATAACTTCCGCTAACTACTAAACTTAACTCCTCCTCGACATACAAGGCTTCTCTCTCAGTCAACATGTATCACTTCAATATACTTCCTTGACACCAATCACCGTACTTTCCTATTTAGACAGGGCTTCGGCTGCATCTTGTCTAATTAAAATAAAGAAATGTGAATAGTGAACTGCTAATATTTGGGATATTTACTGTATTGTCGTGGTAGTTCTTGTTGCTATATTGTAAGACAACTTTTAAACATTATAGGACACTATATTAAATTAAATTTTTTTTCTACATGAACACTTACATTTTGGGCTACTATTTACCTTATGTAACATGTAGAGGCCCTACTGAAATAAAAATTGAAAGTAACTGAAAATGCTTTGTGAATTTCAAATCACGGACAATTTGAACATATCGTGGTGATTCTGTATATAAATCCTCATGATAAAATTTTGATCTTAATTTTCTGGTAGTGATGAAAAATCGATCCATTTTACCTTTAACATATAACATGTGTTAGCTTAACTGTGTTTAAAAATAAATTAAATAAAAGTCATAAAATTTTTCTGAATCTGTTACGCCCATCCCGATCTTCTTAATGTTTCGGTTGTATTTCAACTTATTTATTGTACTTTACAATGGTGTAGAACAGCACCAATAGCTGTTTCTAATATTTTGGGTACCTTATTACAGTATTTGGCGAACTGAGATAGGCAAAATATTCGGAACAGTGCAGTACTGCAGACTACAATCACAATATTAGACTTATTCTAAAGTAATACAGCTCTGTACAAAAACACAGCACTATATTTATAAAGGCAGATTTGTGATGCGTCTCTTATTTTGGATTCTTGCACTACAGCCCTCTGACTTCTGTTACTCTTTGGCAACTTTCAGGGATCGTTAGCTTCATCTTTTTGCTTGTTTGAGACAACACTTGCACGCAGCTCCACTGGTCAATAAACGGCTGTCCAGATCCATAGTTTGACCTTTACTCATCAGGAGCAAGCGTACATTTATGAAGGCCCACGAACCTCACAAGTCTGCGTGTTGGCATTCGACCTTTTCTGGCGGCTGACAATCACAATGCCCGACAGCCAATTACTGCAGTGGGGAGGTTTTCTTCTGCAATGATTTCATACGAACTATACTGCTCGACGGCAAATCATTAACAAGAATGAACGAATGTATGTGTAATGTTCTCGGTCTTAATTTAAAGTGATTCAAATGGATGAAAGTTTCACATTGCCTCTTTGCAATACAAGAATCCTGCCTTTACAAGTAAGATACATTTTGTATCAGCTCTCACTATGGATCGTGTGGGGATGCTTAATGAAGTGTCTGACAGGCTTTCGACAAATGTAGCCGTTTAATGAGGCCGCACTTTGTTAAAGGCCCTCTATGTCGCAGTTTGGGATCAATAACCAACACAGTCCAACTTCTTTCGCGGAGGAAGGGAAAAGTGCGAGTTCGTGGACGACGGCTGACAAGTGGTTTAATTATCTGAAATAGCGGCAGGACATTAAAACTAGTCTTGGCTTCTCCTTAAAAAAAAAAGAATGGATTCAAAGTAGCTCTCTCATGGGTAGAAGAAAATCTATCTAACATTTTAATGTACTCATTTTAATGCTAGAAGCAACATTTACTGCATGTATATTTTATGTTGCATGCATTACAGCCAGTGTGCTGGGAGAGATCGTCAGGTGCACCGCGGTAAACTATCAAATTTCTCTTAATTGGTCTGGAAATTATTGATTTATTACAGATAATGTATCTTTGCTAGTGATGTATAGTGACCAGCAGAACAATTAAATGCTCTTCCACTGGATGGTAGAAGGTAGATAATTCATATCTAGTTCCACTTTTTTTTTTTCGAACGTAAAATATGTGGCCGAACTCAATAAAGGTTTACCATTTTACCACATATTCGAAACGTCATTATATACACCTGTGCAATCTTAAAATCTAATGCAAGAAATCTGCTTGATTAGTCAGAGAGGTTTTAAACTAATAATGCTTTTTTAATATGCTTTCCAACTACACTGCATCATACTGACAGATGTGTCCAATATTTTATCCCTTCGTAAGATAATAGAACAGTCACACACTTCATTGCTAAAATAAATAAATAATAATAATAATAATATTGCGAAAGCAGAACTCCTGTTGGAGTTTTTGGAGTGTACCGGTGTACCTAATGAAGTGTCCAGCCCCCTCCCCGAGGTCGTGTGACCTTACCGGTACCACTCGAGCCCTCTGTCATAGTGCCTATCAAAGAAGTGCGTCTCGGTCCCAGCAGCTCTCACGTCCGGATGGATCCGTATGAACTCCAGAACAGCCCTGGTTCCGCCCTTCTTCACGCCAACTATGATGGCATTGGGCAACTTCTTATTCCCGAACTTCGGCGTGCTGGCGAGGAGCGCGGCCGGTGGCGGCCCCTCGGCAGCCTTCCCCCGGGATGCCTCCACAGCCGACGGGGGAGGAGACGCGCAGGCTCCAGCGGCCGGCGGCCGCCGACCGCAGCTCGGAGCCGGATCTCCCGAGGGAGGCAGCACGAGGGGCTCCGCGTGGAATAAAGTGCAGTAGCCCACGTAGGAAAGAAACAAGGACAACAAGCACACTGATGTTTTTGTAAGCCGGCGATGGAGCAGGAGCGCACATGCCATCTCTCCGTGGATACCAAGAGTGCATCTTTTTTTTTTTTTTCAATTAATCTTGTCTAATGTCTTCAAAGCTCGGAAAAGATCGCATTCCGTCTCCCGTGATGATGCGCGTCCAAACTTCCCATGTGGAGGGGGAA
Organism: Phycodurus eques; assembly: GCF_024500275.1. Lineage (NCBI taxonomy): Eukaryota > Metazoa > Chordata > Actinopteri > Syngnathiformes > Syngnathidae > Phycodurus > Phycodurus eques. Next base: position 6,357,367 of record NC_084543.1, on the reverse strand, counting down.
ACCGGCCTCCTCCGAGAGTCCCGCTCTCGGCCACGGTCATGACGCACCGGTGGGGAGGAGGACGCGCGCGGCTCCGACGACTTGGACTGACTCTCGGCACACACTCACAACAGCTTAAAAAAAAAAAAAAAAAAAAAAAAAATCAAGTCGCTGACGTCACGGCGTCTTTGCATGAAACGCACGCTGGCCTCTCAGGCTTGACTGACTCTCTCCGCAGCAAGATGCACACAGCATCCACTGCAAAATCCAACATACGCAGTGGAATATTTGCATGAATTCGACCCAATGAATACAAATCACACTGGGACGTGTTAATACATAACCGCATATCATAGCAATCCATGGATACCGTGCAAATATGCCTCCTAGTGGCTGTGGGCGGCAATTACATCAGTGCAATCTTCGCTCATATGTAGTTATTGTCGACGCGGTGATGGCCGGATAATATCCCAAAGCAACTGAGGTCACGATATCACGTCTTTATTAATCAAAACACAAAGAACCGCAAATGCGTGAGTAATGAGGGAACGAAAAACGATGACAAAAGGACATTGTGAAAAAACCCTAGTATAAAGTATAAAGTAAATATCCCAATAAGGAATAAGTAAAGACTAACAACAGAATCAATCCTTGACAAGGAACAAATAAACACAAAAAACGGAGGTACTTACTGGTACCACGTAGCCAGAAAACACAATAAGTATAACCAGGATAGCAAGAAATAACTGCTATACAACAAGTAGTAACACAGAAAGTGACAATGACTGTGTGAAAGTTAATATCGTCCGGCGTCATCTGCCTTTCCGCCACTAGTGGACTGCAGCTTGCAGTCAGGCTGGCGACGTGGTATCGGTGTCTTAGTATCGGAACATTTTGAAGCGTACAAATAGTGTCGGCCCCGATACTGATATGAATATCAGTGCATCTCAAGTCAAAATACAGAAAAGATAAAGAATTACAACAGATTGAACATCCATTTGTAATGGCTCGAGCCCCATTACTGTATAGCACTATTCCTTTCTTTTTGCTTTTGTCTTTTATTAACTGTGTTCTTTTAGTTAAAAAGCGGCATAATAGTCACTGCGACTTTAGCCTCACCGGTGCTGAAGTCGGCTAATATTCAACTATACGCTGAGCACAAACTGTTGAATAAAACAGCAGAGTTCTGTTGACAGACACTAATTCCGTGACAGCGGTTTGCTTTTGGGCACGGGTCGGGTCATCCCTCTTCGTTCCCCTGACAACCCCGGAAGGGGGGGTGCGGAGGGCCGGAACCAGAAGATAAAAACTCCCAGCGCTGCATCGGCGCGGCGCGGGGAGGAGTTGAAGTGTCACCGTGTTTCTCCCGAGGGTGTCTGCGCCCAATCTCGGAGGCCTCTGATTAAAGAATGATTTATAGGGGCCAGTCAGAGGGCCCCCCCTCAGCAATCCGTCTAGTGAATGAGATTTTTCCTCAAACAGGGCGGGTGAATCAAACCTCGAAGCGAGTAAGTCTACGCAGCGCGGTGATGGGAGTCTGTGATTAAATGTTATAATCACCTCTGCTGAGCGTGCAGCCAGTGTTTTCAGCTTTTTTTTTTAATTTTTTTTTTTATGGTCAGGGTCATTGATGCTTTAAGTCACTTTACCCTGAGTTCAGTTCACAGTGCACATATGTCTTGTTTTCAGCTATCACAGACTGCACCGTCCTAGTGGCGGTTTTTATGTGGAAAAATTGCTCGGGCAGACACCACTTAAGTAGACTACATACCTGTACTCTTTCCCTTTTTTTTGAGTCTTGTGGCTGTACTGAAAAAAGAAAAAAAAAACTTGTAATGTCACGTGAAGCAAGTCGTAATGTCACACTGACTAAACTACGTCTGCTTTTTTGAAGTGGCCCACGGCATATAAAATGGTAGCTCGACTCACGATCTGACCTTTGCTTATTTTATTTTTTTGTCTTCAGTTGAGAGTAAAATTTTGAGTTATGAGTGATAATGATGATTGATGACTAAAAAAACTTTCACAAGTAGCAGACCGTGAACAATTATTCAAAACATATATTTATTGCTTTTCCCAGTTAAAGTTTAAACATAAAATAAAGACTTACACATTGCCTGTTTAACTAAAGAAACTTATGAACGTCTGCTAGCTTAATGCTAACAGACAATGCCAAAATGCCATAGATGGGCTACAGAAACTAGAATCGATATTACTGTTAAAGTTTGGACGCCCCTGTCTTAATGTCATGAGAAAATGTTAAAATATTAGAATAAAACGTAACCTTTCGAGAAAAAAGTTGGGATGCTAAATGAGAGAGTTGTAATTTTAACGACTGAAAGAGAAAATTGCCGCACAAACTTGCCAATGCAACAGTCCGAAACGACCGATTGCATCTTTTTTCATAACATTATGATATTAAATTTCCCCCCGCATAATATAGGTAAAATACCGAATAAAATATTCTGACTGTGACAGCATAAATCAGCATTATTTCCTCATAATATTACAAATTTATTCCCAAAATACAATTGTTTTATTCATGTAAAAGTAAAACCTTTAACAAAAGGGTCTACACTGGGAAAAAAAAGTAATTTTAAATTACTTAATTTGAACGTGTACATTGGTTGCACGTGGTTAAAATGTGTTAAACTAACAAAGAGTATATATATTTTTTTTCATAGGAAAAGAGTGGAAATTTACATCAGTTTACCACACTTTAATCATGTGCAACCGAAAATTAAATCATTTTCTTTTAAGTGTAATTATTGTAAATTTACGACTAGATCCATAGTGTATTGATTTTATTCTTTTGGACTTGCTTAATACTATAATGACTTTATTCCTCTCTCGGCCACATGTTGCTAGGCGGAATTCGCGGAGTGCAGTCATTTCTGCCCCAAAGCTCATTTTGGGGGGGGGAAGAACAAACAAAACAAAACAAAACTACAGTCGTTTATTTAGAGACGTCAATTTCTCTGTTCTATCATGACTCTTTATTAAACATAAAATACATATTGGAAAGAAAGAAAGAGAGGAAATCAGTGCCATCTGGTGGGTTTTAGGACAAATTCTGTAATGCATTTACTGTATGTTAAAAAGCCTCAAAATCATGTCAGACAGTGAAAATTCTTATGTTTATTTGGCTTAGCTGACTGCAGCATTATACAAACTTTGCAAAGCTCAATTGCATACACGCTGGTGAAAAGAAAATGATGAAACTGGTGTAGGTTTTCCTTGGTTTTGCTTGTTTTTCTCGTGGAGAATTCCAAGAGCCCACTTTCCTTTGCTGACCGCTGTGCCAGCGGCTCAGCTCGTTTATCAGCACCAAGTGAGGCCTGAGGAGGGGGAGATTTGGGATCGGGCGGTGGGGTTAGTGTCACCGCTCCGATACAGATGATGCGCACAACTTCACCTCGCAGATGGGTGAGGTATCGCTTCTTTGCAGAAACAATTCACGCCCAGTCCGTAAAGTGAGCACCCTGCGAGCTGTTTTATTGAGTGCCACTCTCGAGCGCATAAATAGGCCCAGGGGGACCACCACGCCGCATAAAGAGCATCTATTATCTGTAGATGTAACCATCTCACAGCTGAAGAGCTGTTTAGAATATTAGTAATCACTCGATATCATAATTACTTAAATTTACTGAGTTTGAAAAATATCATTTACTTAAGTGGGATTATTATTATGACATTATTATGTCGTATAATTTTTTTAAAAAGTGCAGAGAATTTTTAAATTGTTAAAATGTGATTCGCCCGTTAAACTTTGACGTTATATAATATTGTCAAAATATTGCATTTTTTTTCATTCTAGAAATGCTTTTTGTTTATGTAAATATTTTTAAAAGATTTCCATTGGAGAAAATACAATTTAATTCTACATTTCTTTTCTCAAAAATAAACAATTTTAGTTTAGTGTTTTTTTTTTTTTTTTTTTTTAATTCGTAAGGAATTTTGTGGTACACATAGTAGTGAATATGTGTGTGTGTGAATATCCTTGGTAAAGGATATTAAAGGATATATATATTAGTGAATATCCTTGGTAAAATGTCTCCCCTGTAAAGCGTCCCTGGACCCAAAAATATGAGACCCCTGTTCTAGAAGGCCAAAGCTGCTACAATAGCACAACCTACTGGTGGGACAAGGAGAGCGCACAAACCTTGTGGAGTGATTCCAGTTGGGACACTCAAATAAATAATTGAACCGCCTCTAGGAAACGGTGACATTAATGGTGAAATGTATACACTCATCGGCCACTACATTAGATACACCGCCATCTAATAAGATCATACAAACTTATGTATCTGTGTTTTTTTATTTTATTGATTTTTTTAAACCAACCAATATTCAAATGTCATTATGTATATAGAGTGTGTATTTACATCATTAACAATGAAATAATAGTTTCAATTAGTAACCCATCTGTTGCTTTGCAGTCAGCGTAAACGTGATAACGGCTAAGGCTCAGAGCTGAAATATAAAATCTGTTTTCATTTTATTTGGTAACATGTAATTGAATTGATTAATTACAAGGGTTAGAGTTTAAAATGAGACACTTTCATCAGTCGGTCAATCTGGAAAAGAAAACGGTGTGTTGAGAAAGGGAACACGAGATAGCGGTGATCTCAAAAGGGAAATCAAGGAATTTCTCTTGTTTGAAGATGGGTCAACCCAATGATTCCCCAACCCTCTTTTCATGATTCTGCTGAAGCATGATCTGTGAAACACATCTAACTCCTCTGGGATGTCTTTATAAATCATATGCCAATCTCTATAATGTGTGTATAATGCTCTTAACTGCGTTCTGCTGACTCTGGAGATTTGTGTCAGGCCCCCAGAATTCTTTTGGGAGAAGAACACATTCCGTTATCATTGTGGCATGACCTTTATATTGCGCACCGTTATTATATTCACCCGATGTTTCTTTGACTGTCCATATATCATTTTATAATAATGTTATGATACCGGAAATGTACTGTCTGCGACACCAACTGATCCAATGATTGCAATTGTCCTTATTAGAAGTCTGAAGTCGTGCTACATAGGAATGATATGAACTATCTTTCCATTCTGGGTTGGTAGCATTTTTAGTGAAGGAAAATATTGTTTTATGCCAAAACTGTATTTGGATTGACAAATAAATAAAGACAGGTAAGGTGGCTTAAGCAAGACTGATTGCAAGTCCCATTTCTATCCACAAGAGGGAAGCGAAGGATACAAATGTTTAAAAGGTCGCTCGCAAGGCCCTCAACTCATATTACTGAAAGGCTTCATTTTGATAATTCAAGATTGTGACCGTGACAGTCCAGATGAGCTGTTGTAATAGACATTACATACATAAGGCACTGCAGTTCTTACAAGCATATGATTTCAGTGCATGTGTGATATAAAAGCAATGAGATCCTTTCACCTTTACTTGTGGAGTCAACTGTAGTTTATTGTTTGTTATTCTATTTGATATATATATATTTGTTTTTCAATATATTAAAGTGGTGCTGTACTGTCATGTGAAACTGTTTTGTGACAGAAATTCAGCAACTATTGTGTATCTACCTAACCCTAACGCTAGCTACCTAACCCTAACCGTACCTTGTGTGCCTATCCTAGGCATGTACACAGGTAACATGTAACAACTTTCATTCAAACCCACGTACACATACACACACCTAAAGTGAGTTCTCCTCTCCCAGACAGGAAATGATGTCATCCCTCCGTCTCCAAGGAGATGGAGGCAGTTGCTAAGATACTGTGACACCAGGGTTTTTCCTCACTGTTTTCTCTCAGCCTCCCTTATACTGTCACCACAAAACGTATACTTTTTTCCCCCCTCACAGTGGTGAGGGGATTGGAATTGACAGACGTGTGTCCGGGCACCCTCCACCCAGATGCTTCTCCTCCCTCCCTCCATCTCTCCCAAAACTCCTTCACAGTGTGAGCTGTACCTCTGTGGCGCTATCAGCATGCCACATATGTCTCGACGCGCTAGCATGTCTCTGCCAAATCCTCGCCCCTCCCTCTCCCGTTCCTCTCCTGTGGCTCCCAACACAGCGTTAAGAGTTGATGGGGTTTGGGTTGTGTTGGAAAGTGTCATGCGTGCTTGTTCTCTGTGCACTTCATGTAGCGATGACATGAGCAACACAGTCATGATGTTTATTTATCCATGTCCTTCTTTCCTCGCACAGAGGCTCAAGGGTGCCTGCAAATACAACGAGCCATACATGCATAAGAGGGGGGATATCAGATTCAATGTGCAATGACACAGTGAGGACACGGAGTGGGAAGCGGGGGAAGGAGGGAGCGCAGGGTTGGGGACTTGGCATGGAGTCATTTTAAATGGCGTGGCGGCCGGGCGGGGGTTGGGGGTGGGGGTGGGGGTGGGGGGCTGTAAGGGGAGGTTGGAAGGCAAAAAAGATGTACAGAGAGGAGAGCGAGCGCTGAAAGGCGGCCAGGTTGGGACGCAGACTGGATTGTGAGCTGAGATTTCAGCAGAGGCATAAAAAAGAGGAAGGAAGAGGGGGAACAAGGGAAAAGAGGAATATCCTCTGCACTGCTGTGTGACTGGAAATTTAATAGAGAAAGAGAGAGAGGAAGGAGGCGAGGGGGAGAGATGGGTAGACGAGGGGGGAAGGGGGAGGGGAGAGGAAGACGGAGGCAAAAAGGCACAGAGACCTCATTGCTGTGCGGCTTTCAGCAAAAAGCGAGCGCTCGCGAACAATGCTCACTACGGCATTCACAGGGAGGGGAAGTGCAAAAGCGAGGAGGGGGGAGGAAGAGGACGGAGATGCAAAGTGGGAGGGGGATGGGGGAGGCTGCATATCTTGGGGGTCTTTCGGAAGCGTAACGGGCCTTCCGCGTCCTTTGACCTTTTAGTGACGGAGAGAAGATGCTCTAACTTGGAGCTGACAGTGAAGAGGGCAGTCAAAGCACAAAAACTGATAAGAGGGGACACTTCAAATGCGCAGGGGCCAATTCAACACACGCACACACAAACACACAAACATACATACAATACTTTATATGGCTGAAATTTGATGTGGTCGCCAAGTCTTGTATGCAACGTCTGCAGGATAGACATCTCATTTGTCATTTTAATATAAGTGGGCTCCCTTTCATATATAGTGGATAGAAAATAAAAAAGTGTCAGGTTTTTGTGATTGCATTTTTTTTTTTTTTACCAAGATCGAAAAAAAGTTTTACCAAGATAGCAATACCAAACTTTTTCCAACATTAACATGACCTATAACCTATGAACTAACTTAATAATTATCAATTCCATCCATTGTTCCCAGGCCAGCCGGGAGACGTAATCTCTCAGGCGTCTCCTGGGTCGTCCCGGGGACCTCCTCCTGGTGGGACGAGCCTGGAGCCCCTCATCAGGGAGGCGTCCAGATGGCACCCTAACTAGATGCCGCCTCATCTGGCTCCTTTCGATGCGGAGGAGCAGCGGCTCAACTCTGAGCACCTTCCGGATGACTGAGCTTCTCACTCTATCTTTAAGGGAGAGTCCCAACACCCTGCGGAGGTAACTCATTTCGGCCACTTGTATCTGCGATCTCGTTCCTATGGTCACGACCCACAGCTGGTGAGCATAGGTGAGGGTGGGAACGTAGATCAATGGGTAAATTGAAAGCTTCGCCTTTCGGCTCAGCTCCTTCTTCACCACGACAGACCGATACAGAGTCCGCATCACTGTTGATCTCCTGCTCCATTCTTCCCTCACTTGTGAACAAAACCCATATCCTCCACTTGGGGCAGGATCTCTTCCCCGACTCGGAGAGGGTACTCCAACCTTTTCCGTCTGAGGACGATGGTGTCAGATTTGGAGGTGCTGATTTTCATCCCAGCCACTTCACACTCGGCTGCGTGCAGCGTAGAGGTCAGTGTGCAGGTAAAGTCAATTAATTGTCAAGGGTGCAAATGGAGAATATTTGAGTATACCTCCTTCAGATTACATCGTCAAGATGTAATCCACCTGCGTGCTTCTACCTCCGCTCTTGTAGGTCACCCTATGCTCCTGCCTCTTCTGCAAAAAAGTGTTCACTGCAGCCATTTGCATCCTTTTTGCAAAGTCTACCACCATCTGTCCCTCCAAGTTCCTTTCCTGGATGCCGTGCTTACCCATCACTTCTTCATCACCCTTATTTCCTTCACCAACATGTCCATTAAAATCTGCACCAATCACGACTCTCTCTCTGTCTGGGATGCTCAGAACTACTTCGTCTAGCTCCTTCCAGAATTTCTCTTTCACCTCTACGTCACATCCTACCTGTGGGGCATAGCCACTAATCACATAATACATAACACCCTCAATTTCAAGTTTCAGCCTCATCACTCGATCTGATACTCTTTTCACCTCCAAGACATTCTTAGCCAACTCTTCTTTTAAAATAACCCCGACTCCATTTCTCTTCCCATCTACACCATGGTGAAATTATTTAAACCCTGCCCCTAAACTTCTAGCCTTACTGCCTTTCCACCTGGTCTCCTGGACACACAATATATCAACCTTTCTCCTAATCATCATGTCAACCAACTCCCAAGATTTTCCTGTCATAGTCCCAACATTCAGTTCTCGGCTCTGTGCTTTTCTCTTCTCTTTCTGCCGAAGAACCCGCTTTCCACCTCTTCTTCGACTTCGACCCACAGTAGCTGAATTTCCAACGGCGCCCTGCAGGTTGACGGCGCCGGTGGCGGACGTTGTTAACCTGGGCCCCGACCGATCCGGTATGGAATTCTTTAGATGAACGCTCATATTTGTTTGGGAAAGTTTTAAGCCGGATGCCCTTCCTGACGCAACCCTCTGCATTTATCCGGGTTTGGGACCGGCCTACAGTTTGCAGTGGCTTGTGCCCCCATAGGGCTGCATTCAAATAATTATGCATAATTACTCAAGTATTCAGTGGAAGAAAAAAAACTACTCAAGTACTGAAGTAATTGGTGAGGTGAGCAACTTCCAATTATTTATTGAAATAGCACATGAACATTAAATGGCTAAAAATATAAAACGGGAATATGCAAATTAAAATACTGACCAACAATATCACTTTAAAGTGATATATGAGGCCTGACCAGCTTAGTGGTGTCATTGTAGGCTGAAATGCTGACATTTTTAGGCAGACAAATGACATCGCATGACTTACTGTAGCTGCTCTTTTTCGTATAGTCCGGCATCCATTTTGTGAACCGCTTATCCTCAATCTGGTTGCGGGTTTTTCATGTAAATTAGTCATTTTGACAACTTTGCTTCCGTGGTCAAGTGACTGCCTGACTTCGTCTGATTGGTGAGATGAAGTCAAACGTTTCGAGTATTTACGTTGGATTGGTGACACAAGTTTGACTAACAAACCAAAATAGATCGCACAAGCGCTAATAAATACTTGGCGATAAAAATATGTTTAGCTAGCGGAATGTTGTGTAGCTCAATGTAACGGAGTAGGAGTAGTGTTTCATCTTACCAAGAGTAAAAAGTATATTGTATTAAAACTACTCTGATGCTTACAATTTATCCACAAATTTAAGAGAGTAAATGTGGGTTGTTAACTTTTACTACCCACCTCTGGGTTTCAGCAAGTCATAAGTCAAGTCATATCCAGTCTTGCTCAGTCACAATATACATGTGTCACAGGTGGGAAGTAAGTCACATATGTGCAGTCTCAAGTTTTAACCTTCAAGTTTCAAGCAGGTCCCAAGTTACTGTGGCAATATTTTTAAATTTTTTTATTTTTTTAAAAGTCAAGTTGAATCCCCACTACATTTCAAACAAGTGAAGTCATTACTTGGGTTAAGCAAGTCATAAATCAATTCAGTCAGCATAAGGCGTGCAGGTTACCTTGTAAATAATCCTGACAGACTTTTCTAATAGCAAGGCCTGAATTTGTCCTGATGTGTTCCTGCACTGAGTCATGACTAAAATATGTGTCAGCATCATGCTCTTTTACAGGACAACTCATGCGGATAAAGTGCTTCAATGGCTCCATGACTGCAGGTGTAGCCATGAGAGGCACATCCTCGCTGCTCTTAGTGGGATTCAGAGAGGGCGACATGCGGAATGTGCGTAAAGACGGGGGAGTGGGGGGTGAGGGGAAGAAAAAAAAAACAACACTTGTGCGCAGCCTGCATGCGCGCTTTCTCCAAGGATGACCAGACGCGCGCATGCATCCTCGTCCCCTTCAACCCAGTGTGATCATACTAACATCATCGTCTCCCAGTGGCCTTTCAACTGATTTTGCGCTCCTCCTCCAATTCTTTGTCGCGCCCGTCGGTGTGGATTGTGTTCATCTCTAAGCTGCCATCACCACCACCGCGCGGACCCCCGCGTTGCGTTGGCGCTGCGGAATAGCCGACGAGACGAACGTGAAGAGGGCAGCTCTCAGCCCGGCAGACAAGCCAATCCATTTCGGTGAATCGAGGGGTGGGTGGGTGGTTGGGGTGGGGGGGGGGGGGGGAGACAGACAAGCGAGCGCCGATGGGGAGGTTGAAGGAAAACCTCGACGTTAGACGCCGCAACGCTGAGGTAAGTGCATGCTTGTGCAGGTGTATACGTTTTGAGAGAAGGATGAAATGGCCGGCGCGGTGATTCCATTTGATTCCACGACGTGCACACTGACATCAAGTGAAGACTATCAGGTGGCAAATTGTGCAGAGGTTGCGAAGATGCATGACAATTTAGACGGAGTGAATAATTAGTAGGAGCAAAAAGAAGCCGTCATGTGGAGCTGGGGTTAAATTAAAAAGCTAATGTATTATGTAAGCACACGTCGTTGCCTTGAAAGAAACGGGGGGGGGTTTGTGGGTGCAGTTGTCATTAAGCCCGAATGGGTGCAAGCCATTTTGTAATGCAGCATGTGCAGAATTAGGCCTATTCAGAATCTCAATTGCGTTCTAGAGGAAGGTGCGCCGTATAGTGAGCGCAGCTGCATACATGAATAAGGCCATTCTGTTCGATTGTGGTACAAATCATGCAAGGGAAAGCGTCATCTTTAAGCTCAGTACATTGAATGCCTTGTTTTGTGAGAAATACAATATTTTCTTGCCACTTGAAGCAGCATTTCTGCCAACCCTGATTCCCACGTCCTGAATCAATCTAGTGTTGTCATAGTTACAGGAGATGATGTTGGCCCTGCTGCACCTGTGTGGCTTTGTGTTCATGCACACCATCATCTCATCAGGCCTTGCGTGGACTAAGCACGCCACCAGGAGATAGATCCTTCCAATTTTTTGACCCCCCAACCCCCTGAAAACAACCCTCAGCCTTTTTTTTTTGCCTCTTCATAAACCTTAACGACTATGTTGTGGAAAGGCTTGATACAATCACGCCGTGATTGGTTTGTAGCAATTGGTCAGCAGCTTGCAGCTAATTTGTCTTTTCACGACTGAGCGCTCTCTCAGGCCTGATCGAATAATCAATACCGACATTGTTGCAATCTGCTCTCAACACCAAAGAGCAACAAAGATTAAAAAGAGAGCGAGAGAGAGAGAGAGAAATACACCTTTTGAGAATTTGCTTCAGCGGGAGAGGAAAAAAGAAATAAAAATGCAGGCGTGGCAGCAATGTCATGATTCAACCAGCAAAACAAAACAAAAAATGACTGTAGAGTGTAACATTCTATTACCTGAAGAGCCTCTCATGAGACATAACTCGCCTCATATGGTGGAGAGATTGAGGATGGCATGTCAAGGCAACAGGCTTACAGTGTCAAGGTCTCTCTCTCTCTCTCTCTCTCTCACCCCCCCCCCCCCCCTTCTCCCCACACAGTGAAAGGTTTGTTACCTTGTGTGGTCTTTAACATGTGAATAATGTATTTTTGCTCCCCCAAGGCTATGGGAAAAAAAAAAAATCCCTTATGTGTGATAATGTATTGAAGTCGGAAATAAGACTTTTTTGGCTGAAGAATAAAGCTACATTTTGACCATTTTGGGTGCATTGAAAGAAGGCTTTATGGATGAAGAAAACAATAATTCTGAAATACTTAAGACTTCCAAGAAGATTAGAAATGCCAAACTCTTTGAGTATCACAACTATCTTCAATTGCATTGTACTCAGGCCTGGCTAGTCGGTCCTGACCAAGCCTTGTTAGCATGAACTGATGAAGCCTGCTCAGATGAGAGGCGAAACGTCTTCTAAGACAGTGGTTCCCAACCCCCGGTCCACGGACCGGGCCATGAGGCATTTGTTACTGGGCCGCAGAGAAAGAATGACCAATTTATATAATTTCCGTTGTATTGTGATTAGCGTGTCAATGTGTTGTATTTTGAAAACTGACCGGATCTTCTCCGCCGCAACAGCTGCGTGTCTCAATTGACACATCAAGACTACACAGAACGCTTCCGTTTCCGGTCCCAGCCGGCTCGAACGCTTCTGTTTCCGGTCCGAGTGGCCTGGCTAACGGCGGCAGAGCTCAAAGTCCGCTCTGATACAGTTGTAGGTTTCTGCTCGACCCAGACAGAACTACTTTTACGGAGTTAAAAGTGTACTCTCACTGAGGAGCTACAGAACTGGGGTCTGCTCTGACTGCCTACAATCGGGACCACCACTCCTGCATCACGCCCGCAGTGGACGCGCCACAAACGGCGAAGGAGGAAGCAGAAGCGGGGCAAGCGTGGAGTTATCCGAGCAAGTTTTTAAGCCGGTTGTGTCCATTTATTTCTGATATATCCGCGCCGCAACCGGTCTGTGGGTGGGTGGGGTGGGGGGGGGGAACTAATGTTGGGGAACACTGTTCTACACTGTTCTAAGACAAACACGACAGTCCAGTAGCAATCGATGTAATTCCCTGAGAATGAAATTACCTGGTTGAATGAGAATATTCACACACACTCAATTGCGTTGCTTTAATGAACGGAAAAGATGAATTGGAGGCGCAACGATTCATTGATTAATTGACTACTAATAATGATCAAATTAATCGAGAACTATTTTGATCATCGTTAATTATTTCGAGACGGTTTTTTTTAACTTAGAATTTTCCATATCAAGAACTTCAGCCTCATTGAATATTCTCAGATTTCGGTAGTCTTTCCTCAAAGCACCGATTATCTTTGTGTTTAATCAAAATGAGACATTGGCAAACATCTGATTTTACTTTGCAAAACCATGATGAACATTTTTGCCGATTTTCTGTCGTTACGGAAAACCAGTAACTGAATCATCATATTTTTTTGTTTGTGCATTTTCTGCATTGTCAGTTTGAGTTAATGCATAATAAATGGATGGAAATTATTATTATTATTATTTTTTTTTAAATCCGAATCATTGATTAATTAAAAAAATATTGACAGATTAATGAATCATGAAAAAACAATCGTTAGTTGACGCCCAAAAATTAATAGCACTGTCCTTCTTTCACCCACTTTTTATTAGCTAATGATTTGGCTTAAGCTTCCATTTTGTATCAACCCTGAGTCATCTCATCATATTATTACAAAGTACAGTTGCCTGGAAAAGAAGCCAAAAGGGAAATTGCGTATAGGCGCACCTGGTTGTGTATCAGTTATACTGTATGTTGTTGTTGTTGTTGTTGACATTTGGGGTGCTTATACACAATGCGTGCCGGTATGGGAGTGTGTGTGAGTATGTGAGAAAGTCAGTGGGATGTGCAAAGCATCTGAAAAAAAGTCTATTTTTAGCAAACACACTCCCTCATGAATTTTCTTTAACTGCTCTAAGGTTTCTCAGCTGTGTTTTTTCCCACAGAGACCGATGTTGACCTTGTCGATATGATCCGTACCCTCAAATTTGTACTCCTTTTGTTTTTTTCACGTCTATCTTCACTTTTCCCACCTTAATGCGGACTTAATATCTGAATAAGTATATTGATTATATATGACATGTAAGTGCAGTGGAGCCTTTTAGCTTTTTGAGCAGCAAACGCTCATCAAGCTCCGCTAAATATAATAATTCGGAATGGGGCACTGGACAGTAAAAAACACAAGATGGTGAGTGAGCAGGTTGCCACAGCAACCGTGTTTCTAGGAGCCCATGCATCGTCGCCGCATAGGAGAGGAGACGCAGAACGCCGCCATTGGAGCATGTGAAAACCACTGTTTGTTAGACAGTAAAATATATGTGCATCCATAATGTCTATTCAGCATGGCGAGCTGATAAGAGGGCAGGGATCTTGGAGTCTTCATGTCTAGAAAACAACGAAGCACTTTCGCGCTTATCATTGCGAGGGAAACAGCCCGAGCACTTCTAAATTTAGTGAGGCGGCTTGCAGGCATTTCTGTTTCCAAAAATGTGCGCGACACCCTCTCAACCAAGGACACAATTTTGCTACGGATGCATATCGTTGTGGATGTTGTTCACAATGTCTCGTTTGGTTCATCAGCTTCAGCGCGGGGCTTAATTGCATGGTCGCTTATTGCACACAACACATGCGGTCAATAACAATTACAACTAAATTGCCAGTACTGCATGAAGGTATCATTTGTTAACACGTTCATACTGTTTGTGTTGTTGCTTTAGGATGGATTGCAAGAATAAATGTAGATTAATCATGCAGGCCCTCATAATTTCTGCCAGTTTGTATACCTTACCGTTGACTGGCTAGCTTAGTATTGCTGCTTTTTTACTACCATTTTTTTTGTTTGTTTTGTTTTGTTTTTTGCGGCCATTTCGGATGATGACCGAGACATTAAGTTCAGCGTCAAGAAAATGACAGTTTACTGACTAGTTGTACAACAGGCCGCAATTTGAAGCCACTTCTTCACAACTCAAAACCTGACCTTGCTTGTCTCCAGCAACACGACATTGTAATATTTTCATAATTAAATTCCGTCCTGGGCATCCTTGCATGAATGTGTTAGGCTAATATCTCAAAGCTACTGCACTGTGCATGACTTGACCTCCTTTCTTTCTTTTTTCCCCTTTTCTCTCTTCTACCACCCCCCAGCCCCTCATTCTACAGTGAGACGAAACAAACAACCTCTGCAGAGAAGGCGCTTTCTGGAGCAAAATCCCTCCCAAATATACGTTTATACTAATAATTGCCATGGGAACAAAAAAGGACATGCGTTCTTAAAATGACATGCAAGGAAGAACAAGGTGCTTGGTAGTCAAGGAAGTATGAGCAAAGTAAAATAAGAATCTATTAATGATAGTCTTTAATATAACATTACAACCGTCTTTCTAAATTATTAAGGAATCTACTTGAAGGAGAGAAACAGCATAAGAACATAAAATATGAGCTTCAAAATAAGCACTTAAATTCCCCTGTTAGGAGGTAATTTAAACCATCATACAGCAGTAGGGGTGGGTCATGACTCAGTTGCCATGCGTGTTGTCATGGTGACCAGCCCCTGCGCCCCTTCCCCCCTCCTCTGGTTGGTCCACATTTTGTTGTGGTTCCACAACAATGGACCTCAGCTGACAGAGGCAGCGCCCCCCTGCCCCATCCCCTGTAGCTGCTCCAATCAGGCGAGCCGTGTCATCTGTACGAGGAAGACTCTAGATCAAGTCCCAGACAGAATTTCAGAAAACACAAGATACCTCAATCTACAAGAGAACACAATTCAGGTGAGCGTGACATCACATTGGTGTTCAGTTCATATGTTTTGACAGGAGGTGCGACAAACATGCCTCCATGTTTCTGTTTCCACACCAGGTGATCAAGTCTGACACCTTTAAACACCTGCGGCATCTGGAAATACTCCAGCTCTCCAAGAACCACATCCGGCAGATCGAGGTGGGAGCGTTCAATGGGCTGCCAAACCTCAACACGCTGGAGCTTTTTGACAACCGTCTCACCGTGGTACCGTCACAGGCCTTTGAGTACCTCAGCAAGCTAAGGGAACTATGGCTACGAAACAACCCCATCGAGACGTTGCCGGCGTTCGCCTTTCACCGCGTTCCCTCTTTACGCCGTCTCGACCTCGGGGAACTCAGGAAACTGGATTTCATCTCAGAGGCGGCCTTTGAAGGTCTGGTCAACTTGCGCTTCTTGAATCTCGGCATGTGCGGCCTGAAGGATATCCCCAACCTCACCCCGCTCGTTCGACTAGAGGAGTTGGAGTTGTCAGGGAACCAGTTGGGAATAGTCCGGCCTGGATCGTTCCAGGGCCTCGTGTCGCTTCGAAAGCTGTGGCTTATGCACTCCAAGGTGTCAGTCATTGAACGCAATGCTTTTGACGACCTCAAAAACCTGGAGGAGCTCAACCTTTCACACAATTCGCTTCATTCACTGCCTCATGACCTCTTTACCCCTTTGCACCAGTTGGAGAGAGTGCATCTCAACCACAACCCATGGGTGTGCAACTGTGATGTTCTGTGGCTCAGCTGGTGGTTGAAAGAAACGGTTCCTAGCAACACCACATGTTGCGCCCGATGCCATGCGCCGCCAGGTCTAAAGGGCAAGTACATCGGCGAGTTGGACCAGAGCCATTTCACCTGCTACGCCCCAGTCATCGTGGAACCCCCTACAGACCTCAATGTCACCGAGGGTATGGCCGCTGAGCTCAAATGCCGCACGGGAACCTCCATGACCTCCGTGAACTGGTTCACTCCAAATGGCACTCTGATGACCCACGGATCGTACCGTGTCAGGATCTCGGTGCTCCACGACGGAACGCTCAACTTCACCAATGTGACCGTGCAAGACACGGGACCATACACCTGCATGGTGACCAACTCCGCTGGTAATACCACTGCCACTGCTGTGCTCAATGTATCAGCTTCAGACCCCAGCAACAACTACAGCTATTTCACCACCGTCACTGTGGAGTCAGTCGAGACGGTGGTAGGAGGGGACTCAGCAAGACAGTACATTAACGAGACCTTCATAGATTTCCCTAATCCTACTGTTGAAAGAGGGGTGTTAGACGGCATCACTATAACCCCTTCTCTCTCTTCTCTTTCTTCATTGTCCCCACGAGCGAACAGGGCCACAGAGAATGCGGTGACTGTGTCCCTAATTGATGTAACTAACATCCCCGGCCTGGATGATGTAATGAAAACGACCAAGATCATCATTGGTTGCTTCGTGGCCATTACTTTTATGGCAGCCGTAATGTTGGTGGTTTTCTATAAGCTCCGCAAGCAACACCAGCTGCACAAGCACCACGGCCCTGCCAGAGCTATCGAAATTGTCAATGTGGAAGACGAGATCGGAGCCGGTGCAGGAAGTGGTATCTCAGGCGGGTCCACCATGAATACTGGCAGCGGCGGAGAAGGAACCCTAAGGATACATCATCCCGAAATAGTTAACCTTCCCAATATCGGCCGTTCTGATACGTTGAACCATTACTACAAGACCCATCATTTCAACAACAACGTGATGGGTCTTAGTATTGGTTCCGACGGGATGGGATCAGGTGGAATGCACAAGAACCAGCAAGGCCAGGAAATCCCCATTTCCTGTACCCCCGTCCCCATCTCGACATCCAATCTGCTCGTCTCCTCGGGAAATGGCACCAACACCAACCCGAGTTCAATGTCGCCACCTCTGCCGATGTCTCTCCCGATGCCCACCATGGGCCTACACGGATCGATTAAAGGTTTCATGGGCCAGAACCAGAACCCGCAAATGGAGCCTCTTCTCTTCAAGGGGACCTCAAAGGAAAATGTCCAGGAGACTCAGATCTAAAAGCGC
This sequence comes from Phycodurus eques, assembly GCF_024500275.1. Lineage (NCBI taxonomy): Eukaryota > Metazoa > Chordata > Actinopteri > Syngnathiformes > Syngnathidae > Phycodurus > Phycodurus eques. Next base: position 6,339,800 of record NC_084543.1, on the reverse strand, counting down.
TGGTGGGACAGAGAGGGGATTCATGTTGGGTTTATGTTGGGAATGATTAGACACTAGAGTGCATTGACTTTACACCAGGAGACAGGATAGACGGGACATGGCGACACACAAAGACAAAGACTCATCCGTGATGTAGTACTGAGCCAAGGATTACCACAGTGGGCCACTTGTGTTTGTAGTAACGCTCATGGCCAAGGCGATCAAGGAATGGACATTGCTACAATGTAAATCTGTGCCAAAGCAAATGTTTCTTTTTGCATTTTCTCCAAACTGTGTTGTCAGTGGGACGGGAGGGGTGGGGGGGGGAACAAATCTTTGGGAGTAATCAGCCCCGAAATCATTGTTGGCCTGGAGAGATGGAAGACATGCACGCTAGTATTTACCATGCTGAAGATGGCAGAGATTACGGAGATATGAAATCCGAGAGACATTTTTCTTCTCAAAAAGAAGCCACACTTTCTCTGAAGTGACTCAATAGTCTCCCCCGAGGTGACAATAATGTAGGCATAAATAGATGGACAAAAAGGTACAGTGCAGTACAAACTACTGTGAAAAATCCACAAATTATATAAATATATTTTCATTTAAATATGTATCATTGAAAACTCCGGCGCAAAGATATTTTGGGGTGGATGTATACTCCGGTAGAGTTTGTTTCTATGTGAATAACGAGGGGGCAAAGATTGGGGAGGTTGGTTATGATACATGTTTTCAGTTTGGCTACTTCTCAGAGAACATAAGGGCTCAATTGCAACACTCATTGTGAATCTTTGAATTGGCTTCAAGTCTATTTAGGTTGTAGTACAGTAAATGCAGATCTCTGTTTGACAAACTTCTGTCTGTTGCTTCAGTAGTAATCATTACAAATTTTTGTGTTCCGAGGGTGTATTATGTATTTTGTAACAGCCAGCTACTTGGTATTTGAATCGTATCAATTCTGAAAATGCCATAATGTTCAAACTAATGTTTCACAAACAGGGAGCGGCATTCCCATGCAAAGACCTGTACGGCTAAAATAAAGTGTTGACTTATGTGTTATTTCAAGCAGATCCGTAGCCAGGAATTTGATATGACCTCCTTGCTCATGGTGACTATAATCATGCCATAAACGCCGTCATAATGACGTTTCGACATCTTTCTGCAGCCGCACTCGAGAAGGGATCAAACATCCAACCTGGGATGATTAGGATGAATGGAAATGTACAGTATATCAATAATAACAATGTCTGGTTGTATGACAATTGTAAGAACTGCATTTTTACAGTGTAACTTTCATATGTTCGATGCCATTTGCGCTTCTCGCGTTTCAACTATGTATTTCTTTATTTTTGTTAGTTTGATATAATGTGTACAGTTGTCTAGCCATGTATCATTATGTGTGAAATAAATGAATCATATATTGGATTGTGGCAGGTCAATATGGCGACCGCGTTAAGAAAACGTGAGGAATTCTGTGCTAAACCTGGAGTGAATGGGTTGTGGTTCAGCCATTAGTCACAGTGCTAATGAAATGTGTCATCTGCTCTATTAACATGTTCAGACAGGCTATTAGTCACTCTCATAAATGTCCAACAAACACTACAGAAGGAGTGTTTTCATGAGAACTAGATGAGGGTGGCATTTATTTTAGAAGCCCTTGGTATTATAGTGATAACTTTTGTTTTGGTGAACAGTTTAAAAAAAAAAAAATATATATATATATATATATATATATATATATATATATTATAAAGCAAGAGCGTAAAATGTTTGTTGCAATTGAGCACAGGCTGGATGTGTGGTCCGGTAATGTGTGAATGTTGAGAGAGAAGCATTCACACTCATGCTAGTCTGCGTTCATTTCTCTTTGTCATTTACTTAATATTGTTTAATGAATTCAAACTCGATCAAAGAACAAAATGGTCACGAACCGGCTGGATTTACACTACAGATCTAAGTACCCGATTTCCCACCAGTATCTGATTTACATGTACATTTTTCTTAAAGTGTCACCTCCTTGCTTGGTGTTGTGTCCACATAACTTCAGGGAAAGTTAATTAATTGAACACAGCGGCATACGTCAGTCACCCTGTTGCTCACACTCCATGACGGACATTTGAGCACATACTTTCTGCTAGGTACATACCCAGAATGCGTTGCATTCTAACATATTACTGTAGCCCTTATAACACAAAATATATAACACTTGGAAATTGAAATAAAGACACCGAGTTGTTCTGTAAATTGCAGCACTCAGGGAAGATTCATGTTCGGGGTGTAGGCTTGGCAAGCTAGCTCACTGCATGCCGACTAACTTGCAATTGCGCTCAATAACCACTGATGTGAACGAAGGCGCACAAGTTCTTATATAGTCGGGGAGGGGGGACTCGTGCCCTAGCCGAAGTGCGTTATCAGGAAAACAGAAATGGTAAAAAACAGTTTAACGCTATATCTCGCACTTCTCAGTCTTTGCACATTTTCACCAATTATCTTCAAACATGTTTAATGTATTTAGAAACAAATCTAATTCACTGTATAGGGTCTTTTAGAATTTATCATCATACAAAATGTAATTGTCCTATTTGTTTCTATTTTTAAACGGGACCCTAAACACAACACAATATAGTCTAACAAATATTTTGTGTTTTTTTTTTTTTTTAAATTATTGTTATGTGCCATTGACAGTTATTTTGAAACCCACATTTCTCTTTCTTTGTAATGGCCTTATTGAGTATCACCGTGTTTTACATTTACTGAACACCTGGAAGAGCAAAAAATGCTTGTAAACAACTATTCCACTTGTCAACAACGGGCATTGACAACGCGCTAGTAAACAATAAATAAAAGGTACAAATATGAAACATTGTTTAGTTTTGTTCAAACACATGTAGCCTCGACGCCATTCCACTGGCTGCTGTTGCCACTCGTTTTCCTTATTCTTGCTGTGCTTTTGAGTTTCAACAGGTCCGCTGTTTGTGTAGACGCATATGGCATTGATCTGCTTATAGCCATGATGTCAGGCTCGTATCGACAGCATAGATCAAATTAGGGCTGTCTTGAGCGAATCTTTTTAGAATCGCTTATCCTATAGATATTTTGTCGACTACGACTAACATTACTTTTCATTCTCATTTGAGGCCTGGACTTCTATCCTTAAACTGCATATGTTGGTACAGAATTTATGGTATCAATTCTGTCCGGAAATTGAGACAACAAAATCAGCTTTGTTAAAGGGCTAGCATTTGCGATTTGCATTAGCATGCTAGCGATTACCATTTTAGGTTAAAAAAAAAAAAAAAGCTAACTGCCATTCAGCTCACTCATACATCTTGTTATATGTACATTTACACATCTAATCGTGAATTTAAAATCACCTACAGACGCTCCTGGCAAAGTTGATAAGTTTCCCAACACTGCGTCCGTCTGTAATAAATGTCTGTGTGAAACATTGGTTCTGGCAGCGCAAACATTGTTTTGTGCGGAACATTTCTTATTTATTTATTTTTTTGCTCCATTTTTTTTTGTGACAGAAATTCTGCGGCAACCTATTGGTGAAGTCAACTTAGCAGTTATTCGTTTTTTTGTTTTGTTTTTTCCCCTAGTCCTAGATCAAATCCATTCATGATTCTGATTCCATGCGTCATCTTCTCTTTAAGCTCCAACTAAATTGTTCTGTAAAAAAAAAAGGTAATTGTGTCACTCAAACAATTTACTGTAATCTAAATCCAGCCTTATATTTCCCCGCCCTGACAAATATCTGTTCTTAAATATCTGACCTCTCCTGACTAAGCATCCAATCCGATGAATTTGTTGTCGTCTCCTATGCTCCTCACAACCACTAGGGGGCGAATTTGGTATGCTGTGATGTAACAACGTGATAGTCCACAGTTAATTTTGTTCGACTGACGGTATCTCAGCATTCACACCTTTTTTTGTCTACCCGATCATACGTACGATAAAAAAGACAAAAAAACGCCGTTATCGTGTTTGTGACTGTAATACAGCTTTGTATGTAATTTGGTGGGGTTTTTTTTGTAATTGTTGAAGCGCTCCTTCAGATTTGCAGGAGCTGTTTCATGCGTTCTTTCTTACTCGCAGGTCCATATAGATTACACAACATTGACAACTAGTCCTAGTCGGGGTAATAATATGAGATGGGCATCGGACAAAAACCCACGAGACTCTGTTGTCTGTTACTAAAGGAACATCTCACCATGTCAACAAACACAACCTCATTCTGTTTAATGCTTAACAGTGAATCTGTTCCGCTTTCCCTGCAGTATAATCTCGCAAGTAGAGTAATCGATCAAGTGAGTCAGGTTGTCTCAAATGCGGCCAGGCTTATTCTCAGACTGGCTGTTTTTGGCCGTGCATAAAAACGCTGATGTATATTGCAGTTAAACGTGAGCGCGGCCTCGACAGACGTATCCAGCAAACCGGGGTGGACACACTCGGAATATAAATGAAGGCTAAAGACATAACATATGGCCGCTCCCTTGATGTGAGCCGTTCGGCGGCGCTGTCGCCGGATTTCAAAGAGCATACGAGATAACGTCTCGTGTGTGTGAGCGGGCGGTGTCCGCATGGTCGCCATGGCGCCAGTGTTCCTACCTGAACTTTACCGTGGAGAAGAGCGCGCTTGGCTTGATGGGATTATTCGCACTGAAATGTGACTTTCATACTTATTATGATGAAATAAATGCGTTATCGTGATGATATAACAATTTGCAGGGTAGTCTTGAAGCTCAGTAATTCGGTTGTATGAACTGTTTGAAAGGTCCTTCATTGTTACGACTGTGTGAGCCAAATGAAAACTCAAAGGTGACACTGTAATATTTTTTTTCAAAAAAAGATGTACCTCGCTGTATATGATGACTTCAGGTGGAGTTCTGCTCTGTGTACCATCCATTGCCTACAGAGACTTGTGGATTATACTGTGACACCCTTAATGATACGGACAGTTGTTGACCGCTGGATTAATGAGACAGGAAATGGAAGGACCGTGTTGCTCCCTGCAAGGTAAGATATTCTGTTTCATAATGTGAGACATTTCACCAATAACTGTCTGTTGTTGTTGGTTTATTTGCGTGTGTTCGGTTCAGTTTATCACAAGGTTTCCCAAATTGCACTAAAATATATTATGTGCAGTGTTTCCATAATATAGACGTGAAGTGATTAAAAAGAACACAACAGTCAGTCTTTTCTAGCAACAAACATACATCACATGTAAGTCATGTGCCAAGTAAATCAGGGGTAAAAGTAATTTACATTTGATTCCGACGCCTCAAAAAATGGCCGTGCCACCATTTTGGGCCCTTAGCAACAAATTTTGACAAACGCTGGTTTAACAGAAATTAATTATTGTTAACCTTTAACATTACAGCATTTGAACAACTGCATTGTATCTCATCAATATACAGTGCTGCCTTGAGATACAAGTTTTATTTAACCCATCACCACTCTCGTGACTCAAAAGTCAGTCACAAGTCAAAAGTCAAAACAGTATTTCAAATCATCTTGTCGCATTGGGGGAAAACACTAAAAGGCCATTAATCCATTTCAGACTTCCCCCACCTCCCAAAAAAACAAAAAAAGTAACGTTCATTTCAATGAGGAAAAATAGTACTCCATAATATTTTACTTAAACATACTGTAAAGACATAATTCAATAGAATTATAAAAATAAATTGTTTTTGTCACACTGTATTAATTGAATGGATATTGTGCTCCTCTTACTGGTTTCATGTCGTAACTCCTCACAGCTCATCAGTACGACACTAATATTAGTCGTTCTTCGCAGAGAATGACTGAGTACTGTTATATTGTCTGTCTACATATATTTTGACAACATTTGTGTTCAGTCTGTTGCATTAAGGTTTATAGCACCACAACATAGATGCTAATTAGATTTAGCATTTAGCTAGCGCACTGAAATGCTAAGCTATGTGGTTGTTTTACATGCATAAGGTGCAATTCTCTTTGTTATATGTTTAGTTTGACAGTAGACCTCAATTGGGAGTAGCAGTTAAAAGCTTGTAAACTTTTTTTTTAAGAATTGTTGACTATTTGCTATGGTGTTTATCTTGAAGTGACTTGAGGCCACTGGCACCATACAGTGCTCGTATCTCAAGTTTGCGCTTGCAAATCAAAACAAAAAATCAGCCGAACCGTGATTCGCATCTCGAAAAAGTCTTAAGTCAAGTCACTCACATCTCAAGGCACCACTGTATGTACTTGTGTAATGCCATCAAACATCTTTTCACGCTTCTCTATTCTCCCATTGTGGTTATATAGGTATAGACATTGCAATGTAGTTAGTTCTAGTTATGTTTTCTACCATTGCCGTCTAATGCTGCATCAGCACCATTAATAAATGTCACTATAATGAAAAGGCCAAATGGTGTTGTTTCAAATTAATTTTTGCTCCAAACAAATCATACAAATGTGCATTTATTATTTCTTGCACTTTTTACCCTCGCTAGAAACGTTAAGTCACCCCTTTTACGATTGTTATGTGCCTTATTATATTGTAATAAGTGCTACATTTGGATAAACTGTACAAATGTAGCGTATTTTTACAGCAAATATTTTTAGGCATCGGTGCCAGCGGGCTCGTCAAGAGAAACTGCAAGCAGATTTGACTGAAAGCTCAACCACAAAGTATCTGTTATTATAATGACGGCTTTATTGAGGAGCACAAATGTCGTGTTGTGCCGGCTTCTCCCAAAATATTAGCCATTCTATTGATCTTAGTCTTGACTAATTAAAACCCTAATTATAAACCCGTTGGCTAATTTGCAAATGCGGTTATTATAAATGAATAAATTCAATATGATGATGAAGAACAGCCATTTTAGTAAACTCACTATCACATCTTACAGAATTTACCTAAGGCTGGCTTGTTCGCACGCAAATTTCTTTAAATAAATATTCTTGCAACATTCAATTTGGGCAAGGAAGTTATGGACTGTAATACGATTTCCTTATTAGCTTGCTGCCATAAAAGAAACAAAATATGGAACATACACGTTTCCACAGTTAAAAGGAATACTACGAATGCCGAGTTCGACGAGCAGAACGTAGAATTTCCACTGCAGCGACACGTATTGCATACATCTCCTTGCCACAACACTGTCTTTTTCCCTTTCAAATTCAATAACTAACGTCCCAGCTGCGCGCTTCTCGAGGGAATCCCCCGTCCCCCGTGACCCGTAGACAGGCTGCACGGTCTGTGGGGATCCTGACACAACATCAACTCCACTGTGAAACCGAGGCGTCAGTCTGTGGGCTCTCTCTGCGCTCGCGTCGGGAGCCGTGAAAAATGCCAAAGCCTATCGTTCCTTCACACTTGACAGGCAGATAAATATGCGCAGGGCCGACATATTGGATGTGGCTGCGTGGGCTGTAGTGAGAGCAAAACATCAAATAAGAATAAAAAATAATAATGATTATCCAGTGCCTATTTATGTGAGGAGGGAGCACTTTTAGGTCTGACTTGACTTAATGAGATTGATGAAAGACAACAATTTAACATCTGCTCTTAGTTGAATCGCTTGCTTTTTAACTTACTGCATTGTGCGTAACTCATAACTCAAGCAAGATGGCGTTATTTTGATTTCCTGAAAAGTAGTGATTTCTGAGATGTGAAGATTTCGCCTGACAGCGATGATATGTAGCTTGTCGTTGGTATTTAGTTTCCTTAGTAAATAAAGCGGCATAATGAGCCAGAACAGGCGAATACACATCACACTCTTGCAAATTCGCACTCTCGCAAGAGTGAAAAGACGTAAAAATAGCACACCCCATGAATAATTACACATTGTTATAAACATATATATATATATATATATATATATATATATATATATATATATATATTTTTTTTTAACCACATTTAAATCTTGGATTTAGTTCACCTTTAAAGTTAAAAAAAAAAAAAAAAAAAAAAAGGTTACAACATGCACAGTAGTCCTTGCACATAACAGGAGGTTTACTTTCGAAGTTGAGAGGCACGGTAGTTGCATGGTTAGCACATCTGCTTCACAGTTCTGAAGTACAGGGTTTGAATCCCGACCTTCCTGTGTGGACTTTTACATTATTTTCTTTTTTACATGTTTTGTTGTATGTTAGCGTTTCCAAAGTCAACTCAGATAGGCTCCAGCTCACCTGTGACCCTTATTAGAATAAGCGCTCTAGAAAATCTGAAGCTGATGGGCATTTTGTTTCTTATTCCCCAAAATAGCTGATCATATCATTTTGAATAATTCATCATCGAAACACCTCTGTGATTCATCTACGAGGCGGCTGCGGAGAGACGTCTAGTGGCCACGTCGCTTGAGTGGACATGCGTCACTAGCTATCCAGTATGTGTCACAAGATTTCACAAGCCTGCGGAGATTCTCACCACCTCCGGGGATAAAACAATCAGCCTGACCAACAAGGCACATAACCTAGAGAGAGAGAGAGAGAGAGAGAGAGAGAGAGAGAGAGAGAGAGAGAGACAGAGAGAGAGAGAGAGAGAGAGAGAGAGAGAGAGAGAGAGAGAGAGAGAGAGAGAGAGAGAGAGCTGAGTAAAAAGCTGATTGATATTGCCAGCACACAAATGTTGCTGAAGTGGCTGATGTGTGTGTAAAGGTTACGCTCGTGTTGCCTGACAACAGCTTGACGTTGGTCATGTCACTTTTTTTTTTTTTAAAGCGCATGGTTTTCGCCCCAAAATCGACTTAATGTTTGACCGTCCGTTACTCGTTTCGGTTCAAGAACAAATCGGTTTACAAACGAGATTTTCAAACAAAGAATGCTACAGTCACAGCATCCATGCAGAATGCTCAGGTTACAATGTTACAGTTACTATGTATGACGCTGTGACTGTTTGCAAACTGAAGCGACGTGTTTAAATATTTACAAACGGATTCGTTGGTGAACAGGCTCGTTCGTTAACCGAAGTTGCATTGTATGACCAATGGGCAGTGAAAGAGTCTTTAGTTTGTTGGTCCGTAGCTGTATATATTTATATATGTTGAGTAGCACTTGTCTTCTAATGCCTTTATCCTCTGTATTCTCTGTGAGGAAGTGACAGCAATTACTGTCCTATGAATATTTAGTTTGCGGCAAACACAGTGAGCAGACGGCTCAAAGTAATTACTGCAGGAATGTACAGTGTGTAGCAAAATGTTCCCCGGTGGATACACGCCCACGCAAACAAACACACACTCTGGCTCAGTGCGGATGTCGTTATTAGATTATACTTACTTGATTATTGATTTGCCATAACGTCTGATGGAGGCGATGTCTTTACTCTGTAGCCTCTCGATGCTTTTGGCTTTTATCGGCGCTGCGCATTATGTCGGAACTTTTACTTAGCCCTCTCATCCCCCAGGAGTACGATAGTTTTTTACACAGCTTATCAGAGCTTGGCATTTCGGGTAATTTGTTTGCTTTCCTGCTAATTAAATGAGAAATTTAAAAGCCCTCTCATGTTTCTTGGGTCAATATGAAGCTGGGCAAGGCGAGCAGTTAGCTTAGCAATCCTATGCTGCTAGTTAATCAGCAGGTGTGAAGGTTGAATCAAGTCATTTTCCCTCCAGTGGGAAAAAAAAAAAAAAAAAAACTGTTTGATCTCATAGCTAGAAGATGCTAACCTATGCTAGCACTGAGAAATAATGGTAATTGGTAAATGATAAATAATAATAATTTCCTCTACTCTAAAAATATGTACCCTAATTTCATATCCTTCAACATGAAATCCATGCTAGAAAATGCTGAGACGCGAGGACGAGGGGCATTTGGGGACAGTCATACATAATAATAAGTTAGCTTCCAATGTTTCGTCTGACATCTAAGCTAACTTCAGAAACTAAATTTGGAAGCTAATTTTGCTAGCTAAAGTTAAAGGTAACCTTAAAGACAACATTGGAAGCCAACATTGGAAGCTAATGTTCAAGCTAACCGTAGAAGCTGACATGGGTCTTCTTTCGCTTTAACATAGCGGTAATGTTGGAAATGTGAAATGCACAGTGATTCACGATCATATCTTGCTGAATAAAGTGACTTATTAGTGTCTTTTGAAGCTACAAAATAATCTAAATAAATGTCTTTCAGTATTAAAGTCTGCGTAAAAGATGCTTCCTGGGAAGCACTGGGAAAATTTCACTTATATAAAGTATCCCGCTGAACAACTCTACAGTTTACTAAAAGTTTAACACAAACACATTTTATCGATTCAAATGAGCGAGCACCTCAGGCGTAAAGTTATTAAAATGAATCACCTTCAATCTTAAATTTAGGTTGGGAGATGCTAACTCATGCTAGCTAGAGTTTGCAGTTTTTTGCTTACATTTTTCTGCTTGTATTGAAAGTTATCACAGTCTTAAAACAATTATTTGAGGCAGAAGTATCATATTTCTATAAAAATAAAAACTTTCATTATTGAGTATTATAATAATGATTTGTGGTACCTTCAGTCAAAGTAGTAGCTTGACACACTGTACATTCCTGCAGGGCGGAAGCACCGAACACACTAGAAAAGCGTAAGAAAGTCCACTTTCCGCGCTTCCCATCCCGTCGCTGCCATCTTGCCAATTCTCCTTCTGTCCTAAAGAAGGACATTTAAGTCCCATGGGGCTGAGGAATATTGACGTGCAGAGATGAGTTATTGATTGCTGGAAGAGGACAAGCGAGACAGTTGACATGCAGCAGATTGCGCCACGTAACAAACAGCATAAAAGCGTTGGGCACTAATGACCGAATATTAGACATGATATGCATCTATTGAGTTTCGCTCCAACACGTGTATACCGATGTAGGAAGGTGCTCGACTCCTCTGCGGCGCAGTGTTGCATCTTTACATGATGCAACACTGCTTTCTTCTGGGGCCTTGTAAGCGTGTGTATGGGTGTGTGTATACGCATATAGAGATAATACAAATGTGTTCCATCCTGATCGAATGGGATGATGACATTGATGTGAAATAGCTTCGGCCTTGCCCTGGCTGCAATATGGCTTCCGGAGAGATGCATCTTCTTGTCTTATGTATGCTTTGCGATGATTGAACGCACACACGTGCACAGGTTTGCGCTCGCATATGATGACATTTCAGGGGGGGAAAAAAAAAAAAAAGTTCCTGTGCATTATTTGAGCACGCAAATACATTCCCACAGGCTATTATGCAAATGCGGACGCTGCGCATTGCGCGATGCGACTACAGAGGGGAGTTCACCATCACGTTAGAATTAGCATTGTTCACACATCCGCTCATCTTTAGGCCGCTTTCTGCGCTCCCCTCTCCCTCACCCCTCTTGTCCCCACCCTCCCTCGCTGCGTCCTCTGCTTCCCGTTCTCGCTGCGGTGTTGCTATAGCAACAGAGAAATGTGAGAATACCTCCATCCTTCAGAGGTGCAGGAGATGGAAGGAAGGAGCAGACAGTGGGAAGCGGGCAGATGAGGATGTTTGTGGAAAAGTGCTGTTCTTAAAAAGAAAAATACAAAATGTCTAAACCTTGCCACCCCCTCCCCTCCTGCCTATCCCTATATAGGTGTGGGTGGGGGTGGCGGGGGTGCAATGTGCGGCCATGTCCGAGTATCTCGTTGGGCCCTACGCACCATTTGGCTGGCGATACATGTGTTCTGGACGTCTCCATTTGTAGTGAGGCTGCAGTTTCCATGACAACGTCCAGACTAAAATAGCACCACACTCTCCTACCTCTCTCTCTCTCTCTCTCTCTCTGTCTCTGTCTCTCTCTCTCTCTCTCTTTCTCTCTCTCTCTCTCTCTCTCTCTCTCTCTCTCTCTCTCTCTCTCTCTCTCAGCTCACAGTGCGCTGATAACAGTTCATCCCAGATCCTCGGGCCTCCTTCCATCAGGATGAGACGTCCTAGGAACGCTCCTCATATCCATTGATCATGTGGACTCAAGCACATGTAATCCCCCATCCCATCCTGCTATCATAAATCTGCCCACCTCTTATCTCCACTGTGCAACATGTTCTGTCAACATGCATCAAACCCGTCGTTGCCACGGCGACACTCTTGAAAATCGGCGCTATAATTTCCGACAAAGGCAAAAACACTAGATCCCACTGGGATAAGTGTGTGTGTGTGTGTGTGTGTGTGTGTGTGTGTGTGTGTGTGTGGGCCACATACGGTGATGCTGCTTTGCCTCTGCTTCTCTCCTCAAGACTCATCAGTATAAAATACACTACTGTATATAAATCAAAATGGTTTTTTTTGTTTTTTGTTTTTTTTAACCATACTCAAAAACTCAAAATTTTACAGGTAAATTCATCAAATGTATGTTTTGGTAGAGCCTCAGGAATTTTACAAAAATCCAGCCCACCGAAGGCAGTTTCACTCAGCGACATGAAATTTTGTCAGCGGGTCTATCGTGGAAAAAGAAATAAATAAATAAAATCCGAAAGCGCACAGAAAGTCAGCTGTTGCGGTCTGAAGTATCAATTTTTGGTTCATTTGGCCATTTGTCAGCTTGCACAGAAATTTGAACCATATACACTAGACCAGTGATTCCCATCCAACCAAAATTCCGCGGCACATTAACTGTGTCATGAGAAATCATCAGGTGTGCTACAGGAAATTACCCATCTCCACTTAATTACCCGGAAAATTATTATTTAATTACTCCAAATAATGCATCTTTATTTTCATCTATCTATGCCGGCAACGTATGGTGACAGACTGAACAATTCCATGCTCTTCCACTAGTTGGCAGAAGATACAATTAACCTGTGTGTCTGCCTGTTGCTGTTCACGCAACAGAATTGTTGTTTTGTCTCAACTAAATAGGCCCAGAATTCACATTGAATAAGTAAATGTGCGAGTTTATTTAGACGAGATCATTTTTATTGCAGTAAACATGATTCTTTGTTACATTTGTGTTGTTGGTGTGCAGTTGGTGTGCATTCTGCTTTCATTCCCCTTGATTCTTCATCCCGACCTGCGGGAATAGTCCAAACCTTGAAATACTTGAGCCTTAAATGCATGCTTGGATGTCGTTGGCGTAGCAAAATATGCCAAAGAGCCTCTAGCCCATCAAAGACCTTTGAAATGAACTAGAACAGAGATGAAAATTGTTACATCCACAAGAAGGCAGGCGAGTAAACCGTTACACCGGCAGTGACTCATTCTGAAGGTTCCATATGAATTCATATCTACAGAAAACAGAATATGAACCATCAAATGGCCACTGAATCATGGCAATTGTGTCTTGTAGCATCTCCCTCGTTGCCATAGCAACCCTGACTCACCTACTTGTCTGGGCTAACGTAACTGTTCAGTGTTGTGTACAATGTTTGTATTTCCCGCAATGGCTGCAAATAAAGTGACACTTTTTTTAAAGGCAAAATAATGGACAAAAAAAATATTACATATATATAATAGTCAATAGCACACATACATCCATGCACTAAGTCACAGGTGTCAAACTGGTGCACCGGGGGCCAGATCCGGCCCGCCACGTCATTTTGTGTGGCCTGCGAAAGCAAAGCAAAATTGCTCATTGTGTTCTGGTGTAATACCATTGAGATATTTTCAAGAATTTTTTTTGTTACCAATCCCCCTTTGAAAAGAAATGTAATAGTTGAAAAACATGTTTTTATAGGCTTCTGATTTCAAAACTGGTTATTCATCAATGTGTTGTGTATACTGTATGTAATTAGAATATATGTGGTAATCTTTCTTTTATATAAGTCATAACTACGATGTGGCCGGTGACAAAAATGAGTTTGACACCCCTGCTCTAAGTGGTTGTGGTTGGTTGCATGAAGCACCAGGAGGGCCACTGGCTAGTCTATTAATATTCATGTCCTTGGCAATTATCTCCATTCAATTCAGGTCATTGAGAATGAGTAGCTTCGTTTGTTTGTTGTTCATTAAGAGATACAGTACATCTCTTTGTATGGTAGCCAATTTTTCATATTTCTTTACTGTACTGTGTTTTAAAATTGTGCACAGACCCGGTTCTAAGTCACAGTTTGCATGCACGGAACGAATTACACTCGAATCTCAAGGCACCGCTGTATTTACTACAATTTCTAAGATGTGTTGAAAATACGTTCGCTTATATTGTCTCGTGTTTGTCTGTGCGCGAACTAAAGAGCCGCTTCATCGCGTCTCTTCCTTTTGTTGACAATGCCGAGTGTATTCTCTAGCGCTCATTGGATGAAAGCAGGACAAAATAGGATATCGCCCATCTTCTGCTTTGAGCCAAGCGGAGATGAACAGCTACGTTCGACTCACTAGGCCACGGAATATAATAGATCGTATCTTATCAAGTAAGATGTCAGCGCCGCGTCTTCACACTCAATAATCCCGTTGTATCGCAGAAAGCTGCTTTGATACTAACACATACTTACATGTGTGCCAAGTCAGGGAAAACACTCCGGGCTGTGTAATTCCCAGGCCAAACCCACAGCAGATGACATAGCACATTATAATGAGTGTTTATGGCCTTGGGAGTGTGTGCGTGCGTGTGTGTACACACGTTAATCCATGTAGCCAGGTGGCAGCGCCCCCCCACCTCCCCTTTTTTTTTTTTTTTTTTTTTTGCGGTTACGATAAAGTGGCATCATCCAGCGTGATCATCTCCTTAAGATCCCAACCTGAGTCAAAAATGTCCGCCGGGCCGAGCCGCGGTGTCACGGCGGGATGGGAAATTGGCCCAGACAGTGATTTGGAGTGTGCTTGGAGATGAAGTAGATTGGTGTGTGCACAGAGAGGAGGTCAAGTAGGAGGACTATAAAAGCGCCGCCTCCTTTACCGGAACATGCACTTAATGCCGATGAAGATTTGAGATGTGCCGCAGTGCTTCCTAAAATGATTAAAATGAGCAAATATGCGAGGTAAGCGCATGGGCCTCGACTCGCGTTCATGCATCGCCAGTGAACATTTATCGCGAGACGTTCCAAAATCTGGACAGAACGTCGCCACGTTTTCCAAGCCGACGGCCCGGCATATAACATATGTTATGTTATTAACGCGAAGGACACTTACAGTAAAGCCGTGTCACGGAACTTAAGCAGTTGTAGATTTTCTGTGTCTTTTGGCTTTTTTACAATTCAAATACCGCTTTTATCAGCAGGGGTGGAGGAGGTCAACGCGTCAAAACGATGCACAACTTCCAGATGCGCTGATTTTGTTTGTTGCTCCGCCGACGGAAGTTCGTCAAAGCAGCAAGTTGAGTTTTCTTTAGAAATGCTTTACAAAAAGGATTGTACGCATATCGAGCTTAGGGAGTCTTATCGAGTATCGTTTCTGACGTGATGCCACGCTTGTGCCGGTTACACTGTACATTCCAGTCGTGTGAGTGTTGTTATATTTGCACATTGTACGCGACAAAGGATTACTGTGAGCCTAAACTCCGCCAGCATATCTCCTGCAGACGCCACGGCTTTGTGCGTAAACCTCTTTGCTAGCGTGTCTCTGCGCAGTGGGAAAAATGGTGACTGGGGTTAGAAGGGAAAAAAAGATCACTAATGTTTGTTAAGCTTATTTGTTGGGCTTTTCTTTTAGGGCAACTTAACTGTCACTATCGATGGTACGCTGCTCAGTTGAACAGGAATTTAGTAGGATTTTGTACAAAAAATGACGTATTTACTTGTCAGTTTACAACAATTTATGGAAGCATTTGTATAAAAAGGATTTTCCTTCAAATAAGTTGTTGCGAAAGAAGTCAGCAAGTCTGTGCTGTTTTTTTGCGTCAGAAATTGATGGTGCTTATATTCCAGTTGTAACCAAATATAGAGTTTAATTTCTTGTACAATTCATTTTTGTGAGAACACTATGTGTTATTTTATATTGGTCTATATTTTTGTAATTTTTATATTATATTTTAAAATGTAACCACTAATGTAATTTTAATATTCACCTTAATTAACTTATTTTAGCTTTGTCATTTTATTTTATTTTTAAATGTAATAATAAAAAACCTTTACAACATTTGATTGACTTATTTTTGTTTTTATATTTTTTTAAAGTATTGTTTGTTTTTAAGCCAATTTCTTTTTTGCTTTAATTTAGATGTAATTGTAATAAATACAAAAATCAATATTGTCTAATCTGTTAATTTTTTTCCATTTTCATTTTTATGATATAGTTGTTTCATTTAGTTATTTTAGTTGTATTAATATCATAGTTAATAAAAAAAAACTGTATATACATATACATTTTTTTATTTCTAGTTTGCAGATATTTTTAGATTGAATTTAATTTAAAAACCATCGCGGTTCTGTTTCTTGAGGTGTTTAAGTGAGTCACATGTCCAAATGTGTGCCAGTCCAATCAACCTCCAAGTCCAAGTCCAATCACTGTGCTGTGACTGCTCCTCAAAGCGAGTCCCTATTAACTTGAGCATCACCACGATTTGCGTCACGCTGACTCGTCGCTGACTCAACGCAGTCCAAACTGTCCGAGATGGCAGCATTCTATTTCTGACTGCTGTCTCAGGCTGGATTTGACCCCCCTTTGTATTTGGCATGTGGAAATTGCCGGAAAGCGCACCGTGGTGCCTTAGTCCCACCGTGTGACGTGGCCCGTTATATTAGACGTTTCAGGTGCCGCGCTATAACCTTCGATCGCCTATTGAATCGTATCCCAGGGAACCTCATGGGCAGGAAGTGTTTGCGCATTGCTTCAGGCAGCTTACTGAGGTACATAAGTCGCTTGTTGTCTGACTAAACCTGTTCCGTCTGCTGTGGTAGGAAGTAACAATGCATACATTACTGTATGGCACATTACTGGCGAATTATCCATTTCACTAAACTTGGAGTGTTTTCTCCAGGTACTGCAGCTTCCTCCCACGTACCAAACAACTTGCATGTAAGGTTCATTGAAGACTCTAAATCGTCAGTCGGAGTGAATGCGTATGTGAATGGCTGAAATGTAATCAAAGTTCGGAACGTTTGATTCATAAAACCGTGAACAACTTGGCATAAAAACCTGACCTGAACAAGAGAAACTGACGTCATTTTTGGATTCAGCGGCAATGCAAAATTGTCATAAAGCAGTTGAAAAAACACAGACAATTTACAAAAAAAAATAAAAAATATATATATATATATATATTTTGTAACCCCGTGTAATCAACCCGTGTATAAGCTTTTTGTGACATTTTTGTTTGGTAGTGTGCTGTGAGATTTAACCTTAGCTGTATATACAACAGCTCATAAGTTGAAGTACACCCCTCACGTTTTAATACATATTTGATTTTATCTTTTCATTTTGAATTCAGCGTAGTCAGTCTGAGGCTTGTGTAACAATGTAAATTTACTGGCACCCCAAAATAACTCAACATACAGTCATTAATGGCAACAAAAGTGAGTACACCCCTAAGTGAAACTGTCCAAATTGTGCCCAAATTGTCAGTATTTTGTGTGGCCGCCATTATTTTACGGCAGCCCTCTTGGGCACGGCATTCAACAGAGCTTGACAAAATTCCTCTTCACTCCTCCGGTAAATATACAGTTATATAAGCCGTACGCTGATGGCTCATGTTGTTCCACGAAAAGATATCGTAAAATATATACCAACATGTGATGGTTGCACTCACTCTCGAGACACTTCGTACTGTACTTAAACACGGTGCAGTTTCTTCATACATAATCCTGCTAAATAGTCCGGCGAACACGGCGAAGGCCTCTTAGTGACCCCACGAAGTCAATGAACTCGACTCGCTGCTGCCTTGGCCTTGTAATGAGCCACAACATGGGAGGAAATGGCGCCCGCGGGCTCCGTGCGGCGCTCTTGGCAGCATGCATGTTGCTTCAGTGTGCCCGCGAGGCCGCACGCTAACTCATTAGGATATGATTTCTGCCCCCTCTCTCTTTTTTTCCCCCCACCCACTCATTGTCATCTTCTCTCTCTGTTATTTGTGTCCATCCCGTTGTCCTCCTCTCCCCGCCCTAAATAATACTGCAATTACCACCAAAAATAACAACTCTCCTTAGCATCCGTCACAGCTGATTTGTCTCCCGGCTCTCCCTCAACTTGTGCGGTACCGTTCTCTTTTAATTTGACAAAGTGGAAGGGAAAAAGAAGCCTTCTCAGCATCACAGTAACATCAAATCTTATCAGAGGGATTTAGTGCGCCTAAAAAAAGTGACAGCATGTGACAGCGCGCTATGTAGACTAGCGAAGGCTGATGTCACAGGAGATCACAACAAGACGCGTTCTTCCCTCCTCTTGTCATGGTGGCAAGAGAGCAATTCGCTTGCTTTGCTGTGCATTTATTTGCCGTCTTTGTGGAATAAATGAGAACGGGAATAATGTGCATGAATTCAAATTCAGCCCTGCTGGCTCTCTCGGTCTATTTAAATTTTCGATAAAAAAGAAAAAAGGCAGAGACAAACTGGGTGTCCCATTTGGAATTAGAATACAGCACCAATTTAGTATCAACATATGCATTTTAGAGGAATTCTCACTCGTTTCTTGGAGTTATGTAGACACAGCAGAGGTGAGAGTAAGTCATACATGCGCTAGTAGTGTAAACTTCAATTTCCTAACTAGTGTGGCACAAAATCAAGCAAGTCAAAAGTCCTCACAAAGTCGAGTCAAAGCATTTTTGTCTTAAGCAAGTCAGAAGACCCTTTTGACATTTGCAAACAAAGAGAAGAATCTTAAAATGAACTCTGAAGTGAGTAAGAGTTATGTGCTCCCTCTGACGTGTTCCAGTTGAGTTCAAGTCCATGCTCACGAATACCAAGTCAAAGTCAAATTGAGTCCTAAAACCGACCCGCCTCCCACCCTGCCCCAGTTATGTGACTTCGCAAGGCTCCAGGTGCGAAGACTGTCCAAGATTTTGGGCGCTAATGAGCGAGACCTTGGAGAGTGAGTCATACCTTCAGGTAAGTCTCCTCCTTAATCGAATTTACCGTAAGTCCTCCTCGGGACCTGAACTTTGTAGCTCAATTTGTGTTTAATTTGCCACATCATTTACTGCGAGTCATGGGCCTGTCAGCTAGTGAAAACGTTCTTTTTCGAAGTCGGCTTTTATCCGTTCTGAATTATATAATCAGTTATGTGGAGAGGAGGCCGCCCCTCGCCTTCTCCTCTGTTTCCGCCTGATTTGGAAATGAACTGACATTGATTTAAGACACGGAGCTTGCTCCTTGTATGCCCTTTTACATATACAACCCCAACTTACAAGTTTTTGTGTTATGAGCCGTTGCCTCGTTGTTGGTGTTTTTAAAAAAAAAAAAAAAAAAAATTAAATAAATAAATAAATTTTAGCTTAAGTCATTGTGACACTAGTTGGCAGGAGCAAACTTCACAAAATCCGGCCACTGTCAGTTCACATTCATTCACATTTTTTTGTGCAGCTATTTTGCCAAATTTCTTTTCTCTAACCACAGGTCCTAACAAAGTGAGTGAATTGAAGCTTGGAATCATGGAAAAACATGAGCGATGTTTAAATATGCGGTCGCTACGTCGTGGATTTCGCCTTTTGTGGAACCGAACCCCCGCGATAAGCGAGGGATTATTGTACTAAAGCAGAACGAGTCGATAAATCCTTTAATACCAACCAAGGGATTTAAAATACTCTCTAAGCTTGCGATGTTTGAAAGTATGGAGACGCAACTAAAAGTGTGGTGAAAAAGGAAAAAAATAAAAAAATTAGTAATAAAGGAAAAACTGTTTATTTCTTTACATTCTGTTTTATTCTGTGATTAGGACCTACTTTGTTTTTAATACAGTACAATACTATAAAATAGGGGTTGAACAACGAAATATTTTTCTGTATTCATCTATAATGTGGTGATAGTCAAAGTCGATGATGTCATTGATATTTTTTTTAAGAACAATCCAGCTGTTCCCAACCTTTTTTTTACCCCAAAGTTCGGTTTCAGGTCAAGAAATTATTTTGACCGACCAGCCTAGAAACAAATAACACAAATGATTGGTAGACAAGATGTCAAAAACTTGTTTGGCGATGAGTCGACTTCAAGTTTTAAATGTCGATGCGCAGGAGTAAAGTAGACAAGTCGACTGATCGGTTCGACCCCAACTGTGCAGCGCCATTATTCTCTTAAAAAAAAAACACATTGCAGAAAAAAAAAAGTTTGTGTTTTTATTTTTTGTGGGGGTGGGGGGGTTCGTGGTGAAACGAATTTGTGGTATATCCAGTCATTTCAATGGGGAACGTTGATTTGAGATGCACGGTCACGGGCCGATTTCAACTCGAAAGTCGAGTTTATAATTCTCAGTGCCAAATTGATCCGCAACGGGTTAGTTCTCTTCAGACATTCTGTCCTCTCGGTGATTTTTTTTTTCTCAGGCACGGTGACTCCACTGCTGCAATTTCTCACACATGCTCAGGGATGCTAATTAACGATAGGATTGTATTAGATTCAGAATTACAATGAAAAGCTTTTAATTAAACTGAGTCCCATGAGCTGCCTATTAAGGAACCTGACCGTCTTCCTGCGTTGAATACTTAACACCCTCTGCTGGAAGCACAATACCTGAATGTTAGTTACAGCAATTGAGTTACCGCTCCACCAAAAAAAAAAAAAAAAAAAACAATTGTAAAACGCGTTGAAATGCTTTAAGTGTTTAATCAAGCTTCTTTTCATGCAGAACTTTGGGGATCAGGACCGCTTACTCCCTTAACAAGCTGGCTGTGAAGAAAATATAGTGGGCCTACGACACTGCCAGGTACACACACACACACACATCATACATGTAATTACAAAGCAGTAATAGGACTACTACTCACTGAAAAAAACAGTCCTTAAAATAGCTACAAGTATACCTTTAGCCTAATAAAATTTCCTTTTCCTTTAAAAAAAAAAAAGTGTACATTTATTCCCCTAATATTTCAACTTTATTCTTAGCATCACAATTTTATTCTTGTCACGTTCCAATTTAGGTAATATTTTAACTTTATTTTGTAATGTTAGAAATGTATTCTTGCAACATTACGACTTTATTCTTGTAACTTTATATATTTATTCTCATCCCGTTTCAATTTTATTCTTGCATCATTACAACTTTATTCTCACAACCTTACGAAATTGTTTTCGTAACATTTCAACTTTAGTCTCCCAACATTGCAAATGAATTCTCGCAACATTGCGAAAATATTCTCGCAACATCACAACTTTATTCTCCGAATGATTTGCCTTTATTGTCGTATCACAACTTCATTCTTATAAAACTCCGACTTTATTCTCGTAACGTCACAACATTATGCTTGTAACCTCAACACGCGATTCTTGTAACATTTGAAGCGCTATTTTCGTGGACTGCTCAACTGTGTCGGTCTAAACTTCCAACTTCCGATCCCACATCAATCTTTCGCCGCTGCTAGTCGAATGTAATTTTGATGAATTAAATCGCCCTTTTTAAAAAATGCGCCCGGTGCGCACGACTGCCAAATGACGAAAACCTGCTCTAACCCGCCTGTGTTCAGTTACACTAAATTCCATGCCTGATTTGAAGATGATCACGAAAATAGAGCCCCCACGTCTTTATTCTCGTGGTATGATTCCCCCCCACCCCTCTTTTCGTTGTGGTTTTAAAACTCCTTTGCAACACCGTTCTTGCAACACTTTGGCATCCTGGGTGGCGTGAATAGGACAACATATTGAACTGATAATTAAATAGTTATGAAATGGGTGGATTCCAGGCCAGGTTGAATGCTCTCATTCACACTTGCAAGATGAGCATCTGTTATCTTCAGAGCAGGTCTAAAAATAACCCGGGATGCTCGAAACAAAGAATTGCAGCCATTTATAACCCTCCAACCAGCATAAGAACCTCCCCTCTTTCGCTGCGAATCATGTCGTGTAATGTGATTACTAGCGGAACCGTGTATGTTAATGCGCTTGTGTGCGGAGGATCCACAACTTGACCCTCCCACGCTGGGCCCCCAAAGACGTGGATACCCTGAAGGAAGAAAAAAAAAAAAGAAGCAGGATTTGAGGTCATGCACAGTCGTCCAACGTCACAAGTGAAAAGAAAAAGTCAGCCTCTCTGGCGGTGAGGAATTCATAGCAGAGATATTAGTCGATTTGTGGAAGACAGATTTTTGGCCTTGTTATTCCCTGTCGTTGATCTTGAAAGGCGAGTTAAATACTACTAGAAATATTTGACCACAGACTCACTTTAAACATTTTTTTTTTTTTTTACCTTGATTCTCATCAACGTCGACAATAGGAACCTCCCATCGTATCAGGATCAAAAACTTCATTTATAAACATATTATACAGCCACTAACTGTGGAGACTGGATAAATACACATTAGCTGTTTTTGTGCTGATATGAGATGGAGAGTTGGGATATTTTCATATGAAAATGATCTTTTTAGGAGTCATCAAGTCATCCATCATATGACTGCTGCGCAGGCCTTGTTTAGTTCAGACACAGGGTCAAGTTCTCCCAAAAGTACATTAGCACTCCAGCGTAATTACAAGACAAGACGCTCAGTGAGGTCAAATGGATTGTGTTAGTGTGTGTGAACATTAATTTGCATTATTGACACTTTATTAATTCACAAGGCGTCCTCCTGATTGAACGCCATCTTGAAGAATTTTACCGAGGAGCCCTCTCAAATGTACCGTATCTTCTACTCAACTATGAGCGCGAACGTTATTAGAGGCGTTATTCGAAGAATTATACTTCTAAGAGTTTCGCTTCCCTAACCCTAACTAATCCTAACCTAAACCTACGACTTTAATGAAGCAACAGTACAGCTTTAGCCTCAAAATATTTCTGCTTTTTTGTAACTGATTCAGTCACAGAACACCACAAATATATTCATAGAAAATAACACCTTTAGCCTTGTAACATTGGAACTTTGTTCTTGAGAAGTTATGCATTGGTCTCTTTTTTTCTTGCCATATTATGAATTCAATTCAGTAAGATTTGGGGTTTTTTTCTTGAAAATTCAACTTTATTCTTTTGCATAAATAAAACTATACGCCGCTAAAATTGGGGAAAAAAAATACTATTTTGGTTATATTTCTACTTTATTCCCAAAACATTCCACATTTATTCTTGTAATATTACGATTTTATTCTTGGAATATTCCAATTTTATTACTGTGCCTATGAACTTCATTCTCTTTGCATGACAATTTTATTTTCGTAAAATTATGACTGTCACCATAATATTTCAACTTATTTCATAGAATTATGACTGTCACCATAATATTTCAACTTATTTCTTGCAATATTATGAGTTTAGTTGCATAAAATAATCTAATAATTTGTATTGTTGACTCTTAATTCACCAGGCGTCCTTCTGAATGCCATCTAAAAGAAATTCAACGCGCACGAGCGTCCCCTCTCCTCCTCTTTGTGGTCCCGTTTGGACGATTAGACTCTCCTGCAGGCCGTGCCGGACGCGGCCGCCGGCCTGCTCTCCTCCGTACGCTGCCTGTCAACTCTCTGATTCGTACCAGGAGTCTGACGGGTGATGACTTGCATCCACAGCCTGGCGTCATGCTCTTGTCTCCTTGCGTGTTTAATTACAGCACGCCATGTGGCACTAATGGGCCCCAATGCAATTTGAGTAATTGTGTTAGACTTGAGTGACAGCGCTTTAATACAGTGGACCCTTGGAAAACAATCCATTTCAGGCGACTGTTCAACCTTTGATTTTTCTCCCCCCGACTTTTACTAGATTTTACATAAGATAGGGTGTACCCCGCCTCCCGCCCGAAGATAGCTGGGGTAGGCTCCAGCAGCCCGTGACCCTAGTGAGGAGAAGCGGTAAAGAAAATGGATCAATGGATGGAATGGAAATAATCGGGCTGCACGGCGGATAAGTGGTAAGCACATTCGCCCCGCAATGCGGAAATGCGGCTCCGAGGGTGACAACAGTTGAGAGTCGCTAGGTTTAAAATATGTGACCCTGTTTGGAAATGTCTGGATGACCTTTACTGCATCTATATACAGGAGCCACCGCGGTTCTTGCAGTGGCAGGAGGCCTCCTTGCAGTGGCGCTGTTGTTCAGTACAGTTTTGGCTTAAACAGGCGAGCAGATCCGAACTCCAGAGAAGCATCAATGACCTTCACCGCTGTTTGTTTGCACAGAAACGTGCCTGTTGTCGTCTGAGGTTATAGATGAGTCAATATCACGAAAAGGTGCCTTTTAGACTTCCTCATTTGACTCCCCCAAAAATCTGACATTTTCCAATGAACTTTATTTCCATTGTATTAAGTTGATGTTGTGCTGTTAGAAATGCAATATGTGAGCTTGCTGACTGGGTGGACATTTTTGGCTAATGTTAGCATTTTCCTTTACTCAGCAACTTGATTGCCTTAGCTGGCTGACTGAGTACTGTTTAACAAATATATTTAGAATTTCTAAAAGTTTTTTTTAAATTAATAGATAATTTGCTGTGACAGAGTGAACATATTAAGCTAGACCACATCCAACTACATGCATAAAATAATGAAAGGGGGTTTCTTAAAGGGGCAGTTACCCCCTAATGACAGAGTTGACAGCAATTTCAGAGACACGTGAAAAATGTTCAATATGATTATGAAAGTAGAATATACATGATCAAAATGGCTTGTTGTGGATCATAGAACTATGTCCTATTTTTATTTTATTTTGGATCCTTTAAACACTTTTTACACACACTAGTTAGCAAAGCAGTATGGGACCTGCCAAAATCACATGCATCCAATATTATATTATATTGTATTATATATTAGTTTAAGAGACTCATCATTGTATTGATATGTGTGCAAATATTTGGCCAGACCTCAGTTTAGATTCTGATAGATTTTCATGATGACTGAGTGATTCTGATGATGACGCCAAAGGCAAGTCATAGTGATAATGACCCAGTTATATTTTTGTTCATCATAAGTCAAAATAAGTTATCATAAGGTTTTCACCATAGAAAACCGAATTTTCTATTATAGCGGGTAAGAAAATTTCTCAGTTCAGAAAACCTGTGCTTTCTACAATCTTCGAAATAGTGCTGATGACACCATTACGGCCTTATTCCAAAACTAATAGAAACAAAATAATTATTTGCAAATGAAGTACGACCAAATTCAGCTCACACACACACGTATTTTTTTTTTTTCATTTTTTTATTTGGTTCCATCATGACAATGTGTGACTTTCACTGTCCACTCTTGAGTTGACGTCACATCTTCCTTTCCTTAGCCCTGGTTTGGATCCGCAGGAGCTGTTGCACAGCAGGACAGGTGATTGGCATTTGTCCAAAGTAAAGTATTACAACTATTGATTACACTCAAGTTATTGCCCAGCCCTCTTTTTATTATGCTAGTTCATTCAGTAGAGCTTTTAAAAATTTGCTTGAGCCTAATGTGTTTTGTACTTTGTCATACACTCGTGGGTTACTTTATGAGGTACACCTGCACAATCTAATGAGGCAAAGTGATACATTTCAAGGTACAAATGCTCAATTCTGATGCTTCGGTTGTCTTATTTAGCGACATGAGTTACGCGTCTCGCCGCCACTGCAAATTTAAAAACAATAATGCAAATATTGTAAAATGGAATACCTCTCTGACAGTGCCATTCAAAAGAAATGAGGAGACAAAGAAGTGTCACTCAAAAGTGTATTATTTTCTCCTGGTACGCTTCCAAATGTACTCTAGCAACGTTCACACGCGCTTGTGAAAGCCATCCGGCCAAAACGTCTTTGTAGCCAGCTCCTCTTGTTTGTGTTCTGCAGTATATCTGTATTCGCAACAACATTAGCGATAGCATTGGCAACAAACAAGATGAAGCGAGGCGTTATTGATATACTCCCCCACCACGCTCGGAAATCATTACGGGGATGCAACTACAGGTGGCGTGTAAACAGATTAGAGCTGACTTAACGGATATGTCTTCAGTTTAGCATGTTTATGGTTAGCGCCCGCATATAGTACAAGCTCAATATTTGGTTGCCTTGTTTTGTTTAAACATCTGTGATAGCAGCAAGAACGAGGATAATGTGCGTAAATTATACTTTTTTTCCTGGTGTGCTGCAGCCTGCCAGATTGTCCTCAATTATTAACAATGTCAACAAATGCCAGTTTTGCTCAGTTTTGTGTTCATTTGTATCGTTTTACTTCACTAGTCTGTAGAGCAAAGCTGCTGTTTACATTTTTGTGACCAGTAAGGGATGAAAGCAGCGTCACGTGGTTTGTGGTTCCTTCACGTGGTTTAATCCGTTCCTTAAACAGGCATGTAACGCAGAACAATCGTATCTGAAATCATCTTTTCCCATTTAAGTGAATGGAAATGCCGTTAATCCGTTCCATCCTCCAAAGTAATTTTTGTAATGTCTTTTTAAAATAAGAAAATAGCATTCTATGTTGTTGTTCTTCATGAAAAACATAGTAATAGCATAATTGAATAGAAGGTAATGAATTAAACAGTTTCTGCATCATGATCAATTCACTGTAATTGTGCAGCTTCTTCTGGTGTGCACGGAGACGGTCACAACTCCACAGTAAGTTGCAGTAATAAGTCGTTTCTTTGCAGAGGATAAAGAATATAGGCCTGAGTATTGTTGTAATGTTGTCTGTCTACATGGGTTACTCCACAGTTTATGTTGAAATATCTATTGCCTATAATAACGCAACACCGGTGCTATTCGCTAGCCCGTCAATGGCATTTTCTTATTTATTTATATACTTATACACTTATTTTCTTATGTATTTGTTTTTATTTGGACTATTTGATTTCTTATTTCGTTTCTCAACTGAAGGCACCACTGTATCACATTGGCGACATCTTGTGGCATCTTATGTTCAAGTGAGGAAATGCGCTTCATTTGGTCAGGCCATAGCCGTGTCCTGTCTTTGCCGCCATTTTGTGGCATTTGTAGACAATTACAAACCTCGAATGTCCAGCTTGCACTCCACCTCGTCCTTGCCCAGCTCGTTGGTGGCCACGCAAGTGTATTTGCCTCCGTCGAAGGTGCTGGGCTTGCGAATGTTGAGGGTCACCACGCCTTGGTTGTTCTGCATCAAGTACTTGGGGTCCTCCCCGATGCGCATCTTGTTCTTCATCCACACGATCTTGGGCTGAGGAGCGAAACAAATATATAACCCAGCGGAATGGAACATCACAGAATAGACGGAGCAGCCATTTGTCTTTCCTAAGAAAGGTCACCGTGGGGAGATCTGTACGTCTTCTGACAGATACTTCAGTTTGCATGTAAAAAATGGCGGCGACGCTGTCGTATGACTCAGCCTCCGTCGGCCTTATTAACATGATCGTATATACCTTAGGGAAGCCTCTGACGGCACAGCTGATGGCAGTGCTGTACCCGGCCACCGCAGTTCTGTCCACAAGGGGCTGAGTGAACTTAGGCACACAGGACATGTCCTTCTCCTGGAAGGGGGCTTGTTTCAGCTCCAGACCTATATGAGGAAAAGTGGCAAGCGGCAGCAGATCAGATGGGATCCAAATGTTGTTGTATGCTTTTACTTGGCGGCAGAGGTGGCAAATGTTTACACCCACACGTGTATTTAAAAAAAACAAAAAAAAACAAAAAAAAACCAAGTCTTTAACTTTAAGTAACTAGGGGGAAAAAAGTAGAGAGTGAAATGTACTTAAATACCGTGTAAAGAAATTTCAGATTTGGTTCTAAATATGTTTGTAAATAACTGCTGAAAATATGTGTAAAGACTGAGAACTACTGAATTGGGGAGATATACTGTAGCGTTCTTTTACCATTTCAGCGCCTTCGTTCGCATCAGTGGTTATCCAGCGCAATTGTGAGAGGCAGTTAGCTAGCCAGCTACTGTATGCCTACTACCCGAAAATGCATTTTCCCGTCGGAAAGTCTGCTGGCTTGATTGCTTTTGAGTGTCTTAATGTCAGCCCTGAGTGCACGCAAGTCACGCAGAGAAAGGCAGAGGCCTATTCACTTTACAGGAATTTTAGGTACAGTACAAAAGTAAAAATGATGATTATTTTTTCTGTTCTCAATTATACATAAAATTTTTGATAACTTTGCAAAACAAAACAAAAATTGTGCAGTAAGTAAATACTCAAGTAAAGTTAGTTGAAAAAGCTACTTAAGTACAGTAACGTAATATTTGTACTTCCGACCTGTTTTGGGGATGGTGGCAGTGTTCTTGCTGTGGCGAGGCTCGTCACTCAGGCCGCACAGGTTCTCGCTGTAGACGCGAAACATGTACTCGTTGCCCATGATGAGGTCGGACGCCGTGCAGTGCGTTTGTTTGTTGTGTTCATAAATGGTGAACCATTCCTAGAGAAAGACGACATTGCCTTACGAGAGTCCTACACCTCGGTCACCTGCCGGTTTCCTCTTCCATCTTCGCCTCACCTTAGTCTTCATGTCGGCCTTCTGGATGGTGTATCCGGTGATCTCGCAGTTGCCGTCATCGGTGGGGGGGGCCCACTCCAACGCGGCGTTGAAGCCCCACACATCGGTCACCCTCAAATTTAAAGGCGGCCCCGGCTTTTCTGATTAGATTTAATGTCGCTGTAATGCAATTAAGTGCTTTTGCAGATATAACCATGGGACACAATTAAAGGGAAACTTGCCAACAACTCTGAGTTGGAAACTGGCCCGGTCCTCCATGTTCTCGATCTTTAGAACCAGCTCGTAAGTTCCGGAGTGCTCTCGTTCTGCTGAACGGATGAAGAGGATGTTGTCCACGTTGGAGGTACGGACGTTGACGATTTTTGGGTCGATGGGTTGCCCATCCTTGAACCAGGTTGCGACAGGACGTGGTTTACCCTGCGAGACAAAGCACCCCGATAATTGATAGATCTGAAATCTTACCAGTCGAGGGGTTTTTTGTTTTCAAACCTGGAAGGGGATGGTCAGGTTAATCTTTTCTCCCACTTTCCTGATGTACTTTGTCCTCAGGTGCCGAGGGAGGCGGATTTTAGGATGCTCTAAATTAAGTAAAGAAAAAAAGTTATTCTAGTTCGCAGATTATAAAGTAGAAACCACAACATTACACTAATGTGATCCATTGTGATCTATTTAATCTAATCAACCTTTACGATGGTTGTTTTTTTATTGGCTTCGGTGGACTAAATGGAGGAAATACCGTGACCCATTCCAGACTCGTCCCCAATCGGTGCAAATCCACAATATAGAGAGACCATATAAAACATAGTGTTTTTAGTTTAAGCCATAAAATACATCTCCCACACGCTGCCATCACATTGAAAGTTACTTAAACATACTTTTTAAACATTGTAAAAATATTTCAACACAAGAACATTTGTTTTTTTAATTGGCCAATTTATAGAGGACTTAAGACTGTGGGTGACTGTATAGCATGCTGAAAGAAACATAAATGATGTCATTGTTTATTGACTCGACTTTCAGCACATTTTCGTCAGTGACAAAAAAAAAATCCATCGTTTTTCAACCCCTACTTTATACTAGTAGATGTAGGAGGGTCTTCAAACACTAAATCTCCATACAGAGACAAAATAATGACCCACCCATGACCTCTTGGATGGTGACGGGCTGTGACATGACGGCAGGAGGACTGCGCCCTGCAATGTTCATTGCCACCACCCTGAAGTTGATCTTCTCCCCCACAGGTAGGCCACGTACCACATAGGTCTGCTTTTCCCACAGGTCCGTGTTGGCCACCACCCACTCAGTATCTGCAGCGGGCAAAATGCATTCCACAAAACTTGATTTGCATCTGTCAAGTGTTCCAATTCAAAATGTTCTTTTGGCTTTCTGGTGAAATTTCAGGATAACCTTTGCATGTGATCCTAATTTGACCTGAGGTTAGAGTGTCAGACTGTCATCGGCAGGTTATATACAGAGACTGGAAGAGTCACAGAAAGGCAGAGAAGTAGACATTGCTTCAAGAAACACCTGTTGTAAATTTTTCTGTTCAGCTGAAACGTTGGATGAGTGCATTCAAAAGTTTATTGAAGGTCAAATTTAGTTCACCTGTAAAGGTTGAAGTGCATTTTAGGTTAATTGTGAAATTCCACCCAAAAGCTGCTCAATATCCCTAACTTTTTGTGAGGAGTGTACGTCTTAGACAGGACCTCCATCTTTGCAGTATTCAATAACGTAGCCATCCAAGCCGCCAGCTCCTATTCTCTCCGGGGCGAGCCACTTCAGGGTGCACATGCTGTCCGTCACGTCATGCACCATCAGACGTGTTGGCTCGCTCGTCGGGGCTGAGGGTCGCAGAACGAAAGAGCCGCTGAGTCGTAGAAGAAGACCATTGAGGAAAGGAAGCGCGGCAGCCGTGACGCCTACCGATTGGCATGAAGGGCTTGGAGCTGAGACTCGGCGGAGACAGGCCGATGCTGTTGACGGCAAACACCCTCATCTCGTACACGACTCCTTCAATCATCCTCTTGGCCTCGTACTCGGTCGATTCGTACACGTCGAAGTTGAGCTTTGTCCATCTGGAAGAGCCTTTCTTCTTTCTCTCCATCAGATAACCTGATGAATTACAACCACAATTCCAATGAAGTTGGGACGTTGTGTTAAACATAAATAAAAACAGAATACAATGATTTGCAAATCATGTTCAACCTATATTTAATTGGATACACTACAAAGACAAGATGTTTAATGTTCAAACTGATAAACTTCATTGTTTTTAGCAAATAATCATTAACTTAGAATTTTATGGCTGCAACACGTTCCAAAAAAGCTGGGACAGGTGGCAAAAAAGACTGAGAAAATTGAGGAATGCTCATCAAACACCTGTTTGGAACATCCCACAGGTGAACAGGCTAATTGGGAAGAGGTGGGTGCCATGATTGGGTATAAAAGAAGCTTAACTGAATTGCCCAGTCATTCACAAGCAAAGATGGGGTGAGGTTCACCTCTTTGTGAACAAGTGCGAGAGAAAATAGTCCAACAGTTTAAGGACAATGTTCCTCAATGTACAATTGCAAGGAATTTAGGGATTACATCATCTGCGGTCCATAATATCATCAAAAAGTTCAGAGAATCTGGAGAAATCACTGCATGTAAGCGGCAAGGCCGAAAACCAACATTGAATGCCAATGACCTTCGATCCCTCAGGCAGCACTGAATCAAAAAACGACATCAATGTGTAAAGGATATCACCACGTGGGCTCAGGAACACTTCAGAAAATCAATGTCAGTAAATACAGTTCGGCGCTACAGCCGTACGTGCAACTTGAAACTCTACTATGCAAAGCAAAAGCCATTTATCAACAACACTCAGAAACGCCACCCGCTTCTCTGGGCCCGAGCTCATCAAAGATGGACTGATACAAAGTGGAAAAGTGTTCTGTGGTCCGACGAGTCCACATTTCAAATTGTTTTGGGATATTGTGGACGTTGTGTCCTCCGGGCCAAAGAGGAAAATAACCATGTGGACTGTTATGGACGCAAAGTTCAAAGGCCAGCATCCGTGATGGTATGGGGCTGTGTTCATGCCAATGGCATGGGTAACGTACACATCTGTGAAGGCACCATGAATGCTGAAAGCTACATACAGGTTTTGGAGAAACATATGCTGCCATCCAAGCAAGGTCTTTTTCATGGAAGCCCCTGCTTATTTCAGCAAGACAATGCCAAACCACATTCTGCACGTGTTACAACAGCGTGGCATCATAGTAAAAGAGTGCGGGTACTATAAAAGCAGCCATAAAATTCTAAGTTAATGATTATTTGCTAAAAACAATTAAGTTTATCAGTTTGAACATTAACTATCTTGTCTTTGTAGTGTATTCGATTAAATATAGGTTGAACATGATTTGCAAATCATTGTATACTGTTTTTAGTTATGTTTAACACAAAGTCCCACTTCATTGGAATTGGGGTTATAAAAGTATTAAGACACAAGACCCGGCATGTGTGCATATTTTAGTACGTCTTCATTCTTTACCCTTGATTTGTGCACCGCCATCAAATTTGGGAGGTTCCCAGACGATGCTGGCGCAGTCTTCTCCCACTGATGTGCACTTGACACACTCAGGAGGGTCAGGCACATCTGAAATTTAAACATCAGCAAGGTTTACAACTAGAGAATGCAATTTCCGTAGAAACTGCGTTTGAATGCTGACTGACGCCTAACGTGAAAATTGAAATTTACTGGTTTGAGTCGTTCAAGATGTGGAAGGAAGTATGTCAAAAGTGTTTTTGCAAATTTTGGTGCAAATAGAATGGGATTTTGAATGTGGAAAATATTTCTCAAGATGTCTTCAATGAGGTGAACAGTTTGAAGATGGAATCGTTTGAATCGGTCAACAAATGTGGAAAATGGAGGTAAATATGTAAATCATTTCTTAACCTGAGAATTTTACTGTAAAATCCGGTACTCTTACAAATGTCACAGATATTCCCAGGATGTCCTGAATGATCTGGATATTTTGGCGGTCAAGAAATGTGAATGGAGGAGATATCGCTTGATTTGGGGATTTTTTTTTCATGTACATTTACATATTATATATTATATATATATATATATATATATTTGGGAAATGGGAATAATTGGAAGGTGGAGGTAAGTATGAGGTAATTCATAGGTAATTCTCAAGATTTCCTCAATGAGTGTAATAGTTTGACGTTTGAATCAAATGTCTTTTAATCACAACATTGCCTTGACCTACCTACGACCTTGACAAACAGCACGGCCTTGTCTTTTCCAGCGGGGTTGGTAACAACAATGGTGTAGTTGCCCTCATCCTCCCGCTCTGCACCCTCAATGATGAAGCAGCTCAAATCCTTTTTGCTCTCCACCCTCACACGCCCCGAAGTCTCTGTGACTGGCTAGCAGAGAAGAAATCGCACCTTTTCACAGGTATGTTGTACTCCCATTCACTTATAAGTGTAAGAAAGAATAGCCTTTTTTCTCTCTCATCAATATATGTATCTTATTGTACATTCAGTAGAACTGCCTCCATTATACGCAGTGCATGCAGACATGATCACTACTGAGGTGCGAGTAGTCTCTGAGGCAGGAGAGTGAAAATACCATTTGTAAGGTTAGAAGCAGGGCTCATGTTTGTCATAAAGCTATTTCAGAGCAGCTAACCAGAGAAGCTCGAGGGCAGATCAACTTTGTGTTTATGAGAAGTGAATTCACTTGCCCTGACACATTGCGAGAATCAGATGTATGGCTTATAGTGTTACAGTATACGCTGTAAAGATGAGCTACTGTACGTATGGAGAAAACAAATCCACTTCAATGCATGTCTATATTTTGTAATACATGTATGTTGTATCAGGACAGAGAGTCAAATTTATTTTGGACGCGAGCCACATGGTAGTCATGGTTTCCTCCGAGAGGGCCATTATGAATAAGTAACCCATCAAAATGTATTGTCGCCTCATTATTAATTCCGATTCATGGAGTAATGGGGTAAAAATCGATTTAACATGATCAAAGAATAAAATGTGCATGTGAGGTGCAGGTTTTAACGTTGTCCACATGGGGTTGCTTTTCTCACGATCCACACTTGAATATCTGTGACTTTGAGTGTGTGTGGCTTTAAAAGGTGGACCCTGGCCTGGTGAGTGACGTGGCCGTCAGCGAATGCGCATCTAGAATTGGCTGTTGTGAGCTCAGGTTAGCAGCTAGCTGTTAACTGGCTAACCGTCAGCCAGTCTTTGTGTCGAATGAATGACTGTGCATCAGCAGATGCCGTAGCAGCTCGTGCAGTTAGTGTAGCTCGTGACGTGTTTAGTCACAGCCTTACCTGGTCTCCTTTGGACCAGACCACAGTAGGTGCTGGTTCTCCAGTGATGTCGACATCCAGTCTCAGCTTGTTGCCCGCCACCAAAATGATCGTGTTTTGGGACACCATTTTACCGGTGGTGTCCAGGTGGATCTTTGGAGGCTCTTAAAGCATATGTTTGGTGAAAGAAGATATATATTTTTTTATTATTATTATTATTATTTTTTTTACAATGTGATCAATGGAAAAGAGTAATAAAAAGCTTTTCATATGACGTAGAAGTCATGGAAACTGAAATTTATTTACCCTGTCTTGGCACATAGTCGATCTTGATTTCTGTATCAAGAGAGAAAAAGAGACGGTTTAAATGCTGTCGGTTGATGATGAATGTATTCTCATGACCTCAGTAATGTTTGTGTTTCCCTCACCCAGGAAGTTGAGTTTGGCCGAAAGTGACAGAGCGTATCCATCAGGAACGAACGTGTAGTCTCCAGCATCCCCGGGCTTCACATCGTTAATGATCAGACGATGAAACCTGAAACAAGCCGGAGAGATGCTCTGACAGAAGGAAAGTTAATTAAGGTGCGCTTTTTCCCCCCCCCATGTCTTTCCTCTCTGTACCTTCCGACGTGTGTCATTTTGATGCGTTCGCTGGGCATCACTTCCATTCCATCCTTGTACCACTTCCCTGTGACCTTGTCATCAGACACCTCGCACTTGAACAAAGCCTGCTCAGTTGCCTTCACTGTCAGATCAGCGATGTCCTGCAACACCTGCAGTTGTTTTTCTGGGCACATTGGAAACCACATTGAGAACCTTTATCCAGGACAGATTCATCATGATATTTTGCGTCCAACCATTATTCCGATGGCAGTGTTTCCCAACTCTTTATTGAACCAAGCCACATACCTTACATTAGAGAAACAAAAATGCAGTATGTACTGAAATAATGATAATCTCTTCTCAATTTTCTCACAAATTTACTCTCACTTTTAAAATATGGGCCTGTTTGAATGGCTAGACAGCTTAACAGTAGGGGAAGAGTATTTAATTGTTCTGCCTATCGCTATACATCGCTGGGATAGAAATCAAATCAAATCTGACCAGTTAAGTGACATTGGATAATTTCCCATGACACATTGGTTGGGAATCATTGCCCTTTGGGGCACACTAGTGTGGATTTTTCCTTTGAAAGGCCTCAAAAGCTAGCAACTGAAAATGTTGCCAGTAATACCTTCCACCTCCACCTCTCCCTTGGTATGCCCCCCGTTTGTCCAAGCATGGTACATTCCAATATCCTCGAGTGTCGCTTCCTGGATGATGAGCATGTGCTTCTTTCCATCTTTCTTGAACCGATATTTTGTGGACTCGCTGTCTTTTAAGATTTCCTGATCCTCATAGAACCTGGAAGCAAATAAAACACAGATCTACGAATACAATGTAATTTTCTACCCTTCTGAAAAAAATATGCACAGCGTGTGTTTTTTTTGTCACTTGCCAGTAATTGGTCATTTTTCATTAAACCATAACAGTGATAGTATTATCAAGAATAACAGCTTTGTTGGAAAATAATCATTAAAAGTGAAAATATAAACGTGACTAATATTTAGCAGGCATTTGTGAAGGCAACAATATTATGGATGGATTACAATATTTTAGGCCATAAAATATAATAACATGATAAAATAATAATAAATAAATAAATAAATGTGTACAGTATAATACAAACATATGGATATACAATAAATGAAAACGGTCACAGCTCCTCAGTAAGATGTGTTGTTCTTCGCAAATGATAAAAAATATACGCCTGTGAATATTTACATGTTTTTGCGCCATTGTTTGTGTTTAAATAGCCATTGCTTAAAGGGTTATTATCCCCGAAAAACCGATGCTATTCATTAGCCGGTCTATGGCGTTTTGCATTGTTTGTTAGCATTGAGCTAAACGGACTGTCGTAAGGAGAAACTGTAATTTTCTTTTGTTTTATGTTTACTTTCAGTAAACTGTTAGTGGCAATAAATTGCTCACTATTTGCCTGATATATATCCAATCTTTGCTCGCAAGTCTAAACAAACAAACAGAAACGGGTCACTCGTATCTCAAGATACCATCATAAAGTACTTTGCCTATTGATCCAGATTTTTTGAGAGAATAACATTTCAGGGATTAAGAGTAATTATACACTCATTGAAACACATATCAAACTTGATTGAGACTTGAGTAGTACTGACCACATCACGTGGGCGCCCTCCTCCGACACCTCAATCTCAAACTCCACACTCTCCCCTACCACCACGTGGTAGTCATCCATAAGCTTGGTGATGGTTACGGGGGGTTCTGGGTGTGTAAACAAGAGAGGAGGAACTTTAGAATCTTACCATGGATGTTAAGGTTCACCAAGGCTCACCATTTTTGACGGCATCGTTACAGGACCGAGACGGAAAACCCGATGTACCTTTGACGAACACCTCAGTGAAACACTTGTCTTCACCGACCACACACTCGTAAGCAGCGTCATCAGCCAGGGTGGTCTTGTTGATGGTGAGCGTTCTGATGTTCCCGTTTGTCTCCATCACGTGCCTTGAAAAAAACGTGTAAGATTTTATGCAGATGTTTCAGGTATCTGTTCTTGATTTGAGTATTCATTTTTCTGGTGACTTTATACTTTTACTCCCTACATTTGAAAACAAACATCCGTGGTTTCTACTCATTACTTTGTCAAAATAGACTAGTTACTTTTCTCAACCTCCACGTGTGATGACGTGATTTAAAAAAAGGGACTTATAAGTTGGGAAAAACAGGGACAGTAACATTTTATACTTTTTTTAATTTTTCTTCTTGTGCCAAGCTATCAAAACAGGTATTCTATATAATTGACAGTAAAACAAAAGTTGTGCTTTTGTACTTAAGTACGTTTCAGTGTCTGTTTTTTACATTTTTTTATACATAAGTATAGGACACAACTATCAGTTCTATTATTTACTACCGAGTGTGAGTACTTTTTCCACCTTTGGTTATTTGTTATATATATTGAACTATTAAAAATCTACAT
The DNA here is from genome assembly GCF_024500275.1 of Phycodurus eques. Lineage (NCBI taxonomy): Eukaryota > Metazoa > Chordata > Actinopteri > Syngnathiformes > Syngnathidae > Phycodurus > Phycodurus eques. Next base: position 6,303,159 of record NC_084543.1, on the reverse strand, counting down.
TTGAATTTAAAGCTTCAGTAGGTGCTGGGATTGGTGCTAATGTTAAGAATTTTTATAATGTAAGCAACAATATAAACCGCAGCTTCGATCTTGTTTCGATGCTACACCGACTTGTAAAAGGAAAAGACAGCATCTCTTTTATTGCCGTAACCGGAGATCACCTACTTAAGAGTGTAAGTATTAATATTTTAGCTCTTAATATTGGTGTCATAGCCTGGGCATTCCTTGTTTTGTGCTAGCGCGAGCATTGGTGCCAATGTTACTAATGCCGATTTAATATTAGATGGGATTTTTAAACACGTTAAACATTAAACAGATGTCGTACAAGCATGATTTAAGACTATAAATGAAACCGCAGGGGGACCTACTGATCGACACACTCAAGCGTACTGGCAAGAATATTTCTTATAGCATGCATTTTTTTCATGCGTTCAAGGCTTTTTCTCACGTTAAATGTTGAATTACAGGTCGTATTTTATCAGCATTAGCCTACGTGAGGCGTAAACGTCTTGGCAGTGTGACTTGCTGAGCCCTCTGGGAGGCTTCTTATGAGGGCCTAAAAATAAAACGTGTGGATGGCAGCGTCGGCCCAAAGTACGACTTTGCAGAGTCGATAATTTTAGCTGTGAATTTGTCAAGCGCTGGCCATCATCCGAGCTCAGTGGCTAATTTACAACCTAATTTTGCCATCTGACTGTTTGAGTATATCACCTGGGGGAAGTTTAACACACACAGTTAAAAAAAAAAAAAAAAAAAAAAAAAAAAGGCATGCGACATGACTGAGTGTGTCTGTGCTTTTATGTATGTACTTGGCAGAGGGGTTGATTTCGTGGCCGTTCTTCAACCATTTGACTTGGGCGTTGGGATCCATCACCTCACACTTGAGGACGATTCTCTTGCCTTTGTCCACCGTGTAGCAAGATTCCAGTTTTGCCAGGAAAGCTGGAAATGCAAGGGAAGAAGCGATAAATGGAAATTCAATTCTCTTGCTTCTCCTCTGGCTGTCCTTCGTCTTCCAGCTTATGCTTCAGATGCTTTTGTGGCGCCTATCCAGCCTCCACCTGACTCACCCTCGGTCGGCTTGGGCTCCACCTTCATCTTTTTCAGACGTTTCAGCATGCCCCTCAGGTCGGTGATGCCGTACTTGAAAGCGATTTTCTCATATTCGCTTGGGTGGGCGCTTTTCAGCAATTCCCATACGTCTATCTCATCCTCTACCTTTTCGGGTTTCCTCCTGTCAGTCACAGGGGGGGGGGGGGAAAGTCATTTTAATGACCCAATTATACAGAGTACGAGTTTTTGCTCACTAGTGTAAGCAAAGATGTTCTTACTTCTTGGCAGGCTTTGAGAAGAGCGCTGAAATCCAGGTCGCCCTCATCCTCGCCGGCATCCCTGCGTGGAAGGAAACACGCTCACAATGAGCGACTCGGACTGCTTTGTGACCATGAATAAAACTGTGACTGAATGTTTTAGTACAGCTAACGATAACACCAGTACAGATACTGAGCGCAGTTGGTGAAATAAATGCTATGGATTAGCTACCGAGGCACATCGCTAGCTCACGAGCTAGTTAGCATGGATAACATCAGTTGGTTTCCACTCTGATGTTACTTCACAATGCGTAAAAGAGCAGAGAAGTAGCTACTAATTTTCTGAATAATAACTACTTTTATTGTTGAACTAAGTTTTGCTTTTAATAGTTTTAAAAGTTTACTAATGTACCGATGGAGCACGTTCAAACACAAACATTTCAAAATACAATTTATACATACATTTTATAGCTGTATCTACAATACCCTGACATAGTAGAGTATTTTGAAACCGCAATATTTTTGCTAAGAGTCTCCATTTGACATTTCAGTTTTGCCACAGTAACTTGGGACTTGAAGCTGAAGACTTGAGACTTCCGACTTGCTCTCACCTCTGGCAAAGACATCAAACTCAAGCATACAGTATGTTCTTAACGCAACGTTCACAGTTCTTGGCCAACCCTCTTTGAAAGAACATAGAATGAAATGTTCTTACGCTCTCTTGAATGCAGACAAAATGTCCGCGTGCTGCTCTTGCTGGGAGGCTGAAATGAGAGAAGTTGCCGAGATGGCGCATTAGGGCCGGATCAAACCGGAACATCGGTGCACGTGGAATGCGTAAGCAGCCTCCGAGCGGCCCGGCTCGGCTTTCACTCACCCTCCACGGAGATCTGAAAGACGGAGCTGTCACATTTGTCTTTGGACGTCACCTCGCACCTGTAGCCACCGGCGTCTCCAGGCACCACTTTTTTCACCACCATCTCAAAAGTGTAGATCTTTTCGGGGTAAACATATAGACAAAACATAATAATCAAAAGCCTTTATTGTCATTGTATGGTGCAGATACAATGAAATTGGTGTGCAACATTCAGCTTACAAAAAAGACACTATAATAAGGCAACATTTAAAAAAAAAAAAAAAATTTGAAATAACTGACATAATTTGCCTGACTGGTAGGTGCACCATGTTCAACTGGTTCAAGTCTGAGTTGCTTGCCACCATCTTTCAGCGTAAGAAGGCAGCTGAAGTTCACGTCTAAATGTCACTTGCTACTCTCACCTTGTCGCAATGTGCCATTTTCATATTTTCAAGGATGTTTGTTCTAGACGGTACAAAGTGTTTGGTAGCTGAGCTGAAACGCGCGCTGTCATCGCTCAGTGTGGCATCGTAGTTAACGCTTGTTCAACTTTCTTCTTATTGATTTGAATAATGTCTGCCACTACATTTGAAAACTTTATGCTCCTTGTCGAAATAGGCTCGTTACCTTTTTCCAACCTCCGCATAGGACAACCCAACATAAGAAATATGTAAATAGATTGAGGTAAAATCAAATGTGGTTGAGATTTTAATTGATTGAGATCTTGGAGGGGGGGGATAAGAGAAATAGGGACGAGGGAGCATTAATGATGATGATGCAACAGTTTCAGAGAAGCAGGATATTCCCTATCCATAGCCTAAAAAACATCGTGCTTCATTAGTTAATTGCTTGTCCAATGATTTGTTTTTCTCATCAGTTTGAGCATTATGCAAGTTAGTTAAACAGCAAACCTATTTTGTGTGCAGAGGTTTTTTTTTTACTTCCGCTTTTACCATTTTTTAAAATTTATTTATTTTTTTTAGTCACATATCTGTTCTCTTTACTTGTGTACAGAGTTTGAGTACTTCTCCCACCTGTGATTAGCAATACAATTTCTTGTTTGTATCTCCGACGCACCTTTGTATTCCTGTCATAGGTTTCTTGAAACTGCATGTGTTTCCCAGCCTTGCTGCTCAAGTCCAACCACTTTCCCTTCAGCCACTTAATGGTGGGTTTCTTCACCAGGGCGCTCGAGTCAACCTTTGCAATGACGATCAGATCCGTTCCTGTCATTGACGACACCGGTCGGTAGCGTCCATCACTTCATGACAACGTATGCTTTGCCTTAGTTTCAACCCTTCTGTTCACACGTCTAACCTGCGACAGCGATCACTTGATCTGACGGCTTCTCCAAGAAGAGCCCAGTGAGCTCTGTCGCCTCTGAAATATCATAAAAACACAGTTCTTTTTCATCATTTTATTACATACTGCATAAAGATTGATAATGGAAACACCACCCCTGAGAAGACAACACTGACAATGACGATGATCGCAACAGTCTGAAATGCACCAAAATTACATTGTCAAATAAATGTAAATAAAAACTCAAATAAAAACTTCATAAACGCAACATCAAAACTCAACATTTGATACACAACAGCATAGGACAGAGATACAGTAGGTGTGGTCCCTATACTGTCACGGGACCATACTGTAGTATGCATTTCATCTTATATGCTGTCCTTCTACTACTACAAATATAACGATAACGTGTCACAGGAGCGGTTTTGTGCAACTGTACGGATTTGTTGATTAAATCAGCCAGTTGAAATTAATATCAATGCGGAGCCGCAGTATATAACTAACCTAGTATGATGTAAAGTGTGGCGAGATAAGAGTGATGCCAGTAAGGTCCCTTTAGTGGTATGGAGTTCAGTTGTATTTAACTTTCTAGTACAATTCATTCGCATTTCATCTTTAAGAACAGTTTCAACTTTTATTAAGGTACAATATTTAATTAACTTATATGTACAATACATTTTAATTGTATCATTATCTAAGTGCAGTTTTATTTATTTTCCTATATTTAAGCGCAGTTTTAACGTTCAAACTCTACAGTTGCTTCCAATAATATTAAATATACTTTTTTAGGAATAAAACTTTTTGGATGAACACTTAGGCCTGATACACTACTGTAGTTGGTCACAATGGTGGTACTTGGAGAGCTAAGTTTTCTTTTTAGCAACTCACAAGAACACTCGTTGACTTTAAAATTTCAGACAACATCAACTGAATGTCAAAAATACAAAGCGCACGTAGACGGCACCTGTGCAACATAAAACATCGGGCTGCAGACGCTCCATAAAATGACATTTGCATGCGCTGGCAACTCAACGCAATCCAACGCTTACACTCCCCTACAGCGTTCACGTTAGCTGGGAGAGAAACAATTTGCAGTTATACAAGCGTTAAGAGTACGTGTGAAAATTTTATGAGTGAACGAATGCAGCACACAGCGACAGGCAATGCGGTCACCTCCGCAAAAGCAAAAAAATAAAAAATAAAAAAATGTCCTCTTCGAGGTAATTATGGCTGTTATGAGTCAGAACACAAAAGAATCAAGCAGGTCCATTTACTACTCTTTCAAATCATCACATTTGGGATAAAATATGGATTTGAAACGACCTTAAATACTTCTGTAGGACTGAATATGTTATATATAAACCACCTGTAGCACTGATAGCAACCACTCAGTCGTTTGTTGTTTCCATAGTAAACCAATTATAGCCCACGGTATGCTGTATATTTTAATTCGCGCTAAGTTAGCAGTTGGTTCCTGCTTTATCAAACTGTGGGTTAGAATACGACCCCTCAACCCACATTCTTACACTTTAACCCCGCGGGAAAGGGTTTAAACAACCTTGGCATGTAAGAATTTCCAACTGTCTACCCTGAGCGACAGGCGCACTGACAACTGGTGCAATTACTACTATGGAGATCAAGCAAACATAACACAAGAGGGCTGAAATCCTCCTACATGGAGTGTTAAGAGTGACGCAAGAACATCTCCATGACATCAACCTACATTTCTAAAATCTATTCGACGCGCCGCAGAAGTTTGCGGTCGACAGTTGTCGCGCTTCTTGTAAACTCGACTGTCTCTGCCTGCTCTTTGCAATTGCTGCTATCATTCAGCTGAGCTCTCGCGATATTTCCCACAGAGGTTTTCCCTGATGGGAAGGACTTCAGCACGAACGCCACTTTGAGCTAAGATAGATTTTCTAGACCTGTACTAGAATCACCTGATTCCAAGTCTACTTTTCATGATAGTATTACAAATAATGCATATTTGTTCATCTATCTATGCAAGCGACATATTAGGAAAGGCAGAACAATTAAATGCTCTTCCATCAGATGGCCTCAAGGTATAATTAATCTGTGTAGGAACCTGTTGCCTTTCATAATAGCTTTGTGCTCAAATAAACAGGCCTAGATTTCACACTACGTTAGTCATTTGAGTGTAAAATTGAGTGTAGTGTTGCCTTGAGATACGGGTTTACTGTAATTGTTTCCATGACCAAGCTTGTAATGACACTAATACACTTGTATCTCAAATCATCTTTCCCCATTGAAAAAAAATTGGTTTTGTAATGTGTTTTTTTTTAAATAATAAAAATAGCACTCTATTATATTGTAGCATAAAAACATATAGTAATGACATAATTAAATAGGATGTAAAGAATTAAAATGTTTCTGCCACATTTTTGGCTTCAGTTCAATTGACATTGTGCTGCTCCATCTGGTGTGCACGCCTTGGCCGCCTCGGGGCAGTAAAATACAGATTTGCGCATACGGTCACTCCTTAGTAAGGCGCGTCAATATTTGTTCTTCGCAGAGGATAAAGAATATATGCCTTCGAAGTGAGATGAGTTCACGGCCACCACACAGGACTCGTTTCTCGAATTTCTGCTCGGCCGAACGACGGTTTGGGTGACTCGTATCTCAAGGGACCACTGTATATACTTTTGGTGACATTTTTCTTTGGCGGTGTGCCGTGAGATTTGATTTACATTTTTGTTTAATGTAAATGTGCCTTTGCCACAATAAAGTTTGGGAAGCACTGTTCTACACAGTCAGAGCCATCCCAGAAGAAAATTAATGATGAGTGATAAGCTACTAAACCCACTTATAATGATCCCTGTTATCCTAGCAGACTATGTAGTTTTGATTAAGTCCTTGGTGCAGGGTTTCCCAAAATGGATTGGTCAGAGACTAATGTTATCATTAATGTATGAACTGAATAATACAGTATATTGTGGCTATGGCACTACAATTAACGGTAGGTGATTTTGCGTCACGGGGAGGAAATATAGGTTTCAGAGTCTTGGAGAAATCTGAGGAAGGCTGCAGATCTCAAAACTTGGAATCAACCTGAACTGGTCACAACTATTACCATATAGGATAACAAAAATACGCTTAAAGCGCTTCAGAAATGCTCTACATTCCATGACCCCTTAAAAGCAGGAGGACAAGGTTGGCACCAGACCGTAGAACACTTGGAGCAACAAATTCCAGTTCTTGGGTTTCGGTTGTAAAATCTTAACTGGACATGTTTGAGATGTTTGACTCCACACAGCTGAACTGCAACTCACAGTCGAGAGTCTACTGTACTTTATGTATCGTCTTCTCAGCCTTTGGACTTTGGACTTCAGACAGAAGGACAAGCTGCAAGAAAAACAACACATCTGATGTCCTGGGACTGATTCCCTCAAGTCTTCTGCTTCCTGAGGCTTTTATTAATAAGCCATAATGTTCAGTTGAGGGCAAAGTTGGAATAGCACATGACGCTGGGGCTGCAATTAACAGCTGTTATTGTTCAACAACTGAGCCTCTGCTGCGCTTTCACTCTTATTGTTTAAAATGCCAGCGCAGCAGAAAGGAACCAAAGCTAACAGAACTCCTCGATGGAAACATCAAGTCACGTCAATCCAAAAAATGTGTTGGTGGTAAACACTGTTACGGTACAAAAAACAACATGGTTTGGCTGGAGCTCATGTTATAGCACAACTTTAATTAAAGTCCAAAAAGAATTATGAAGATTATTTCGAATGACGAAATACCTAAAAGTCAACCAGAAACCACTATAGGGCCATCCAAGAGTCTATTAACAGCTAACCGAGTCTGGAGTATCGAGTACAATGCTGCAACAAGTTTACAGAAGGTAATAGGTTTATGACTGATCAATAATTAATATTATTGGCAAAAATAGAGGGCCCCAAAAATCACATTTTGCCCAGGACCCTATGGAGGTACTACTCTGACTATGACTACTAAAAGAGAAAAGGTACACAGTACATGTCACAAACAAACATCTCAGTAAACTTGAACAAACAGCGTTCTTTTCTTTTTCCTTACCATCCGAGCTGGCTTCAGAATCTGCTGCAGACAAAGGGAGAAGCAGGAGTGAGCTGAACAAAGCGACAAGGAAGCAAAAGCACGTATTGCTGCACAACCCTTGACACACACACACACACACACACACACACACACACACACACACGCCCGGGCGCACTTGTTTCATGCAATATCACAACCAACAAACAAATGTGGATGAAAATGTGCAGATTCCTGTAAACTTTCTTAATTGGTTTACAAAGGTACTGTATATGACACACCAAAAAAATGAACAAATGGCAATTGGCACAATGTATTGGATACTTCATTAGGCATACCTGCAAATATAATCAAATAGCGCTGAGAAATTCTCACTTAAGAAAGACAACAGTGCTTAGTTTTAGTTGACACTATCATAAAGGTAGCAGTTCAACAATGTTTAATATTGTGGTTGCTTGCCAATATTCAGGTGACATCAACACTAGAAGTATCTAAAAATGACAGGGGCCAATGAAAAGTGGGCACTTCCTTGGTATTGGACTTATTTAAACTAAAGTGGTGTCAATAATTATATGAACTGTAGAGTCTCCTGCGAAATCAAAGTGCACACATTGTGGGAAACAAGTCCAAATATCCAGGGAACATATTCATTGGAAATGTTTTGATTTGTTTATTTTTTTATTTTTTATTTTATTAGAAGAGAATCATCTGTGGCACACCTGCAAACAAGTGATCACGGACACACTTCGTGTTGGGAGAATCATGACATTTCCACAAGGAGAGGCACGTATGCCTATGTGAATACATTAATGGGATTATGTGGATGGGCATAGGTACGAATGGTCACGTTCAATGTACTGTACATACCTCCATTGGCGGGGGGGGGGGTACGTCTATAGAAAACGAATTAGAATTAGCCAACTCATATTCCGTAATCTTGTACTGTATGTGGCAAGAATTTTTCAAAAAGCTGCGAGAAAGTGCCAATATTTATTCCTGGGAGGTGCCTACCATCTGCTTCCTGCTGTGGTGCGGCTGCGTAAATAAAGATCAGGGTTAAATTATTAGAATAGTTATGAAGAAACCTGCTCAACAATAAAACGTGTTAATTAACAGATCATTTGCTGCACGCCTGTGATGAATGTAAACAGAATAAGAAGAAACTCCACAAAGATGTTTTTGTCGTCATCTCGCCTTCATTCCTCTGGAATGCAGGCATGCTAAAACACAAAAGAGTAAAAGATGCAAAGTGAAGGTAATACAAGACATTGGGATAATAATAATATAATAATAATGCGCTACGAAATGCAAACATGCCGAACCTAAGTGACATCATCACTGTATTATCCCCTTCAGTGGCAAAGTGATTGACCCTTGCCTTATCCTCTTCACTCAGTAATTGACTCAACATTTCATCGGCATTATTCAAAATATTACTGTGACTGATTAGTTCAAATGCATTTTGCGACACTCAATGCATCTCAAAACTCAAACCTCTCACTCTTGTTCTACAAAAAGGAAGCAAAGAAACAGGCCCTCATCCTCTTTTGCTGGCTCCTGTGGGGCTAAAATGAGCTGATTATTATTATTTATTATTAGTAGTAGTAGTAACAACAGCAAAGCAAATGCAAAGCAATGTGCAATGTGTGCCCAGAGTGGAAAACACAAGTTCAGAGGCTTCAACAGCTGAACAAATATAGTTCAGAGAGGCGCACACCAACAAATAAATAGTACATGTCGCCAAGTATCACATGAGGCTTTGCAACATTTTTGTCACTGGGCTTTCTGTATGCTACTACGACATAATTATTATGACTTGTGTATTTAAAGTCTGACAGATTCACTGAATAGAAGGAACAAAATGACGATCTGGCAAATAAACAACACTAGTGCCAGTCAATTAACGAGGCCACCGGAGGCGCCTCGTGGCTTGGCACGGCCAAGGTGACAAAGGTGCAAAAGTGAAAACGTGTGAGCCATAATCGAGCGACGATGTGATAATGACAGGCACACAAGAGGTCAGAAGATAAATGGAGGCGTGCAGCTGACTTACCCTGCACCTCTGCTTTCGCTGCAGGACGAGAAACGGAGGCGACGCATGGTTAGAATGGGAATTTATGCTCCCTAATACTATAAAAGTGCCACAAGACGTACGCATAAATCATATTTACTAGCTTTCATATCCAGTGAATCCAAGCTATTTGCAGGGGATAGGAACCGAGCCCTGCCGCAAATAGCTGAGATCCGCGAGTAATTGACTTCCATCCCAAAAGATTTGTAATTGCCTTTAGATGCCACAAGATGGCAGCGAAACCTTTTTCTCTCTATTGGACAAGGCTATGGCCTGACTAAATTAAGCTGCTCCCCTCGCATGCTTTGTTCCAAAATGCCATGAAATGGCAGCAAGTAATATATTTCTGTATTAGACATGGCTTTGGTTTCAGCATAAAAATAGAAAATAAGTGAGTGTTTCACGCGAATAAGCTAGGACCCCCCCCCACAAAAAATTAAATAAACATGAATACACGAATGCGGAGCTGCTAGTATGCAGTACTTTACTGTATCCAGCTCATTTATTCTTTCTCTTAACTGTTAGTTATTAATCTGCTTTTTATACCACTGAACAAGCTAATGCCTGCGCCATCAAATAAAAAGAAATGCTCACGTAGATGACCATCGTGTATCCCAGTGTTCAGCTTCTGGAGTTTTATCAGCATTACAATGGGCTACAATTTAATTGGTCTGGCTAATATTGACTCTAAGTTAGGACTTTTCATTTTATTCAGAACTGTCATGCAGCCCTTGAACAGCAACAAAAAAAATATTTCCAAAGTGAGGGCAGCATAGCAAAATGTGCTAACAGACAGTCTTATTCCATTTTGTTCCACTGGACCCAGAAGAACTCATATGATCCTAGATCCTAGCATACCTCGGTTTCACAAGGTGACACATGTTCGTGTCTTGAATAACATATGACCCTCAAGTGAACGCTGACATGGTGTACGCTCATAAATCCAGTAGACATTCTTTCAAATGGTCACCTTTTATAGAGCCTTAATCTATGACACGAACCTATACAACAGCTCATCTTGAACTAGAGTCACATGACTTGAGGATTTGGCTGCTATTCTTTTAACAAGTTAAAAGCACAAAAAGTCCATTTGGAAACAGTGGGTGCGACTGTCAAGGCATAAGTAAGCTGGAAATGGAAACATATTAAATACCAAACTCCCCTCTGAGGGGTCAGTGCAGGAGCCCATAAAGGCCAGCGATGGTGTCTCATGACTTCCCTACAGACAAGCCGCGCTTATTTTTTGGACCGTTTCCTTAAATAGCCGCACAAACTCGACCTCGCTAACGCTTCATAAATTTACACCGTAGCGGTTGCAAATTGGCATACGTCAATTCCGAGTATTCTGATCGCCTCGCATCATGTTTAAGATGAAGCGGCTGTTGTCACACTAATGTACAGACTGTAAAAAGTAATTAACAACAAAAATTAGATCTCTGCTAAATGTTAGTGCGGTAATGCAAGGGACACAGATGTGATGGTATTTAAAAAAAAGGTATGTAAGTAGATCAATATCTCAATAATCTATTTCAGCCTGCCAAAAAAAAGGTTTTTTTAATGAGAAAAATAGCACTATAATATTGTCCTTATACACAAACATGCAGTAATGGCATAATTAAGTGGGATGTAAAGAATGAAACAGTTTTTGCCACAATCTTTGCTTCAATTCAGTTGACATTGTGCTGCTCCTTCTGGTGTGTGCGCAACGGCCACCTGGGGGCAGTATAATACAGACATAACGGCTATACATGGAGACGGTCACTCATCAGTAAGCCGCAGTAATATTTGTCATTCTTCGCAGAGGATAAAGAATATATGCCTGTGATTATTGTTACATTATTTGTCTATTTTCTGTTCGCCGAAGCTGAACTTTAGTTTGGCTAGTTTTGTTCTTTTGTTTTCCAATTAAATTGAATAAATACATTTTTGACATACATTTAGAAAATGTTTTATGCCTATGTGTTTATATTGGCATTGCTTTATGTTCTCTAAAAGGAAGATGTTAGGAAGCTTATAAAACCCCTCCAACCAGAATTTCACATACCATGTAATATTTTGGCTAGTCTGCCAGATTATGGATGTGGTTCCAACAAATGTGAAACCACACTGTTGTTTTGATGCATACAGTCCAACTTTTATTTGAATGTGCCCTTTTGGAATTTTATGGAAATGTTTTAGACATCCATGATGAATTTGTGTATTTGGGGGCCCTAAATGTCTCTTTTATACCTCAGCTTTCAAATTTGTGGTGTATTTTAGGGCTGGTTTTCACTATTTACGACAGAATGTGCCAAATTTAAGAGCATTCGTACATAGATTCTCAATACATTATGCATGCAGATATAAATGTCACCCTGCTCTGTCAGGCCACAAGCAAAGGGAGAACGGCGTCTGTTGTTGCCTCGGCGACAATGTTGAACCAGTCTGGACAATTCTCTTGCTGTGATAGCAGTAATATTTGCTGCTACCACGTGACAATGTTGCTTGTTGACCATCTCTTTGCTGCTTCCAATTACTTAACCTTATATTTTACAGCCACTCACTAGCCGTACATTTGTTACATTCCATTCCAATAGCAGACTGCAGCAAAATTAGCATTTTCTCTTATTTTGCTTCTTACAGGTATATGTAGGACTATGAGTCAAATCCCAATCCAAATATTTTCTTTTAGTGGTCTCATATTTTTTCAAGAGCTGTATAAATCTTTGTACGCACCAACATGTCACAAGGATACTTTTTATTAGCTTTTGTGAGCCGATATTTAACTAACTCCCTGGTCATCTTGAACACTTGCTGTAAGGAGCAGCCTGAGCACTAAAAATAACAAACAAGTATTCCTTACCAGGTTTTTAAATAACCAGAATCACTCACTCTGGAATTGTTTTTGGAAAAAAAAAATGTTGGAACTTGCCAATTGAAATACATAATCATGGTATTTAAAAGCAAGAACATAAATACTGTAAATGTGTCTTGCCATTGATTGGCTGCTTTTAATTATTATTCAGTTATTCAGTCAATAATAATACAGAAAATGTAAAAAATAATGCTACTAGGATAAATGAACTGACTTTCCTTGTAACATATCACAGTGCGTTGAGTGTAATAGGACCTGCTGATAGTTGACGGAAATTATTAAATAGGAGTTAATTGCATTACTATTTATGCCTCATTTTGAAGTACGGCCAATTTAAGGCTCAGCTGCGGGCAATGCTTTGTGGACTAAACAAATGAAGGAGCTAATGCAATTTGACATTGTGGGCCTTAATGTGCGAAAACGAATTTCACTTAAAATGATCTTCTTAATCATCTAAATATAGATTTATACCCAACGCTAAATTTAGTGAGGCAAGCCGAAAAGTGTTTCGATTCTCATATATGTTCTAGTTAGTTAAATATAACAGCATCTGGTGTGGTTTTATGTAGTGCACATTTAAAACGTATGCATTTCTGATCCAAAAGCTGAATAATTATCGAAAGAGAGACAAGCACTGCTGAGCATGATGGGAACCTTCTGATCGCAGAATGATGGTACACGTTGCGATTTATCCCAGCCGTGTGTGTGCAAGTGTTACAGTAGCTAATACGGCGTGCGTGAAACTATCAACTTAAGCGGATGGGGAGGGGAAAAAAAGAAGACTGAAAGGTCACGGGTAGTATACTGGGGATTATTTTTGGCTGCGCCTTGAGGGCCGGAGCTGGCTGCAAAAGGAAGGAGGCGTGATGGATGATTTAAAAAAAAAAAAAAAAAAAAAAAAAAAAAAAAAGTGAAACGTGATGCTATTCTCATGCTAATTAACTAATCTTTTGGTTCAATTTCACATTTAGTGCATATGTTAAACATCCAGTGGTGTCATGTGGAAATTAAACATTGGCTGATCGTCCTTTGCGAGCCTGGCAGTTGAATTTGGCTCAGTTGCAGAGCGGTGGGCGATGCAGATGTCCAGTGAGCTAAATTCAAACGCACTGGCTGTATAGGGCCAATAAGCACATGGTTATGTTTCGGAGATAAGAAGAAGAAGAATGTTTCAAGATTACAGAAAAGTCCAGAGGGAAATAATGTGTGAAGCCCATTATGTTCCCAATCACGGCAGAGCGGATGTGTAGGGGATTAATGTTGGGAGGGAGGTTCGACATTGTTGACGCAACCTTGACTTGCAAAACTGCAGTCGTCCCACATGACAATTTCTCATATTGGATGATTAAGAGCCGCTTTGGGTCAAAGTGCCGGTCTCCACTATAAGGTGAAGGACAAGAGACGACACTTTGAGAAGGTATCGCTTGTTTTAGGAAGCCTTGTTGTCTTGGAGAATGGCTCCTTGACACTCTTTCATCAGCTTGATGTAAAAGATTTTTTTTAGTTGGGTTGACTTCCAGGTGTTATCGCCATCATCGAGTAGATGGCATGAAGTGACCCCAATGACCCCCATAAAGACTCGCTATGGGATTATTTATGGCCTCTGGAGCATAAGGCAAAACATCTCTAATCAGATATAACATTAAATATGGCTTAGATCATCAACTTTCCATACCGGATATCTGCACATGTAGTATTTCGGTAATTATTAGGATTGTAGTTATTAGTGTGTAAAACCATCATTTCAACACAAGTGACTGTTTAAAACTCAATATGTTCTCTTTTTAATGTTGTGTATTGAAAATGAAGAAGAAGGAAGAGAAATGGAATAACTACATTTATAGTCATTTGGTCATTATAATGTTAATTAATGCTTGTGAGGTTCAATTGAGTCAGGCAGTATACCTTCTTTTCCTGATTCTTTATCATTCTTGCCAGGTTTCAACAAACTTTTTCATCTTGTTACTGCATTTACAAATGTGGCTTCCTACTAAATTCAATGAAAATGCACAATGTATTCCCATAACATAAATATAGGCAACACAATAGACATGACTTCACTACAACTAAACATTTTTCATAAGGCACTTGCGCGTGTGTGCTTGTTGAGCCATAAAATTTCTTACAGCGATTTATTCTGGCAATCAGCAATATAAATTGACCCATTTTGGGCCCTGAGCCCAAGTTTGGGAAACCCTAACTCATTCTATGACAGCAGATTACTTCAGCACATCTTTACTTCCAAACCACTTAAATGTACTTTTTGAAGTAGATGTAATGATTCAAAAAAAGTTACGTTGATAAGTTCATAAAGAGCATCTCGGACACCCAAAATGCAAACAAATATTTTGCACGTCGGCGTACCTGCAGGGACCGGCATGGTTTATTCCTGTGTCGTCTCTTTGCTGCAGGAAGACTGGTCGCGGGCGGTTATCTTATTGCTTTTTATTTGTCCCCCCTGACGCTGTTATTCAAAGCTCTCGTGGCACTCGAGTCACCCACACCCCCGACGCTGTAAGTGAGAAGCAAGGAGCAAGGAGGCTGGCGTCACCCTAAAGCACTTTCCAAAAAGTGGAGACGCACTCAGACTCCGAGCACAGGAAAAGTGTGCGAAAAAGGGGCGGCTGAGGGTCGGTCTGAGGTGGTGCTCAAACAAAGTCATGGAATTTTTTTAGAGGTTCAAGATTCAAATGTCGAGCTTCTAATAATCATTAAAAGTGCACATTTTGTTTAGTGGTGTACTCTTGGGAATGGCACGTTAAGTAAACACTTTTAATGGCTAAGCCTGTTCTCATGGCTTTTGTAGGATAACGGACAAAAATTCATCAGTAGCTCACTAGCTAGTGGTTAGCACGTCTGCCTCAGCGTTCTAAGGTTCGGGGTTTGAATCCTGTTCAATCCTGCTAACCCACAGACGGCCTGTGAAATTCCTATAACTGTATCAACACATCATCCTAACGTTGACGCACTTGCCCCTGCATTTCTTTGTTATTATATATACTGTATATATTTTTTGACAACAAATTGAATTTGAAATCAAGGTCTTGAGACTTGAGATAGACGCGAGTGCTCTATAGTGGCTTGTGACCCAACTCCCTGAACAATAAGTGAGATTTGGTCAGATAAAATTTGTAAATATCACTCGTAAAAAGGCTTCGACCTGTTTATTGCCGTTCTCAGATGAACGATACTGTCTTATGTTGTGCATTTAAAACAACCACACAGCCTCCGCTACTTTACTGCTAACATACTGTGCAATGGGAAACACACGAGCTAACAATCTCCGGCAGTGTTGTTACACTTTAATCAAGGGATATTTGAACACAAACGGCAACACATGTAGTCAGAAGAGTTCAGGGTATATATTATTTATCCTCTGCGAAGAACGACTAATATTACTTCCGTACTGAGAATCAGAGAGAGGAGCTGATGAGTTTCCAGTACAGTATGCAGTATCCGTATGTCTGTCTTATACCGCCACCAGGTGGCCAGGCCGCGCACACCAGAAGCCCAAAATCAGCCGGGATAGCGTCCATCTCCTGATGAAATTAAAATGGAATGCACATAACATTTTGTTACAAACAAACAGTGGTAAAACATTAAATGAAACAGCATTGTACTTACAGTAAAAGTTAAATACAACCGAGTTGTGGCATATCACTTTGAGATTCACTGGCTCAACGTATTAACAAATAAATAAATACATTTAAAAAATATTAATTTTTTTTGGTAATATTTTAATTGAATGTAGTTGTAAAAATGCATTTTTGCCCTTGTGCCCAGACTTAGGCTCAGGAACTCCAACCTTGTATTATAATGTGTACTGTATGTACAGCATACGTAGTGTAAAACCTGTCATGTCAGCTGTGGCCTGCTGCCCGCCTTCATTATCTGTTACCGTCTCCTCGTCAACAAGCGGCATCCTGACACCGGTGGACCGAGAGGTCACAGTGTGAACCTGTGAAAGGGGGCAAGCATGTCAGTGTGCAGTCAACACCGGGCTCGCACACCTACAGTCTGCCAATATGTCGGGAATGTCTGGAGCTTGGACGACGGGTGGGGGAATTTGGGAGGTAAAGTGCGCTTTGGTGGTTTGTGTTCATCGGGTGACGTCTACAAGCGTGTGCCAATAAATGGAAGTCATCGAATGATGTCTTAGACTAATTACAAAATTATCCCAAACTTCGGACAATTCTCATCCCCGACATACTTAGATGTCAGTCCCTCAGTTGAAATGCAATACTTCAGCTCTACTTCCTTGACACCAATTACTACCTTTCTTTTTTCCAAGGGCTTAGGCGCCATCTTCTGGAATCTTAGAGTGCCAAAACCACATCGAGGTGTGGTTTTTTTAGTAAATCGCTGAGGTTAAAAAGCACAAATAGGTGACTTTGTGAATAGTGGTGATGTTTTCCTCCACCTTCTGACTTGTTACTTGTACTTCCAGAAAGAAACAAACCGCTTTCATCTTGTTGTACACAACAGTCAGTTCATCTTTTTTTTTTTTAAATGTACGTTCTTGTGCTCTCTATTTACGTGTACATGACTCCTACCACAATTTTATTGTTTCATAGGCAACAGTAAAGATACAATTTATAGTGCATCCGGGATTTGACCGTGTTTTCCATGAGGGGACTTGACCAAGAAAGGTGTTTGGGTCCCTATTGACGCGATGCAATATATTGCGGCGCTTTACGGCCTGGTTACAAATCTGTGCCATCATCTGATAAGGATGTTGAATTGGAGGACAACCATAAATATCCAGGGACTTTTACAGATAGTAAATGTAAGAGGCAGAGAGAGATCATTTGTAGCGAAGTGCAGTAATTTGTTTTGCCCACAGTAATAATAATCTGGTCTACATTTTGACCTTGTTTTCACAGGTTTTTATTGCCATTTATTATGAAAGTTTGTGTGCTTTTTTTGTTGTTTGTTTCTGCGCTGAGACACATTCAAATAAGGTCGTGGGAATTTAGCTTTCATAAACAAACAGATATTATTGGACTGACAGAGCATTTTGCACTCTGGCTTCGCCGAACTGTGCACAAAGAGCAAGGAGGAATAGTTTTATTTATTTCACTTTCAGGAATTTTAGGACTTTACGGTATGGCTTAATTCAGTCATGCAGGTTGAAAAAACATTTGTTGTTTTGTATTATCTCACTTTGTGTGTGCTTTGATTGTATTAATGCATTTTATGCAAACATAATAATTCTTTTGAAATTTGGAAGGTATAATAACACGGCAATGAGTAAAGGGAAAGTCAGTATAGAGTTGCGCAGCTATTACTGAAGCACTGGAAAGCAAATCTTTCCAAAAAAAATAAAATATTACTACTACGACACTGAAAAAAGATGACCGTTGAATTTACATAATTAACATGTTCATCAGTCGCACATGATTAAAAAGTGTTAAACTAACATAAATAATTTTATTATTTTCGAGGAAACGAGGACATTTACTTCATACTACTACTATTACTACTAATAATAATAATGAAAATGATAATAATTAATTAAATATGTCACGAATTATTTCATTATTTCTGTATTGGTTTAATTATTTCAATATTTATTGAATTCAGTATTTATATTATGCAATACCATATTCCCCAACTCAATGATTTTAATATCTGATATGATGCTGCTCTCTTGTGGTTCTATGTATTTATTACATGACTGTCAAATTTAGGTCGGTTTACGACCGAGTTCTGTTCCTGGGTCGGCAACGTAAACCAAAGCACTTAACGCAAGTCATAATTACAGTAAATATTTGTATGAAAAGCACATCTCGGTGGTGAATATAAAATAATACTATTAAAAACGGTAAATACGTACGGCGGTAACAGCGTTTTTTTCTCGTATTCTGCGTATTCTTTCGTCACTTCATTGGACGCCGTTGGTAACCTCGAAACGTATGTCGGGACACTATTTTCCTCTGACTGGTATTTTGCTTGACTTAAGCAAGACTTAGAAGAAGAAAAAAAAGTGTCATCATTATACAAAACTAATAATGTGCAAGTGTACAGTATTTACAACGCATTCGTGTAATTCTGAATACAGCCAGAAGGGGGAGACAAAGACCAGATCACGTATCACAATCAATTATGTCATTGATGTATAGCTAGCTAGCTAGCTAGCTAGCGAGCAGTTAGTTAGCTAGTTAGCTAATTAGCGAGCAGTTTGAAATAATATTTTGGTGACAATTGGAGGAAATAGAGATTCATGCACTGTACCTTTTGTGGAAAGCTGTCAAAATAATTGTAAGTAAGATGCATTGCATATGAATTATATATACACACTTGTTGCCTATGTCAAAGTTTGTTTTGTCATTTACTGCGTATTTATTTATGGTTAGATGTAATCTGTATTCTGTTGCCTTCCACTTGTGACCTATATCGCAGTGTATGACAAAGATCAAATCTTAAAGTAACTTGTTGAGGTCATAGCATCCTAGCTTGTTCTGGAAAAATAAAATAAAAAAATGTGTCTTAAAATAACTGCGATTCAGTACCAAATACCATGAAATAACTATGGCTAAAAAAAAAAAGTAATAATCCCCTCCGTATCCCTGTAAACATCTGCAAATGCACATTATAATTTATTGCCAGTGTTTTGTCATGAAACATTGACCTGCAATATTTTCTCAGTCAGCATCTCTTATCCATTATTGCTCACTGATAAGCTTGTTGCTTTGCAGGATCACGTTTTTGTGTCAGCAGACCAATCCTCAAGCCCCCTCTGACCGCCCACGTGGAGCTTCCAACAAGAGAAGCTGAAGAATGAAAGGTGGAGCAGCTGGAGGTATGATGGATTCAAAATGATTCATATGACATATGATAGTAAATCATGTTATTGTCGCATAAAATAAACACGATGGCATTATGCATGGCTACAAAATCAAAGCCAGATCCACAAAGCAATATTTCATGTTTAAAGACAAAAATTCGTAACAAATATTTGTTTCCAGAAATTGATGTTTTTCTACAGAAAGCGATGCATTTTACTTTTAAAAAAAAATTCAAATGGAAACGCATGTTTTTTTCTTAAACAGAAAACGCATGTATTTTGTTTAAGAGTTTGTTTTCCAATATATCACAAACAACACCAACACAGCAGTTATTTAAAATAACTTATTATATTTGCGTGAAACACAAAACAATGTAAAAACACACTGATACCTTATATTGCTAGAAAATAATTGAAAGCCACAAAAATATATTTAATGTACTTACACTAATACAAATACTGTAGCTTATTGATGTATACGTATATTTTTATGTACAATCTTTTTCATGGATCTACATTTTTTGGTATCCATTCAAACTGATTTGTATCAAATGGAAAAATACACATATATCTTGAAACTGAAAATTTGATAACCTTTTGAACATGAAACAGTATTTACTCTGCTCACACAAACACAATTAGCAGCTTCTTGATGAATTTAAATCACTATATACAAGGTTTTACAGTTTTTAACATCCATCCAAAATTATTGTAGACTGAAATGTATGAAATTGGAAATGGGTGCCGGGGTGGAAAATGCTTCATTCCTTCAAACTGAGAGTGCATGAGGACTTTTGTCCTACCCAGAAACCAGGCATCATCATCCCCTTGAAGGAACTTTTAATGTGACGCAGGAGTCTCACATCCCGCCTGCCCTCGCCCCCCTCGCTCCCATGCGCCTCCTCCATGGGGGACTCCCGCAGGCTGGTCCAGGTACTCGCCGATGGTGCTCTGCCGGGGGACGTCCCAGATTTCGTCGTTGATGCTGTTGAACCACTACTGGTAGTGGGATCCTCCACAGCCGAGACCCCAGGACTGCTCGTTCTCTCCCAGGCCGCAGGGTCCGTCGCGTCCCCGCCGCCCGGCACCTTCGTAGGTGACCCCGGCCACTACCCACCCGGAATACTTGATCTCCCGGTACCCTCGGAAGCCCGAGATTCCTTTTTTGCAAAGAACCTTAGATTGAAAAAACAATCCTTTTATCGAGCTTTACTCATAAACTGTGCGCACATCTTTACAGTTTAACTACTGATTCTCAAAGTGTTCTATTGGCACGTGAAATAATCACTGAATTAAATACAGTGGTGTAATCAATTTATGAGTTTAAATCATCCCACGAGCATGTTCGTTACTCAAATCACTCATCTAAAATCTTTTATGACATAATGTTGCCAGGTGTCTGGTTGGGGATGCATTCAAATTGTTATATCTATATATCTATGTTATAGATGGTAAGCAGCTATCTACTATATAGCTTAGTGGGGTTTGAAGAATGTAGTGTGGAACCTCCATTCGTTGACTTCCAAGTTGTTCTACTTCAAAATTAAAATGTAAATTTATTGAGTCACCATCATAAAATCTGTATTAACTCCACAGGCAGTAACATTTTAACATTCCTAGCTGTCATACAAGTCAAAAAGTAGTTAATGGCGCTACATAACATGAAATAAAAACAACAGACACACATTATGAAGAGATGTGTCTAATATTAACCGAAAGATGGCGCAGTAAGTTCCATTTTTCCATCGCATTGTGTTGGCATCAGAAAAAAGCCCCCCAAAAATTTGCAATCCGCATTTAATGTTTCACAACTGACTCAGTAAGCGATTGTAATGTTAGTCGTTTTTCCACAAAAGATAGACTACATGCCTGTGAGTATTGTTTTATTGTCTTTCTACACGTGTTTCTTCACCATTTGTGTTCAAATGTCCGTAGCTTTAAGGGTTATAACACCGCAACACAGATGCTAGTGCTGAGCCTGTCTGTGGTGTTTTGCATTGTTTTCTAGCATTAAGCAAAACAGACTTTCAGGCAAACTTATGGTTGTTTTAAATACACGACGTGTAATTTAATGTTAGTAAGTAACAGTCCACAGTTCAGTTGTCAACAACAGATGCGATATTTTAATAATGCGGCCTGTAAAAGTGGAGATGGAAACAAACAAACTAAAAATATTGTTTATGCCTCTCATCAAAAATCTCGAGGGCTATGTTCAGGTTTCCAATTCAAAATGTATACCCAGGCTTCAGCAAACTCTTTTGGACACCTCCATTTCATCTCTGTTAACATTGTGCGTCAGCCTATCACATGAGATAAAATGGAAAGTTGTCAGGTGTCTTCACTTAAATCTTGTATGTATGTCAAAGTCAAGTGGCTCCGGTGGCCCTTGACCCCCTGTGGAGAAGCTGCTCCACTAACCTCAGAACCTTTTTTTTTTTAGACCCCTCTCCTGTCTCATCTCCACGGAGGTATAAAAGTCCAACAGCAAGACTGCGCACCTTCACTTTGCGTGAATTACAACATTTTTAAGATGCTCTAAGCGAATGCCTTCTTCAAGATGCCCACCAGGACAAATTCTGCAATAGTCCTGCAAGAGAAGAGCAAGACAGGTATAGGATACAAGTTTTGCATTATGTCCACTAAATCTCTGGACAGCAATGACTTTTACTTGACATAATACTTGTCATTTTTCATACAACAGCAGTGGTCCACTGACCAAATCAATAATAATTCAATTTAAACATAAAAATTAAACAACCAGGACTTCTTTCACCCCCAAAGTGTAACAAAACAAAAGTGGGCTTAGTGCATTCGTGCTGTGACAGTCTAAACCAAACAAAAGTGGACGTCATGGGCCACCACTAATCACGTTCGGTGCGCCACTGACCTACTGTATATGTTTTGTACATGGGACATGTTAGTTTATTCCAAACATGCGAGACAGCAGTAACTCTACGCTGGTATCGCGTGGAATATGGTGTCGTTCTATATGACACAAATAGCATGACATACAGGTAAGGAGGAAGGTGATGGCCCACTTTTCATACAATGTACATGGTGATGTTGTGTTGTGAATGAATACTCTAACTATGAAATTAGGAACATTTCAAGTGCTTAAAAAGCTACATTTGTGAAAATGTACCGCATGAATAAAGATGACGAATCAAGTGGCAAATTATTAATTTGCATGTCAGCGTTCACAGTTGCACACGTGATCATGTTTCATGCCGACACAAGCTTGATGAGGTGGATTCAGTGGCTTGTTTTGAAATGACAGCTTTCCGCTATGTGCTCCCATGTTGTTGTTTTCCCATCTTGACCAGCGCCATTCGTGATTGGCGACCTCATTTATCCTGACACCTTTGGGTTACTGTGAGAATTGCATGTATAGCCAATGACCGTTCTGAATATTTGCATCCATTTTAAATTTTCAGGTGTTTTTTTTTTAAATTTTTTTAATAAAAACATTTTCACACACCTTTTTTTTGTGCATTTGTGAATGTCACTTTCAACAATAATAATGTTTTATGGGATAAAATAATGCTGCCATACAGCCTCAAAAGTGCCTTTCTATTTTGATGATAATTGATGCATTCAACTTAATAGATATAAGCTTCTTTTGCTGAGAGTCAAATTAAGAACCCCTTCGGTTTGCACAGTAAGGAACGGGCTCCCCCTGCTGGAAATTTATTCTGACTGTACAGTAAACCCAACCAACACAAATGTGGTCAATAATATTTCACTTGTATTGAAATACAATATACATTAGCATGTATATATATATAAATAACATAGTCTTTATCCATCTATTCAGTGCATCATAATATAGTAAATTTATATATACCATACTATAACTTCAATATTTATGTATCCTGTATTTTTATTTATTTATTTATGTTTTACTGGATAGGAGTCGTCTCTTGCTAGAGGTACATGTTGAACACTTGTAAATATAGATGGACAATCTAAAGAGACCCAATACAACAACTTTAATCAAATAAAATTCTGCCTTTTTTGTTTTTCAGATCATTAAATGGAGCACGATTATTGTGGAGGGGAGTGGCTCCACCTACTGGAAAGTGACTACTGTACACTGCAAAACCTGGGGTTAATAAAACAAGAAAAAAAGTAAGGAAGTGAGGAATATGTTACTTATTTAAGCTAAATTGTAGGACAATGGAACAGGAACTGACTGAGCACAATTTCTTACTGTTGGCTTAAAACTCTCCCCCCACCAAGGTCTTAAAACCAGTATATTTGTACTACCTACACCTATAGATTCATGGTATTTCTTATTTTAAGCTAAACCTCCTCATTACCAGGTCAGAGCATCGCACGTACTTCAGTAAGTAAAATGAGCCAAGTAGCAGCACAGCTGTCAGGCAAGAGAGCTGATTGTGGCGTATGTTAACTAGACTGGGGCGGGGTCATAAATTTCTAGCGTGTGGTCCCTTGGGGAACGGGACATCTTGGCGCTCTGAGGTCGCAACCTGTCTGCTCCAAACCAAATGGTCTGGACATGTGAGTCATGAATTATAAAACGGAATGAAAGTTATGTTTGGGGCTTATTCATGGGAAGATGGTGCAGTATTGTGATGTTAGAGTTTTAAAGTTAGCATTGGCTTCACCTTATCTCAGCGCTTAAAAAATCTTTGATAGCTTCCCATCGTACAACAATGATGCCACCTCTCGTGAGAATATGACAACACACCACTAGAATCAAAATTCATGCTTCCTTTTAATGCTTTACAAACTATAACCTCCCTCAAACATCTCCAGTTGGTTCAAAATTCTTAACTGGAACACGTCAGAGGGACCACGGAGCTCCTGTTCTGGCCTCCCTCCAGTGGCTGCCTGTGGACTTCAGAGTTCATTTTAAGATTCTGCTTTGTTTTCAAATCTTGAAATGCTGCTCCATCCATATCTACACTCCTGCTCGGTGCCTCAGGTCAGCTGACCTCCTGGTGGATATTGGATGAGCGCCTTCACTGTCACTGTCACTATTTTTAAAACCAACCTTAAAACCCACTTTTATTTCTTGGCGTTCAACACAGCACGAGACTTGAACCCTTGTATTTCTGTCTTTTTTTGTTTTTATTGTTTTTAACTCTATTATGTTCAATTGTCTTGTGTTTAATGTTCAAGTAGTATTTGTGTATGGCACTTCATTTCAGTAAAATTGCATTGAGTTGAGTTGTTCTTGTCCTTAATCCGCTTAAAGAACCTATAGTGTCCATGGCCTTTATTTCACTTTCCACGTTCCTAATGGATGGGCCTTTAACAATACGGAGACCACAATGACATTTCAATAAAGCAAAAGGCTTGCAGAAAGGACTGACCAGCTGTTTGTTTTCCTCTCCCATAAATTCCTCAGTCTCAAGCCCACGCTCAGCAAAAGACAAGAGAGGCTGTGGCAAGGCATGCTGGGAGGGATGAAGAAGCCCAAGAAGGGGCACTAGGGAGGGTAAACGAGGAAGTGTGTCGAGAGTGAGGAGAGTTGAGCCGACGCTGCAAAGGTGTAACACACAAAGAGAGCTAACAGACTGCGTTTTGTGGAACAAACAGGAAGTGGAGCAGCTCAAAGCTTAGTGGGATGCTGTGAAGACACCCGCTAAGTGGCCCGAGAAGTCAGGTATGGCAATATGGCATCTTTAGTAGCATCTTATATTAATGTTCTTTTTTTGTTTACAGAATGCATTTATCTTTCATCAGCAAGAGCACTGTTTCAGGAATTGACAAAAGAGACACACAGAGATCTAAAATAATAATTTTTGGAACACTTAAAGCAAAATCGGATGATACCTCACTGCACAGTGGCTGGGAATCACTGAGTTAGATCACAATTGAACTCATTTTAATATTTTGGGGTTTTTTCATGTGAAATTATGGTGTAGTTTTAGTCCAGCAGAACATTGTACACACAATGTTTATTCTGCATTGTGTTCACAGTCCTCAGTAGTTTGGCCACCAAGGTTGAACGCACAGAGATGCATCGTTTGTTTGAAAATCTCGGCAGCGTGTAGGAGACATGCAAATGTTTCCACAAAGCTCACTCTGTGTGGCCCACACACTCAGCGTTTGTCCTCTCCTCCATCATCAGCATCATCGGCTCTCTTTTGCATTTCAAGTCTTCTCTTCCTCCCGGCAGCGTTTGACCTGGCCTCGTCCTCCTCCTCTTCACTCATTAACAAGGAGATTTTGCAAAACTCCAACAATAACACCCCCAGAAGTAATGAAATTTAGGCAATTTTTTTTTTTTTAAATCTCTTGGAGTTGACAAAGCCGCGGTTGTTGTGAAAAAATTTAGTCCTGGACTGACTTGAAGGGAGATTATGGTTTGCGATCAACTGGTTGTGGTGGTGGGGGGGGGGGAATTAACTCTCAGATCTTTCTCAAGACTTTATCTTGTTTTTCATCTTCTGTTTAAACAGGGTCAACAGTGCAGGGATAAATATAGACTGAGAAGATTTCGGTACAGTGCAACAATTCTTCAAAAAAGAGGCTTCAAGCTGTTTAGTGCCAGTCCCAGTTGAGGTTTGCTTTCAAAGCAGACATTTAAAAAAAAAAAAAAGAAAATTACATATGTATTTAAAACAACCACATAACTTTGCCTTAAAATCCACTAGCTTTATGGGAAAAGCCTTAGACGGGCTAACGAATAGCATCTATGTCACGGTATCATAATGGAGGTTTGAAAACAAATTGTGCATGTAGACAGACAATATAACAATACTCACAGGCATATATACTTTATAAGTGCAGTCCATTTACCATTTATCCTCTGTGAAATACAACTAAAATGAATGCAGTAACTTAGTCATTTACAATAAATGTGAAAGTCTTCTTTGCTTGTGTCGTCATGACAGTATTATAACGGCCCCCTGTGGCCACGTTGCACACACCAGAAGGAGCTGTAATGAATTAATAATGATGCACAAATTCTTTAGATTCTATTTAGTTGTTATGAGTAAAGTACAATATTATAGAGTGTTATTTTTCTTTATTAAAAAACACATTACAAAGTTCTTTGTTTGGGTTTTCTGGGGAGGCTAAAACAGATCACTGACATTTCCATTCATTTCAAAGGGTTGTTTTGAGTTACAAGCCTGGTCACAGAACAAATTCAACTCATACTGTCTCTCAAGGCACCGCAGTACTACATTAGTTTATAGTAATGCTTACTACTTGTATTGGTAGTCCTATTAGTAGAAGTAGTACAGTGTTCCCTCGCTATACCGTGGTTAACCCATTGCAGATTTCGTGCATCGCAAATGATTTTTTTTCCATATTCATATCGCGCACAATTTGCCATATGGTGGGATTTTGAGTGTATGCTGTATTTCTGTGTGGTAAAATAAATGCTTCCTGGCCTAAAACAAAACTGTTACAAAAAGAATACAAAATCATTTAAACATTATGAGAAATAAAATCGACAAAGTGTACAGTACTACAGTGCATTACTGTATGTTTGAGTTTAAATGGTGTTTAAGAGTGGAGAGAGAACCTAACCCCCGCGATAAACGAGTGATTACTGTATTCATTTTTATTTTTATAAATTTTTTGTACTCATTATTATTGAATCGATTTCAAAAACGTGCACCGCGCAGTAATAATTGGTTCAAAGTACCAAAAGGAGAATTATGAAAAAAGTAGTTTATACCAAACATGCTTGCACGCGACCACAGAAACAAATGTGATCGCATTCTCAGAGACGTACATTTGTCTCCATCTTTATTTGGGATTTCACTCCTCAGCAGTCTCCGGCCGCATTCCTTCAGTTTGGGACACACATTCCGAACCGTGCCTCCCATGCCGGTCGGCCATTCCCCTGCCGCTGCCACATTGTTTTTTTTCTTTTTCTTTTTTCCTCCCCACAGACTCCCAGTCACCAGGGCCATGCAGCTGTCACCTGTCACTTACGTAGTTCATGTAGTGGAGATGCTGGCTGGCTCAGAATAGAACAAGTGGGAGAATGCGGCTGCAAGTGGGTGAGGGCAACACCGAGTCTGAACGAACAGTTGGCATGAGAGAAAGAACAAGTCATAAGGGAATGCGGCTGGTGTCTTCGGAGGCTTCAGGGGTTTTAGCGTGGGAACGATTCGACACGGCGAGGTTGTGGTAAGGCCTCATGCCGAGGCCAGCAACCACTCGTGTGCACTTGATTTGATTGTTTTTTCATTCATTTTAGATCCTTGTAATCAAAAGTATACACTGTTTATTTCCAGTATTTGCCCTAAATGTCCTCTGCAGGATGGATGACCAGGACAGAGTAAGCCAAGCATCCAGCGTGGCCACCATTTCTTACTTCCCCATCACAAGGGTTGGTTTCAATCTTTGAGAGTGATTTTTGTGTTGTATCTTCCATTTAATTTATTATTATTATTTGGAAATCATCAAACTGTCCAGGAAAGCGATGGCAAGTTGCAAACATTTGGCAAAAGATGCCAGGCTTCCAAGAGAGACCCCAACTGCCCAGTGGTCATCAGAGGATGGCTCAACAAAAAAGTATTGGCTTTTTTTTTTTTTTTTCTCCCTTCAAGATAAAATAATATTCATCCTCAATCATTTTTTCCTCTTTAGGACAGCACTGGTTTGAAATTGTGGAAGAGAAGATGGTTCGTCCTCTCCAACTACTGTTTGTTCTACTATAAAGGTAAACATTTGTTATCAGCAGTAGACGTTCTCATTTGTGCTGCTGTGATGGATCACACTCACTTTGTTTACTTGTTTTGGGGCCCAAAATCAGACAGCAGGGAAGAATCGGTGCTGGGCAGCATTCCGCTGCCAAGTTACAAAATCTTATTCTGCACGCCGCGAGAATGCAAGAACAGAAAGTTTACATTCAAGGTACATTTGTTGCTTTTTTTTTTTTTAATGTATGATATGTGTTGTGATAAAAAAAAAAAGGTAAGACCTTATCAACTTATCTATGAACATGAAATGTATTTGAATTATTTTTAAAACGAACAAATGTATGGGCTGTGATATAAGCTCATCTCTTCTATTTAAAGTCTCTGTATAGAAGATGCACAGTATGTAGTGGATATCCAAAGTCAACACACCCCTGTTCAAATGCAATGTTTTTGTGATGAAAAAAAAAAAATGACAAAGATAAATGATTTCAAAACTATTTCCACCATTGATGGGACCTTTCACCTGTAAAACTCTATTGAAAAAAAAAAATAATAATAATCTTTTTAAGAGGTGAAATAAAAGTTTAAAAAGGTGTGCACACTCTCTAAGAACTGGAAATGTAGCTGTGCTCAGAATTAATTAATCACATTTTAACGTCAGAGAACGCCTGCCACCATTTAAAATGCTTCTGATTAATCCCAAATAAATTTCAGGTGTTCGAGCCCCATATAAAAGAGAGTGAACACATACCTCAGTTGTTTATTTTTATTTCACAACTCGAAAAGATTTCATTTGTGTTGTACAGGTTATAGGTCACAATGGTGGAAAACGTTTTGAAGCAATTTCTCTTGGTCTCATTCCCTTACATCGCAAAAACCTGGCATTTAATCAGGGGTGTGTAGAGTTTTCATAACCACTACATGTAACTATTTGACCTGAAAATACTATCTCATATTAACACGGGCTGTCATTGCCATGGCAACACTAGAACCGCTACAGTTTATCGCAGTGGTGGACCAATCCAGCGTCCATGTGTTGTATTTACCACAATGAATGTTTTAAATGCAACTTGCGCTTCCTTAAATTTAGAGGGTACGTTGATAAATATTCCTTACTTCTGCTTTAAATGGTCAATTTCTATAGCATGTCAAGATGAGTTTAACCTAGATATGCAGTATAAGTCACTTCCACTATACTGTATGCAACATTAACGCTGTTTGATGTTATGTATAAATAACAAAATCCTAGGTGGTGCACCAGGGGATGCGCTCTTATTATTTTAGCGCCGACACTCAGGAGGACATGCTGGGTTGGGTCCGAGCTCTCAGTCAGTCTGCTTCCATGGAGACAGACAGTTCTATGCACAGGTATGGAGGACAACCCGACAAAATAGGGATATTGTCATGCTATGCTATGGGTGAGTGATTCCCAACAACTGTGCTGTGAGAGTTTATCAAGTGCGCTGCGGGAAATTATCCAATTTCACCAAAGTGGTCTGAAAATGATTATTTATTGACTACAAATAATATATCTTTGTTCATCTATGGCAACAACATATAGTGGCGGGCACAAAATGTAAATGCTCTTGTGGTAGTCGGCAGAAGGCACAATTAATCTCTATATCCACCTGTTGCTATTCATAAAACAGAATAGTAGATTTGTGTTCAAATAAAAAGTCTCAGATTTCATATGGTGTCAGT
Source organism: Phycodurus eques (assembly GCF_024500275.1). NCBI lineage: Eukaryota > Metazoa > Chordata > Actinopteri > Syngnathiformes > Syngnathidae > Phycodurus > Phycodurus eques. The sequence continues at coordinate 6,273,613 of NC_084543.1, read as the reverse complement.
AAATTTGTGACTAAATTGAGATGAGGTCATCATTATTTCAGTATTCATACTTTTTGTGAGTCTTCTGCTAATCTAACGCATGTTTTTGGAATGTGGGATGAAGACAGAGAGAACATCATTGAGGATTCGAACCCCGAATTGTGAGGCGATGCCTCACAATTGCTGCCCATTTTTTATTTTATTTTTGTTTATTTTTTGTTTATTTGCACTAAATGAATGAATGAACTGAACTGTTGTTAAAATCAGGCTCTCAAGTAGTAGAATATTTGTCTTATTTCAAGTCAAAAGGATCAAAACTAATCTGATTACGCATAAATCAAGACTCATCACCTAAAAAGTAACTTGTTTCAAGCTAAAAACAAATTTGCTTATTACGCTGGCAATTTTTTTTCAAGTAAAAAAATAGCTTGAAACAAGTGAAAATTGTCTAAAAACAAGTTACTTTCTATGCGATGCATCTTATTTTAATTATTTTTCACTAGAAATAAGACAAATATTCTTGGTAAGATTTTGAGTTTTTGCAGCGTTTAAACATCATTTGTGTACTATTTCCCCCCTAGTTTGTCATTTCACTGTCTAATATTTGCAGGCGCTACTCAAGCTACCAAGATTTCACTCAGATAGGCGGCAGCAGTGAATCGGTGGACCTCCCAAAGTCCCCCTCGGACGAGGAGACGTGTCCAAAACCGAGACAGGTCAGCAGAACTCTAAGTGAACCGAGCCATCTGAGCGGAGGAAGAATCGTGACGTCAAACGCAGAGCAGAGAGGCAGACGTAGAGCTCAGAGGAACACAAGGTTATTATTCATGTTTGAGATCAAAGACTCTCTCCCGCTTTCAGTAATTTCATATGTTTTCCCGTCGTGCAGCCCTTCAGCTCGGACACCGAGTCCTTGGGGTCCAAACTGGGAAGGGGATTCCCTCCCCTTCATCACATCGGCGACGCATGTGGAAATCATCGCAACGGGTGCTCTGGCCTCCAGAAGTCAGCTGGGGTCGCGTCCTCACACACCCGTGGGGAGGGTTGACGTTCGACCCCGGGATGACTCGGTCTCAATGCCGGACACGCTCTACTACACGCCCGCCTCGCCCAAGACGGAGTTCAAATCCGTTCCCACCACTCCAGTCACGGAGAGGTGGCAGAAGGTCAGCAAGGTCACGATGTTACAGAATATAATTCATGTAAAAATTGAATTAATGAAGGAAAGAAGAGGGATACTTCTCCTTGTATTTATGTAACATGCTAAGAACCAATTTAGTATGCTGTAGCTTATCGTATGCTAAACACTACAGTTTAAAATGCAAGAAAATAAACTGTTGGAATTTCAGCATTGAATTATCTAACCCAACTAGCTGTATTTTCACTTGTTATTGTTTTTTTTTTTTTTTTAAATGAATTTTACGACACTTGTGTGAAAGAGTGTTAATACGTGGTTTGTTCTCAAACTATTTTAAACTGGTTAACAATGTGTAAAAAAATAAATATATAAAAAACACAACCTGGGGACAGACCAGATGACAAAATATTAAATTGATCATACAGTATTATATTTTCTGCATGACAGACTATGTACTTCAATAACTTTTTTTGTGCATAAAATATTGAATGTTCAATGAAAATGTAAAAAAAAAAAAAAAAAAAAAAGTTTAATTTTTAAAAAAGCCCTTCCTCACTTCCACCTCATTTTGTTCAGTAAGCTCAATAAAGCAGCAGTGTTGTTGGATGCACAGATCAGCCTCTGATCAGCGGCACACGCTTGAATGTTTGGTAAAGTTGCCGAAGTGCTGCCTCAACCAGTGAAAATACCAACCTTGCGGGACCTCAACGTGTATTGGTCCTTAGTCGTCATGGCAAAAGAGACACACTTTACATTTGAATTTTCGCAAATACTGTACATGTTGAAAATTGAATTAAGAATAATAGTGTTTTATTTATAATTTGATTTCAATTTCAAAAGCGGTTTATGTGACGTATGTTACATTTTAGCCTTCACCTATATATGGATCTGTGCATCATGCCCCCACTGGACGAAGACCTTTAGCAAAGGTAATTCAAAATTGAATAAAAAATGCCTGTTGACTTTTTTTGTGTACGTGAATTATGATTGATTGAATGTTGCCTCTTTCTTTAGAGCTTCTCTGCAGGGGTCCACACAGACCTGCTGCCCCCTTTGCCCCCCTCATCCAGGGGTGCAAACGCGCACCACCCCCCTCACCAGCAACACCATCACCGCAGCCACTTATCCGTCAGTATCCCAAAAATATTTCTTTTTTATGTCATCTCTGTACTGTATACACTTTTGGCATATTTTGTTTCATGGTGTGCCATGAGATTTTTCAGGTGGGAAGCACTTGGTTCACAAATGCACGTTAACTATTTAGTACAGTGGCTCCTTAAATCATCCTTGCATCGCATAGACAACTAATATATGTATAGTTATCATGAAATATTCTAACAATACGAACCAATGACGACCTAATGTCGAGTATCGATGATCTTACAGTCTCCAAAGGTTGACCCACCGCCAATCAGACCTCTGGAAAGTGACGCTGATGTAAGTAGCTACAATACGTGAGCGGTTCTTTAAGAGCAGATGAAACGTGTGTCCTTCTGAGTCCAGATCTGCTGGTTTTATTCTTTTTTTTATTTTATTTTTTTTAGGCTGTGTTGACAAGGTTATGTGGGTGCGACAAGCTTCTACAGTCTTTGTCCGTAGAACTTTCACAACTACAAATGGACAAGGTTGCCTGCACAATAATAACAATAAAAAAAGTAACCTTTACATGATAAATACTTGCTTTTTGAAAGTGAGTTTTCTCTTAATAGGATAGTGTCCAGTGTGCATTAGAGGTCTTGAGGCTGCAGCTAGAGGACTGGAGCAACCAGGGCCTCCGGGCACATGAGGACGCCCTGACCCAGAAGGCTTTGCTCCAGGAGGAACTGGTCACAATCCGAGCCAGAATGTGTGACGTGTCATTGGTGTGCAAAACGTTTTAGGGAAACAGGAAGCTGGATTGTAATAATAATTTCATTTCTCATTTATATTTTCCTCTTGTCTTCTAGGAAATGGAGGTTGTGTGGAGTCAGTATGAGAGAATGGAAAGTGAACTTTCTGTTTTTCGCTCACACTTGCAGCACATTTGTAACTTTGGGATGCCGCAGGTATGTTTGACTTCAAATTATGCAGTTTCACCATTACGGCGGTGCCTTGAGATACGAGTGACCGACTTCAGTTGTTGTTGTTTTTGCTTTGACTTGTGAGCAAAAAAAAACCAAGAAAAGGCTGTTTAGTGCCACTGGCAGTTTACGGTTACTGTCAAACTAAATATAAAACAAAGAAAATTATATTTCTATTTCAAACAACTACATTAGCTTTGCTTGAGTTAAATTTGTTCATCTTAATGCTAACAAACAATGAAAATGGCATAGATGGGCTAACGAATCGCACTGGTGCTGTGATGTTATAACCCTTTAAGTAACAGATATTTGAAAAAACATTGGAGCAGCACAGTTAGACAGATAAATATGATGGCGTATTAGCGTCGCATGGTGAGAGGGAAAAGATGATTTAAAGTCGTCATGATGACAAAGTCGACAGGATGCAATTTAAGGTCATCATTTAAAGTCACCAAATGACATGACGATCCCAATTAACATAAAATTAACATACAAATTAACAATTGAGACACGAGAGCGTATCCTGGTGTAGCAACCGAGTCCCACATGACCGCCAGTCATTAATTGTTGACGTTATGTGTTAACTCTATGTTAACTGGGATTCTCTCATCAATTGTTGACTCTAAATTCCCTCGTGATGACGATTAATCACGTCACGGCTTTTTTTTTTTTTCTTTTTTCCCCTTCTCACGAAGTGACCCTAATATGCCATCGTAGATAATATAACAAGACTCACAGGCATTAATTATTTACCCTCTGCGAAGAATGACTAATTTTACTGCGATTTACTGGGGCGCTTTTACCAGCTCCATGTATATCCGTATGTCTGTATTATACTGCCCTCAAGTGGCCAAACCAGAAGGAGTAGCACAATGCCATTGAATTGTACAATAATATATCGTGCTACTTTTCATATTAAAAACACATTGCAACCTTTTGTATTGTTTTTTTTCCTACATATATATTTTTGTTTTTTTTTAAAGTTTTTTTTATTTTTTACCTTGCTTCCAGGAGCAATCTCAGGCCCAGCGAGAACTATGGATGATGGAGGACATCCTCGCTGGGTTAAACGTAAACAGGGATCACTTCCGCTTCCTGCTGGGATTACAGAAACACCACAGTTAATATTTTCCCCTCCCTGACATTTTATCTACAGCTTAGTTTTGTCATTTTGTCAAATGAAACATAACTACAACCTTGTCCTTCTCGCATTCAGTGTTCGAGTCCTCAGGGCCGCATCCTGGATCTCCCGGTTCTCCCACAGAGATGCCTCACAGTCTGCCAATAGTAAATCCATTGTGTTTTTTTTTTTTGTCATCTTTCTAAAAATATTATAAAATTCTTACAGTGCAGTTCCACTAGTGGTACATGGGCTGCCTTTTTTTTATTAAAGAATGTTCAAACTGTGCATAATGTTACACCAACGTTTTTTTTTTTTCCTAATATGCAACAGTCCATTTGTTAGGTACAGCTGTTCACCTTATGTGCAATACTTTTTGAATCATTTTTATTTTAGTTTTTGACAACCACGCTTTTAGTTGTATAGCAGAGAAATCAACATACTGGTAATGTATGTACAGTCTTAACATAAAACAGCCAATATACAGCCAATATACTCAACGATTAAGTACAGAAATATTGGGACAAGTGTTCTTTTCAAGTGAAAACGGAATACCCCGTTGCAGTTATAATAACTTGCACTCTTCTTTTTATCCACAAAAGCATTGGCCTGGCTCACAATAAAATTAGGATATTTGACGCCCTCAAACTTCATCCCATCTTTCGATTCCAGCAAAAGATGGAACAAGAGCCACCCGTCCGTCCTCCTTTACCCCAGGAGTTACTGCAAAGCATTCAAAGCAGGAGCAAGGACCTCGGCTGGACAGAGTCACCACATGAGGTGAGGACAACGCATTTAAGAAGCAAGGTTTGACGTGTTTTATGAATCTGTTGTCGGCTTTCAGGGGATCTACACCGCTGAAAATATCCACCGAAGAGGCAAAAGTCAACCTGACCTCCTTAATGTGAAAGCACACAAGGATGCATCTGGTTTGAATTGATTCACATGTTGCATTTAAACGAATGACATTTATTAGTTGCTGTTGTTGTTTCACCATTTGTCATCCTTTGGAACTCTCTAGCGTCTCAATCAAGCACTAAGGGGATCACAGCGGATACAGCGTCCCAAACAAGCAAGGTTTGACTCCTCATTATTTCCTCTGTGCTGGTTTACTGTAGCCAATGCGCTCCAGAACACACATCCAAATATAGAAGCCACACTCCAAAACTGATTTTACCTCTTTGCTATCGCAGCCAAATGGAAATTCTTTGATTCTGTCGTCATCTCTGCAATTAGGGCATGTTGCATTGCCTATGTTGGCCGACAGGGGAAAGCAGGACCTCACACCTGTGTATATATGCACGCGTGCACAATCACATATCACATGTTCACATGTGATGATTTATCTGCACAAACAAAACAAAGTGTGATGTTCTAAGTAGTCCGCATCGCCCTTAGAAGATGAAGATGAGTGAGGAGGAGCAGATGGAGAGGATGAAGAGGAACCAGGAGAGGATGACTAATAGGAAGAAACCTCCCATCCCCTCTCCAGCTGCCAAGATACAAACCCAAACTTCAGAAATGCAAAAGGAGGTTTGTGGGTTGATCGAAGATTATTATTATTAATATTATTATTATTATTAATTAATATTTATATTTATATTTAATATTTTAATTATTAATTATATTTCATACCAGTGCAGACTCACCGGACATTTCATTAGGCACACCTGGACAATTTAACAAGAGTCAGATTAGACATGTTGCCTTTACAATGGCATTAAAAAAAAAATATATATATATATATATATATATATATACGTAGTGTGTGAAACGGCACTTTATCATACACAAAGATGTTTCTGTTCATGTATATAAGGGGACCAAAATATTACAAACACATCAGCAGCACACCGCAAATTCCAAGCACAATAATTTAAACTATACTGTAGAAACTGTATGGGTGTTTCTATGGTGTTAACCTTTTCCACATTTCTTATAAAAAAATATATATACATTATTTTTTCCCCCCTATATAATTCTACACACAGCAACCCACAATGACAACATTAAAAACAAGCTCGGCAGACTTACTGTACATATCTTTGGGCAGTTTTGCCTTTTCCCCTCCTCTCTCAGGTTCAACTGTGGGAACTTATATAGACATGCGTGTGCCTTTCCAAATCATGTCCACTCAATGAGTTTACCAATTAAGCTGTAGAAACATTTCAAAGATGATCAGTGGGTCAATTTTGACCTCCATACGATTTGAATACTATGTGATTTCTTAGATATGTATCTTTAATAAATCTGTGAAAAATCTTTAAAAAAAAAAAGTGTTTTATGTTGTCATTATGGGGTGTTGTTTGTAGAATTCTGAAGAAAAAAATCTATTTCATCCATTTTTTAATAAGGCTGTAACATAAAAAATGGAAAGAGTTCATGTTCTCCAGATGCAGAGTATATTTATGGTTTATGTATCTTCCTTAGGGCACCTTTCCTTTAAGGGTGACACGGGTGGTTACCGCTGTGCTGCCATCTTCCCTCGTGGCCCGGCGGGTTTCCGTGGAGGATCCCCCGCCCGAGCTGGACGCCCCGCTGCCAGAGCAGATCTCGTCAGAGGCGCAAGGACGAGTGGCGGAGCGGAGCAAAAAATCCAGGACAGCCAGGCCGACTCAAGCCTCAGCGGAGAAACCTCAGGAGAATCTTGTTATGAAGGCAGGCCGACTCGCATCCAGGAGCTCTGAGCCGGAGTCAGACGTGAGCAAAGCTGTTTCTGCAAAGGCCTCAAGGAAGCACGTTTGTGAGACATCAGCAGGTCAAGGAGACCGACACAGCTCGGAAATCAAGGTTATTTGAGTCGATCACTAGGTTAAACTTTAGGGCCCGACCCATATAGATTTTGTGAGGCCAATGCTGATTCTGATATTTGGCAGAATCAAATTCCGAAACCGATCAATCGGCCGATTGATTTAAAAATACACTTTGAATAAAATAACATTATTTTTTCGGTCCCTCAACTCTTACAACAACAAGAAAAATGTGAATTACAGACAGAACATTTGACTGTTTTATAATAATTTGTTTTTTACTGTAGTATTGGGCCTGACCGATTAATCAGCTGGCCACTTTAATCGATGATACTAGACCTTGTCAAAATGACAAATCTAGGCTGATTTTTTTTGCCTTTTTTGTTTTTGAATTTTTTTTTAAATATTTGTTTGAATGTCATGATCTTCGTCTTATGTTGTAATGTGATTAATTAAAATACAGCAGTCAGTCGCTCTTTGCGGGAGAGGTACCGAGCCCTGCTGCAAATAGCGAAACACCACAATTAATTGACATCCCTCTAAAAATGTTTACAATTGCCTATATTAATAGTTTAACCTGTAAATATACCACTAACTATGATCTCAAAGGAGTTTAATATCACTTGCAAATTCATATTATAACGTTACCCTTAAAAATAAATGGCTCACAGCTGATTTCATTTGGAAAAAAATATATGTGAGGGGATTAGTGTAATTTGTTACATTGTTATGATACTCATTGTAAATGCTTGAACAGGCAGATGAACGGCCCTCTTCTCCTGACCTTTGCTTGACCCCCGAGCAGCGGGAGGCCAAACTCAGACGTGTGGAACGAATACGACAGCGAGTCATACAAAGGTGCAATACCATATTGTACAAGTTGTGTTTTGTTACTTGTTGTTACGTATTATACTGTGCAAAAACCGCCACCACGAGAGAAAATAATATTTGGTGAGGATTTGGATACGAGTGCAAATACAGAAATGTATTTTTTACATGAGTCACTGACGTTAATAGGCAATAGTCCACGTCACAGAATCGTAATGACAGGAAATAACCTGTTAACTAAAGAACAGATGACATGCAATGAATTGGATTTTCACTTTTATTAACATTGCAGCTTTGGTTCATTGAAACATTTTAGTTATGTATTGTATGGTCATTACGGCATTGCTAAAACAACGTCAAAATGGTGGCCTAAGAATTTTGCACAGCACTGTTTATGTACCGTCTGTCTGTTTTAATATAGAGCCATCTTTCTTTCAGTGCCATTACGCCAATCAAGCAGGAGGGGCATCTCCGTGACACATCAGGAAAGCAAAGAGCAACATCAGGTACTTATTTAGTTTTTGTTTGTTTGTTTTTTTTGCAACTTTGTTGCAGATAAATTGCTATTCATTATCAGTATGATTGAAGGGCGGCACAGTTTAACATGTGGTTAGCATAGAGGTCCGAGGTTTGGAACTCGGACCAGTCCTGGGTGCACTTTGCCTGTCGCCCAAAATCATCCGGGATAGAAAATGTATGCATGGATGGACAATTGATTAAGGCAGCCCTCATCCGGGGGGAAAAAAAAAAAAAAGGATCTTTTTCCCCCCCCCCCTTTTATTTATGCCAACGACATATAGTGACAGGCAGAACAATTAAATGCTCTTCCACTAGATAACAGAAGGTACTATTAACCTGGGTTTCCACTTTTTGTTCCTTAGACTATGAATCTAACTGCCATATGAAGACATTCAGAACTTCCCTGAGTTACGTTCCTCCAGAGGCTCCCATCCCTGGTGCAATATCACAAGTTGAAAATAATCAAAATCAGCATGTTGACAACGCAAAGACTCCCATAAAATTCCTAAGCAGAACACAGCACAAAAGTTACAGTCACAGGGCAGGCGTTGCCACTAAAATCAAACGGCCGCCTTCGCCACATCACATCACGTCTATGACAGTCTATCAGAAAGACGCGGGCGAGGGCTTTCTTAGTTGCAAGGAGGATGACAAGCAAGAGGTTCACGAACCTGATGGTGATGAAGTTGATGACGGGAATAATCCATCTTCCGATTTGAGATCAAAGTGGTTCCTCTCCACCAACCACCGTCTTGAATTCCTACCTTTGCACATCCCCGACATTGACATCAGCACTGAGGAGACGTCACGCAAGGAGGACCGCCAACCCGCCAGCTCTGACGATGGGAACGACTCCAGTATGATGTCATCGGCAGTCAGTCAGAGCTTAGAGAAAATGAAAGAAAACCACTCGCTGTTCTATAAGATCGCTTGCGACATCAGCATCTCAGACACGGACATAACCAAGAAAGAGAATTCCCGAGAGGAGCTCGTCATCACCGAATGTGTGGTCAGAAGCGCATCGGATCAGGAGAGCGAGAACTTCAGCCGCAAGTTGCCATCCGATACAGAACTAGTGGATGCACTCAGGTCGTACATTGAAGAAACAAAACACGGAGCTCCACCTCAAGACACAGCTTACCATCAGGCCTTAGACTGTGACAGAGAGGGGAACGGCGGGACCAAAAAGTCTGAGGAAAGGAGTTCGGGCCAAGACAGATGCAAGGAGAATAAAGACACAGCAGGGGACCAGGAAAACTTGAAAACTTCATTTAGTTCCGGCCACCGGGACAAGGGTGTCGGTCGGAGGGACTCTTACCAAAAAGCAAAAGTAACTGTTTTCAGGACCAGTTTGTAAGAGGAATAACTGCTTTTATATCCTTACTTGTTAAAAGTCGGGAAATGAAAAATGACAAAAATAGAAGTATACTCGGAGTCCATATCTGTCCATCATTGGACACACATTATTAGACTTTCAACTTTTTTAACAAAAGTAGTGCAAAGGTCTTGGGCCACCATTAGATTTGTTTTAGCAATTATATAATGACCAATAGGGCACGTGGTGCCTGGAGATACGAGTTTAAATTGTTTCGTGAACACCCTCGTAACTTAAAGCGCTTATTTCTCAAATCATCTTTCCCCATTGCAAAGGATGGAAATGGCATTAATCCGTTCCAGCCCCCCCCCCCCAAAAAAAAAAAAAACAACAACAAAGAAATGTGTAATGTGTGTTTATTTAACTAAGAATAGCACTCTATAATATTGTACCTTATAAAATCATATAGTAATGACATCATAAAATGAAAAAGAATTAGCTCAATTCAGTGACCACTGTGCTACTCCTTTTGGTGTGCCCGCCTGAGCAGTATAAGTCCAAAGGGTACAAAACCTGTACTCGAACTCTTGAGGGTATACTGGCTTATTAACAATTCATTGAAGCCTACCCCAGTTTTTTTTTCTTTTATTTTTCTGAGAGTAAAAAGACAAGTTTGTAAAATATCTCCATTATACATGCAAGATGCACACAAGCAAATTGCTCTTGGCATGCAGTCACTCTGAGGATAACACTTCTAACATCAAGGAAGATGATTGGATGGATAACATTGTTGGCGTTTGACAAAGTGTGCTATTGTGTTTTGTATCTTAAACATCCTTATTAATAAAGATGCCGTGCTGCACATGGAAAGCCCCTCCAGCTCGTCATTCATTTGCAAATTAGATATCTTTGTATTTTTGATTTTTTTCAAAGGACGTCCCCGGGTGCTGCCGCTGCTCCGTGAAAAGACCTGACGCAGAAATTAGACGGAGCCCCACTTAAAAAAAAAAAAAAAAAAAAAAAAAAAAGCCTTTGTCACTTTAAATTCTTGCCGAGTCTTAGTCGATGACATCATTGTCTGCGAGCACATTACATCATCCCTTCCCGGGCTTGCGCTCTTAAAGACAGCAGCACCTTATGTTTACCCAGCCGCACACATAAAGCCACACACAAATGACAACAACATCAGCATATTACGAGCAGGCGTGAAGTTATTATTAGATTGCATGAATGGGCTGGGATGTCTTGACATACGATTCAAACATTATGGCTCTCTATTGGATTGCTTCTGTTATGCACATTATCCGTCATCGAGTTTTAATGGGGTTGTGCACAGGGCGCCGCACTGCAATGCATGATGGTCTGTTTGCAAATATCATGTCTGTCACTCACTTTGCCTCTTTCTTTCTATCTTCCTTTCTTTCTTTCTTTTTTCGCTCGCGCTTCTCGCCGCATCATCAGCACCGGCGTGCGCGTGATTGGTCCACGCGTGCGCGCGCATAAATCGCAGAAATGCGGAGAATGCTGAGAGAATGTTTCTTTAAGACCCATTACCTCCCAATCCCACCGAGGGGAGGGTGTCTGTGCTAAAGTGGCGTAACGTCACTCTCCCTCGCTCTCTCTCTCTCTCTCTCTCTCTCCCCACTCCTCTTCCTCGTCGTCGTTTAGGCTACATGTGGGGAAAAAAAGAGATGGGGAGGGGGGAGGGGGGGGATACTCACATACACACACATTAGGAAGAGGAGTGGGGCTTTTCTCGGATCCGGATGAGGGTTGCCGACCCACGCACAAATGGACCCGAGGACTATTTAACGCCAAACATACAGACGCTCAAGGCTAAGCCACGACGGCTATGGTAAGGATGCAACTTTGCAGCGAGAGACAAAACAATGGATGCATGCACACCCAAAAAAAAAAAAAAAAAAAAAAAAATAGAAATGCAATTCCTTATAGCGTGCGTGCGTGCGTGCGCGCGCGTGTGTGTGCGTGCGTGCGTGCGCTGTCATCAAGCCACTGACAGGTGTGTTGTGTGCACGCTTTATTTACTGTGTGTGCAGCCAGTCAAAGCTACTTAAACGATAACATGGCCACTTATAACAATCGTGCTAGGAGTGGACCCTGCTTGGAAGCCTTTGCAGCGTTAAAGGCTGGAGATGTTTAAAATACACAATGAGTAATTATGTGAGGGCCTTTGGTGAAAAGGAAATTGCAATTTCGTTTTCATGCATCTATTTTTTTTTTTTTTTTGGGTGCACCTCGTGACGTGCGCGCTGCAGGATGCAGGGCGCGTATAGCATGCATTGTTTTATCGTGTCATGTTTGCCATAAAAGGCTCTTTTAAACGCCACCACACACATTGGATGTTTTATTAGAAGAATGCATTCGAGGGCTGCTTCCTTCCATCTAACCATCCAACACTGGTGATCATGGTCGACTTGTCATCTCTTCATTTTCCCGTTAGTGCATGGTCGTGGATTCCAATTGGGGGGGGGGGGAGAAAAAGGAAAAAAAAAGGCGTGTTTGGTTCGGTTCCGCGTTTTCCTCCCCGCAAAGCAGCTGCCGACAATCACTTATCGATTCCAATGACGCGTTTCTTCACCCACGGGTGGAGGCAGCGGGGGTGGAGTAGGGGTGCCGTTTAATGGCACTGGAAGTGGACTGAGGGGTGAGTTGTTGTGCCTTCAGTGGGAAGGTGCTTTTACATTTAGTCGAGTTGCAGGTATCATTTCATCTGGGCATCTTGTATCCTGTGAGAGATTGTAACCCCCCCAATCACCCCCACCCTAATATTTACTCAGCACCCCCACCACCTGTGTCTTGTATAATTTTCCCAAACAAACATTTCCCTATACAGCATTTTCTTATAATTTTCACTCAGTGATTCTAATAGTACTGGACAATAAGTAGTGTATGTGCACACTCCTCCAGTGCTACATCATGAATTTCAATTTGGGTGACACTTGCTCAAACGATAACAATACTGTAACGTGATTATGTACGCAAACAAAACAAAAACAAAAGTACAGAATTGGAGATTTCCACACGGGTGGCACCCTCAAATGTTCAGCTTTTGCAACTTTAACAACTACATACTGTACCGTAGCCGGAGCCCAAATGGATAACTGCATGATGTTGTCATCGGGCAGCATCCTCAGGTCTCCCAAACCATCACTTTTATTTTTTGGATGTTTGCCGAGCCATTTACATTGCATCGTCAAAGAGAGCGAGCCATTTTCAAAACGTATGATTGGTCAATAATTTGTTTAAAAAAAAAAAAAAGTACAGTTATGTACAATAAAGGTAGGCCTTGTTAATGCACATTCAAGTATTGGGGGGCATACATTTCCGCTGGCTGTCATTCCTCATGGTAATCTAAACTGGTGATTCCCAACCAGGGTGTCATGAGAGATCATCAGACATGCCACTAAAAACGGTTGCTTAATTGAGCCGAAAAAATATGTATTTTTCCTCATTATCTTATTCATCATCTTCATCGTACTTCATTTATCTATGCCAGCGATGTATATGTATAGTGGCAGGCAAGACAATCAAATGCTCTGGCAAAATAACTTGCTAGGGCCTCTCTTCCAGTCAAATGTGACAATCTTAGGGGGAGGGATGTAAGGACATACTCATATGCACATGCCTCAAACCTCCTAGACCTTGAGAGATGGCTTTTCTATTTTTGATGGTCTAGAATTTGGACGGGATTTTCCACAAAGGAATGAGATGCAAACAAACCACTGACTGTGGACCCAAAGAATCCGGTCACCGATGTTGTGCCATGCGCCTGTTCAAATGCTGCATGGTTTCTCCGATGTAGAGGTCATTGCACTCTTCACTACGCTGCACTGCACAAGCAACATTGTTGAGTTTGCTTCTCGGGATTCTGTCTTTCGGGTAAACCAATGGGTTTCAAATGCATTGGTATGTTGTGTTCGAAGAAAATCGACCACGGATAAGCGAAAGAAAATCGATGGATGGATGGATGGATGGATGGATGGATGGTCTTAGTAAACTAAAGATTCAGGTGGCAGACCAAGAGGTCTAGAGACCAACCCTTAATTGATTAATTGCTAAATTCAGAGGTGTGTAACGCGACCTTTGTCTGTACATTGTCTCTGATTAGATCCAGCTGCGATTTTACAATTTTTCCTTTGGAACAACTCCCAACGCAAACGTCCCATGTCCTGCTTCCAGGCAAGAATAAAGTAAGTAAACGCAGCCAGCGCAAACTCTGTTTTGCATCAGTGACCATCCATCAGTAGAGTTTATTTACTGGGACACACAGTGAGGATGCAAAGTGCTATTAGCCAGCTCACCAGCATGAGGAGCCAATTCAAAGATGTATCTTTGGTTACCAATGAACAGTTTTGGTGCTCGGATGTTGGCTGGTGACCAGTTCAGGGTTTGCCCAGCCTCTCGCCCAATGTCAGCTGGGATAGGCTCCAGCTCATCCGCGACCATAGTCAGGCTAAGCGGCATAGAAGATGGATGGTTGTCCACATTTGATTAACAACCTATCTTTTTTTTTAATTATTATTTTGTTTGTTTACTACCAGTTTCTGCTCAACATGTTGGATTTTGCGGGACCACGAAAAGCCCAGCCTGTATAAGTACAGCAGTCTTGTGGATGAGACAGTGAACAATAAGAGAGGGAAGAATAACACAGTGCACTCTATTAATGTGCAATCCATTGCATTTTTGGACGCGGATTCACATAGTGACACAGAGGCCATAATCAGCGAGAGAGGAAATTCAAGATTGGACCGATACGCAGTACTGTAAGTCACAACAGCAACGCTGATTAAATGAAGATAAGTGGAGTGAGATTGCATTTCCAAAGCCCTTATGTTAGTTTTTTTTCACTTCTTGTCAAGAGGGAAATGGGAAGATCAATACCATTCTAATGTCTCGCCACAGCTAATATGCAGTACGAGGCTAAGTTAGCCTAGCTTAGCCCAAAAAGGCACAGTTGAAGAAACGGACACAGCATTACATAAGGTGTACAATCTAATGATATCAAAATACGAGAGTTGTAAGAAAAAAGATAATGAATCATTTAAATTAGTACTGTTTGCATGTAATAATAATTATTTTTCAGAGCTGCAATGCATCATAGTGAGCTGCACATACACTACTCTACATGAAATGGGCAAAATGTTGGAAAAACCCTCTCATTAATGTGCACGACAGTCCTACAATACTGAAAACCACACACAATAATAAACGTTAAATTAACACTGAATAAAAATGAACATTATTATATTTTCAAAGTCTCTGTAAAGTGAAAATTCATGTCTTCTAAATTTGAGACACCACAGAGAAGAGTGTTGTTAACAACCTTGCCAAGTTTTAATGATTGACAACGATATAAAATAAGGCTTCAAAATGGTGAAAAATGAAGACATTCTCTCTGTTCTCGAATGCGTGCACGCGTGGCCAACAACGAGGCGCTCTACAGCGGCCAAGCCAACAGACTATCTGAAGCTTTTAATAGTGGGAGAGGGACGACTCATGCTGCACGCTCAAAATGTGAGACTGGGCGCAGTTTTAGCCAGGCCCCAAAAAAATCTGGGAATCAGAATGGTGGAAAACGGTTTAACGTTACAGCTCCACAAATGAGTACTACATCGTTCTCAGTCTTTGCACGTTTTTATCGATTACATTCAGGCATGTACTCTGAATTCACTTCACAGGGTCTTAAAGGTCATAGTTATTGGTACAGATTTTCAGGTGCACCTGAGGCTCTGAAACGGAACCAATATCACTAAATGTTTGTACATGATCTTTGTAGCATGTTGTTTTACTCATGTAAGAAATGTCTGACGCCATGCATCTTTTTTTTTTTTGCAGCTATTGCACTCTGCTGTGAGAAGTGCTACCTTGTGGACGCAGTCAAGGAGCACATCCACTCCTCTATCCCAATCTCCCGCCACACACTCTCCCCATACTCGCCCTCCACCTGTTCCAGCCACGCACAGAATGGCTTTTCCTTAGAAGCAGCCCTCCCTTTGAGCTCATAAACATTCTGATCACTTACCATGCAGATTGGGACT
Source organism: Phycodurus eques (assembly GCF_024500275.1). Classification (NCBI taxonomy): domain Eukaryota; kingdom Metazoa; phylum Chordata; class Actinopteri; order Syngnathiformes; family Syngnathidae; genus Phycodurus; species Phycodurus eques. Next base: position 6,257,845 of record NC_084543.1, on the reverse strand, counting down.
TTTTGAAGAACGAACAGGGCCAGAGGTGCAGGTGTGAGGCCTGAGGCGTGGAAGAAAAGGCAATAAAAACAGGAAAATATGCTCACCAAAGGGATTATATGTCTCCAGAAATGTAAAGTTTTACATTTTGAGCATCAAACTGTATTTGTACGTACAATCTCGTAAAAATACAAGACTTTTTTTCTGCAAGTCTCCAGTAGTTGACATTCACTCACCGGTCTCATGATGATGTGCGAAGTGATGCCCACCATTTCTGAGGATGGGCGAAGCGGCACGTCAGGGGGCTCCCCCTCTCCTGCCGGGACTGGGGTGGGAGGCCCCGGCGGTGCCACGGGAGGCGGCGGAGGAGGAGGAGGCTTTGGCGGGAGGGATATCCGAGGCGGGGGAGACGAAGGAGGCAGCACGGGGAATCTGGAGTCTCTGATGGTCAACATGCTGACGGAGCGGGAGAGGCTGCTAGAGAACCTGAGGGAGACGCAGGAGAGTCTGGGAACGGCGCAGCTACGCCTACGAGAGCTCAGCCACGAGAAGGAGTCCCTTCAGAGGCAACTCTCCATTGCCCTGCCACAGGTACATCAGTGTGTGTGTATAAACATACAGTAAATGTGTAAACACAAGGAATAGGCCTTGCAAAAGCAATCATTTAGCCACACACCGGTCCACTTCAGTGGTGGTCGCAACTGCTGTGATAAACTACATACAATCTGTAATGAAGCACAGTCAAATGCATTATACACACACACACACACACACATGCATTTCTCACTTTCTGACTACTTCACAATAAGAGCATCCGGATAGTCGCCAAACATTACAGCAGCAGCTGAATAATACGCATAATATTTCCCTATCCCTCAGAAAGGGTTTTCAGTGGAGGGGTGACATTGTAACATGGAGCAGGGCATAGTTAAAGCCTCACGTTGTTGACAGGCTTTATTTTCCTTGCCCAAAAAGGTTTATTACGACTACAGCAGGTTTACATTTCCGGGGTCAAAGGTCGATTTGGCCCAGCTTCACAGCGGCTACTAGTTCTGTTCAGCTCGGTTGCAAGTGTACTGTGCGGATGCCATTTGGGTGACGCAAACCACCGCCGGTCGGACGGTATATCTGTGATTAATACATCACAGCATCCCATCGCAAACCCCTGAATTAACACGCAAATCAGTCGGAAGGTTCAGATGTCACCCCCTTTACTGGACGGGTGCGTATTTGCATCGCACGTGGAGATTGTTATGATGCTCACTTAACTTGTCCTCTTTTTATTTGTTGGGATTTGATATTGAGAGCACACACACATTTACTGCAGTGTACTATACAATATATGACTCATGAGCACCAAAAAATGAGTAATAAGTAATATATTGACAAAGTACACAGAATTGGTTAGTTGTATTATGTGACACATGTGCAATGATATCATGGTATTGTAGGTAGATTGTAGCTAATCACTTCTTTTTCTTTTGTGGGAGTGTGACATTATTCTGGCTTAGCCATGACATATTCACTTTTCGATACATAATCTTGATTTGAATCTTGCCGAAAACGTCCAATAATTTGGAACTGATCAGTGTTGGGGCTGTGAAAAAGTGTAGCATTTTAAAATGACCTTTTTAAAAGGAGAATTAAACATGAAAACTAAAACTCTCATTAGGTTGTGCAAGTGTTAATTAGATATATGTGTACGTTTTTGTGTCAGTGCAGTAAATTAAGCGAGCGCCCTGTGAGGTAACTGTTGCTGCCGCGTCGTATCACAGTGGAGTGGTGTATGAGTACTTGGCTGTGAAGTGAGCTCATGAGACGGTAAGCCTTTGCAGTGACAGTTCAAGCGGCAGCGAGCAGCACACTAAGAGAATGCAAAAATCCTCCTTCCGCACCCTCGCTAATGTTTCTTCTACTGTTAGCTAGAGCAGGTTCGTGTTGACATCGTGGCTGAAAGTCCCTCGCTGATTTCCACTTGTTGTGTCATCAGGTGTCGGTGATAAATAACGCCGCAAGATATCTGCTAAATGGTGGGAATGAATACTTGATAGTCTAGGAATCCTCTTTAGTATACTGGGAGGATTTGCTGATTAATAATGAGTGTTATTTGAGGATTTCTTCCTCCAGCTATGATGAACAGCTTTGGCGTTTTCCTCCGGGATCAATCCCCACTTCTGACAGTGTGTGAGGCGTCTACAGGCATGTTTACTTTGCTGTCGCACTCTGCTGTCTTCTCGGCTGTACTGCTGAGAATCCCGCCAGGATCCACAGAGGAAAATGTGTGTGAGCACAAGATAGCTTAATGGAGATTCTTCATCTGCGAGTTGTGGAGAGATAGTCGCATAGTCTTTAATTAAAGAGTTCAAACGCAAAAGCAGACAGCTACAGTTTTTGGGAATTTAGTAAAATTACTTAATTTATTTCTGCTTTCCAGGTGAAAGCTAATCATTTGTATTTTAGGTATTCACGTTATTATAAATGAAGCAATTAAGAGGCTTTTTTGGGGGGGAACCTTTATGTAAATAAGTACAAAGAGGTCTTTGATGTCATTTCATCGCAAACAGTAGTAAATATATTAAAAAAAGAATCTGCCTTAATAAAGATAATTATACATCGTGCTGATTGACACTGTCGGAAAGGTATTAATGGAGTTATAAATCGATTATATTTGTGAGTAATACTCAACAAATGAAACATTGATTTAATTGGATGAATTTTCTTGTCACTGTTTTGTTATTGGTAATTAAACACAAGACATGGGCAATTCGTTTACCAAAATGCAATGGATTGGAACTGGTTGACAGGAAATTAGTAACTCAAGTAGATTTTGACCCCGTGAGTCTCTCTGTGCGGTGGATGTGGACAAATGATCGACAAGCTTATTCAGTCACTACGTTCTCTCACTGGCTTTTCTTACTCCGCCCTGCCCAGTTGTAAAATAATAATTACAATTAAATTACAGCCATTAGATGGCGTGAGAGAGGTGTAATTTGTTTCAAAAGATCATTTTAATAATATTCTACTGTCAGGTCATACTAACAGTTTTAACGTGATTAAAAAAAATCATTTTTCCCCCAACTGCAAATTACACCTTTAAGCTTCTCATTAGGTATAGTAAATGTCTGCTCCACTTCTTTGTCCTCTGTGCAGGCCATTCTTGTTGGAAAGAATTGATTTAAACAATAAAACAATTTAAATAATGATTTAAACTAAAATGGACATACCGGTACTCTCAGAGGCAAACATATTACTTCAAAAGCTATAAACTGTATTTTGTCACTTTTCATACAAAAGAGAGCTAGCTGAAATCACCTCCAGCATTTTTACGATTTATCACAGGTCGAGCAGCGGATTACGTTTGCACGCACGTACAAAGAGATAGCGTGAGATGGAAAAAGACAAAAAAGAACAAGAAAGGCCAACTGGGATGCTGACCGCCATCCAAACCAGAAACAATCCCAAAGACCCACTGTGTCGCCATCTGCATCCACCTCTCTTTGGCTCTTTTCTCATTGAGCCATCGCTTCTGTCTAATCTTTCCAAGCACAAAGGCAGGAACTGAAAACGTCCTTGTTATAGTCAGATTTATTTATTTATTTCTGTAGTTATTTGTCACAGAGACATCGCTATATAGAGAGAGACTCATTAACCAAACTGAATTAAAATACATTGTGGACGCACAAATTTGCTATGGTTTTGTTTTGCATGATAAGGACTACGTCCTCTTTCAAAGCTGCAAAATGTGTCCTCAGTGGTGTTGTAAAATGACACATCAACACTATGCTTGTCGGGTTTTTATATGAGGTGGGGGTTGGGGGGGGGTCTCTTGTGCATTCCGGTGTAGGGCCATATGTGTAACTGAGTGATGTAATGCATCCATGTGCTCACAAGACGAGTGGCGGTGGAAAGTGTATCAGTGATTTGCATGATTATTATGTCGTTGTACATCGCAGCTGGGCTTCTATTGTGGATCTTATGTTTCTGTGTAAATCTGTTATTCTCACAGCATCTGAATTCTATTTTTATGTTTGGCTTCGCTTGTTTTCATCCCCCAAAACACACATGCGTGCTCTAAACGACGCGCCGTTTAAAAGGTTTGTTTTGTTGGCCCTTGAATGCATCTCTTGCGTTCTGCAGGAGTTTGCTGTGTTGACGAAAGAGCTCAACGTTTGCCGGGAGCAGCTTCTGGAGAGGGAGGAGGAGATTGCTGAGCTCAAGGCGGAGAGAAACAACACACGTGTAAGATGTTTAGCGGCCATTTTTCCCCATTAGCACGTTGACAGCCACAGTGTTATCTCCCTCACCCTTTGCGGTCGTACATGTGGGCGTGACACTAATTCACTTTGCTGCCGCTCTTCGTTTTTCTACTCCATATGTTATCCGTATCTGTCCTCTATCTTCTCCCCTCCTAACCATCCCGTCTGCACACAACCGGCTCGCTCCGACAGTTGTTGCTGGAGCACCTGGAGTGTCTGGTGTCCCGTCACGAGCGCAGTCTGAGGATGACGGTGGTCAAGAGGCAAGCCCAGTCACCGGCGGGAGTGTCCAGTGAGGTGGAAGTCCTCAAGGCCCTCAAGTCTCTCTTTGAGCACCACAAAGCTCTGGATGAGAAGGTGGCTCAAAACTTTTAAGATTTATAGTTACGGTATCACACTACAAAATAATAATAATAATAATAATAATAATGATAATAATAATAATAAAAAATGCAGTATTTCTTATTTCTCACTCCTAATACAGTGGTTCCTTGAGATGAATTTGTACCGTTTGACTGTACGGCTCCTTCTGGTGTGTGTGCCTTGGCCACCTGGGGGCCGTTTAATACAGAAATACGGATATATATATAGAGACGGTCACAACTCAGCTCAGTAAGCTGCAGTAATATTAGACGTTTTTACCAGAGGATAAAGAATATATGCCTGTGAGTGTTGTTATAGTGTATGTTTACATGTGCTGCTTCACCATTTGTGTTCAAATATCCATCGCTTGAAGGGGTACAACGCCAACACACAGATGCTATTCGTTAGCCTGTTTATGGCATTTTGAATTGTTTGTTAGGATTAAGCAAACCGGATTTTCCTAACGCAAAGGAAGCCAAAATGTGGCTGTTTGAATTACACGTGTTATTTTCTTTGTTTTATGTTTACTTTGACAATAAACTTCAACTGAGCGTGACAGCAAACAGCAGGAAGCCTCTCTTTTGATGAATTAGTCAATATTTGCCAAAGTGCCGCTTACGGTGACGCGAGTTGAAGTCGGTTCACTGCCACAATTCAAGTGCTCGTATCTCAAGTTTGTGCTCGCAAGTCAAAAAATAGACCGAATGACAGCTCGGATCTCAAAATTCTTAAGTCAGTTCACTCGGATCTCCAGGCACCACTGTCATAGGAAGTTGCCGGAAAGTTTGGGTGTCGACATGTATTTTAGGAACTTAGGAAGGGTTAGTTTGATGGTTTGGGTTAGACCAAGTGTGTCAAACCAGTGGCTACATACTGTACAATTTGAACTCAAGTGAAACAGAACAGTTAAATAATTTCATAAATCCCTTTTTTTTTTTTTTTTTTTTTATTTTTGTATTATTTTGTGTTATTTTTCTGTTCACTTTGGCAAAACATTTAGTCAAGATGGAACTGGAACGGGATATCACATTATGATTAGAACAGATGTACAAATAATGATCGAAAATTGTATATATAAAGTTGTACTGATGATCATAAGATAGATAAAATTGCTTTTTTGTGTCTTTTATATCATTTTCCAAAATTCATCCCACGGGCCAGATTGGACCCACTGGTGGGCCGATTTTGGCCCATTGGCCGTGTGCTTGACACCTCTGGTTTAGACTCTGAGCATACATTGAAAGTGGAAATTACAAATGATTTTGTTTAGGACTTTTGAACAACAAAAACGTAAATATGAAAAGACTACTTCTTAGTTGCATGAGAAAAGATTTGCTGGTGTGCGGAATGCAATGTTATCTGGATCGCCAATTTTCTTTAGTCTTTCTTAATCTAACACTTTTCAGAGAAAAGCAAATGAATGAGCCCACATTTAGACATATTTGGCACCATCCTTGTCCTCTCTTGCAGGTTCGAGAGCGTCTGCGAGTGGCCCTCGAGAGGGTGTCCATGTTGGAGGATCAACTAGCAGCGTCTTCTCAAGAGGTAAAGTTGTATCAATTTGCCTCCCTAACAAATACATGCTCCCCAGTGACAAACTAATGTTTAATGGTGCTCTCTGTTGGCCTGCTTTGTGTCCCTCTTTCTAGGTAATCTCTTTAAGAGACCAAATTAAAAGGCGTCAACAAGGGGTGGACGGCGGGAAAGATGTAAGGGAGGGTTTTATGGATGTTGGTTCCAGTTGTTTTGTTTTTGTGTACGTGTTAGCGACCAGAGGTCAAGTAGAAAAGTAGATGTATGGGTATCATGAGTGTGATTTCTACTTTTGTGAAATCTTGCATTGCCGCAACCTTCCTCGCTCACAAAATTCTAATGTTTTTTTTAAATTACTGTCGCCACCTCAGCGACTACCCAACGGTCCCGCCTCTGGCCTGGAGGACAGCGAGCTGGAAAGACAGCGGGAAGTAGAAATAGAGCGTCAGCGAGCCGAACTCTCCCAGCTAAGAGAGAGGCTGGCCCTCATGTGCCGGCAGGTGAGTGGGAGCGGTTTCCCCCCTTACAATGCGTTTCACAAAGCAAATTCTTGATTTGCACACGGTGGATGTCAAAAAGGTCTACAAAGTTCAACAAAGTGAACTGATTTGGGAAATAAAACCTTTGGGGTGGCCTGGACGAAGGAGTTATGGGGTCCTGCATTTAGTACCGGAACCAAAATAAAAGGAGAGACTGTTGGGGTTAAATTCAGTCAATTTCATGAATGAAATGTTAGAATGTATGTTGTAAATGTAGGTCAGAGGTTCTGATAGTGTGAGCCACCACTGCCTCAAGGTGACTCTGCATAGGAGGTGCTTTCGCAATCTAAAGGATTTTGCACACTTACAACATCCTATGGTCAAATTGTGCAAAGTCATAGCATAAAATGCCGTACATAAAGAAATGCTAGAATAATGTCCTAAATAAAAAGGATACATATACTGTGAAACAAATACTGCTTTTCATTTTCAAGAAATTATGACTGTACATTACTCTCAAGTCAGCATGTTAAGTTTATGTCACTTTGGCTTTTTAAGAGCATTACTAAGACTCGATGGCTATTTGTGATGAATCACTGTCACTATTTATTTACACTCGCTGCTGTGGGAGTGAAAACTGACTCACTTGGGTTGTCGTCCTGCGTCCCTTTGTGGCATCTCGTCAGGTTGGCGAAATAGAGGAACAGCTTGCGTCCGCCAGGAGGGAGGTGACAAAGTCGGAGGAGGCCAATCAGAAGCTCCAACGGGAAGTGAAAGAGGTCTGTTGGGCCAATCTGTCCTTTGCTGGCCAAAACCCTGAGCTCCTTTCACTCCGGGGGCTTCCAGTGAAGATCTGAACGCAATTGGCAGACAGTATGTCATTGAGTATATCATTTTAAGGGTCATGTCACACCTTAAAAGGAGACATTGTCCATTTTATTCCCCCAAAATATTTGCCTGTTGTCTTAACAATGTGTGGAATTAAACAACCAATCAAGCCTTTTGTCATCTGCCTACTTCTGAGATACTGTCGAGTACACTGGAAATTCAGTGACGTAAGACAAACTAATGAAACCGATAGATTTTTCACAGATATCCGAGAACTTCTCAGTGCCTTTGTGAAAAAATCTCTTCCTCTTTCAGGCCCTTTGCCAAAGAGAGGACATGGAGGAACGGATTACAACACTAGAACGCAGGTAACCAATTTCAAGGGTAATTGCACATATTATTAGAAAACTCACAACATTATATGCAGTCTGTATTAGTTTCCTGTTCAATGGATAAAAGTGGAATAAAATATGCATCTTGTCCTCGCATTGAGGTGTTTGATGGAGTTTAGGTATTTACACTAAACTTGTGCATAGGAGTATAGTCGCGCTGAAACAGAACAGTACCTTTGTTAAACTGTTTCCACGAAATTGGAAGCATTGAATTGTCTAAAATGTCTTGGGCGGATCAATGATTAGGATGAGGACGAGGTGCATCTCAATACTTTGGTTACAATATCATCTGGTGTGGTGTGAAGGTACCTCAGCGCTCAAAGGGAAGCTACTTCCCTCCATGATATCAAGGACAAGCTCGAAAACGATCTGGCCAGCAAGGAGTCCCTCCATAGGCAGAGTGAAGAGAAAAACAGGCAACTGCAGGAGCGTTTGGATGAAGCCAAGCAGAAGCTCCAGCAAACCTTGCAACGAGCTGAGACGCTGCCTGAGATCGAAGCGCAGCTCGCACAAAGGGTTGCTGCTCTCAACAAGGTACAGAGGAACAAACCTTACATTTAAACGGCTCTTAGGTATTTCTCTCATAGCTTTTGGTAGTTGATCAAACTGTTGTAGAAAAAAAAAGTGTACAACTGGGGTTATATCCTCAAAAGTGAAGCTTTTGTACCTTTGAAACTCGATTTTTACGCCTTGGGAATGCATGATTTTCTGACTGACGGTTTCTTTTCTTTTAGGCAGAAGAGCGCCATGGTAACTTTGAGGAGCGACTACGGCAAATGGAAGCTCAGCTTGAAGAGAAGAACCAAGAGCTACAGAGGGTAAACATCATCGAGCTTCCTCGGTTTTTAAGGCAATCAAAAATCGTCTCCTGTCCAGCAACGTGCAGTTTCCACTTGCTCCATTCAGGCGAGGCAGAGGGAAAAAATGAATGACGAACACAACAAACGACTCTCAGATACCGTCGACAAACTTCTGTCCGAGTCCAACGAGAGACTTCAGCTGCATCTTAAAGAGAGGATGGCAGCACTGGAAGAAAAGGTAACCTCGTCAACTCATTAAAGGTTCGGTGGCATTAACAAGTACCTAATATATATTTCATTTCTTCTTTTCTAGAATGCTCTCTCTGAAGAACTGGCCAATATGAAAAAAATCCAGGATGACCTTCTTGCTAACAAGGTATTCAGCTGTCAAGTTGAGGTGTTTTCCTCATGCTAACCAGTCTTTAAACATTCTCGCTGAGGAAAACACAAATTTACAAGGTGACATCTACTCCTTTTCCTTTTGTATTCCAGGAGCAGCTCATCGCTGAGCTGGAACGGATCCAACTTGAGCTGGACCAGCTGAGGGGCAGGCCTGGCTCATCTTATTCCAGGTTTGTCATAATGAACCATAAAAAGACTTGATGTATACCACGCTCAGTCACGACCAGATAAAGAAAAATATCGTCCGAGTGGCTAGAAGCATTGTCATTTACGTGTATGATGGACTAAGCAAATTCTGTTTGTCACTGTAGGGCGGGCAGCGTGAGCTCACTTCCATCCACCTTGTTTCGAAGATCTCTCCCAGGGAGCGCCTCAGAGCTGCGGTACCCGCAGGGCGGCGGCTCCCTCCCGGCTGGCTACAGCAGCTCCTCCGGTGGGGTGGTGGTCAGGCGGAGTCACCGTGGCCGCTGGGGCCAAGCTCGGGACGACTGTAACAAGGTGGTCATCTCATGCTGAGACGATGACGCATCGGTTCTTCCAACCCATCGCTTCATATGTTCCTTTTATATGTTACCTCCTTGCAGTACGGTGAATGGGATAGTGGCACTATGATGGGTCCAGGGTTTGAGGGCGTGGAGGGAGTCTGCTCTGATGACGAAGATGACAGGGAGACTCTATTTGGGTCAGAGCTGCTATCGCCTAGCGGGCAGACAGACGTACAGACTTTAGCTATTATGCTACAGGAGCAACTGGAGGCCATCAACAAGGAGATTAAGTATGCAATCTTAATTGCCGTTAAGGGGAATGATTTGAGATACTGATGCTATTTAGGGACATGTTTTAATTGCTCTTTCTGATTGTCCTCTCAGACTCATCCAGGAGGAAAAGGAGAGCACAGAATTGAGGGCGGAAGAGATTGAGAGTCGGGTTAGCAGCGTGGCACTGGACGCACCCACAATTCCGTCCTCTTCACTGGGAGGCCGAGACAGTGTTGGTCGGGGATACATGACCCCCTCCATCACCTCCTCTACATTGGCGTCTCCCTCACCCCCCAGTTCTGGCCACTCCACCCCCCGCCTGCCACATTCTCCTGCAAGGGAGAATGAGAGACAGGTAAAAAAAAAGGCTGTCTCATTTGCCTTTTTACAAAGACAATCCATTGGCTAGCACTTCTGTGTAAAATCGAATGAACTCTTGACCCCATACAGAACAGCAAAGATGGTGAAGAGTGTCGAGCGCTAGCCTTGATCGATTCCAACCCTCCCGCTGTCCCTCGAGCCCTCCGACTTGACCGGATGACACACACTCACCCAGGAGCGGGCCTCGATGACCACAGGGAATTTCGCAGGTATAAGAAATTTGGAATCTGAGATGCTTGGCTGCCAAAAAGCCAGAATGTGGTGGGTTCCTCCTTTCACACCGTTCACGCGTTTATCCTTAGTCTGTCTGCTGACGGGGCCATCACCGCGAGCCAGGATTCCCTCCACAAAGCTAGCAAAAAGAAAAGCATTAAGTCCTCCATTGGCCGTCTCTTTGGAAAAAAGGAAAAGGGGAGGATCGGTGCACCTGGACGCGAGTCTACCTCTTTGGGCGAGTGTCTTCATTGAAAGCATTTTGCCTGGCGTTTTCTTGTGCTCTGGTCTTCGCAACTGAACATTGTATCTGTGAACCATTCCAGCCTCGACTCCTTCAGATGACTTGGGCCCAGCAGACCCACTGGGCCTGGCTAAACTTGGGACCGGAACAGTAGAAAAAGACCGTCGAAGCAAAAAGAAGTGAGATTGAAATCATTCACAAACAAAATCATGTTACTATCTAAAATCCGCATCGAAGTGATGTTCTTTATATGTACTTTTAATATTCCACTCCCTTGCCAGGCATGACCTACTCGAGGAGGCCTGTCGTCAGGGTCTGCCTTTTGCCTCATGGGATGGTCCAACGGTTGTTACATGGCTTGAGGTATAGTTATAGCAGCTTTTCTTTTGGGTCACCGGATAGTTTGTACGGACTAAAAAAAATGTTTGTGCTGTTTTCTGCAGTTGTGGGTAGGAATGCCGGCATGGTACGTGGCAGCATGCCGCGCCAACGTGAAGAGCGGCGCCATTATGGCCAACCTTTCGGACACGGAGATCCAGCGAGAGATTGGCATAAGCAACCCTCTGCACAGGCTCAAACTCCGACTAGCCATCCAGGAAATGGTTTCCCTCACCAGCCCGTCAGCGCCGGCAAGCACACGCTCTGTAAGACCCCCGCAAACATTGTCTTGTGTCCTAAAACCCAACCAGCAGTCAACAGAGGTTGGATTCATTTTGAATTCTGTCTTCGCAGTCAACCAGTAATATCTGGATGACACATGCTGAGATGGAGTCACTCGCTGCTGCCACTAAACCAGTAAGACTGATGTTATTTGTTTTATGTTGTCCTTAAGTATACAAAAGGTTCCAAAACAACAGTTCTGACTGAACAAACAAAATATCTTTAATCGTTCCGATGTTATCGTCAACTTGACATGTTTTTTCTTTTCTTTTTCTTTGTCTTTTATTAGGCCTGTTTGGCGACACCTTTCCCTTACCGCTCCCTTAAAATCTGTGCAGATGTAATGTTTTTTTCCCCAACTAATTTTCACTAACAGAAACTTTTCCTTCTTCTGCCTTCCCTCTCCTCATACCGTTTTCACCATAACACACACACACACACACACACATGCAAATACACACGTTTGCTCTTTGTGCACCTCTCCATTCCTCTTCTCTTTCACTATTTCCCTATTTCGAACCACAAGGAGCAGAAAGAGTTCAGCTGGGATCAGGTGAGTATAGGGGTCAATAGGGCGTCACTCACAAGATATTAGTTTTATCACTGTAGTCATTGCCTTTTCCATCCACAGATCCTGGCTTACGGTGATATGAACCACGAGTGGGTGGGAAATGAGTGGCTGCCCAGTCTGGGTTTGCCCCAGTATCGCTCTTACTTCATGGAGTCACTGGTGGACGCCCGAATGCTCGATCACCTCACCAAGAAAGAGCTGAGGGGCCAGCTGAAGATGGTGGACAGTTTCCACAGGTTGGAGTATCGGTGACATTTTTTTATCTCCAGATTCTTCTTGATCTATTTCTTCACCTGCACACTCTGCGTCTCCGTAGGGTGAGTCTTCACTATGGCATCATGTGCTTGAAGCGCTTGAACTATGACAGGAAGGAGCTGGAGAGGAGGAGAGAGGATAGTCAACATCAGAACCAAGGTGATGACAACTTCCTGCTGATTGTACACACCGCAGGTGTCAGTTTCAACTTTGTCCACGTGTCCCTCTCCTCAGATGTGATGGTGTGGTCCAACGAGCGTGTGATGTGTTGGGTGCAGTCCATCGGTCTCAAAGAGTTTGCAGACAACCTGTTAGAGAGCGGAGTTCACGGGGCCCTGCTGGCTCTCGACGACACCTTTGACTACACTGACTTGGCTCTTCTTCTCCAGATACCCAATCAGAACACGCAGGTATAGACAAACACCTACAAACTATTCAAAGCTTATCCAGCTCATCTGTGAGAAATGGGCTCAAGTGCCTAGACGGGTACTTTATCGAATCTTCTTGGTTTGCAGGCGAGACAGCTCTTGGAAAAGGAGTACAATGCTCTCATCTCCATGGGAACAGAGAGGAGGCCAGATGAGGTACTGCCAGCAGAATAATCAGTCAAGATGATGCTTATTTGGAATCCCTCCTTTATTTTTGTGTTGAAATATGTTTTGTCCTTACCCTTGGTGCTTGAGCTGTGTTCACATCACTGTTAATTGGCCAATCACAGTGTGTAAAATTGAACCCCTGGTGGCGCCTTGTCACAACAAACAATACTTAATCCAACGTCCCCATGCGATGGAGGCCGAGTTAATGACTAACATTAGCGCATTGTGCCTTCTGTAGGACGGCATCAAAACGTTCACACGCTCGCCCTCGTGGAGGAAGATGTTCCGGGAGAAAGACCTTCGCGGCGTGACCTCCGACTCTTCGGAAACGTTACCGGCCAACTTCCGTGCCTCTGCGATCTCTACCCCGTCTGTCACCCTGAGGAAAGTCCAAAGTGAAGGTGAGGAGAGGGACATTTAAGTTAAAACTTTGACGTCCACAAAACAAGCAATTTAGTGGAAAAGCATCAGAAGTCATATGGTGATTTCATATATTCTACGTACTCACCGGCCACTTCATTATAAGAACACACAGTCTAATGAAATCCAGTACAAGAGTAACATTAAACATTTCATGATTTTGATTGACAATGTCTAATCAATAAACTGATACATTAATGAATTTATGATTGCAGGTGTAGTTTACAGTGGTGTAGAACTGACTATAGAAGGCATTCTAATTTTTTGGGTTACCTTATAGGGCTCTGTAAGATGTATTCGGGTTAATTATAAGAAAGTAGGTGTAATTCTGGCAGCGTTAGTGTTTAAAATTGAAGTGTCAACTTTAATTACAGTCAAAAGAGGATGGTTGGATGGATGGTTACTACATAACATAATTACCTTCTTTCCATCAGTGAATTCGGGTCAAAGAGGAGAGTCGGCATCAGTGAGAACATATTCTTGCTAAGACAAAAGCACATGAGGTGAGAGTAGCTTTTGGGTCGTCTTGAGCACAGCCAGCAGAAGCGAAGCGTTTTACCTCACTCTTATGATCTATATCACTTTGCAGACCTCTACCACCATCCTGACCTGAGGAAAAAGACGCAAATGACCCAAGGAAAACAAGCGCAAAAGCCAGGAAGTGACCTCATGCACTCTGAGTGCATGAGGTCAAAAGATATTATAATGAATGGATGCCTTTTGAGTCATCTCGCTGTCTTTATCTCTCAAACCATTGTTGTGGCATGATGCTGTTTGATTCCGTACAAAGTGACCAACGCCTATCGTAAAATCAACTTCCGTTTTTGAGTGTGCTACGGCCATACTGACACATTGAATTTACAGTTTTGGGTGGGGGAATTCACTCCTGTTCAGAACAATAAATACTCCAATTCTTTCAGGTGAACTGGATGCTTTTGATAGGTAATAACCAACTCTTAGTAAAATCACAGTTCAGGACGTTTTTTTTGTGGTAACATGTTCTGAAGCCATAAAATATAAGCGAGATGCACAAATGTGAACAGGACAAACAATGGAACAATAAGCAAAGTGCTTTATGACCCTTTGAAACGGGAACATAAGAGATAACACATTTGTGTTCATATGCATGCCAAAATCAACCATTTTAGAGTGAACGTCAGTCATCTAATGATGTGGAAGCTTGGGAATAAGAACTTTGTAAAATGTGTGCATTTTATTTTTATCATTTTTTTTATGATAATTGCTATTGTATGTATGTACAGTATGTATGCGTGTAAACTATCTGTTCATTTCATACTTAGTTTTAAGATGGATGGTCATTTCATTTGAAGCTAAACAAAAAGAAATGTGTTTTAAATGATGGACAGTCAAGATATGCTACTTGTATGTGTACATTTTGGAAAAACAAATTGTCTTATGGGTTAAGTTGATATTATTGGAGAGTAGTGAATTGAATATAATATGATAACAATAATGATCATGATTGTAAAAGCTGTAATTAAAAAAACAAACCTGTATGGCGCCTCTGCAAGTTATTTTAGTGCTTCTTCATTTCAAGATGAATTTAACTAGTAGCTAACATGAAAAATGAGATCATTTTAGGGCTTCCTGGTTTAAACTCTCCTTCAATATTTGTTTGAAGGAGCATTACTAAGAGCTAAAAACAACAATTGATGAGGAAAATCTTTAAAAGTATCAAGTTTTTAGTCATCTGGAACTTTATTTTTGGAAAATTACAAAGAGGAACCATTATGCTAATTAGCCAGAGGACGAGATTACATTGTATGAAAGACTAATACTCAAGTCACTATTCCTTCTGGGAACTGGGCTTTATATTTAAGATCCACTAACAACACCAGAAAAGAACTCCAAATATTGTACACCTGAAGAACCAAATAAAAACTTTTACATCAGGGAATTTGAATGTTATAGTAATGTCATGCTGCTCAAGCCTAATTACAGTGTTTCAAACAAATGATGGCACAAAATGAATGAATATGTTGTAAATTGGTACAGAATTCAAAATCTTAAAGTGAGCATTGTCATCTACGGAAGCGTTCATTTCATTAAATTGTGCATTATGTTAGCACCATCTACTGGCAAAGACAACAATCTCAATTAATCTTGTGGATTTGGAGTTTTTTCTATTCTCATTATTTTTTATTTTTTTATTGTTTTGGTTGTAAAACTAAAACAAAATACTTCAACTTCCACTATCATGACGAACATTAAAACACAGTAGTGTAGTAGGTCTAAATCTAAAAAACGAGCAAGGTTTTATTCCTAAATAGTACACTTTCAAGCAAAAGGTTGCAGACACCTTTCCATTCAATAGCATGAAGAATTATTTTGTAAGCTCCTGTACCATTATGCACAGTTTCAACATTAACACAGTGGTTAATCCATCCATCCATCCATCCATCCATTTTCTGAGCCGCTTCTCCTCACTCGGGTCGCGGGCGTGCTGGAGCCTATCCCACCTGTCATCGGGCAGGAGGCGGGGTACACCCTGAACTGGTTGCCAGCCAATCGCAGGGCACATACAAACAGAAAACCATTCGCACTCACATGCACACCTACGGGCAATTTAGAGTCTCCAATGAATGCATGTTTTTGGGATGTGGGAGGAAACCGGAGTGCCCGAAGAAAACCCACGCAGGCACGGGTAGAACATGCAAACTCCACACAGTCGGGGCCGGGGATTGAACCCGGGTCCTCAGAACTGTGAGGCCGACGCTCTAACCAGTCGGCCACCGTGCCGCCACGGTGGCTAAATGTAGGAATAAATAAAAGAATAAAAAATGTAGTTACAGTAAATAAAGATTTAATTAAAATGTATTGCTCGTAAACGTTAGCAGTTCAACATTCAATGCTAATATATTGTACAAAAGAGTTAAATAGAAAGGAACTTTACTTCAGCAGTGAATCTTTCACGCACCACTAGTGCTACTGGTGTGAAGGGTCAAAGGTCATAAGTATGCATTATTGCTAACATAGTAACAATTTGTTTACATAATTGTAACTTGGACTATGTTGTCGTCCAACTAAATGTTTGTTTGCGACATCGCACGGTAACACTTGACTGAACAAGTCATCGAGGCGCATTCATGTCGTAATCTTCGCTCATTCGTGTTTGAAATGCGGTGAAGGTGATGTTAGGGAGGTTCCCGAGAAAGTACTTTTACCAGCAGACCGGCAAGTCATTGCACAGCTGCGCTCACGTAAACACAGTTTCCCGGTGTGCTCATAAATCCCTTTCGCCCACTCTTCCTCTCGTTGATCTCTTAAACAAACACCCATCAAACTAAGATAAACGCCCTTGAAGTGAATAAAGCGTTAGTCAACGCCATTGGACGTTTGTGTCTTGTCATTGATGCAGCGGATGACGCAGTATTTTGTGCAATTTTTTAAGTGGAATAGCGGAAACATGCCGTGGTTTACAGTAAGTTAGGTATCGCGTGCTCGACATGAAGAAGTAAAAATAAGAAGACGCTTTGGACTTGTTTCATTACAATAACAGACAAACATCATGTCGTCAAATATGGGACACCAGTAGTTCGAAATTAATACTTCATATCTTTCATTCGTCTTAATCAAATATCATAGATGTGAATGCAATTGTCTCAATTTGTACAAATAGTGAACATTCCTTATTTGGTTATTTATTTCTGATTTAGAAAAGTGGGTGGAAAGAATGAACACAAAGCGACACTACTGGGAATGCTAATTTCTTTTTGTTTTTTCACTCTTAAAAAAAATAAAAAAAAAAGAAAACATGGAAGAGGTCCATATATAGTCGGAAAGGTTCCGTTCAGCATTAAATCACACTTTAAATGTCTGAGTCATGAAGAAGGCCCTCCTTCTCCGGCTCCTTTTTAAAGGCACAAACTTCTTTCGAATTAACAGAAAAGAACTTGCTTTGCGGGGGCCAAAATATTCCTTATTGAAGTTATTTATATTGTGTTTTGCTTTGTAATTTATTATATTTATCAGGAATTAGTCTAAAAGAACTACAGTAGTTTCTTTTCGTCTCCAAATGTTTTGTTTAGCAAACAACACTTTTTGGAGCTTTTTCCTCTTCGCAATCCTTCTTCCTATCTCTCTGTCTTTTTATCTTGCCGACTCCAACCCGATTTTAGCATTTAACAGTCAAGTCAGAGAGGGGCATCTTTACACAGGTATTTCATATTTGACATTCGGGTCCTGTTCAATACAATCTTTTATTTAGGTGATTTGTTTGTTTGTTTTTGTCGTTGCAGAAAATCACAGACGAGGGATGTACCTGCAGATCAGCCAGGATGGGAGCGTGTCCGGAAGTGACGTTCAGACTCCTTACAGTTAGTGTTTTTGTTGTTGTTGTTTTTTTTTGGTTTGTTTCACTGATAATCTCAATGGACAACATGTTTATGTTGCGTGTGAATCTTCACAGGCGTGCTGCAGTTGCAGTCGGTGCAACCGGGCCGCATCGCCATTAAAGGTCAGAGGTCGTCTCTGTTTCTGTGCGCCGACAGCGGGGGCTCTCTGAGGGGACAGGTAAGCGAAGCCTGAAGTCTGTGTTCATAGAGTCTCAGTCGTAGTCATAGTTGAATCGAGCCAACTTGTCTCTTCCTGGTTGTTGAAGACGTTTTACTTTGAACCCAAAAGGGTTCTTCAGTTCTGGATTTTAGGTGTGGAGCCCCCCTATTTATGGCTCCGGTGGGTGTGCCCGCTGGGAGTAGTTACATTCGGGTGGTCGTTATGGTTATCAGGTGTTGCTGGTAAATGCCCGCTTTGCATATCAAGCAGCCTCGATTCAACTTTTTGCAGAAAGTCCCAGCAGAGGCCCTCCCTCCCTACGACTGACGCTTTACATGTGTGGCCTTGTCTCTCACGCAGACACACTTCTCGGAGGACGACTGCACCTTCCGAGAGCTCCTGCTGGCAGACGGATACACGCGCTTCCTTTCCCCGCTCCACGGATTTCCCGTGTCGCTGCCGTCCAGGCGTTCCCCGGATCGACACGCCGTCCCCTTCACCCGATTCCTGCCACTCAAGGATACCCTTCCGAGGGAGACCGCACCGGAGCGGGCGCCGATAAGGGAGACCTACTTCAACCTGGACTCTGCCGACCTTCTTGGAATGTCTCAGGATTCCGTGCTCAGTCCTCAGTTCTCAGTGGAAAAGTGAAGAAAAGGAAGTGAATTGTATGCATTCACAGGTGAATTTTTTTTTTTTTTTTTTACATTCGCCTGATTTCAGTGCAGGTGGTGGCTTCAGTTCCCACATAGTGATGGTGTGAATGTGGGTTGTGAATAGTAGTCTGTCTCCATATGTGCCCTGCGACTGACTGGTGACCAGTCCAGGGTGTTTTCAACCAAAGTCAGCTGGAGTAGGCGTCCGTTCCCGGGGACACTGAATAAGCGGTACAGAAAATGAATGGATAGATTTAAAAATGCCAGCTGTTTTATCATATGTGACTAATTTTCTTTGTGTTATCTTTCGAAGTAAATATTATTTTATTTAACTTATTTAAGTGTATGTTTTAAATGTATTTATGATTTCTTTTTTTTTTAAATGTGTGTTTTAGAGTGACAGTGTGTTTGTGTCTGAGCAATAAAGATTTACAGAAGAATGCATGTTTGTACCTCTCAGGCATTTTGTGATTCTGGAAAACATTTGAATGGAAATAAACTATTTCTCCAACTATTTGAAATCTTTTCGTGTTAAATTTGGATCCATGTTACTCTGGCCTATGGGGATGATGTCACTGCTGATAATTGAGTGGCTGTAAGTACCAGTGGTGCCTTGAGATATAAGTTTAATTTGCTGCGTGACCACGCTCATAACTTGACTGTATGTGTTGATGCATTTGATGTTAAAAAATCTGTTCTTTAAAGTTATAACACTGCCACATTCGTTATTATTATTATTATTATTATTATTATTATTGCTATTCGTTAGGCCATCTGTGGCATTTCTCATTATGCATTATCATTAAACGAGCTTAGTTAAAGGCAACGTTATGTGGTTGTTTTAAATACACAACGCGCAATTGTCTATGTTTCGTGTTTAGTTTGACAGTAAACTTAAACAGGGAGTGGCATTAAAAAAATGGAAGCCTTTATTTTTCTGGACAATTGTTTACTATATGCCAAACTGCTGCTTGCTCCGAAGTTCACTGCCACCCTATAGCGCTCATATCTCAAGTTTCCGCTCGCAAGTCAATGCAAAAAAAGAAAATCTGATGAACGACGGCCAGTATCTGGAAAAACATCGTGGTAGTGGGATTTTTGCTCGGGGCTTCGATCCATCCTCAAAGTCAACCGTTCAAATCGAATACTTCACCACATTCATTTAGTAATGATGTTAGTGCTGCTTTGGTGGTGTAGGAATCGTGTTTTTTCTTTTTTTTTTAACTGTAATAAACAGTATGCGACTGTGTACGCGACACAACACAAACCAGCACACACAGTATTGAAGTACACGTGCCTTCCATGGGTCATCATTGTCATGCTATGGGAAGAAAGGCTTATGTGTTCCAGGAAAATAGAGGATAAAACAGCTTATAAGGTAGTACTATAGCTGTGCAGAAGGTCCGACAAAAAGACGTCATTTAACGTGTGACTAAGATCAGTGTATAATACACAATAGGTATAATTTACAAATAACCACCACTTTATTCGAGAAAATTAATAAAAAATATAGAATTTATTCAACAATTGAGCAAATAACAGAAATATTCGTGTTCAACACAACTATGTTGCATCAATCCTCATTAAGTGTTGCATTACAACGTGATAAGGTCAACTGACTCAGGTCACATTGGCATCAATGTGAACTTTGTGTATGACCGAAAGAATGCCGAGAATCTTGGCTTATTGTACGAGAGATCTGAGTGTTTGTAACATGAGTTTTCATATTAGAGCGCGTCTTAGTGTTTCCAGTTGAAAATATGCAAAGTGTCAAAGTAAGACGTCTTAGTGTCTGGACGCGCACATTCTTAAAGTCAAGCAAAAACAAAAGCTTATTTGTATGAGGGAACTTGTGAACATACAAATTCTACACATTCTGTAAGACATTTGACTGAAATTAAATAATAAAGCAAACGTTTTTTGTTTTTTTTTCTATTTCCCCCATTTTATCATATAGTTTGTTTTGTCTTGGAGAACCTCTTTTTCACACTTGGGTGACCAACGTTTCCCTTAAATGCATATTTCCTTCTAATTCAGCACTCTGCCCCATGTTACTCAGAACGGTCCCATTAAGATTATTATAGGTGCCTCCAATGTCATAATAATCCCCCTCTGGATCCCCATATCCCTCTTCTGCTTCTCGCCCCTCTGGTTCCTCGTTCTCCCACGGCGAGCTCGTGACATGCTTGTATCGGGATCGATCCTCGCATTCCGTCTCCCGGTGGTAGAAGTAGCTGAAATTGGACACTATGACCGGCACCGGTAGGGAAATGGTAAGTACGCCTGCAATGGCGCACATGGAGCCCACCAGTTTACCCCACACTGTCTGTGGGTACATGTCGCCGTAGCCCACTGTTGTCATGGTGACCACAGCCCACCAGAAAGCATGCGGTATGCTGGTAAAGGCCGTGTCGCTGTGGTCGGCCTCGGCGAAGTAGATGGCACTGGAGAAAAGGATGACGCCGATAAAGAGGAAGAAAATGAGAAGGCCGAGTTCACGCATGCTCGCCCTCAGCGTCTGACCGAGGATCTGAAGACCTTTGGAGTGACGGGACAGCTTGAAGATCCTGAACACCCTCACGAGCCGGATGACTCTGATAATCGCCAGGGATGTAGCCGGGCTGGCTTCGTTTTCCCTGGCCAGCTCTGTTCCCAGAGTGACGAAATAGGGTAAAATGGCGCTGAAGTCGATGATATTCATGACATCCTTGAAGAAGTGCATCTTGCTGGGGCAGCAACAAAAACGCATGATGAGCTCGAAAGAGAACCAGCATATACACACGGTCTCCACCATGAAGAAGGGGTCCTGGAAAACATTGGGGGGCGGAGGCATGGTCTCGGATATGTTTGTTTCTGGGCCGTGGTGCTTGTAAAAATACTCCTGGGATGGTGAACAGATCCACAAACAAGAACATTTTAGAATCGGCATTAACCGCTATCAATACAACAGAAAATGTATACGAACTGTAACAAAGAATAGCTCATTTTACGTTTGATTCTTTTCACACTTTAAACAATGGAATGATCAATAATGGAGGTGAGAAAACTTTGAACAAGAAATACATCGTAAAATGTTACTGAAAGTTTAAAAACACAGTTGCCTGATCAGAACACTGCACACACACATCATAATATTTAGTCTATCCAATTTTGAAAATGAAATGTATTTTGGTCCTAATTTATTGTTCGCACACATTTTTTAAGCACCTTGTGAACGCAGGCACTAATGTTAGCAGTTGCTCAATGACTAGCAAAAACGAGCAACAGGTAAGGCTTTGACTTTTTTCCTCTCAAAAGCGCCTCAGTTGAGTCCTCTCCACCTTTCGAGACGATCACTTGATGCAAATATGAATACTGTAATCGAGAAGTTAGCTGGTGGATAAACAGTTGTTGTGGAAGAGGAGTTGGGATGGAATCTCAGGAGCTTGAAAAGCTCGCCTTAGCTTGCATCAGTCAAACCTCACTTATGCTACAAACAAAAAGTAAAACATTCAAACAAATGGCCAGACAACTAACTCTTTGGTAAATAGAAAGCAAACACTTGCTGCTTTCAATGTTTTTGTTTGTTTGTTTTAGCTCAAACTAATGAGAGACTTGAAAATGACTGAGCTAGCCTGCTACTTCCTAAGCTCAGATCAAACAAAATAAGATGGTGCGGGTCACCTGCTTGTCCGACTCGTACCCGGAAAGCACATAAACACGTTCGGCAAAACATGAAACTGTTTTTAAAGCATGGCTATATTTAACTCCATTTTACACACATCCCGCTGGGATAGCGTTTTCTCAGTATTCTGATAACTATAACTTCAGTATGTTGTTCACCATCTCATTGGCTGTCACTTTTGGCAGGCATCATGAACCAGTTGCCATTTGTGGCTTTCCATATCAATCATAGCTACCCGGCTCTCTCTTGCAGTGCACCTGTCTTTCTATTCTGTGTGACAGTTAGCGTCACATTCATGGTTTGTGGCAATTTACAGTTACGAATCGGGCTTGAAAATGGACAATGGGTGTAAATGTCTATTGCGTGGAAGCCACAATGGTTGTTCGATTCGACTTTGACGTGCATTTTGGATGAACTTTTTTTCTAAATGACATTCAGTAGCATAGCAGGTCAGCGACAGTGTTTATTACGAAAGGTGCATATCTGGCCTGTAGTACGGGATCATCACCTCAGAGGGCTCTCCTCAAGCTAAATATAAGCTTGAGAGATGTCTGAAGAGAAATACGAGAGCGCCTCGCTGGACCACTTCCCATCCATCTCCACATTCATCACCATCCCATAGCCTTGATTGCCATTGCAGTTCGGTGGGCCTCCAACTGAGCTGACTTGGACTGGACCACGTTACAGTACTTTCCTGGCAGAGGCAGAGGAGCCTTGCGCTGCAGCGCTGAAAGAATGCGCTAACATGACCTGATGTATTCTACTCTTCCTGTGAGACCTTTTAATCTTCTGTTCTAAGCCGGCAAAAGACTTTGGCAGTGCTTCGCCGATGTGTCTGGTCACTGTGCGTGACCTTTTCTGTGCACACCTAACCCTGCGCTTTACTCATCTCCTTTCATTGCATCTAGGCCTCACCCTTCTTTCCAAATCACATTCCTGAATTCACGCATCATAAATATAATAGGGGTTAGGTCATGTACTAGTCCAGTGTCACTATTTTCCACTCACAGGAGAATAAACTCGCAGCTTCTATTTAGAACCAAGAAGTTAGAAACTGCCATCTAAAAAAAATACATGTTTTTTTAAATACACGGTTACGCTAGCTTAGGTAGTTCATCATGCAAAATTACATTAAAACCTAGCATTTTTTAGAGGCTGAACAAAGATGAATGTCGAGCTGTAAATCATATTCATATAGTGATTCTGAAATCTCTTGAGGTTGCTGTAAAGTGAAAATAAATCAAAATTTGAGACACCACAGAGAAGTGTTGTTAGCAGCCTTTAAAACATTGATAAGTACTGTACATACAGTACAGTTCAATGAGGCTTCTACATTATGAAAAAAAACAAGCCACTTGTCGCCGCTTTTCAAATGCTGTGGACGCGTGAAATCATGAATAAAAAATGGATGCTAATCGTCTAATAGTCTAGCAACTTTCAAATGCCTACAAATTCCTTTATTTTTTTTAGGCACGAAAACATATCTGCTTCAAGCCTCCGAATTGCTGGAATATAAACCACCGGGTCATCGCGGGCATTTCGACGTTACGACGAGAGGCGCTAGCCACCGGCTAGCCGGCGAGCAAACAGACTTCCTGGATTCCTATTGGCCGGCGAACAGGCGGCGTGCTCATCTGCAGCATCACTTCCTCCTCACTTGGGAATTTAAATAACGACATTGAGCTGTTCTGTAAATTGTGGCATTCAGGGAAGATGCAATTTCAGGGTGGAGGCCTTGCTAGCTGGCTAACTGGACACTGTAGTGGTCGAAATAATATCGAAGTAACTCGCCATTGTGCCGCGTAACCAGTGATCCAAACGAAGGCGCTCAAGTTCTCGCGGTGCAGACTCATGCCAGACGCCAAAGCGTATCACTGGGCGCCATTTTAGCCATGCCCAAAAATCAGGAAAACTGAAATAATGAAAAACAGTTTAAAGCTATATCTCCGCAATCCACTATATGCGGAACGTTGTCACGTGACCAAAAGCGGAAAACAATTTAGCGGACTTCTTGTGTATGCTGCACTAACTAGTAGAACTAGGGGTTGATACCGAACTTTCTTTATGGCTGGTGGCTTTCGGACAAAAGTTTAAAAACATGCATATCATTAATTTATGCAAATATGATATGATACAACGTAAACACGAATGAAGCCTTAAACATCAGATATTGTCATCTTTGGTGGCTCTGTGGTGACATCTTATGTTAAACAAAAGACACTGTAGAGCAGGGGTGTCCAAACGTTTTGCAAAGAGGGCCAGATTTGGTCAGGAGAAAATGTATGGGGGCCCACCATTCGGCCTGACATTTGTCGAACCATTACCATTGTAAATTAACATGTAAATATGTAACTGTATCACTTTGCTGTCTGCAGCTAGGTCGATATTGCAAATGAGAATCTGTTTTCGATTGCATTACCAGGATAGTTAAAGGTTAAAATAATAATAAATTAAATACAAATGAACTATTTTATGAAAGTTGACTGAAATCTTTCAGAAACATGTATTTATTGATTTTGTTTTAACAAATCACATCCCAGTGCATTTTGACAAAGAATAGTATCGTGACTATACTATTCTGATTTGACGATAGTATCGTCAAATCAGATGACAGAAATTTGACAAAACTGTGGTTTGATCATCACAAAAAATCAATTCACTGAGACTCGTAGCTCGTCTTTGAAGAATTTTTATTTGAGTCACGCGCTCTTGTGAAAAAGCGCTGCTGTGCTATCAAAACAGCTTCCAGTGGCGTCAGTTTTTTGGCGCATTCGTTCGCCGTTAGCTTGTCGTAGTTAGCATGTTTCGTCTGGTAGTGCCTCTTAATATTAAATGATTTGAAAACAGCCACAGTCTCTTGGCAAATTAGGCAGACACAGTTGTTTCGTATGTCAGTGAAAAAATCCACTTGTCCTGGACACGGCGGCCCGCGTTGTCAACTTTCCTCTTTTTAGTTTCAGTTGCCATTTTAGAAATGGGCTAAAAACATACCACAGGGGTAAAAGTTCACACAGGGGTCACGCGACGAGAGCGCAGCCTCAGGTCTAATGCCACCCTCTGGTGAAATATAAAATGCCTTTTTTTTTTTAATGTATGTGTGTATTGTTTACTGTGGTAAACTGTGCTGGCGGGCCACATATCATTGATTTTATGACCATGATGATTCGGGCCGGAGGAAATTTGGACACAGGCCGGATTTGGCCCGCGGGCCGGACTTTGGGCATGCCTGCTGTAGACGTTTTAAATTCATACGGGTGCTTTGTCCCAGTCCCATTCCACCATTTTACCCGTACCGGGAGGTAGTGTTTTTTACCGTTTTGCCGAATGCGGAAGTAGGTTGAGCATATACCGGATTGAGCACTTCACATTTCTCAGTCTTCGCATGTTCTAAGAAATTATCTTCAAACGTGTGTTGAGAAACAAATTCAAATTCACAAATTCACTTGATAGGGTCTTTAACTTCAAAGCTTCAAGGTCAAACGTCATTAGAGCTGGAGTACACCTCTTCATCGTCATTCTATTTCCATTCACATACCTCTCGTGTCTCTTTGTCAACGCGGAAGTCTGGCAGCGTCTCCAG
The DNA here is from genome assembly GCF_024500275.1 of Phycodurus eques. Classification (NCBI taxonomy): domain Eukaryota; kingdom Metazoa; phylum Chordata; class Actinopteri; order Syngnathiformes; family Syngnathidae; genus Phycodurus; species Phycodurus eques. Next base: position 6,232,300 of record NC_084543.1, on the reverse strand, counting down.
GCAGAAGATGAGGATAGACACCACAATAACCATCACGCTGATGATAGCTATGATGCGTGCGGCGGACGAGGATTCCGGGTGCTCAAACAGCATCCAAAGTTTTTTCTGCGTTTCGTTGGAGGGCAACGGCCTCTCTTCCTCTTTAGAAAAGCCTTCGTCGTCCTTGAAGCGGTTCATGATGTCCTCTCCCAGCTCGTAGAACATGAGCTCATCCATGAAGATGTCCAGGGGGATGTTGGCGGGCCTCCGAAGCCTCCCGCCTGACTGGTAAAAGTAGAGGATCGCGTCAAAACAAGCCCGATTTCGGTCCAAGAAGAGTTCATTTCGCATTGGGTCAAAGTAGTGTGACCGTCTTTGAGGGTCACCAAGCATGGAGTCAGGGAACTGGGCTAAGGTGCGAAGTTGGGTTTCATACCGCATCCCCGAGACGTTAATCGCCAGTCTCTCACTCAGTGGCCATCCGCGCCTCTTCTTCTCCTTTTCCTTTGTTTTAATCTCCGTCTCACCTTTTTCCTCGATGTTTAGTTGGTTTTTCATCTCTTTATATTTCTCTCCATCGTTTTCTTTCCTCCTGGCTCCTATTTCCCCATCCTGTTGGTCACTACTGTCCATCCCGTTCGGTATCACAAGTTAAGACTGCTTTGGAAACGTCTCTCCTGAGGATCTGTTCAACAGCAATTTCTTGGAACCACAGTGATAGTCCCATGAGTTGATACGGTTAATTAGCATTGCTCATGGCATTAGAAGTAGAAAAGGCGCTATTGCAACAAAGGGACTTTGTCTTGTAAGGGAGAGAGAGAGAGAGAGAGAGAGAGAGAAAAAAAACAAAAAAAAAACACATAGACAAATTTACCCAGAATAGCAGCATTAAAAAATGCAAATCAGTTGAGACCACAGTCCACTGATTGATTTGATAGTCAGATAAAAGGTTTCTACTCACTCAAACCAAACAATCGCTTGGACTCTCACATTGCTCCACTCCTGTTGTTTTGCGGGTTGTTTGTCCATCGCTCTGTCATCATGTCCTTCAAATTGTTGTCTATCAGTCCCTAATGGAGACTGTCAATCCTGCTAAACTCTGACCAGGTTCCGCACAGACTCCAGCACGACTTGTTTGCTCAGGGAACATCCGCGGTCTTGTCCGTCTGTGTCGCCTGGCCATGTTTGTCCAGTCTTGAAATTTTTCAGGAATGCTGTTCTGAAGAAATTCAATCTCAGTTGAATGTCTCCAACACCCCCCTCACCCCTCATTTTAGCAATGGGGCAACCTTCAATCTCCGCTATCAAATGTCACGTCTACATGGGACCCCTTGGTGTTGGCTTCACTAACAAGCTCAGCACTCACTACTCTTCTATGCAACCCCCTCCAAAACCTTGCAGACAGCCTGGCAGTTTGTTGGCGCCCATTACCACGTGGCTCCTGACCTGTCTCCAACATGCCTCCTTCAACCTTGACTTCAAGAGTATCAGGTAAAGTCTCTTATGTCAGTAGTTGTAAAGACATGGTGTCATCTACAATTCAATTTGTTTGTTCAACTAAAAGACTTTACTGACATCTACTCCAAAAAGTAATCCATGTTCGAGTAGAAGTCATTATTCGGTTGGCATTTTTTCATTTTGAGATTTGTTTGCAACATAAACAGCCATATAAAATGTACTGTAAAGCCATATATGAACAATAAAAAAAATAAAAAATAAAATAAAACTTAGGGCATCATTAACGCTTTCATAAATAAACATATTACTATCAGTGCAATAAATACTATTGTTAGAATATCATTCATTTTTATTAATATAGTAACTGACCACAGGGTAAAATAATGAAACCCAGTCTGTAAACACTATTTGTAATGATACTATCTATTGCAGTAGTGGTCATAGGAAATTTAGTCTTGGTGTGTAAAACATACCTTAACAGTCTCCTCTTACCCCTTCAACTCATCACGGCAGAGAATTTATGACCACTAGAGGGAGATAGAGATTGGGACCAAAAGAAGAGGGGGGTTGAGGTTCTGCCAACAACTGCTGCATTTAGTCAGAGTGGGGGGGGGGGGGGGGAAACATGGGAAAATGGGCTGTTACATTTTATCGTCCACATCCACACGCATAAATGAATGTGCTTACACTGTAATAAATACTTGTAATGACCACCCTATGAGGGCAGAAGGTGCATCTGTGTGTCTAAAATGGCTCTGAGGGATGTAACGTTTAAGCCAATGAAAAGCAATCAGGAGCTATTGTGATTTCATACTGTATATCATAGATTAATACCCATGATGAAGACATATGACTCATCAGACCACAATGCTGTGCTTTTTCTGACCTTTTCTTCATGAGACCATGACAAAATCTTCCAAATACATGTGGGGGGGAAACAAAAAACCAAACATCATACCTTCAGTGAAACATGGCGGTGGCAGCATTATGCTTTTGGGAAGTTTTGACTCAGTTGGAAGTGGGGCCTGTGACAAGGTGGATGGAGTTATGTAACGTTCAAATTTGCGTTAGCACCAAACCTTTAGGCCTCTGCTAGAAAGCAAAAAAAAAAGTTAGGAAAGCCCACCTGAAATTTTGGGTAGGGTTAATCACAGGCACTTTATGGTTGCAGGTGTATGTTTCCTCCCATTTATCCTGAGTTTCAATCTGACTGGTTAATTCCGAACACAGCCACATCCCAGTTATGAGGGTGTGCACACTTGTGCAACCCCATTATTTCAGTTTTTTTATTTTTATCTATCCTCTCAAAAAGAGGTTATGGATTACATTAATTGTGGCAAACATTTTGAAATGATTCTTACATCACAAAAACCTGAAATTTAAACAGCGGTATGGCTTTTTATTATATCCACTATATATGCGTTTCTAGCCCTACAGTCAATATGTAAAGACCCTGTGTATGTTGCCAACTATTTCGTATCAATTTCAAAATGTTAGGTTGGGATGGCTCCATCATATATAGCTGGCCTCCGGTCTTCATGACATCACTTGCTGAACTTCATCGTTCTCAAGTGTCGCGACACAGTTGCAGTCAAATCACAGCCCAGCATCATGTGACATGTCTTCAGTTTTCAGGCGCTAAAAGGCTCAAATGTGTATTCTGGCTAAAACAGGAGGCCGGGCCAAGATACAGTAGAAGCTTGTTGGAAATATATGTCATCCCAATACATCAGGCCATATCCTTGAACTTCCAATTGAATGTGTCATCTTTCACTTTCTCATTGTGTTCTCACTTCAAGTCGGATTACATCCATCACCGTGCGGCGGGATCGTGTACCCGACTGGAACTCTCACTGTCAGCACGCTCACACGTGTCGCAGAATGTCCTCTCCTGAGAATTTAGTTGGAAGTTTAAGCTCTCAATTATTAGTAATTCATGGCTTTGGCCGCAATTTTAAGGGTCACTGCGCCAGTGATACAACATATTCCACAAAAAGTGTCTGAAATGTTCCATATAGATGGCTGATATGACAGATAAATGCAACATTTCCGTGGTTAGGGGGCTAAAGCTTCATAATCATTCATTTGTGAGTGTCAGTTTTGTATCCCACTAAATTCTGGTGAAGGTCACAAACAAACTAACACAAAGGTCATCAAATTTTCCCCATTTATTGAAGTTCATCTCAATGATTCGAAGCAATTTTCAACGTCTCTGGAAAAAAAGAAAAGCATCTCATGACTTATAACCACTTAATTCAGTCAAGCTGCTATGGAGATTGGATTCACATTAGTTCGTATTGACATTCATACATTTTTAAGTCTCAGTTGTAGAAATATGTGAAATTATGACACTTTTATTGATATGTTTCTATTTTTTGTTCTCTCTCTTCAAAATATAAAAAGATAGATCATGAACATTCCGTTGAAATATACTTTATACAGTTCTCGATGTGTTACGACATTTCAAAAATAAAATCCGGATACCCCAGTGACCACCTCGTCTTCCTAATTCTCTCCCTCTTAAGTCCGCAGCGCAGTGCAGTGACTCTCAGTCCAGTTTGAACTACTTAACAATGAACAGAACATCTTTTATCTTTGGAAATCTTGTGTGGATGCATGACGTCGGTCTGCAATATTCCATGTGCGGATGTCTGATAATGTACATCGTTAGAAAAATCTTTGATGAGATTTCTCTGGACTCTCTATAATGCAAAATAATGTTTTGTTTTTTTTTTCATAAAGCCAAGACACACAGTCCCAAATATCTGCGCCCAAGAGAGCATTACAGTAAGTGTCAATCAGTGGCATTCCTGGTGCAGATTGCATACAGTGTCTTCAAGTGAAAAAAAACAAAACAGAAACATTTAAATACGAACAGGCACGTAACAAAAACATGAATTGTGTTTTTGAGAGCACATGACACCCCAAAGGCGACATGTTATCATATTTGAAACTTCAATCATACATGAAGGAAAAAAATTGTACAGCGCATTCGGTTAGAATTTATAAAACAAAAGGTTGACTTACATTGTGCGGTATTGTGCACTACAAATGGAAGGACATCTTTTTTTTTTTTTTTTTTTTTTGTTCTGGAACCTGCCATTGTCGTTGAGCATAATGTGAGCAAATGTGATGATTAAATAAGAAAGAGACAATTCTTGGCCTGAGACACACACACACACACACACACACACCTGGGTGACGAGTTTCTGCATGCACCATTTTGACCTCTGACACAGTCTTCGACCACCGCAGCTACAATTGCCTTTCAAGATGGAAACTGGGAAAATAAATAAATGGACACTTGAACTTTTCAGGACACCCAACAGACACTTTCTGTTGCAACCAGACGAGATAGACCCTGTAAACACCAGCGTAGACTTGTTGAAGTTTACTTGGGACACTGGCGAGCCTTCCGATTTGCAACATTTCGGGAATGCAAAAGAAAAAAGCCGTTCAGCTACCCGAGCCCCGAACCAGCAGGGCCTCCGTGGAGGTTACTTGGAAAACAACAAAGGATCAATCGATCAGTTAACCCCCATCACCTCTTGGTGGACACTGGGATCTCCTATCTTCACCTAAACGCCATTTGACTGACATCATTTTTGGAAGCTCTGGGTCTCTATTTTGACTGTAACAAGTCGGTTGGGATGCTGGATGATGATGCGAGACCATCAAAGACCGCCTTATAAAACAAACCCAAAAAAAAAAAAAAAGATACAAAATAAGACGAGCTACCTTTACACACTGCGTGTTGCCATTTGCCTCTGGGAGGAAGACGTTTCTGCTCTACGACACAGCACAGTGGTCATCGTTTTTTTTGTTTTTTTTGTTTTTTTTAGGATAATGACAAACAACGGCAGCTAAGAGGCTATGTCAATACTCTGTCCCCCTCCTCTCCCGCTTTTAGACGATCAAGTCTTGATGCATGCGTTTTTTTTTCTGTCTCTACACATCACTGTGGGGTGTTCACATCATTACTAAAATTGATCATGTTAGAAATAAAGGAGCTAACCACCTACTGTACGTCCACACACGTCATCAACACAACCTGAGTCCTTAAAACCAAACTTTGGAATGACATTTGGTTTCATGCAAACCTGAAATCTCACCTAATATCTGTTTTGATTAAACTGGTATCTGATTTCATTATTAATACACTCTATATATACACACAGTGGAACCTTAAAGGCCATTTAATTCGGACACCAATAAAAATGTTCAGAAAAATATATTTCGAAAGTAGTACAAAAACATTGTGACGACACGCGAGATATAACTTGCCCCACTCGAGTTAATTTCAAATTGTATCAAAGGAGGGACACATTTAGTTTTTTCTTCGGCTTTTGTACCTTTTCTAACATTTAAAAAGATGGTGCAACCTCAACGGGGCATGAAGAGAAATATGCAAACAGCAGACAAAACATAAGCAAGCAGACTTGACATTTAAAGCATTGTGTGTGTTAATGTTGCTTTAAAAAATTGCCTATTGAGTGAAACCCCCGTTTATCACTTGAGATACGTTCCAAACCCACCCGTGAAAATCCACAATACTGTACATAGGGACCACATAATGATGGCAACTGTTGACCAACGGTGACCCCGACAAGGTCGAAGTCAAGTTTCGTCATTCCGCGAACAAATCGGAGGTCGACCGGCGTCCCGGATTATGTTTGACCTTTAAGGTTGCCACTATATATATATATATATATATATATATATATATACACGCGCACAACAATCTTTATCTTTCGCCCAAGCAGAACAGAACCGAGCCCATCGAGTCTCGAAAGCTACTCCATCCAGTTTGCACTGCTACAGTCATGACTCAACTTCTCTCGTATTATTGCCAAAAAAAAAAAAAAAAAAAAAAAAAAAAAAGATAAATAAACTATGAATGTTATTCAAGCAGTCAAAGTACAGAGAGCTTTCCTGTTTTCGAGCTGCTGCTGCTGCTGCTGCTACGGTCGACTTTGCACGCAACCTAACGGTGGGCAAAGTCTCGGATGATGACAGATGTTAGGAAAATATACCGTGTTCAAAATAGTCAAACTATTTTAGTATGGATGCCAAAACCCTGGAATGAGGAAAGTAGGGCAGTAGAAGCAGAGAGATTTCATCCAACAAAAACAGTTCAGGGTGTACGTTGCAAACATACGTTTCAATATTCACATTTTTTTTTTTTACTTTTCAAAACAAAATATATCTTCTCTTTCATTAGAATCTTTTTTTAAACATGAATTGCATATAACATTTTTTTAAAATTCATTTTATATATATGTTTTTGTATCTCTAGCACCCTTGTCTTCAACTAAGGGTTTGCAGAAAGGACAGTCATGCAAAGTAGTCATGCTGGTAAACAAAGTTACAAAAATGCATCATCTTTTCCCTTCCCCGCCCCTTCTTTGTTGATCTCGGGGGTCCATCCATTCACTTAGATGCACGTGTGTGTCTTTGCTCTGTCTCTCCACAACTTCAGTTCGCCACCCAATTTTTCCCCAGGATTCTTTTGCATCTGACCCCCCCCCCCCCCCCCCCCCCACCCCCCCAGCGCTATCTTCCACTTCCTCTCATTCCATCCTGGACCAGCTTCCTATGCCATATCTAGATTTGTTTTATCAAAATATAGATTTGTTCTTCATTTTTTTTTTTTTTTTTGTAAACTTCTATGCTTGGTCCGCTTCTGCTTGTTGATGGCTCCGCCTGCCGGGCCGTCCTCATTGTGACGTCGACCCACCAGTGAAGTAGCCCGCTGGCAGCAAGAGGTACCACAGAGTGATTCTGGGCAGTATTCATCTGGGGGTCCTTGTGCCTTGTTGGCAGTGTAGGCCTTTGTGTGCGTGTGTGTGTTGGGGGTTTATTAATCTGATTGGTCCCTTTCAAATTAATCCTTTCCTGCTAATGGGCAGTTATATGGGGTGTAAAAAGTGTCCTTGTGGCAGGGGACAGGGAGTGGAGGGGACATGGGGTTGCTGTCCATTCTCCTTTTCATTAGAATTCAAGCAATCTTGTTATTGGACCCAAGACGACAAGAGTCATCTCGAGCTCACGTCTCCTTGAGTCTATTTTCCGCTCCAGCCTGGATCGTTCTAAATTTTGCTTCAATGTGCTTCACTTAAAAGAGGAGCGAATGCAAGTGGCAGTTCAACCCTAAATGGACTAATTTCTGCTAATCTAGATGACATCACAGAAGGTCATTCGGCAGGATCGCAAACCCCCCCCCCCACCCCTTTTTGCAGTACATGAGAGAAAACGTCTTGTCATGTCACGGCAGACTAAAGGTCAAACCACGTCGGACGCGGATATGCTACATGGGTTTAATTTAGTCGTAGTAGCTTTTAAACGATCGCTTCATATACGTGTTTTATAGAAGTGAATGGAAGACAAAGTTTCAGATGCAAGTGCTAAACTTGATCTTTATGCGGGTCATTCGTTTGATCGTAATTTTCCTTGAAGGTTAAGACCTATGTCTCTCATGTACTGTCAGGGTGTTTTACTTCTTCACTGGAAAGGATCTCGAGAGGGCCGTGACATCTAAACTGCATAAATCCCTCGCTCTCCTGTCAGGTAAAGTCGTTTCCCAGCCAACAAATGCTACAGTGTTAGCAGAGATGCTACATTGTTCATTCAGTCCCTTGTGAAGACAAGTAGTTTTTTGTTTGTTTGTTTCTTTGTTCCAGAAACAGGTAAAGTGGGCCACAGAACAGGTGATGTTTTCAAAGTGATCTGGAATGTGCCATCGGGAGTCCCTTTTTTTTTTTTTTTCCTTCCTCCCAAAGTGTGTCAGTGCAATGCTCAGTCAATTGGCCCAAAATGGGTGGGGGAGAAAAAAGAAGAGGGGGTGAAAAAAAAAAAAAGAAGGTCTGTCAGATAGATGTCAAAAAAATGTGGTCATCGGAGTTCCGAGAGGCTACTTTGGTAACGACGTGAGCAGGAGCTGACCGTGTGAATTTCCAGAATTCATGATTAAACGTGTGGCCCCGCTCTCTTTTTCTCTCGTGTCACGCCAAAGATCTCCTGTAAAACGTCCATCCACGCCACGCCCGCCGCCTACGTGGCTCCCGCCGCAAATATGCGTTAACCGCTTAATGACTCCTCGTTACAGAGAGAAGGCCAACGCTAGAAACTTAACACTGTGAAGACAAGAACAGAAACCCATGAATAATCACACTCAGCTCACAATCAATCAATGCACAGCAGGAATGTGAAACATATTCATATGAACACATTTTAGGTTGGTTTACAGGAGTGTTCAACTAATATAAACCAACCAGCAGTGGAACTTAAGCATTTTTGTTTTGGGTGTTATTTTTGCCAATTGCATTTTTTTTTTTTTTTTTTTTTTTGCATTTCGATCAAGTAGGGAAGTAATTAGCATTACCTGTGTACACTGCCCTTTAACTGTCAGAATAAAGTGCAACAATTTGAAATGTACGACAACAAACTTACAAGCATACAGTCAAACGTAAGCTTTGTCACTTACACAAGAAAACACAAACAGTGACATTACATCTGTTGTAACACAATGTTCCCCAGTCAGCTACGCCAATAAATGAAGCTATTATGTTATAATACAAAACCTTCATGGAATGCGTGTGTCGGTGGGCGCGGGCGTGTATGAATGCAGAAATATCCATTCGGGTGATATGTAACATGTTTTTCTGACAGATGGACACACGCAAACAAACATGACGTCGTTCGTGGGCATATTCAAAGAATTCCTAGTTGGAGAACAACAAATCTTGTGAAATTAAATGCCACCAAATGCCCTGTTGAAGCGATGCATTTAGCAAAAACGGGCACCTATCGTACATGGAAAACGTTGTAATTTGTAGCATACAGGTCTTGGATGTACTAGCAAGCATGCTTTGTTTACAGGGAGATTCAATACTTCTGTAACATGAAGACAAAACATACAAGTCCCACTTCATTATTTTCTTACAAGCATAAAATATACACAATGCTGTTATTGTTCTTCTTTTTGGCTTTCCCGTCTTCTGCCAACGTTGTCTTCAAGGAAACGCTGCATTATCAACAAAACAAACAAAATAACACAATACATTCGAGCTCGTTGCACAATGGAGAGTAACAACCAAGTTTTTAAAATATCATTACTTGTAATATATTTATCTCACTTGAATTTTTTTTAATCTGTTTATTTAATATTGTCATATTTAATTGTTTTCCCCCCACTGCCATTGATACATTTTTTTGCTGGCTGACTGATTAAAATCTTGGATGGCCACGCTCTCATAGCGTCGGAGATGTCTAAAATAAACTGAATGTGGTTCCTCGCCAAATAAAGTATTTACAGCCACACATTGTGGAAATAATATACGGTATGAGTCATTTATTATTAGACATTATAAGATTAAGTTTGAAGATGAATTAGAGGTCGGTCTGCAAAGCAATGTGACCTGTTTTATTTCAGCAGATATTGGTCAAACTGGCCTTCTCAATACACAATTTGATGATAAAAAATATATATAATTCTAAATGATAACTATCATCTTGCTTTCCCCCCCAAACACACCACAGGAATGCGGTCATGACAACATGTTTAAGATTTAGAGTGCTTAACAAATGCATTAAATGTCAGGTTCAAGCCACAGCTGCTATAAATAAACAGCATTAAATACCCCAAAAAAATGTATGTTTCTGGAATGGTTATTACACCAGTATGTACAAGCGTTAGCTAAAATATCATTATTATTGTTAGCCAGGAATTTTCTAATTTACTGTTTTACATACATAAATAAATAGTAAAGCACATTTTTGCCTGTTCAGAATGTCTACATAGTACATATATCTTTATCCAAACAAGCAGCATAGATTTTCCATGTTGTAATTAATGGAAAAAAAAACACAAAAGTAGAGATACAGCTTTTTGGCTGGAGCAAGTCAGCCATATTTATGGAGTATTGATAGCAGGCTCCATCCTTGTTTATTCTCACTAGGAACATTCACACAGGCTCATTGAGAAGTACAATAAAATAGTCCAGTTTAAACACAATTTTTGCACAATGTCCTAGAACTTAATTTAAAAATGTATGAAGCTAATTGTCCAACACAGACAATCTATTATATTTCATATGACTTTAATGTAACCACATGTGTAGATACAGACATGTACATGATAAATACTACCTACCGGTGTGTGAAGCATTGCTTTGAAAGTACAGTACATACAATTTAGCTAGTTAAATCTAGCTAATGAGTACAAACTCCTAAACTGACATCAGAGCCTCAAGGGGCCTCATAGAGGCACTTACATCTATCTGTTGTGCGTCTTCAAACTTTGTCTCATAGCCACGTTTCACTACATTCCCAACACAATTCAAGATAATGCTAATGTCAGCAAATACAGTATCGATATTCACAGACACATTTCTTTTTGACTGCAAAACAGACATTCCCCCCCCCCCCCCAAAAAAAAAAAAAAAAGAAGGAACACCATTGTCACATCCACATTGTGGAAAAAGGAGTGTTTGTGCTTGAGTGTTTACAGAGGCTTGTATGAACTGAGAGCAAGCAAGTATTATGTAGCAGACTAACAAGGGCATTGAAGCATGGAGCCACAGTGCCCATTAGCAGAGTACATTGTTGTTCTTTCCTCCAACTTAAATCAAATTGAAAACTTATTTCCCCGGAATTCCCTCCCTTTTAGTGTGCGTTACATCAAGGAGCAGATCATGATTGAACTGCACCAACCAGCACAATTGAGTTCTTTCTTTCTTTCTTTCTTTTTTTAAATTTACTGTGATTGTAAACGCAACTAAAAACCTGCACATATGCACAATCCTCCAGTAATCTTACAAAGCCAGACATGCATTATTTAGAAGCATTCTAGATGGCAAAGTCTCAACGTTTATTTCGGAAGCACAATGAGTTGGGTTTTCTTTTTTGTCAGGATGAAATAAGCAATCATCACGTGTCACTCGAAACGAAAATGCAAGTGTCGTCTAAGACCTGAAGTCAAAAATAAGATGTTTGAAAAGTAAATAAAACTTTTTAAATGTACCCACAACAACAAAAAGACCTTAAAGAGAAGACATAAAAACAGACAATTGGCTCATTTTCTTGTACTCATAACACTGATTTGTAAATCTGTGCATCTTTTTTTTTTTATGTGGAAATATGACATATTTACAAATGCATGTGCAAAGTTTGTTCTCCAGCATAAAAGAATATTGCACGTTTTCTTGCATATGTAAAGGAGTCAATGATTTGACGGTAAATAAACCTGAATGCATTAATATATTTATTATAAAATGTGATTAATAAATAATGTTTCATTATTGCACTTTCTTTCTACGAGATTAATGTCATATTTCATTTGCTTGGCTCACTTGTTTAGTCAGAACGTCAAATATTTCAGTCAGTACCGGAATTTAGTAGGATTTGTTACACAAAAAGTTAGTAAAGTCCAGTTTGGCCTCAATTTGATGCACGGCTTTTGTACAATTTCAGACAAAATTCTCAAAAGAACCTGTTTAATTAATTACCTAAGTTGTACTATTTTCAATTAAAATTATTTCTATTATTCCTGGGAATTGTTTTACATTTTTTAAATATTGTTAGAATTTTTTGTTGGGTTTTATTCAATTGATGTGTATGTATGTGTGTGTCTGTGATTCCCAACCACATTTTCACTTAATGGGTCCAAGAATTACACAAATACTGTTTACTCAACTATCTATTCTATCAACATATCCTGACAGGTAAAACAATTAAATGCTCTTCCACGAGACGGCAGAGGATACGGTGAATATAAAACATCTATACACTCCTGTTCAAGTGCCAGCTTTTTGTGATATAAAAAAAAGACAAGAGACAGAGACAAATCATTTCTAAATATTTAATGGTGTGATGAAACCATTGTTGGATTTTTTAGATCTATTTCCAAAAGGTATTTTTGGCGCAAACAAAAGACTACTTGTCATCAAAAGAATACCATTCTACAGTGAAACATGGTGGTGGGGGAAATCATTTTACTTTTCACTTTCGGACTGCTTTTCTTTTCTTGGGCTTGAACTGTGGCCTTACACGAGGTGATGGGAATTCTGAACAGTTCGAACAGTCAGCGCGCGCACAAAATCTTCAGGCTTTTGCTAGAAAGCAAACCAGTGTCAGGAAAAGCCTACTAGAACATCTGAAATTGGTTTGGGTTTGGTCAGAGGCACTTTAAATGGTGGCATGTGTGTGCTAGCTCCCACTTAACATGAGTTTGAATGTGATTGGTTCATTCTGAAAACGTCCCAGGTATACGTGGGTGTGCACACTTTTGCAACCACATCTCTGTTATTTAGTTTTTCTTCTATTCTTGAAAATATTTTTATTTATTATTATTTAAATCAGTTGTACAGATTATATGTCACATTACTGGTGTATCACGCTTTGAAATGATTTAGCTTGGTCTTATTTTTTATTTTATTTTTTTACTGTATATCACAAAAAAAAATGGCATCTGAATAGGGGTGTGTAGACTTTTTTTTAATATCCAAAGCAAAATAATCTGTGTATTCACAGATTACATTTTTGATTGGTGGTGTACAGTGAGATATTTTTTTTTTCATGTAAAATATGCGCATTGGCTCAATAATAGGTTGGGAATCACTGGTGTTATGTTATGTTATGTTATGTTATGTTATGTTATGTTATGTTATGTTATGTTATGTTATGTTATGTTATGTTATGTATTGTGTTAATGTGCCACGGCTGTCCTCTGTTATGATCTGCTTGTTCCATAACACATCAGATGACAGTCAACAATACATTTTAATAATTTTTTTTAGGCTGTGATACAATTCCATATGCTAAGCACTGTGTTTACATTTAATCTAATAATTATCCTGAAAGCTTTATTTATTTACTTTTTTTTTTTAAACCCTATTTGCTAACCTGACACTTGCATCATAAACCATTAGCGTCACAAGACAAGAGGTCATTCCGTCTACATTCAAGTTCACGTCATCTTATTGCTATTCTGTTTTGACCGTGCGACCTGCGATTTTGAACGCGAGTCGGGCCCGACGAGCCTCTCGTGCAGCCTCCCCGCTACAAAATGGAGGGGATGGGGGAACGGCACCGGCGCAACGGGCCCGGTGCCTCGTAGCTTTCGAAAGGTGGGCTCGTGATGGGAGCGAGCCGAAGAGACGAGCCGGACAACCCCGTTACGTTCGTGAGACTGCGAGATTTCTCGTAGCTTGTAGCTACGGTATGACATTGGTTTACGACGTTATGTTTTAACACAAACAAAATGGATGTCATCATCAAGTGTGTTTGGAGAACATTATTTTCCCATAGTCGGTAGTTTCGATACAAGATTTCAACATGAAAAGAACATTTTGAAAAAAGAAGCATGTCAGCGAAAGGAAGACAGTCCATTCAAAATGTCATTAAATCATAATGACATAAAAAAAGGACAGACAGACACAGACAAGACAGACAGGACAAAACAAGAAAATGCGAGTTATGATATGTCTTTTTTTTTTCAAAACAGAAAAGCATACGATTTCGATCGACTAGCTTGCAGCATACGACCCATTGAATAAAGCACTCATCGTTGCATTGCATGTGTTATGTACAAGTGCTCTATACAACGCTGAGCCCAGACAGTAGAAAATAATCCCAGAAAGTTGAAAATAATTCCCATAAATGATGCAATAGGAGTTGACCACATGAAGCTTCGAGGTCAATACTTTAACTTTTTTTTTAAGTGCAGTTCAGTTGTATTTAACTTTTAAACATTTATTCAAGAGCAATTTTTAATTTATGTGTCATACGTTTTGACTGAAACATTATTTTAATACAATTTTGTCTTTCTATTTAAGCGCAGTGTTAATGTTCAAACTGTGAATAACGTTACAGCGGCTTACAATAATAAATATGATTTTTCTTTTTTAAATACCCATGTATACGTGGCCTCAGATTACAAAACGCCGACAAGAAAACCATGTCTAACCTTTTATCACTCACTACAAAATGAAGCTTTTGGATATTGTAAACTTCCTATGGTCAACTATAACAAAAAATAAAATAATATTTTAAAAAAAAAAGTTTTTTAAGTTTCTGTGCCCACGAGATCCTGTTACATGGATTCTTTTTTTTTTCCACAGTGGGAAATGACACACAATTGTTGACTTACTGACAAAATTCTGTCTTGTGTCCCTTCCCGCTGTGGATTTATTGTGTAGGAGAGCATGCAGATGTGGAGTTGGCAGACTGCGCATTTTTACTACGCATTTTTCATTTTGGATTCAAAAAAAAAAAGTGCCAATAGAAGACCAAAACAAAACAGTGCTGCAGTGCTTGAGTGACGCTTTGCTTGATCCAACCATATATATATATATAAGAAAGTCCTTTCTTTTCCTTTTGTTTCCCCCTTTCTTTTTTGACTGACTCGCTTGAACACATTAGCCGAATGGCAACTCAGTAAAGCAATTGATGATTTTTTCTATTTTTTCTAGGGCAGAACTTTTCTAAATAAATAAATAAAAGCTGTTTCAGGGAGATTTTTGGAATCGCATGGCGCCCAAAAGTCGCGACAAAAGTGTACACGTTCATATAAAACACCTCACAGACTTTTCTAGTCAATGCAATCTTTTTTTTTCTGTGCGCGCAGCTGGTTAAAATGTTTATGTCATTTCAAAGACGGTTTATTGCTTCTTTCAGGAAAAATAGAAAAATACTTGTTCATGCCTTGGTTGTTAAAAAATACAATATGCAGTTCACTCTAAAACAGTTGCGAGCTTGTCAGCCATGTCCTATTTGTGAGTTTGAATACTTTTAAGTTGAAATACTAACTTTGAATGATAGGTGAATGTCTTGTGTATTTATCTTCTTTAAAAGGGTGGAATAATACCCAAGTTCAAAAACACATAAATCCCAAAGATATATAATGTACAGTCACCGGACACCTCATTAGGTACGCCTACATCTCGAATTATATGATGAGAGAAAAATCTTCTTTTACAAAATATTTTTGCTCAGGTTTGATCTGAGGAGTTGTTTTCTTCTCTACTTGTCCCAAATATTACGTTGAATCAGAAACACTTGTCAAGTGTGATCCAATGAGCAGTCATGTGTGTGAAGATGAATTACATGAATGAATGATGTTGTGAGTATTTTCATAAATACATACATAAATATTTCCAAAAGATACAGTATTGGATTGTTGATTAATGCCAGTTTAAATTAGGACTACAAACTGGCCCTTTTCGTGTTTTTATGTATGTACATTATATATGCTCATCGTGTAGCTCAGCCACTACAGTCTGTCACAGTCAACTCATCGCCGTGGTAACGAGTGCATTTACTTTAAAAAAAAAAAAAAAAAACAACTCTGTGGACATTGTCGCATAAGGCCCAAGCCACAGTCACACGGCACTTTATGCTAAGAAGAGGAGTGCGGGTACCTACCGACAGTCAGACTTTAAGATACACTCGCACTGCAGTGGCGGCCTGGAGATGGAATGGAAGAATGAGCGTTAATCGCGGAAGGTGAAGCTGATGGAGAGCGAAGCACGAAGAGGAACAGAAGAGAGGAAAACACTGCAAATCGTCTGACCAGACTCTCAAAGAAAAATGAACAATAATCGAGTAGTTCGGAAAGAAATGATACGCGGTTCCTTCAACAGCGGCACGTTCATTCGCTCAATTGCATTCTACAGGTTATTAGTGTTACAGATTTTTTTTATATTATGCACACCGTATCATTCTGACACGGGATCGGTTGCATGTTAAAGACGGTGCGACTCCTGTTACCCGTAATCAAGCCGATCGATCTGCTCGTGACCACAATCGCGATCGTAGGGCGCAATCCGCGGCAGGAAGTGCGACCACTTTATGAGGCACACCTTGTGTGTAATTCAATATTCTGCTGACAAAGCACGTTTCAGTTGTTGACACAGCCGTAACGGTCATATTTGAAGTCATCAAATGTGGTTACAGTGGCTGGATGAGTTGTAGTATTTGATTAAAAGTGGACCAAATGTATTTAAATACCAGCTTTAAATTTGTGATGTAGGCTGGTTTGCAGTGGTGGGAAGTAAAGTACAACTATTTCTTTGTTGTACTTTAGGTATGTGTGCTTTACTTTGTGTCTTGTTTTTTTCTGCTGACTCGTTACTTTTACTCCCTCCATCTTAAAACAGATATCTGTGCTTTCTACTTCTTACTTTGTCACAATAGGCCTGTTAGCTTCTATGCTAACAATACCAATCAGAGTTGTTTATTTGCATGAACAGATGTATTGCTTACCATTATGTTGCTTAATTATTACACCGCTGGGTACTACAGTCTCAGAACTGAGCATGTATTAAAATATCTATCAAATTTCAATTATTGCGACAGTGTCAATCAAAACGGAACATTATCACGGAATTGTTGTGTTGGGTCACAGACAGATTGAAGGTCAGGAGGTTTTCCTCCACCTTAGCAAGCATATTGCTGATTATTGTTGTGATTAACTAACTCTGGCTCAGAAAAAGTCATATTTGCAGCATATCATGATGAGGTGATATGACAATGGAGACAAGTGTTATCACTTTGAAATATGTATCATTTACACTAAAAAAAATTAAATAATAAAATACCGCATTTGGTTGGAGACTGTTAAAGTGACCCATTATAGAAACTGGCTGTTAATTAATCATTTAACATGACTACAGAGACCAATAACAACGGGTGTCTTGAAGACAACAACGTAAAAACTTATCAGTAGTACATGAGATATGTAGTTTTGCTGGCTAACTATTAAAAATAGATTGTGATATAAAAAATATAAATGTGGTATTCTTAAAAAAAAAAAAAAGAAGTCATATACACGATGAATCTGAATTTGTTGGCAAAAAGTCCTAAAGTGTTTCTTTTTTCTGCTATATTTGTGTGATTTCATTTTGAAAAGTGCTGTTAAAACTCAAATAAGAACACAGAGTCAACAAAACTGTGCAGCACAAAACCCAAGAGTTCGACCAGACAGGAAATGACACCAAAAATCAAAATATATATAACTTATCAAATCTATAGTCCTATCAAATCTACACGAAACAAACAAAAAAATACTACAAAATGAAACACCATACAAGAAACACAAAAAAAAGAGAAAGGAATCAAAGAGAAAAAAATACAAAAACAGTAACTCAAATGACACACAACTTGTACACAAATAAAGAAGCAGAGAGAAACAAAATACCAAACGGAGAGAATTAACAAAATGGAGGTTCTTGTTGGAGAAGGTTTCAATAGCAACCGTATGACCATATAAAGTTAGCCATGCACGTTTTGCATTGAAATCACAATTTCCAGATGGCCTACAATCAAAATTGAAGGAACATGTAAAGCTTATAAAAAATAAAAACTTGGCAAAGACACCTTAAGCGTTTATCTAGGAGAAGAAATCATACCTGCAACAAACAAGAAGAACTTGAAATCCCTTTTTAAAAACAGGACGATTGCTTGTAGAATTTTTTTGACTGTATTTCTGTTGCGTTTACAGTGAACCCCTGCATTTGCCATTTCAACAATGCACAGATTTTTTTGGGGGTGGGGGACCTATGAGATACGAGTCGAATTGCTCGTAACTCAAAGCAATTATATTTCAAATAATCTTTCCTCATTGAAATGGATAGGAATGTCATTAATCCGTTCCAACCTCACCAACAAAAACTAACCAACACATACAGTAATAACTTCATTAACTAGAATGCAAAGAGTTATGTCATGATTAATTCATTGCGGCTCCTTCTAGTGTGTGCAAATTGGCCACTGGGGGGCAGCATAACAGTCATGCAGACACAAACCAAGAAGCATTTCACAACTACTGAAAGTGACTAAGATGCAGTAATAGTAGTTGTTTTTCGCAGAGGATAAAGAATATATGCCTGTGAGTATTTTTATATTCTCTGTCTACATGCGTTGCTGTACCATTTGTGTTCAAAGGTGTTGCTTCAAGCATTCTAACGCCGCCACATGGATGCTATTCGTTACCTCGTCAAATGCGTTTCCCGTTATGTGTTAGCATTAAGCTAGCGGACTTTAAGGCAACGTTATGTGGTTGTTTTAAAAACACATGTGATTTTCATTTAGTTTGACAGCGAACTTCAATTAGGAGTGTCATTTCACAGCTTGAAGCCTCATTTGATATGATTTGAAAAGTTCAGCTTCAAACAATCATGTCATCAAACAGTAGTCATCCTCGTTAGTGTAGCAAACACAGGAAGTCCGTTAATCTGACTCCGCTGTTAGCAAGGGTTCACTGTACTGTACTTTTTTTTTTAAAAAAATATTATTAACTCCACGAAGACAAATAATGTTTCCAATCGGGGATGATTATCGAATTTGTTGTTATTGAATCCTGATTTGCTTTAAAGAGGGATTTATTTGCGCTTATTTTATTGTTTTACATGAGAATCATTCAAAAGTGTAGCATTGTCTGAGACCTACTGCTTACCTTGTAGCCACTTGTTTTTTCTTTTTCTTTTTCTTTCTCTACATGTCTGTGTTTCTAATCTTGGACTGTATGTGCAAAGTCTTTGAGTTACCAAGGGTAGCTTCCAGCTGTATTTCATTGCATTTCTTTCAACTTGGCAGTATAGGAAGCAAAGAGTTATGAAGCTTTGGGCTACACTTGGCACTGAAAGCTCGGCCGCACGGTCTTGGGAATAGTATTTCTGAAGCATTAAGCGCCAGCGACACCATGTTCCGTCTTCTACATGATGATGATGATGACAGCGGGAACCTGATTGATGAAGGTCATAAAGCACAAAGCTGAGGTCTTGCATTCAGTGCATTTAGCTTGTTGTCAGCGTGACGTCGTTTCCAGAAGTACTATCCCCTTTGACCTTAAATGTCTCCCCTTTACCCCAGCGACCTTGGGCCTTGGAAAATTGCACTTTTGAACAACATGATGAACTTGGATAGACTGATCGATCATACATTATATGGACAAAAATCTTTGGACACACCTCTCAATCGATTAGTTAAGCAATCGAGAGATGGACTAGATCTAAATTCTTCCAGTTTTGTTCTGAAATGTCATGAAGCGGAAGTTGTTCAACGATGTCAATTTGTATTTTTTTTTTCACTTCCTGCACACTCTTAAGCTGTGATTTTATTATTCAAAATTGTTTATGGTAAAAGTGGTATGTTTTTAGTGCAGTGGTGGTTCTAGTGGGGGGCATTGCCCCCCAAAAAAACTATGCTGGGCCACCCCACGGCCGCCCCTAGGTTTCAATCAAGCCAGCCCCAAAACTGAGAAATGTACCACCCAAGTTGTTTTGGGACTGGTATTGTTTGGTCAAGTCATCAAAACAAGAAACCTAGTAGAGACTTTTGCACAGTGCTGTATTTGTAATTGCCAGTTTTCCCGATACTTTTGTCTCTATACTGTACGTTCTTGTGAGTGTGCACATTTCTTCCATACAAATTTCTGGGCTGAATTTTGCGACTCTGTGGACGAATAAATTGTTTGTTTTGAAGGCGCAAGTATTGCAGAGTTGCTGTGTGTTTTTCCCGAGGCTGAGGCCCGTGGGGCGGGGGGGGAGTCACATCGCTAAACACATTGTAGGGGGGGGGGGAAAAAAAAAAAAGGAGTAAGAACCAAAAGTAAGCCACACACGACAACACGAACACGACACTCAGACAGCATTGAGACAGTGTGTGTGTGTAACGTGTAGGAATGAAAGTGCCCACATACACACGCGTGATATGACACAACCTGAAGGGAGAGACAACAACAACAACAGAGGCACGTCAGACAACAACAACGTGAACCGCTGTTTCCTGTTTCTTCAAGTACGCGTTTCCTTTTATTCCTCACAGGACAACTTGGTGTTTTTACGCTATTGCACTCATGACTGCAGGGGCGTAGCCGTCATTTAAAGAAGTCGTGGGGGGAGGGGCGGTGGGGACACATTTTTCAAGAGTAGCCCAACTTTTAAGTATCATCTTGCAATTAACCGAATCTCTCTACAGTAGTCAATTAACTAACCTTAGTAAGTTGCAGTAATATTAGTCGTTTTGAATATTCGCATGTGCGAATTGGTAGGATGTCTATCCACATTTGTTCAGATATTCACATGTCAATTCAAAGATCCTTTGCTTCACGGGCAATTCTCTGTTTTGTGTTTAGATTTACAGTCAACTTCAACTGGGAGTGACAATTAACAGGTTGAACGAGCACTGCCACCATCTAGCGCTCATGATTCTTTTTTTTGTTCATAACTCAAGACAAAAAAAGAGAAAAAACAAAGACATCAGCCAAGCGGCAACTCATACCTTGAAAAAAAGCTTAATTTGGGTGAAGGTAGCACTATATAATATTGTTTTTGGTAGCAAGCTTTTTGGACAAAAAAAAAACAGAAGCGAAGTGAAGAAAAATTGAACATACGAGTATTTTAGCCTGTCAAATGTGAATACTTTCTAATTGACTTCGTCCTCCATGAAAGCGAACTAATTTTCTTACCAATTTCGAGACATTCAAACACTAACCACTAAGTGTTTGGAAAGTGGACGTGTCCCCACCACCCACACCCCCCTTCCCCTCTGTCAACTACGCCCATGCATGACAGCATGCATATTTGAAGCTTTAGACATAGACGGACACATGATCACAAACCGGTGCTGTATTATGTTTAAAAAAAAAACAAACAAAACAGAATGGCCGTACTGTTTCGGTGCAGTTCATAAGGAGAGCAAAGCAGCTATGAGATTGGACTGAGGTTAGGTTTCATACGGTGAACAATACCAGCCAGCAGTGTGAGTGCACCCTAACCTCAGCTCAAGAGGCTGCACATTTGCAGAAACGGGGAGGGGGTGGGGGGGTGGGGGGGGGGGGGGGTGTTTGCATCTCGTAACCAGTGAATTCACAGACAAAACTAGTGAGTGTGTTCGTGTGATTGCAAGTGTGCATTTTGTATTCAAGTGGTGCTGTGCTGCTGCAATAGCGTGCTACATGATGAAGAGCCAGATGGGAGTTTTCATGGACACTTGAAGCCAAACCTGTAAGCTAGCGCTCTTTTACTTTTACCCTTTGTACTTATTGCTTTTATTTTGGTTTTATTTTGCATTGTTACCTCTGGTCTATGGTTTGATCCAGGAGGCGGTGGAGTTTGCATTGAGGTCCTGCTGTAACAGAGACCCTTCCATCTTATACCAATCCTCAGTCAGAGGGGAGTCTGGGCTGGGTGCCAGGGCTGCTGCCTCTAGTTTGTTGTCAACAAGGGGGGTGTTGAAAAGTTTGGAGGGAGCGTGAGGGAGTGTTCGGGTGCAGGTTGGCGGCAGCGGTGGTTTGATTGCGATGAGTGGATGGATGGATGGATGGATGGATGGAAGAAGGTGTTAGGTTGAGCACAAAGATGATGCATATGATGGTAAAAATGAAAAGGGGAAGGGAGGGTTTGGGTGGGGGTTTGATATGGCACAAAGGAGATAAGGGGATGGAATATGGGGGGCATGAATTTATCCCAGGGGGAAGGAGGAAGGGAAATGCGGAGGAAGGTTAGGGTTCGGGTAAAATGACAAAATAAAGGGCAAAATTAAAAAAGACAATAAGAGGAGGCAGGAAAGAGAGAGAGAGAGAGAGAGAGAGAGAGAGAGAGAGAGAGAAACAGAAGTGACGAGAAGAAAATTAATGCATGGTCAACTGTCTGAGTCCAGAAGACAGAGAAAGACTGTTTTATGAGCATGGATGGACGCCACAGTACGTACAAACCCAACGCACAGACACCGTGGACAGATGGAGCAGGTCAGACCAGAAACAAAGCAATCAAATCAAGGAGACGCACAGAAGCTTTCGAGGTCAGACACAAGTAATCAAACCAAGCGCTGATGACGCACGGACAACATGGATGTAAAGAGGCGCTAACAAACAACAGCAGAGCACAAGAGCTGAGTGTGCATGTGAGTATGCGATGGGAGCCAAATACTGCGTCTTCCTGGCTGAAGCATCCCTTCTAAATGTTTCCTCAATGTAAACAACATGTTTGCGTCAGCGGTTTCCGGACGTACCTTTCCGCACGTTCCCATCTGTGGCTCGGAATTCCCTGGTGTTAAGCAGGAAGCAGGCGCGGTCCTGCTGGTAGCGTTCCCGGGTCGGACCCCGCCCGATGGGGCTCCTCTCGTCCGGGCTGAGCACCTGGTCGATGGTGGGGCAGTCTTCGTTGGCCAACGCGGCCGAGGCCGCGTCACCGTTCTGCTTGGAATCTGCGCAAGGAACGGCGGTGTGGGTACGGCAACCGTGACGCTGATGCGGAAAATACATTACGCTACATTTTCTAGTACATGTCAGCAGTTTTTTTTTTTTTTTATGTTATCACACAATAATAATAAGATTATTAAATGAATCAAACAATGAAAGTACAGTAAGAGGAATATTCAGGATTATTTGTCACAGGAACTACTGAAACACTCTTCACACACAACTGAAATGCTCTTGCTCGCATAAAGGGTTAGGGTTAGAGTTACTGAAACACTGAAATTTACATTAGTGAAACACATATTACAATATTTCATATGGAAATATTTCAGCATGTGCAGTATTAAATGGCAGCATTTTAGTATGACACGTGTGAGGATTTCAGTTGTTTGTGTTTGAAAGGTAATCCTACATAATGTCCCTGACAGCTCCTCGTTGTGCCAAACCACATCTACATTTAGAATGTTAACAAACGTTTAATGCAAAGATATGTAGTAGGTTGACCTTAGAATAGCAGCTTTAAGTCCTGTGGAAGCTGGTAAACTGGATAAAGTGTCACCCAAGTGGCCGTAGTGCCGAAATAGTGAATTAGTCTGCGGAACAGTCGGGGGAGCCTAGTTGTAGTCGTGAAAAGGGGAAATCAGTCAAATGTAGACAAATCCCAACATCCTGCCTAAATAGCTAATGAATCGGGAAACGAGATTTTTTTTTTTTTTTGATGAAGTGCAGGAAGGCAGCGCAGACGAAATGTCGTAAAACTGCCGACGAGGGCAATATTTTTGAGCTCCCTGATGATCGACGTGATGCATTAAAGGTGCACAGACGTAAAAAGCAAAACGAGAGCCAAATTACCTCCCTTCATGGTTTTATTGGTGACATCACAGAGAAAATATGCCAAGTCAGCGCAATTTGAAAGGCATTAAGCCGTTTTAATAGATAATTGAGTTCACTCTCCCCCTGCCATTATATATTGTTTGTTTGCTCCAAGCTGGCAGATGGGTGCCTGAAGGCAAGCGGTTGATAATAAATTACACGAGTTCTGAAGAGCCTGCTGATTTCTCCAGGGTGGATGTAGAATCTACGATGAATCACATCTTGATGACACGCCCACCTCTTGAGTGGGCAAACGTTTGTGCTCAATGATCACAATTGATTTTGAAAATGGACAGATGGGCCGAGTGAGATTTAAAAAAAAAAAAAAAACATTACAGTTACAATGTGTATCGAGAAGATTTTACATTATTATTATTAATTATTATTTAACATTATTAATTATTTCTATTTTTGTATTGTATTTGTTAAATTTAAAAAAAAAAAGGGGGGGGGGGGAATAAAAAAGTAAAAAAACTAGCCTGACTTGAAAGCCAGTGAGTGGACCAGGGCTTCGGTCTGTCTCAGCCTCTTTAGAGCGCCTCATTGTCGCGGCGTGGAAAAACCCCAGGACGACCCAAGAACGTGCCTTGCTTTGGCAACCCCAGTTTTAACTCCTCCAACCCACATCGCCCTGTTCCCTGCCTGTTAACACGTTAGCCACGTCAGTTGCACCGGAGATCCGCAAATCGGCAGAACAGTCCGAGAAGTTAATGAAACAGCTCACCTCTGTTGATCTCTATAATTTCTTCTTGGGCGAGGGGGCAGTCGCCCCCGAGGCCTCCGGAGCCCATCACTCCACCTAGGACATTTCCCAAGAGTCTTTGCGGTGAGGCCGTAGCCATGGCCAGGGCATCCGGCTTGCAGTAGTTGGGAGAGCCCGGCTGAGGTGCTCTCGGTATGTGTTTGTTCTTCTTTTTGGGCAACTTTTGTTTGGCCATGGCCAGAGAGTAGTACATGCCGAAGTTGTTGACGATGACGGGAACGGGCATAGCGATGGTCAGCACGCCGGCCAAGGCGCACAGAGCCCCCACCAGCATCCCCGACCACGTCTCCGGGTACATATCTCCGTAGCCCAACGTGGTCATGGTCACCACGGCCCACCAGAAACCGATGGGGATATTCTTGAAGTTGGTGTGGGCGTTCGCCGCCGGGTCGTCCGGGTGCGCGCCGATTCTCTCGGCGTAGTAAATCATCGTGGCGAAGATGAGGACGCCGAGGGCTAAGAAGATGATGAGCAGGAGGAATTCGTTGGTGCTAGCACGGAGGGTGTGGCCGAGGACTCGCAGGCCCACAAAGTGACGGGTCAGCTTGAAGATTCGGAGGATGCGGACGAATCGCACGACGCGGAGGAATCCCAGGACGTCCTTGGCGGCTTTGGAGGAAAGACCGCTCAAGCCCACTTCCAGATAGAAGGGCAGGATGGCCACAAAGTCGATGATGTTGAGCGTGCTTTTGAAGAACTCGACCTTGTCGGGGCAGAAGATGACTCGCAGAAGGACCTCGATGGTGAACCAGATGACGCACACGCCCTCCACGTATGTCAGCCAGCTGTCAGTCACCACCTCGTAGACGATCTCCTCGCGCGTGACGTTGCCCACCGTCACGTTCTCGGTCTTGTTGAGGATGGTGTTGAAGGCCTCGTGCGTCTCCATGCAGAAAGTGGAGATGGAGATGAGGATGAAGAATAGGGAGCCAAACGCCACATACTGGGAGGGAACAGAGAAGAGAAACCAACGAGGAGTTAATTGCAAGTGAGGATAATTAATGAGCCCTGCTGCAAAGAGCGAAAAAGAACACATTGAAAAATGTTTAGACAGTGGTGCCTTTAGATATGAGTTTCATTCATAGTGCGACCAGGCTCTTATCTCAAATCGTCTGTTCGCATTGAAATGAATGGAAATACCAATAACCAACTACTTTCCTATTATCCAGGACTTTGGCGCCATCTTGTGGCATCTTAGCTTTACTGAAAGACTACAAAAATGGTGCCAAAAGCCCTAAACGGAGGGCGGTGAATTTTTCAGTGACTAACGGGACGATAGGTTCCCTTTGCTAAATATCATAATACAATCATCATGATTTTTCTCATCTTTACACAGTTTATATTACACACATTGTACCCTGTAGATAGTGGGCTGTCTCAGTTCACTTGACGTCTGCATATATTGCATTCAACTCTAAACTTGTCCAGGAGATAAGTCAAATCTCTGGACTTTAATTTAATTAGATCGCAGGTGTTGCCTGAGTTAGGGTGTCCGGGTGGAGTTTATGAAACAGGATAAGAAATTAGAGAGCGAGAGAGAAAAGAGGTAGAATAACTCCTAATCTTACTATATGTATTATTGTTCAGAACATTTTCAAGTAAAAACACATTAAGTCCATAAACTATAGACACACATGTTTAATGGAGTGAAATGTAAAAGATGCTACGTTGTTTGACTGCATTTCCCCCACCGTGTTTTATTAGCACAGTTGAACCCCTATAAAGATCTTTTCCCTCCCAGAGAGTTTTTTTTTTTTCTCCCCAAGCATGGAGACTTCCCCCATTACTCATGAAGGCAGTTTTCTGTGTAAACTGCGAGTGCACGTTTTATTCTATGTACTGAAGCAATTGTCAATGAATCAATTCCATTGTGTGCGCGATTACCGCGCAATCTTTCCCTGGTGCAGTCCGTTCCAGCGGGGCCGCAGTGTGTATTTATAGACGCAGTATACTTTGTGCTTCATCAAATAAATAATAAAACACAGACATGGCCCAAAGAGCAAAAAGAGAAAGGTAATTCATACTTGAGTGGAGCCCATATATATAAGGGGCCTGAGTGCCCTTAGTGTATTGTGCGTGCCACTGTGTATTTTTGACAATGTGCACTTATGTAACATCCAAAGCAAACTTCCTTCAAAGAGACATAAGCGATTTCAATTGTATTACTAGAAAAGCTAATAGACATTTATCTATAGAACACATGAGCTAACGTTCAGACCCCCCAAAAAAAGAGGCGACACGCCAGGAGAGTCGGTAGATGTCCGGTAAGCGTGGCCTGCAGGGGCGTGTGGAGGAGTCCATTATAGAGGCAGCAAAAGGGCTGCATTCATGCACACATTAGTTCAAGTACACCACAATACTCCACTTCTGTAACCCAAAGAATTCTGCTTCCTTTTCCCTCTCCATCTCTTTCCTGTACCTCTTTTCTCCTCTGCTATGTCTGACCTACTTTCTCATATTGCTGCAATGCTCTCCCCCTCTATCGCCCAAATACGCACGCGTGCACACACACGCACACACACAGCTTCTCAATCACCCTCCTCCTACCACTACCCGCATGCCGGTGTGTCTCGGGGAAGCAAGATAGCACCAGCGGGACCTGCTCATTACGCTTCCTCATTGGCTGGGAATTGCACACGTACAAATGTGGGCAAGCAGAAGGAAACGAATAAGGAGTATTAACCTGAAGTGCTATACTCTTATTTCTTATAATGGCGTGTGTGATGTAAACCGTACTGCCGCGTATCATCTTGGCACAAATAGCACAAGAAATTGTATTAAATCGTCCTCTTTGCCCCACTTCTGCAACTTTTTGGGTCCGAAAAGAGAGTTCCCCAAACTTTGTAGAGCCACGGTACATATTTCACGTTAGAAAAACAAAAACTTATATATCGTCGCTGTCGGGCGGTATGCCCGAATATGGTCAATTTCATTTCATTTACTTCATTAGTCATACATTCTTTTAACAAATCAACACTGTTGGTGTGTCCCCATATTGTCTGTTGTTTTTATGCATTACTGACTGGTTCAACGTGTTGAAAATAGCTTGAGAACAAATGTATTAACTCTCCTGAACGCTCAGCTGTCTGAGAAAAGACAAATGCGCCTCTTCCCTCGCTCTGCGGATGCCGAGCGGCATTATGTCGCCTCAAGATTGAAAGTCGGATGTTTTTATAGTGTGAAAAGTTGGGATAGAAAAATTTGCAGAAGCCCGGTGTGTTGAGAGAGAGAAAAAAAAATGCTTCAGTGTAGAAGGAACTGGTCAGCCACGAAGTTAGACGCGTGCAGATTGATTTCCGCCTATTGAACTGGTTTGTCAGCTCATCGTTTTATTTATTGCATCACTTGCGGCTCTAAGGCATTTGAGAAAAAGTTCTGGGGCAAGATGTAGTCGTTTGTTTTTGTGATGTACTAAAGGCAGCAATATAACTTATAATACCAACATTAATAATGCAGTATTTTTTGTTTTTTTTTCCTGAGAAGTAGTGATTTTGGAGATGCCAGGATTCCGCTCAACACCCATGGCACAGTATATATTGTATCTCACAAAAGTGAGTACACCCATTACATCTTTTAGAAATATGTGATTATATCTTTTCATGGGACAACGCTTTGCTACAGTGTCAAGTACAGTCTACAGTTTATGTAACAATGTAAATTCACTGTTAAGTGAGTCCACCCCTAAGTGAAAATGTCAAGAGGTGTCACTCAACGTCACTGGCATAGATAGGTAGATGAACAAAGATACATTATTTGTAGTCAATAAATAATAATTTCAGGACCAATTAAGTGATCATTTCCCATGGCAACACTGATGATCTCTCACAGTCACAGTGATTAGGAATTGCTGAACTTCTTATAAAAAAATAAAATTTAAAAAAAAACTCCAGACAGGATTTTTTAATAATCTGAGACTTCACTTTCTTTTCTTTTACTGCCCATTCTTTATGAAATAATTTCAAGTATCTCTGTACTGCAACTTTAGTCATCATGAATTCCAAGTCCCACCTTCCTGCACAGTCTGACTGTGTCGTCTTGCCCAGATTTGTAGTTGTTGTTGTGGTAGTAGTTGTAGTTGACTCAGTCATTGGTCAGTGTTACAAAGTAAATCCAAATTTAGTAGAAAATTGCACAAAAAGTTAAGCAGTTGAGCTGCAATGTGAGCGTTATTGCGTTTGAATAAACTCTTACTGCAACGCCACCACGAATGCTATTAATATACAGTAAAATAAAACAAAGCCTTTTCAAGTAACGCCCAAAATAACACAGCTTTCTGCTAATTACAGAGCATTACTTTTTGTACCAAATCCCACCGAATTCTCAGGAGAGCAGGCTCAACGCGCGCACAAAGGAGAAAAACTGCGGCCAAGCTACAGTAACACACAAAAGAGAACATAGTGGCAAGGCTACAGTAGCGTCATCTACAGTATGTAGGCTACGCAGGTGGAGGCACAGGAGGGGGTGGACAGGTGGGAGGGAGACCAGACGATGCTCGCGTGGAGATGCATGAAGGAGAAAGTTGAAAGTTATGAAATGTAGATGAAGCCAACATTTTAAGTTGACCGCACTTTGTATGTTAACTGTTCCTAGGGCTTGTTTAACCAGATAATTTATTTATTTTTTGCGATATGTGCTGAACTCTGTTGTTAGCCGAGGAGCCACTGTGTGGTTTTTGTCATCTGACATGTTTGCTCAGGCCATGTGGATTGACACGAATGAAGTTTATAAGACCAACCAAACAATATCCAACTGAGATATATGAGCTCCATATGAGATCTTAACATCGGAAAAAGTCACCTATCCCACATGCATTCAAAAGATCGTGCCACAGCTGCTTTGATGAACATCACCGTTTCCTAATGATTTTATTTATTTATTTTTTTGAGCAAAGAGGAGTAGAAAATTCGATGCGTTGCTTTTGATCTAATTTGAACAGCGCAGCATGAATACACTGTAGCAAGCCAAAATGGCGTACACGGGTTTCCTTTTTTACATCATGCTGGGAAAATGCAAAGCAACATCAGTCATTTATTATATTTATGTACAGCTCTGAAAAAAAAAATTGAAACTAAACCACTACAAAATGAAAATATTTTTGTTAATTTTGCAGTGGTTTGGTTTAATTTTTTTTTTTTTTGGTATTTAAACTTACTTACTGCAATATAATAAACATGGGGTAAATTCAGTTGATTCGACAAGATTTGGAAAGGCATACTCCTGTCTATATCATTTCCCACAGTTGACAGTACATGTCAGAGCACAAACCAAGCATGAAACCAAAGGAACAGTCCGTAAACCTCCGTGACAGGCACAGATCTAGGGAAGGGTACCTAAACTGCCCAAAGATAGCTGTGCCACGCTTGGGGCATCATATTCAATAAAACCTGAGGCTATAATTGCTGTCAAAGGTGTATCAACAAAGTACAGTGATCTCCGCTACCCTCGGGCAGGAGGCTACGGAGCACCCGATGCAGGACCACATCAGCCCCCATAAACAAACGATCACACAAGAACACCAGAATCACAAACCAGCCACTACTGTGCTACATTAAAAGGACAAAACATTAAAAAAAACATTAACATTAAAAACATATGCAGTTCAACAACCACTGGTAGAAACGGACTTGAATGTGATTACATTGCGCACATATACGAAACGTTGCAGCCGGCGAGTGGACGAAACCCACCCGCGTGCACGCATGCAGGTGTTTGTGGCTTCGAGCTCACGTAGGCGACCGACACGAGTCGTCTCCTGGACAAAACTCAGAACGCGAGCGAGACAAAACGACGGTCGAGCGGACACCGCGCACACACAAGCGCACGCACACATTGAAGTGCCGCATTGAAAAGAAAGAGCTGGACGACGGCGATAAAAAGGAGGAGTTGCAATCTGTCATACTTATTTATCTCCCCCCCACCGTGTGCATCCCCGCTGTGAACGTACGATGCGGTGGTGCACCGTAATACAGGCGAGGTGAAGCCTATAATGCGCTCGATTCTCTATAGTAAAGCCCAGCGCGTGCGACACCTGCAGCCAGAATGACCTTCAAGGCCCGATGGAGTCTCCCTCGCTCGCCAGACTCTCAAATTAGATTCAGAGAGATCATCAACATAAATTGAAAAGGGTGAGAGTCAGAGAGAGGAAAAAGAGAGAGAGTGAAGAGGAAGGGCATGGAGCGTCGATTGTGTTGGGACGGCGGAAGTGAAAGAATGGAGGGGAAGGGGACGGAGAAAGAAGACAATGGCGTGCTCCTCGCAATGAGGAGAGAGGACAACAAACGGGAGGTGTTGGAGAGGCCGGGGGGTATGCGATATATCCGCGTCGAGATGGTCGCCGCTGATTTGTGCGGTGCACCACGCTCGTTCTTAACGGGACCCTTGTGGTGTTGTGTTTACTGCGGCACCATCCAGAAGAGCTTTATCATTACAGTATTACACACGTCACCGCAAGCCCCCCCGCCCCCCCCCCACCCCACCAATCACCATCCCCTGCCTGGCTCTCGGTCGCCATAGCAACCGCTGCGTTAGCCTCTGCATTGGAAGATTGAAGATTAGGTATTTTCTTGCAAGAAGGACCAAAAAAAACAACACCACAAAAGCAGCGTACACAGTGTTTGTTTCAAGACTACTTCCATGAGCTTTTAAAAGCATTTACACTTTTTAAAGTCACGCGCCACCATCTTCTAAAAACACACCATCTTTGTGTGACGTGGGCAATCATCCAATTTCATTGAATTGCTCTGAAAATGATTCACAACAAATAATGTGTCTTTGTTGAACTATCTCTGCCGGCGACATATAGTGACGGGCAGTCAACAATTTACTGCTCTTCCGCTAGATGTCTGCCTGACTTTGACATCCTCTGATTTAGTCCAACAGGAACGGTCCTCCAACCACAAACATACACAAAAATACTCCAACATAAAAACTACCTGGTAAGAAGACATATCGTGAATGAGGCGTGACAAATGAACATTTAGACGATGTGTAATGGCGAGCGTTCACACCTTACGGTGGACGATGACGGGATGATTCCTCAATTATTTCGGGGGCGAACGGCGCCATCCATCGCTCGGAAACTCTCAATGTAGCGGCTCAGATTGCGGCTCGAGTGTAACCTTGGGGTGGGTTATCATCATCATATCATCATCATCATCATCATCGGCTGGTGTATCCCAGTATAGCACATGCAGAAGACTACAGTAAACTCAAGAGGAGATTACAAAATAAAAGTAAAATGTCAACAACAACAAAAAGACGGGTTCCTTGAGGACGTATAGCGTGCCGAGTGGACGAGCAGTGAACCTGAGAAAAGTGCACTGAATTCATCTCCTCCCCACACATTTTCAATTATGAATGATGTCTGTGGCTTTAACTCATTTATAACTCCCAATTGTAACACTTCCTCATGTGAGTATGAACTGGTAAGGTTCGTAAAATACTGCCGGGCCAAATTCAATTAATGCTGCATTTGAGAATGCTGGGAAGTTGGAAAGACCTCAAAACATTCCCTTCAAACATGAACACAAAAGACAAACATTGCTATTGACCATGATGGGCCAGTATAAGCTGAGTTTTTGAATAATTGTACATTCATGTGAGTAGTCCTGTTGACTGGCAAAACAGTTAAGGGCCTAGCTCACCTCCCAACTAAAGAAAGTTCTGAATTCCCAGTTTTCGTGAAGGGAGCATTCACCCAAGCAATATCTATCGCATTCAACTCAAATTAGATTGCGCTTAGTTTGTTGGAATGATATTGCTGACAGATTGTGTTGGCACTGGCGTTTCCCCTTTCCCCTAATCACCACAGTCAGCCAAGATCGCTTTGCCTTACGTCTACAGTTTGTTTGTACACAAAATCACAGAATGCACCCGGATAGTGTGAGAGACACAATATATTATATATTAGGTGCTGGTGTCTCACGGTACGAAAACAGATGTTACAACACCGAAGAAATGATACTTTGCTACAAAGTAGTCAATGTACAGCTCGTATAAAAGTGTAAATTTACTGTCCCCTCAAAAGAACTCAACTCGAAGCCATTAATGTCTAGACCGCTGGCAACAAAAGTGAGTGAACCCCTAAGTGAAAATGCCAGAATTGCACCCAAAGTGTCCGTATTTGTTGTAGCCACCATTATTTTCTAGCACTGCCTTAAGCTTCACAGGTTGCCACTGGAATCCACATGTAAACCGTTTTACAAAACGGCGCACTCAATATATAGAGCACTAGATTATGGATAGGGTCTGATTCACTTGCTCATATTTCTGGAAAGATAGGACTCGTTACAAAGTAATATAATGGTAAATTATTCTCCGTTACTCTCAATGTCTAAATTTGATGAGGGGAAAAAAAATTCAGCTGATATCCAAACACTGCTACCTGCTATATTGAAATCACAACAACACATTTTTAGAGATTTCCTGAATGACTCAACTGCTTAACACGCACGCCCGTGTATAACGTCACAGTCTTATCAGTGCTGCAGTATTCACAAGCCCCCTCCTCCCTCCATTGCATTTACACTGCAGTCCTGTCAAACATTCGTGAGGAGGACAAACAAATAGTAACAATGAGCTGCATGTGTCCTTTCCCTCTGTCATCTGCTTTGCATTCAGCACATATTACTGCAGCACATTATGTGCACTTGTCCTTGCGACGCAGACACTCACCCCCCCCCCCCCCGCCCCCCCTCTCCCCCACTTTGTGAGCCAATCCCTCCTTCTCTTTTTTAGCGCCATCTCTCGCTCTGCTCTGCGCCCGTCCGTCATCATGTCCGACACACACCAGGTGAGTTTGGTTATGACATCTTCACAAGCCTTTTTTTTTTTTTTTTTTTGGTCCTGTCTTTGTCTGTAATCTGTCTGATAGCGCAGTAAAACACATATAATAAATATACTGTTGCTGCAGAATGTGACTACTGTCTTTCAAGTTTCAATATTTGTTTTTTATACACTGTACATACAGGGTGTATTACAGTATAGTTCGTCATTACTGCTACATCATTGTATATCACTGTCTACTTATCAATAGTCTTG
Organism: Phycodurus eques; assembly: GCF_024500275.1. Classification (NCBI taxonomy): domain Eukaryota; kingdom Metazoa; phylum Chordata; class Actinopteri; order Syngnathiformes; family Syngnathidae; genus Phycodurus; species Phycodurus eques. Next base: position 6,198,992 of record NC_084543.1, on the reverse strand, counting down.
GTCAAAATTATACAACCATCGGTGTTAAATCTACCGGTATCTTAAATTACGAGTGGGATTTTGGATGCTAGGGAGATGTTGTAGCTAATCTAAAATGTGTTTCTTCCTAAAATTTTGGCTCAAAAATAAAATTAAAGTCGGAAACGTCATAGATTTGTGCACCACTGTAATTGGTGTCAAGGAAGTACGAGTGGGATTTTGGATGCTAGGGAGATGTTGTAGCTAATCTAAAATGTGTTTCTTCCTAAAATTTTGGCTCAAAAATAAAATTAAAGTCGGAAACGCCATAGATTTGTGCACCACTGTAATTGGTGTCAAGGAAGTACTGTATGCTGACGCGATCCATCTAGACTGCGAGATGAAGATCTTTGCATGTTGGGGAGGAGCTAAGTTTAGCCTGGGTTGTTAGCAGAGGTTACAGAGCGCGTTCACTGCCTCTGTATGTTTTTGCTGGCGGTTTGCTTTCAAAATCCGTCTGTAAGCCATTTAGTGTAATTTTAAGGATAATGTTGTATAACGTTGTAGTCACAATAACCGAACGTGCATGTTCGGTTAATTGTAGACAATGACCCTAATGAGGATAAGCGCTATCGACAGTAAGGAGTAAGTAAGTAAGGAGTAGAAAGTACGGATCAATTTTCAAATGTAGGGAGAGCAAGTAAAACATCCCAAAAATAAATACTCAAGTAAAGTATAGCTACTTGAACAATAGATTAAAGTACAGTTTTAGAAGTATTGGTACTTCCCACCACTTCCCGCTCATCTCTGCGCAAGCTCGACACTTTAGCGCTGACCGTGCACTTAATGATTCCCAAACGGGGCGAGTTAAGCCTGACATCGCCACTGATAACCGCGAGATTGGATGCAGGTCGGCGCGGTGAGTCATTGGTGCGCGCACGCCGCACGCGCAACCGCTTGGACGGCAGGCGCAATCGAGAGGAAGCAGATGGCCACGCGGGAACGCGGCCAATCGAAGTTTTTCCTCGTTGAATCACACAATCTTCAAGCATGTTTTGCCACTTGTACTACAGTACAAAATGGCCAACTAACTCCGTTTGAGTTTTGACTTGGAGTGACATTATATCACAATTTATTATGTACATTAGTTTTTTTGTTGTTTTTTTAGGCAAAACAAATACCTTTATAAATCAGGAGAGAGCAATCATTAACGATTCTATAAAATACAATCACCGGCCACAAAATTAGGGACACCTGCACAGTGCGATACACAGTCTCACAGTTTCATATAGCGACAAACAAAGTGAAAAATGGATTATTATTTAAATGATTGTTGATGACGTTTTCAGCGTTGTTGAATTGCACTGCACCATACTGAGAGCTGTTTCTAAGTTTCTATTGTTAAATATTGTTAAACGTGTAGTGCTCTGATCGTGTCAAGGCAGAATTTTCAAATGCGAATGATGCAGATCCAGTTTATATTGTTATTCATTAGCAGATGTACCTAATGAAATGTCTGTAGAGAGTACAACGCATTACCCCCACCCCCAACCCCCCTATTTGCGTATTGGACATATACAGAAAACAAAACAATTAACAGAAGATAAACCTGCGAAAAATGGAAAACAAAACAAAGCAAGAACAAAACAAGGAAATAATAACACATCTGTTTTATATTTGTTCTTGTTTTAGATGTTTTTTTTTAATAAATATCCCTGTTCCTCTCAGATTATAAAAACGTTCTCTTATCTCGAACAGCCTCTGAGTAGTGTGGGGAAGTAAATTGTTGTGTATTTTATACATAAACCGCGCCATTTTAAATTCAACTAAGTCGTAGAATTTGAGTGTATTTAAGTTGATATGCAGTCGATTGGTTGGTTTTATGTAGCCGGATCGATTAATAATTCTGATTGGATTTTTTTTGGAGTAGATTGAAGACTGAGTACATGGATGAACAATCATCAGATCGGATAATTGTAGCATTTGTTGAGCAGTTAATTTAAAACTAAAAGTCGAACAAACATGATTATCTGGGGAGTGGGTTAAAAGACTTTTAGTTGGTAAACGGGCATGCATGTGTGCGTGGGTGTGCGTGAGGGCGCTCCTCACGAGTTACACGGGGAGGCGTGTCGAATGCGGTGATTTATCCGTGCGCCGTAAACGCGAGCCCTCAGCGGAATGCTTTATGGGCTGCTCCGCTTCCATAGTACGGGGCCAATGCGGAAAGGTGAGTGTACTGAGAAGGATGGATGCCCGCTCGGGTGTTTGAAAGGGTCAAAAGTGATATGCATAATGGAAGTGGATAAATGTGTGTTGTGCCACTTCAAGTCCTTTAGTTACACTGTAGCCTGCATATTCCACATGAATAATTCATGAACGCCACCATGGAACCAAATTTAGGTTTGGTTGACATACTTTAGTGTAGCAGTCAATGCACATAGTCTCTAGTTGGAAAGTTTTTTTGGTTGTTTTTTTTTTTTTACCAGATTGCGTCCCTTACACCAAACATCAGTCAAGCATAACCCTAAATACAATAGGAATTTATTTTATTTTTATTTTTTTTTAAGTGATAAGGTTTTCAGAAATTCATATTTTTTGGTAGGAAAGAAGTTTTATTTATTTTTTGGAAAAAAAACCAAGACATATTTTGTCGGGGTAGACATTTTGCCATCTTATGAGAATAAAGTTGGATTTTGTGTTAGCATTAAGTTAAACAGGCTTTACAAAGGCGGCACGGTGGACGACTGATTAGAGCGTCAGCCTCACAGTTCTGGGGACCCGGGTTCAATCCCCGGCCCCGCCTGTGTGGAGTTTGCATGTTCTCCCCGTGCCTGCGTGGGTTTTCTCCGGGCACTCCGGTTTCCTCCCATATCCCAAAAACATGCACGAATTGGAGACTCTAAATTGCCCGTAGGTGTGACTGTGACTGTGACTGTGAGTGCGAATGGTTGTCTGTTTGTATGTGTCCTGCGATTGGTTGGGAACCAGTTCAGGGTGTACCCCGCCTCCTGCCCGATGACAGCTGGGACAGGCTCCAGCACGCCCGCGACCCTAGTGAGGAAAAGCGGCTCAGAAAATGGATGGATGTGACTTTACAAAGGCAAACGGCTACGTGGTTGTTTTAAATACACGACATGCAATTTTTTTTTAGTTTAATAATAAACTTCAACTGGGAGTGGTAATAAATAGCTTGAAACCTGTTTTTGGAAGAAATGTTCGCTGTCTGCCAAACTGCTGCTTGCTGTGAAGTGAGCTGAGCTCAGTGGCACCACGCAGCGGCGTATCTCAATTTTTTCCTCGTAAGTCAAACCAAAAGACAGCTCGTATCTTGGAAAACCTCGGAATTAGGGTCAGTTGTATCTCAAGGCAACACTGTATTCAAGTCAGTTTAACCACAAGTGAGTTTGAAAAATACAACTTTATTCTCGTATTATTACACGTTTTATTCTGGAAATGACGCCTTTATGTGTTCGTGAAAAATATCTATATTTCCTTTCTTTTGAATGACTTTGACGTGACAATCATATCACAGCTTTTAATTGCTAAATTAGGGCGGAGTTATTGGTTTACGCGCCAGTATGCATCTTTTGAGAGGATCCAAAATAATGAATTGCAAATGATTTTGCTGACCCCCCACAGCTACGGCTCGCAGACCCCAGTTTGTGCTCCGCAGATTTAGAGAACCGCAACTCCCACCACTGTAATCAACTGTAGCTTCTCCAAGTCCCAAGAAGATGGTCCTAATTAACTGGAAGCAGGAGGCTGAGTCAGCACTTAACCAGCAAGACTAAATTGATCTCGGTGCAGAGGAGGAGAGGAGGAAAGTACATAAAGATGACACGAGCAGAATTTGGAGTGATGGCGAGACGTGCAGTTTCTGTCTGAAAACTACTGTGATACTTTGGCGCTTCCCCCCCCCCTCACCAGCTACGTGACCGCAATAACTCAGTCCATGCAGCATTCCAGTCATGTCAACACTTTAGACCCGGGGTTCTCAAACCTTTCACATAAAATCACACCTTAAAAAAAAATGTACTGTAATGACCATCATTAAAATACAGTAGTGTAGTAGGCCTATGTGCTCTTTTAAAAAAATTAATGTGACGGAGGTGAAATTCCTACAACGTGCATTTAATATTATTGTAAGCCATCATAACATCGTGCACAGTTTGAACTTTAACACTGCGCTTAAATATAGGAATATGAATAAACAATTTAATAATGATTTAATTAAATTGTATTGCACATAAATGTGAAATAAAAAATGTAACCTGAATAAGGGTTTAAAAACAAACGATTCTTAAAAATTAATACCACACTTTGATAAGCATTGCTTTAAACTATTAAACAAATGTTGTATGAAAGAACATTTACAGAAATTTGAGTCAGGACCCAAAATATTTTTAGCAAATAGTGTTGTTGCAATTTAAAAGGGTCATTTCTAATTTTGGTTTTGGTCTCAAAAAGTTTGATTGATTGATAATAATAATAATAATAATAATAATAATATGATTTTACACCAAAATGAACAGACTTTACTGTGATTACCTACTTAAAAATGAACTTTTCGGGTTACTTTTGTATTTATTAGTCGTCAATGTAGTAGTAGTACTAGTAGTCGTAATGTTGAGTTAACATTACATATTAGTATTATGTATTATAATTAATATTAGGTACAGTCATGCTCATCACAGGAAAAAGGAGACATTAGCAAGCAGAGGTGGCAGGATGGGGGGGCTGGGGAGCCCCCAACCCACTTTTTACTCAAACACCACCTCTGTTACCAAGTAATACAATTTAAGTTGTTGCACGTTTCCTACTAAATTATCCATCATTGCTGTCCCGTCAAAAGCATGTACCTCAAAATTGTGATTTTGTTTTTTGTTTGTTTTTGCTGAAACTCAAGCAAATGTAATCTTCTGTGATGAATGTGAAGAACGGCGACTTTGTATTGATTTAGTATCTGAGCTTGTCTTACACGCTAAAACAAAGTAATCATTTTGCCAGCCGAGACAGAAATGAAAGCTTCTTTTTTTCCCTTCCCTTTTGCTATGTTCACAAGTGGCCCACAGGGAGACGAGCACGTGTGGGGGTGGGAAGTCGGCTTCTCAGCCGGGGTTTTCCAACAGGTACGGCTGGGAAGCGCAAATACAAGCAGAGTACCCAGTGTTGAATTCCACAACGCTTGAGTGCATTTCCACGAGCGAGCGAGCGAGAGAGAGAGAGAGAGAGCAATGTTTGAAGAGGGATCATGCGTTTTAGGTTCATAAGAGCTGTTTACCTGCGGTGCACGCGTAGATCCACAAAGCAATAAAGATCACACAATGTTTATCCCATTCACAGAAAGTTCAAATATATGAAACCACAACGAACATTTCAAACAACGCTAAAATATATAATTGGGAAGAAAATTTGATTAGAATTTTGTCAACTGTGTATACATTGAACCGTGTTTATTATTAACACAAAACCTTTTTATAGTTTTAAAACCGACCGACCGGACTAATGTTACTGCGACTTCAAGCGCAGACATGCCTAACCTCAGCTAACGACACCTAACTACACTCTCATTCGCTGATGTACACGTCACCCATGTTGTATGTATGCCTGCATTACACAGTTTCTCAGTATGGAATAAAATGTATGTTGTAAATACTTTTTTACATTAATTTCATACAAAACAACATTATTACTTTTATTCATCCATCCATCCATCCATTTTCTGAGCCGCTTCTCCTCACAAGGGTCGCGGGCGTGCTGGAGCCTATGCCAGCGATCTTCGGCCAGGAGGCGGGGTACACCCTGAACTGGTCGGCAGCCAATCGCAGGGCACACATAAACAAACAACCATTCGCACTCACATGCACACCTACGGGCAATTTAGAGTTGTCAATCAACCTACCATGCATGTTTTTTGGGATGTGGGAGGGAAACCGGAGTGCCCCGAGAAAACCCACGCAGGCACGGGGAGAACATGCAAACTCCACACAGGCGGGGCCGGGGATTGAACCCCGGTCCTCAGAACTGTGAGGCAGACGCTCTAACCGGTCGTCCACCGTGCCGCCTACTTTTATTCGATAAAACAAATTGATTTGACTCTTATTGAATATAATTAAAAACCTGGTCCATGTTTATGCTTGATAACGATGCGATCTTTTGAACATTGTAATACCTTGCATGTCCATCCCTCGTTAACATGGAAACATTTAAAAGTACAGCTGGACGTATTTAAACTCTCTCCCCTCAAACCGTGTTGACAGAATCCTCTCCAAGGTGATCTTGCCTTTCCCCTTGTCTTGCTGTTCACCTGCCAATGCATCTTTTTGTTTTTTTTTTGTTTCTGTCCACCACAGTGGTTTTCTATCAGGGGACAGACAGCGCGTCCGAGCGGAGGCGGTCGGGGGGTCGAATTTGTGTTTATGGCAGCAATGTGCGCTCCGACACAGCACAATACAAATAGGGACGCAAAGCATTGCGGTGCTCGTTGTGACCTTCAGAGGGGATCTAGTGTTGCTCCTCAAAAGTAAGCTACAAGTTTATATAAAACTGACTTGCCAAATGCCGAGCTGACTGCAGCCGCTCGATTATTTTGCTCTCGTGTTTTGCATTCTCGTTTGAGCTCCGAAGGTCAAATAATACAATGCGTGGATTGTTAGGCTCATATGATGAAAGATTTCTTCCCTCACCACTCGCAGTACGACGGGGCCTCCTCCATCATCGTTTGTAGACAACATTTTCTTCCAGATGTGTCCGATATATTTGGTTGGGTTGAGTTCCGTTTTCCCTTCCAAGCAATTTACCTCAACACCTTTTTTCGACTAACACTTCAACGCATTCAAACTAAAAGACTCTCAATCACTTGGTCAAATGGAATGTTTACTGGTGGTGCCATCGGAGCGATTGTGATCTGGAAGAAGTCACTTTATTTTGCTTTCTCAAGTCTCGTATTAGACAAGAAACCGCATTTGATAACTTATTCAGTCAGAATAGACCCAACATGTGTCACGATCAAACTGAAAAGCAAAGTTTTGTTTGTAGTTTAATCGAAATATAATGACAAAAAAGTTTGTTTTTTCCCCCTTCTTACTGGATGAACATTATCATCCTCTTCTCGGTTTAGCAACTAAATCTCTAGTTAAGATTACTGACCAAAATGTCAACAATACATGATCCATCCATTTTCTGTACCGCTTATCCTCACTTGGGTAACAAATTTACTACCTTTGACCAATTTGTAATTTTATTAGCATTTGTTGCCACTGGTTTACTTTCAAAACAGCAAAACTGCATCAAGTGGGCTAATGTATGGAAACCAGGGAGTGGAATAATAAGGGCATCAAATGCAAATGGGACTGTACAGTACAACAGCTCCTTGAAGAGAAACGTGGATGCATGTTGCAGTCCTGCAAAAAAAGCAGCTGCTGCTTGAGAGGTGATGTGAATGTCTAACACACGCACACAAAAAGAATATAATCAATGAAATATCAATCGATAAGCTGGCAGACAGTCAGGGGAGCCGAACTCGGGGGGAGACTGGATGGCTCCGAGCCTTCAAAGATAATCGAAGATGCAAAGACGAGCCCCCACCCCCCCGACATCAAGCGTGCCGCGTCCTCCCTTGTTTCGCTCCTCTTCCTACCTCACGAGCTCTCCCACCTTTCACTCCATTTTCCCACCATGTCCCTCAGTTTCCGCTCTCTCACCGCTTCTCCATTTCCCTCTCGCTCTGCCTATCTGCTCCCACCCCCCCACCCACCACCAGCAACACCACCAGCACCCGCTGCACCTCTTTTCTCTTTCTCCACTGCTCCCCCCTCCTCTCTCCAGCGTCTACTGCAGCAGAAAAGCCAGCATAGATACCAGCACCAGCGTGTGTGCGCGCGCGTATACGTGCTGCTACAGTGAATCCACGCGAAAGACGACGATAAAACACAGGATGAAAATGAAGGAGCGGATGGGGACTCAAACGAAGACATTGATTTGTTTGATTCATTGCCCGTATTTCTTCTCTCCTCCTGTCTCCCTCGATTCCCTCTCTTCTGCTTCTCATCTGTCCCTTTGTATCTCTCCAACATCTCCTCCTCTCTGTCGCCTCTCCTCGCGTCATTTGCATCTCTCCGGACCGAAAAGGTTCTGTTGTGTCGGAAAAAAACGCGAACAACGCAGGGAGGGTGGAGTAGTAAGTCATCTGGGTCACATCGCCGTTTGACGCTGGCGGATTGGAGCTGGGACACATGAAACACCCAAATGACGACTACACCTGCAATGCACTCTACATAACCCCCCCCCCCCCCCACACACACACACACACACACACACACACAAAACTTCAATGCATATGTATAGCCAACATCTCCCTAGCTACCCATTCAGCATTCATCTGAAACATTTTGCAACAATTCCAATCCTCTGATTGGGGAACCTGCCCGCAAGAGCATGTGATGTGACTCACTATGTGGAACTGTTAGAAAAAGCTCACATTTTACTAGTATGAACCTTGGAGGACTTGCAATGCTCTAAAGGAAAAATATAGATATAAATTGAGATTTAATCCAACGCATTTTCCGGCATCCGCAACGTTTCCCATCGTCGAGCTCTTCCCAATGGGATGCGACATGTAATGCTCGGATTAGAGCGACAGTTGAGACCAGTTTCGCGATATCCTCTCACAGTCACAAATTAGGTGACTTGATTTGCATTAACTGTCCATCATTGCAGCAGAACTTCGGTCTTAAAGTGACTTGAGAATGTGTACGGCTATACTAATCTGTGTAATTAGACATGGGTGATTGCACAGAGTTGGATTTTGGTGTCCTGGGCTGGGATGATCCAATTCACATTGCAGTTGAGTGGGCGGCGGGGCGGGGGGGATCAAAAATGCAGCAAAGAAGCACTAACCTATACTGCACCAACCAGTCTTGCACATGCATGCTCCATCTTTTTCTTAATCCAAAAAGCACATTATTGTGTATTTACACACACAGGACAGAGGACAAGTTGCGCGTAAAAGTCAGGGAGCCCGCGCGTAACAGTCATGTTGCGTTCAAATGGGACAGGGGAGAGAGAGAGAGAGAGAGAGAGAGAGAGAGAGAGAGGGGGGCTGTCAAAAACAAGTGGAGCAGCACCAAGGGCAAACGTGAGAAAAGACGAGAGCCTCTCTGCTGCAGTAACTCTGCCGAAGAAAAACAAAAAAGGACAAATGTGCCTCGTAATGAAGGATGCGGAATCATGCAAACGGATGGCGATTACGGCGCGATGCATTTGGGAGCGAATGCAGCATGAAGAGTTTTGACGTGTGCTGAACAGATACAGCTGCCTCTTCCTATCTACATGAATTATTCACCATCCGAAAGTCGAGATTCTGCAATGCAATGCAATGCACGCGATATAGTGAGAGACAGCACAGGTAGCAACAGTGATGCAGCCTATCTCGTATGCGCATAACTTTTGGAAAAAGTTACAAGCTCGGGGGGGGGGGGGGGGGGGTCAACTCACCCGGGCGTATTTGGACGAGTAGGGGTCCTCGAAGAGCGCCCATATTTTGGGCTGCCAGGTTTTCCACCAGCCCGCCCTCCTGGCGTCCTCCTGCATGCACAGTCTTTTCAGGTCCCCGTCGGCGCCCCCCAAGGCCGGGTCGTCGTCGGGCGCGTCCGGCTCGGGCGTCTCGAAGCTGTCCAGCGCCTCCTCGGCGTCCCGATGCTGGCGGTAGTTCATCCAGCAGCACGCCTCCACGTCCGTCTCGTCGATGCCCCAGAAGGCGAGCTCCTCCTCGAACAGGGGGCCGCACACGTCGTTGGGACAGTGCAGCTTGCCCGTGCGGTAGTAGTTGAGGATGAAGGAGAAGACGGACGGGTGGCGGTCGAAGAAGAACTCGTCCAATTTGGGGTCGTAGTCGAAGTTGCTGAAGGCGTCCGGCTCGGTGAGCCACGACAGGCGGGTGCCGGGCAGGGTCTTCAGGGTGCTCCGGTACGTCTCATGGCGCACCCCGCCGCAGTTTATCACGATTTTCTCGCTTTCCGACGGACAAGTCATGTCTGCGCTGTAACATGCTTTGTTGGACGACTTGTTCCCACCCTTGCGCCCTTTGAAAGAGGATACACACACCGAACTGAGCATAGAGGACCGGAGGAGGGGGGGAGGGAGAAGATGAGAGGAACCGGAGGGAGGTGGGAGGAGGAGTCTACGGGAAGAGAGAGAGCGTGAGAGAAAGCGAGAGAGGGGAGGGGGACAAGAGAAGCGTTTTAGCGGAATGTGGATTATCAACAATGTAAAGTAGCACGTTAAGGTGGAAAAGGTCACCAAACATCATGTGCACTGGGTGACAAAAGAAGTGGCTTTAAGTTTCAAATGTGTCTGTTTTGGATGGAAAACACAGGTGTCAAACACAAGGCCCAGGGGCCAGATCCGGCCCGCCATGTCATTTCATGTGCCCCGTGTAAGCAAATCATGTGTGTCTATTTCATGTTCTTCTGGACCAAAATTCCAAAATGGTTTCACCTTTAATAGGGTTACGAAATTGCAAGCATTTTAAAATAAGAAAGTTAGGAGTGAAGCAGGTAGGCGGCCGTGTTTAACATTTGGATACCATATACTGGATACACTTGGTTTTTGTGCAGTTTAATTTTCAACTGTACAAAAACCAAGCGGTATACAAAAACTGAAAAAAGGTTTTGGCGACGCAAATGTCGAAAACCGAATCACGCAGAACTAGGGCATGTGAAAACCGAGGTTCCACTGTATATAGTTAGTAGCAATATGATGAGGCGATCACACAGAACTGTTCCGCCCGACTTTTTCCCTCCTGCAAATATATATATATTTTTTTTTATTATTTTTTTTTTTTCCACAATCATAGTGAACCTCTGAATGAGTTTGACAACCCTGCAACAAATATTGCACAACTCGTGATAATGCTTGGTAGGCCAGATTAAAGAACAGAGCAGACAGTTTTTAGACCCGTGGTAATACTTTAGCCACCCCTTCTCTATAGGTCCTCAAGCATTGTTAATGATGAAGTCAATGAATTGCTCGGCGCTGTTATGTCTCCCCCTCATTCATCCTGCAATCTCTAAATTGATCCGACTGATGCTCAAGTCGGCGCTCATTCAAATCTTTGCCTAATTAGGCCACTGTGAGATGTGCACCATCTACCCCCACCCTGCACGGACACGCGAGTGGGGGTGAGCGGGGAGAAAAGAGTGCAAAACTGGAGATGAAACACACACACACACACTTTAAATTCACGCTATCACAATTATGTCACTTTCTGCCTCACGGTGTGGAACGAACAGACAGGTTAGCAGAAGATGTGCTGGGGGGGGAAAAAGAAAAAGAAAAAAGGAGGAAGCGCAAGAGGAGTCCATAAATCCCAGAGTTTAATCGATGGATGGATGGATGGGAAAGGACACGAGCGAAGGGGCAGCTGCTAAGGAAGTGCATGGGGGGGGGGGGGGGGGCAAAAGGGATTCAGTGAATGCAGCATGCTGACTATATGCAGCTCCAGGGTTTTAGCGCTCCTCAGTAATGGCGGAAAGACATTGAAGGAAGAGAGTGCGCTATAAAAGTGAATGAATTGGGCTGCAGTACACACGCACGCACGCACACACACTTCCAGGAGAGGTCAAAGCTGTCGCCCGCGAGCAACACGCATGGCCATTCACAGAAGAGAAGCGTGTGTACATCCGTGTTGACCTTTCCTCTAATCAAAAATAATAGTAATAACCACACCCCCCACTCCTCCCTGATGAACGCCCCTTCCCACTGACTACTCTCTCTCCTGCACTTTCCCTGCCTCGCTCGCCCCACATTCCGCATAATGGAATTACCGTTAAGGAGTGAGAATCGAAACCATTTATACTTCCTACCCCCCCCCACCCCCCATGCACCTTTCTTCTTCATTCTAATCATCATCATCATCGTCCCGTCCAGCTTTCTCCCTCCTGCAAAGCACCCCCCACTTTTGAGTCAACTTTCTTATAGGACACTACAGCAATTCCCTGCTTATTTCTGTCCTCAAGGAACAACTTCTCACTTAAGCTGGGTGACGCAAGAAAAAAACATTTGTGCTATTCGATGGGTTCTTTTTCAGTTTCCTGGAGACGAGCATAAAAACAGGTACGTTGGGATACTTTGCAACAGAGATATGTGCTGCATGTCTTGGTGGTTTTTTTTTTTGTTTTTTTTTTTTTTTGGGTTATTTTAGTTGAAATTTGCAACTCAAATTTAATAAGAAAAACTAGAAAAGTCACACTAAAGTGTGTTAGTTAATTGTAATTAGTCTGACCACTGCTTGTGTTGCGGGGATGGATTTCAGCACCACGGATAGCTCCCCCCTCAAGTTTTGCCATCTCATTGATGGACTTGACTTTTACTTCCCTTTCTAACAATCTGATGGGTAACCGGCAGTTGTTTCGTTTGGTCAACTGCTGAATATTTTATACACAGTCAGCCACAAATCTGTAACTGCGGTTCAATGCTTTTCGTTCCTCCTCCTGGTGTCATGTGTGGTCAGATTATTGATTATTCACGTGTGTGGGAGGTTTAAATTGGAGTTTAAATCTAGGCTGACTCTAAATAGCCAAATTTAGAGTTGCAAGACAGCGAAGTGCAGATTTGTATTCTTTTTTTAGGTGGCAATTTTAGCTGGCAAAAGCAGTATGATGTAAGCAAGCCTCGGTCGGCCGTGAAAAAAATTGAAGCGAAGGGACGGATGACAGTTATGAGCAGTAAAATGGAGGAAGGCTAAAAAGCATGGAGGTGAGAAAGGAGGCGGAGTGTTTCTACGCATTGGAAAAAGGCTCAAACTGGAGGTGGTGCGTATGTGGGGGAGCGGGGGGGGGGGGGGTCCTCTCTCTCCCTCTTCTCTGTCTCTCTCCCGCTCTCTTTCTCCTGCAACATTTTCTGACTCGGCCGCAGCGTCCTACGCCAGCCCCTCGCCCACCCCCGACCGAGTGATACGCTCACCTGGCCGAACACGCACTCTGGCCGAGGGGTGAAATGATAAAAACAATTGAAAAATTATTCGGGATGAAGAGGTGCTAATATAGAGAAGGAAAAAAAAACTGCAGTGAAAAAGAGGCATGGGGGGCATGGGATTATGGGATGCATTGACTGTGAGGGCGAGGGGAGGGGAGCAGAGAGAGACAGAGAGAGACAGAGAGAGAGAGAGAGACAGAGAGAGAGAGAGAGCATTCGGAGGAGTGCTGACAATGCAGAACCAACCTGGTTGTTGGCAGGAAAAGCAAAAACCTTTACCAATCACAGAGGGAGGGGACACGAAGAGGTCGGAGGAAGGGGGGAGGGGGCGGCTGAGAAGGAGAAAAGGACATTATAGGGAATACGTCGAAAAAGAGAGAATCCTCCTGCGGAAGCGGGTGATAATGAGGAGGACTAGAAATGAGGGGAGGAAGGAAAACAAGCACGTAAAGCAGACGCGCATGGCACACGAAGGGGGGCTTGCAGGGTAATATGCGACCCCCCACCCCCTTCGCAACCCCTCTACCCATCAAAGGATGTAACCACAAGGCGTCATGCTGTTCCATCCAGATCGCTTCCCTCCCTCCCTCCCTCCCTCCCTCCTCTTCTCTGCATCATCACCCTCTGTGCACAGGAGACCTCCACAGGTGAGATGGAGGTACTGCACCCAGGCACTGCGGTCGACCCCCACCCCCCCTCCGCCACACCTCAATCCCCCTCCCTCCCCTTAAGTGAGGTGTCACTTTTGAATCTTATGATGAACCTCCATCGTTCCAGCCAGATAATCCATATCAAACAATGTCTTCAAAATAGCAAATCATGTAAAGAGAGTCTAAAAAAACAAAAACAAAAACAATCATAAAAAAACAAAAACCTATCATAACAAAGCTCGCCTGTGGCCAATTCCCACGACATGAATGAAATAGGCAATCAATTAAGCTAGCAGAAATGAAATGGCCCGCTCCTCTGCTCAAACCAGCGTGCAGGCGCTCCCCCGGGGGGGCAACCGATACAAACACATCACAGCAAACACACCCATGGGGGGTTGGGGGGGGGGGGGGTCTTGATCCTTGTGGTCAGCACACAGTAGCCCTCTACATATCAATGATGTGCTGTGACATAGTTTAAATAATTCGCTACTGTACTTCAGTAGATTTTTTTTTTTTTTTAGGGTTACTGGAGTAGCTATTTTCCCGATTACTTTTGACTTTGACAACCGATGCACTATATTAGCAAAGGTATTTGCTCACTGTGACTCAGATATGAATTGGAAACATCCAAAATATTAGCCACTGAGCCCCAGTGAAAGGAACTCAGAATGCTTCGGCATACTAAGAGATTTCGGACAGCCAAACAGTCTGCAATTCAGTGGCACGTATTTGCTCGTCAAACTGAATTGCAGATATCTGTAGCTTCAGTTTCCGATATCCGGAACGCCATTTTGACGAGCCCCGATTCCAGTTACGGATATCGACAATGTTACTTCGCCCAGTTAAAACTGAATTTATCTGAAAATAGGCTTGTAGAAATGTTGAATTGAGGTGAATTGAAGATATCTTGAATTGAAATGATCACTAATCTATGGCTACAACTCATGATTTAATAACAGATTCATCTGTCAATTATTTTTTTCCCGACTTATTGATAAATCAAATTTTAAATATGTCAATTTTCATCCCTTTATTCAAAAGCAGGAAATTATTTCATAAAATTCCCAAACATAAATTGATTATGATTCAGATCCTGGAGTGATTTGAACATGTCATAAAATAAGCAACAACCTTGATCATTGTTTTCCAAAGTATAAGAAGATGTTTGCAAATGTTTTATTTTAAATGAACACAAAGATAATCAGTCTACTTTAATGGCGTCCTACAGAAATGTGAGAATATTTACTGAAATTCCAAGGATTTGGACAATTTTAAGTCAAAGAAGGTCTGGAAACAATGAATTGATGATCAAAATAATTGAATTTAATAAGGTTTCATTTGATAAATTGAGTCGTTGAAGAGAAAGATTCATGGCGACTACGTCATGTATTGCGCCAGACTAAAAATCAACCAGCCCGGTTTTATTTTCTTCTCAGTATGAGCACTATGAAAGTTAATAAAACAAGGAAATATTTTTATGTAGAGAAGTTTTATTTTCATTGTTGTGGCAAATGATCAAAACTGGTATTGTAGAATACTGACAGTAGAAATTGATTTTTTAGTTTAGTAATTAAATACATTTCAGAGTACACACGTTTTTACTTTTAAGTAAAGCAGTGGAATCGAAACATTTAACAAAGTGCGTTTCTGAGTGTGAGTACTTTTGCCGCATTCACTTTATATACAGTCTATATTCTCTTTTTATAAAGAGAATAAAAAATGTAAAACAATTTAAAAAATCATTCTAAATGAAAGAAACGTAGTTCAGGCAGAATCAAAGCTCAGAATTTATGGCCACAGGAGAGTAAAAATGGAAATTTGGGAACAACATCTGCTTTATGCTCACATGATTGCCACATGAATAAATTACAGCATTATTATGTTGTTGTTGTTGTTGTTCTGGGAGGGGCGGGGGGGGGGGGTGTAGACGTTCATGATTACGGTGAAAGGTCAGTGAAACCTTAGAGCAGTCAGTACAAATAGGACAACAAAAATGATAAGTAATAACAACAATAATAAAATGAAATCTGCTGTTTTCTTGTATGGTACAGTATCCATACACACCTGTCCAGGTATACACGCTGCCTTTATACCTTTTAATATGATATCAATCTCAGTATTGCCCTTAATGTACTACATAATAGTAAGCGAAAATCATGATTTATTGGTATTATTATCTTTACATTTTAAAATGACAATTTATGCATGCAAAAACAAAAAATGTACTCACTCTTTGACTGCCTATTAGTGCTAATATAGTTTTTGTTTGCCATTAAATTATCTTGAGTTTAATCTTATTCTCTTTATCATCATTATTAATATGGACACCTAAATCAAAATCCAATATATGCGTATTGGCCAGTGAAAAAGTGAGTACTTTTTTGAGGGGCTCCTGTATAAAACATAGAGAGGACTAAAACTCTATAATAACTGTAAATATATATATGTACAATATATGAATATAAATCAATATTACACTACATCAGATAGTGAGTTCCTAAACCATTCCCACTCCTAGAAGTCAGTGCAGGTTAGTTTTAAAAAAATAAAAAATAAAATAACATTACAGAAACATGAAAAAAATATTATAAGAATGGTCAGTGCTGTTAATTTTGGAGAACATTACATTGGATGGTGGTCAGATACATCGGTTCAGCACTACTAGACTGTACAGTGCAAATAAAAAGTCTACACACCCTTCTTCAAATGCCAGGTTTTTGTGATTAAAAAAAAAAAAAAAAAAGATTAAGATAAAGCTTTCAAAACGTTTTCCACTATTAAGGTGACCTAAAAGATGTACAATTCAATAGAAAAAAATATTTTTAGTCTTTTGGAAAGGGGAAGTAAAATGAACAAGTCAAATAATGTGGTTGCACAAGTGTGCACACCCTCATAACAGGAATGTGGCTGTGTTCATAATTAACCAATCACATTCAAACTCATGTTAAATGGGAGTCAGCACACACCCGCCACCATTTAAAGTGCCTCTGATTAACCCCAAATAAAGTTCAGATGTTCTAGTAGGAGGCGGCACGGTGGACGACTGGTTAGAGCGTCAGCCTCACAGTTCTGAGGACCCGGGTTCAATCCCAGGCCCCGCCTGTGTGGGGTTTGCATGTTCTCCCTGTGCCTGCGTGGGTTTTCTCCGGGGACTCCGGTTTCCTCCCACATCCCAAAAACATGCATTAATTGGAGACTCTAAATTGTCCGTAGGTGTGAATGTGAGTGTGAATGGTTGTTTGTCTGTATGTGCCCTGCGATTGGCTGGCAACCAGTTCAGGGTGTACCCCGCCTCCTGCCCGATGACAGCTGGGATAGGCTCCAGCACGCCCGCGACCCTAGTGAGGAGAAGCGGCTCAGAAAATGGATGGATGGATGTTCTAGTAGGTTTTTGCTGACAGTTCTTCGCTTTCTAGCAGAAGCCTGACACCGACTGCTATTTGGAGTTGGAGCGATTCCCAATTCCTCAAAGGCCCCATTTCCATCTGAAGAAAAACAGCCACCGCCATGCTCCACTGCAGGTGTGGCCTTCTTTTGGTGATGAGCGATGTGGTTTATGCGCCAAATTAGGGAATTATGGCCAAAAAGTTCAACTTTGGTTTCATCAGACCATAACACATGTTCTCGTGTGTTTGGTAGATATTACCACGGTCCACTTGGCTGTTTTTCCTTCAGCTGGAACCGGTGGCTTAGACAAGGTGGAAGTAATTATGAAATGAAATGATATGCAGCGTTAGCACAAAAACTTCATTCTGCTAATAGGCAAAAAACATCAGGAAAAGCCTACTAGAAGAGTTGAAATGTATTTGGGGTGAATCAGGGGCACTTTCAATGGCAGCAGGTGTGTGCTGACTCCCATTTAACATGAGTTTGAATACCATTGGTTCATAGTGGAAAGAGCCGCATGTCCAGTTATTACAGGGTGTGCACACTTTTGCAACCACATTTTCTCCGTTTGTTTTTAATAACCCTCTCAAAAATATGAAAAACTAATTCCGGTTGGGTTGAACAGGTGATGGGTCAGATTAAAAAACGTGACATTTTAACAGAGGTGTGTCGAGTTTTTATATCCACTGTATATTTACAGTTCCTTTTTTTTTCTTTACAGTGCAATTATTTACAGTATATGACAAATGTAGGGAGGGAGGCTCACTTTAAATATTACAGCAAAATGATGCCTTTACTTCTGTTCTTATCATGCTAAAGTTTTGTGATTATAGTCTATATAATGTATTGTAAACTAACATTGTTGTAATAAAACTCAACGTAGAGTCCAGTAATAAGTGTCGCGGTGTGAATTCGTGTAGTTTGTATCTTAGAAGGGACAGAGAAAAGAAACGGGCAAAATACACATGGCGGTATGCTTGGGGTGCAAGGTTTTGTTATTGTCATAATGCTTCTGTACTGTCGGCATTGGATTTTTGATTAAGGATTTTTTTTTTGCCATCATTGTCCAATAATTAGCCCGATACGTTCCATTAGTGTAGATTATACCTCAAGGGCTCCAAATGGACTCGTCATGTAGCCTATTTCTGACCCACAAGACGAAAGAGGACGGGTGGAAGCGAGAGATTGGTCAAGGACGATTTACGGTCGGCCGCGGCGGAGGACAGATGACAACCGACGGTGGACGGGGATGAAAGGTTAACGTCAAGGTCAAGGATTTGAAGGGGTTTCCAAGGCGGTCGGGCGATGATAACAACAGGAACATCCACCGACATCCCACCGCCGTATATCAATTACAAATTTCAAAATTTAATCCAGGCTCTCCCTCTCATCACTGCCTTTGATTTTTTTTACATCCTTTTCAGCCACAGCATCCCTCTGCCAGGTGGTCTTTTTTTTGGGGGGGGGGGATTCTGGGTTACCCTCAGTCTAAAAATAGCACCAGCTGTAGATGTATAATGCAGGAGCAGTGAATGTGTGTGTAGGAGAGTGGAGGGGAGCAAATGGAGGAAAGTGAGGCGAACGAGAGCCTTACGGGAAAGAGAACGACGGAGCCGTTGGCAGGCGGGAAGTGACGGAAGGAAGGAAGCGAGGGGCGTTCTGAAACTGGAGACTTGGCGTCAATGTGTGTGTGTGTGTGTGAGTGATGCTGCGGAATGCAGAAGATGGAGCAAGTTGGCAGAGGTTGAGGTGATGGTGCAAGTCTAGACATTTAACTGCCACCGTGTACCAAGCCGTGATATACAGTACTGTGTTATCCATGTCGGCTTCCATTTAGTGCTTTTATCAAACCTTCCTCCCAGGCCTTGACACCACACGCTAACACACACGCACACACACACACACACACGTTCAGTAAAAGCATGCAGAGTAAAGAGTGCAGGAAGCATGCACATCTGCAGCCTGTGGAAGATGGGGAAACACCCATCATTGATGATACTGCCATGAGCAATAAAGGTTGTTGTTTTTGGGGTTTTTTTTTTTTTTTAATGTGTGTATAGAGATTTAGATTTCACGTCACGACTGTGCAACAGTAGAGGGGGAGGGAAAAAATGAATAGTGGTAATTGAGCACATCACGCAAGGACAAAACGCGACTTGTTGAATGTGCTCGCTAGAAATAATAACGCTGATAATACTAATAATCAGCAATTGAACGCATGCACGCTCGACCCACGGACACGGTTAATACTCACTTAGCTCCAGCAGGTTGCGTGCGCCAAACCCGGAGAAGAAGAGAGGGGGGAGGGGGGGGGAAAAGATCAATCACCGCGTAGTTTTCTGTCTTTGTTAGCTGGGAGGATTTCACACCGAATCCAGTCGCTCGCAGGCGTTCAGATGATTCATTTTGGGCGGTTAGTTTTCCTCTTTTTTGGAGGGTTTTCTTTTTTTTTTACCCCCAGTCGCGATTTAAATGGAGATTGGTTACTTAGATCAAGAGGAGGGAAATCGGTCACGTTATTATT
Source organism: Phycodurus eques (assembly GCF_024500275.1). Lineage (NCBI taxonomy): Eukaryota > Metazoa > Chordata > Actinopteri > Syngnathiformes > Syngnathidae > Phycodurus > Phycodurus eques. The sequence continues at coordinate 6,179,498 of NC_084543.1, read as the reverse complement.
TTTTGTTTTGTTTTATTGCGTAAATATAAACAAATAGCAGCTCGCTCCCATTCAGCCTGTCTCGCTCCTCCTCCAATGTTTCAATGGAGATGCACCCCAGATCTCTTTGCCTTGTCCCTCTCTGTGTTCCTTTCGAGGAGCGTCACCTCCTGCACTAGTTCTTTTTTTTTTTTTTTTCCTTTTTCTTTTTAACCCTCCCTCAGACGATACATGTGGGCGGATTAGACCCCAAGACAGAAGGGTGGGAGGAACCCGCTCATACATTGAACTTCATCCATACGCGGGGGGGGGGCTGCAAAATACGCAAATTGATACAAAAATGAAATGGAAAAACACACACGCGAGAGAAGGAGGGGAGAGCTGCGTTGGAAGGTGTATGTTGATGTATTGCCATCTGTTCAATTTGGTGCTCTCTCTCTCTCTCTCTCTCTCTCTCTCTCTCTCTCTCTCTCTCTCTCTCTCGCTCCCTTGCAGGATGGATGCACAAACACCATTTTGTCTACAGGTTCCCAGCATCGAGATCAGCAGTCATGTGGCACATTGCAAAAACTCCAATCGAGCCTAACATCTCAAACGAAGGCAAAAACAATTCAATTAAATAAAAATCCCTCTTGCCCTTTGTCTGCTATTTCTTCTTGCCAAGGGAACATTTCCCGTTTCAAGCATTTTTTTTTAATGTATCTTCTTGTGAAGATTGTATTACTGGTTACGAGTAGTTTAGCTTAAAACGACAACTAGTACAATTCTAGGGGATTCGAAGCGGACTGTTTTAAGAGATCTCAAATGTTCCTTTTCTGTTGGCAGATCATTTGAAGTTGTTTTTTTTAACCACTTGCTGTCATTTTACGTACAGTAAGCCTAATTCTCATTCTCTTTCCTTATGTGCAATTACAGTGCAATTTTTTGCAATCATCAAAAACAAACAATATGGTGGCTTTGGAGGCCGGAATGGATCAATGGACTTTCACTTCATTTTAATGGGGGAATATTGATTTGATAAACAAGGACATTGGACTAAATGGAATTAAACTCGTATGTCAAGGTAGAACTGTAGGTTTTAAAAAGTGAAACAATATTGTGGCTGGGGCTGACAGGTGTCCCTAATATTTTGGCTATACATTTAGCTACATGAGCGTGGGGCAACATATGACGAACACTTTTCAATTTGACATCACAGTACACACACACAGAGACAGACACACACATTTGCACATATATAAAGAGACTAAATAAGACTCAGCCTTACAGAAGTTCAATGGTCAGTCAGCAGGGCTGCTAATGCACTTATTAACAGGAAACTCCAAGAGTGAGTGCTTCATATAAATCTCATGAAAATTACAGTAGTTGTAAAAGGACAAAAGGGCGAGTGTGTGTCCGCAAGTGCATCCAGAGAAAAGATGAGCCAAGGAGACACGGTGAGATGTGTGGACTTGTGTGTTGACTATTAGTGCAAAGCAGCTTGTGTTATTGTTAAATGCGGCCGTTTATGAGGCTTAAACAGCTTGCTTGTACATGTGAAGTCGACAGCAGAAGCTCATTAGGGGAAAGTTTGAAGAAAAGAAAAAATACAAAAGTTTGCACTAGGGGGGGGGGGGGGGGAAACAGGTAAAATGAGGTCATGTTTGAGGTGATAAAGTTGCTCCTTCGCTTAAACAGGAGACAAACATTTCCACTTCATTATATAATATGAATTATGTGAGCTTATATTGGACCATATTTCGTGAATTAGCGGCCAGGTGGCGCTTATTTACTCATCTGCAGAAAGTACAAGTGTAAGGCGTTTATTTTTTAAGCGGGAGGCCTGCAGTTGTAGAAATAGATGCTTTAATATAAAACACTTTTTTCTACAAATGAAGATATGTTTTTGGAATGTGGCGGTTAAGCCTTTCGTACAATTACAAAAATGTTCATAATACAAACGTATGCAACGAGAGCCCCAATTCAGTTGGGTGGCATCATTAATAATGAGTTCCAAACATTTTAAGTTAATCAGACACAAGTGCCACAAACATAAACTTAATGGACTCAATGTTAAAGACTTGGCTGGGGAGTTTTTAAGGCCAGACCGTTCACAGGGGGGGATGCTCGTCAGTTCTTACGGCGGCAACACCGGCGCTGCGACTTAAGTAGCTGACTGCGTTTGTTCATCAAGGTGCATAAATACTGAATGAACTGGCTTCTTACTCAAGCACCAGCATCCGTCAACAGACAGGCGGCTGCGCGGTGCAGCTCATGCATAAGGAAGGAAATCAGCAGCTGAACTGGACACACTTACACTTTGGGTGGTCAGGAAAAGAAAAAAAAAGAAAACTTCCAACAGTTCATCATACGAACATTATTATGAGGACTGTACTAAAGTGGTGCCTTGAGATACGAGAAACAAAACAAAAAACGTTTTTCAAATCATCTTTCCCCATTGAAATGAACGCAAATGCCAGTAATCCGTCCCAGCCCCCCGAAAACACAACAAAAAACTTTGGAATATGTTTTCCAATAAAACTGTACTCTATAATATTGTACATTATAAAAAAAACACGGTAATAGGATAATTAGATTATTAATAATTACAACAGTGTGTACATCATTATCATTATGACTCCGATCTCAAGGCAGCTCTGTATTTGCACACAGTGACTCCCCTGTAATCACTTGCTTTTTGGAAAGTACCTGCCAAAACTATTAAAACCCTGATATATGATTTGCACGTGTTATGCTATGTTGAATTCATACTTAGTTGTTATTTTGTGGCCAACTCTGCCAACACTATGAAAACAAAAGAAACTCTGCCCACTTGTGAAAAGTCTCTGTCCACTTGGAGGAAGCAAAACACAAATGGAAACTCCTTGGAGGGTTTTTATAAAAAAAACGCACGACAAGCGTTAAAACAGCTGTCCTGACACAGCAAAGTCAAATGAAAAAAATAAAATAAATCATAATAAATCATTTCGTCAGCACATTTGATTTCGATTGAGAATGTTTGTTTTGTTTGATTTTCTTGAGTCAGTGTGGAGGCATCTGTCCGAGCTCCAATTCCGCAGGCTTCATTTCAGCACCGGGCACGTTTTCCATCAGCTGTAAGGCGGGTAAATCGCGCTGGCGCACAAATCAAAGTGAAGACCGGCCCAAATTAATGACCTACAGGTGAGGGGGGAGTACAAAACCGCTTGCTTCCTTGACTGTGATAAAAATAGAACATTGACATTTTGCCCTCTGCTTCCATTGTAAAAAAGTGTCAGAATAACTAATCGGCATTATACGTACCACTTTTGGCTTCCTTCCATTGCGTTACGGTACTAAATAGGGCGCAACCAGACACACACCAGTTTGTTGATTGGTCCACAGGGAATTGTCACTCCAATACAAAATTAGCGTTCTCTCAAGGAAGCTCGTCGTCGTGGTCGTCATCAACAAGGAAAAACTCAAAATGCTTGGTGCCCTCCATTGTTGTCATCCTCTTCTTTCACAACCGGTAAAAAAATATCAGCGGTACATGTTTACATAAATAGAGTAAAGCGCAAATTTGTGATTTATTGCTGACAGCAGCGATATGACTTGACAAAATAGTAACAGACTCAACTGATTCGTTCTTGAACAAACGTAACTAGAAAATGAGTTGAGATTGGTGTTTTGGTTTTTGTTGGGAGAATGTTTTTAAAAAAAATAATAAAATAAAATAAAAATTAAAAACAATTATGACGATGAAATGGTTTGGAGCTCAAGATAAGACACCCAAGATGGCAGCCGTAACATTCTGGACATCTGGAATGCCTTTAATAAAACATTTTGTTACAGAAAATTACCAAAATATCACAATAGTTTCAGATATTGTGCATTAATACTTTTGCTCCTCCATATAAGTTATGAAGCGTGTAGTGATTGCAGCTTTTTTTGAAAATCAACTACAAGATTTTTGAATGATCTGTTGGCACCCTGATTTGAGCCCCTTTGCCTTTTACTTTATTTTTCAATGAATAATCTATGAATTTCAAAATTCGGTGGCAGATGTAAAGTTCCTAAGTGTCGATCTAATTAAGGTTGTATTCCAGAGGTCGGAGCTCCACCCAGTGTCATTTTAGGAACATTTTAAATGTTTTGTGTGGTTGATCACTTTTGAGATGAGTAAAATGTGTTCTCACTACTATGACTTTTGATTTATATTTTATTCAAACTGTACAGACACCGTGCAACTCAAGGCAACCAGCAAATGAACATAACAAACCAAGTTGGACACCCAATTAAGGGAAAACGTTCCACAAAACCACAGCCATTAGCGAAGATTCGAGGTTCACTGAAATGCATGTAAATGTAGAACACTGAAGTCTCCTGACGTTTATGTAAACATTCAGGAAACCAAGTATGTACGTATATGGAAGATATCCCAGAATGCCTCTCTGTTCTATCCACGCATTTTGTTTGGCTTGTTTTCCTCCACGGAAGCTGAAGATATTGCTCAGTTGGTGATTTTTTCTTTGTTTATATCCCGCTTAATCCCATCAAAAATTCTTTTCAGTCACTTTTAGGTTCCAAGGAGTACTAAAAAGAGTCTTTGTTGAAGTAAAGAGTGCATCTCTTTCACTTTAAAAGGACAAACCCGCGACACGACGCTTGCTCGCGTTCTTGGGAGACTTGGGCTTGCGCTTTTCGCGTTTCTCGTCCGCGCTGTTTTTGATGTCGGCCTCCCACTGTTTCTTCACCAGCGTGTACAGCCTCATGGTGGCCTGCGCATCCTGGACCTGGAACAGTTTCACCGGAAAGATTTCATTCATGCGCAACGCCACTGTGAATAGAATGCAACTACTGGCTGAAGAGCTGATGTCGAACTGGAAAGCTGTCAAATTAATTGAATTGTCCAATAGAATGTGAGACTTGGCGAAAATGCGGTGGTGTTATAACCCCGTAAGCAAAGGATTTCTGAACACAAACAGCACAGCAACACATGTGGACAAACAATATAACAATACTCCCAGGCATATATTCTTTATCCTCTGCCAAAAACAACTATCACAGTTTAATGTCTGTAAAACCCATATTATACTGCCCCCTGGTGGCCAGATTGGTGGCATTTCCATGTATTTCAAGGGGGAAAGAGGATTTGGATAATTCATTTTAAACTTGGAATGGTTTGAATCATTTGCGAAATGTAGAAGGATGAGTCAAATTTTAAAGATGTCACGGTAAATGTAGAATTGTAGGAAAAGACGAAATTTGGGGAATATGCAAAATTAGTCCAGATATGTCCTGAATGAGGTATATAGTTTGAAGTCATGAAAGAAAGACTAGAACGGCAAAAAATAAGTGGAATGATTAAAAAATTAAGTATTTTGGTGCAGAATGTGCATGCTTTGTAGCTTTGACGTAACGAGGAGTATTGACGCAGAATTTGATGACTCACGGAGGAATGTTCGCCCTGCTGGACATTGACGTTGAGTATTTCTTTACAAAGTAATTTCAGCGAAGGTCGGTTCGTCTGAAATGAAAAGAGAAAAAAATTGTTTTGACATTCTGTCTAACAATGACGACAAGACTCCGTTTTACGTGGCATGGATGGGCACTGCACCTTGACAGTTTTCCTGAAGGGTTTATACTTCTGGGTGTCTCGTATTTTCTTTTTTGGGTGATCCAGGAGCAAGATCTAAAACAAAGGACAATGAGATATTATGAGAGTACAGACATGAAAATGAATCTAAATATTGTGTAACATTACAACCTTGAAGTCATTCTGTAGGGCGTGGCCAACCACTATTCTTCCCTTCAGGATCTCGGCAACTTCCGTCCGCACCGTCGCTATGTTCTCTCCTGCAATTGGGACGCAAATGTGTCTCATTTATATAAATAACATTTTTCAAATACATAATACAAGCAAATAAATAATAAAAAAAAAAATAATAATTAACAAAGGTTAATTTAAATGTAATTTAATTAAAACAAAATTGAAAATATTTCAAGGAAGTCCAGTTAAACTGAAAACATACAAAATCAAATTGGAAACAAAGAAATGAAGTAACTGTGACAAAGCAAAAAGCCACTGCGTTGATGTCGTGTTCCAAATATATTGGACTTAAAAGTTCAATAACTGAACTGTCCAGTTAATCTTCTCACTTGTCTTCCAAAGTGTATCAAAGCTCACGTCCGGGCTCACCATCTTTGATGTCCTGTGGCCGGATGCCGCTGACAGCCGTCCTGTAGTCGGTCACCTTCTCGCTTGGCTTGACGAACTTGTCATAGACGCACTTCCCGAACTGGTTGACGAGAGACACGCGCGCCAAGATGCTGTCCTCGCCGTCGGGACCGACGCCTACCATCTCGCAGTCGATGGCGACTGCTCTGGTCAGACTGAGGGAAGATAAGGACACGGGTTCCGGGTCACTTACGTAGCCGCTGTTATCAATTACAGTTAATCCCCTCGGCATATTCGCAGTACTACTCGCAAACTCACCTATTCACATTTTTGGGACCCTAACCTCCGTCGTTTTCTGAAAAACTTATCTGTGGCTATTGGCAAATTTTTGTGCTCTTTCTGCAATGCCCTACAGATGCCACATCAACTCATCTTCATATGTCTCCAATGTAACTCACCAAGCCCTGCCTTTTAAAGCCACACACACTCAAAGTCCCAGACACAAGAGTGTAGAATGTAAGAATGGCAACTCACAGTGGACAAAAATAATACCTGCACCTCACATGCATTGTTTAATAATGCAAAATCTATTTCTATTATCTCTTGTAATGATCACCGTGCAATTTCATAGTCCACACGTGATGTTGTTTCATGAATTCCTTCAGTTTTGACATAGCCAGGTCAGATATGTGCCACTTGAAATGTACATGGAAATAGACAGTCACACAAACAAACCTGACACAGCCATTCATTTGGAACTGGGCTGCATAAATGCAGCCTCTGGGTAGTATGACAGCAAATGTTTTGTATGCAACTCACCCCTGAAAAGCATTCTCCTTGACCAGCGTGTAGTTCGTGTCTTTCTTGTGAAAGCCTTGCCTCTTCCTCATGATCTCTGCTGCCTCCGCCCCCACCGTCGCCTCGATGTCGTCAGGATCCACGTCATCAAACCAAATGTCCTCCCTGCGAGAGCACAAAACAATCAGAGAACAATATTTCCACTTAAAATCAAAATAACAATATGCTGTTTACTTACTCTGTAGGTTTGGACTCCTTCGCCTCGACTTTCTGCTTCTTGGCTGCTTGGCCGTTTGCTTTAAACGCGTTTTTCCTTTTAGATGCAGCTGACTGATTTGCGTCGGTTACAACGGGAATTTTAGCCTGAGAGTCAACACTTTTGTGTTTGACTTTTTGTTCTGAATCAGTCTTACTGGAGGAGATATTGTTCTGAAGTACATTTTTGGATGCTTTGTTTTTCTTTTCTTGCTGAGGACCGCTAGGTTGTTGTTGGGGTGTCTTTGGCTCAATTGCAGTCATCTGATTGGACTTTAAAATCTGTGGGGAAAAATTACAATGTGGATCATGACATATGGTGACATAATTAACCCTTAAATGCTTTTTTTTATTTTCCATTCACACGATGTTTTATAAAATGTGGTGGAAACACAGTTGTCAGGAATGTTTGAAGCTCCCTTTTGAACACTTATCAGTACCACTGACTACAAAATACACATTAATGGCATGTTCACTAACACAACAAAGTTTACCTCTTGTAATGCTTTCCAGTTGGAAGAAAAAAGTTTGGCATCTTTTGGAGGTCTTGTGAGCTGACTTGGGGCCTTTTTTTCCTCCTTGGCTTTCTTTTTTAACTTCATTCGTATCCGGTACTTCTTTTTCTTTTTCACAGAATTGTCTTTTCCTGTTTCGGAGGAGAGCTGCTTCTTTTTCTTCGGCTTCACCTTCGACATTACAACAACTTTCATTTGAACACTGTGTAAATTAAATTCGGTGAGCAGTTGGTTAGCATCCACGCGGTTGCTGTCGTCTCAACGTCATGAGTAGGTTACTATGGCACGCGTGTAATGTTGCTTCTGTCGTGTAAGGTGAACGAGTAAACGCGTCAAAAGCGGATAAAATGTTCACATTCGCGTGTTTTGTGGATGGACAAACGCTCACATGTTAAAAAAAATCTAACCCATGCGCCAAACCCAGGCAGAAATAGCGACTTCCGCTTTGTGTGACAGCCAAATATGTTCGACAGTAACACAAACCTAAGCTTTGCTAAGACAAACACGCTTCCAGCGCTGTATAGCAAATAATAGCCAATCAAGTGTATTTTTCAAAGTAAATATCTATGTTTATACGCGTTTTTGCAATCAGAAAATTTTAATGTTTTGTACAGTGTTTTTTTTGGGGGGGGGGGGGGGGGGGGGTTTAAATGAGGACAGCAGTTTTTACAACATGTTTCCTGCCGGCCTGAGTGTTGGACGGACAAATGTCGGTTAAAGTAATCGAGCGACAATATTACAGTACTGACGGAAATATGACAAATATATAAACTAAGACAGGTTTGTTTGATTTTATTTATTTATTCGTCCATGTTAGTAGAGTTGCGTATTACATGTCTATATTTTCTATTCGGTTTGGTGGTTGTGTAACCCAGCTGTCATTTTATTTCATGCCAATCGTATGTCGAGCTGCCATGGTATCAACTTATTTTATTAGAATGTCGACTTACAATGGTGTCAACTTATTTTTATATGTGATTAAAATTAAAGCTGATTTACAGTGGTTTATATTTATTGAGTCAACTGTCACTGTCATGCAGTATTGTGGTTGCTCGATTTTGAATTTTGTTAACAAGGCACACTAAAACTGGCAGACATTTCAACACCGTCTTCCCTCTTGCTTGAGGGACATTTGCACTTATTTTTTGTCCTTGTATCAGCATGACCACATTACTGGTACCTTTTCATTGCTCAATGACTCTTCAAATACCTTTTTTTTTTTTTTTTTTTTTTAATATCCTAATTGTTCATTTTGTCATAGTGGCTCTTTGTTGTTGCGCTTTCGTTGTGTGTTTTAATATACTTGACCAATAAAGCTGATTCTGATTCTATTGCATTGCTTTAAATAAACATCTAGTTCCTTCCCGTTGTGATTTTGTTTTCAGATCATGGTGGAAAACACTCCTTCTCCTTTACCCGAGAGAGCCATCTATGGCTTTGTTCTATTCCTCGGCTCTCAGTTTGGCTTCAGTAAGTTGCTTTTTTTGTTTGTTCTAGTGTTACATTACAATATAAGTGTGTGCTGACCTTTATTTTCTGAATTCCTCCCAAGTCTTGTATTGTGTGTGGGCGTACATACCAGAGGAGTGGCTTCATTCAGTCGGACTCACTTACTGGCCTCAAAAGTGAGCAGATATTTCATTTGAAATTATTTTAATAGTTATTTTCCGTGTAAATGTTATTTGTAACCAGGCTCGTGTCTTGTAGATATTGGGCCCTCGCGGCGCCAATCTATCTGCTGGTCGCGTTAACCATTTGTGCTGTGTTGCTATTTGGAATCAACATGTACAATACGGCACCACTCGACTCTCTGGACAACATTACAGGTATGCCACCTATATATTTAGGTTTTTAATTTGAATAAAAAAGTATCATAAAACATCCCCCGTTATCCAATGGAAATATTTCAGATGGGTTTGCACGAGGCCAGATGAACGAAGTCGCTCGAAAGGGTCAAATACCAAGACTGAAGGACATTCCCATCAGTGACGTCAACAAAATGTTCTACTTGTCACCTCAATTGTAACCAACCAACCTTTTGTTTTGGGGTGTGATGAAAAAAAATGGGTGAACGTGTGAAGGTTACTATTAAATGACTTCAATTGTGCAATGGATACAAAATGTTTTAAAATAGTTCATATTCTTAATTATACCTTGTTTTTACTTATTGATTTAATGCATTTTAACATAAACTCTTACATTGCAATTATCACTGATCACCGGTGGGTTTTTCTATGTTAATTCATGAATTTTTTGTATAGGGTTTGTCCTCAGGTCGCAGGTGGGCGAGAGGCGGGGCACACCACGCCAGTCAATCGCAAGGCACATATAGACAAATAAGCACTCATACACAGTCACACCAATGGACAGGTTAGTCTTCCATGAACCTAACGTGCATTTTTTGGGAATGTGAGAGCCGAAACCCCACGCATCGGAACATTCAAATCATGAAATGTAAATGTTCCAATACTACTATTTAGGTAAAGAGTTTTAGATGGGCAAATGAAGCTTTCTGTGAAGGACTGAACCACTTGGGCCAATTGTTTCGAAAACGGGTTCGATTATTAATTTAATTGCATCAGTAATAGGGGCCTCTACTGGTGAAAAGCAGGGTTGCAGGGGATTAGAAACAAGCGCACTAAGACGGAATGCCGTGTATTTACAAATAAAAAAGTGTGTATTGTGTACCGAGAAAAAAAAGTCATTGTTTGGGTGCGGGATGGGGAACACGCAAAATTTTTGTATGTTTAAATTGAGGTACGTTATTTATTTTGGGGGGGATTGAGTCGATTTCTTTTTTGCTCGGAACAGACGGTGCAAAACACGTCTTGCTACTGGGAACAGATGAAATGAGTAACAAAAAGTCAAGGTTCGTTAAGGGAATTAAAAACAAAAATCCGAGCGACGGAGCCAATGCCCCCTTCCATCCACATGGGGGCGATAATGAGCATTTGTAAAGGCACCTCTCGCCGACGGAGGTAAACAACGCTCACGTCCGGAAGTCGCCGTCGCCGCCGCCATTGTAATCGCTAGACGAGTTGGGAGCGTCCCCATGTGTTGTTTTGGTTCGCTTTTCAAGTTGTCGTAGAGGCGAACAGATGTCGGACCCTCTGCCGGTGTGGTTCGCGGTGCAGGCGGAGCTCCTGGGCCACGACGAGGAGTTGGACTCGCAGTCGTCCCGGAGCTGTTTCGACTGTTACGACGACGCCACTTTGTTCGAGTTGTTCCACCTCACGCGCGCTTGCGTCGAGTTCGTCGCCGACATCGTTCGCGTCCGCATGAAGAAATTCCTGCTCACCTCTCTCTCCCTGGACGCCATGATCATGGTGACGCTCAACTTCTACGCGCGCGGCTCCCACTCGGCCGCCCTGATGAAGCGCTTCAACCTGAAGACGGACTGCGAGGACATCGTGTTCACCGTGTCCGAGGTGGTGGCCGGCATGTCGGACCAGTTCATCTCGTTCCCGCAGACGCGCAAGGCCAAGATCGACATGGCCCACATGGTGGAGGACTTCTGCGGCATCCCGGACGTGCTGGGCCTGCTGGCTCCGGCTCACTTCAAGATCAGCCAAGGGGAGTTCGAGTTGTGCGTCAACTCGCTGGGCTACGCGTCCGTGGTCAGCCAGATGATTTGCGACCTGGACGGGAACATCCTGAGCGTGGAGCAGTGCTGCGCGGGCGCCACATGCGAGCAGGACCTGTGGGCCACGTCGTTCAGAGGGCGAGAGATTGAAGAACAACTCTACGGACAATACTGGGTGATAGGTAAGGACGTACAGTACTGCCTCCTGCTGGAGAGTCGAAGTCACACCAGTGGCCAGAGAAAGTGACACGTTTGACACTTTATTAAAGCTTTCAAGCTGGGGGAAAAAAAGTTATTGGCTGTTTTTGTCCCCGGACCAAAGCCCTGTCTACAAGAAAAGTAGTGCTTTGGCACCATCTTGTACCAAGGAACTCTGTTGAAGTTAGGGGGAGGAGGTTCGTAGTAGTGTTTTGGTGCCATCATATGGAACTTATACACAATTATAAACTTTTTTGGGGTGGTTGGGTACATCAATGAGTTGCAATTTTTTTTTATATAACAACGGTGTCCAAACTATGGCCCAGGAGCCATTTGCGACCCACTTGTCCATTTTTCAGCGGCCCGCATGATATACTAAAAAAAAGTCACATTTGACATGACTGTAAATTTATTTTTCAAAACAAAAAGTTGTTTGCTGCTGTGCTTAGTCCAAAGCTGTCTGGCATAAAAGTAGTGCTTTGGCACCATCCTGGTGCCAGTGGGGGAGGAGCTATTAGTTTTAAGTCTAGGCACTCTTGTGGTTAAGTTAAAGGTGCCACTGTAGTGTATAGAACAGGAGCGACTGATTCTCAGTGCGATTCATGTGGGCTCTCTCTAATGTGAAGTGCAATATATTTACAATTGAATCATTTTAAGTACAGGCTTGTTTTCATCAATTTAAGCGCAATGTTAGAAATTGTGTGTAATGTTACAGTGGCTTACAGTAATATTAAATACGTTTTGGATGAATACTTAGGCCTACTACGCTACTGCTTTTTAACAATGTTCATGATGGTGGCCCAGGGGAGAAAGCATACTTTTTTTATTTTTAAGGTGGTACTTGAAGTAAAACGTTTGAGAAACAACTGGAAGCTGTTCACCCATAGTTTTGCTTTGTGAAAATGTTTTCTTTTCAGTACATGGTATCAGTATTTAGTTCTGCTTTTTGTTAGATGTCAATAAAAGTAGCCCTGAATTGTAAAATAGACTTTTGCACGGGGATGTCCAATTGATTGCAGTTATTTTGTTTACAGGAGGGGAAGGCTACGACTTAAGCAAACGTGTCCTGACCCCCGTGTCCGAACCCAAAGACGAAGCGCAGAGGAACTTCAACGCGGCCCACGCAAAGATCCACGAGGTGACGCGGCACACGCTGCGCTCCCTGAAATGGCGTTTCAGATGCTTGACTCATCTCGGCTTCGCGCAGCACAAGCTGACCAACGTCATAAAGGCCTGCTGCGTCTTGCACAACATAGCCAAGAAGTTCTCGGTCTCCCTGCCATACGGGGAGGAGATGTTTGTCGACACCCAGCCGAGCAACCCGCGCACGGGCTCGGCGGAGATCTGCCCGAACGCCCTCAAAGCCAGACAGGAACTCATCGATTATCACTTCACCGTTATTCCTATTCAAGAGGAACCAGAATGAAAGTGACAATGTTTGTTTTTTTTCCCCACACAGGAAGTAGGACGTTTCTTCGTTCATGTGACACCAAAAGGATTTCCGGCATAGCCGTACACTCACCGGACAATTCATTAGGTATATCAAAATCCAATTTTTTTGAAAATACATCTCATTATCATAAAGATGAAATTATTGCATTGGAACTCAGGTTGATGCAAGCCAGATCAACCAAGCGCTTTGGTATATCATTATGATCTATCCTAAAATACATTTCATCTTTTTTTGTTTTGTTTGTTTCCCAAAGTTTCTATTATTGTCAATAGAATATTTTTTTAAACAAGTCTTTGGTCGTCTGGAGTGTTATTCCTAAACAAACATAGAAACAATTACATCAAAGAAAATCTAGTCAATTGCACAGTGGATATACACATTATATCCTTTTATATTATTTAAAAACAAATCATGAGTTAAACTAGTTTTCTTACAGGATAAGGGAAAACATTTATTTTTTTTAGTTTTGTTAACACTACAACTCCCACTGATAAAATTCAGCAATGTGCATGAGTTAGTTCTGTTTTAATAAAGAACAAGCTAGCTAGCTAGAACAAGCGATTCCAACTCCTCGTCTGTGCCCTTATGATTCAGATTGCCGTTTTGTTACACTGTCGTAGTGCTGTTGCATTAGCATAAATTATCTCCGCATTCTGGTATATGCTTTCGTCAATCTCCTCTTGAGACTGCAGACAGTCCATGATACACTGGTGCAGAAAAACGTACTGGGACTGGAAAGAGACCAGAGTTAGGCGTTGGTTTGAAAAGCAGATGTCACATACGCCAGTGGACCCCAAAGTTTTTTTGTGAAACGGACCGCTTTCACGTAAAGGTTGGGGAACCACTGACATAAGCTCCAGTCGAGGACAGTTAACTGGCGTTACCTCAGTCTGCACCATGTGGGGCCGCCGCAGTCTCATGTCGTGCACGAAGGCGTTGATGTCAACTTTGCTGTCCAGCAGCTGCTGAAGCAGAACATCTAAGGCTATAATGGTGCCCGTCCTGCCCACTCCCGCACTAAAAGACAAAATATGATCAGGTGTGTCATCAGTTCAACATTTCCTATTATCTTTATTACATGATGTTCCGTTTTTTTTGTTTTTTTTTTATGGATGCTCAGCCATGTGTGGGGATGTGAAATTTAACTGTGGCCACAATAAAATGTACTGTACATCGAGGGTCACCAACAATGGTGCCGACGGGCACTAGGAAGCCCCCAACTCAATTTATAAAGTGCTTTATTAACAGCCGAGGACCACATGAGTAGTATTGCTTTACAGTGATTGTAATCTTGAGTTAGTTACCAATATAATTTATCTTTGGTCAGCTATCAATGCCAGCTACGTTTAAATGACAGGCAGAACAATTACATGCTCTTCCACTAGATGGCACAAGGTACAATTAACCTGTGTATCCTCCTGTTGCCATTAATACAACAGAATAGCTTTGTGTTCAATTCAACGGGCCCAGATTTCACACTAAGGAAATTTGTGAGCACACTGAGATAAGATCATCTTTATTTCTGTATGTATATTTTTAATATATTTGTGGTGTGCTGTGGGATTTGCCTTGGCTCAATAAATGTTGGAAAATGTCGACGAAGGGGGCGTCTGTATTGCAATTTCAGTCAAAGGTGTTCATTGGAACAATATTCCATCCATCCATTTTCTGAGCCACTTCTCCTCACTATGGTCACGGGCGTGCTGGAGTCTATCCCAGCTATCATCAGGCAGGAGGCGGGGTACACCCTGAACTGGTTGCCGGCCAATTGCAGGGCACATACAAACAAAACAACCATTCACACTCACATTCACACCTACGGACAATTTAGAGTTGTCAATTAACCTAAAATGCATGTTTTTGGGATGTGGGAGGAAACCGGAGTGCCCGGAGAAAATGGAACAATATTAAATTCACCAATTAGTATTTCAAATTACTATTGTGTGCGCATTGTAGCTGTTGGGTGACCACAAATGAAGTATTTCATCCCCATGTTAAATCTATGTTGTGGACACAGCCCCCCATGTCATTTGTCTTTTTTAAAGCAGCATACCTGCAGTGCACCACAGTTGGGTCTCTGTTCCCGTTTGGATCCATGTGCTGTCTAATGAGTCCCCTGAACTGTATCAGGACGTCCGTACAATGAGGGACTCCATGGTCCGGCCAGGCAGTGAAGTGGAAATGTTTCACTGTCCTCTCTGCTGAGCTGTTTTTCTGTAAAACATAAAATTTAGCTTATGGTACGGAACGAGTTTGAGTAGTGAATATTTAAATTATTTGCTATAGAGAACTGGAGCTGGGACCACAACCAACATTAAACTAACAAGATGCCATTGCGACCATACATCAGCGGTGCAGACGTTCACTATTTTGAGAGATGTGTTCTGTTGGCGTTAAGCACACATTCTGAGAACTCGACAAAAAGTATCGTACGCATTTCACTCGGAATTCCCTTAATGTCCAGTTCGTGTCTTCCTGCTCAGATGCAGTGGTGATCGTCAGGCCATTGTGAAGACAAGTATCTCCATGTGCGGGCCAATATTGTTCGCACTTAATCTGGGGGAAAAAAATATGTGTATATTTAGAAATAATTGGAGATGAGGTTCTACAAATCCTCTAAAAAAAAAAAAAAAAAAAGTTAATCTTAGTAACCACTTAGTGGCAGAACACACCCGTCTTCCTTCTGTGCAGTTGGTTACCATGACGATGGCGTTCACTTTCTGCTCCCAGATCATTCTCCAGAAGTCGCTGACCGTGGCAGGCAGAGGACCCTGAGTGGCGATGTACTCGCGGCTGTTGTTGTAACCCTGTCGAGATCATGCGTTAGTGTGCTGTACTGTGGGTCGTCAGTTGATTCAATGAAAAGATGGCATTAAATATACCTGCAGTTTTTTTACACAACTATTGTATCATTGTATTGTATTGTGCTTGGTGTTCTTCGTGATGTAGCCCATTTTATTCACAGCAGTCCGCTGTTCCTTTTTTTTTTTTTTTTTGTTGTTAGGTAAAAGCTTAATACACACCTGTTTTGTTTTGTTTTTGATGAACGTGACCAAGATAAATCATTTCAAAAAAATTTCCACCATTTATGTGACCCATTCCTTGTGCAACTCAATTGAAAAAAAAATATCGTTTTGAAATTATATATAAAACTTGACATTTGAACAAGGGTGTGTAGACTTATATCCACTGTATGAAGCAATCTGCACAAATTAATACATTGGGTAATCAGCATCTCTGGTGAGTATGACATATTTTACTGAAACTATTTATGCTGCATGGACAAGGCACAGTAGTGTGCTTTTTTTGTTTGTTTTGTTTTGCATATTCGCCTAGTCTGCCACTGGATTCTATG
Organism: Phycodurus eques; assembly: GCF_024500275.1. Lineage (NCBI taxonomy): Eukaryota > Metazoa > Chordata > Actinopteri > Syngnathiformes > Syngnathidae > Phycodurus > Phycodurus eques. The sequence continues at coordinate 6,163,223 of NC_084543.1, read as the reverse complement.
AATGCACTTTAAAGAGTGTTTGCTCCATTATTATGAGTTACAAGCAACACCTACCGGTATGTATGAGGCATTAATGTAGTCCGAGTTCCCATTTGTGGTGTGTAGCTTCACTCTGCTCCAGTCATCTGTCCCGGTGAGAATGAAGTGAACGCAAAGTGAACGACTTGCTTAGCGGTCATCCTCACACACTTACACGGCAGGACGTTGGTGAAGCGATTCTTCTCCATGTTCTCAGGCATCAGAGCAGCATTCTGAGTGTGCTGAATGCCAACAATAGCAAGGCCCTGTGCGACAAAGTTGAAGGGTTCGGTTAACTAAAAAAAAACACGAACAAAAAAAGAACATTTCTGTTTGCTTGTTGTTCTTTTTGAGCACCTCGTATTCCTTGGTGAAACCTCGGTTATTATCCATACTTAATTTGGAGAAGTGGCCAGCAAAATCCACAAGAGAACTATCTCTGGAACCAGAACAGAACAAGCATTTCACCGCATCGTTTCGATGTGAGCAAACAGATCCCATGCATAAATGTTCCAGTCGCATGCGAATCCTTTTGTTGAACCCAAACGCCAACGCAGGCTAATGCAGCGCAATGATCAGAGCAATCCCCACATATCAAATAAATATGGCCTCTATAGGCATTATGAGCATTATGGGCTGATATCAGAGCAATATTACAGTTTGGGTGGGCTTTGACACGATGCCATGACGTGCTTGTTGCATCATTGCCTTTCAGTCCATGAGCTCATGTTTGATCTTCATGAAGGAAAATCTTCTCGTGTGTCTTTTTCATCTCTGACTTTAGCAGCCATTAACTCACAACTAGAAATAAGTATTTCTTTTAATCATTTTTTTTTTTATCTTATGTTCTTATCTCATTCTATTTGTATTTCAAAAGTCTTTTTGAAGTCTTTTCGTGCAGCCCTGGGCTCGTCTGATAACAAAGCTAAACTCAACCACGAACTTCCTAAATACAAGCAGCACATCGACTGTCCTACCAGGGAAAATAATACTTTAGACCACTGCTACGGTAAAAAAGGCATACCGTGCTATACCTCGTGCAGCCCTGGGCTCGTCTGATCACTGCTTAATTCACTTAATACCGACGTACAAGCGAGAACTTAAATGTGCGAAGCCTACAGTGAAAACAGTCAAAAAGTGGACCAATGAAGCCAAGATGGAACTTCAAAGCTGTTTAGACTGCACAGACTGGAGTGTCTTTGAAAATTCAGCTGGCAGCCTGGATGAATATACGGACACTGTCACATCCTATATCAGTTTCTGTGAAGAGGTTTGCGTACCAACAAAATCATTTCGGACATTCAACAACCACAAGCCGTGGTTCACTGCTAAACTTAAGCAGCTTCGCCAAGCTAAGGAAGATGCATATCAGAGCGGGGACAGGGCCCTGTATAATCGAGCTAGAAACCAGCTTACTAAAGAAATTAACATTGTTTTTCCAACTTTGCTGCATAGATCCTCTTTGCAGTTTAGCGCGAATGACTCAAAATCAGTCTGGCATGCATTCCAATCGCTGACTAATTACAAGCGACGATCCCCCCAAGCTGAGAACAATAGCACACTAGCCAACGACTTGAATACCTTCTATTGCAGATTTGAAAAGGACAGTTTCACTCCACACACCCACCCGGCCGCACCCGCGACCACAACCACACCTCTGACTTCTGCGTTAACCATCCATGAACAGGATGTGAGACGCATCTTCAAACAACAGAAGATTAACAAAGCGGCAGGACCGGACCATGTGTCCCCATCCTGCCTCAAAGTCTGCGCGGACCAGCTCGCTCCAGTCTTCACTCAGATCTTCAACAGATCTTTGTAAATGTGCGAAGTTCCATCCTGTTTCAAACGCTCCACCATCATTCCAGTCCCCAAGAAACCTGCAATCTCTGGTCTGAATGACTACAGGCCTGTCGCTTTGACATCTGTGGTCATGAAGTCCTTTGAACGTCTCGTGCTGAACAAGAGTGCAAGAGTGTCACAGGTCCCCTGCTGGACCCCCTGCAGTTTGCCTACCAAGCGAACAGGTCTGCGGATGATGCAGTCAACATGGGACTGCACTTCATCCTAGAACACCTCGACAGTGCAGGGACCTACGCGAGGATCCTGTTCGTGGACTTCAGCTCAGCGTTCAACACCATCATCCCTGAACTCCTTTCATCCAAGCTTCTCCAGCTCAGCGTCTCACCTGCCATCTGCCAGTGGATTTACAGCTTTCTGACGGGCAGGACACAGCAGGTCAGCGCTGGGGGAGGCCACCTCATCCAGACGCAGCATCAGCACTGGGGCGCCCCAAGGTTGTGTCCTCTCTCCGCTGCTCTTCTCTCTCTACACGAACGACTGCACCTCAGCGAACCAGACTGTCAAGCTCCTGAAGTTTGCAGATGACACCACTGTCATCGGCCTCATCGAGGACGGTGACGAGTCTGCATATCGACAGGAAGCGGAGCGGCTGGAGCTGCGGTGCGGCCGACACAACCTGGAGCTGAACACGCTCAAGACGGTAGAGATGATCGTGGACTTCAAGAGGCATCCTTCGCCACAGCTGCCCCTCACGTTGTCCAGCTGCCTTGTGTCAACCGTTGAGACCTTCAAGTTCCTGGGAGTTACAATCTCTCAGGACCTGAAGTGGGCGACCAACATCAACTCCGTCCTCAAAAAGGCCCAGCAGAGGATGTACTTCCTGCGGCTTCTGAGAAAGCACGGCCTGCCACCGGAGCTGCTGAGACAGCTCTACACAGCGGTCATCGAATCAGTCCTGTGTTCTTCCATCACAGTCTGGTTTGGTGCTGCTACAAAGAAGGACAAACTCCGACTGCAACGGACAATCAAAACTGCTGAAAGGATTGTCGGTACCCCCCTACCCACCATTGAGGACTTGCACGCTGCCAGAACTAAGACAAGGGCGTGCAAAATCCTCTCGGACCCTCCGCACCCCGGTCACCAGCTCTTCCAGCTCCTTCCCTCAGGTAGGCGCTACCGATCAACGCAAACTAGAACTAGTAGACATTCCAACAGCTTCTTCCCTCTGGCGATCAACTTCTTAAACACCTAACCTATAATTCCATTACAATAAGCTGGCAATTTTTTGACTTGAGTTCGTTGTCACATTTCTGTGGGGCCAATTATGTATTACTCGTGCACTCACTGTAGTTGTCTCGCCATGCTACACTATTTGCATACACTGGCCACTCATGCCAGAGTAGCATCTGCTCCATTTGCACACTGATTGAGGAGTATCTGTAACATTTGCACAACCAACATTGTCCCAGATGATCGCACTACTCGTCACTTTAAACCGCATACACTCCTTGAAGTCTCGGCGCCCTTTGCACAATGGTCATTGCACCGGACTATTGCAATATTAGTCGTTCGAACTGCTCTAAGTGCTAGAGGACTCTGCATCTTTTTGCACAATTGTTTTTTGTCAATGTCTTTATGTCTCCAAAGTGTTCTGTAAATTGGCTGTCTGTTGTACTAGAGCCTGTCCAACTACCGGAGACAAATTCCTTGTGTGTTTTGGACATACTTGGCAAATAAAGATGATTCTGATTCTGATTAAGACGTATTGGTCGAACGTGTCTAAAATATGTGTTGGTATGACAAAGTCCTTGAATACTTGAATCCTTAAAAATAAACAAAACAAAATCTGTAAAAAAAAAATGGTGGCACAATTATGTGAATAAAAAACTATTAATGCAATAGTGCCTTGAGATACGATTATTATTTGTTTCTTACCCACGTTCGTAACATTCAAATTATAATTTCCTATTGAAATGAATGAAAATGGCCATCAATCCGTTCTAGCCTCCCACCCCCCGCAAAAAAATTGTTTTTTTCATTGAACAAAATATCGCTCTATAACATTGCACTTTTTAAAAACATACAGCGATGACATACTTAGAGCAAATTAAACCGGTTTAGTCACATTTTCTCATTGAAATCAATGCACATTGTGCTCCTGATTTTGGTGTGTGCACCTTGGCCAGTATGAGGGCAAAAGACCTCTTACCTGATTTCTTCAGTTGAAACTGTGCTCCTTTCAACTAATGACTTTTTCTTTCTGGGGAAGAAAAAAAAAAAAGATTAGACTCACACACAACAAGGACACATCAGTATCATCTGTTGGCCAGTGCCTACCTGATGATAGCTTGTCTTTTTGTTAAAATAAATATTAGCAAACCCACCAGGGCACCAAAAAGCAGGACAGCGAGGACTGACCCTGCAATGACGCCTAGAAAGATGAAAATCGCTTGTAAATGTGTTGTAATATGACAGATAGCGTAATATGTAAGATAGACTTGAACTTACCAAGAGGGTCAGTCGAACATTGAAAGACGTACGGTTTGGACCTCCTCACGGTCCCCGACAGTGACGATAAAGACACCGGATATGTTCTCGCAGGTTGAAATCCACCGATTGTGGTGTGCCGTTGCTCCGTATCCTCCACTGTGTGCGTTTGTCCGCTAACATTCACCTCCACAGCAGTCCATAAACCTTCTGGCGTATCCCAGACGATAAAGACAGAGTAGCCTGACTCCCAGTACTCACAGTGAGCAGTTAAATCCGGCGGTACTAAAGGGTAAACGAATGGAAATACGTGTTTTGCTAATGTAAAAATATGTGCGTTTGCTTGGGAAACACTGAACTAGATCAGGTTTGCACTTACTAGTTGTCAGTTTGAGCTGACATTGCAGAAAGTGAGCGGAATCCCTTCGGTACTCGAGCGACACGTTGTAGGTTGCGCCCGGGTAAAGGCTGGAAAATGACACATTTTGACCTTTTGGACTCACATGAGCAGAAGATCCATTAGAGGCCGTTGCACTTGTGAATAATCCCTCAACCGTCCCTTGGATTGAGCGTGTGGTGACATGCCAAGTCACATTGGCACAGTTTATGGCTGAACCGGATAAGACAAAAAATATCATTTAATCAATATCAATCGATGTTTCCAAACCTGTTGTGTACCCTGACAAACTGTCTTTCTGGTACCTGTTACAAAGAAGCCTTTATAAGCGGTGCTAGCCAGTCCAGAAAACAAAGTGATCACAGTGAATGGATACTCCATTCCCGGTTGTAGTGTTAACGACCGGGACACATTTGACGACCCGTTCGGCGCCAATGTGACGTTTTCTCCATCGATGTGAAGCAAGTAGCTCCAGTTTGGATCCACCGTGTCCCACACCAGAGTCGCGCTGGTCTCAGAGCGCTCGGACACGTTGACCACAGCCACCATTGAGGGAACTTAGAACAACAGCATCAAAAAAGCAGGTTGAAGCACTCAAGGGACATCTAAATTTGCATTGGCAGGACACTCGCATGCTCCTGTACATACCCGTCACTGCATCAAACACGAACCCAGTGCTGGTGATGTTCTGAAACACGGTGATGAGAGTAAAGTCGTATTTTGTCCCAGGAGCAAGTGAAGGGACCTCTTGTGTGAGCGTGGCTTTAGGATTGAATGCAGAGCTTTTGACCTCGATGGGAATGCTGTGGTTGCCATATTGTAGGATGTATGTTGAGCTGTCGCCAACCTTGTTCCACGACAGCGTAATGCTGCTCACAGTTTGGGTTATCACGTGCACTTTTTCAACATTTTTAGGGGCTGTGAGAGAAGATGATTTTAGCGTGAATGCAAGCAACCTTGAGCAGTAACAAAGTGCAGATATGATGACTTTTTATTTTTGCTCCATACGTTTGAAAACAGTTATCGGTACTGTCTTCTCTTTAATTTGTCAAAATAGGATTGCTGTCAGCTACAAAAATAGTTTATGGCAAATGCTTTTTGTGTTGTGCCTGCCTTTAAACCATTTCAACCCCTAATTAACATTAACAAATATATAATGTAGGTTTCACTTTTGTACTTGAGTACATTTCAGCTTGTACTTAAAAACAGGAGTTGAATCAGAAGTATTTCTACTTTTGCCACTTCTTTCTCGAGTAGTCATGCTAAATGACATCTTACCTGTGACGGCAGTAAGGTTGTTGCCGCTACTGTGGACCATTTCAAACACAGTGAAAAGTGTAAAAACGTATTCAGTCCCACTTGTGAGTCCTGTCATCGTGTGTGTAACTTCCTGTTCTTCAGTTGCAGCGACATCTTCCTTGGTGTCACCGAAAACAAGAGCGTAGCTGACTTTATCCACTTTTTCCCACTGCAGAGTTATACTGGTGGTATTTCTTTGTATGGATTTGAAGCCTTTGGCATTCAGAGGTGCTACAGTATGAAGACAGATCAGGACATGTCGCTCATATGTTTTACATTCTCTGATTCCAAAGGGTTCAAAAATGAAAGCTGACCTACCAGTGGAAGCAGAAAATACGTATCCGGTGCTGTTTGCTCCCATGAACAGAGTGATGATCCGGAAATGATATTTGCTCCCAGCAGACAGACCAGCGACCACATGCGTGACATACGTCTGATACGGGGAAGGATCCACTTTCTCCTCCTTCGCACTACCATTGAGGTCATATAATAGGAAGTATGTGGAGATATTGTTCACCTTATCCCACTTAAGTGTTATGCTGGTTTGATTTTGCTCCAGCACCGTCACATCCATGACATTTTCAGGAGCTTACAAGACAAAGAATTTCAAGTCAGATCGGGCGAATAGGCCAAATGTCGCTGGTGGGAAACAGCAGCTCATCCTTACGCTGACCTATGGTGAGGAGGCTTGTCGAGGCGGGAGTAAAAAGCGTCGTGACTTTTGCACTGCTCGCTGTTGTGTGCCGTCTTGATGTTTCAATCGAGTCTGAGGTGCTCTGAAAGCAGAATAATAAAACTGTCACAAAACAATCAGAGGTGGCAAACGAAAGACATTCAAGGTACTGATTCAACTCCTTAAGTTAGAAAAGTTAAAAGTAATAAATAGGAAGAAAGTGGAAAGACTCTGAAATGTACGACAGTATTTTTTTAAAAATCTACTTAATACAGTAGCAATGTATTCGTAATGTGTTCCTTCCCTGTACTGGAAACAAATGCCAACTCACCAAAAACATATACTATATAAAAATGTATACATGTCGTCTCTCTGGTGTCGCCACAGCAAATGTACAAAGCTACAACAGTTTATATCCTCAAAGAGAAATATAAAAATGATTCACTCCGATGTACGAATTAGAAATAAATACAGCACAATAAAAGCAATTTCTGTATGTGTTTGTCACTTCCTCATTCATGGTCTCCTTTCTGTGTAGTTAAGTTAAAGACAGATGAAAATAGATTTTTTTTAATTGTTCAATGAAATATCTGCGCCCTATCTTTTTTTTTTTTTCCTAATTAATATATGACAGTATCTGATCTTTACCAAAGTGGAAGGCGACAAACTTACCCAAAACAGATTCAGGAAGACACACAGCAACAGGTGACCAGAGGTGATTTTAAACATGAAAGGCTCCATCAACACTGTCATGATTACTAAGGCCAAAACTTGGATTCTTAACGACGTGTGAGGCCCCCCGAGTTCATGTTGACAAAAGCAGCGGCAATTGAAGCTGGCGTGAAAGTGTCAGTTGTGAACTTCATCGCAACCGACAGTGTTGACTTTTGAGTCCTAACCGCGCCTCCCTCTGCTAACCTCTGGTCCGCTGACTTGTTTGCAAGGCTCTGCTTCTGCCCTTTTACAAGCACTCAGACCTTTGGCCCCCCTGTTACTTCCTTATGAACACAGCACATACATCAAAACCCCTCAGTCTGATTTGTTTCATATCTTCATTAGTCATATTGAGGAAATAATCGTGTGAGCGCTTTTTTGTGGCGTAGTTTTGTAATCACTGTGAAAACGTTCAAATGCTACTTGAAATCAACTAAATCAGAATAAGTCTGTTCTTAGGAGGCTTTTGATTATATTTGCATGGCTTCCTTGCAGTAAAGATCTAAGAGATAGAGTTTTAGATTGTCATAGCAGCGATGTTCACACATGTACATTCATATTAATAATATTGAAACAACCAACAAAGTGAAAACAAACAAGAGCAGACTTGAGTAGGAATTAAAACAACTTTTAATTTATTATCAACAAAAAGAGCAAAAACGGAAGATTAAGATGTTGCATGTTGTTATGTGTTAAGTACTTAACTAATTATGCTATGGTAATATTTGTACAATTTATGCAAAGTGGGAAGTAAAATATTACTGACAGTGATATATAATTATACAATGATATAATAAAAAATAATAATCATAATAGAAAAGTTAAGGAAACTCAATTACATATACTACTGTAGATTTAGCAGTTTATAACCTTGTCGAATAGGGAGAAAGTGCTTTGCCACCATCTTGTGGCATCTATTGGCAATTCGCCGCAGGGCTCGGTCCCTGTTCCCCAGAAACATGGATGAATAGATAATCAGTTCTCATTTCTTTATTTATAATTTAGTTACAATTAATTATAACGAACTCATCAATCAAAATATATGCGCAGTCAACGTACAAATATCTCGCTATTGATTTAGTCAGAATAAATAAATTCACAGATTATTTTATAAATGAATTTAAATAATTCAAAACATTAAATGTATATTTTATATCTATTTTAAGCGGGTAAATTTGTATGTTGCAGTCCAACATGATGTAGTGAGCCCCCAATACGACAGGCGGCAGTAGAGACTGCCCCACAAACACCAAGCTAAGCAGCGCTCTAGCTAGTCGGTTTTTTTTTGTTTTGTTTGGTTTTGTTTCTCCTTTTCGTGTTCTTTTGAAGAAGGGGGCGCCTCACTTGGTCTCAACTTCTCACAGACCAAGAAAGACGGCCAACGTGACACGACGCCAAGCGAAGAAAATTGGAGGAAACGGTGAACTCTCGCTAGCTCTTGGCGAGCATGGCTAGCTTTTTCCACTACTGTATTGACCCCAAGATACCCGTGTTTAGGCAAACTTTGTTTTAAGCATCATGTTTTTTTTTTTTTTTTTTTTTTTTTTTTTAGAAAATGCAGTCTGCGGTGAGGCAAAACCTCCACGCTGAGTGTGAAGGAGACATCAACAAACTCATCAACCTCAAGCTCAATGCATCCTACACCTACCTTTCCCTGGTAACTACTGCTCTCCTCTCTTGTCTCGCACTACTCGCAAAAAGTGATGGATATTCGGCTTTAGGGTGAACCTAAATCGCACTCTAACCTTAACAGGTGAACTTTGACCATGTGTAAACGTTTGAAGGCACATGTGCAACTGTTCAGCGTTTCAGTACTTCTTGAACAACTTGCGGCTCTCTAACAAGGAGCTGAAGGACAACAGTGGTTTGCTCCCTGAAAGGTTCCAAGGGCGTCCACTTCTATACCTCAAGTCAAATTAGGTTGTCCTAAAAAAAGGTTGTAGTGCATATTAGGTTTCATCCTTGAATTTCACCTGAAAGCCCTAATTTTTTTTTTGTAGTTTATTTCTGCACTGAAATCATGAAACACTACTTTGTTTTTCTTCCTACTACAGGGCATGTATTTTGACAGGGACGATGTTGCCCTTGAGAAATTCTCCAGTTTTTTCTTGGAGCTCTCTGGGAAGGAACGAGAACACGCTGAGAAGCTGCTGGAGTATCAGAACATGCGAGGGGGTCGCATTTTGCTGCAGACTATTGCTGTAAATTTGCCGTTTGTTGCCATCACTTCACTCGGATAAAATGTATACTGTACGCCAGTGTTTATAGAAGTGTCTTACGTATGCTGCAGAAACCAAGTAGGGAGGATTGGAGAGGTGGTCTGGATGGAATGTCTTTCTCCCTGGACTACCAGAAGGCCATGAACACTTGTCTTCTGGAAGCACACCGCAAGGCTGGCACCCACACCGACCCCCATGTAAGTGAAAATAAATAAATAAATAAAAAAGCAGTCTTTTACAAAGATGATGCTTCGTTTCAACTGACAGAAAAACTAAACATCAAATTGTCTTTTTTGTTTTTGACAAACTATTGAAAAGAGAAAAATGCCAATTTTTAAATAAAGACAAACGGGCTATGGAGCATAATTCATTCTGCACTGTTCCATAGTCTTGCCATATTTCAGTTACTGTGTGGAGATTTAGGGCAGTAGCTTTATAAATTCAGTCTGTTAATTAATTCAGCTCCATTCCAAACAGCACAAAAATCTTAAAATATTACTTGTTATTATGAAACAATTATAACCTTTTGATGGATAACCACTGTTAATAATTCAAATACGAATATCAAATTGATCTTCAAAATGAAATTCAGTGGACCATGTCTTTACCGTTATAGATAAAATTACATGACTAGGACCCATATCGATTAACAAAATATGGAGAAATGGTGGGATTTTATAAATCTCTACTTCTTTTAACTCCTTTTAACAAAACTGTGAGTGTTTCATTGTTTATTTGATTTGTTTTCATGTTCAAAATAAACATTCAAATCCATTGCAAACTACAGCAACAATTAAAAAAAATAAAAAATTAAATAAAAAGTGACCAGGGAGTGTATTCAACCACAGTTTCATCATTAGCTCAATTTCTCCTTTCGTAGCTTTGTGACTTCCTCGAGCAACACTTCCTGGGCGACAGCCACGACACCATCAAGAAGTTGGGCGACTACATTGGCAGTCTGAAACGCATCACAGCGTCCGACAGCCACAGGGCCATGGGAGAGTACCTCTTTGACAAGCACAGCTTGTAAAGACCTCGCTCGTAAAAGCAACAATCAACCCTGTTTGTTGCATTTGCTCCACCAAGAAAGCTGAGCAATATTTTTATGGTTGAAGGCAATGTTGTACTGCAGGAGCCAAGTACCCACAAATACCTCAAACCTCTTTAGCACACTAGCTATGGTGCTCAAAAGTAGTGTTTTCCTATTTTCCTACATTCCTATTGGTCAAACATTGATTGAATAAACTACACTTATACCCAGCCCCTCACATTTTTGTTGCCAGTTTGTTCTGTTATCCACTTTGTGTTCAAACGTGCCATAATGCGACATGTTCTTATGTGACGTCTGTACATACAGAAGAACAGAGTAAAGATAACAGTGGGACTTTGCTTGGTCACTATCGGGTGCCCGCTTAAAGTTGAACATTGGGCCAGCAGCACAGAAGCCTGCGGTTGGTCGTAAAATCCTACAAAGGGACATGTTTCAGTAAAGATAAGGAGGACGTCGGCCCTGAGTCGCAGCCACGCGTAATCTAGCTGTGCAAGTGTGCATACACCCTAAATGATGCGCATACACACTCCACTGACCAGTTTTCTGCAGGTCATATTGCATTTTAGGATTTCTATTATTAAGAACCTTGGTATGTTATTTGATACTGTGATAGTTAAAAATAACAATATCGGACGTGGAATCGCAGTTTATGTTTTCCTCCATGTTAACTACTAGAGACGGCCAGCTGCATAGCGGTTTGGCACTGTCGAGGTGTCCAGATGTGGCAGCGTGCCTGCGGATTACCTCCCAACACTGGTCTAAACGTGGGGATGTGCGCAGCAGCAAAGCAAGGGACGCAATGTCCAGTCTGAACGAAAGTTGTTGGATAGGCGCTAGAGCGCTTGCAAAGCGACACTGAGGGGATTAGCGAAGGCTTGGGTGCACTATGAGTTGGTCAGTCTAATGGATAAACACAACCCCTGTTGTCAATTTAATGAACTTTTCCACCTCGGTAAGGAAAACTAAATATATTGTTCAGCATTGGGGATTGTTACAGTGCAAAAAGAGGAGACCGGTGCTCTGTGTTAGCATTCAATCGGACAGAAAGCAACAGATGTGTGGTCAGCATTTTAATATGACAAGGAGGGGAAGTAGTGATGGGGGGGATTAAGTCTCAACACTGCTCTAGTGATTTGCCAGAGCTTTAGCTTTGATGGAAACGGGTGCAGGGAGCCTGCCAGTCATATCGAGGGAATGATGGCCGTGTGAGGGCTTCCAGTGGGAAAATCTGACACAAAGTCGCTCTGAAAATTGTGTCATCATAAAGGGAATACGCGGAACACATCTACAGGTAAGATGGATGTTGTGTTCGGAAATATGCTTATCTTTCAGATGATCAAATACCATGGTTGGAAAACTTAACACCTAAAAAAAAAAAAAAAACATGCTTCGCTCTCCAAGTTCCACCATAACGACTGGCATTAAAATACAGTAGTGTAGTAGGTCTATGGGTTCATTAAAACAATCCCGAGGTTTATAACAGAAAAGTATATTGAATATTTTTGTTATCCACTGTAACATCATGTACAGTTAGATATAAATGCTCTGCTTAAATGTAGAATATAAAACTTAATAAAGATACAATTAAAATGCAAAAATGTTTTTCACGATAGTTTGAAAAACAGTTAAAAAAATTAAATGCAAACGTATTGTACTTAAAAAGTTAAATACAACAGTATTAGTCAAGATGTACTGTAAATTATCTCATATGATTTAACTTTTTCCTCAAATTGTATCGCACCTGGATCGGAGTTCACCGTTTGTGTAAATCAGACTCTTAAATTTTGAAATGGTGGTTGATTAGCAGTAATGATGATAGGATGAGTTGACACTACGCCACAAAAGTTGAGTCCGGTACATGAAATTTTTTTTTTTTTAAAAGGACATTGTCAGAGAGGAATTTAAGACTGTTAATAACTGTGAGTGTTCACTAATATTTTGACTCACTCATGTAACTTATTGTGGCAATATTGCCAACTCCATCCACAAAATTGTTAAAACGAATACTTCTCCGACTGTCAATCAAAATTGAGCATCGTGCTCTTGGTGAAGGCGTAATTTGCGATCAAGTTTTTGTGGCCTGTCGGTGAATGATGGAGGAAGCCAACTTTTTATCTAAGCTTTGAGGAATGCAGCGTGTGGAATAATATTTTCCAGTTACCATGCATGCATAGGGAGCAGAGAAGCAGAGAAAACTAGGGGGAGACAGTGGAGGGAAAGTGTGGGGGGGGGGGGGGGGAACAAAGGGAGGGATTAGGGTCAGCCATGTTGAGCTTCTAGCTTAGAGATGTTCTATGCTCCTACGCTGTAGCGCAACAGATAGACGCAGGGATTACACCAGTGTACATACGCAGCTGCGCTATATTCTGCTGTATTTTGGCAGCTGAGATGAGGCCGGCGAGCGGCGGGTTTCGGGCCCGGAGGGCTGCCGAGCTGCCCGAGAAGGAGTCCGAGGAGGCCACGGAAGAAGTTCACCATGAGCACGCCCACACGGAACACCACGGCCACTCCGAGCATCATCCCGGCCATGACTACAACCACATGAAGGACAAGTTCATGAACGAACTTGACCGACTACCCAGTGAGCATCTCTTGGGAGTTGCTGCTCTCGTGAGAATTTAGAATTCTCCATCTTGGTTATGACTTTATTGTCTTCTCAATTATACACATAAGATAAATTCATCTTTGAACCGCTATCAGTTACCGGAACTGTGAAGTTAACTTAGTTTGCCTGTCTTTGTGGGTTTTATAGTGCGAACGAAGGTAGAGGTCATAGTTATTGTCTCTTACCTTTGAATATAATAAGAGAATCCTTGAATCTAAATGTAATAATCTTCAGAGCTCCCTCCTCCGTAATACGTTTCATGAGGTGACCGCTACACTCTGCATTATGGCATACAGGTGGGTTGCCAGATTTGTGCACACTACACACAAAAATAACCTTTGCTGGATAAACAACAAATGACACACTCTCTCTAAAAATGCCGATTTAAAACTAAAAACAGGCAAGACTTGTCAAGTCATGTCTTAACTCATTCACTGTCAGCCCTCCCAGTTAAGATGGATATTTGACATCTAAAGCCGTCAACGGCAGTGAATGTTTTAATGATGTTTTAGCAAGCAAGTCTGATTTAAGTCATTCAGTGACATTTTGAATGAAATTCAAATAATAAATTCTTTTGAGAAAATACATGCGATGAAACATTTCTCATTATTCTTGTTGTTATCACATTACACAAACTCTTTCAGTAATCTCTCCTAAAAACACAAACTGGCAACAGTCCAACGCCCTACTGAGGCCGGTGAAACTTTCACTCATGATTTGCAGCAATTGTGTTGAGTGACACGCTCAACTCAAATTATCTGATTGTGAAGAACGAATGTAAAACAAACCAACTAATAATTGCTTTAAAAAAATGAAATTATGTTTATCACAGTTTTGAGTTTATCCATGTTATTTTTTGTTAGGCAAAGTAGCATATTTTGTTTCAGCACTATAATAGATTAAACCCTTGGTTGTGTTTTCAAGCCTTGAAAGAAATTATGTACACAGATGAAGAATGAACTCTTTCAGATTATGGGAGCAAAGTGTAGTCTTATAATCTCAAATTGTGAGAGATTTAAATCGGCTTGAAAACACTCAACATGGACTACAGTTTGGTGACATTCAGATACAGTATTTATTTTTTTCTTCTTGTTGTTGGTATGAACTAGGGGATTAGAAGTCTGTTCCTGATTATTATTATTATTCTATCCGATCACAGTTCCTATGTGGGCAGTAGGAGCCATCGTAGTGGTGGTCCTGGTGCTGGTGGCGTGCTTTATCTTTTGCGTTTTCAAAAAATGCTTTGGGAAGAAGAAAAAGCCAAAGAAGGTCCGAGAGAGGAAGACGGGGCGCTGCAGGAAGTCAAAAGAAGGCGAAGGCGAGACAGGAGAGAAGGTACGATACCGTGTGATAGACGGTCAGTGGAGTCGTTAGATTTCAGATGACTACTCACTGTGGTGATGATCTCCTGGTAGGAAGGGGAGGTGAAGAAGGAAGGCGAGGAAGAGGGGAAAGAGCAGGAAAAGTTGGGCAAATTGGAGTTCTCTCTGGACTACAACTTCACAGATTCCCAGGTTGCTCTCCTGTGACACGCAAAACAATATCAGTCAAATGAGAAGAATTCTTTAACCTGATGGTTGTTCTCCTTACCATAAAGCTCATCGTGGGAATCCTTCAGGCTCAGGATCTGGCCGCCATGGACATGGGGGGCACCTCAGATCCTTACGTCAAAGTCTTCCTGTTGCCGGACAAAAAGAAGAAGTACGAAACCAAGATTCAGCGCAAGAATTTGTGTCCCGTTTTCAACGAGACGTTCTTTTTTAAGGTATCGAGCGCTTGATTAGATTTGGTGGTTTTGTTGTTTTCGAGTCACTCATTATCATCTCGTTCTCTCTAGATCCCGTATGCAGAGTTAGGAGGAAAGACGTTGGTGCTCCAGGTCTTCGATTTCGATCGATTCTCCAAGCACGACATGATCGGTGATATCAAGATCCCCATGAACAGCGTTGATTTGGGCCAACCAATTCAACAGTGGAGGGACTTGGAGAGTGTGGAAAAGGAAGAGGTACATTTGCCTTTCATTTCGTATGCCTGCATCGTCATTTTGTACGAAAGCTTTTCTGCACGTTTTTGCTCCCGGCAGGAAAAACTGGGCGATGTCTGCATCTCTCTGAGATACGTCCCCACCGCTGGGAAACTGACAGTGAACATCATGGAGGCAAAGAATCTGAAGAAAATGGATGTCGGGGGCTTATCGGGTAAACTTGCAGAGAACCGAGTTCATTTGTGAATAGTGAACTACGAATATGCAGGTGATGACTGGACCTGTTGTCATCTGCCTCTTTTCCTCCATTTCAAGATCCGTATGTGAAGATTGTCCTACAGCAAAATGGAAAACGTATCAAGAAGAAGAAGACAACAGTCAAGAAAAACACACTCAATCCCTACTTTAATGAGAGTTTCAGCTTTGAAGTCCCCTTTGAACAGATACAGGTAAGGTTATACGCCAGCAGAAAGGGAATCTACGGCTCTCCCGACATGACAAATTGTGGCCACAATATAGATATAACGTGAGCACACAATGCTAATTTGTGGCAACGAAATGGGTATAATATGCGCACCAATTTGTGGATTTAATATCATTTCCATTAACAACTTGGGACATTTGAGTAAGGCTAAATTCACACAGTGTTCCCGGCAGCCGACGGCTACCTCGTTTCAGGCCAACGGGTGCTTGTTTTGGTACAAGAGATGGATGAGTGAACAAGTTGTTCATATACAACTAATATAAAACAATTATTGAGGGGCAGTCTAAAAGTGCCCCCCTGTGCTGATGCCGACTGGCAGGGGAGCTGCATTCGACTCTGCTGGGGCAGAATTTAGTATTTCGTGGGCACAAATTAGCATTTTGTGCATACGTTATGTGGATATTGTGGCCACAATTAAATTATTCCCCGTTCCTTGTCATGTCTGGTGGTGCATTGAAATCAGTCAAGACGATGGAATTAACAAATGGAACCATTTGTGTCGCCTGAACCAGAAAGTACAGGTGGTCATCACAGTCTACGACTACGACAAACTGGGGAGCAACGACCCCATCGGTAAGACCTTCATGGGTTACGGCGCTACGGGGGTCGGCCTGCGCCACTGGTCGGACATGCTGGCCAATCCCAGACGTCCGGTAGCCCAGTGGCACACGCTGTTGCCGGAGGAGGAGGTCGACGCGGCGGTCAAAGCCAAACCTCGCTAAGGAGACCTTGCTGGGTTTTTTCTTTTGTGTCTTCCCTTTTGTTTTGCATGATGTCACTGGAAATTTGTTTTTTTAACTGAACCAAGATTAAGTACGATAGATATTTCTTCTTACTTGCATTACTTAACAATGTATTCTAACTTGTTATTGAGATATTATTTCTGGTTATGAGTAAGTAACTCTATAGGTGTGGGGAGTACACATACTAGTTTTATGACATCAGTGGGTTCGCTATGTTTACTTGTTTTAAGAAATCTTCCCAACTCAATCCCAAAAACGTCCAGTTGCCTCAATTCAATTTTTGCGGTTTACTATGATGACTGAGAATCTACAGACATCTTGACAAGTCTGATTTTCCTGTTATACTTGTGGATAATTTTGCTTAAATTAAGTAATAGCTTCCTCATGACGTTACATTTTTGTTCTTGTTCTTTTTTTTAAGCCCAGTTTTTGCAGTGTTGTTTTCCATGCATAATGTTTCTTTTGGTATACTTTAACATATGGATGTGAAATACTGATATATATGTCATTAAGACCTTGTTTTCCCTTGTATGGCACTAAAGTTAAAACAAATATAAATGTGCTGTGTGTGCGCTCATAAACAGGTGCATCTTTACCCATGAATTTGAATATTATGGAAAATGAAATTTATTTTAGTATAATTTATAGTATAAGAGTGAGACTCAGAATCAGAATCATCTTTATTTGCCAAGTATGTCCAAAACACACAAGGAATTTGTCTCCGGTAGTTGGAGCCGCTCTAGTACAACAGACAGTCAATTTACAGAACACTTTGGAGACATAAAGACATTGACAAAAAACAATTGTGCAAAAAGATGCAGAGTCCTCTAGCACTTAGAGCAGTTCGAATGATTAATATTGCAATAGTCCGGTGCAATGACCATTGTGCAAAGGGCGCCGAGACTTCAAGGAGTGTATGCGGTTTAAAGTGACGAGTAGTGCGATCATCTGGGACAATGTCGGTTGTGCAAATGTTACAGATACTCCTCAAACAGTGTGCAAATGGAGCAGATGCTACTCTGGCATGAGTGGCCAGTATATGCAAATAGTGCAGCATGGCGAGACAACTACAGTGAGTGCACGAGTAATACATAATTGGCCCCACAGAAATGTGACAACGAACTCAAGTCAAAAAATTGCCATCTTATTGTAATGGAATTATAGGTTAGGTGTTTAAGAAGTTAATCGCAAGAGGGAAGAAGCTGTTGGAATGTCCACTAGTTCTAGTTTGCATTGATCGGTAGCGCCTACCTGAGGGAAGGAGCTGGAAGAGCTGGTGACCGGGGTGCGGAGGGTCCGAGAGGATTTTGCACGCCCTTGTCTTAGTTCTGGCAGCGTGCAAGTCCTCAATGGTAGACTTGATTTGATGATTTAATGTTGTATATCAAATTGTCATGATTGTATTTTACAGCTAAGGAAAACAACGAACATTTAACATCCAAAGAAATTAGAAAATTATATGTGAAACAATCAAGATTGAGAATTTAGAATTTATTTTCGCATGTGATAAATCAATCTGTATAACATGTTTCACTTTTTGAATTGAACTACCAAAATAGTTGTTTTTATGATATTTTAATTTGTTGTACACTGTGCAATGACAATATATATTCTAATTCTATATTGAGATGCACCTGTATCTACAATACCACTACTCTACTAAAATAATGAAATATTTCAGTATTGTTTAGTTTTTAGTAGACCACTTTATGTATATAAAGACTAAAATGTTGTGATTTTGGCTCATTTGAATGACAAATCTCCTATGGACGTTTCGTGGTTCTTTTTAATATGGACGTAACGTGGTTCTTTTTAATAATGTTGATGATTTTAATTGTTTCACTGCGGAGAAAATAGAAAAACAAATAAACGTGTGTGAACTGAACTAACGCAGGGTATCTATAGGATCTCAGTTTCTGGTGAGTTTTAAATCGTATTTTATTTTGTGAATTAGCAATAATAAATTACAATAAATCACATAAAACAAAATGTGCAAAGGTCAGGCTTTTCTGTCTAACTGGAATCAATTTGATACAGAAGTTACGTCATCAACATGGTGCCTGAAATACACGCATTCAATGTTAATTAAAGCTTCAATAGCCAATGAAACAGAGCATAGAGCAAATTCAATTAACATATATAAATCAATTACTTTTCTAGACTTTGTGGACACTCTACTATTAAAAGGGAAAAACATGGTGACGTGATGGCGTAATTATCTTTGTAAAACAATTGCGTATTAAAAGGTAAAAAAAATATATATATATATACATGCACACACACACACGGTTCATGTTTACTTCCTGGTTACAGACTGCTCATGTGCATAAAGCGTACAAAGGGTTGCCTGGCAACAAAAACTAAACTCAAGTAGCGCTAGCTTGTAGGCTAACCGTCACGCAAAACTCGGCCAACATACTCACGGCTGCTTGTTTAGTGAAGGTTGCTTCTACCACGGAGCTTCCGTTGTCAACGAGCTTCCACCGGAGTGTCCCCGGGACACAATGAGCGCCGGGCGGCCGTCAGAAGGCGCAGGCTGCGTCAACTGGTGGGGCTTCAGTCCAGCTCGAGACCTCATCAGTACAGGTGAGCGCAAGTGCCAACAACCACGTTGAAAACATTTCGACTCTATTTGTTTTTTGTTGTTGTTGTTAATATTTAACAGTTTTTAAACTGCTCAGATGGATACTAACCGTGCAATCAATCAAACCGTGGTCGTATGAAACGTTCACATATCCATATATATATATATATATATATATATATATATATATATATATAAATAAAGGGACGTCAGAAATCGTTTGGGACCAACTCTCGCGATAACGTGAAAAAAATACGAGCGAGCGTAGGATGTGTTAAGTGAAAAAGGGGGTGGGTGGGGACTTTATAAATAGGCAGAAGACCCTAAAAATTCAAAGTGCAGCATTTTAATGATCGAATACAATAAAATAGTAAATAAAATCATCGCCATGCAATACTGATGAGCTACCTTAATTCGTTGACCCTAATTTGTTTATTTTATTTAACAATATAGAATTGAAAATAAATTACGAATAAAATGTAAATAAAATAATGTGGAAAAGGAAAGACTGATGAGTTTTAGATTTTGATTTGTTATTTTATTTCATGACATATTGATATGAGGTAATAAAATAATTCTTAACTAAAATAGGAGTAGGAAATAAAAACGTGGAAAAGGTTTTAGGACTCAATTCATGTATTTTATTTTAAATCATTGATAATAAATTACTAATAAATATTTTAAAATCATAAAATGCGATGAAAAAAGTTAATCAAATTAAGTGGAACTGGCCAGGCTGATGAGTTTTAGTTCTTAAGTGTGTGTGTATGTGTGTTTTTTTATTTTTTTATTTACTTTTTGATATATTATTGTAGAAAGTCTGACAATTAGTCCATAATTTCACTTGTATTCAGTGTACTGGACAGGTGGACCTCTATTTTTGTCCATATGGTTGACATTTTCAGTCCCTCTGTTTTTTATTTTCAGGCCCCGTGAGCCATGAAGGGGAAGTCAACATTTTACTAGTCGGCAGTAGCGATCCGAGACATCTTCTGAAAACCTTGGCTAATCTGAGGGACGAGGACGTCCTTAACGTGAGGCTTTTGTCTTCAACTGTGACCCTAAAAAAGGAGGCGTGATGTGGAGCATATACCGTAATTTCTCGTGTATAATGCGCATTCCCCCCCCCCCCCAAAACAATTGTCTAAAAGACAATACTGCGGATTATACATAGGTATATGGGCAAATGGGGGGGAAAACTTCACATTTGATAAATGTATGCGCCATCTAGTGGTTATGAAAAAGATGTGCACTTTCATTACAAAATGCCACCACCACATGGAGGTAATGAGAAAGGTGTACACTTTCGTTCTAATATGCTACTGCCACCTAGTGGTGGTAAAAAATGTGTAGCCTACACTTTCATTCCAATATGACAGAGTTACGTATGACTGCATATATGTATAGTTGTGCCTATAAGTTTACATACCCTGGCAGAATTTGTGAAATATTTTATTGTATTTATTTTTTTAAATATGACTGATGGCTGAACAACAACCATCATTTATTTCTTTATGGTCATGTGTTGTTTAATGATAATGCTTTTCTGAAATGCTTGACCCGTTTAATTTGAATCCCATTAAAATAAAATTGAATGTGTTTCGCCTGGTCCTTCATGTTTTCTGTCAAGAATTGTACCCATCTTACAAATTCTGCCAGGGTAATCAAACATCAAACATGTGTTTTCTCATTTACGAAATAAAAGTATGGCTGTGAATTTCAAAATAAGTTAATAAAAACAAGTATTACGTGTTCAAATAAAGTGCTTAACTTCAGAATAATTATTTGAAAAAAACCTAACAAAATACAGATAATGCTCCATGTTTTGATCATATGGGTAGAAGCAAAATCATGCATTGTAAAAATGCATTATACATAGGTAGAAGGTTTTTCCAGAATTTCGGTCAACTTTGGGGGGGTGCGTATTATACATGAGAATTTACGGTACAGCTCTCTGCTTCATTGTAGGTATGGCTGTTTGAAAACAGCATGGAGGTGGTCGCCAGGCAAATGCTGCTGCTCTACATCACACTGACTCCGCAGCAAAAAATGGGACTAAATGGTGGGCGTGGTTTGCAGCTTTAGTGAACGTATAATGCAGCGGCAGGCTGCGTATTTTGGGCCCTCAGTGGGGACCGACGCGACAGCGTTTAACACGGTGTTTCCCCATCCTTAGAGAAGACAGAGACGTTCCTGGAGGTGTTTGGCAACAGCGTGATCCGCAATCAGACGCACGACACGGTGAAACGTTTGGCGTCGCAGCTCTGGCACCACGTCAGCGACATCCCGGAGTCAGACGCGCACCCTTGCTTCAACACATCTCTTCTCAAGGTGCTCACATAAGCAGACATACGGTAACGTGTCATTAAAAGGCAAAAGGCTCACTTGTTCGAACGCGTCCAGTTTAAGGAGCGGGATGAGCTGGCTAGGATTTTTAAATCATGGATGCAGCCTTCGTCTTCTTCCGCTGCTCCTGTCTCCATAGCCAAAGCCTGGGATTACCGCGTCAGGCAGCACCTTGGCACACGCTACGACTCAAAGAAGGGCTGCTTCGACTGGGACCTCACGATGAAGCTACATGAGAAGGGGGTAATAATAATAACTCATACGTACTACTTTATTCTGTCCGTAAATGTAATGAAACTTCCCAAGGGTGCGGATTTTTGTAAGATTTTGTCATTTTCGACTTCAGCGCTTTAAACATGAATAATATATTGTTGACATCAAATTGAACTTTTTGGCTTGTTGAAGAACTGCTGTTTCATTCCTCGTTATTTACTGCATTGAATCATATTATTTAGGTAAAATGCGTTTTGTGTTAGACTCAACACTTGAAAATTATCAAGATTTTAATGAGTGGGGAAACCCTCTGCTGACCATGGAGAAGAATATACATTTTAATTTAAGAAGTGGAACCTCCCTCTGCTGGCTGTAGACAATATACAACATAACAGATGTACAGAGTAGATAAAAAAAAAATATTGTTGAGATCTCAAATTTGATGGCTTTCATAATAAAAACGAAGGGACGATATATACTAGTGATTCACAAAGTATGGTATGCGGGTTCCCTCTAGTGGTAACTGAAGAATTACTGCCAAAGTACAGTTAAGTTGTAATTAACTTTAACTTCAATACATTTCCATTTAATGTTCATGTTTTTAAACATTTATTTAGGTACAAATATTTAACTTTTATGCGCAAGACATTTTAATAAAATATTTTAAGTACAGTTTTTTCCTCATATTCAGTTTTATACTGTGGACAAGAACTGATAGTGTGTGATATTGTAATCAACTTAATACAACTCTGCCAATGGTAACATTGTCAGAAATGGGACTCTTCTTGTACCCTCTTTCTACTAAACTGTTGTACCCCAGTGCCGTGTCATTAACAAGCATCAGTACGTCCGGTGGAGGGAGAGCGGCCTGGCCTTTGAACTGAGGGAAGGCGTCTACCAAATAACCAACCCGAGCTTGCTGTCCTCTCGGGTGTTCAGCCAGAGAGGGGACCGAGTGGCTCTGAGGGGCTACTGGGGAGACATCGCGTCTAGTCCTTACCTGGCCTTCGGCATTGAAACCGAAAACGAGAACTTGCTGAAGACGCAGAACGGCCAACACGTGAAGGTAAAAGCGCATCCCGTCGTTTCCAGTAAAATGCAGGGGTGGCAAAAGTACTGACACTGAAGTAGAAGTACAGATACGTGAGCAAAAAAAAGAGAAGTCAGAATGTACTTTTGTATCTGCAGACAGCACAGGACATCTCCTTTGCAAACGTGCAAGATTTTTTCCAATCCCTGTCCAGGAGACGGGAATGCCCTTCTACTCCTCAGTTCGACGCAGAGGAGGAAAATCCATCCACAAATATTGAACATAATTATCTCCCAGTCAACGGTAAGTGGAAAGTATTGCACGTTGACGACAAAGAGCGGTTCAGGCCAGTTTAGTTGGTCAATGTGTTGACTACATTTCATTTGTTTGTATCTTTTACAGACCTGATGCGACTTAAAGGGGTGTCCGTCAACTTCCTGCCTCTGGATTCCCTTCAGAAGCTGCCAGAAAAACAGAAATATGCCAACTTCTTCGACATTATCCACTTTTCTGCCAGGTAACAAGCACAACAAATACACCCCTAGAACACTTAATCATGTAAAAAGTACTAAAGTACAGACACCTGAAGAATCTACTCAAGTCCAGTAACAAAGTACCGTATATGTACTTGGTTACTTTCCACCAGTGCTCTTTATAACAGCAAATGTTTGGGTATAGCGCTCATGTTGGGCCTCATAAGATTGTGAAGGGTTGGGAGCATTCAGCGTAATCTGTTTTAATTCGCCCCGCCAACATTTGGTTCGCTGCCAGCTGACACTGTCTGTCGCTGAGCATGTTTCTGTGCCCTCTTCTGATAAACGCTGTGAAGCTGCGCACACCATTTGGGCCCAAACATCCAGCAGATTGCAGCACCAGACGCTGTGCTCATCGTGGAGTTGGCCAAGTGAGTTTTTTTTTTTTTTTTTTTTTTTTAAATTTATGTATCCTCAAAGCTTGTTACCTTGGTGACAAAACAGTCAAATACAGTAGTGTTGTTTTTGCCCCTTCAGGTTCATTTTGGACCTGAACAAAGAGCAAGAAGCTGGTTTTGCAGAGCGAGTGACCAGCATGTGTGTGGAAGCCGGATTCCAACCGTGTTGTGGGACAAAGAGTGATGACGTTTATGCTGTTTTTGAACCACACAAGGACAAGTGATGCTGGCTCCATGTTTTTCCTCAGTCAACTATTTCACAGCACATTTTGCCAGGAGCGTGGGTTCCTGCTCAGTGACGGTGTGAATGTGAGTGATCATCTACATGTGCCCTCATCATGTTCCCGATGACAAATTAAACAGCAAATTTTCATCCAACGCAGCAATTTATTCATGTTTGTTTCCAAGTGGTGTGACAATGCAAATGTGCCATCGCCACCATCTTTTTTTGACAGTTGAGGGTGTCGACTCACTTCCAGCGTCCTCCAACCTTCCCCTTCCCGTGGCCCTTTTTGCTGCTCCGAGGCAAGACAAAGATTTTTGAGTGTATAGCGACTTGTTGTACATGCAGTGCAGTGTGTCATTAACTCACAACTTCTGAGCATGTTGGATTCTATTCAATAGGACGGTGATCTGGAATAGGCAATGGGAAAAATAATTTAACGTGATATCTTGCCGTTCTCTAAAATTTTATTTAGCTCATTTGGTGAAAAGAATTTCACCTCATACTTCTGACTCTTCATCTTCTCAGAGAGGTCAAATTTCTCTGACTCCAGCTGGTAGATGCACTCCCACATCTCTCCGGCTCGTTTTCTAAAAGGCAATTGCAGTGACATTGAAAAGTAAGCAAATTGAAAAAGTAAACACGCATTTGGTACACTTGGACAGGATCCATCAGAGATAAAAATGCACATTTTGATGAACAATCTTCCATAGTTTGCAGTCGTGCAGAACTCGAACATAACACTGGTGGTTTAATGCAATAAATATGGGCAAAAGTATTGAGACTGTAGGGTTGATTTTTTTGTTTGTTTTTTTCCTCTTGATTTTGGTCGGTGCATCTGACTAGGTGCCAGAGTCATTAATGGACTAGACTAGGACTAATAATAGACTAGAGCAATGGTAAACCCTAAAATCTCGAGTGAGTGTATATAAATGATATTGATAGCTCAATACAAGAGCACAGACTGCTAAACGATAGCTACTATCATCAGTGTGATTCAAAGTGACCTGAGGGCGTCCTCTCTCAGGTCGTCAATGGCGAGCGGCTGCTTCCTCTCGGACAGCGTCTTCTTCTTGATCTCCCTCGCCGTTTGCTTCTTGCCCCGCCGCTGCTCCACCTGCACCAATCAAGCAATCACAGACATTTACAGCAGTGGCTTTGAGAGCTCCTTATTCATTAACAAACTGAGGGTGAAGATGCTAACTGCATGTGCAAAAATTAATGTAGTCAAATTAAAGCGCAATTCCACAAAATACAGCCACAACATTTTATTTCTACATTGGCCCCGATCAGAATCAGAATGTTCTTTGTGTCTTTTTAGGAAATTGTAACATCAATAGTTTGTCTCCACTAAATCTACAGCCGACCTTGGCCAGGAATCCTCCGAAGTGAGCCCCCATGTTGGACAGCACTTTCTTCTTCTTGGCTTCATCTTCCGCCCTCTTCTTGGCCTCTTCCTCCTCTTTCCTCTGCCTCTCCTCCTGCGGACGCCACCTTTACAGTTCACCGCTGCAGGTTTTCGAGACGGCAACGTGTCAAAAAGCTCATGGTGGTTAATCACCGCGATCCGTGTCTGTCTGTCACGCTCTTTTTCCGCCCTCACGCGCTGCTGCTCGGCTCTTTCTGCCCGGCGACTCTCCTGGGGCAAAATAAGACAATCGAAGATTTGCCTTCCATCATCTGCATATACAGTACACTATATATAAAAATGTGTTTATTGTGTAAATGGAAAAAAAAAAATTACAATCCTCGACTTGAGCCCGATGAGCTCCTCCTCTTCTTTTTTCCTCTGCTCAAAGTGGACGTCAATCAAGGTTTGAAGCTCCAAAAGATCTTTCTCCATCCGCTTCCTGTGGATATCCTGACAGGAAACCAACACAACAGCTTTTTTTCTCCAGCCCTTACTCAAACCAAAACCTCAAAACTAAGGCAGACGGGGCTAGTCACTTGTCCGACATGCTGATGGGTTTCTCCAATTATTTAAAAAAAACGATAATGGGTACATACATCAAAGTCCACCCTTTCGCCCTCTGGGATCTTTGGTGGAGCGAGTTGTGTTGCCACCAGCCTGTAAAACAACTTTTTTGTAGCTTGTCATGGGCCACTTCATTAGGTAAACATGCAAAGTCTCTTTACACTCATTCCCAACGACTGTGGTTGATCATCAGGTGTGCCGCAGGAAATTATCCATTTTGCTTATCTATCTATGCTAGTTATGTATATTGCAGTGATTCCCAACCAGTGTGCCAAGGCACATTAGTGTGTCCCTTCAGGTGTGCCGTGAGAAATTATAAAATTTTACTTAATTGCTCAAACGATTATTTATTTCCAAGACATAATGTATCTTTACATCTATTTATGCCAGTGAGGAATAGTGACAGACAGAACTATTTGATGGCTGGAACTACATACAGTAATTAATGTATCATGTGTTTCAATGTTTCAATTGTAAAATATGTGCCTTGGCACCCATAAAGGTTGGAAATCACTGGAATAGTGACAAGCAGAACAATTATATAAATGCTCTTCCACTAGATGACAGCAGGTACAATTAACCAGCATATCCAACTGTTGCCAATAATACTATTAAACAGGCCCAGATTTCACACAGATTTGTAATTAAATTAATCATTATTTCAGTATATTGTAATCCCTCGTTTATCGCAGGGGTTAGACTCAGGACCACCCCCACAATAGGTGAAATCCGCGGAGTACCGACCATATTTAAATATATATATATATATATGTATATATATATATATACACACTTATTTTAAAGCTTTCTGAACCTCCCCAAATTCTTAAGGTTCCCCATACTCCTACCTTATCAACACTTTCTATACTCCTACACACCTTTTATACTCAAACGTAAAATAATGCACAGCGGTACTGTACAATATGTACATTTTATTCCTTCGAATATGTTTTAATGATGTTTAGGCTAGGAAGCGTTTATTTTACCACAACAAACTTGCAGCAAACACAAAAAATCCTGTGATATGGCGAATTATGCGCAATATGAATATGAACGAAATATATGCAACGCAGTGAATCTACAATAGGTGAAGCGCAATACAGCGAGGGGACACAGTACATACTTTTTATGACATTTTTGTTAGGTGTTGTTCGAATGTAAATATGTGCTTTGGTGCAATAAAGGTTGGGAAACTGGTCTGGAGCTGTTTAAAAAATGTTTTCAGTACACTTACTGTCAAATGAATACATATCTTAAACTAGAAATCAAATGTGAGCCTTTTGGTATTGGATGTGCAGGTGTACCTAATCAAGTAATGTGTAAATGTGCTCTTCATGGTAAACCACACAACACATTTGTGATGCATAGTAGATACTCACTTGTGCTTGTGTCGTTCTCCTTCGTGTTCACCAAAACAGCAGAGGATGTAAATGAATAACCATAAAGGCAACTCAAAGAGGAATATAGTGCTAAAAAAAAAAAAATAAATTAACAATGACAATGAAATCCTCACATGCATTCTTACCTCCTTCTCCCTGCTCATCTTCCTCTGAAGAGGGAAGATTTGTCAAAAGTGATGCATATGATTTTGGAAAAGATTATTTTTGTTTGTTTGTTTCAATTCAAGTGACTTACCCTCTTGGTGCACTCTAGATGGGGAAAGAATATTGTACAAATACATAGAAACAGATGTTTAAAAGTGGAAGGTGTGGGGAACTTGTTGGAATATATGAACAATTTACTCACCCATGATCTTCTAAATCGGACATTGTGACACTAAAACACACAAAGAAGAAATTAAATTGTGTTAAGAAGTAAAACTTGAGTAACTAAAGTCACTAAATACATAATGTGGACTCCCCATTGCAGTAAGTTTGTGACAACCATTTAACATGAGTTTAAATGTGATTGGTTAATTGTGAACACAGCCACATCCCAGTTATAAGAGGGTGTGCACACTTGTGCAACCACATTATTTCAGTTTTTCTACTTCCCTTTTCGATAAGATAAAATTGAGTTGTACAGCTTATAGGTCACATGGTGGAAAATGTTTTGAAATTATTTATCTTAGTCTAATTTTTTTATATTACAAAATAAACATCTTGAACAGGGGTGTGTATACCTTTATATACACGTATATAGTACTTTTCAATGAGAGGACTCGCTAAGTGCATTACATAGTTAAAGTACAGTCATACATATACAGGGCTGGAAAAAAATGATACTGAAAACACACACTGGACTTTGTTTGGTTTTAAAACACATTCACTGCCATTGACGGCTGTATAAGTCAAATATCCATGTTAACTGGGAAGGCTGGACGTGAATGAGTTTTAATTGGTGCGTAAAACCATGCATAGCATTAAAAGTATTCTTAATTAGTGTAGTTAGAGCATGACAATAATAGCACAAAGAAAAATATACAGCTAAAGATGTACAATACATTCTTCAAAAACAACACACCAAGACAAAGACCATTTGTCGTTCATGATCTAGGAATAGAAGAGGGGCTGCGGCTGAGTCACGTCACCGGGATCATTGTTGTTTAATTTGATTTACTCCAAAGGATGTGGGTTGGAGGACTTTGAAGTGCTCGGCTGGCGGCTATTAACACCAGTCGGCTCTCCTATTACCGTTTAATCTACTAGCATTGAGGCCAACCTGAGGGGAACCTCTCACAGTGAACACACTTTCTTCAATTTGGAGAAAAATACTTTTACAGACTCACTGGTCACAATTTCACTTCGACAATTAATGCGATTTACGCCAATAAATGAGCTGAATTGAAAATGATGAAAAAGGGTACTTATGTATAAAGCAAGGAGCCAGATTTGGTAATTTATGAAGTTGTCACATGCCTCATGAAGATGTTGAGGTTCGCTCTTGGAGTGACCAGGTTGGATAAAATTAGAAATGAGCTCATCAGCGGGACAGCCAAGGTTCGATGTTTTGGAGACAAAGTTAGAGAGAGCAGACTTCAATGGTTTGGACACGTCCAGAGGAGAAATAGCGAGTATATTGGTAGAAGGATGATGAGGATCGAGCTGCCACGCAAGAGAGCTAGAGGAAGACCAAAGAGAAGGTTGATGGATGTCGTGAGGGAAGACATGATGGCAGTTGGTGTTCGAGAGGAGGATGCAGGAGAGAGGCTTACATGGAAAAGGATGACGCGCTGTGGCGACCCCTAACGGGACAAGCCGAAAGCAAAACATGCCTCATGATATGGCTGTACAATCATGTGACTTGTAATAGGCAATTAACAAAGACAAAAATAAATAAATAAAAATGTTGACAATCAGTATGTACATTTGAGTCACTGGCAAATAAAGAATTTTCAATTCATCAGTTTTGTACAAAATAAGGCAATTTCTCAGTATGTAATATTAACTTATTTTAAACACACTGGAGCATATGACTGGCTGCCCCCAAAATACTTTTTCATAAAAAAATTAAAGTATTGTAAAAGAAAATGACAAAAAAAAAATACAATTAACCAGTATGATTTACAAAGTTATAAAAAAAATGCTTTCAACATGTTGAAGCAAACATTTGACTGGTTGCCCAAAATTATTATAAAATGTTTTTTTTTTAATTTATTTATTCAAATAAGAGTATTGTAAAAATAATGATGAGAATAATTTATCCGTTTTATAAATTTGCAAAAAAAAAAAAAAAAATAGAAAAAAATGCTTTAAAATTCTGAAGCAGCAAACAACATTTGGGTTGAAATAAAATAATAAATGGTAAACAGTATTTTTAATGACGTTACGTAATGTATGTTATATAAACTGTAAAATGTAAAAAATAAATGTGATTTTTTTTTTTTTTTTTTTTTTTAATTGCTGATACAGTTCTTGAATTTGAGTTTTTTTTTCTCAAAAATGCAAAGATTATTTAAAAAAACACCCCATTTGTTCTCTGTCACACGTTGACAATGCTTGCCTAAAAAGATTAATAACAGAGACATTTCCGGACATGAATGCATCAACATGATGGATGAAGGCCTTACATAGTTCAGAGTTTTGGCCAACCATGAAGCACATTCAGACCATGTCAATGTGAATAAACATGGCACAAGGTCAACAGGCAAGGGATTGGCCACGGAATTCCACACGTTGCTCCAGGGTTAAGGTTTATGCGGTCGAGGGAGTAGAAGTATAGTGGTGCCTTCACTTAAGAGTTTAGTTTGTTCCGTGACCACCCTTGTCACTCAAGACTTATCGTATCTCAAATTATCTTTCCCCTTTGAAACAAATGGAAATGCCATTAATCTGTTCCATCCCCCCAAAATGTTTTTGTAACATGTTTTTTAAATAATAATTTAAAAAACATTCTACAGTACTTTATAAAAACATACAGTGAAGAAGTAACTTTTGTTTTTGCCCTGTCAGGAATAATAATGGACTTAAATGTACAGAATCAAACAGTTTGCGCATCACGATTTATTGCTTCAATACCCATTATCATACTCCTTCCGGTGAGTGTACGTTGGCCACCATGGGGCAGTATAATACAGACATTCATCATAAATGACGACACGTTTCACAACTAAATGACTCAGTAAGATGGCAGTAATATTAGCCATTTTTCGCAGATGATAAAGAATATATGCCTGTGAGCATTATCATATTGTCTTTCTACATGTGTTGCTGCAAAGTTCATGTTCAACCTATTGCTTTCAGGGTTACAACTACCGCAGCGTCGATGCTAGCCCATCTACAATGTTTTGTATCGTGTGTTAGCATGAAGCTAGCTGACTTCCATAAATTAGGTGGTTTGTATAAGCGCAATGGATTTCTCTTTGTTTAATGCTTAAACTTGGCAATAAACAGCTTGAAGCAAGCATTTGACAAATTTTTGGGAAGAATTATTACCTGCTGTTTGTTGCGAAGGTTCCTCCTCACTCCAATTTTTGCTCGCAACTCGAGGCAAAAAAAAGCAATAAAAATCGGCCGAGCGATGGCTTGTATATATCGAGGTACAACTGTATAACCCTTGCATTATGGTGCACTCCTATTAGTATTACTGGATATAACTTTGACCCAACAGCACAGCATAAAAAAACAAAAATGCGCACTGCAGTGCAGTGTGAGCCCATAAACGTGTGCTTCTACTCAAAGGGTGGTAAAACTGTCCAAGAAGGAGTAGCTAGATTAAATGTAATGTGTATATAATCACCCTCTGAGGGGAAGAGAGTGTGAGCATGCAGGTCAAGCATTAACACACATGCAGCAGATAAGGAGTGAAGAGGTACAGCTACATATAATAATAATTATTTTCAATAAAGGTGCCATTTAAAAAAAAAATCATAACTGTGTGTGGACCAGTAGTCAATAAAACAAACATTTTGCAATTACCATTACCTCAATTCCGCCTCCCTACCTTATGTTTGGGCCAATTAAAAGCTCTAATAAGATTTTGACACATCTTCACATAAATCTGAAATCACTGCAAGAACAAAGTTGTGTTTTTAAGAACAGAATGTGTGTTATTACAGCAATAAAGTCCTATTTTTTTCAGGGAATTGATGTAAGAGACTATCTGACAGATACAAGTCACATTTTCATACTCCTTTTAGACCCCCCCCCCAAAAAAAAAACTACATCACTCACTGAAGAAACATGTACAGTATCTCTTGAATCCACTTCTGATTACTTGCTGTTTACAGAGTAAAAGGTGGAAACAATAAAGTGCTTCCGCAAAATAAAAGCAAGAAAAGTCATTGTACATACCAGTTTAGTGTCAGAGGGATGTTGACGCGTAATGAGCAGACTGTGGCGGGCACCAGCTTTTTTATAAAAGGCTCCAGCGGGGTGACAAGAAGGGGACGGGGAATAAAAATGAGCATGCGGATTATTGGCGGCTTTTGGGAGCTGAAGCCGAAGTCTGGCAGAGCGGCTCGTGAGCGAGTGCCTCGTTGCTGAGCTCACAGCTGAAATAAGAAGACAAAAAAAGACAGGTGGTGACAGCTCGAGAACAAAAGAACCATTTTTTTTTTCGTTTTAAACATCTCAATCCTGAGATCATCACTGCACCTTTGCTTGGGTCCGGCGGTTGGTCACAAATGGTTTTGGGAGCATGAACCAAACAAACCAAAAAAGCACACAACAAGCACTTTTGCTATAGAACGTCTTTTTTAACTTTTAATATTGCATTAAAAATTCAGACAAAAGCAATATGACACAATCTCGGTGGGCTTGTGGTGAAAAGCAAACAAAATCCATAGAGAACCAAGGAGCTTCCTTCCACATTTCCCTGGTAAACATCTTGTTAGTCTTCACCACAACTTTAACACTAAGTCCACATTTGACCCACACGTTTAAAAACGTAAGTTGCATTGTTATGGTGCGTTTATAGAAATGCAGACATTAAGAAAACAACACATATTTATACATAAAACGAGTGAACGTGCTTAACCATCATTTAAAATGCCTGCTGGATAACCTGAATGCATTTAAAAAACAAAAGCCTTTGGCACAGAAAGAACCACTACGACATTTTACTGTAGTGCAAGGCAAGTGAAGGAATGTTTCAAGTGCCTGTGTTTGTGTGTGTGTGTGTGTACATCCAGGCAAACATACACAAAAGAGCAATGGTATCAAAACATAAACATGCCCCTTTATTAAAAAAAATAAAAAATAATATTTGTCAACTTCTTAAGTATATAGTCACTTAAAAGAAAGAAAAAAAAAAAAAGGAGTATTACGTCATACTGAAACTGAATAACACGTTAACCTGTGGCCATCCGCAGCAAATATATAAATGTATGTAGGAAAACATCAGCTCACTTGTACAGATTTCCTTCAACTGAGCTGTCTTTTGATCAAGCTGCTTAGATTGCTGACTTATTGTTTTTTCTCCTCAACATGAGAACATGTCCACTCTTGCCTCATACAGTAATGGTGGTAAAACATCTTCCCTTCAAGCATCTGTTGTCTTTCTCCTGAGGAAGCGTCTACAGGTTTTTCTTGACCTCAGGCCAATTGTCCTCGGTTTTGCTGGGCTCTCTCTGGCCGGGGCTCATCATCTCCAGCAGGTCGTGCAAGGCTTTTGTGATCTGAGCACCGAACTTATGGGCATCCTTGAAGGGATACAAAAAAAAAGGGGGGCTCAACTTTTACCATCTACTCTAAAGTGTGTATTTTATGAGAGGTTGTGATGAACTCACAGTGTCGGGACAAGAGTGCTTGCAGGAGATGTGGAAGTTGATCAGGCTGTCTCCCAAAATGTAGTAAGACACCCCATAACCGTCGTCAGCCACCTGAAAAGACAAAGAGAACAATCATAGCTAAACACACGACTCAGAAAAAAAATCAGGGATGTTAGTTTCCAGAAATTTCCAGATGATCCAAAACCTTTACAGGTCAATTTACGTTGACCTTCTCTAAACTTTTGAATGTCCTACTGTTCAATTTTTCAACACTTTCTAAACAAAATGCTTTCAGCAAAAGTTCTGTGGATGCTATTTAATAATCCCTCGTTTAGGGTCTAGACCACCCCCGCAATAGGTGAAAATCTGCGAAGTAGCGTTCATGGGTCAACATAATTTTTATTAATTGTTTTTATTTTTTTCTCATTTAATCCCTGTGCATGTCGGCACGGTCCAATCAGAATGTAAGATTGTAATGTAAATTGGGGTGGGTCATGTGAACTGATACTCATTTACTTCCCAAGAGGGCCTCCAAAATGGTCAGGGCCTGTGGACAGTGTCAAGTTTTACCCCTGTTCGATTCCCCTGAATGCAGCACTAACCGGACCAAAGCCTCCCCCGCAGGAAATGTACTCAGGGTGGTTCACTAAGTCAAACAGCTCCCCCTGCTGGAGAGATGTCTGACTGGTGGACAGCCTCCAGGTTTCTGACAGCACCTGAAAAAGACCCATAAGACTTTTGGATCAGTGTAACCGAGGAGACAAATTGAGAGGGGGGGGGGGTAAGAAAGTGCAGAAAGAACCTCTTTCAAGAAAGGTGACTCCACTCCGAGGTATTGGGACACGACGTATAGGCAAAAGAGGTGTCTGTCGATGCCGGCGCCAGTTATTGCCATGCGATAAAGGTTCTGGTGCTTTTCGAATGCCGCGCGGAACAGACGCCTGCATACGTCAGCTGACTGGTGGAGAAATGGCAGTTTTGTTTTGTTAAAAACATGTGAAGGGTCTCTCCTTAGTCCATGATGCAGCCGTCTACCAGGTTTTGTGAAAAAAAAATCAGCGTCAGAATTAATCAGAGGCTGGGCACTCAAGTCACATGACTTGACTTAATTGTGACCTGCACACATGTGACTTAGTCCCACCTCTAGAATTCATGCATTCCATTGGTCAAAAGTGCACAGTCTCACCTCTCCGCCCACGAGCGCTTTGACAAAGGCACTGCTCTCACTGGTGCAGGAGCGAACGGTCTCAGTTCTGCCCTCCCTGAACAGGCGGGTCATGGAGGCCTCATAGGTCAGGCAAAACGTTTTCCGATTCTGGAACATCACAACAAAATGTGTTCGAAACATACACAGCAGCCGAATTCCAGGGTACCTTAAGTCCCGATATCCATCCAGACTTCGGGCGTTCCTCACCCTGAAGTAGGCCAACTGAAGTGCCACCTGAATGAAGGCGTCCGGACTGACTCGACACTTCTTGATCTTTCCCTTGCCAAAGTCTCGGAAAGATAGAATGTGAAAGTCGATGTCGTCAGCTAGGGCTTGGGCCACTGCCAGGGACTGACAGATCTGCTTCTCGCACTGCGTCACACACACACACACACAAGCAAGCACTTTTCAACTTCAATTTTCAAGCATTTCAGCACCAACATTTACTTAGTCCAAAAAACGATTATCTATTTACAACAAACAGTCTATTGTTGTTCATCTATCCATGCCAGTGACGTATGGTGACATGCAGAACCATTAAATACTCTTCCACAAGATGGCAGAAAGTCCAATTTCAATTCATACAACAGAATAATAGCTTTGTGTTCAACTTAATAGGCCCAGATTTCACACACAGTTCGTAAATTTATGAGTAAACTGAGATAAGATGATCATTACTTCAGCATCTAGTGAAAATCGCAGGAGTTACATTCCAGACCGAACTGCTATAGGTGAAAAGCAGCACTATAGAGACCAAATAAAAAATGTTTTTTTAAATAAATTAAGCCTTCACATACCCCTCTCCCTCATCCTTTAAACACATTTAAACTACATTGGAAACATATCTGAACTCAAACAAAAACTTCAAGCGTAAAATGTATCCAAAATATGTAAACAAACGTTTGCTTTATAGTTTAAGCCATAAAATATACTTCCCAGACACTGAAATGACGATGAAAACTACACTTTAATTTATGCACTTTTTCCAACACATCACATGTCAGCGTATTTCAGCATAATATATATGTTAACGTCAGAAAAATCTGCAATATTGCGAGACTGCGACAGATGACCCTATATAGTCCTTTTCATAGTAGTTTTCTTTGGTGGTGAGCTGTGAGATATTTCCAATGAAAATATGTGCCTTGTTTAATAAAAACTGTGCAACACTGCACTAAATTGTGTACTTGACTAACTAACCTCTGGAGGTATTTCCCAGGTGAGCTTCAGAGGTTGTGCTAGCGATGGGTCCACATCCCCTTTGCAGTGACCCTCGCCATTGTAACCGAGCTGGAAAGAGTCCGTGGCCACGACGTACTGGAAAGACAAGAAACCCATTTTTAAAAACTTGTCGGCGTTTGGATCCACCGGAGAGGCAAGCGACTCTTGGATGATCCCCTCACCTCCCACAGGTGCGCGATCACCGGCGCGTCAGCCCATGAGTGCTCCGCGTTGATACCGTTCTTACCGTTCTTGAAGAAGACCACCGAGAAAGACTTATCGAACCACCTGTGTGACAAAGAAGACAAAAGATGGATTTAATTAGGAATTTTTTTTTTTTTTTTAAAAAGACACCAGGGATGTCAAAAGTGGGCCATTTGCTTATACAAATTAGCTTATACTAAAAATAACATTTGACATGGCCCACGTTGTTTGACTGCATTGAATTTCTTACTGGATGACAGTCCTGGCAACTTCTACAATTACTGTACAAAATACTTACTACTAATTATAATAAATCAGGTATATATATATAGGGCGGCACGGAGGAACAGTGGTTAGCACAGCGTCACAGCTCTGAGGTTGGAGGGTTTGAATCAGTGCTCCATATCAGCATAGCACACCGGAGCATACAAAACAACAAACAAACCAAAATAACTAACTAAAATATTGGAATCTGCATAGTAGTCTATACAGTATAAACAATATACAGTACAGTTGCTTCGCATAGCTTTACCTACACTGATGGATTGGTTTTAGCATTTAATAAATTAAAGGTGAAGAATGCAAAGTGAGCCTTGCATCCTTGGGTTTTCCATATGCGGCCCTCGGAGGAAGATGTTTTGACACCCCTGTACTACTCAGTTGTCAGGGCAGGGTTCACTTTGGACTAGAACTACCTGTCGTAACATTTCCCATGCAACAAGCACTTAGCATAGCGGTCCAGACTCTCCGATGGGTCATCTCCCATCATGCCCTGCTCGTCGTCATTAAGGGTCACAAAGAATGCGGCTTTCTCGATGCAGTCCAGTGAGCGCTTGTTGATACCGCTGCTGAAGTACTTGCTCCTGGCTTGCGCCCAAGGAATTCTGGGTGGAAACATGGCAATTAAAAATCCTGTTTGCCTTACATCTCTTTCGATTTAAAAACAAGAAGAAGAAAAAAGCAGTTGCTTGTCAGACCGACCTGTCACCGGCAGTCAGAGCGCCAAGTTTCGCTTCTCCCGTGCAGGGTGCGGAAGAGTCATCAAGGATCCTCTGAATCTGGAATTCGATCTCCCTTGGGGACAGGAGTCTGCCCGCCTGGTACACTCTGAGCCGAAAGTAGCGTCCTCTGTGGTATACGGCTACATAATCGCTGTCCTGCCAGTGCTGCACGGTGTCTTCAAGAGGCAAAACAGGCAGGCATATTCTATTTGATTCAAGATTTTATATGTACAACATATAGCTCGAGCATCTCAAGTTGGGCTGCTTATGCGTAGGTTTATCCAGCATTTTAGTTTGTCGAAGCTGGCACCGTGGCGCTCTCTTTCGTATCGGGATCCATCTATTTAGGGCTGCATTCCACATGGCTGGAGTGAATTAGCGCACACAACTATTTTTGAATGAGCATCCCACATGAACAGTTGCCGTTTGCCACAGCCACAAACTCATTTTAATTTACAGGGAACTTCCCTTGCCTGCATCCACTTGTAACAACACACAAAGGGAAGTTTGGTACTTCCCAGTAGAACTAAATCATATTTGAGAGTAGTCTAACTGAGCCCATGAGGTGTGAAGGCATCAGCGGTGGGCCTGAGTGAAAGGATGCAATTTGTGGTTTTGGTTTAAAATTACAAGTGAATGACAAAAATAAAATGCACCCTCCACTAATATCTATGACTATAATAATAACTATGCGTTCGTGTTCCACATTTACAAAATCTAAAATGAAGGATGATCCTTCAATTTTTAAAAAGTATAAATACTACCTGTTAGTGTTCCGGGGATTCGACATGTGTCAAACATCCTCTCAAACTGATAGGAACAGCAAGGAACTGCAGACCTCAACAACCACTGAGTTGGAGGAACAAGACGACGACGAAGAAGTAGTACGGACCGCAGCGACGTCGGTGAGAAAAAGGATAGAAAACCCAAGAGAATGGGATGGGAAAAGAAACCGAGGAAAGATGAGAGAAGATGATGTATGGGCAGATAAGAAAACAGACGTTATTTAAAGAACGGCCTGGCTCACAAACCCAGACAGAACTCAACAGGACGAAAAGGTGACAGGTGAGGGATGACTGGACTCACACACAACTTTAAAAGCAAAAACGTTTTTCTAGACCCTAATATTGTGGATCATACATCTGGAGGAGAGGCCACTTTGAGGGGATGTTCACACAATGTGTGTGTGGAATGTGTGTGTGTGTGTCCATGTCTGTCTCTTTACCCGTCTCCTCTCCAGGAGTGCGTGTGGTGTTGAACATCCTCTCACACTGAGCCGCACACAGAGGAATGACAGTACCGGGTATACGACTCTGAGGTGAGGGGGGCAAAGGCAAGGACGAATGGATGAGTGGGGAGGAAACATAGTCAAGCAAAAAGAATAAGAGGGGAGTGGGTGTTTTTTTTTTTTTTTTTTTTAAATGAGCATGGTATGAGAAAATGAGAGTCTTCACATTAAAATGAAAAAATAAAATAAAAAGTAATAAAACTCAGCACCAAAGATTTATGGATGTACATGATTACATATAACAGATAGTCCCCCTTGTCGATGGTGTCTCAAATATAATATAAATAGTTCAGGTTGGCACGATTCGTGTTGCCTTAGCAACAGTGGCCAAACTCACAGGTTTGAGGTCTTCTCTGCTGAGTTTGCGGCGGTACAGGAACATTGCGTGGATGGTGTTGCCGGCTCTGGCTGCCTGGATGGGTGTGGGGGTCACATACAGGAAGTCCTTGGGAGTGAGAAAAGACAGAGACAGGAAGTCAGGAGATTCCCACGTCTTCATGACTATGGCGGGCCAGGCATTTGGTAACTGGGACTTCACCGGGGATTTGCCCGACTAAATCCACCTCTTAATACCAGCACTATGTCACAAATATAGAAACCAACAGTACTGTACAAAAATGCAATATAACAGCATACAACTATGCCATGTACATCATCTGGAAAATAAATATCTACTAACGTGACAAAAATAGACAAAATGTAAATAACACACATCATACGCACCAGAGATGCTGATTATTAAACATGTTAATTTGCGCAAATAGCTACAGATGTAGTTTGCTAGTCGAACTTGGCTTGCTCTGACTAACCAATCAGAGAATGAAAAAAATGCTGACGTTACTGGGAGCCAGCTACCGAGCCGTCTGAGGCGAATTTGAAATCTCATCGGTTAAAGAAACAGTCCCATTGCTAAAATACCAGTAGTTTAAGTTACATCAACCAGCACTACTGATTGTGAAGGCCCTGCGCAGATTAGATTGACATGGCAACACACAGAGGTTTAAATCAGATTTGACAACAACAACAAAATCTAACATGCACATAGAGACAACAGAAACGCTAAAATATGATTAGACGTTTGTGAATAAATCAATACGATTTCATGGAACAAATATTTAAATTTAGGTTGTTTTATGACAGTAAAATTCAAGCCATATGTTTTGATCATCTTTGCATCAGACCAAAAATAAAATATGTTTTGACCAAAGTAATGATAAATACCATGCCGTAATAGTTACTGTTGACCATAATGGGGCTTCTTCCTCGCAAGTAGACATATTCCTCCCACCAGTCGCTGACCTAAAACACAAAAACATAATACACCCATTGCTTGCTGAGTCGGTTTAAATAATGCAATGCACAGAAACTCTCAAAGGCGTACATTGTTAATGACATTTGCCGACGTGGACGCTGTTTTCTGGGGAAGTACAGTAGATTAAATGCAGTCACTCACATAGTTGGCAGCCCAGAGAGATTTGAGTTTGAGGTACCACTGCAGGCGATTTCCAAGGCGGCTCTCGAACTCGCCAGCCAGTTTGGTCATTCGTTCATACTTGGTGTCATCCATCAGCGGACGCACCGACTCCAAATACTGAACAGGGAAGACAGGCCAGATAATCGTAGTAGCAAACATTTCAGTTCATTGTTCACAGATATGACCAAATAAAAAAAAAAAAAAAAAAAGGGTAATACGGTGCAAGTGACACAGAAAATGATGACGAAGCGATCTATAGCCAGTCACCATTTCCTGCGCTCCACATGGCAACCTACCCTCTTGAGCGTGTCCTTGATGGCCGGCACAGGCAGGTTTGGCAATGAGCCCTGGTAACTGTAGAGCAGAGGCTTTCTGCCAGAGAAGATGCGCACCAGTGCCTGGCATATGGACACAAGCATGTGGTTCACAAATGAAGAAAATATACTAAAATACTTCAAATCAACAGATCATTTGGTGAAGCTGTGTTTAGGATCACTGGGGAGTTTGAATGAGTGCTTCAACTACACCAGTTATTCCCAACCCATTCTTTGATTGTGTGCCTTGATATTTTTTTTTTTAATGTGTTGTATTATGTTCCTCTGGAGGTGGGGCTCGAAGGCGAGCGCCTGGTGGCCGGGCCTGCACCCACTGGGGCCCGGCCGGGCACGGCCCGAAAGGGTAATGTGGGTCCCCCTTCCTATGGGCTCACCACCTGTGGGAGGGGCCGTAGGGGTCAGGTGCAGTGTGAGCTGGGCGGTGGCCGAAGGCAGGGACCTTGGCGATCCGATCCCCGGCTACAGAAGCTGGCTCTCGGGACGTGGAACGTCACCTCTCTGGCAGGGAAGAAGCCCGAGCTGGTGTGCGAGGTCGTGAAGTTCCGACTAGATATAGTCGGACTCGCCTCCTCACACGGCTTGGGCTCTGGTACCAGTCCTCTTGAGAGGGGTTGGACTCTCTTCTACTCTGGAGTTGCCCATGGTGAGAGGCGCCAAGAAGGTGTGGGTACACTTATTGCCACACGGCACGGCGCCTGTACATTGGGGTTCACCCCGGTGGATGAGAGGGTAGCCTTCCTCTGCCTTCGGGTGGGGGGACGGGTCCTGACTGTTGTTTGTGTCTATGCACCAAACAGCAGTTCAGAGTACCCACCCTTTTTGTGGGTGGTCGCTGAGTTGTTGGTGGTCGCTGAGGGAAGTCTGGGCGCCCCTGCTAAAGCTACTGGCCCCGCGATCCGACCTCGGATATGCGGTACAAAATGGATGGATGGATGAAATATGTTCCTTGGTTTAATAAAGGTTGTCAAAAACTGAGCATTGCAGAGGAAAAAAAGGCAGGAAACAAACACTGACCACCCAGATTTTGGTGGTGGTGGACATCTTGCCGTGTTGCTCGAAGATCCAGCGGTGGTAGGAGAGGAGCTGCTTGAGGCACAGGCGCATGGTGAAGATGAGCAAGAGCCACAGTAAGGTGCTGAAGAGCACCGCCGACACCACCGTCTGGCACTGGGTGCTCATGGACTGGCTGTGAGAAGAGCAGGAAAGGACATGGCAAACCGTTACAAAAAATTCAATTACTGCTATGCCACTGTACTGTATGTAAGAGGCATATACATTGACTGGCCTCTTAATTATGAATATCACAGTAGTGCAAATATAATGGTGCAATACATTACAGTGCACATTTATAAACTAATTATACACAGTATACACTATAATTGCACTACTATGTGTACATTCTGAATAATCCATCTTTTTTTTCCCCAGTATTTGCAGTTTGCACAGTACACTCCTGTACATATTGTATCGCTGTCATACTATGTTACTCATGATCTTAGTCATAGCCTGTTCATACAGTATCTGTAAATATAGACACTCAAATTGGCATATATTTATACACCATACCATGCTGTATATTCTATTTCATGACTGCCTATGCACCTCTGGTTAAAGAAAATCTGCATTTTATTGCCTTGAACTTGTGGCGTGTAGTGATAATAAAGTTGAATCAAATCTAATCTAACCTAGCGTAAATGGCTTTAGTTGAACAATCTACAGCGGAACTAAGTTACATTGCCATGTTCTAGGGTAAATATGAAATAAACCTTTGAAGTTTCACAAAACCACTTATGCAAGACAGGTTACCTCAAAGGATAAACTCTGCACGTGCTTTTTCTTTGGGCTTTTTGTGGCTTATCTGCAACAATAACTTCAAAAGAGCGACTACAATGGGGTGTAAAGAGAAGAACGATAGTAGAATAATAGAAGAACCATAACCACTGCCGTTTGTTATCAATTTTATTAACGTTTCACTGTTTTTGCTGGTATTTATTTTATTATTCACCGTGGGTAACTTTAATACTCAGCCTTGCCTTGACCGACAAGTAATTGGTATTAATCTAAAAAAGTATGCTTTATATTGAAATTGCATTGGTATAGAACTGAATTTTAGTCTGTTTATTTTGCTACAAAGGGGCCAAATATTCGATAAACCTCTCAACATCATACAGTGCAGTTTTAAACCATTGCAAACAGCATATTAGCATATTTCAAAATTAATGCGAGGCAGCAGATTGAGGGGAGTGTGCCAAATGAAATGTCCAGTGAGTGTGTTATGTCTTACCTGACAGGCAGGTGCTCTTGTATCTTGGCTATGAGTCCCATGGAGGGGTCGGAGCGCGTGTACATAGTGGCCAGGATGGCTATGACCACAAAGAGCCAGGAGGAAGGGCTGGCAGGATACACTCCTGTGATCACGCTGTTCTATTCGTTGGGGGAGAGCGGTGATTGATTGATAATCCAATTCCATCCGCTTGCCAGTGTCACATAGTTATTTACATAACGAATAAATAAATTACAAGGGCTTCCAAATTCACTTTATGCACGTGTGATGGACATGAGCACCAAACTATGAGGATAACGTTATCCATAAACTCTTGCATAAATGTGTGATGCAGTGTAAGATTCTTCATTTGCAGCAGGTTTGGGTCTTGTTTGAAAACCTACTGCTTTGTTGATTGACCACGTCCAAAAATGACATGCGTCTGCAGTGCATCAGACAATCCACTTTAAATTTCAAATTTAGTACAAAGGTCTTACTCTTCTACTTTGAAGTAACCCAACCTGGCTGAATCACTGAACAAGTGTTGACCTGCAGAAAGGTGAAAACATAGAGGCGAACAAACCTTGAGTCTAATGATACGCTTCTTCCAAGAGCGGAGTCCTGAGCGGTAGATCTCAGTGAGGGCCTGATGAGACAGCTGCAGATCAATGCCCTCCGGGGTGACAGTGAACTGGAAGGCCACTGCCTGGTGGGCCTCCGCCATGACAACTGTGCACTGTGCGATGGATAGAAGAAGAGAGGAGATTGGGGCAACGCACGTACGACAGCCGTTCCAGGTTTGGAAAGATCAAGCCGAGCCCTCGGGTGACGACAGCTCAGCTGCGAGCGCGACGTGGGTCTCGTGAACCTCTCAAAGCAGCTGCTTTTCGTACTGCGAATGACCCACTTAATCATGGGAGGTTGGGGACTGCATGCAAACAGTCAGCGAAAACAATAAACATTGAGACAAACGCTAACGGGCCTGAAAGTTGCAAAGTTGACGACTCAAACGAGTAAAAATGCTAAATTGTCCATAGGCGTGGGAATTGATATGAATTTAGCTATTCCTATTCCATCATCGATACCTGATATCAATCCAATTTTATTTTGTACTTTTACTTAAGAACAGAGCGCGAGTACTTTTGCCACCTCTGCCGCTTCGCCAGCAAATCACAGATTCCAAAATGCGTCCACGTGCATAGGTGGATGAACATCCATCGTATGCACTGGCGATTTTACTAATAACTTATTTTCAAATGCAAAGTCAGCTAAATAAACGACTGTACATCTAAAAGTGCTGCCTGACTGCTGATGTTTGTGTTATTTTCCGTGTTGAACCCTATTACAATTTTGCCTCAGAAATGGGATTGATGTTTCCCGCACAATAGGCTACGGCATTGGTTAAAGCCCCGAGGTCTG
Organism: Phycodurus eques; assembly: GCF_024500275.1. NCBI lineage: Eukaryota > Metazoa > Chordata > Actinopteri > Syngnathiformes > Syngnathidae > Phycodurus > Phycodurus eques. The sequence continues at coordinate 6,119,882 of NC_084543.1, read as the reverse complement.
GTTTCTTAAACTGGACAGCACATGGGTAGAGGTACTTTTGAACAATCATTTCACATACTACAATTTGAGTGGGTCACTCTATGATAAGATAGTTTAATATGTTTGATGTTGTGCTTGTGATTTGCATAGGAGTAGAAATGCATCTATTAATAAGTTTGCCAGCAGGATTCAACTTATTGTGAAGTGCCCTAACATATTCCGGTGTCATTTCATCTGCGTGTAGGGCCACTTCACATTTGACCAAATGATTTATAACTCTGTGGGGACTTTGTCGGGTGTTGAGATAAAACCAACCCCAAAGATTTCCTGGTGTACGTCCCTACCTCAAGCCCAACACGAAATCACACACCAGCGGTGACTGTAACCATGTCAAGGCAATGATTTTTATCCTGAGTACTCTTCCTATGATCATGTAATTCGAGTTAGTGTTTTTGGTTTTATGGTTACCGGTATAATTCTTTCTTTCTTTTTTTCTTTTCAACCCAGACCAGTCATGAGATCAGAGTGTAGATTATTTTTTTATAGAACTGCTGTTTTTAAAAAAAAAAAAAAAATTTTGCAGTGACTTCTGTAGGTGTGGCACCAGGACACGTTTATTTTATGGGCCAGAACGGAGTGTTCTATTGTTTGAGCAAATAAAACTACTGGCATCCATGGCAGCCCTTTTGGTCTCTTCTGGTATTTTTTAATTAGATTTATTGGTGTTCATTACTGTTACAGCTTGTCGCATGAATTTTGTAGGAATTTAATTTATTATTTTTTTTAAATCATCAGACATCAATTTTTTTTTTGCTTTAAAAAAAAAAAGAATCACTTAAACAACTTCAGACTTGCTCAAGACTGCCAAACATTAAATCAGTTTTGGGGATTTCAACCCTTCAAATGCCAGTTTGAATAAATGAATACGACCTTGACGACGACACAATAATACATTTAATAATCGGTATCTCTGGGGAATATTATTTCATTTTTTTTTTGTTTGTTCGTATATTTTTGACATGTTATGAGATAAATATTGATTCTGATACTGCTCCAGATTATGTTATTTTGCGTTTTTGTGTAGCAGTAATGATATCTATAATTGCAACAAGATAGTGGCGGTATTAAGAAGTGGATTAAATCGGGTAAATTACAAATGGACGCCTACGTCCCAAATGCACACGCTCGCCACCGGTATGCAAATATTCCGTACATTACTTTCATATGCACCATTAGGATAAAGGGTTAGCTCAAATGGAAAACAGGATTAAGCCCCGATAGGTTACATTTTCTGTGCACAAATTGAAGTGAGTCTCCACATTTGCAGGTAGTTTACAACTGAAAACAATAATACAAAAACGAAAAGTATGAACAATGAGTTACGTAACAGAGTAGCAATTGGAGGCTTTTGTGGACTTTGCATAACATTGCGGGAAAGCATTTTTGGGAATGTCAACCTGACGTTCAAAAAAAAAAATGTTTGACAGGTATGTTATGCAAATTCCACAGTGGCGTTAAAACGCGTATTTTATTTTATTTATTTATTTACTATGGAAAAGACATTGATGCTAGCCAAAAGCTAGTTCCTGTTTGACACTTGGGAATGCCTCCTTCCTCTTCATAAGGACATTTTTTTCAATTTCCCCAGCTTCCTTTTTGTATATTTTACGAGGGAATTGTTACACTGTGAGAGAGTTGGAGAAAAACACAAAACAAACAAAACAAAAACCACCTGCAATCGTCACCGAGTGACTAGCCCCATTCCTGTAACGTTAGCCACATAACGTCACGTCAGCCTCACACCACCTTCCATTTCTACCCACGCTCGCGTTGTCATACCTGTTGGCCTTTGCGGGGTGGAAAGCTGAGAAAACAGGATCCAATATTCAACTTAAAACATCGACAAATGCGTCGGTGTGTCGCCGTCGTCCAGTCGGCCCTCTTCAGCTGCAAACTGGAAAACTGAACAGTCGCCCTCCTGAATGAACCCGATGTTGCCTTCACTGACTCTAGGAAATGTCGCAGTCGTGTGGTGGGTAAATGAGTTCACTGTTTGTCCGAGTATTAATATCACAATCGATGCAATTTAACGAAAGTAAAACCTGTTTTGTTTGTATTGCTTTAACTAACAGTGTATAGTTCAACATCCTATTCACTGTTATATTGTTAGCCATAGTTTATACAGTAATCAACCTCTCAATTTGCACCCATTCTTCAAATGTGACATTTGCATTTTTTTTAATGTATTTCATTTCTCAGAAGTATTATGTATATAATTATATATAGACAGATGTTTCATACGCTGCACAAACTGGGTGTATTATAATTCATAAATGTATATCACTGTTAATATTACAGTATACATCCCATTTTGCACTAATTGTATAAATATGACAGTAGCATAATTATATGTATTACTTACCATATACCAACACGCAACAAAAGGTACTGTTTTTATTTTTTAGATTAGATTTAAATGCATTTTATTTATCACAGCACACCAACAAAACATAAATTCCCCAAAGTATATACATATATTGAAATAATGATTTCGTCTCAATTTACTCAGATTTTCATACTCAGTATATGAAATCTGGGCCTGTTTAGTTAAACACAAAGCTACTGTATCATTCTGTTGTATGAATGACAACGGTTTAACTGGACATTAGAACATTTAATTGTTGTGCCTGTCACTATACATTGCTGACATAGATAGATGAACAAAGATTATCATTGTCAATCTTTGTCAGCTTTGGTCCCGTGAAGCCCTTGAAGACTTTTGTGATTAAGGGCTATACAAATAAACTTGACTATTCATATATCATTATTATTATTTGTAGCACGAAAATAATACATTTTCAGACGAAGTACAATTGGAAAATGTCCTATGGCGCACCTGATGGATCGCTCACACTCACGTGCAGCTGCACAGAAGTTGGGAATCACCGGATTACTAAAATATGAATATGTTACTAACATTTAGTGCAATGTAAAATAATCTAACTGTTGTACGGTAAGAAATTAGTCACTGATGGTATAGTGGTACATGTACCTGACTTCAGTTCAGGCAGGTTCAGTTGCCACCTTAGTAACAGTGTAAATTTGAGTATGAAAGGTTTTCTGTCTTTAAAGAATGGATATAAAAAGTCTGCATACCCCTGTTCAAATGATGTTTGTGACATGAAAAATTAGACTAAAACTTTTCCCACCATTAATTATGTGAGCTATAAGCTGTACAACTCAATTGCTAAAAAAAAACATGTTTTTTGAGGGACGTAAAATTAAACAACTGAGATAATGTGGTTGTTGCACAATTGTGCACAAGCTGTTTTCAGAATTAATCACATTCAAACTCCGATGTGTACTCTTCTTTACACCCTAAGTCAGCTGGGATACACTGAACAGGGCAAGTGATATAAAATGGATAAATGAATGGACCTCACAAATGATAGAGGCCGCACACACATTTAGGGTTCATTATTGTAACCATAACAATAAGGTGGATCTCTCTTTATTTTGACCATCAATTCAATCATAATTGTTTTTTTGTTTTTTTAAATCACAGGCAATAGTTATAATAGTGCACTTTTTATATTTAAATTATTGTACAGACACGTCTTCTTTAAACACCTTATTTTACTGACCATTATGGATGGAGAATAGTTTACAATCTTGGCCAGAGTTGGGTCAATGATAGTGAACGTGGCGTGTAGAAGAGAAAGATGAATTGGACAACAGTGAGCAATCATAAAGTGAGTGCACAGTGAGGCGAACGATGGTTTCTCGTGTGCTGATGAGGACGACTACGCAACATGTGAAGGACGGACAAACAGGTCAAAGTGACGAGGCAAAAAAGCAAACAATGGAGCAAACTGGCAAGTGTGAGGGGGAAAATGACATGCCTATTAGGGGTTGGTTGCGTACCTGCAGGTCTGTCACACAGGCTTTGTGTGGCTTCTTAAAGGTTCAATCAGCTCATTGTTGGTGAGTCGTCATCCACCAATCTCCCACACATGCCAGCGATGAGCGTATTGAATATCAGATAATCAAAGATCACACACTGTACTGCTATCATGGTTTCTCCCATTTGAAAAGTGCTAAAACTAAAGTGATGGAAAAGTTCATGTGCGAAAACAAATACGATGCAATAAAATTAAATAAATAAAGGTAGTAGATGGCTGTATAATTAAATAAATACGTAAACCAAAAACATACATTAGCACTCTGTTGGACAACATCCTGCACATTTGTTGCATATTGTGCTGTATGGAAGACTGGTGATGAGCATCAGCTATTTTATTAGACTATTTGAGTAAATACCACATGACCGTGTGAGGGGCAGGATGAGAGATGCATTGCTTACTTCCGCTTTGCAAAGTCCAGGTCGACCAGAAATGTGTCATAGTGAGCCGTGAAACCATGAACGTATCCATTTGTGTGTCCGTCTTATCGGAATGCGCTGGCAACAGTAAGGAGAAAAGCTTGACAAGAAAAGGAGGCTTCAGTCTGAAGCTTTACAGCCCAGGGATGTCATTCTCTTTCAATGTGGGACAAACAGCTGTGATGAGGTTCATGGACATAGTCACACATATTGTTTTTTCCCCTCCCTCTCCATAGAGTAATGTTCATATTTCTGTTGAAATTAAAAAAAAAATAAAATAAATTAAAAAATAATTTTAAAAAAATCCTCAGAGTAACAGGAGTCCAAATGCATTAGTTCATCTTGTCTCTGAAGATAAATAAAATAGCAAAACAAAAAAGTGAAATAAAGAGGCAGCTTCCTCTTTCCAGCACTGATGTGTGTGCTGTTTTTGCTGCTATCACTGCACATCCTCAAAGGAAATAAATAAGAACGAAATAAACAAATATTTTTTCACATTCACTGACATAGCTTACTTTGTTGGTTTTCTTTGAGTCAGGGTAGGACGCTGCCTTCCTGAGAAGATCAGGACCTTTTGATCAGCTTGATGCTTCAGGTTTAATCTGCCACTGATACATGATGTCTTTCAGTATGCACTAGTACTGGACTGTCACCTGACAGTGACATGAACACGAACTGGTTAATTTTAGGTATAATCTTGAGAGCCGTCACAACACACCCAATTCTTTTTGGTATCAGATGCTGGAGTACAATGCTTACGGTAGACTAGCTAACAGGTCTTCTCAGCATCCTTTAGCAGGCTGATTTGCTAACTGGCATGCACATTAGCACTTTAAAATTCCTAGTTTGATTTTGAGAAGCTGTATCTACAGTGGGATACCAAACTACTCATTCACATATTATATTTTCTTTAAAGGGTGATTCCATCGTTCTCATTGAAGGGTTGAAACTTGGAATCCGGGTCATCCAAGGATCAAGACCAGTGTTAAAAACAAAAGCGTGATGGGGAAGGCTCAATTCTTGCTAATATCAAAGCACCTCTCACTTAGTCGAGGGAGAATCAGAGGAGCTTGTGGCTTGCAGGTATGCTTGAAGATGAAGCCGAAGACTGTGAATGTCGGTCAGGCATCCTGCGGCGGGCTTTCCCGTTCTAACCTACGGTTGAGATTGGGTTCCGTTGGTAGACAGCAGTCGGGTTCTCTCCTTTGCTGAGCCTCTGCGCTGCAGAACTCCCCCGCTGCCTCCTATGCCTCCGCCATCTGCTCGGTCGCCCCACTCGCACCTGTCGCCCCCACCCTCTGAGCGCCTCGAATTTTGGCGGGTGGGGGTCCGGTGGGGTCGGCCGTTCTTCTCATCTGGGAAGGGATCAGGAGACGAGAACAGGAAAGTCACTATTACGTACAACTGTGGGTGATGGGAGGGAATTACTTTTTGAGGATAATTTAAGAGATTCTCAATATAAACTAAGTCAGCAGCTTGTATATTTGGGTCGATACTCAATGGCAGGCTTTTGTACAGGCACTCCACTCTTGTCCTGTGATTCTCAACTGTTGTCATGGCACCTGCCTTTTCTCTACTGTCGCTAAGCTGCAACACACTTTTACAGATGTTAAGAACAATATAAAGAATGTATTGTTCCAAAAAAGCCTTTGAAAACGTGTACAGGATGTGTACATATATACACTCTACCTTTACTTATTTTTTAAAGAATTTTTTTTTCAATGACGATATCATTACATTTATCAGAAATAGACTCCAAAATAATATTTATTATAAGTGACCCCCAAACTTTTGAATGGTAGTGTATTTATAACATATTTTTCAACATAACTCCATACACATACATGTTGAAAGTGCCTTTCAGAATATCTCATTAAGGAACTAAGAATGAACATGACAACTGGATGTGCAAGAATTAATATAGTCAAATTAAATATCACAATTGCACAAAATATGCCCACAAAATGTCACCTACTTTGCATCTTGGCACTATCTTAAGTCCCTTACCAAATACGTTCCATGTGGGAACTTGGTAAGATACAGGCATATTCAATATGACTACATGTACTGTTACACCCCGAATAATAATGTTTCTGACACATGCCTGTCAAAAGTAATGTTATTTTCCAAATAAAAGGCAAGTACGACTTAGGATGCATGTTAAATATTCCACTGTACAGGTTGGTCCTCTGTTTACGACAGAATTGTCCTCCTATGGGGGTGACATAACCCAAATTTGTACATAAATTGGAACATCTGCGATTGGCTAGCGACCGGTTCTGGGTGTACCCCGCCTCCCCCCCGAAGATAGCTGGGATAGGCTCCAGCAGCCCGCGACCCTAGTGAGGATAAGCGATAAAGAAAATGGATGGATGGATGGATGGATGGATAGATGGATGGATGGAAGTTGGAACATGCTGTACTCTTATCACTAACATGCACTAACACAGTAACAAAGTCTTAATTACAGTATATATTTAAATGAAAAACAGTAATTCCGGTGGTAACTAAGCGTGCCTTCTAGTGCCATGTGACCACATATTCTTACGCTACTGTGTGAACTAGTTCATGGCACACCGTTCGTAACCTCACAATGTCGTATGATGGTACCGTCGTAAATCGAGAACCCACTGTAGTTTTTTTTTTACTACCTGTACGTCATGACCCACCAGTTGAGAATCCCGGCTGCAGTCTAAAGCATAGGTTTGTCATGATACATGGATCCCAATCTCACCAGATAGGGCTTGCACCAGGGGTTGATCATGGGAGCTGAGAAGCTGGGCTTGAATCGTTTCCACCACTCGTCTGAACCGGCGACTCGGACCTAAGGATGCGTGATGTAAACAGCGGTGGTTATCGCACACCGTATCGTTACCCTAACCCTAAATAACAGCCGTCACAATTAATTGTATATGCACCATCCACTTAAATAAATAAACGCTGCCCCTCAAATAGTCACCCATTGTTTGCCCTGAGAATAAACAAGGAATACATGGTGCCATTAAGTGACTGTAATAGCCTTAAGTAAGACAACTGCCACAGTATATAGCATTACTACAACACAGACCCTCTGCAGAGCAGATATGGCATCTGGAAAGCTGAAGTTTACAGTAGAAAGTAGTTTGTTATCATTGATCATTACGGTAGAGAAAAACATTGATATAAGATACTCCGACGTCCTGTCTCATTACAATAACATGCATGTTAAATTGTCTACAGGTGTGACTGGTAGTGTGAATGATTGTTTTACGATTGCCTGGAGACCAGTCCAAGCTGTACCCTGCCCCTCACCCAAAGTCCACTGGGATAGGCTCCAGCTCGCCTATGGCCCAAAAGAGGACAAGTGCTATTGAAAATAGATGAATGAAACATTTTTGTACTTCCAACTTGCCTGATATGAGGGTGAACGTCACGCTGTAGATTCCCGTCTCCCTCCTGCCCTCCCTCTCGGTCCTCTCCCTTTCCCGCTCCCTCTCGCCCTCGGAGAAGGCAATGTCCACCTGGAACTTGACAGGGCTTCTGGAAGACGGAAGGGCCGCCGGAGGACTTGTATTCGGCCCTGAAGCTTGTCTGGGAGATGACGCTGTGACTGAGGGATGGGATCTGTGTGGTGGGGAGACAGAGAAGAAGCAGAGAGACCGACAGACTTACGAGGCGGGAGAGGTACGGGGGAACGTCGTGAGTGTAGGAGAGACAAAAGGTGAGGGTGAGGGTGTGGAGAGGAGAGAAAGAGTGAGCCATAGGCAAAAGCAAAGTGATTCATTAATGTGCCACAAGTGAGCCTAACTGAAATAAAGAGGACACAGGTATAAAGACAGAAATGAAGTGCATACATCGAGAGTGACAGTGAGTTTGAACACGCTCCCTGAAAACAAGCATGTGACCTTTGAGATGCAGGACAGACAGACCACATCAGATACTTACAGACAGAAAAGCGTGGACGATGTCAGCTTTGACAGAACTCAGAGGTTTGTCTCTGATCACCACAAAGATCTGCTCCTCTTTCTCCAGACCAATGAAGTTCCCGAACCACGACTTCTTAGCCAGCCTGTCATGGTGCAAGACCAGAAGAAGACATTCAAGAGAGGAGCAAGGCTGTGAAGTTCATGGAACTTTTTGTTGACGCACAAATGATGACTTACTCAGGGCTGGATTCTGGTGTTAAACTGGACATGTCCTCTGATGTCGGAACTAAAAGAGACAACTATTTGGTCAATTTGGTAGATCTTTTAGTCAGTCAAATGATATTTTCTCAGTTCCCCTACAATGTATTGATGAACTCAATTTGACACCCTACCTGTGTAGACATTGGTACGCTTCGACATTGATATCAATACGAACAGCCATTTACCTTGCAATTTGCGACGATGGAACCGTGGTGAGCCCAATAAGTTGTTCTTAAAAGAATTGAGGCGAGTCCTCCAATGGGCAGAGCTGCTGGCCGCAATCCCGCTTCCCCCTCCAGGGCTGGAGGGCGGGGTGAGCGACAGAGAGCCTACCCCGCCCCCTCCCTCTGCCCGTGAGGAGGATGAGGACGAAGAGGAGGAGGGCGGGGTGGAGGAGGGGTGGTGAGGGTGGTGGACAGGGGTGCCCAAAGGCGTGGGTAACGGAGAGCCCTGGGGAGTCACCTGCGGCACAGAGTGGGCAGAGTTTGGGTACAAGCTCTTAGTCACGGACTTTAGGACAGAGGACGAAGGGAAGAAGAAACGGGGAATGGGTGAGAGCAGCGGAGAGGGAGAGGGTGAGCACGAAGATGGGTTGTGCAGTGGCAGGGATTTGATGGGCTGGAGGTGAAGCCGTTCGGCGGGTCCCTTGGTGGGCAGGGTCTGGGTCTTTGGATGGGAGGGAGCTTTGGGCTTGTCATGAGCCCGTGCTGAGCGAGGTGTCGTGGTGCTTCCCTGTTTGGGCTCCTTTGTTTGGGGGCTAGCGGCAGCAGAGGTGACGTCTGATTGGCTGAAAGTGAAAATAGGGCTTTGATAGGACTGGGGAGCGGGGATATGTTTGGGTGGGGGGGGGGGGCAAATGGAAAACAAGAGAGGGGATGGAACATGGAGAAAGAAGGATGGAAATGAATATCATGCTCCATGACAAAAGACTGCATTTTGTGAGAAAGTGAATGTGTACAGTGAAAGTCTAGATGTGCCAAAAACATTCATATATTTTAGCATGAGGCTTAATTACACTGTGACGAGAGACAGGTGCAATGATTCTATTACTTTCCTTAATATTCATACATCATATTCATGTGTTATTGTGCACACGTTGCTCATGCAGGATGTGAAAGAGAAGTCACATGAGGACAATAGAAAAGTGAAAATGTCACACAAACCTGCTGCGTGAGGTTTATTCTGAAAAGCTTTATTTGTGATAATGTTAAAAAATGATTAGAGAAGATGGATAAAAGGATGTTTCTGGGAGTTATGAGTTGTGTTTTGATATTGATACTGTATTTCATAAAACATCTTACAATTTACGACAGAACCTACTACAAAGCATTTCAATGTTCATAGTCTTTCTGTCTGGAAAACAAATGAGCTGCTATTGATTTAGGAAGATTATAATACCAATACAAGTCATAAATTCAATATGTAATCATGGGAAATGATATTGCGTTCAAACATTGCCAGGAACTATAGCAGCAAGAGCTGAGTCTTACCCTGGGACTACTCAGAGGGCTGGAGGAGAGACCAGTGGAAGCTCCACTCACTGAGCGAGACCTGAGGGATTCGAACATGAACAAAATTTCACTCATCAACATTGCCATCATCGTCCACAAACAATCTTACAGTGAGTTTAATATTATGATACCTCTGGCTGTGTGCAGCGTCCAGAGCCCGGCGAGGAGGCGTCGGAGAGCCCTGTTCTGTGACACTTAGCACCTCCAGACTCTTTCTTTCTGGACGGCAGCGACCGTGGCGCGTCAGCATGGGTGAGTCCACGCGCTTTCGAGGAGGATCTGCACACAGGCCATCAAAGGTTTAGTAGAACAAGATACACATTTTGTTTGTCATTTCATTTTTACTTACACTTAAGTACAGGAGTTGAAACAGTACTTCTACTTTACCAGTCTGTTAACACACAACTTCTCCTTTAGTACAGAGTGTGAGTACTTCTATCATCTCAATGTTTGTTTTAAAAGAATGCTTAAACTACAGCCAGTCTTGAGTGAAGCTACGCTGCCACCTAAGGACTGACCAGCGTCATTGCGTTGAGGCAAGTCCTCATCCTCGTAGCTGGGGTAGCGCTCTTTCCTGTCCAGCAGCAGGTAATAAATCATCTTCTCCTGGTTTTCTCTTTGGAACATAAAATGAACACAACAAACACAGTGGAATACGAGTTAAGGTGCGGACAGATAATGTAGAAATGTCTAATTGCACATTTTTTGCATGTCACCCTGGAGCATATTTAAACAGTCAGACAATTTGATTCAAAAGACACACAAATAACAGCACTAGTGAGCCGTAATATTTTGATGAATAACCTGAAAAGAGAAAGCTTCACTTTTAATACAACCAGCTATGCTTTCATTAGGTCTAGCTACAACCTTTCCAAGGAGGAATCTTTCTGGTTGGACTTTTCTAAACAAATGTCTTTCAACTTCTTCTCCACCATTTGGAATAACTGCCTGAGTCCAAACAGTCATTTATGGCCTCCCTTGCTTCTGTCCAAGTTAACAGCTTCTTTTTATTAGCTATAATGCTGGACTGCAGGGCAGTCAGCGTTTTCTTGTGCCAGCTTGAAGAGCTGTATTAAAGTACTTCTCTTCATCTATAAAAAATCCTCAATCCTATAGAACATGAGTACAAACTAAAACCATAAATTAGCAAGATAGCGGGCGCTTGTAAACAATGCACCCTGAAATGGAATCGACTATAAACCATGAGTTTCGGCCTTGAATAGAGTCCGTTGTAAAATAGCGGTCTTAATGAAAAACATATCGGTGTGGACCAGGTCAAATAGAGGCCAGTTGGTTCCGTCTGTCCCTGAGCCAAACAAACCAACAAGCATCCTCAAACAATATTTAAGGTCCGATTGGGCTTTAAGAAACACGTTAGTCATTTTTAGGGTGGGTGTTGGGAAGCTTACTCTTCACATTGCAAATCACGCGTGAGTTTGACGCGGTCTCTGAAACAGCCCAGTGAGTGCATGCTGTCCAACACATCTGGGTCCAGCTCAGTCAGGGGTAAGATTTGCCTCACACACACTCTTCTGGGAGGAGGCTGCTCAGGACAAGGCTCATTACGGCCACCCCTGTGGGGAGAGAGAGAGACACACACACACACATACATGACGTATGTATAATAAATGTGACTAAATATTACGTAGCATCGTACCCCACAGATAAGTGACTATATACTCACAGATACCAGGCGTGTTTCTGAATCGTCTCCAGCTGTAGGACAGACAATTAAGAAGATTACATTTACATTAGTCCTCTGAAAAGAAAAAACTTGATCCCATTTTGACGCAATATACACAGAATTATTTGGCCCAATAACCGAAACGTCTTAATAATTACATCTTCCTCATTTAATTGTATCGTCATCATCATATATACATCCTGGAACGTCACTGTGTGCCAGAAAAAACATTGAACAATTCTAGCCAACTTGTCACCGCAAGTAAAAGCATAGACACACACACACACACACACTTTTATCAGTGTTTCCCAACCTTTTATTGAGCCAAGGCACATGTGTTATATTAGAAAAATCTATTTAAAATCTAATCTATCTATTTATCTATTTAAAATCTATATCTATATATATATATATTAGAAAAAAAACAACACAAAAATGTCACAAAAAGTATGGAAATGATGATGATCATGCCTTAACTTACTCAGAACAATTCTTACTCATTATGAAATCTGGGGCTGTTTAGTTGAACACAAAGCTGTTATACAAGGACTCGCAGGAACTGAATTTAACCATCCATCCATCCATTTTCAACACCGCTTATCATGGTTAGGGTTGCGGGACGCTGGAGCCTATCCCAGCTGACTTCGGGCGAAAGGCGGACTACACCCTGAACTGGTCGCCAGTCAGTCACAGGGCACATATAGACACAGACAACCATTCACACTCACATTCACACCGTCACTGAGTGGGAACTGAACCCACGCTGCCTGCACCAAAGTCAGGCGACTGTACCACTACACTGATGGTGTACCACTACACCATCAGTGACTACTGAATTTAACCTTTTGTCCAATTCAGTTAAACTGGATAATTTGAAGTACTAATGTGCTGTGACACAGTGGTTGGGAATCAATGCACTACATGGCTAAAGTTATAAAACACCTTACTGGACATGAAAATACATCAAACTCTTCTGATTTTAGACTTGGTGGGCTTCTAGACAGTACTTGAGTCTATTGAGTGGATACACAAGTATGTGGATGTCAGTGTTAGTGTCGTCTCGTACCGTGAGACGTTTTTCAGGGTTGACCTCAATCATGCCCTTGAGCAAGGACTGGCAGTCCGGGGGGATGAAGTGTGGCATGTGGAACACACCGCTCTTCACTTTCTCCAGGAGCTGGCGTAAATTGTCATGGTCGAACGGCAGGGCGCCCTGGCAAAGACAGAGAGCAAAAGAGTGGCAGAGATTAAAAAACAAAAACAAACGGTCAATAAGAAGTCACACTCATAGTCGAATATAAATACTTACCACCAGCAGAGCAAAAAGAATGACCCCACAACTCCATACATCTGCTCTCCTTCCATCATACTTCTCCCCCTACCAAAGACAGAATCCCATATGTCCCAAGAAATTAACATTTACTATGAAAACAGACGTTATCTGGCTCATAGTAACAAAAATATGTGTACATTGTGAAATATGGCCACTTACCCGTATGACTTCAGGGCACGCAGTAATGTGGTGATCTGAAATAAGATAATTGTGTTACATGGATTCCTACAATTTGGACTCTGCAGTGACACAGTGTAAACGTGACACAGCTAATGTTCAAAAAAATAATAATCTGTATGATGCTTTTGTGGGCAAATTAGAAACACAGGCACTCACCCACAGCTGGTCTCTAACAGGCTGTCACCCACCTGGAGTGATGCCATACCAAAGTCAGCGATACGGATGTTGTTTTTCTCATCCAGAAGCAGGTTCTCAGGCTTCAAGTCTCTGTGGCTGTATGCAATGCATAAGTGAAGATCACAAAATGGTTTCCAATTTATTTATGAGTGTGTAATTTTAAAGAAGTGTCATCCCCAGTATGAATTATTACTCAAATATATATAGTACAGCTACCACATTTCCTCATGCAGTGGCCAGGGGGGCATTTATCGACTCACCTGCAGCAATACCAGGCATTTATAAAAGGATATCCACAAACATCCATCCATCCATCCATCCATTTTCTTTACCGCTTATCCTCAAATAATACAAAATATTGAGAACAATAACAGTTAAAATACAACAATAACTTTCTTACTCCCCTCCAAGAAGGCATGCTGTCCTCTTGGCAGCGGACATTAGACTGTCTTTTTTCAGCATTGAATTTTAACAGCTTTTGAGCTGGTATGCTCCGTGTTGCAAACAATTTCTCTTTAATCAGAATCTGAATCATCTTTAAACGCCACCATAAAGTCCCGCTTTATAGATGCTAGGTCCACTATGTTGTTTGTATCAAAGAAATCTACTGAGGACACATTGTGTTATCCGTTTTAGCAGTGAAGTATGGTACTATTACGACGAGTGGTACGCGAGCTCCCTTTATTGTTAAGCGAAAGAATCCCTGCCTAAGCGCAATTCAGTTGCATTTATTTTTTAACGACAATACAGTAGGAATTGTTTTTTTTAAACATTAATTTAGGTCAAATTTTCATTGAACTACTATGTGCAATATACACAATCATTATTTAAGTACTTTTTTTTCTTCCTATATTTAGGCACAGTGTTAATGTTCTAATTGTGCATAATGTTTCTGTGCCTTACTATAATTTTAAATATTATTTTTAGGACTCAAACCTCTGTCTCATTTTGTTGAACACTTACTTTGGAGCCTACTGTATTTTAAAGTTGTCATAATGGTGGCACTTTTGGAGCTAAGCATTTTTTTTATGTGGGACATGGTGTAAGAACCACTATGTTATAGTATTTTGAAGTGAAGATTTGTTTTGTTTAGTTGACAAAGGCACTCACTGTTTATTTAGTGCATCTACAGGACACTGTTAGAGGAAACACATGATCAACTGTACAAATGACTCAAACCGAGGAGTGCAAGAATGAGCACTTGGATGCAAGAACCAACCAGATGGAGTGACTGTGGCAGAAGTCCAAAGCAGAAATGATCTGCCTGAAGAACTTTCTGGCTTCTTTGGGAGTCAGACGGCCTTTCTTAACCAGGTAGTCAAAGAGCTCGCCTCCTGACACATGTTCCAAGACCAGGTACCTTTAGATGCACAGAGATCTTTCGTTAACAATTGTAATAAACTTGTACACCTTGGGAATCTAATGTGCTCCACTATAAGAGTTGTATGGAAAATTTTCCTCTGACAGACATTTGCCTCCCTCAAATAAAGTGAAGTAGCCAAAATATCAGAAACTGCTCATTTTTACAACACTGCAAACTACAACCACAACAATTACCATATTGTTAAATCAACACCTCTGAGTATTATTAACGTGTACTTATTATAAGAGCAGAATTTCTATACAGTCTTGTAGCATTTCTCATCAGGTGGGGCAACCTTGTAACGGTTAACGTGTGAGAACGTGTGAGTCTACATGTTAATACTTCACAAGTGCATTCGTGCACACGGCACGAGGTGTGCGGTGTGAACTCACAAGTACTTGTTATTCTCGTATACATCGTGCAGCTTCAACACGTGTGGATGCTCGATGAGTTTCAGGATGGCGATCTCCCTCTCAACCTGTTCAGACAGAGAGGAAATGATGGACATGAGTTAAGAGGGATAATAAAACTTAAATCAAAGTTTGAAATCATGTTTGTATACCTGCATTGTCTATTGAAAGCCATATCAACAATTCCGACAACAAGGACCCATTTCGATTGTGGGTGTATTTCTGAAGTAATGTTCAACGGTGCAGTACTGCATAATATTGATAAATGTCCTTCTCGTGCAGCCAAATAAAGTATAATCAAAATATTAGAAACCGCTGTAAATATGCTGCAGTGCTGTTCAGCACCAGTGTAAATAACCACAATACTAAAACTACCACTTACTTCTGCATACTGTTTTGTTTTTTTAACAAATGTTTTGATCCAGCCATTATACAATGAAAAAGTCAAAATGTCATGTGTGATGATCTGTGTAGTTTTTTTTTTTTGTGATTAAAAAGAAGGAAAGTGTGGTGATAATCATAACTGAAAATTTCAACATGAGCAAAACAATTAATTCAATTTCATTTCATTTCTGACACTATTGCTCTGTAAACACTTTTCTTTTCCCTCTTTGTTAGTTGTTTTTCATGCATCTCCAAAGGGTGAGTTGTTTCACTTTATTTTATTCAGTCATTCATTCATCTTCCATTCCGCTTATCCTCACTAGGGTTGCGGGCTTATCCCAGCTAACTTCGGGCGAGAGGCGGGGTACATACACGCTGAACTGGTCGCCAGCCAATCACAGCATTTTATTTGAGTTATGTTTAATTTTATGATACAGTGGTTAACGTCAACTAAGAAAAAAGGAATTCACGTTACATTATTTCCTCTATCTATCCATTTTCTATTCTGCTTATCCTCATTAGGGTCGTGGAGGAATTGGAGCCTATCCCAGCTGTATTTGCACTGGTCGCTAGCCAATCACAGGTCACATATAAACAAACAAACAACCATTCATGCTCACATTCACATCTATGGACAATTTAGTAACATGCATGTTCTTGGACTGTGGGAGGAAGCCAGGGTACATGCAGACTGCACACAGCCGATATTCGGACCTCAGGAGTCAGAACTGTTATGCAGCGTGCTCACCACTCAACCGCAGTGATGCCCCTTGACTTTATTTGCTGTGGCGGAGAATAGTTTTTAAATGACCTCAGAAGTCACCCAGCAATGAAATCCTACCTTCATCAACACCGACTCAGACAACTTCTCCCTGTTGACAATTTTGATGGCGACCTTCTGACCAGTGATGCAGTGGATGCCAAGCTTAACCAGCCCTGAAAGAGAAGGTCAAGATGAATCATTTTTGTGGAGTTAATTCTACAAACTGTGGCATGAACACTTCTGTATGGGCTACTCACCTGTCTGTCCCTTTCCCAGGGTTTTTTCCAGCCGATAGGGCCCGACATATTGAGCGGACTGACTCAAAGACAGTTCCTTACTCATACTGCTCTTACTTGAGGGACACTAGACTACAAGTAGTGTGAGTATTGCAATTACTGTAATTTTCTACAGCTTATCCAGATGTTATTGTGGCATACACAGCGCTCACATCTGAAGATACTCAGCAAATAGGGAGGGAAGTCAGTCAAAGCCTCCATTTAAACTTGACTACTTTGTGATTCCTTGTCCTTTTTTTGTTTGTTTAGGAGCTAGCTCAGTAGTGCTGAATAAAAACAATAAACATGGCAAATTAGTTAATTCTAGCACAGAACATTAAGTTATTTGTATAACTAGTATTTTGTTACACATTTGACGATAGATATATGACGGCTATTCAAAGACAAGTGTTCTAAAAAAAAAATACATTGACGGTCGGGCCAACAAAGCGTCGAATATGTGGTGTGAATTTTAATTTTATTTGTCTCCCTGTCAGGGCTATTTTTTTTTCTTCCTCCAATCACAGGTGCAACGACATGCTAAGTGTAGCCTCGCCGCCACTCTCCCACACAGCAGCGAGGCTAGCTTGTAGCTTTAGCCTCGGCGCCTTGACCCAGCGGCCGTCCTGTCAAAATAAGCCACACCGCCTCGAGTCGTTCGCCACCGAGAAACGCTGGTAACAGTGCTCCGACGGACGCCTCATTCTCTCGACGGCTAGATGGCGAGCGTAGTCGGCGTCGTCTCAAAGTCCTTCCCGCCTCCTCTGTCCTGTCCTGTCCTCCCTTTGCCCAGCGTTCGCTCTACATCCCTGCGAGGAGCCAGCCGATATCACAGTAGCATCTTCTCAAAGCAGGTGCAAAAAAAACACACGCACAAGTATCCCCTATTTCGCACTATCTTCCCCGGTTCGCTCTTTAGCTCTCGGTGATAGCTGGCGCAGGGTTTATAGGCCTCGTTATATTACACTCCCTTCGGGTTTCTTGCCGTAAATCGATATTTTTTTTTCCTCTCGCTCTCGCCTCTTCCTTCGCATCGCTCGCATCAGCATCCGGGTCCTTCTCCATCCTCGCGACTCGCCTCCTCTGCCCCGCCCCACCTCCTGCTGCATCCGGGTCATTAGCAGCCCCCACAGGCAGCCAATGGGAAGGCGTTAACATGGGGACGCTGAAGTGTGTACATCTGCTAAGAGTGACCATGCAAAAAATAATAATACAGTGTATATAAAAAGTCAACACACCCCTGTTCAAATGCCAGGTTTTTGTGATATTAAAAAAGTCTGACTTTTCAATATTTAAAAACTTTTCCCACCATTATTTTGACCTGTAACCTGTATAACTCGACTGAGAAAAAAACATAATTTTGAGAGTGGAAGTAAAAAACAAATGACAGGAATAATGTAGTTGCGCAAAGTGTGCACACCCTCCTATAGCTGGGAATGTGGCTATGTTAAGATTTAACCAATCACATTCAAATTCATGTTAAAGGCGAATTTTTCAATAAAAAGAAATCACTTTTTTTTTCATATTTGTTAAGACTCTCCATAAAAACCTAACAGTTGAACATTAGTAAAGTGTTCTGTGAAGAAAAAAACATCACTCTCTTGTAGGGCTGCAACTAATGATTATTACCAATAGTAATAGATTAATCTGTTGATTATTTTTATTCGATTAATCGACGAATCACATAAAAAACATTTTTAAAAATGTACATCCCTTTATTCAAAAACAGGACATTATTTCAACATATCTGCTTGACAGGTAAATTTATCACCTTTTTAAACAATTTTAATTGACTGTACTTTCCCAAAAATAAAACTTTAAACCGATCAGAATTTGTGTACTCTATTATGAATAAGTCATGCTTTTAATGTAGCATCATGGCTAATGTTGGCTTGTTTACAATGCATTTTACGGTGCATATCTCTCATACAGTATCAATCAAAATGGAACCTTATTACCTTTGGAAAGGTTACATTTTTGGAACTAGCTGTTGTATTGGATCTAATTGGTACGGTGTACTGAATGTTATTGGTGTGGGTTACTGTGGGAAACGTGTTTATTGAGTGGGGATTATCATACACTATATGTGTACTGTAATTCATATGAGAATTGCTACAATAGCTGTGACAATCACTTGGTACACTGCATATAAAGTGAAAGATTCAGCAGTTTTATTGGGGGAAAAAAGTAGGACATTTGATGAATCATCTGTAAAGTGAAAGACTCCTAAAATCTTAATTTGAAATGTTTTGTGTGGGCGGATAATTCCCCAAAGCTTAGTTTCAACTGTGCCAATCTGGGTGATTCTCATGCAGCCAGGAGGATTTGCCTCAGCCATGCTGCTGAAATAGAAGCAGGAAAAAGACAACTACTGTATTTTCTCGCATGCTCAAACAAGCACATTTGATTTTTTTTCTTTATTTATTTGGCGGGGGGGGGGGGGGTGATGGTAATTAAAGTGCACAAGTGAGGAAAGAGAATGCTACATTTTAACATATGCATAAATCCCACAAAAAGAAGTTCACACAAGGAACAATGCAACTTTGCATGTCTCTATACATTTTGATTTGAACATGGAAAGGGCAGGAAAATGTTAATCTAAAAAGAAAAAAAAAAAAATTTCATCAAGCTACAATGGTTTTTGACACACCACCTAGTCTAATACAGGCAGACTCACATTAACAAAAACAATACTATAGCGTGTAGTTGAAATAATTGAAGTTTATTGTAAAATAGGGCTATAGAAATACAGCACTGACAATCAGTCCATAATGATATACAGTAACAATATTTACAAAACACCTATAGCATTGAGAAATCAAGTGGACAGACGTGTCCCCTTCTCCAGTTTTTCTGATGGCTCAGTCCACTTCCTGCTGCAAGCTGTTAGGGGAAAAAAAACACAATTCAAACATGAAATAAAAAATAAACAAATAAAGTGCAAAATAATTTCAATAATTATCATGAAAGTAAAATAAAAGAGACATTAATGGTCTATTCATCTCCATCTAAAAATCACAAAATATTCACTGCCTCTTAAATGGAACATGTAAGAGGAAGCACATAACTCATAATCTGGTGTCCCTCTACTGGCTGACTGTGCACATCAGAGTTTATTTTAAGAGTTTGGTATTTGCTTATAAATCTTGAAATGTCCGCCCCCCCCCCCCCCCCCCTCGTTTTTTTAAACATTGCTATTGTTTTTGTGTGAGTAAGTTTTCAGTGAGTAACTCTCATGATTTGTTTGGAAAGTTTTTACGCTAGATGCCCTTGCTGATGTACCCACTGTTGTTTCTTTTTTTCCTTCTTGTTGAAGAGCGATATTACCTACATGTGTCACGATCCTTCAGACAGGGTCTTTGCACAGGCATGGAAGGCGTCAACAAGGTCTTTGCACTCCACTGCGCCCTTCTCTCTGATACTAAAACACAAATCCAGATTACATACTAATCACATTTTAGATAATTTATGCAACATGCTGTATGTGTCACAATGTAATAATGCAAGATACAAATATCACCCAAAATATTGCATCTACTGACTTTGCATCTGATGATCTCTAAAATGAACCTAAATCTGCATCAAGGATTATTCCAATCGTCCCACTGTACTTTTACGTGCATAAAGTGATTACACGTGAGTACACAGTACACCACTAATCACCTCAGCACGTGCACATGCAACAAATGTCCCCGACCTCTTATGTGCATGTAATATAACACGAACTGGCAGTCTCGAATGTGCAGGGCAGGTCATACACGTCAAAGGCTATTTTAAACCGCTTAATACCTCTCAAGATATTTTTGTTACATAACAGTCCAGTGTAAAAAAAGTGAGTATGGATTAGTACATTTATAGTCAATGCAAGTTTGAATGAATGTGATACACTTTTATCCATCTTTCATACCGTTTACTATTACTTTATAAAGCAACTCTCCACTTTGTATAAGATAAATACTTCTGGACACAGCAATAAAGTTATACATACTATGTATTATGTACAATGAATATTATGCATATTAACATACTGTATGTACAATGCACTGATTTTATTACAATGGATACATATACTTTCAATGTACAATACAACCATTATGCATACATATTACGCATATCAAGTGTCATATATTGTAAATTGGAAACATATTACAGTAACATTAGCATAATTAGACTATACCTGTATTTATTATCACTCACAAACATGCTTAATCTTCTGTTTTTTCCTCATTTAGATTTAAATTCCATCTAATCCCTCTTCAATGCTGCACTTTTTATTTGTTTTAATTTTGTTGGTTGTTTCTATATTATTAATACAAATGTATATGTGTGAATATTGCTGCTGTGACAATTCAATTTCCCTCAGAGCATGAATACAGCATCTATCTACTCTTTAATATAGTAGTATATTGTGGTTTTGCGTGCATAGATATTAATGATTGAAATTGATGTGATGGAACTCTGACACAACACGGCTACTCACAACTCACAAAAAGATGTAGCAGTAACGCTGCATTTGCACAGACACTTTTAGTGAAAACTCACCAGTTGCCAGCGTCTGCTTTGATAACCTGGCACGGTGCTGGCGCAGCTTCGTCAGAGCCTGGCATGCTGACAGAACAGCTGCGGTGTGTCGGGAGTGTGTTCCTTCAAGCGTTTGCGCTCAAGTGCGCATCTGTGTTACAAAGACGCGAAGAAGAGTGAGAGACAGCATGGATTGGGTGAGGAGGGGGGAAAGGGAGAGAGTTCTGAAGCGTGACAGTGTCATGTATTGTAAGCGCAGAGGTGGGGGAAATACAGTGGATATAAAAAGTCTACACACCCCTGTTAAAACACCAACCCAAGTTTTTGTTACAGAAAAAAATAAGACCAAGATACACCATTTCTACTAGAATATCTGAACTTCATTTTGAGCTCGAGGCACTTTAAATGGTGGCAGGTGTGGGCTGACTCCCATTTAACATGACATTGATTGCGATTTGGTAATTCTGAGCACAGCCACATCCCCAGTTACAACCACATTATCTCTGTTGTTTATTTGTACTTCCCCTCCCCAAACGATTTCTGGCCTCTTTAGTCTAAGATTTTTTTTCAATTGTGTTGTACAGGTGATAGGTCACATTAATGGTGGAAGTATCACAAAAAAATGGCAGTTGTAACAGGGGTGTGTAGACATTTGATAGCCACTGTACCTATGTACCTGTTTTTTTTTTTTTTTTACAATTTAATCCCACATTTTATGCATATCTTCTCTATTATTTCTCTACATGAATGTGTGTACCCCCACCCCCGCAACCCCCTTTAATTGAAGGCTTTTTTCAATACTTTAATTCCCCTTCTTTTGTTTTGGAGGTCTTAATGAATATGTAGATACCAGACCTTTTGAGGGAAGCATTGTGCATTACAAAGGCCCCCTAATGCATCTAAAATACTCTCAGCGGGGGTGCTAACAGAGGGGATTTTTCTAAAGATTTGGCTAGAGATCTTGATTTTGTGTCACAGTGGTTGTGTTGGAAAAGGATTTTTCAGCATTTGTTAAACCACTAACCTTGTAATGGCATTGAAAGTGACCTTACAAATGATGCAGCACCTATTCTTTTTCAGCATGAAGGAATATATGGCTTTAGTTTTATCAGGTTTCTAACATATGTTGATGATCAATTATTCTCTGTTAGCCCTTAAATTGTCATCCACTAATGTGTTTCTTTTCCACCAGTCATGCAAATGGTATGTCAAATGTAGCTTGCAGGCTACGGAGGCAAATTGTTGTCATGATAGTTAAATACTGAATACGCATGGCATCCTGTCTGACAGTTGGGTGTGTTATGACTCTCCCAAGCCCAAATCACAAAAATAATATAGTTAATGATTCAGTTACAGTATTGAACCATTAGGTGGCAACAATTTGTTTTATAAAGAAAATATATTTTGGATTGGATTTTTGTAGTTGCTGTTTATAATTACCCTGCACCATGAGTGTATACTATTTTGGCAGTGGTGAGCCATGTTTTTGGTACCTGGAGATTGGGGATTTACACTGCTTATTTCATTTCTAGATACCACCACAATCACATCACAATTACAGAAACCATCAATACTATATAAAAAACGCCCTATAACAGCATGTAACTGCGCCACATACGTACACCATCTGAAAGAGTTCAGAATCAATATTTATCTAATGAAATGACAAAACCATTTAAAAAATAAATAAAATACAGAATACTCACGAGAAATGCTGATTAATTAATGTATTATTGTTTGTAGATCGCCACAGATGTGTTTTGAGAGGCGAACTTGGCTTGCTCTGACCAACCAATCAGAGGATGGAACTCAACTCAATTTTATTTATTGAGCCCACACACACACACAAAACACAAACACAGCTGTAACAAAGTGCTGCACATAATATCGAACATAAAACATAAACAATATAATAATAATAAATTAGTACTTAACTAAAATATGAAAATGTAGTTTAAATATGAACTCCTGCAGCCATTCGACCAAATACAGGTTACATCGGCCATTGTCCTGAGCAGAATAATTTGACATAGCAGCACACAGAGGATCAAATATGGTGAGACAAACAAAAATAAATCTAACATCCACATACACGTTTCGGAGTAACCGCCCACCACTGCAACTTGATCAACAGTTTTATACTAAAACATTTCTTTGTTGTCACCCACTGACAGAACTTACATAGCTCTTGTATTGTGTCTGATTATAGATGTGCATGTGTTCCTATTGTTTTGGCCAGTGAGTACGGTACCTTGATCGTGCTCTAGTGTGCCATCTACTGGCGTACATATGTAGTGCATGTAGAGTCTATCACCTCAGACAGGCACTCCAGATAAAAGAAATAGCTGTGTAGTCGCATACGAGCACTCAGTAAACTTCACCATGCATGACTGTTGTATTTATTAAATGGGCCTCTTGTGGGATATATTTGAGTTCTTGTCTTGAGAGCTAGTTCAAAAATGTAATGTGAATAGGCACAGATTTGTCCAAATGTTTACCACAACACTTTCCGTGTGTTGTCCCGTTTTGTCTCTATAGCATCATTAGCCTGACAATAATGGCAAAATGTGGAAAAGCACGCCGAGCTGGTTAGCAGAAGAGTCGGGGAACCAGCGAAGAGAGGAGAGGGAACGAAACGGGAGGACGAAGAGAGAGCCGCCTTCAAAAATGGCGTCTCCGGATGAAAATGAGTAAAGATGTATAAAAAAAAAACAAAAAAAAAACAGCGGCCTGCTTTTTTTACGCTTCCTCGCTCGCTTTGTTGTTTCTAACCACTCCAGTATCTTTCTCCGTTTGCGGGCGCTTTTTAATCGAATAGCACAATTCTCCAACTCGGGCACTTAGCATTTATTGAGGGCGAAATAAAGCCACTTTTATTCGTATGCGTTTTTCCTGACAGCTAGCATCTGCGGCTAGCTGTTAGCATACTGGCGGGGGCTGTGGGGGGGGGGGGGCGCTCAATGGTGGCGGATATTTGCATGAAAAGGATAAACATTTAAATTGAGGGATTTCTTCGCCCGTCCTGTGTTGTGCGTGTGTGAGTGTTTGTCGGGGGACCGCTCGCTACCGACGTGGCTCTCTCCACTCTCCTTTGCCATATTTTACATGGCGCTAGCAGCGTAGCCAAAAAGACTAGCTTAAAGAAAGGGGAGGAGGCACCACAGAGGAGAGAGAGCGACAGAAAAAAGGGGGACGCGTTGGAAATCAAATGTTCATCAGCGTTTCGCCCATTGGCGGCCAAATCCGCGACATCTTCATCATGAGCGGGACCGGATTTGGACTACTTTCGTGGAAATGATAAACGTGGACGGAGGAAAATGAGGAAGACTGTCTTTTATCGACGTGGTTGGAATATAACCCCATAGACCCCCCTCTTTTTTCATCCAGCTTTCTCCTCCTCCCCTCCATTTCTCTTTCAATATGCTGTTTTCCACTCCGGATGACTTGCTTACGAAACCAGGGAAAATAGCCTGAAACGGAGCTCGGGAAAGACTGGATTTCCCCCCCCCGCCTCCCTCCACCCCCCCGCCTTGCGACGTCGCTTTCGCACACGGTTGTCTCCCCATATAGATGGATAGAAATTATCCCGGAACAGGGTTCGGCGATTTGGGCGCTGGAGCAGGATGGAGTTACGAGAGGTCGGCCAAAGCAAGGTAATAGCCACCAGCCAGACAATGTGCATGCATGCATCAGTGCCGAACATGGCAGGGCACCGTGTTGCCCCGTGTAAACAAATTGTCGCCATTGGCTTCACGCTCCACACACGCACTCGGAACATCGATGCATTGTCATCCCAAAGAGTTGCATAGTAATAAGATTATCAACAGCAATGGAGCGGTGTGCGTGTCGTGGGGGTGGGCGGGGTGGAGAAAGGAAAAGGGGGGTGAATTGAATGTGATTGACAGACACTGGATTTGAGGTAGAACTGGATGTGGGAGATGGTGGATTGGAAGTGGTAGAGCGTCTCCACAGGTTTTTCACTTTGCAGGCCTGTACATGCTCTGATAAATAAATAAATGGGTTCGAATGCTGCAAAAGCTCCACAGCAGCCCCCTCCTGACAGATAACAACAAGAATTGGAGGGTGCATTTGTGGAACCATCTTCAATGGTGCATCGTAAAGGGAAAAAAATGTGGAAGGGCGCGCACGGATTGCTCTGAAAATGTCCACTTTTTATAGATTTTTTTTTTTGCGGCATCTGTCCCATACATGATTGGAGATGATTTGCGGTGGGCTCATAGTAGGCTCATTTGCATAATAAAATCATACCATTCCCACCATATCTAATTGTTTGAATAAAAACAATAAGGTCAGCGAGGCTTAAGAATTAAGATGATTATCATGATTTCGACGTGGATAAAATGTACGAAATGCTGGAATCGTTCATGAGACCTCTGCTACCTTTAACGTTAGCATGCGAGCTAGCTTTGCACGGAAGTCAATTGCGGCCTGCTAGCATCACTTAGCTAGCCGCTTCCAGCACATTTTGCCACCCCCGCTCCTCGAACTCTAAAAGCTATTGCATCCTTTTTTGGACGCGATGCTTCGGCCAAATGAGAGGCACCGTTGTTGATGTTTACCCGTTTATATACGTCGAGCCGTAGCATCCAGTTATTAGCCACATCAATGAATAGCTCGTCTCTTCTGTTCTTATATTAATCAAGATAGATGTGGTACACTAATCTGGTTTATTTTCACCCCAAAATGCCGACCTCGCACACACATAATAAGGCCGTGCGTCTGCTTTGCTCTCCTCGCTGCCGTGCACAGTGCTCCCAACAAGCCAGCACAATTGCTAACATGTTAACAAACGATCAGCCTACACTGCATGTTCACTTCATGCATGCCACACTCGTCACTCGTCACGTTTGCATATCTGTTGCAATACACAACTATTATCACTATTACTCTTTTATATAAGAGTAATGCTATGAATAATGTAAACGCCACTGTCGAGTTTTATTCTTGTGACATTGACATTGAATGATTGTCAATGTTGAAAGGGAATCAAGAGCCTTGATGACATTCATGTGAGGATTTGAGATTTAAAACACACATTTTAATGGCATGAGATTTTGGAGGGAGGCTGTCACCTTTTTTTTTTTTTTTTTTTTTAGGTGCGAGCTGATGTTTATGCAAATGTTCTCTGAAATTAATGATACTTCATCGTCCTCCGCTCCTCCTCCTCTTAGTCTTGTGTATGGGAGTTCCAGATCATCCCACCCTGAGTCTGAGCTCCTCCACCGCCAAGCCTACGCCACCCCACACCCTCTGCAGGGCTATGCCACCAATCACCACCCAGGGAGCTCCGGACAAGGCGGGGCTTGGGGAGCAGCTGGACGGAGTTTGGGTGAGATAAATGTCATACCTACCGTGTCCCCAACATTAGGGGCCGCGGGAATGAACTATGGTGTGGCCAACTGGCCGTGCAAGTCCAAGCTGGGATGTGCACTTCAAGAAATCCAGCTGGGATTGATCAGAAAACAAATAAAATTCTCATTGTTCTATACTTTTTGACTTGGAGGCAATGGCAATACCACATATAGAGTTATATTAATTTCATATAAAAAAGGATAAAAGTGTTTAATTAAAACCCTAAACATTGCATTTGTCTTCTGTGGGAATAATTACATTACAATTGTGATTTTAGGCTCAAATAATTCTCTGCTGCTGAATCACTTTGCAGGCTATAAGTGGGAGTAAAATCCATTACTGAGGCATTGATTTAAGTGTAAGTACTGTCCGCTTGTAGTAAAAATAGTCAATATGCAAAATGCATCAAATCTGAGGACTATATTGTAATAAGATACATTGTGGCGACCATTTTATTATAAAAGTAGATGGAATTTAAATGCAGTACTGTAGAGTAGCCCTATCTAGGTATTGACAACTTGTCATATCTTAGGCTTTTCTTTTGATGGTCACTCTTCTCTTTCCCTTATGGGGCTTGTGGGTAACAAAGTTGTAAAGGCATAGCTGCTAATAATCATCATGTGTTTCATCATTGCGAGAATGGTGTTTTTCTCTTCAACATATTCAAATTATTTTGAAGGCATGTTACATGATATTTCCTTCTAAAAGGTCTGTCGGGGCTGTTTGACACTGGCCTGCACCATGCCAGCCCCTCGGCCCCTGATGCCTCAGTCATGAATCTGATTTCTGCATTGGAATCTCGGGGTCCCCAGGCTCCCCCCTCCGCCTCCTCCTTACTCTCCCAGTTCCGCACACCATCCTGGCAGACAGGTGGGGCTGTGTTCACTCTTCCCTCATGTGTTGACATTCAAACATGCCCCACTGTCAATATGACATTTAAATAACCTTCTGTCTTTTCTATTATCATCCAGCTTGCACTGTGTTGTATGTGGTGATTGTTTTTCTTTTTTTTAATATAACCCCCCGCCCCCCAAAAAAAATACATAGGATATGATTCTTATTCGCATTGAGGTAATAACTAAATGGAGTCTGAGTAATTTTTCATTTGTGTTTTTTTTTTTGTCCCCCTCCTGAACAGCGATGCACACACCTGCTCCTCCAGAATTATTCATTTCTGGAGCGCTTCCTGGCTCAGGCTCCTTCCCCTCCTCCTCTGCTCTCTCAGCCTATCAGCATCCAGCATCTTTTTCCAGCCGCTCCTTTCCCGGTGCCTCCCTTTCCCTCCAGGACACACCCACGTTTAGCCCCACATCCAACGGGCTACTCTCCCCACATGACCCCTTACTACACATCAAAGCTCCATCCCAGTCTAGCCTGGGTTTTGACAGACTCCTGTCCTCGCAGGGCGCTGCTGCAGCAGCCTACAGGGGCAGCCAAGACCCTACAGGTGCCTCATCAGCCCAGGCATCCTCTGCAAGGCACCTGCAGTCTCACCAGTTCAACCTGCTGTCATCACAGCTCCAGGACCAGTCCTCCCAGCTGTATAATGCCTCAGTATTCTCCTCAGCCCAGCCCCAAGCTCAGTCCCAGTCCCAGTCCAACTCTGCTCAGGAGCGGGCCGTGCCCAGACAGGACAGCGTTATCAAGCACTACCAGCGGCCCACCCCAGCGCAGCCGCAACTCTCATCCTCCGCTGCCCACTCCCTACAGCACTACCTCAGCTGTGGAGGGGCAGGGTACCAACAAATAGCTACCCATCACAGGCATGCTGGCCTTTCTTGCAGCCCGCTGGGTGACCAGAGCCCCTCATCTGACCACAAAGCCTCCTCTCGTACAGAGCAGTATCGCCCAATCATTCAGCCTCCGTATTCTTCATCCTCCTCTTCCTCTTCCTCCTCTGCTGGGAAAGGTACCAAAAGCAGCTCCAGCAGTGGTTACTCCTCTGCAAGTTCAGCATCGTCCTCAAGAACTCCTCTCACACCCCCTTCTGCATCATCTACCTCCTCATCCTCTTCATCATCTTCTGCCACCCCAGGGGCTCACCCTTCCAACTCAATCCCCACCTCAAGCTCCAGTGCAGCCCCCTCCAGGCAGCAACCCCCCACTCAACCAGCTCCACCTCCCCCAACCCCTCAGCAGCAACAGCCCCCTCCCACCTCAACACCTCAATCCCTCCCCAAATCCTGCCTTTCTGGCTATGGTTCTCCTGTGCCCCCTGTAAAAACCCCTACCTCTACTCTTACTGGTCAGACCCCACCCCAGCAGCAGACTCAGTCATATTCCCCAAATCAGCCCCCTACTTCTCACCTTGCTCAGTCCTATGGAGGTTTCAGTTCCCCACAAGCCCAGGACCTTAGCTCAGGTACTGGTGGAAAAGGCTATGGAAGTTTAGGAGGGCGAAGTCAGTCATATCCCACTGATATATATGGAGCCTGATTCTGCTTATGGATCACTTCCCTCTTCTTTGGGTGGAGCTGGAAGCCCATCATTAGGTTATGGTGCCCCAGGCCATTCCCCTGCGCTTTTAAGATCAAGTGGTTCATCAGGTAGTGGAGCATCTGGGGGAGGAGGCAGTAGTGGTACTGCAAGTGGAAACTCTGGGTCAGGAGGAGGGGCAGGAAATGGTATTACCAGTGAGAGGGGTGGAGGAGGTAGTGGAGGAGGATCTTACCATATTCCAGATTCTAGTCCCTCCCCATCTGGAAACTCGGGCATTATCCGCCCAGGGCTGCACTCCCCGGTGCCAGCATGTCCCACGCAATCTCCTGGAGGTGCTGGTTCAAATAAATACATCTCCTCTGTTCTCTCTCCTACTTTCCTAAGCTCCCCACAGGGCTACACTGACACCAGAGGTCCTAGCTCCCAACCTCAGTCTTATCACGCCACTGCCTCTAAAACAAAGGCTGACACGTCAATGCTCGGAGTTGGTTCTCAGAGATCTCAAGAGGAAGTAGATGATGATGATGAGTTCTTGATTCAGCACTTGCTGCAGGCACAAGCGAGTCCTGCTCCCCAGGCTTCTCATCACCATCCCCAACAGCAGCCCCAACAGACATCGCAGCAAACACAGCCTCAGCCTCAGTCAGCGCCACCAACATCTGATGCCGACAAAGGGCTGAGCTATGACATGGGAAAGTCCTCTGAAGAAAGGTATCACCCCCAGAGTGTCATACGCACCCACAGTGCCACATCCTCTTCTGGGGTGGGTAATGCAACATCTGGAGGGTCTATCTCCGGGCTAGACAGTCAGCTGGAGATGTCATTGAAGAAACAGCAGCAGCAGCAGCAACAACAACAGCAGCAGCAACACCATCATCGACAACAGCAAAGGAACGAGAGGCCCGTTGGGAGCAGCAGGAGTAGTGGGGGACAAGGCAGTGTTGAACAAGTGCACTCGCACCTTCTCCACCATGACAACTTAGGCTCAGTCGTCCACTATGGGCGAGGGGACCCGTATACACAGCACTCCCTTGCTCCCCAACACTCTTCACATAATCAGCATGTGTCTTCACATTCACAGATACCACCCCACAACCAGATGGAGTTACAGAAAAAGGAGCGCGCTGAAATCCCTTATCCACGGAAAACGCCGGAAGTCCAGCCACAGCATTCTCAGCCTCAAAGCACTGCATCTCTTATGGACTCCCCCACAGATCAGTCCCACCAGTCACCACACCTCCTCCAATCTGTGTTGTCCCATACGACTCGCAACAAGCTTGAGTCTCATACACAGCACCACAAGATGGACACGCATCAACAACATCAACAGCAACATCACAAACTAGACACTCATCGGCAACACCAACAGCACCATAAAATGGACTCCCACCAACCACATCAGCAACACCCGGAAATGGACCCCCACCCACAGCATCAGCAGCACCACAAGATTGACTCCCATCCCCAACAGCAGCAGCACTCCATTGGTCAACAGCAAGCTGTGATGGATAGTGCTAGTGGACGACTTGGTTCGACTAAACATCCAGCTCAAGCTCAGTCTCAAACAACCCAGCTCCAGCTTCAACTCCAGTCGCAGGCTTTAGAGGTGGCAGCGGCTCATTACAACCATGGACCTTCGTCACATCAACACGAACAGGGTCAAGTCAAACAAAGCTCAGTGGTCTCATCTTTGGACATGCTGGAGCGCTCTCTTTCTCAGACCTCCAGCACAGATGTAGCGATTGCAGAGGAGAGACGTGGCGGACGGAGCGGAGGAAGCGGCGAGCGCCATAGACAGCAACAGCAGGAGCAGCAGCAGAGGCAGCACCCGTCTCACCATCACCCACAGCCACATTCGGCCTCTGAACTCCACTCTTTCCTCTCTGAACCTGAAATCGCCATGCCCACCCCCTCCCACATGCACCACCTTTCACAGCACCACCCTCAGCAGCAACAGCAGCACCCTAGCTCTCAGCACCAGCAAGCCCATTCTCACCACCCTCACGCCCAGCCACAGACCCCACACCCTCACCATATACCCCCTCCGTCTGCCCCGGGACATTCCCAACCTCAGCCTGAGCCGCAGCAGCCACTGCCGTCCCAGCTCACTCCCCAACAGAGCCAGTTAGACCAACAGCGCTCAGAGCAACACCAGTTTGACACGGTCAGCCCAGTGGAGAAAGACCAAACCCAACAAAGTAATCGCTTTGTTCCCCTAACATCCATCTGCTTTCCTGACTCCCTTCTCCAGGATGAGGACCGCTCCTTTTTTCCAGGCATGGAAGACATGTTTTGCGCAGAGGACTACAAGTCAAGTTGTGCTGGTGGTGCAGGACCAGGGCAGGAGGAGATGAATGAAAGCCATACTGGGCAAGAGGGTATGGGCTCTATGAAAGCTGGACAGAGTGCCAGTGGACCAGGGGGCGGTAGTGGAGCTGGCTATGATATAATGGGTCATCATGGAGATCAGGGTTATGAGCCTTACTGTCATAGCCTGGAAGAGCCCAGCAACAACACAATGACTCTGGATCTTGACTCCCTTAAAACCCACGAACTCCCCTCCACTGTTAACACTGAACAGCTTGGTTTAATTCAGTCCCAGGGCCCAGCTATGGGTATGGGCTCGAATAATACTGGACCTAACAACCCCGCTGCAAAGCTGTCCTCCGGTCCTGGAGGAACAAGCACAGGGGCAGTTTCTGGAGGCCTCCAATCACCGATTTTCTGCTCATCTCGTCCAAAGAAACTCCTCAAATCTAGTTCTTTCCACCTCTTAAAGGAGCGCAGGGACCCCAACACACTGCCTAAGAAAAGTTATGCTCAAGAATACGAGTTTGAAGATGATGAGGATAAAGCTGACCAGCCTGCTGACATCAGGTTGAACAGCCGCAGGCTTCCAGACCTTCTGCCAGATTTGGTGTCCAGCTGCAGGAAAGGAGGAGGAGGAAGTGGTTCTCTCAGCCCTTTGATGGGTGACATTGACTTCTACCATGCCTCTGGCTACCCACAAATGGGTGCCCACTCTCTTTTGCCTCAGGATGGCCCTAAGAAGAGAGGCCGGAAGCCTACTAGGCCCAAGAGGGAGGGCCCCCCTCGGCCCAGAGGCAGGCCTCGCATTCGCCCCATGCCCGAGCCCTACACACCGCGAGGAATGATGGGCGAAATGGGCGGAACAGTTGGCAGTGGCGGAGGGGGGTTCAATGTGGAGGGGCGAGGCAGAGGCCGGGGCCGCGGGAGCAGAGGAAGAGGAGGTCGGAGAGAGGATATGTACATGGAAATGAGCGGGAAGGAGCAGGAGCAGATGCATCACCATCACCACCACCAACAGCAACAGCAGCAGCAGCAGCAGCTTCATCATCAGCCCCAACAGCAACAGCATGAACCGATCCCACCATTGAAGGTTAGTAGCACAACATATTTAAAACGGGGGTTCTCTAACCTTTCGGGTTGAGGGACCCCTGACAGGAAACACATTTTTCCACGGATCCCGTCATAATCCTAACTTCAATTAAAGTTCCAGGAATTTAACCAAATTCAATTGAATTAAATTCAATATTATCCACTTTCGCTAGCTGATATGTACTGCTTGCACTAATAACATGGCTGCAAATGGAAAGGACCTAGTTCACAAAAGCATAGTCAGTGTTGCCAACTTAGGGCCTGAGGATCCCAAATAGTGGGCGCTAAATTGCATGTTCACACTAACAGATTTCGCTCTCTGTAGTCGGCCGTTGTGAGCAGAAGCTACAAAGATTGCGATTTTCTTCTTTTTTTTTTTTTTACCAAGATCCAAATCACTGGGCACTAAATTGCGTGTTCACTCATATTAATGGATTGCGTGCTTTTTTGGCAACAAGTGTGAAAGTTGCTGAGAGCCGTATTTGAAAAGAGAGTTTTGCGTCCACCACTCATACTCTGTTTTTTTTTTACCATGGAAAATTTGGGGGAAGAATGCAAGTGCAAACGCAATTAAGTTTGAAGTGATGGAACTGGAAGTGTGAGTGGAAGACAAATGGTTACAGAAAAAAAATCTATTGCTCCGATAATTTGGGGGAAGCCAGCAACCACATGAGTGCGTTTGAATTAGCGGTATCCATCCATCTTGTGTTTGAAACTTTGGACAGCACACCAGAAAAACTGCTCTGGGAGAGCCCGGCACCATTTGTCACAGTGCGCTTGAAAATACTTAAGACACAATGAATTGCAGATTTGAAGGGAGTTTTGTCATAGGTGAAATGAAATGAGTCTGTATTGTGACTGGCTCCAAATCAATCCTCAGATTATTCATGAACTTCAAAATTGCATTGCTCAATAGAAGATACCTTGGGATAAATTTTGCTTTTGGCATTTTAAGAAATGTTTACTCTGTGGAAAAGTTCTCCCTGCCGCACTACACTGGCACTGCTGTTCGTGCGGGTTTGCGCCTGTCTTTCAGACACAGTATTTACAGATGCAAAATTTGCCATTGCAATTCATCTTAGGTTTGACAAATGACTTAAATGACATTCAGCAGATGCAATCCTGGGTGCGCCAGGTTAGTAGATCAGCTTCCTTTCTGTTTGCGTGAGCAATGAACATTGCGCTCATATTTGCATGTCCAAATGTTTCGTCAATCGGGCCCTTAAGTGAGTTGGACACTGTATTTAGTATTTTTTCTGACCAGTCTAGCTATTTTTGAAAAAAGCGACGAGTGAGTTTTATTCAAGCTAGGAAACAGACATGAGTGAAACATTCTCTCATTGTTTTTCGTATGACAAGAAAGGCGCATGGTGGAAGACAATTACCGGTACTGAGTAAATTGCGCTGAACATTGCCAAAGACACAGTGCGCATTTTGCAAAAGTTGGGATTTTATCCAAATGTTGGAAAATTTTGACACGGCGTATGAACCCCCAAGTTATGGCTTTTGGAGCTATGGGGGTTCCTGGACCTCAGTTTGAGAGCCACTGTTTCAATAGGATGAAGCTTTTTCAGTTATTTCAGTTCCATTGGTGGCCTTTGCAAATCCTAAAGGAAGGACCACCATTCAAGACGTTAAACAATTCAATGCTCATGTTTAATTAATGTCTGCTCCAAATAATTTATCATATTTGTTTTTCTTTTTTTTTTGTAATAGATAAAGTTGCCAATTCCCATGTCCTCCTCTGATGCCTTGCTGAGGACAGACTCTCTGTCTGGCACAGACCCTGCTTTGTCTGATGGCTCAGTAGGCTCAGCCCCCTCACTTGGGCTCAGTCCTGGTCCTTGTAGCACTGAAAGCACCAGGGCGCAGGATAAAAACAAGCAGAAAAGTCAGATGATGGATGAAGGAATAGATGGGGATGGTCTGGAGGAAAGGGTAAGAACTACTGTTCAATA
Source organism: Phycodurus eques (assembly GCF_024500275.1). NCBI lineage: Eukaryota > Metazoa > Chordata > Actinopteri > Syngnathiformes > Syngnathidae > Phycodurus > Phycodurus eques. The sequence goes on along the minus strand of NC_084543.1, from coordinate 6,085,586 downwards.
ATAACTATTGAATTGAAGCATTTTTGCTGCAGTTTTCTATGCTACTAGTTGTTTTTGAGTATGTTGAGCTGAGTAAATCTCAAATCTTCGTTATGTGTCACTTCTAGGGTGATGAGAAGGACCCTGAGTCCAAGGCTGGCTTGGTTGCTTCTTTCTTGGACTTCCTTAAGACAGGGAAGAGACCCCCAGGCTTGGATATTTCCCCCGGAATGGAAGCTGACAATGGTGAAACTTCCCCGTGTAAATCAGGGTTGCGCCCACTATCCCCAGCACCTCCTCCACCACCACCTCCATTTGGGGATGGTGAAGGTAATGGTGGTCTTGCCCTAGGCAGCTGCCCCAGCCCTAAGCGCTTGGAGGACGAGCTGAAGAGGAACCTGGAGACCCTACCGTCGTTCTCCTCAGATGAGGAGGACTCGGTCGGAAAGAACCAAGACCTTCAGAAGAGCATCTCCTCAGCCATTTCCGCCCTGTACGACACTCCTCAACTGACCGCAAACATCCATCACTCGATACCGCCTCCACCACCTCAGGCGCAACCTTCTCACTCCCCTCTGACACCCCCGTTGCAGCCCCCGACCCTTAGCCCTCAGACTGACATTCATACGCCCCACGCACAACCCCAGCCGAATGAACCCTGCATCCTCCATCCAGAGGATGAAAACATGGACGTGAACAAGGATGAGGAGATTGACGACGAGAGAAGTTCTAGAGGGGATGAGGAGAGCGATATGATGGAGGAGAGAGAGCCGCAGCTGGAGATGCTAGGCGCCCCTAAACTTGAAGGTAAGGCTTCACTCACTCATACTCAGAAGTGGCAAAAGTACTAGTCTGTACTTAAGTAGAAGTACAGATATTTTTGAAAAAAGACTGGTAAAAGTATAAGCACTGATTCAAATTGTGTACTTAAGGTAAAACAAAGTACAGATTCTGAAATGTACTTAGTTCATCACTGCCGTGGATATTTATATCTGTCAACTTGAATCCAACTATTGACTGCCACCGATGAATATAATAGTCAAGTACGTTTTTTAGGTATAGAAGAGGGTCTTGCCCAGCTTGTCTGTGAAATGCAGGTTTCTACACTACTGTAATAACTAACAGATACCTGTATATGGTAGAGTTGCATTCCTTTGGATTTGAGATCAGCACAGATTTTGAGCAGAAGATAAACATGAGGGGGTGAATCTCAGCTTGTCACGTCAATTACAAGGGAGATAAATGCTAATACGTTAAATGTCAGAAATAAATGCCGAACGCCGTGTAAAAAAGCTCTTAAGACATGTGGTGAGTCAGCCCCGCTCCAACGCTCGTTTCTAAGTTTTATATCTGTATCTTAATATTTTCCCATCAAAAGCCCCTTCTCAGTCTTATTTTTGTTGTTTTATAGTTTGAAGTGTCACAGAAGCAAAAAATATTAGTGTCAGTCACTGATCATGTTTCTTCATGTGACATGTTTATTTTCACAAAAAGCTAATTTTCTCTACTTTTTGGTCAGGAACCAGTCAAGTGTTTTGGGTGAAACCAACCCATGTTTTCCTGCTGATTAAAAGCAAGAAACTAACTTTTTTTCTGACGAAAGAAGAGTCTGCTTTTTCTTTTAGTTGGCTCAGTGCTTATATTGTCATAGAATACGTTGACACAATATTCTGTGTATTCAATATATTCAAAATGCTCTAAAATGGCTGGCATAATGGGGAACTCTGCTTTGAAAACTCTAGGAAGTGAATGAGATGAGTACAAAAGTAAAAATGAATTACATGCAATACCGGTTTTGATAACGTGGTGCAAGAATAAAACGTCTCTGCACACACAATAGTTTCCCCCTTTTACTAACTTGCATAATTCCAATACTGAGAAGAAACAAAATCATGTTAGATGATGCATGTTGTTGTTTGAGAGCTAGCTAACGTTGGATCATCGATCAAAACGTGTTCCAAACAACATGATATGCTGACAACATCAAGCAATTCTCTTAAACTATGGCTTTAATGGGGAATGTCTTGCTTTGTCAATTCAGTTGCGTCATTGTTGTTAAAGCTCCCTGGTTTATGTTCCTCCACAAGGCTCCACGACGCTGCTGTCCAAGATCTCAATTAATCAATCAAAATCTCAACCGCAGTTGACTATACCTCTCTATTTACATCCTTTTCATGTCGTGTCATCTGTGGAAGTTGACGAAAGTAGAAAGTATCGATAGCTGTATGCAAATGTAGGGAGTAAATGTAAAAACCTCAGAAAAAGAAATATTCAAATAAAGTATAGACACCTGAAAAAACTTTCATTATATGTATTTGGTTATTCCCCACCACAGCTCATACCTGTTCATACTAGGCTTTACACGATCGGGATTTTTGGGGCCGATCACCGATCAGCAAGTTTAAAAAAACGATCACAAGATGGAGGAATGTGTCTATTTAAATGACCTGTTCATTTACTGTATGTACTTCTGTACTTAATTGCTCAAAAAATTAATGTATCCACTTTTTGTGACATTTTTGTTTGTTGGTGTGCCGTGAGATTTTTCACTTGTAAAATATGTTCCTTGGCTCCATAAAGGTTGGAAATCACTGCTCTAGTCAGATCGTGTATTCTAATCAGTCAGGTAAAACCCACATTACATAACAGAAATAATGGGTGCTAACTTACTGTAATTAAATTACTTTATCCATCCATCCATCCATTTCCTGAGCCGCTTATCCTCACTAGGGTCGCGGGCGTGCTGGAGCCTATCCCAGCTGTCATCGGGCAGGAGGCGGGGTACACCCTGAACTGGTTGCCAGCCAATCGCAGGGCACATACAAACAGACAACCATTCGCACTCACAGTCACACCTACGGGCAATTTAGAGTCTCCAATTTATGCATGTTTTTGGGATGTGGGAGGAAACCGGAGTGCCCGGAGAAAACCCACGCAGGCACGGGGAGAACATGCAAACTCCACACAGTCGGGGCCGGGGATTGAACCCGGGTCCTCAGAACTGTGAGGCTGACGCTCTAACCAATCGGCCACCGTACCGCCTAAATTACTTTATTTTTAATTAAATTACTTCACCCACCCTGAAACTTTAGAGCATGAATCGCAAGAACGGCGGCATGTTTACATCCAACCGTTCATGCTACCGCTTGCTTGCTAGGTAGGCAAGCCTTAAACGAACGACCTCTCCTGTCCTGAGCACTGGTGACCACCAACACACGTTTTCCCCCATTTTGTCCTTATAATACAGTCGGCTCGCTCCACTCTTGTTGTCGTCGCCACGGTAACAAGTGTATCCGGTCGCATGTGAGTTGACGATAAAGCCCAATGATAATAAACGGGATGCGGTTGTATTGGAATAGATTTTAGATTGCAGATTTTAGATTGTAGATTTTATTGCAGTAATCTGACAGTGCAATCGTGAAAGAGCAAATTTGTCTTGTAGTCTGATCCAGGCGTTACATGTTGTTTGTCTCCAACGTGTTGCCTGTCCCACACGCTGACTTTTCTTTTTTTTAAATAACTTCATTGGCCGTCAGATATTTACTGGACTACGTCAAGACACGCGACAATGCTAAAAATAAACTAGCTTTTGGATTCAAATATACTGTGCACGCGGTGACGCGGAGTTCATGTCTTTTCCGGATCAGATCGGCGAATTATGACATTAAAGCCGATCAGCCGATCAGCATAAAATGCTAAATATCGGCCGATAGCGATCAGCCCGATCAAATCGGTGTAAAGTCTAGTTCATACTCAATGCACAGAATGTTATTATACATAATGTAAATAATCAGGAACTTCTACGCTTCTGAATATACATGTTCATGACTTGTTAGTATCCATGACTTAATCTTGCCATGCCGTATTTGTTCATGTTTTAACTGATGCTTCTGACAGCACAGAGTATGTATCCCCTGACAGACTTGCATGTAATTGAGTGTAAAATAAGGAGTATTTTTGTTTAAAATAACTGTCCTGTATGTTACTGTAATAATTAGAAAGATGTATGCAATATTCATGGAATTCTATACATTTTCTATAATTATGAAGCCATTTTTTGCATTGACATGAGGATTAGTTAAAATTAGCATTTTTAATCAGTAGCAGATGCCATCTCGCATTTACCACAAGGTCTTTACGTACATTTACATCAACAGTTGGCACATTATTAATCGCCCAGCCTGTATGTTTGTTAAATACACTGTCTAATTATGTTTTTGATTTAAATACAATGCGGTGCTTGTACAGTTTGCCATTGATCTATCAAATGGATCTCTTTCCTTACAGTGTCCCTCCCGGAGATTCCTCCTCCTGCAACCGCAACTTGCCAACCTCCTTCTGTCCCTCCCTCTCCTGCCTCCTCATCTCCTCCTCCCTCCCCTCTTCCTCCTCTGTCTCTGCCCTCGCCTCCTCCTCCACCAGAAGAACAGGAGAACTCCAAGCCCTCGAGTCCCATTGCCGCCAAATCCCAGACGCCACCGCCTCTCCTGACCGCTACCCTCCCTCCGCTTGCCACTTCTCCTCCTTCTCCTCCCCCCACTTCTTTGACCCCAACTCCTCCTGCACAAGCTTCTCCCCAAAAGGAGTCTCCGACACCCTCGCCCGAGTCCGCCGCCTCTCCCGAAGAAGAGCGACCATCTCCAAAGAACACCAACTTGCACCTGGCTCAGAAGCAGGAGGATGCGGCCATTGCGGGAGAGAGTGAGGAGGATGACAGCGAGAGCGGCGGCGAGGGCATCTTCAGAGAGAGGGATGAATTTGTGGTCCGTGTGGAGGACATTCGAACACTCAAGGTACGTGTGTCTGAATATACTAACGTGAACCTCCACCGATAACCTAATATAGGCAGTTAAACATTTTTATGGGCGGGTTGTCAATTACTCCATTTTTGGAGGTTTACTGTTTGGTGTTGTTTACAGTAGTAGTATAGTGGTACATGCTGCTACCTCTTGTGCAGATGGCACAGGTTTGATTCCCGACCCAAAAAAATGGGTGGGTTGAAAACTGTGCCACACATATATTGCAAGTGAGTCGCTCTGGCGACCCCTAATGGGACAAGCCAAACATTGTAGCAACAACAACTGTATTTGTGTTGTTTGTTTTATTGAATGTCATCTAAATATCTAAATCGTTGACAGGGGCGAACACAATTTTATTAACCGTGTCATGCTGATGTTTTTCTCGGAACAGTTGGCCTTGCAGACGGGCCGGGAGCCTCCACCCATCTGGAGGGTCCAGAAAGCCCTGCTGCAGAAGTTCAGTCCAGAGATCAAAGATGGACAGAGACAGTTCTGTGCCACAAGCAATGTGAGGTCACCTCAGGAAGCTGCACACTACTCAGCTTACTAACTTTATTTTAGGGTGGAAGCCCTTTGACTGATGTAAGATTTTCCTCTCTCAGTATCTTGGCTACTTTGGAGATGCCAAAAGACGTTACCAGCGCATCTATGTCAAGTTTTTGGAGAACGTTAATAAGAAGGACTACGTCAGAGTCTGTTCTCGAAGACCGTGGCGCAGGACTGCGCCTGTTCTCAGGTACACATCTTTGTCATCATGACAATTCAACCATTATTTATTGCAGGCTGAGGAAGTCAAATTGAAGGAATTACCAGAGGGGAGCAGAGGCGGGTACCATAACTTTGGGGTTTGACCAGCTTTTGCTGTAGAACTTTGCTTACAACGTCCATTTAATAACAAGCTTTTGTAGAATACAGATTGCTCATTATTGGGCATTTTAATTCAACTTTTCATTGCGTCACAGGCGCCAGTCCTTCCCCAGAATGGCTTCCCCTCCCGCAAGCCAAGCTCAACCAAAAGACGAGCGATTAACCCCGTCCAACCAGCGGGAGAAGGAGCAGAAGGAGAAATTGCGAACGACTCCACCGCCGGCAAAAGAACAACGGGAGAAAAAGGAGTCCTCAGCTGCGGTGGCCAAGGCCAAGGAGAAAGAGCGAGAGGCGGAGAAAGATCAGCGAGTGCAACCGGCTCAGGACAAAGCAGAGAAACGAGCCACCGAACGTGGGAGGGCCAAGGACGAGAGGAAAGCACTGGAAAGAAAGGAGAAACCCGAGCGCCCACCGAAGTCCAAACCTACCAAGGTAAAGGCAGAACCACCACCCAAGAAGAGGAAGAAGTGGCTGAAGGAAGCTCCCTCCTCTTCAGACTCGGATTCATCGGATGAAGCTGCTAGTGAGAATGAAAGTAAGATCTTTTAGTTTTACTGATTTACAAGGTTGACATATTGTATGTACATTTTGGCTGAAAATGAAAGGTACTCCTCCTGTACTTAGTGCCCGTGAAAGGCGGCGTGAACAACCGAGCAATGAGGGAAATGTTCCGAAGCTACGTGGAAATGCTCGTCAGCACAGCTCTGGATCCCGACATGATCCAAGCCTTGGAGGACACAGATGGTAAACTTTATTGTCATTACACGTCACAAGGCAACAAAATGCAGATTACATCTAACCGGAAGTGCGTCGGCAGTAATTAAAGTTTTTCTTTTTGGTTTAAAATGGCTGACTTGCGAATTGCTTACAAGATCTCTCGCTGTTTCATGGCCATAGGTAGAACGCGGGTTGGTTTTGTGCTTGTCGGTGCCGTAAATCATAGCTGGCTGGGATCAGCTGCGTTCTTTCTAGCTTGCTAGCTCTGGTCATCTGCCATGCTGTCCCATTCCCTCTTTCGTGCAGCCCCCTCCAGCAATGGCTCCTTTCTGGCAATATCCGTGCAGCTCCTCAGGCTCGGCAATCCATTGACTAATTCCACAGAGATCATCGTCTCGCTGTCCCCCCACTGCGGCCACCAAGGCCAACTGCGCGTATGTGCATAAAATATGCGCAGTAAGGCAAAATGGCGTCGGCCATAAACACAGGCTAAAAATCGTGAATTATTTTGTATTTTTTAAAGTAAATGTGGTGTGGCAGCTCTTCTCAGAGTAAAGTACTATGATATCTTTGACTCACTGATCACATATTCACTCCCACTCGAATAATTCCAGTCACCGCCGATTTGTGCAAACCCCTATTGTTTTTTAATAAGTATAACCCTATATCAAAACAAGCAATAATGACATAACTAAATGAAATGCAAAGCAATAAATCTTTTTTACTTCAATGGACATTATGAGTACTAATATTAGTCGTTCTTTGCAGAGGACAAGGAATGTATGCCTATGAGTTTTGTTATATCGTCTGTCTACCTGTGTTGCTCCATAGTTTGTGTTCAAATATCCATTCTGACACCGATGCTATACGTTATTCCAGGGTGTTCAAACTACAGCCTGGGGGTCATTTGCGGCCTGCCGTCTATTTTTTAGCGGCCCGTGGCATTGATTAAAATAAACAGTTGACATGGCCCGTGTCGTTTGCATGCTTTGAACTACCGCACTTACGTTCTAGTTTCTACACTGGGTGGCAATGCAGGAGAAGAGAAGAAGTTTGTTCTCATCTCTCACTTCTTTGTTTTCAACCAATCACGCATCATTCGGTAAGATGTGACGCCAAGGTCAGCTTAGTACAGCATACACTTGTTTTGGTTCTAAATGTGGAACCGTGATTTTGCTGTAGCTGAGTGCAGGTGTGTGTATATTTTAGTGGAAAACGGCCACTGGCCACCCCAAAATCCTGAATAATCATTCATATTTTGCTTTACTATCTAGCTGTAAGCTAAACTGACTTAAATTCACTGCCACCATCGAGTGCTTGTATCACAGATTTTTGGCAAAGCAAATTTGAAGTAGGATTGCACCTGTCATTAAAATGAATGCCAAATAAATTTGGTTGGTTAGTTTTTGTGCAATCCTACTCACTAACGAGCAAACAAAAATGGCAGTCCCAGTACTGCATAATCTCCTTGGCAGAGGCGCTGTTATATTTATTGACATACGAGACCAAAATAGAATCTGTTGAAAGAATGAGGAGCGAGAGAAGAGCCGCCACGGGTCAGCCTGTGTATTAAAGCGAGTGGCAGTTTGGTGTATGATGACTAATGATACCTTCTCTACCTTGATTGGCCGCCAGATGAGCTTTACCTCCCCCCCATGAGGAAGATCGACAGCATCCTCAGTGAACAGAAGCGGAGGTTGTTGAGGAGAGTCAGCATGAGCTCTCCGCATCAGGTAATCTGCTCTGAACTGTCCTTCAGGTCTCCTGTAACTGGATGTACTTTGACGGCATTGCTGCCAAATGTGTGTCAATCATACCCGTCTGTCAACGACTCATTAAATACACACACTCCCCATCTTACGAACGAGTTACGTTCCAGAAGGCTGTTCGTATCTCAAATTGTTTGTAGATTATTTAGCTAGTTTTCCATTGTCACTACATATTCCTTAGCGCCTGCTCTCTAGGTCTCCAGCATTTCTTGTTGAAAACTGAGTCAGTCCAGTCTCAGCAGTGTATGGTTCTTAATACTAAAACATTTTTAATAAACACTGTAATAGAGTGAACCCAAGCAAAATGTTCGTGCCTCATTTTTCTGAACGTGCTTGCTTCCTCCGATTATGGCGACCTTTATATATCATTTACATCAGTGGTTTTAAATATTTTTTACCCAAGGTAAATACATGCTTGAAATAAAACTGTTCTAAAGATTAAATGTAAATGTATTGTACTTAAAAGTTAAATAACATACAACTGAACTGTATTTAACAAATTTACTGCACTGGATTGGAAAAAAAAATTGAAGCCACTGTGAGATTATACACAATTTGAACATTTAATTCATTGATTGTTCACGAACCACGTTTTGAGATCACTGATCTATATCAATTACAATCTACATATTCTCTTTAAGAGGAAATGCCTCGGCTATCATTTTCGTCTCAAACTTGGATGGAACTGGTACATGGAAGCGTTCGTATGTTTGAATCGACGTAAGTTGAATGTTCATAACAAGGGGAGCGTCTGTACATCTGTGTAATTAAAATGACGATTTGTATGATGTCCAGTGTGTCACAGCTCCTAATGTTTTGCTGCATCCTCTTCCTCAGGAGGTTGTGCATGCATACCCCCAGATCATCGTGGACCCCTTGGACTCGGGAGTGGTGAGGGTGCGGCTCAGCGGAGACGCCTACAACCGAAAGACCCTCAACAGAGTCAAGAAAACCCTGCCTAAACCACAGGTGTGCTGCTAATATTTTAAGTTTGGGTACCTTGAAACCGGAAGGCCGAAAACTGAAACACTGAAAGAAATTAGATCAAATTAAAAACCTACAAAAAAAGAAAAAATCCTCGGCTGGATCATTTTCTGCACTTTGCAAAATTTGTTACAGCGTGAGCTCTCTGGTTCCAACTGAGCGATGCGCACGCTATCACAGCCGCTGGCGAGGCAGTCCTCAGTGCCCAGGCAGCCTTCTCGCCCCGGGCCAAAGGCCGGCCGCCGCGGCGGGGGAATTTTGTGCTCCCCGCCCACCTTCGCTCAGTTCAGCGGGTCGGCGGCACATGCGTGGCCACCCAAGGTACACCCTGAGCGGCCACGGCGGCGTGAGGCACCGCTAACTCTGATCAGCCCCCGCCTCTATTCCTCCAATATCCAATCTTAACCCTGAGCTCTAATGCAGTGCCCTGCGGCTGCCCAGCCACGACAGAGACCGGGATTTCGCACTGCTTAGCCCGCCCAGAGTGCTTGCTTTAAAGGTTTTTTTTACCTGCCTCATCACAACACCCTGTTTCGGCCGCGTGTTTCGGTGACAAAAGTCTTTGGCCAAAAACTGAAAATGCACTTTTTGGGCCATTTTCGCCCGAAAACAGTTGGTGACAGAAGTTTTGGTGCGTCGCTAACAGTCATTATTATCCTTCTCCCTCTTTTGCAAAGGGAGCAAAAGTAAGTAGGTGTAGTAAGTAAGTAAGTGACGTGCTGTATTTATCAGTAATCTGTCAGCTTTTGCTGTTCTATTGAATTGGTTAAAACAGTGATTCTCAAAGTGCTGCTCAGTCTTTTCAAACTTTTAAATGCAATATACTTTCATTTAATCTTTAAGAACTTTGTTTGTAAACATTTGAGGTACAGCTTTGAACTTTTAACTAATACATTTTGAATATTTGAAGTACATTTTTTTTTTTTAAAGTTTCCTATATTTAAGCACCAAGCTAATGTTCATACTGCATAACATTACAGTGACTCACAATAATGTTAAATATACTGTTTAGGAATAAAACCTCTACTTGGTGTAAAAAGTTTCAAATATGCTCTTTTTCTCCAGGACCTTAAGCTGACATCTGACTCATATCGAATCTACAGTCTGTACCACTCCCTGCATCACTACAAATACCACACGTTCTTACAGTGCAAGAAAGAGGTAAGCTCGGCCACCTCTCATGTCGCAGAGCTAACATGCAGCCGTGCTCGAGTCTCAGGAGCTGTGTTTCCGTCCCACCTTTCGCAGACTAACACGATCGAGCAGGCGGCAGAGGACCCGGGCCAGGAGGAAGTGGTGCAGCAGTGCATGGCCAACCAGAGCTGGCTGGACACGCTCTTCGGCTCCTTCATCGAGCTGCTCACGCTCAGCACCAAAGCCTGAGAGGGATGAGATTAATTAAAGTCGGAGGATATGAAAAAGAAAAAAATAATGAACTTGATGGATCCCACTGTACAGACCCCCTTCCCCCCAACCCATCAATTTTTCTCAAATCTCAAAGATCTGAGGATGTATTTTCAAAGCCCTTGATGAACTCGAGGGAGGCTCAGAAACAATGGCCTCCTTTTTTTTTTTCCTTCTTTTTCTTGAACAATGACTAAAGAAATGCGTTTCATTGTGAGGAGTGGGACCCAACCAGATTAGGGGTCACTTGCGGTTCAAGAGGAATTTGACCACCCGTGAAATGGGAACGCAAGGTCGGAAAGCGAGGAGCAACGCCAAGCCCGCAGAGGAGCCACTAACATCTCGTTAACTGTGCGTCATTAAGACAATAGCTCGAAGAGAAACTATTACTGCTTAGTTTTTACATAAATTATTTTTTTGAAAAGACTAACATCAGCTGTTGGCTTTGGGAAAGACTGAAAGAGGGTGAGAATGCTTTTTAAACTGCGTGTGGAGTGTGCCGTGAGCAGCGTAAACATGGACTCGAACCATTAGATGTGTGTGTCTCTCTCTCATTCTGTGCTACGTGAAGGGCAGCACGACTCAGCCGTGTGATAATATATAAACATTTTTATTATTTATATGAGGAGGTTTTTAACTTAACAAGCGCTGGATTGCTGCCCTAACATTTTAAATACTTTATATTGTCCACACCTTCAGTATACAATCGTGACCCACATATCCAAGCTGTCTTCCCCTCAACACTTAAGAACAGACATTAAGACAGACATAATGTATCAAATACAGTGGGTGTAAAATAATAATTTAAAAAAAAAAGGAGAGAAAAAAGTGTGGGGAGTGTATTTGAAACTTTACATTGTTGTGCTTCAGTTCAGTCATCATTCATGCAGATGCAAAGAAAAAGAAGTAAACTGTCCATTTCCCGTGTGGGAAGAAGGAGTATAAATAGGTAATATTTAAAAAGGAAATAGTCATGTCATTTTTATCATTTTGATGTATGTGCATACTTATTTTGAAAACAATCTAATTTTCCATTTAAAAAAAAGGAAAAAAAGGCGTGTAAATATTGTACAGTTCTTGATGATATTCTTTGTCATTCTGTACATTAACTCTCCTGTATTTGAGAAACAAATAAAACCTGCAAAGATCAAACCGTTTAGTTTCTCTATGATTCTCTAGATAGAATCCTTAACATGGAATTTTACGAAACTCATTACTCCAGTATAAAAGTGCTCAAGTCACCACTCGTGTAGAAATCCAGCTGTGTGCTGGAGGGCTCGGCTGACTAGGAATTGGAAACTCCTGACGACGTTTGAAAAACGAAACTGAAACCTCCAGGTTTCTTGTGAAAGCACACGCACGCCTCCGCTATTTAATCGTCAGCAGCTCAAGCTGGCACTTGGAGAACGACGGCACCTGAACACACCGCCATCCGAAGGTCGACCACTTTTCCAGGTAAAACATTCCGTATTCAATGTATATATTTCTAATTATTTGCTGCCTTCTGCGTTTGTGTTTTTTTTTTAGTTCATATATTGAGTCGCACACAAGCTAGCATATTCGAGTATCTGCGTTTGTTTCCGCGATAGGTTTTTGAATACAGTTCGGTATCTTGTTCTAAATGAAAAAGAGGTGTGGGGGGGGGGAAGTGTCCCACTACGCGGTTTCCAGCCCCTGTAGTCTATCTTGTAGCTTAGAAATGTGTAATTACAGTTCCTGTGTGTTAGTTTGGTTATAAATTTAAGTTACCTAGAGTTTGAAGATGCTACATTTGTCAACTTCAAGCTGTACCATACAAATTGGTCAGTGTATTCTTTGTTGGATTTAAAATTCATTTTAGCGGACTATTGCAATATTAGTCGTTCGAACTGCTCTAAGTGCTAGAGGACTCTGCATCTTTTTGCACAATTGTTTTTTGTCAATGTCTTTATGTCCCCAAAGTGTTCTGTAAATTGACTGTTTGTTGTACTAGAGCGGCTCCAACTACCGGAGACAAATTCCTTGTGTGTTTTGGACATACTTGGCAAATAAAGATGATTCTGATTCTGATTCTGATGATACAATGCCGCCCTCTACTGGTCAGGAATGTGTAGTGTTGCAAAGTGAAGTCGATAGATCGATTGGGCATGTGGGTGTATGGTAAGTAATATAATCAAACACGAGACAAGCCTACTTGAACTTCTGAACTTTACCGGGGGTTAATCAGAGGTTAATTTGAACGTTTGAATGTGATTAGTTCACATTAGTTCACTATAACCACAGCCATGCCCTAAAATATAATATAAGCAGGTGTGCAACCACATTATCTCAGTTGTTTACTTTTACTTCCCACTCTCTGAGAGACTTAAAAAAAAAAAAAAAATTGTGTTGGACAAGTTACATTTCATTTTAGTGGGGTAAAAAGTTTTGAAATTATTTATCTTGGTCTCATTTTTTTCAAATAACAAAAAGCTGGCACTGGAACAGAGGTTTGTAGACTTTTTACATCTACTGTATATAAATAGAGCTGTTCAATGTTAGATATTATTGAATTTATGGCAAAGAGGATTCAAATATATATTTAAAAAAAACATTGTGTCAGTTGTAATGCAAGCTGTTGAAACATCACAAAAAGTGGTGTGGATGCCGTCTAGGTTTCATTTAAAATGTTGTTTTCCTGCTCCTTTAGAGATGGCTCATTCCAAACCTCTGATCATCCAGTGGCTTCGGGCTCAGATTGACAGCGGCACGTATCCTGGTGTCCACTGGACCAACAAGCAGGAAACGGAATTTTGCATCCCTTGGAAACACGCCTTAAGACAAGACTCTTCGGATACCGACATTCTCATCTTCAAGGTACATTTAATCATCTGTCTGTCTGTCTATCTATCTATATATCTATCTATCTAGCTATCTATCTACAGTATGTACATATGTACATGTACCTATCACTCTATCTATCGTTGAAGGAAAAAAAATATCATTTATATCCTTTACAATAAATACATTTATAAAGAACGTGAAGAAGACTCCGTTTTTTTTTTTTTTTTTTGCTTTATTGGGCCACAAAAAATTAAATGGCGACCTGGATCTCGAGTTTGCCTGTTGAATATCTATATATGTGTGTTTATATAAATTTTTATGAAATCTGTGTAATGATTGTGTATTGAAGAGTATATGTATGTACTACATAGTGCAGGGGTGGTCAAAACCTTGGAGCTCAAAGGCCACATTTGATTTGTAGATAAGGTAAAAAAAGTGACAAATACTTTATTTAAAATATTAATATTAAGATAGAAATATATAATAATGTATTTTTATTCAATAAAATATATCAATATATCTTTAAATACATGTCATTTAAAGTCAGTCATTGTCATTTTTAATTTAAATATTTTATAATTTAGTTATAATTAATTTGCCAATCATTTAATACAAATAAAATAAATTACAAATGTTAAATGTTTATGTAAGTGTTCATCTTCTAAATATGATTTGTATTAAATCAATAATAATAATAATTCAAATTTACATTTGTAGTCATCAGCAAAAGAACACCATACGTACAATGAAGCATGGTGGTGACAGCGTCATGCTTTAGAGAAGTTTTTATTTAGTTGAAACTGGGGCCGTAGACAAGGTGGAGGGAATTCTGAACAGTTCCAAATGGCAGCATTAGCACAAAGCGACAAGCCCCAGAAAATGTTAGGAAAAGTCTAACAGAGCAGTTGAACTTTATTTGGGGTATTTGTTGACTTCCATTTAACATGTGTTTGAATGTTACTGGTTAATTCTGAACACAGCAGCATCCCGAACAGTCGTTTCTGTGTATTGAGGCTATTTGCGCGTGTCTGTTTCTGTGCCGTAGGCCTGGGCAAAGGTGAGCGGCAACGGCCGCATCCATGGAGAGCCCTCGGTGTGGAAGAGGAACTTCCGATGTGCGCTGCGGGCCAAAAAGTTCAAAATGATCGCAGACAACAAGAACGACACAGCAAACCCTCACAAAGTGTTCCGCTGGCCAGATGAGTCAACTTTAGGAGGTGAGCCACAATCATTTTATTAAATCACCACACGTCAGAGACACTATTCCCGATGGATGAAATTCCCAAAGTTACCCCCAGTTATCTTGATGCATCGCATGTTTTTTTCCCCCAACACTAAAAATACGAAGAAATACTGCAAAATTATTTAGATAGTCGTATTCATCATTAATTTCAGACAGGAGGGAGGCTGTAGTCATGAATATTTCTTATGCTTATATTTCTCTTTTAAAATTATTTTTTTTTTTTAGACAACTCCTCTGCTGGACGGCGGAGCGAACACGAGCCTGATTGCTACGACGGTTCTCCCATACAAGAAGTACGTATCTGTGTTGTGTGTTTCCCTTATCGAAAGACATCCAAACATTAATGATGTGCATGTTTGCCTTTTAGAGCCACGTCATCCCGTTCACGGATGAGTTCCTCTATTGTCCTATCGAAGGTGAACGTCACTAATCATACGTAATATGAGAGGAGAGTTTTGCTTCCTTGTTCTCAACTAAAATGTACTGACAGAATCCACCCCCAAGGAGGACATTCTGCAGATGTGTCTCAAGCAACTCAACATTGAGCCTCAAGCAGGTATCTGAAATTCAGTCCATCAACCCCATCCACCCATTTTTTTTTTTTTTTAGTTTTTTTTTAAATATATGTGGGTGTTGTTTTGGGGTGATTGTGAGAGTTTTTGAGTGAGTATTTTTTGGGTGTATGTGAAAAGTTTTATTTTAGCAGAGTGAGAGATGTTTTTTTTCAGAGTGAGAGATGTTTTGTTGCGAGTAAGAGTTTTTGTAGATGGGAGATATTTTGTTGTTGTTCCTTTTACGTGGGGTTTTGGTGTGCGTGTGTGTGTGTGTGTGTGTGTGCGTGCGTGCGCGTTTTTTGGTGAATGTAAGAGCTTTTCTGATGAGTGTGAGAGGTTTTTTGTGTGTGAGTTTTCGGGTGCTAGTTAGTTTTGGTTGTTTTTTGTTGTGTGAGCTTTTTGTGTGAGAGGTTTTGTGATTGTGAGATGTTTTTGTTGTTGTTGAATGGTAGGTTTTATGGTGTGTGTGAGAGGTCTGTTTTTTTTTTTTTGGTGAGCGTAAGAGGGTTTTTGGTGCACATGAGTTTTTTGGTGTGAGTGAATTTTATTGGTGTATGTAAGAGGTTTATTTTTATTTTTATTTTTTTTAGGTGTACGATGTTAGCTTTGGTCTTTTTCTCACCTTGCACTGCAAACTTGCTCAATTCCTCCCAACTTTTCCCCCACAGAGGAAGCAGCAGCCTTTGCGCTCCCTCCCGAGCAACAGGAGCCGCAGCACCAGCTCGTGATAGGCGGTCGCGCGTTGCCGTGGCAACAGCCGTGTCCAGTCGCGGTGGAGGGTGCAGTCGGCGAAACCGGGTCGCCTGGGCAACCGGCGCATCCAATGGCGGGAGCTGTGGGTAGGGCGTGCGGGGGCCAATTAGCGAAGCAGTTTTTAGACAACGTTAACAAGACCAAGGATGGAGATCATTTCAGTAAGTAAAATAAAATTGACCGCCCCCCGACTGAATATCTATGATTACGTAAATTGATTGTACATACACTATATGTATAACATTATTGCAGTGTCCAGAAGCATTTATTTTTCACACAGTGGAGAGTTGTTACATCAATAAACAGTGAACTATATCACCAAATATATTTTTATGACAATGATAAATTGAATCACTGAGACTTTATTCTTGCATGTTCAGAGACCCAATTTAGGATCACTGTGTACTACAGAGGGGAGAATGTGTTTGAGCAGCTGGTTGCCAATGAAGCTGGATTCCGCTTAGTTTACAGGTAACCTCAAAATAAAGCTGTTGTATAGTGGAGTTTTTATATTGAAAATAATTGGTGGGACAAGCAGTGATTCCCAACTACTGTGCCTATTGAAATGATCCAATTTCACGATTGGTCCAATTATTTCTTTACAACAAGTTTTGCTAATTTACCAATAGCAGTATTTACTTTGCAGCCCGTCAGTTGATGTGCAGTTCTCAATCGCTTGGTGTACAGCCAAGATTCTGTAATCCTTTCGCGATAGTCCAATTCAGTCACATTTAGCCGCATTGCTCGG
Organism: Phycodurus eques; assembly: GCF_024500275.1. Classification (NCBI taxonomy): domain Eukaryota; kingdom Metazoa; phylum Chordata; class Actinopteri; order Syngnathiformes; family Syngnathidae; genus Phycodurus; species Phycodurus eques. The sequence continues at coordinate 6,068,967 of NC_084543.1, read as the reverse complement.
TGTGCGGCGGCCCTGAACAACATTTCAAAACACTAAATCAGTCCACATAGTCACAACTACAAAATGTATTTGACTGTATTAGTACAGTAGTATAATTTATGCACTTCCAAATACAGGAAAACCCTGCATATTCGTGATTCCTCCATTTGCTGGAAAACTATTTTCTGTTAAAACTGGTTTTAATGGCAGTTGAAATGTGTCAACACAGTATGTGTGACATGTAAAAGACACTGGATTTAATAAATATCACTAAGAATAACATTTCATGTCAAAAACTGTAAGCCAGCCAAAATGGGAGAATGAGCAAAATGTACAAAAATGCTCCCTGCTCTCACCTTCAGGCCCGAACAGGTGGAGACGCAGGTGGACCAGGAATCGGGCCTGTCTCTGGTCTCCCTGCCAAGACCCTTCACCAAGGATCAAACCCAAGGCAAGCTGACCCAGCGCATCCTGGACAATCTGGGCGAGGGCTTGGAGGTGGCCGTGTCGGGTGACGTCATTTACGGCCAGAGACGAGGCGAAATCAAAGCTTTCTGGAGCTTCTCCAAGTTCGACCAGAGCGGACGGCCCCAGGAAATCTCCAAACTGCAGCCGCATCCGCTTTACCCGTTCAAGGACTTTATCCAAGGTAGGATTGTTTTTTTTCCTCACAACGTGTGTGGTGTTTACTTGCCCTTGGTTTGTGCTGTCTTTTACAGGGATACTAGACTTTATAGAACTTGATAGCAAAGAGTGTGGTCCTTGCTCCCTCGTCCTTTGCCTGGGGGAGAAGTGGCCTGACCCAGGCAACAGGCCTTGGACCAAGAAACTCATCATTGTGGAGGTGAGGTCGACTGTTACATTTACTGGCACTTTTATTTACTAGTCGTGTTTTTTTTCTGTGGAATCTATCCTCAACTATTTGCTGGAAAACTCTCCGCATTTTTGTGCTCTTTCTGAAACGCCCTAAGAGGCTGCCAAAGCCCTGTCCAAATGGGAATTGGTGTCAAGGAAGTATGTTGAAGTGACACACCTTGACTGAGTGACAAGCTTTATTTGTCGGGAAAAGGTTTAGCCTGGGTTGTTAGTGGAAATTACAGAGAGTCTTCACCGCATGTGCATGAACATTTCCACTTCCGCTGCAGTTTTTTGAAAACAATGCCTCTGTATGCTATTTATTTTTTTAGGGCAATATCCTTAGCCTAATAATAAAATTACCGAAGTCATTTGAACTTACTGTCACATTATCAATAAAACATTCATTCATCTTCCGTTCCGCTTAACCTCACTAGGGTCGCGGGTGTGCTGGAGCCTATCCCAGCTATCTTCGGGCGAGAGGCAGGGTACACACCCTGAACTGGTCGCCACCCAATCGCAGGGCACATATAAACATACAACCATCCGCACTCACATTCACACCTACGGGCAATTTAGACTCTTCAATCAACCTACCACGCGTGTTTTTGGGATGTGGGAGGAAACCGGAGTGCCCGGAGAAAACCCACGCAGCCACGGGGAGAACATGCAAACTCCACACAGGCGGGGCTGGGATTTGAACCCCGGTCCTCAGAACTGTGAGGCAGATGTGCTTACCAGTCGTCCACCGTGGCAGCTCAATAAAACATCCATCCATCCATCCATTCATTTCCTGAGCCACTTCTCCTCACAGGTGTCGCGGGAGTGCTGGAGCCTATCCCAGCTATCTTCGGGCAGGAGGCGGGGTACACCCTGAACTGGTTGTCAGCCAATCGCAGGGCACACATAAACAAACAACCATTCGCGCTCACATTCACACCTACGGGCAATTTAGAGTCTCCAATTAATGCATGTTTTTGGGATGTGTGGTGATATTGATATACTGGTAATTGTGCAAATGATGCAGAGTCCTCAAGCAATTTAAAGTGACTAATAGTGTGGTGATCTAGTACAATGACAATAGTGCATGCATCTGTATGTATACGTTTGTGATCAAATATCAGTTGTTTAAAGGGCGTTTTCATGTTTGGTTCTTCCTTTCCTTCAGGTTGTACTCACGTCTCTGGAACTCTTGAAGAACATAGCAACGGAGGGCGGTGCTTCCTCCCTGAAGTCCGTCGACCTGCAAATGTCGCTGGAAGAGATGATCATAGGCTGATGCTGCACTTTGCTTTTATACTCGCTATATGCTTTCTGTGCAATTTTTTTTTTTTTACATCGGTGCTTCATTTTGTTAATTTTCTTACCTTTACTCGTGCTTCTGATAATAATTGCTTGGTGTGCAACGCAATGAAGACTGCCACTCATCCTATTCTCATCATTTGTTTAATCACTATAACCACGTCACATTTCAGACTTCATAAAATGATGAATGACTTTCAATGCACAAAAATAACTCACTAATTAGATGACACTTTATAATAAGGTGCGACGACGCACTTAAAACCACAAAGTAGCAAGCTGTGCTTTAGTGTCAGCTGGAATTTTCATTCAACAAAAGGTGGCGAATACCAGAATGTCATCGGTGCATCCTTCTCTATGCAGCGGTCTGTGGAAACATGTTGGCTAACCATCTTCTGAATCAACGGACCAAAAAAAAACAACCAAAAAAAACATATTTACAAGGGAAGCTGCTACTTTCCATTCTTGAAGTCGAATGGGCCAATACTTTTGCTCCAGTGGTGCAATGATTCCCATCCACTTGTAATATATGACACATCCAATTATACATAATTAGTCAGAAAATGATTATTTATTTACTACAAATAATGTATTGTTGCTTAGCTATATATGCCAGCAGTGCAGTGACAGGCAGAACAATTGAATGTTCTTCCATGAGATGTTAGAAGGGACAATTAACCAGGATACAAGAGAATATAGCTTTGTATTCAACTACATAGGGCCAGATTTCACACAGAGTAAGTACATTTGTGAGTCAATTGAGATGAGATCATGATTTCAGTATACTGCATATACTTTTTTTGTGACATTTTTGTTTGGTGGTATGAGAGTTTTACAATGCAAAATATGGTCCTTCGCGCAATAAATATGGGAAAAGACTGTATTGTGTATGCAGGCTTGTCCAAAAACTGTCCATTAAATAACAAAGAGTTGTTCTGAAGGAGAGGGAAAACGACAAAAAAATTAATATCCATGTGACTACATTTCTAGGTTGTCAGCCCACCTATAATAAATATTTAAGCAATAAAACTCTTTAAAACACAGGTTCTCAAATGTTTTGGAACCAGGGACCCCTCAAAAAGGAAAACAATGTTACAATAACATTAATATTTTTGTAGGGAGGAAAAGTTGTAATGTTATGAGAATTATTATTTGTTAAAGGGACATTTTTTTACGAGAATAAAGACATTTTGTTGGGCTTAAAAATCACAATCTTACAAGAATAAAGTCATATTTTCCAACCTAAAGTCATGATCTAAAATTTTAACGAGCTAAAAAAACTCATTTTTAACAAGTGAATTTCAAAAATACCACTTTAATCTCGTAACATTATGCCTTCTATTCTGAAAACGATACTTGTGTAAAAAATGTTTTATATATTCATGGGAAAATACACTTTTGGCGTAAAAAAATAAATTAAAAAAATGAATTGATACATTTGATAATAAGCCTTTAGTCCATCACACTCCCCAATTTCTTTCATGCAGGGATGTAAGATTTATGATATGATACGTCTCCTTTATTGGAGCTTTTAACTGGCCAAATCTAAGGGAGGGAGGAGTATTTGGTTATGTTTATTTCATTAGTGTGCCGGTCCCCATATGTAGTCACGCACTTTTAAAATTCATACTTAATCATAATTCATTTAAAATTAATTTGCGCACCCCCAAGTTACGGCTCGTGGACCCCTGGGGGTACCCAGGCCCGACTTTGAGAACCACTGCATTAAAAGGATATTTGCGAGAAAAAAAATGTAAATCATTGAATCTTCTCGAGTTCATCTGTGTCATTGTCTGACGCCGACTCTTCTGTGAGGCTGTTCTCCCGCAGTCCTGCCATCGGGACCAGCTTCCCGTCTGCGTCCACTCCCATTGGCTGAATAATATTATCCCTGCAGTCATTTTCAGATGATTTAACAATATGTACACACATGGTTGTAATGGCATTTAGTCATTCCTATCCCCCTGGCATGAATAATAAAAAATGTGAGCAATTACCACCCCCTAAAATTTTTTCTTACTGCTTATATTACCAGTTAAACCGTAAATATACCTCAAACTTTGATCCCCACACACTTATAATTTCAAATTCCTATTAAAACTTGAAAATATAAAGGGCAGTCAAAAAAGTAAACAGCCCAAAATTATTTAACCTACTAAAAACATATTTTTTTTCCAGAATGTTTATGGTTTGGAGTTTAAATACTTGTTTGAAGGTTTATTTATTTGTTTAAGCCTGTCCTCCTCCGATCAGCCATTTCAGAAATGATGCCGTTGTTGGATGCCCAAATGATCAGGGAATTACTGTACTGCATGCAGACCTGGACAGCTTGTTGAAGATCCTGATGAGCCTCTTGGCCTCCTTCTCCTTCTCCTCCTCAGTCATGCCCTCCATGGGGTCCGGCTGTTCCGCTTCCAGTCGCCCCGTCACCGGGTTGACTCGGTCTTTAACTTGACGGTATTCCTCGGTATCCGAGTCCGAGTCGCTGGAGTAGGTGGTCTCGCTGCAGGAGGTTCTGGACGTCGGGCCGCCCAAAAGGCCCCTTGTGGCCAAGAGACCCGCGGCATTGCCATAGCCCGTATATTTGACAAAACGCCGGACTGAGAGGGAAAAGTTACATACAGTCATTCTGCAACAATATTATTTACTTGTATTATATATATATATATATATATATATATATATATATATATATAAACACTGCCACATTTATCCACAGATTCAAAGCATTCAAACATACACATATTCACAAACTGCAGGACATTCAGGCTTCAAATTTTCCCAGTTTTCCTACAACTGCACATTTTCCACAAGAAACAAAAAAAAACATTCAAGTGAATAAGAGAGCTACCATTCCCATTCCAACCTCAAACTGTTCAGCTCATTTTGGATAATTTGGGTACTACGTATTTTATACATTTCAAAATTACCAATTTCCCCAGAATTACCAAATGTCCATTCAACTATTTATCACATTCCCCAAATTCCAACATTTTTCAGTATTCCACAATTTCCATGACTAAATTCCTCAATTCATAGTCATTTTATAAATGTAGCACAAACATTTAAATACTCCTTATTTCAGTCTCACATTCAACATTTCTTTCATTTGAATTAATTCCCCAGCATTTGAGCACAGCGTCAGCTCTTAAACATCCACAAGCAATTTCTGCAGAAATGTAACTTTCTACTTTCAATACCATGTGGACCAATTTGTTATCCAGATAAAATGGCAGCAGTTTTACCATTTTCCTTGCAGAGGACAAAAATGAGGTCAGCAGCACAGTGTTTGAGGTCCGTGTCCAGGTGAGTCATGAGACGGATCAGGCGACTCTTCACGGTGCAGCCTTCCTCCGGCCTTTGGGAAACGTCTCGCAGAGGAGGCAGGACCTGCGGAGGTTGAGTTTGTTCATCGAAGTATTTGTGTCTTGGTTACTGTTTCCATGATTTTGTCCGGTTTATTACATATTTTCTGATGTAGTGGCGTGTTTGTTTGTGGGCTCGGCAGCTCTCTGTCAGCAGATTGAGGATTGGCGTCAGTTTCTCTTTGACTTTATCCCCCTGGGAAAAAGAAAAGCACTGTCATGTTACCGGCCAAATGCATTGCAAAAAAACGTGCTGTAAAAAGACAAGGGGAAAAAAATCCTGTAATGAAATTAGGAATAAATTACTTTATTTAAAGAACTTGTAAAGTGATAGTCGCTGGCGTGGCCGATTTAGAGCGCCTCGTTGTTGGCCATGAGTGCATGTGCATCACGTAGAGAAAGATGGAAGAGCGAGGGGAAAACAAGGTCTGACGTGATAGTCAACGTATGGACAGTGGCTCGTCGCTGCAGCATGTGACGACCCGGTGGGATATCGTCCAGTGGATATATTTTCGCGGCTTATACATTTTAGGAGGTGTCGGCTTAGGAAAGATGCTAGACAAAGTAGCATTCAAGCAATCTCATAGGACTCAGTATTCAGACTACTATTAACAGGCTACCGATTCCAGGCGTCTCTCCATGAACAGCAGCAGGGTGTGGACACAGTCCATGTTGACGCCATGGCACTGCTCCGAGTCAGGCTCCAGCGGCACCATCAGGAGAACGTCAAGACACTGGAGAGGCAGCGCCGACAAAAGGTTGACTGTGTGACTGCCCAGCAAAAACAAACAAACAAACAAAAAAAAGATTTTGGACTTTGGATAAAAGTACTCCACAGTGTAAAATAATTACATGAACATAGCAGGGGTGGGCAAACCTTTGTACTGAAAGGCCACATTTTTAAAATGGAGGATTATTTAATAATATAAATTAAACATGATGAATGTATATGGAAAATTGGTTATTTTACTAAAATAAAAATAATATATAATCCTGTACATATTTTTGAAATTGACAGCTGGGGCAGGTTTTTTATAGTTGAGGAGAAAATAAATTAAAATGTGGCCATAAACTATGTAAAATAGTTTATTTTAAATAATAAATTAGACAAATACTGCATTTATATTTTATACATATTTATTTTATATGTATAAATATTATTAACAAACTAGTATTATTTATAAATAATTAACCAATTATTTAATGAAATAAATATAAAATGATAAACATATGTAAAATATTTGTATTCTTTATTTAGCTTTTTTACACTGAATCAATACACCAATTATTTAATGACATGAATACAAATGAATGAAATTAATTGATCATTTTCATTTTTATTTGTATTATTTTTAGTTAATGAAATTATAATTCACCAATTGTTGAAATTAAATAAGATAAAAAACAAATGCAACAAAAATTATTATTCATGCAAGTGAATTAACCAACTATTTAATGATAATTATTATTAATTATTTAATGGGATAAATTAACCCAAAATTAAAGAAAATGAATGGATACATTTTAATTCACAGATTTTAAGATAAAAAAAATTGGAAGAAAAAGCTAAATGAATGCAACAAACAGGACCCTAACAATAAAAATGCTCGGTGGTCTCACCCTTGCAGTTCATCAGTATCCTCAGGCATCACGCACTTCCGCATCATGCAGAGACGCAGGATTGCGACTAGGTGGCGGTAAAGAGCTGCATCAGCCTGAAGAGTACGTCAACACACTCATGAGTTTATTGTTAGCAACACTGGTGAGAAGTAGAAAACTACAAATACTTTGTTGCTGTACTTCGGTAGATTTTTCAGGCATCTGTACTTAATTTGAGTATTTAATTTTTCTGACGACGTTTTACTTTTACACCCTACATTTGAAATCATACATACACTTTCTCGTCCCTTTGTCAAAATAGGCTTGTTATTATTTAACCACACATTTGAGTGCACATTAAGTCAAAACTCAAAGAATGCATTTGACACATAAAACACATGTAAGGACTGCAGCTCGCGATCCAATCTACACTGAGTGCAAAAACATAGCGACGATAAACAGTCCATGACTCCCCGACCATCTTCCCACCTGCACTTACCTCCATTGGCGCCTGCCTGTGGGACCTGTGCGTGATGTTGAAAAGGATTTTGAGGATCTCGATGATGCGCTGAGAGGCCTCCAGAGAAATGGGCGGCGCCGCCGGGTCCAGCACGCACTCGTACTGCTCCTTCCACTGAACCTCCAGGCAGCGCTCCAGGGCGGTTGAGAGGATGGAGACGCCTCCCTCCTGAAAAATATTTTATTAAAATAAAGATCTAAATCAAGAGATAGCTATAAGTAGAACAAGTAGGACACATTCTGCAGTAACACAGCCACTGTAACAATATGCAGTTTGAACATTATCACTGTGCTTGAATATAGGGGAAAAAAATGATGATTCAATTCAAATGTATTGCACATTCAAGTTAAAAATAAGAACAATACCTAATTAAATGTTTGAAAACAAACAGTCCTAAAAGATTAAATCCAAATGTAATGTATTTAAAAGTTAAATACAACTAAACTATATTTACACGTGTACTGTCCTAGATTAATAAAAAAAAACTTAAATTAAGACACTGTAACATTATGCAGCATTTGAACATTCAATTCAGTAATCCTCACGTAGCACTACAGGGAGCTCACTTACTGCACTTTGGAAATTACTGTTTTAGAGCATTGGTGGCCACAAACGGTTCTTTAATCCAGCCCACCAATATATATATATTTTTAGATTTTAAATATCAAGTCCTGTAACATTTGTTGCATTATCATTATTTGGCCTTTTCTCGTGAAATAATTGGGGAATTGATTAATTTTTTTTCACGTATACATTTTACATGTGTGCCATGGGAGTGATTGGTGAGGGTGCACCCTGCCTTCTCGCACAAATTCAGCTGGGATGGACTGACCCTAATGACGATAAGTAGTATAGAAAATGGATAGGTGGATGTATTTTACCATTTATTTTCAACTTCTTTTTAACCCCATGACCCAGGCAATCTGTCGGTTTTAAAACATAGCCTTTGCGAACAAAAGTTTGCCCAGCCCCGTTTTATAGCATTGAACAAGCGTCAGTCACCTGCTGAAGCTGAGTGCTAAGCTCAGGTCGCAGCGCAGTGACTAGGAAAGTGAGTCGTAATTCGTAGAACTGAACACTAGAGAGAGCCGAGCAACTGAAACTGGAGGAAAGACGCTCTCGGAGGCCGCCTATGAGCCTGGAACAAAGAAGAGATCAAGAGAGGAGCTGTGTGGAGCACATCCTTGACTTATAAATATAAGTCATCATGAAGAAAGAATCCCACCTGAGAGCGCTGAACCTCTCCTGCGCCCAGGTGCTGTTGTACACCACGTTACACAACACCTTTAAAGCCTCCTTCCTCTGCACCTCCTCTCCCGACGTTCCGTCCTCCTCCTCATCCTCGCCCTCCATCTTGCTCTCTCGGCGGTCCTTCCTCCCTCGCTCCAGCTCCTTGTGATGGATGCTCCCTCTGTGCGTTTCGTTAACGCTGGGCCTGCGGCTGACGCTGTCCGGATCGCTACAGATCTCACTTTTGGCATCGTCCTCAAAGGCCGAGCACTCTTGGTTCGGGTCGTCCTCGTCGTCAGCGGCGTCCCCGCAGTACGGCGCCGTTTTGACCTCCTCGGCGAGAGAAGAGATGACGTTGTCGTAGAAATCCGAGTCGGGGTCGCCGACGTCGTCGTTTGTCTCGCTCGTGCTCAGCCCGGCCAACTTGGCCAGGGTAAGGAGAGCGTCGTCGGTCACCAGGGGGCCCAGGACCTTCTTGTCTCTGGAGAGGATCCTCAGGGTGCGCAGAGCCACCGGCAGCAGATGACACGGGACTCCTGCTCTTATGAACCTCACCAGCACCACGGCCAAACTCTAAAGACAAACACATGTACCTATTTGTGTTTTTTGTGCATTTTCAGCAACAATGCAAAATTTGATCATGGGGCCCTCGATTTCTGCCAGTAATATTGTTTATTGATTATTCATTAGTGTAAAGCATTAAGTGGGATCCTTAATATCATCGAGGGCAGCAAGTTTTCTACTTTTTACACCAAGTAGCTACCACCTAAAAAAATACTAAGCTCTCCAAGTACCACCATCGCAACTAACATAATAATACGTATAATATTAGATGAGAATGAACAACACCAACATCCAAGAAGAAGCAAGGAGTGTGGCGTCTGTACCTGTCTGAGGAGGAGACCACGGTCTTCCTGGTCATCACAGTCAGAGTCGGAATCACTGCAGTCCCTGACTTTATTCTTCTTGAACTGGCAAAACAAGGACAAGATAAAAACAACTTCTTATTATTATTATTACTCCTACTATTTAAACCAGTGGCCTTTTTACATTAAGAAAATGGTTAAGAAGGCTACAAAAATTCCAATTTCTCTTTCCCAACCTTTAAAATATGTGCCATATAGTTTACATTGTCAAAATCTCATAGCATGCCACCATAAATGTCATAGAAATTATGGTAACTGAAATAATAACGAGAATCTCATCTCAAGTATATCACAAAAGTACTTAGCGTAAAAGCGAGGCCTATTTACAAAAAGCTATTATTTATTACTGAATGGAAACAGGTGGATACACAAGTTAAATGCATCTTCTGCTATCTTTGTTTTGTTATCATTATATTTTGCTGGCTGGCTGGCTAGATGAACAAATATCCATAATTTATATTTTTTTTAAAAAACAACAACAACAACTATTTAATAAGTGAAACTGGATTTTGAGTGGCACACTTGATGCTCTCTCACGACACAATTTGTAACTGTAACATCTCAGTACCTCTTCCAGTTTTCTTTGCTTTTGACGAGCAGCCAGACCGGCATGAGTCAAGATGCACAAGAAAGAAGACAAGATCAGTACACCAATCGAAGACGGATAATTCACACAAAGTGCTGCTCAGAGGCTGCAAGCGACTGGAGAGTGCAGAAAGGGTTATCAGGCAGGATGACTGTTCTGTGTCGGGGCGCAATCTGCCTGAGCATGCAAACAGAGAGGATCAGGGACGACTGATTCAGCAGAATTACTAATCAGAGATGGACTGTGGAGAAGAGCTGAGGACGGGTAGAGGAAGAAAGCTGGATGACGTGCTGGAAAGAGATGGAGGGAGGGTGGGAGGGGGAAACTCACGAAGGGGAGTGAGGTTTAGCTGGCGGATGCGGAGCCGTACTGTAAAAGATGCTTACTTTCCTCCTGTCCCTCTCCTCTGCGTCAAAGAAGAAACACTGGGCGTACTGTTGGAACACAGCCACACGCAGCCTTCATGACACACGCTGTCAAATGAGTGTATGTGTGTTTACGTTACCTCTGCGTTGAATTCTTGCAGCTGGGTATGAACCACGCTCACATCGCCGTCCCTGATGCACCGGATAATCCCTTCCACGTCCACGACCATGCTTCCTGCGCGCGCACACCAATAATTAAAAATGGAAGTTGCACAATAATCACAGTGAGAGGCGGGGATTATGCATTAATGGATTGACAAAGGACTGCCATGCACTCCCTGTGTGTAGCCAAAACTACTTCAATATGACGCTGAAGTGTGCGTTCAGTCCAATTATTAACCATACATTACGTGTATGTCTATATATAGATAATAAATACACTGCGTATGGAGTTTGCTGAAACCTACCTTGAATAGTTTTCCTTATCAACTAGGCGATATTATGGAGGTGTTGTCACGGCTACAGACACTTAGTCCACGTACGCAGTGTTCTACCGGGTTCTGCTCAGTTCCAGTGGCTCTCCACTTCTCCACTTTCTCTCTCTCTCGCTCTCACTCTTCCTCACTCTCTCTCCTGTTAATCCAAGAGATGAAGGGGCCATAGAGTTTATAATCCACTAATGGATTCGGAGCTTATATCTCTGTGATGACCGTCTAACCTTTTCTAGGTTTTTACAGGCTCGAACAGCTTTCACCTCCATCCAAACATCTACCTACCTTGGCACAGGCTTTCATTTAAACGTCCTTAGTAGCTGTTGAGAAATTAAAACAATTGTTAACAATTACAAATAACCCTCCCCTGTTGCATAATGGTGCATTTTTATTGAACAAAACATTCCAAAACGGGGCGACAGAGTAGACGAGTGGTTAGCACATCTGCCTAACAGTCCACAGGCTACAGTCTTCCTGTGTGGAGTTTGCATGTTCCCCCCATTATATTCTTGAAAAGTGTCCTTAAACATGAGTGTGAATGGTTGTTTGTCTATATTTGCCTTGTGATCAGATGGTGACCTGCTGCCATTCGCCCAAAGTTAGCTGGGATAGACTCCAGCTCACCTGTGACCATCACGAGGAAAAGCTGGATAGAAGATGGTCGTGCTTTTGATGGCAACCCCCACCAGGTGGAACTATTTTCACAAAATGGGGAATAAAGTTTTGCCCAAAAGGACACACGTTTGAATTAACTAATTATTCTGGATGACTGATAACTTGTACAGACATAATGGGCAAAATACAATTCCGACTGAGTACTGAGTATTTTTTTTTATTTTAATTTTGTATTGATATTGTGACACAATTATGCTATTTGGCTAACGGTTTTATTTTTAAAATGGACAATTGGACCAGGTCATTTGTAATAGTACAGTAATAAACCATTCTAGTTTTTGGTTTTTTACTATTTATAATTAGTTTGATTATCGTTAATCAATTATTTAACTAGCAAAATAAATAGATGTACATAAAAAGGTTTATTCTAGTCAGATATTTTATCTTATTATTTACAATAAGTAATTGTCCAATTAAATACGTAAAAACATAAATAAATGCATTCTATTTAGGAAAACACGGCTAAATGATTGCAACAAATATTACAGGACATGAACAAATGCTTTCCAATGCTAACGTCAGATTAAGCGGATGTTTACACGTGTGCTCACGAAGGTGTCTTGAGAGCTCCTAAAATTGCCCCCAAACCTGTGAGAAGATCATCATATAAATGAGAATGACAGGCTTTCCTGGCAGGATGCTCACTCTTGTGCCCAGTGGGTAGAGGAAGCAGGGCCAAGAGGCTCTCAAGTGTCCAACTGGTAGCTGCAGCCTTACAACAACAGGATGTACACTAGGTCAGGGAGAAATGGGAAAAAGGGGGAGAAGGGTCCCCACCAAGTGCTCCCAACGTATATGTATTTCTTGAAAATGAACAGCACACTTGAGGCAGGATATCAACAAAAGTTCAAAAGGGACGGATGACCGTGGGGCACCTTTGAAACAAACGTTGTCACGGATGTATGATTTCCACTAAAATGCTGGTAACAATTTATTGAGCCATTGTGACCAACTGTCATAACACCAGGGGGGCGGCCTAAATCGCCATTTCAGACGATTGGACGATTTCAGCCTTCAATCAATTTATGTATCAATTGCTTTGTGCGGTTTTGTGAGCATGTGGACCGCTTTTGGTACATCCGTACATATGAGACAATCGTTTACACCCACATTCACACCGATGGAAAATTCAGTCATCAATTAACCCCATTTTAATTTGATTAACCTATTTTTTCCACAATCGTAAATATTCGTCCCTGTCAATCTTTCATTAATAGTTTTAACTTGTTTTTGTTTTAAGGTGTATATAATGTCTGTCTGTCTATCAATCTGGGGAGGCGCTGTACAATATGTATAATACTATTATTTAAGGAACTGCATTAGAGATTTTGTAAAGAAACACATTAGGCTGGTGTGCACTGTATTGCAGTGTACTATACTGTAATATTAACACCAATCAGTGATTTGGTATGATCTAGACTTGATTAGATTAGAATAGAATGGAGCTTTATTGTCACTGTCAATCAGTTGTTGGTGGAAATGTTTCTCAGTGGCTAAACTTGACAGTCAGCCTAGACTTTACGCATCATTTATGTTAAGGGGAAAACTACAGGGAATTTCCTGTTCGTTATGATGTATTGTTCTGCTTCTTTGGTATTGATGAAACACTCTCTCTGGATTTATAATGTGTTCTACAGTTAAATACACCTTTACCATGTTTTGAGTGGGAACAGGTCAAATTGCGAGATTGAACAGACTGAACGTCATCTATTGCGGCATGCGTTGATTTTGTAAAATGTTTCTGTAAATTGCTCACTTTTCTTAACGTGACGTGACAGGAGTTCAAGTGTGGTTCAGCTGAGAGGGTTTGCTTTCTTTAGGCACGTAGTCCTTTCCCTTGCTGCAATGTGTCAGTGTGTGAACGAGGAAATTACAGTATTTGTAAAAATCACACATTTTCCCCTCTTAATCACACGACATGCGCTTATTATGCTACCTCGTGAGCGAGCGATGACTCAGTGCTGTGACGACACGGGCCGACCAGATGCTACTCACGGAGGAGGTAAACAATAGATTCCCAAAGGGAAGTTGTGCATGAGAGAGATGAAAAGAGAGAGAGAGAAAATGAGTGTAGTAATTGGAAAATGCTGGACCACTTCCAAAGCAAATGAATAATAGAATAAATACGGGATTGTTTTTTTAGGAGGTGTTGTTATGAGGTTGGGGTAATTCAGAGAAATGGGATTTATGTATTTATTTATTAACAGTTGTAAGAGTGCTGGAAGTGAATAAGTGAACCAGTGTTTATCGCTGCAGGGCAGCGGGCAATTTGACAAGCTTTATGGCCGTCAAAACACTGAACTCCCTCAGCAGGTCTTTGCGCAAAGTCAGGGAAAGTCTAGCTATTGACCGTCATAATGTTCCGCTTGAAGCCTTTGAACAACCTGAAGTCAGTCCTCGAAAAGCTTTATCACGCTACAAAGCATCAGCTGAATCAAGCTTTTGTTGAGTTCCAGTGCAGTACTTTACCTGACTTTGCACCAACTCCTGCTCTAGAAGTTCAGTGTTTTCATCAGTGGTGGTAGTAGTAGTAGGTACAAGTAGGAGGCCTTCTGCTCCGTAGTTTGTAAAGAACAGGATCTTGTTTGGAGAAAAATTACCATGGAAAGTGTAAATTGTAATACCTGTTGGAGCTTCTTAAACTGGTGCTAAGCTGCAGTCGGGGACAGAAAATATTGTTGCCCGGTGGCAATTTTGCAATGCTGTTTCAATGTCAATTGGTGAGCCGTGGGAAAGGGAGTATTATGCTTACAAAAACTGCAAAGTCGAAGCAGTCAAATGCTGATGGCCTCACAACTGTCAGAATGATACTTGAACTGAAATAGAAAAAAGGAAGTGTATAGTGTCTTTTGAGACCCCCAGTATTCAGCTTTTCAATAATGTACAGTATTTATGTTAAGGTAATAACATGTACAAACCAACAGAAAACAATGCTATAAACTGCAGATTTCCGTGACAACCAAGTAGATATGTTCCATGAAAAAATCTGTGACACAGCGGGCCTGCGGCAGGTGAATCGTGATATAGCGCAGAAACACTGTCACACCATGAATGTAAGGTTGGAAAAGGTGTGCATTATCAAGATGTTGTTTTTCTTCACACCGTATGTGGAGATTGGTGGGAGCGAAGGTCGTTTCAGAAATAAACATGACGGCAAATGTGACTCAGGGGGAAAAGGCACAGGAAAAATGGGGCGATAAAGAAAAGCCCGCAGTGGAGAATCAGCGTTATTTTGGGCCCGTCCGCGCTTCCTGCAGGTGATGGAAAAGAAAGAAAGATTTGTGGAACAATTGCTCAGCAGCAAGTCGACTGAGAGTGCCGGGATGGAGGAGGATGTGGAGGAAAAGGTGGGGGGGGGGGGGGGGGGGGGTGATCGGATGTCGGGGCAAAGGAAGGGGGAACGTTAGAATAAATGTAAACATCAAACAAGGTACAAGGTCAATTTGAGTATCATCACATACTCTGGCTGTTACGAAATTATTGTTTACATCCAACCCGTGCAATAAATTAGAATGCGAATCCCCGAATGTAAACAGATGACGAGTGTGGGAGTTGGCCTGAAGTGACCGGGCAACAGTCGAGACACACACACCCCTTCACCCCGTCGGCCTATAAAAGCATGAAAAGGCAAAAGCATGACAGACTTACCGAGTTGACAATTACTCAGCGACAACAACAAAACCTCTGGATTGATGGTTCACTTTAGAAGCAACGCCGGATTTCCCCATTTTCTTGGTGGTAAGTTTTATCCCGCCGTAAATGTTTGGAAAATCCGACCAGTGCATAACTCAATTATTCTTCTTCCACAGATCACCGCGGCATGGAGATAGCTGTTCTGCTGCTACTGACTGTACCTTTGACCGCTGCATCGCCACTTAGACCCACTCTCAGGTAACTAAAAAGACACCTGCACGCTTGACAGGCTTTATCATATCTGGCTCTAATTGGTACCTCATTCTCTTGGAACCACAGCTCAGCCAAAGACAGCTCCCTTGCAGTGGACACGGTCGAGGCATCGGGGTTGGAAAGGTCCGAGGAGGCACGGGAGCAGCACGTTCCATTCCTGAAGATCGTCCCTTTTCGCTCGAGAGACCAACATCTAGACATGGATGCAATCAAACGCAGGTATTAAACAAATGGGAAGCAATTGTAGAGTGATGAGTTCAGATGTGATATTGCTGTAATAGTAATCATCATTCTTAAAGTGTGGTACTGGGGCTTACTCACTTGGTGCAAGAATCATGAAATGTAATGTTTAAACCCTGCATCATGTTATATTATTGGCATTAACTTTTTTTTTTTTAAATCCAGTATAGTGCAGGTTAAGTACAGTTTGGTTGTATTTAACTTTTAAATACAATATGTTTGCGTTTAATCTTTTAGATCAGTTTTGTGCAAACATTTAGTTAGCTGGTATTTTGTTGCTTTGCTCATGTGTAAGAAAGGTACACACTAAAAACTTCTCACTTTAGCCTACAGAAGCTGTTTATTCAGATTTAATGGTAACTCTAAAATGGCGACTGAGAGAAATTTGAATATGCTGTCGTATTGCTTAAACAGCAAAGCTAATGGTTGACTTTTGCATAATATTGGACTAAAAATATGCTCAGTTAAATGTAATTATATCACACTAAAGTTATATCAGTTATATCAATGTTTGTTAGTTATTAGTTATTTAAGAATTGTATAATTACCGGATCAAATTTCCCCACACCTGCCTAAATAAATTGGCTTTATAGCATTTTGTTGCATGTTGTGTGTCCAGAACAAATTTGGTGTTATATGGAATATTATCACATTTTGTGTTCATATCCTACAGCTCTATGTTGCATTCATTTTTTTACAAATTTACGAACATGCTGGTTGCAGACACCCGCCACTTGTGCGTGTAAAATTCCAGATGCCCCGTGGTTGTCTACCACCATAAAGTTCTAGTTCAAATGTTTATTTAGGTATTATGTATTTTTCTTTCATCCCATTCATGACTTTCTCCCCCCTTCCAACAGCTTGGCAGTAAGACTACTTCGTCCGAGGCGTGCGGCCCAGGCTGGATGCAAGCTGGGCACCTGCCATGTCCAAATACTGGCCAACACTTTATACCACATCAGCAAAACGAGCGGAAAAGACAAATCCAAGAACGTGAACGACCCCCAGGGATACGGCAGATAAGACGGACATACGGCAGATAAGACGGACATTGGAAGGAAGACATCTCCTCTGTGTTATGTTTAAAACATCTTTTGTGTTTTGACTGGTACTTGTTACGGATGTATGCTCTCTGCAACTCTATTTTTAATCATGCTTTGAAAGAAATCTTATATTATTTAATTGTATCTACAGTAATATATTAATGTTCTGATTGAACTCTTGACACAACATGGGCTTCTGGTGCTAAGTGATTGTGCTGAGTGAGGTATCTGCACTTTTCCCTTCGGCTATATAATCCAGGCTTGACAGTGTGTAATTTTTAGTCTTGTGCAAGATTCTTCTCGCTGTTAAAACATGTCAGCATGTATTGATCGCAAATGTTGGCTCCAAGACTCTTTCGTTTAACAAGGGCAAACATCAGAAGTGTACTATAATAAACTAAGCTCCCCAAGATCCAGGATCAGGTGTGACATTTATGTGGCTGTGAGTGACCACTCCTATTTAGGAGGTTTGGAGGAGGTGCAGTATTCGCCTCTCCCAACCACACCCTCACCTGTGGGCTTTGCTTGCTCTGCACCTTCCTTCCACCATCCGAAACCGGCTGGACTGACTGAGAAACTGTGATAAAATCGGAAGGGGAAATAGTCAGTGGATAATGGTTAGAAAAAACCCAGAGTGGATTGTTTTTCCTGGCATGTGCCTCTGAATCGAAGTGGGGGGAAAAAAAAACCAAGCAATGAGAGACACTGGAGACGCAACAGACGGTGGAAACAAAAACAGCAAAGCTGAGAAGGACCAGGTGAGGGGAGAGAGAGAAAGAAAAAAAGGTTTTGCAATTGTTGTGCAGGAACTAAAAGTGGTTAAACTTTGTGAGTCACAATACCGCGTCGGACGAGCGTCCACGCCTCTGCTAGCACCCAACAAACGATTTGTCTTACTTACACGATTACGCCTTCCTTATCAAACCGAAGGACAATTTCGTCGCAAATACATTCGGGCAGACGCTAGCGTTTGGCCAACGTGCTTCCAAGTGACACAGTTGGGCAGTTATCGTTTATTTTTTGTTTGTTTGTTTTGTTCCTGCGGTAATTAAAACTCCAAAGCGGCGGAAGTTAGCACCCGATTGATAGTATAACATGCTAGCATAACAACAGCGGCTGACGGAATTTACACGGAGCCAAGGTGTTTTTTTTTGGGGGGGGGGGGGGGTCACTTTAACCTGACAATTGCCTCAAACGCCGTGTGGGGCTTTCCTTTTAAGATGCCCAAACTAGAAAACGACCAGTTTTGAACGCACTACAGACTCAAAATGAGCGATAAACGTTGACACGGTGTTCGTCCAACTTCAAAGCAGCGCTCGAGTGTGGAATCACAGTGGCCGCGTTCCATGTTGCTTTGACAGGCTTGGAGTTCCCTTGTCGTCTGTTGCTGTCACCCGGTGGGACTCATTTGAGCCGCAAAGTCGAACACGGCCCTTTGTTGTACTAGTTACTGCAGTCGAAACTTGGTTAACACGATGGCTCCGCTTAATAGTACCAATACTCCTTTGAATGTGCTGTAGTAATAATCATAATAATAATTCTGTGTAATCATTTTTTCCCCCCTTCTACAGTACAGTAAAAGCTATTTACACTGTGCCTCACTGTATAGTTATCGTATTATATTTACTCATACTGTAAACCTTTGTGTATTCCAAATACCTTGTTGGTGAAATAGGTTGTTTCGGAATTTGTCCAGGTGGACAGAAAATTAAGACTTCATGGACATTCTGGATATAATAATTAAATGTAGGGACAATTGTGTATATGGAATAACATCATAAAGTGGTTGTAGATTTATGATTTTCACAGTGAGTCCTCACGGCCGTCTGGGGGAAACTATAACAATGATGTGACCCACGCCCCAAAAATTACTTTGACACCCCTGATTTCGAGTCTTCAATGATGTCCATCTTTTTGGAATCTTGGAGGAAACCGTCGGCAAACATGGGGAGAACATGCAAACGCTGCACAGGGACTCTGTACTCGAACTGTGCCACTGTGAAATTATTATTAGTAGTATGAATAATATTATTATATTTTAGAATTTATGAACTGAAAAGAGGTACAGTTTGCAATTTACTGTATGATGCTGTTGACACGCATAGCTCAAGCTTTCACACACTCTCCACATACACACACTGGGGCAAACTGCAGCATTCTTGCCATAAGTCACAGTCAAGTGTTTAAACCCTGCACGCCTCACCAGTGTGTCATACCAGCTATTTTCTATGACCTAAAGCCAACGTGCCAAGGTTTGAGTTTCCATCTCCATCATGCTCAGAAGTAAACGTTGGGTCTGTATGTGTTTTCCAGAGCTGGATTCCAAAAATCTTCAAGAAAAGAATTTGCACCACCTTTGTGGAAGATTCTTTCAGGTAGGCCATCTGTAAAGAAATTTAGTACAGTCCCCATCGATGGCTCACCACGCGCTTTTATTGACATCGAATTCCTCCGTTTCTCTTAGCAATGGCGCATTGTGCCAGTGTGGGGGGACAAGAGATACCCATGCCTCTGTGGCTCTCGGCGACTATTTCAGCACGGCCATTGTCAATCACTGGGACAGCGGCCAGCACTCCTCTGAGTACCCGACGGATGCCTTCGGAGAGTTGCAGTTTGCAGGCTCCAGCAAGAGGCACAGCTACGTGGGTCATTTTCTATCATTCTGATCAATACTAATGAATGTGTCCCGTCTGGCCATTTTTAAGGGGGGGGGACATATTTTTCAAAATTCACCTAGCACTAAAACCTTTAGTTTTTCTCAAATGTTTTGGTTCCATGGACCAGAAATTTTGCAAGGACCTCCTCATAATAATCCTAATGCCAATTACACATACGGTAACTACGGTGTGTACTCTTCAATGTCAAACAAATTAAATAGTTGCCTATTTTTGAGGAAAGAAAAAAACAAATGTTACGCTAACAAATTAAACTTTTTTTAGCGAAACAAAGTTGTAATGTTAAGAGAATAGTCATATTTTTCAAGAAAAACAAGTTGTCAAGAGCAAAGACATGTTAATAGATAAAAAAGTTAATCTTATGAGAATAAAGTCGTATTTTCCCCAAAATAGTCATAATGTTATGATATTAAAGTCAAAGTTTAACAAAGGAAGAAAGTCATATTTTAACAGGTGAATTTCTAAAATACAACTTTATTCTCATAGAATTACACATTTTATTTTGGAAAATACACCTTAATCTAAAAAAACCCCCCCAAAAAACGGGAGAGTAAAAAACCTTTTGCTCTTGTAAAAACTAGGAATTTATTCACATAATGTCTTTTGTTCTAAAAACAAAACAACTTTATTCAGACAGACATGTCAGATTTATGTAATGACGCCTTACAATCGTAGAGCTCTTAATTTGCCCCATATCTAGTTATGCACTTTTCAAAGTAATCATTTCAGAAATTATTTTGCCTATCCAGAAGCTACGGCTTGCAGTTTGAAAACCACTGCACAAAAGATTAAGCATATTTTGTCCCTGCACTGCAGTTCTTGCGGCTGTCATGGGACACACCGCCGTCGATGGTCTACACCCTGATGACGACCCACTGGGGTCTGCCTGCTCCCAACCTGGTGGTGTCGGTAGTCGGTGGCGAAGGCAGGACGAAAGTGAAGACGTGGGTGAGGGAGGTCCTCAGGCAGGGTCTGGTAAAAGCCTCACAAAGCACAGGTAAAAACATTCTGCAAACCAAGTTGTGTTATTTAAGGACGTGAGGGACACTATAATCACTGCTGCATTGAGGACTCGTAGCTCAGACTTTTCCCAATGTGTTTTCTGAAGATCATGTGAAAAGTCTTTCTGTACATGGAAAAACTAGGCAGCGGCATTAAATTTAGGACCTCCTTGGCGACGTGATCCTAAATTTGGAACGACAATGGCCTTTTCTTCCTGACTAGCTTGCCAAGTACAGGTGGCACACAAGTGTTCTCCTGTCATCTGAAGTCATTTCTGACAGCTTTGCTCTCGGAAATTATTTAATCCAAGAAACATGACATAGTTTCTTTTGTTTACTGAATTAAAAAAAAAAAAAAAACTTCATTGAGACTACATTTTAAAAAATTGCTGTCAGGCGGAATCCTCACATACGCCAAAATAATTACTTTTAAGGGGGAAAAAAAGGCATCTCTACTTAGTCTTTGTGGTTGGCACACTTCCATTTCCACTGAAGCATTACAGCCATCAATTTCTAACAAAACAGGCTTACTCTAATTGATGTAACCTAACTATTTTCACTTCTCGCTGTCAGAAAAAAACCAAAACACCTAGACTTCCAATCTTGAGGTGAGAGAATGCCACATGACTCTTGCAGAGTGAGGAAAGGTGGTTTACGATATTTCAGTTGAAGAGAGATTTGTTCTCAAGCTTTTTTCAACACTTAAAATAACAGAACAATAGTATAAATTGTGAAAAAATATGAAATTGACCATATTTGGACATCCGGGGTTTCTGCCCGACAGCGACGATTATGAACACTGCATCTTCCTCTCTGCTGCGAATCCCGAATCAGTGGAGCGACACTTTTGCACCTCTTTAGGAGCTTGGATCGTGACAGCGGGCTTGCGGGAAGGCGTCGGCAGGTGTGTCGGAGAGGCGGTGAGGGATCACGCCACTGCAGCCTCTTCGGTCTCCCTCAACAAGGTGGTGGCTCTGGGCGTCGCTCCCTGGGGCCTCGTCCACAACCGGCAGCAGCTGGTCAATGCACAGGTTATCCCCTCACTGGCGCACCGCAACCTTGTTTTTGTATTTGTAAGAAAGTCTTATTGAAGCCCCAGTTCTTGATTCTTCACTTTACCAAGATATTTCGGACAAATTCACTACTCATTAAAAAAAATAGTTTCCTCCGTTTTCAGTTCCTTTAGCTGTCCCGATACTTTTGTCTATGTTATCCATCTTGGTATCTACTAAACAGAGTTTCTTGACCTTTAATCAAAGAACACCTGCCACGAACCTTTCCCTTGATTCTTCTCCTTGAAGGGCAGTTTTCCTGCCAAGTATTATGTCCACAACACAACCCGGGACTCGTGCTGCCTGGATAACAACTACCAGGCTTTTCTGCTGGTGGATGACGGCAGCATGGGACGCAGAGGTGGTGAAACGGTCTTCAGGGCCAAACTGGAGGACTACATCTCCCACCAGCGCACAGGCATTTGGGGTAATTGCTTTTGTTTGCGATGCAACCCATTGTGTTGGGCTGATTTTTACATTCTGTCTGTGAGCCGATGGTCAGCTTCTTCCATTGTTTATAGTTTCCCCATGCTATTATTATCATTGCAAGTATTTTTACACCAATATAATCTACATTATGAGAAAGCACAGATTTCACTCCCTGACGCGTTACCCTAACGATCATAAGAAGTTATGCAGCATTTATTTAGCACTGTTTTAACTCTCTTGTGTTCATTCGTGAACTTAAGGCATGTGATGATCCTTTGGTATCTACTGGCAGCCGTTACATGCCCCAGCATGCATTTGACACATTGCTCCTCGACATGTAAAATCAAGCTGAGCGCAGTAGCAAAAATGAACAAGATGTCTAAACTGCTTTAACTCTTGCCTGACAAAAAGAAATGAGTGCAATGATCATCATGCAATTGGTTCATTCTCAACACAGCCACATCCCAGTTATGAGGGTACGCTCACTTGAGCAACCACATTGTTTTCGGCTTTTATTTCACTTCCCGTCGAAATGATCAAAATAAAAATGCAAATGAGTTATACAGTTTATGAGCCACATTAATGGTGGAAAAAGTTTTGAAATGATTTATCTTGGTCTCAATTTTATGTCACAACCTGGCATTTGAACATGTAGACTTTGTATAGCGACTGTATTCATCCCATGAGGGAAATTTAATTGTCTCAGCAGCTATATTCACCCACACGGTATACACTTGTATTATTAATAAGATCAGAATATTGCTACTGTCTTTTTAAATTTATTGTTTGTTTGTTTTTAGGCAGTGGAAGTATTGACATCCCAGTCCTTTGCATGCTGGTCTCAGGAGACGCCCGTCTACTGGAGGTAAAGCTTTGTCAGAACCGTATTGTCATTCACTTTCAAGAGTGCTACAAAAAAAAAAACATGCACAGCCTCAAGAAATGTGTCCCTATTTCCTTTTGTGCCAGAGAGTTGATCTCTCTCTGAAGAACTCCATGCCCTGGTTGGTTCTGGCGGGCTCAGGAGGCACGGCCGACTTCCTGAGTGACATTGTGAAGAACTTGTCGTCTGCGCCGGTCGTCCCGTCTTCCGGTGAGGGTGACTGTGAGGCGGGTCCCAGCGTGGACTTGAAAGACAGAGTGGCAGAACGGGTTCGCAAATACTTTCCCTCGGAAGCGGAGACGGACAAACTTGTCGAGCGTGTAAGTGCGCCACCTCTTGTCACACCTGTGTTTTTTTTTTTTTTTTTTTTTTGACATGCAGCAAGTAGGGAGGGCCCTGCGGTAAGGGTGGAACATTATTTTAGCTGTTTTTGTGCAAAATATGGTGAATTCAAATGTATTGTTTTTTTTAAATTTATCCTGTTCATATTAATTAATTGGTTTATTGTAAATAAACGCAAAACATATAAACATAACATTTGACTGTTGATGGTAATTAAGCTAATAATAAATAAAAAGTGAGTGAATTATTTGATTTAAAGTAACTAATTTACATGAAATATAAAAATAGTAAAGTAAAAATATTTATATTTTGAAATGATTGGCTGATTATAATTAAATTAATAATAAATGAAGATGGATTATTTTATTACAATAAACAATTATAAATAAGGTCATTATTTAATTTAAACGTTACTATTAGAATATTTTAACTAATTTTTTATGAATAATAAAATAAAAACAGATTATTTTATCAACAGAACTGTATTATAATAAATGAGCCAATTAATAAAATATTAAATTATTGATTCCACAAAATTTATCTTATGTAAATACTTCATTTCAATAATAATTCTGAACTCGTATTTTAATCTTTATTTAAAACAAGCAAATGTGTATACATTGATAATAACATGCATATAAATAATAAAACAATCATAATAATGAACATTGACTTTTATTGAATTCCACAAAGGTTTGCCCAGCCCTGGTCTCTTCCCATGGGTCTTGAAATATTACAATAGATGATCTCAGAGTTTTGTTTGACCTTTCTTTTAAAGCCACTGGGCTCAAAATTCCATCAGAACATAGACAGGATATTTCATAACACACATGGCATGTTGCCAAGCAATTTGCAGAGGGGCATGCATGCTCACAAGACGCCCCTCGATACACTGGCCCCTTTAATTTTTTTCCTCATGTGCAACTGTGTTGACTGAACACTGTCGCTCCAAGGCTGTTGAAAATGAAAAACAAACAGTTTAGAAATGCCAATATTTGATACTATGACACTCCTAAGTATATTTGTCGTGTGGATTATAGTACTGTTTTTGGTACCCCATGCAATGTAATACTGATCCGGTATTTTGGTGCCCTACTTAACTTCTGACATTGGAAATGCAAAGGTGCAGTCGCTCCAGCTCCAGTCAAGATATCCTACCTTTGCAGTTGGTACTCTAATGAAATGATCCCCCAAAAGTGTTAGAGTTACAGTGTCGTCACAGCTTTTATGCAGTTTTTCTACCGCCGCCTTTGATACTACGCAACTGTGGTTGTGACCCCAACGAAAAGGTGCCAAAAAGCGTTGAAGTACTGATTGCTTTTATGGTACCCTTCACAACTTACTTGGTTACTTAATAACAGTCACTTACTTACAATAGTTGCTGTATGTTATTAACCAGTCACAGCTATGTGAAAATTCCATCCTGTACTGTTGTTAGTTTTAGCAGGTTTAAGCTAGTTTGGCTTTTAAACATGTTTTATCCTCCATTGAGTATTATGCTCATAATGTGTACCCTCTCTCCTCCCTGGTGACCTCCCCAGGCTCTGAGCATATACCAAAACAAAGACTTGATCACCATCTACCACGGAGAGCAGGAGGGCCCCAACGACTTTGACACAGTGCTGCTAAAAGCTCTGGTGGGAGGTATAGTATAAATATTCACTCTACATGAAGAAAATGAGCCATGTTTCAGGAGGCAGCGTGACTCAAATTGCTGTGTGACTTCTCAGCATCGAAGCAGCGCGTGTCAGTCGACCACAGCCCGTACAATGAAGAACTGAAGCTGGCAGTCACGTGGAACAGGGTCGACATCGCCAAAAGCGAACTCTTTAACGGAGATATCCAGTGGAGGGTGAGTGGAAAAGGCAGTACTTCTCCACGGGAGAAGCATAACACGTCAAAGCATAACACGATTCCTTCATAAGTTTGAGCCAAGCAAGTCCCTCGGTCCAAAAATTGCTTGCGTCCAATACCTTCCAATGATCAAACAGTATGAAGACCTGGAGGACTCAATGACCGACGCCCTGGTCAACGACAAGCCTCAGTTTGTGCGCCTCTTCACCGAGAATGGTCTAAACATTCTGGACTACCTGACCTATGGCCGGCTGGAAAGTCTCTACAGATCAGTGGCTGACGGGACACTTCTCTACCAGCTACTCCAGCGCCGCCTGCTGGAGAGACTCGGTACACCGTCACACCTGCAGGACACTGCCAGCAAAAGTGCAGCCGAGAAAATCCACAGTGGACCAGTGACCGAGCTCAGCCTTTTTGAGGTGATTTATGTGTTTTTTTCTTTACTTGTTCTGGAAAGTTTTAAATGTGTGTTGATCATCATTATTTATTTTGCGTCACCCATTTTCTTTTCTTCACAGGTGTCAAGAGTGCTAGAACTGTTAATGGGTGATGTCTGCCAGCCATTCTATTATTCCCCCTTGGATTTGGAACAGATCACGTCCAAGAGGAGGGCAATGAGGGTATTTTTTTTTTTTTCTTGAGAGAGAGAGTATGAGGGTATTCTTGTACTCCCTACAATATGACCAGAGTTGGGTAGAGTCCTAACTTTTTAAACTTTTTTTTTTCTTTTTTTTTCTTTTATATAAACGCCTGAACGGCAATTAGACAACAATATAAAACAGAAATGTGCAAATTCAGATATTGCCCAACAGTATCACTTTTAACTAAAACAATAATTCTGCCAGAAATTGAAAAACAGCGGACTTGGCTCATTCATTCATCTTCCATTCCGCTTATCCTCACTCAGCCTTAGATTACAAGATTACATACAGAGATGATGTAACTATTTCTTTTTTTTTTTTCTTTTTTTTTTTTAACCAGCTTTCATGATGGCCTGGCTCGGTTTGATTGGTCAAAGCAAGTCAAATGTCACTAGTACTTCCATTGGATTGGTGAAACAGAGTCATCATGTAACAGCGCCCAAGGCAGAAGTCTCTCTGACAAACTAAAACATATCGATGAATTGAATAATAATGAAAATAAAATGGCAAGCGAAATGTAGCTCGATCTAATGGAGTAAAAGTACTGTCTATTCTGAACAAAATTATTCCAAGTAATAGTCAAATGTATGTTGCATTAAAACTACTGTAAAAAGTACAATTTATATTAACAAAAACTTAAATATAACTGAATACATTTAGCAGGTTACTACCCACCTCTGAATTAGTGTTCCCTGCTATATCACGGTTCGCCCACTGCAGCCACGCTACAATTGTTTTGTAGAACGCATCAGCTTGTCTTTTGCAGAAATCCTCACTATCTTGTGGAAATCTGCATTTTTGTAGAAAATGTTTTTTTACATGGTCACTCTATAGCATGGATTTCCATGTGCGTATCCCCCCCCCGAGAAACAGGTCTTCAGCGTATCTATACGTTTATCACCAACCTGTTTGCTCTCTTGCCAGCGTGCCAGTAAGCTGCTGCGTGGAGACTGTTTGTATCGTGAGAAGCGCTGCCTCTTCCCATGGGCATCGCTCTTCATCTGGGCCGTCCTCCAGAACCGCAGCGAGATGGCCACTTTCTTCTGGGAGATGGTAGCTTTACAAACTGAGAGAAATTGACTCATTTAATTCAACAAAACACTCTCAAAAATGTCACTGTCTAATTTGAAAGACTTTTTTTTCCCTTTTTTTCCCCCAGGCAGGCGAATCGGTACTGAGCGCTCTGAGTGGCTGTAAGATGCTGAGGGAACTTTCTAAACTGGAAGCTGAGACTGAAAACAAACTATCCATGAAAGAGTTGGCCCAGAAATTTGAGAACCTGGCACACGGTAAAAGCAGGAATCTGTTCCTACTGGACTCATAGACTATTCACAAAAAGTTAGGGATAATGGGCTTTAGGGTAAAATTTCAGGATGTACCTAAAATGCACTTTGACCTTCTCTAATATAATTTCACCTGAAAGCCAAATATCTGAAATTTTTGTGATTATTGTATATTTTATATACTTTTGCCTTATTGTTTATTTTCGGAATTTCAGATATCTTCAGTTCTTGTTACCGTAGCAATGAGAGTCGCTCCTTCACCCTGCTGATCCGCAAATCCCCGGTCTGGGGCGGCACCACCTGCCTCCAAATGGGAATGGGTGCGGATGCGCGCCTTTTCTTCAGCCATGATGGAGTGCAGGTAGCTTGCTTTGTTTCCCCGGCGCTCACTTTCAAATAGACAGATCGTTTGGCCTGTAGTCAATAGAGTCTTTTCTCCCTACAGTCTCTGTTGTCCCAGATCTGGTGGGGTGACATGAAGAGGAACACTGAGGTGTGGAAACTACTGCTCACCTTCTTCTGCCCTGTCCTCTGCTACACGAACTTGATCTCTTTCAGGTGACATCAACTCCCTTTTTAGTTTCCGCCTGCCAAACAACTTGGAATGTGACCTGAATTTTCCATAAAAATAGTCTAAAAATCAAAGAAGAATCCAGTAAAGATTACCAAAATAACTGATCTGTACCATATTTCTTTTTATTTATTTATTTTTTACTTTGTAACTTTGACTGTCAACTGCTACCTACTTCCTGTGCAACCGTGTGAATAGAATTGAAAGAAGCCAAAATGATTCACCGTCCTTCTCCTTTTTATAGATGTCAACTTTATTAATCCCCAAGGAAAGTTAAATGCAGTCTCCTGCTCACTTGCATACCTCAATGACGCTCACGTAACATAAATCTACAAAACAATCAAAACACAAGAAATAAATAATAAGAAAACTATTCAATACACATTAAAACGCCCCTTGTATTGCTCTTCGTAGTTGAATTCATTGGTGGGTTGGTATGATGTCACTCTACTTACTCCACTCCACCTTGCAGGACACCAGATGACCAACAGCAGGAGAAGGAAGTGAAGCCCAGCGAGGACGGCGTTGGCCGGGAAGACAGCCTTTATGGCACCACCGTCTTCTCCTTTGCCGACATTAAGCACATGTAATCATATACAGAGAACCGCTGTTCATGGCGAGGGAGACATTCCAGTCGTTGAAAATACGCAATTTGGAGAGATGGTATACAATAATATTTGAGCACACACAAAAATCGCAAGCATAACATTCATAGAAAATAGTATGTACAGTATCGAAGTGTTCTCTGAATACAACTAGGTGGCAGTAATGCTTTAGGTATGGAGTAAGTCCACCCTTCTTGAAGCATATCCAGGAGTTTTAGCTTCTCCTGAATGTTCAAGATCTCAATACAAATTAGACATATTTCTCAATACTAAACTGTATTTAAAATAAAATTTAAAAAAGCTGTAAATTCCCATAAAACCATCACTATAAACCGCAGATGTCTGCAATGTAGCAACGATTTCTGGCACAGACAAGTACAGTGTACCTCTGAAACAATTTGCGAATTAGCAGGCTGTGGAAGGCGAATCTCGAAATAGCAGGTTCCAATTTATCGCATTTGACGGTTATGCCTTTCACTTGACTGAAATATTTTTTTTGCGGTTGCACTTCCAGTGAAGCAGACTCACAAGGAGTATACTCTCCCAGGACGGCTACCATCAGAGGTGAGTCATTACTTCTACTGTAAATACCGACCTAATTGCTGATTCAGGCTATGAGCCAATGACGTCAGCGTCTCTTTTTGTCTAGGCATACAGCGCTCGCCTAAAGCTCCCGAGCGGCCGTTCATTGTGTCGAGATGGCGTCAGTTCTGGTTTGCGCCAGTCACCTCCTTTTTGGGAAACGTCCTCATGTACTTCCTCTTTTTGCTGCTTTTCGCCTACGTGCTGCTGGTGGATTTCAAGCCGCCACCACCTGCGGGTCCGGCCATAACCGAGCTGGTGCTTTATTTCTGGGTGTTCACCATGGTGTGTGAGGAGATACGAGAGGTAATTGAAGCGAGATGATTTGTATACATCAGGGGTGTCCCAAGTCCTAACCAGTGGCCATTTGTGGTCTGCTGCACGTTTTTCATTGGCACATTACGTTTTTCATTGGCACATAACACATAATTGTATTACAGTGAATCACCGCGTATTCAGGTTTTTTTTAAATTATTTTTTTTAATAAAACCTATCCTCCGTTATTCGTAAATATCTTTCTGCTTCTCTCACCACTACTAATAGGTTGTGTAGACGACTTTGCTGTTACAATTTGCTTGTATTCCCTCACATTTATTCACAAAAGTTTAAAGTTGCGTTTGATGACTTAATAGCATTTATGTGAAGTGCTAGTGGGCATATTTGCCAGTGTGTGATGTCACGTCAGTGTATGCTAGAGTTACTCCAGTATGCTATCGAATACTATTGATGAGTCTCATGCGAAGGAGCTTTGTTTGTGTTGAATAATATAACTACTAAATACAGTCATTTATGTAACACTTGTTCGGGATTGTGCACATGCTAGATGCATGGTGTGAATGCTTTTATGATCCTCTCCATTTTAAGTGCTTTGATGCCATCTTGTGACATCTATATGCAATTACAAAACCCCTTTCGAGAAGTCAATTATTTGTGGATTTTCACTAGTCGCGGCAGAGCTTGATCCCTATCCCCGCAAATAGCAGGAGTTCCTTGTAATTAGATTAAACCTGGCCCGCATCAAACGGTTACAAGAAAAAGTCCAAATGTTGAAAGCGAGAACACTTTTTTATTTTTATTTCTTTTAAATTCTCGTTTAATAAATTTGTCACACAATTTAAAATTGCTCATACATTCCGATGTTCTAATATATCACACTTATCATTTTTTAAAACATGTTTTAAGTTCAATCTTACAAGATATCACTCATTTGTTTAAATTATTTGTTTAGGTATCACACTGCTACTAATAACTTTGCTTCTGAAATAGCAGGCAAGCAAGAATGCATGCAAAATGTATTTATATTGCAACGTTCACAGACAAAAAGCCACATAAAACAAAATAGAGGCTGAACAAAACTGATCACAGATTAAAACGATTTAAATGCCTGGTTAAAAAGCAAGGTCTTCAAGTCATTTGTAAAATCTTTTGACTGACTCTAAAAACCTCAGAAAGTTAGTAAAGGGCTCCACAGTTTTGGGGCAGCTGTTTAGAATAACAAACTAACAAATAGCTTTGTCACTGATAAAAGCAAATTGAGATTTAGATTTTCTTTGTTTTGTTTTCTTTAAACACGTTTAACTGCGGCGGCACGGTGGAGGGCAGGTTTGAGCGTCTGTCTCACAGTTCTGAGGACCTGGGTTCAATCCCCGGCCCTTCCTGGGTGGAGTTTGTATGTTCTCCCCGTGCTCGCGTGGGTTTTCTCCGGGCACTCCGGTTTCCTCCCACATCTCAAAAACATGCGTGGTAGGTTAATTGAAGACTCTAAATTGCCCGTAGGTGTGAACGTGAGTGCGAATGGTTGTTTGTTTATATGTGCCCTGCAATTGGCTGGCAACCAGTTCAGGTTGTGTACCCTGCCTCCTGCCCGATGATAGTTCCCACGGCCCTTGTGAGGATAAGCGGAGCAGAAAATGGATGGATGGATGTTTTACTGCATAATGTCATATAATGTACAACATATTGAATTAGTTTTTAACACACCTTTAGCACCACCACCTCTTCCATATTTCTGTATGTGGCAATCAGTGGAAATAGCTTGGACACCCCTAGTATACATGCATTGACATTACAATTTATGCTTTGACTTTTACCGATCTTGTTTTTTCTTCCAAGACCTTCTTTTTAGGGACAATGACTTTGCGCCAGAGACTCAGAGTGTACATTCAGGATGTGTGGAACAAATGTGATCTCACTGCCATTATTCTGTTCATCATTGGACTAGTTTGCAGGTAATGGCTCATCCTCATGTGTTACCACTGAGGTGTTTCCCAACCTTTATTATAGAGCTAAGACACATATTTTACATTAGAGAAATATCACACAGGACACCACCAAACACCCAAGATTTTATTTATTTTTTTAAATCTCCCTGCACAAAGAGTTAAAATATTATTTGAAACAAATACCATGGCTCATCTGTCATGAATTGATCAGTTAAGAAAAAGGCAAAATACTGCAAGTGAATAAAAATAGCGTTATTTAATTTTTAAATTGTTTCTATGGTTAATGAGCCTTCCCACCTGTGCCATTGCTTTAACGCTGTCACATTTTGTAATGTCTCTGCCACTCCAGTTCTTGGCAGCCTTGTACGAAGTTGACGCATTTTCAGACTCTCAGGCCCGCTTCTGTCTTGGCTCCGCGCCTATACGCAACCCTGCTCGACAGGTGTGATTTTAAATGACAGATAAAGACGAGCAAACATGATTGTACGTCAGTCTTTTCCAGTTGGGTAGATATTGTAACCACTGTAAACACTTGCTCTTGTTAGGTTAGAATAACACCAGTTGACATGCTATCTTGACAGGTACACATCTATGTAAACAATGTCTTGTCAGGTGAGAGGATAATCTATACACTCCTTGTCCAAATTCACAGTCTGTAATGAGCAGTGTTACCAACACTTATTAAGCATTTCTATCTCATTGTTATACCCGTCATTACACATCGCTTGCATAGATGAATGAACGAAGATACGAAGATCTTGTTGTAAATAAATTATGTTATTGGGCCTAATTAAGTGAAATTGGATAATTTTCCGCACCTCTCCATTCATGCCACTTCTGTGCTCATGCGGCGAGATTTTAGTTTTCAAAATAATATGGACTAGTCACGGGTAAACTGTTATTATGCAAGTGTATCTGTAAACATAGACATTAGCTAATGTTAGCTAGCCACATTAGCTGAATAAATAACAAAATAGAGTCACGGGTAAGTGTTTTAGTTAATGTTAGCTAGCCACGTGGTTTGGAGGCGATTTCACACTGCACGTGTACACTCATGGAGAAGTTGGGATTCACTGTAGAGAAGCCATGACAATTGAGCACTACAGGGCGTCGGTAGCACATAGTTTTTAATGCAGTCTGCCTGCGTTTCAGGATGTTCAACTGGTCCTATGAACTCGGCCGAGATGTCTTGTGTGTGGACTACATGGTCTTCACACTCCGCCTCATTCACATCTTTGCCATTCACAAACAGCTGGGACCTAAAATCATCATAGTGGGGAAGATGGTGAGGGGAAAAAAAGGGACAAAAGACACCTCGAATGTACTTAATGAGTATTTCTCACCTTTTTTAAATGTTGGTGTGTTGTTCAGATGAAGGATGTCTTCTTCTTCCTCTTCTTCCTGGGGATCTGGCTTATGGCCTACGGTGTGGCCAACCAAGCTTTGCTGTATTCCTACGACCCCCAACTTGACCGCATCTTCCGTCGGGTTTTCTACAGGCCGTACTTGCACATTTTCGGACAGATCCCCGTCGAAGAAATGGACGGTATGGGCGTATGTGTACATTGGCCGCTGTTTACTTAAAGAGTTTGTGGTTTAAGTAATGATAATTTACATTAATAAATAAAAATAATGATAATTGTTTTTTTTTTTCCATTTGTTTGGTTGTGTATAATTTCCTTTCTACATTTTTTTTGATGTAACAATCTAAATTTGTTTGATAAGATTAAAGTTCATGTATATAATAAAAGATTATTCATAGTTACCCCATTACTGTTTTGCGAGAAACCTCTTCGACATTTGTACACAAATTGCTATGCATTTACATTTAAAATGGAACATTTTACATTATTTACATAAGAAAATGTTGTACATGTGAGATCAGAAAATACAGTGGGGTTTATAAAATCAGTCTCACCTCAGTATGGATTCTTAGATACAAGTAAATATACATATGAATACTGTACAAAAATAAACTTATTCAGTGTAAGTGTACAATGAAAGTAAAGAAAAATGTGCATGTTTTATACACTTATAACTTATGGATATTTTATTACTGGTTATCAGTAAATTTAACTTAAGAAATTCAACAATTCTATTGGTGTACTGTAGATAATATATAAAAAAAAGAAAATCAAGTTTTAAGACCTTTTTTTTTTTAAAAAAAAGGCAAGTGCATGCATGGTTACCAGTTTTAAAAATTCTTGCCAAGTCAAATTTTATTTTTTCCAAGTCAATAATTTTGGTTAAATTAAGTAATACTCATAATTTCCTCATGTCAGACGTTTTGCAGTGTGGGAACGAAACACTGGGAGACCCTGACTCGACTGTTGTGACTGGTATCCGATTGTAGCATGTGAATACATGGTTAGAAACTGTAATATCAAACATTTCATTTGGATTTGGCATAAAAATGTTTCCATTTACCATCCTTATCTAATCTCATCGCAATTTCTTCTCTTGGATCCCAAAGAAATTATAGCATTTAGATTTCTTTCACTGATGAGTTTTTCCGACTGATTTTCTCTCATCTGCATTACTCCTAGTGGGGAAAGACTGGGACATGCCGTGCACCAACAATGTAACCCTGATTGACGGCGGTGCAGAGCCGTGTCGAATTACGTACAGTAACTGGCTGGTGGTAATCCTGCTGGTTATTTATCTGCTGGTCACCAACATTCTGCTCATCAATCTTCTCATCGCCATGTTTAGGTAAACATGTCTTCACCGATGTCTCATAAATCAGGAGTTCTCCAACTTTTTAGGTCCAGAGACCCCTTACTCTTTACTTAGAGACCCCTAGTGCCAGTAAAACATAACTACTAATTCTTAACTTTCACCACTGCTGCACTGGTTTGTCTGTGCAGTTACACCTTCAATGAGGTGCAGGCAAACAGCGACATTTATTGGAAGTTCCAGCGGTACAACCTCATCGTTCAGTACCACTCGCGCCCCTCGCTGGCGCCGCCCTTCATCATCATCTCTCACATCAACCTCTTCATCAAGAGGAACATACGCAAGGTGTCCTCCGTCAAGATCCACCACTTCGGTCAGTGTTTTCTCTCGTGTTTAAGATGGGTCCTTGCAAAGTTGGCGAGGGTGAACGGCTGTTTCTGTTTGTGTCCCACCAGTGTTGGAGCTAAAAGGGAAGGCAGCAAACAGGCTTATGACGTGGGAAACCATTCAGAAGGAGGACTTCCTGACCACTCAAAACAAGATCCAGAAGAGCAGCGACTCAGAGAGGCTCAAGCGCATGTCTGCCAAGTGAGGACAGGCTTTTTATTTGTTAGTTAAAATGACTGAAATAATTTCTAGGAGACTTGGATAAGTTTATAGATGATTTAACATTATAATGGTGGCCACACAAAATATTGCCACTTTGGGCACAATTTGGACATTTTCACTTAGTGGTGTACTCGCTTTTGTTGCCAGTGTTTTAAACATGAATGACTTTGTGTTGAGGTTTTTTGAGGGGACAGTAAATTTACACATTTATACAAGCTGTACATTTGACCACTTTACGTCGTAGCAAAGTGTCATCCCTTAAGTGTTGTCCCATGAAAAGATGGAATGAAATATTTGCTATATTAAATCAACATATATATTATTGTGATTGTAGTGGTGCAGTAGTTAGTTGTTGCTAATGCAGTATGTTGCCCCTCATACCTGAATGAGCTTACCAATACATTATAAACCTTATGATGTTTTACATCGCTGCACCAACAAGTGTTAAATCAGTTAAAATGGAGGCAAATGGCTTTTTCTGTAGGGTGGACGGTGTGATGAAGCATCTGAGCGAAAGCAGAGACTTTGACCACAGGCTTAGGACATTGGAGAGTGAGGTAAAATTACAATTGTGAAGTTTATTTAAGTTGTACCTTGTTATTGTGACTCATGCAAAACACCTTAGCGGTTTGTATTTGTGGAAGATAATCTTAATAACACCTTGTTGATGTCTTAAATGGTAATATAAGGATATAAAAAGAAGTAGCTTTTGTGTGCTGAAATACAATAATCACAAAAAGTTAGGGATATTGGCCTTTTGGGTGAAATATCACAATGTACCTAAAATGCACTACAACCTTTGGGTGTGAACTTAATTTGATCTTCTCTAAACATTCGAACGTCCAGACAATCAATCAATGTTTCGGGAGTTTTTGCACAACTAGCTGCTCTCCGATAAGGAGCTGCACGACAAAATTCAAAACACATGTTGCATCCATAAATTGCTAATACATTTCCTGATTCATTTAGAAATGGCATTTAAAGCAGTCCTCTTCTTCATCTTGCCGTTCACATTTTGACATCATGAGGACGCCTAATGATCAACAGTAGTGATGTCAGGGAAAACAACTGAGTTCAGGGTGGCAGGGACACCAAAGGTTGTGTTCCAGTCCCGTCCTTCACGCACAACACCTTAATCCAAACTATAGAGCATTACTAAAAATGGACTAAGTGGACACATTTTCCAATATCAAATTTCTAAATTCAACTCAAATTTCTTAAGTCCCTTGCTTGGAGCTGAAAAATGGTCAAAGTCCAACAACATGGAAAAAAGATCTGGAGTCCGAGCAGTACTTGCCACAAAAAAAATTATTCTCAAACGGAGAACAGAAATTCATGAGCATCTCCCGACTGAGACTGAAGAACAGTGGACAACACAGGCTTTTATATGGTACATACTATCATGTCATTTTCGACAATACCGTTTTTTGATTGTTCATGCCTGGATCCTTTTGTAATGGTGTCATAACAATGATTATGCAAGTCTAATTTTACTAGGTATGCTTCCTCCGGTTGTTGTATGACTAGTTGTCTAGCTATTTGTGAATCATTGTGTTATCATGACTGATTCTTTATTCGGTGGCATTGACTTTCACCCTCTGCAGAGGAGATGAGCTGATCTATTCACATTTTCCTCACGGACCTTGTTTTGGTTTTACAGCAAGTGTAATGACACTGGAATCCAGAAATAAAATTGACACCACAGTACCTTGCCTTTTAAAACAATTTTTCATCATGTTATCAAAAAACACATTACTGATATTATCTTACGTGATGATTGATTCAGTTGTCTTCATCGATGTTACTGCCTCACAGATGGAGTATTGCTCCAGTGCGCTGAGCTGGATTGTCGATACTTTGGCCCAAGGTAGCTCATTCAAACCTCCTCGGCCTCCCCCAACACTGAGAGGTACTTCCTGAAATTGTACTAGTTAATACTACTACTACTTGTATTACCACCCTTTTGTGGTTTTTTTTAACCTCACTCTTATTTTTTATTTTTTTTTTTACACAGATTCATTCACGCCATCATCTTCTGGTTCTTGACGCAGCTGTAGGTGGGGAGGGGGTCAATAAAAGACATTTTTCCCTTTTGCCTGCCAGACTATATTATGACTGCCCTCAGTACGAAGAGGAAAAGGAGTCATCCCTACATTGTTACAGGATTGAATGTAATACTTGTACGTTTTTTTTTTACCTTTTTTTTTTTTTCTTCAAGTGCAATGTTTGCTATTCAAATGCCAAACTATATTTATAGTCTACCACTGGATAATGTATATATTTAACACTAACTAAATATGGTGTGACACGGGGGGGGGCTGAATGTATTGCATGTTAATTCACATTTGATGCTGAATATGTATGTTGTCACTTTATTTTGTTGATAGATTTACACTTAAGGAATCGATTGTCTACTTTTACTTTTTTAACTATGCGGTTGTTTTATAATAAAACATCAGAATTTACAGGTGTCTCTTTATTCGTGGTATTTCGAGGGAGCCAGTAAGATTGAGGTCCACGCTCACCGAACACTGCGTTATGCACTCCTGCAATCTGGTTCCCAACCTTTATTGAGCCAAGGCAGGAAAAAAAAAAAAAAAAAAAGTCTGCCTGTCACTCGCTATACTGGCATAAATAGAGGAACAATGATTATTTGTAGAAAATAATCAACTTTGGACCAATTGAGTGAAATTGGATATTGTGGCTGACTATAACCTCTCTAAGTAAGATCCCAGACAACAATGGTATCAAAAATTGACCAAAAAAAATAAAGCGCAATTTATTAGAAGAAATCAAAACTTGAGTGTTATAATCTTAGTAAAGGCAGTTTTCTCCCGTGTTAGAGCGCATTAGACAACAAGTGTGCCAAATGTTGTAGCCAGTGAATGTTGTTTGATGTTAAGTAGTGGGCAGAGATCATACGGCGCGTGAAGGTGCCTCCCGCGCTAGTTCGTCACGGCTCGACTAAAGGTCGTAACGTTGAAGGTGTCCTCTTGAAAGTTTCTTTCCCATAAATAGCCAACTGGGCCACCTGTCAGACGTGGTGAGAGTGGCAAGTCGTTTCACTCCCTGCTGCTCAACGCAGTGTTTTCTCGTGTTGAATAGAGAGCTGTCTTTGCAATGCCAGGTAGTGGTGTCTACATTGAACACATGCTATGTGCAGGTCATCTCAGCTCCCTTCTATTTACATTTAGTCCATACATCATTTTGACAACATCTCTCCTCAAGGCTTGGTTGGGAAATGTTACTCCCACTTTATGGAGTTTATGAGAAGTTACTTTAACCCTGTGGTCATTTTCTGAACTGTTGACACCCTGCTCGCATGCTTTTGTTGAATTATTTTAATGCCTAAATTCTGAGAAGCTTTATGTTCATTTTTAATTTAAATAATGCATTTTTAGATGACAGTCAAATGTGAATACAGTGCAATCTCCAAAATGGTTAACAATACTTAGCTAGCTATGCTATCATTAGCACTGTAAACAAGCTAACATTAACCACAGCTGACACGTTGGTAGCATGACTTATTTGTAATGGAGTTGTCTTTTTTTTTTTTTTTTTTTTAATGTACATTGAATTAAAAATCAAAAAGAGGTGATAAACATACCTGTTGAGCATATAGGTTGCTAATTCCGCAACTCTTGTGAATCCTGTCAGGTGCCGGAGGTCCCTTCGCTCTGGTCCTGTGTTATACCCAGTTGTTGGCAAATTATATTATTGAGCTTATTATTATTTGTGTGGTATTATTATTACATAATATTATAACCATATGTTCTATGAGCTTCTCTCTACCAGTTAAGCCCCCCGAAACTGCTATAGAGGACCTCCCCCCGCCCCCTCCCAAACACACAGGCCTAAAGGCACCCCTAGCATTCTTCCACCATGCCCATGTGCCCCTGTCACTCACCCACTTGTATTGCCACCGTGTCCTCTGGCTCAGTCCTCGCTTCTTGTCTCCCCTCCAGCTTCGACCACTTCTGTGGATTCTAAACCTCCTTAAGGGTGCGATTCCATTGGGTAAGTCAAGATGGCACCCGTAAAAAGTTGGGTGGGACGTCTCCTCCTGGTGCTGCTGCTTTTGTATCCGTCTTCGGCCAGGGCTCGAGACCTCTCGGAAGAAGATGCCCTTGGCGGAGTTGTGGAGGAGCTGGCTGCTGATAAATGGGATGATGGTAGTGTATCCATATTTATACCTCCCAAAATGCACTTAATTGTTTAACCATATTGTTTGACCACAGCACATTTCTATTTAGTTATTAGGTCTATAATTGTGTTTTAATGCACAATTGAACTAAGGCATACATACAGTATTGTGAACATCAACAGGTTTCGATTGTTTTTTGATTCCTCCACAATGCTACTCTTCATTTGTATTGTTATTTCTATATTAATTTAGAATGTAATTTCCCTCACTGGATGAATAAAGTATCTGTCTATGTATCCAAGAGGAGGAGGAGGTAGTAGCAGAAGAAGAATCAGATGATGGGACTGAAGGGAATGCAAAGGATGAAGAAACTTCAGAAGCGGAAGAGAAAGAGGAGGGAGAAGATGAGGTTGAGAATAAGGAAGAGGAGACCGAGGAGCAGCAAACCAGTCATGCCGAAGAGTCCGAGGAGGAAGTTGGCGATGCCGAGGAGGCACACAGCTTGACAGGAGAGGAAGATGGTGAGACCGAGGATGAAGACGGCGAAGATGATGAGACCGACGAAGAAGACAGCAAGACCGAGGACGAAGACGGCAAAGCCGAGGAGGAAGACGGCGAGACCGACGAAGAAGATTGTAAGACCGAAGAAGAGGCTGATGAGAATGAGGATGCTGAGGGTTTGGAAACGGAAGACGCAGAAGCTGAAAATGAGGACGAGGCAGAAATGGCAGAAGAAGCGATGCAGGAGGAGGATCCCACTGATGAGGATGAAGAGCAGGAGGCTGACAATGCTGAGGAAAAAGCGAATTATGAAGGTGAAGTGTGTGCGCTCAAAGTCCACTACCCTTGAAGTCACACATTTAATGAATTGCTGTAAAGTACAATTCATTGCCTTTGGTCCATCTGTTTGTTTTCTGGCTCTGACGTAAGCAGCGGAAAGTTGAAGAACGCTGCCACACACGCATACACACGCGTCAGTCCTAAAATAAGTTGGCTTATCGGCGAGGTCGCTGCCACCGAGTGTTATCTGATCCATTCCAGCTTTTGCCGGAACCACTGGGATCAAGCGCGCCATTGGCACTGAAGAGATGCACACTACCGTACATAACACAAAACAAAAATATCTGTCAATCAGGTTTTAAACAACGGCAAGCACAGTTTATTTTTCACATTTCTTCTCTCCATTGCATTGACACGTTGCTTGCATTTTTTGTAATATATTTCCAGATTAAACATTGAAATGCTTAAAACAATTTCAGAATAATAACCTTACAGGTCTTAACATCATCAGATTCATTCCACAGTTTCACACCCGTGACGGACAAACAATGATTTATTTATTTTTTCTTTGTTCGTATCCTTTTTTTTTTGGGTGTAAATATTAATGATCCTCAGGTTTTATTTTGCCCCATGGTATTGTATGGTGTACCTAATATTGTGTTCTGTTCAACTATTGCAATAATGACATCATTATTGTCTCAAGGCCCAAGGAGAATCAATACTGTGCATTTCTCCATTTCCATATGATTCGGCTGATGTACTTTTAGATGAAAATGATGACTCAGAAGAACAAAAGAGCGAGGAAGAAGCCGCCACAGACACACGACACTTCCATTCTGGCTCTCTGTGCAGCATTTGCTCCATCTGTGAGGTATACAACTGTAACAATCCTAAACTTTGTATTTTTAAGAAGGTATTTCGAATGTCAAGGTGTCACACGGGGATGAATAACAAGTTGCACTTGTTGTGTGTAGCACTGTTCCAGTGACTGTGGCATGTGTCC
The DNA here is from genome assembly GCF_024500275.1 of Phycodurus eques. Lineage (NCBI taxonomy): Eukaryota > Metazoa > Chordata > Actinopteri > Syngnathiformes > Syngnathidae > Phycodurus > Phycodurus eques. Next base: position 6,028,533 of record NC_084543.1, on the reverse strand, counting down.
ATGTGAGGAGGGAGATGAGTCAGACCACTGTGAGAACTGCCAAGTAAGCGTCCCCTCGTCTGTATTCAGTGGCTATACAGGAAAAGTCTACAGACCTCTGTTTTAATGTCAGGTTTTTGTAATTTAAAAAATGAGACAGAAGATGACTCATTTCAAAACCTTTTACCTTTTTTTCAACTCGGTGGTGTTTTTTTTTTTTTTTTTGGCTTTCGAGCAGAGGCATGGAGGTTTTGTGTGAGCGCTCACTTCTGTTCACCCCTCAACACAACCACATCTTAATTATAAAGGTGTGCATACCTGTGGAACCACATTATTTCAGTTGTTGAATTTCCATTTTCCTTTTGAAAGACTGAAAAACAAATCAGCTGAGTTGTAAAAGTCACATTAATGGTGGAAATAAGGTTTGCAATGATTTATCTTGGTCTCAGTTTTTATATCACATAAACCTGACATTTAAACAGGGGCGTGCAGACATTTTTGTACATGCAGAGAAAAAAATGCCAACCTCCTTATATGCATGATTTCAAATCTTCCAGGAATGTTCCTCCTGTTACCTTTGCCCCATACTGTGTGACACCATTTGCAAACCAGGTACAGGATTCATTCCTAACAACACACTGTACAAAGTCACATTCCAACACATTTAAAATATGTGAGATGGTATTTTTGCAGTTTTGCAGTGGCATTGGGAGCCTTTTACACACAAACACACAATTGAAGCTTGAAACACACAATTGAAGCTTGACAACAAATTATTTAAATATTCAGTCATGATTTTTAACAGTTCACTATTTGTATTATTATTATTATTATTATTATTTGTAGCTGTATTTGTGTAGCGAGATCCCTCATCCTTTCTACCATATTTAATCTCTTATCATATGACATGGCACGGTGGACGACCTGTTAGAGAGTCTGCCTCACAGTTCTGAGGACCCGGGTTCAATCCCCGGCCCCGCCTGTGTGGAGTTTGCATGTTCTCCCCGTGCCTGCGTGGGTTTTCTCCGGGCACTCCGGTTTCCTCCCACATCCCAAAAACATGCATGGTAGGTTCATTGAAGACTCTAAATTGCCCGTAGGCGTGAATGTGAGTGCGAATGGTTGTTTGTTTGTATGTGCCCTGCAGTTGGCGAGCAACCAGTTCAGGGTGTACCCCGCCTCCTGCTCGATGATAGCTGGGATAGGCTCCAGCACGCCCGCGACCCTAGTGAGGAGAAGCGGCTCAGAAAATGGATGGATGCATGGATCATATGACATGTAGACATGCTATAACATTTTCATAATAATATACTTGTATTGTTCTTTTCAGGCGGTCTTGTGGATGAGCTTACCGCCTCCATCTTTCAGTAAGACTCCTCTTTAATCACTTACAGTATATGCAAAAAAACAAACAAAACAAAGAGCTCGGTAAATAAAAATCTATAAACTGTACATACAATGCAAATCCCAGCTCAGGGTTCAAGATGTCATGTACTTTTCTAGGACTGTGGCCTCTTTGCTCTAAACACACTCGACTGAGTGTTGACTGAGATCTGTCGCTCCACCCTGCGGTGAGCTCAGGCACACTTCGTTGAAGTCGTCCGGCTGCACACGCCTCACTCATGTGCAACATGAACATTGAATATTGTGACAAATGACACAAACATGCATATTTAGGTCTGAAATGGTTGTAATACACATATCTGGTGATATTTTATGGAACTGTCGTATAACAGTAGAGAAATACGACTACTACTGGACAGTTGAAGTGCAAATTGCTTCGCCAAGGTGTTATTTTTCCCTCTGTATTAAATATAAAAAGAGAATTCATGTGTAAATGGCTCTTGAAAGAATTCCATTTGATTCATGTGGCAATCGTAATAAAACAAAAATGTTTATGCTACTTGAAGGCGAGCTGTACTTGAGAGGTTATTACAAATGGGAAAAAAAATGGTACTAGTATTAGGGCCACACAGAAATAATGCATCAATGAAGTAATAAAATGACAAAAACCTTTCTAAAAATGTCATATTTAACAAAAAAAGGTTAAACTCATACGTGCATCAGGATGAGTATTCTTGGGGATATTGCTAATATTGTATTTAAATGATATATTCATTTGGACATTAAATTGTTAAAATCCTGACTTTATTCTTGAGAGTACTTTACAATACTACTCCTATTCTGGAAAATAAATTCAACTTAATTATTCATACTCAGAATAAGCTTATTCTCATAACATTATAGCTCACTTTTTTTGTCCCCAATACTCCTTTGTAAGAATGTGCTGTATTTCCAACCTTTTTTTTTTTTTTTTTCCCCCAAGAAGAACGGTAAATTCTTTTTATTCAAAATGTAAACGTGCGTTCCTTTGGACGGCAACGGTCTGCTTTTCGGGGTCCATGGAAGGTTCAAACATCTGAAAAATGTAATGGGCACTAAGAGGTTTATGCCATGCACGTGCTGAATAATGTGACTTTTTGAGATGAAAATGAGTTAGCAGGTCGAGTAAGGACACGGGTTGTTGTTTTTTTTAACCGGTTTTGTCTTATCCAGCCAGTGTGCTGAGATATCTTGGCGCCAAGGGTTGAGTTTATCCTCTCCATTACAAATAATTAAAAAGAAATGTTGTGCACAAAGCAAATTGGCGCCCTGCCAGTGGCAACACTCTGTATGTGTATACATTGTGATTACATTTTCGAGATCCAAGGAATGTACTTTTATTTTTTTTAACCTCTACTCTTCGGCTGCTGGGTCGTACAGAATGGAGGATCTGTCTAATTCTTTTGCTACATGCTTTGAGGAAGGGATGTAACATCTATCAAATAGAATAGGATGGGAAGAGAGGACAGGACAGGACATACCGTAGGTAGTGAGCCAGGCAGTGCAACCGGTGTGTGTGGTAGAAACTGAGTGCAAATTAAAGGGCAAGTCAAGGAAGGTGTCAGATTCATAAGGATTGTGTACAGAAATTAGGGTGTGGCCCCACACCAAGCATCACAATCCTGTGGGTGTGTGTCTACCAGAGAAATGCTAGTGAATTAACACTGCCACACAGTTCCTCAGGTTATGTAGCAAGCTTAGGTAGGACAGCACTGGCCTGGCTGTTCCGGTGTAGATCTTTTGGAATGGAACAATGACAGGCGTTAAGATGCAAGAGAGACCACTGTCCGTCAACAAGAATAATTGGGTGAAAACCCCTTCATTAATATTCCACGCAGTTGTAAAAAGGCCATGGCGTTGCCTCAAAGCCAAAAGAGGCTGTGTTTTTATTTATCTATTACTGGTTGTGATAAAGCGTAGGTGTCAAACTCAAAGCCCAGGGGCCAGATCTAGACCACCACATAAATGTTTTGGGCCCGCAAAAGCAATCCGTGTGACTCAGTTTCCATGAATCTTGTACAAACCTGTACCAAAATTATAAACTGTCATATGTAATAAATAATAATTATATATCTTTTTTCAGTTGACAGTAACTTGAAAAAATAGTTGAACAAACAATTATCATTAACTTCTGATTTCAAAACTCGTTATCCATCAATTTGTGATGTATATGTAATAATGTGATGAGGTGATTAAACATTTATTTAACACGTAAAGACTGAAATTGTCTTGAATAAAAAAAGTATACATTAAATACAATTCCCATTTCGATAAAACACTGCACACAAAATGTTTTTCCCTCTTTTATTGAATTGCATAGTGCTCATACGGAGAAGAAAAAAAAATGGCAGATGAATGAATGAATGAATGACATTACCTCCTAATGCTGCAAATTCAACAAATGACAATCTTCAGTGCTTTACGACCTATAAAATGTTTTGAAACTCTTGTGTGTAATAATTTGGAACAACTCATTTTAAGGTTTTAAAAAAAGTGATATGCAATGCCATGGTAGCATTTTATTATCAGAAAATACTGTTATCATTGGAAGGTTTTTTTTCTTTCCAAAAATACAGTATGTAATGGTTATTGACTTGAAAATTATGTGGATTGTCATTTGCATAAACGTTTTTGGAAAATCTGCGAAAATGGTAATTTTTATCTAATATGCAATACCGTGTACTATATATGAATTGACAGAGACCTTAATACTGTATTTTAATGGCAAGGCAGATATTGACATTATGTTTATGTGAATAGACAGGCAGATTATTGTTACATAATTATTGATTATAGTATTAGGGCCACACAAAAGAAAAACAATCGACAAAAGTCATCAAATTAGAAGGAAAAAAAATTCTTGTTGACTTAATTCTCGGACTACTATGAAATTTTTTCTTAAAAGAAATTCATCGATAGTCCTAATAATCCTACCTATGATTATTTTTTTATTTTTAAGAAAAGTAAATCATTTTTCTTTAAAACGTGGACATGCTTTTCTTTTGGACAGCAATTATTTGCTTTAAGGAGGCCTCGGAATGTTAAAACCTTTGATTCATTTTCTGGGAGTACTCCACATTAAGGAGTTAATGTACATTACAGGAGTTAATGTGGAGTAAGTGCTTAACGACGTTACATTTTTAGTTTAAAATAAATTGGGAAGGGCAATCAAGGGCACATTTTTTAAACCGGTTTGTCTTATCCAGCTTGGTGCGAGAATGCTTAGAGACGCTGGCAGCAAGGTTTGAGTTAATCGTTGCCATTAATGATGCATCATTTTAAAAAAAAAACACAAGGTGGTGCACAATGGAAATTAGCAACCTGCCAAATTACAACACCCTCTATTTGGGTACAGTCAGGTTGTGATTTTTGAGATCCTGTAGTTGTATCTACTTTTGATGTTGTTGTTTTGTTCTTTGGTGAAAAATTATTCGTGGACTTGAAAGGAAAGCACATGTTTCTCCACAACCTGTATGTACCTTTCAGCATTAATGGTGCCTCCACAGATGTGTAAGTTACCCATGCCATTGGCACGAACACAGCCCCATACCATCACAGATGCTGGCTTTTCAACTTTGCCTCCATAACAATCCGGATGGTTCTTTTCCTCTTCGGCCCGGAAGACAAGACGTCCACAATTTCCAAAAATAATTTGAAATGTGTACTCGTCCGAACACTTTGCGTCAGTCCATCTTAGATGAGCTCGGGCCCAGAGAAGCCGGCGACGTTTCTGGGTGTTGTTGATAAATGGCTTTTGCTTTGCATAGTAGAGTTTCAAGTTGCACTTACGGATGTAGCGCCGAACTGTATTTACTGACATTGGTTTTCTGAAGTGTTCCTGATATCCTTTACACATTGATGTCGGTTTTTGAGGGATCGAAGGTCACTGGCATTCAATGTTGGTTTTCGGCCTTGCCGCTTACATGCAGTGATTTCTCCAGATTCTCTGAACCTTTTGATGATATTGTGGACCGTAGATGATGAAATCCCTAAATTCCTTGCAATTGTAGGCTGAGGAATATTGCCGACTATTTTCTCACACACTTGTTCACAAAGAGGTGAACCTCTCCCCATCTTTGCTTGTGAATGACTGAGTAATTCAGGGAAACTCTTGTTCTACCCAATCATGGCACCCACCTGTTCCCAATTAGCCTGTTCACCTGTGGGATGTTCCAAACAGGTGTTTGATGAGCATTCCTCAACTTTCTCAGTCTTTTTTGCCACCTGTCCCAGCTTTTTTGGAGCGTGTTGCAGCCATAAAATTCAAAGTTAGTGATTATTTGCTAAAAACAATCAGGTTTATCAGTTTGAACATTAAATGTCTTGTCTTTGTAGTGCATTCAATTAAATATAGGTTGAACATGATTTGCAAATCATTGTATTCTGTTTTTATTTATGTTTAACCCAACGTCCCAACTTCATTGGAATCGGGGTTATACAAAGAAACCAGAACGACCTGTTGAGAAGAGGAAAGGGAGGAAAGCCACACGACACAAATTTGCTGCAAGTTAAAATCTGACAGATAAAAAATGCTAAACAACTGAAATAATGTCCCTTACCAGTGCACCATTTCTTTTTAGATTGGACGGAGAATTATTTTAGCCGCTGGTTTTTAGGCTGGCATAAGACACAGCCATCACAGGAGTCTTACTTCACACACTCTGCACATTTGTATTACTCACACTGTACATATTACACACATTGGTCACATTCACATCTCGTTCAGGGTCCAGTCTCCCCAATTTTAATGCACAACACCCCATCACACACGGTCACAATACAGGAATAATGGTTGCCAGTCGCCGACCTGCTAATAAGCCATAGTAATAAGAGTGGGTGTTGAGTATTCGCATTTCTCTTGACTGCGCCCCACCCTTCTTTGATGTGCCGCCTCAGCAACTCCGTACACCAATTGACTAACACAGTGATTCCCAACCAGTGTGCCGTGGCACATTAGTCTGCCATGAGCAATCTTCAGGTGTGCCGGGGGAAATTATCAAATTTTACTTAAATGCTCAAAAAAAATATTAATTTACCAGAATTTAATGTATCTTTGTTCCTCTATTTATGCCAGTGAGGCATAGTGACAGACAGAACAAATAAATGCTCTTCTATTCCATGGCAGGAAGTGCATACAGTAATTACTGTGCATCTACTTTTTGTGCCATTTTTGTTTGTTGGTGTGGCGTGATATTTTCCAATTGTAAAATATGTGCCTTCGCTCCATAAAGGTTGGAAATCACTGGACTAACATGCATGTGATATGGTGTTCATTTGCTCATAAGTTCTATAGACATGCGATAGGCTTTAATTGCTTGTGCTGGGACCACTAATATTAACACAGGTTATGGTAAGATATCAACTCACAGGTTCTTCCAGGTGTTTAGACACTATAAAAAGCAACCCAATGCACCACTTGTCAATAGCACTGCCCCCCACCCATCCACAAATAAGAACACGATTTGACTGTTGTAACATTACTTGTGGTCAAATGTCTAGACTATCTGACTAATGTTCTGCTGTGGTTCGCACCCCTGTTCGCCTTGCCCTTGCTGTCCTTCTGTCTGTTCCCGAAGACCCCTTTTCTGTCCGGCTCCATTTTCAATAAACATCAGAATAATTAAAAAAATAATAATAATAATAATAAGCAGAGGGAGGATTTCAAACTCCCCTGCTGCAGAAAAGGCATACAGAGAGCCACCATTTTGCATGTCCATGCAGCTGAACAGGAAAGGTAAAATAATAGTAATAATAAATAATAATATTTTAAAAAAATAATAAAGAAAACTGTGTGTTATGGGTATTTAAAAATGAATGTTGTGAGAAGCGCTTGGCAAGCTTTCCAACTTGACAAAAAACCTGTTATGTGCAGTACATAGGTATGATTACAATTTGGCACGCTGCTAGGAAAGCAAAGGAACGTACCATCTGCTCTATGTTTAAGACAAAACAATTGCTTCCTTTACATTCAGTCTCAACAAAATATAAGAATAAAAAAGTGGAGCTCGGGGACATTGATGCTGGGCATCCCAGAATGCCTACCGGCGTTAATTGTTTTTAATTACGTGTTTTATTTTTCGTCGTTGTTGTTTGGGTTTCCTTGTAGTCTAATAGTAATTGGATGCGTGTTCTAATTAAAGTAAACTGGGAATAAAGGATACTGCTGGTCAAAGACCAACAAGGTGCTTTATTACAACTAAGACGAATTAATGGCCATTCTTTCTACCACACACCTGTCAATGGTACCGTGCATACATTTGTAATTACTAAAGAGGAAGACGGCGAGACGACGTCGACAGCCTGGCTTGACTAAACGCAGAGAGGGCGAGCTTGTTACAATTAATAAAGTAAAATTAAAAGTAAAAAGCTAAATTGAAAATTATTTTTAAAAAATACATTCAAAATACAAATATGTATTTATATTGATTTGATCTAAACCACTGAAATGCTATAATATGAGACTATCCCGCTAATACTTGCTGTTCCGTCTTATTTCATTGGGTTCTTCTATCTATTTAGCTCAATTCACTATCTCAACGTTAGTGTTCATTTCTATTATTTGATCATAACCGGGAGAAGGCTGCTAGTCATGGATGACAGCAACCCCAGTCGAACTTGACGAACCCGAAGATAGGTGTGCCAGGTTTGTGGCAGCATTCAAAAAGACTAGCCTGTAATTACTGCAAAACCGGCAACAACAAAATATTCATGACGTCTGTGAATACTAATGTACAGTTGATTATAGTGATAGTTTATTATTTGTTATACGTTTGTGAAAAGGAGTGGACAACTTTCCTGAATAAACTGCTCCCCGGCTTTTTGGAGGAACTCCTTTTTACGATTATTTGAATCTTTTTTCATTTGTTTCAGTGTCTTTATTCTTTGTCTGGAACACCACGCTACTTATGACTCTGGCACGAATTCAGGACAAAATCTTTTGTCACGACGCCCTCAGTGATATTCATAATTTATTGTGTAAACCTTGTAAGACAGAGCTATTAAGATTGCAACGCTTTATTTGAAACATTTAGACCAGGACTGGGAATTCATTGGGGGGGGGGGGGTTGATTTTAAAAGATGAATAAATACATTTTAAGAAAGAAAAATATTACTGGACTCTTGATAATGTAAATGCTTGGCTGTCTTTACATTCGTTTGCGCTCAACACTTTTGCTGTCTTTTGTAATTGAAATGACACAATACAAAACACAGCTCCTTTTTCTCAAATGACACCTCTTATGTTGTCAGGCCTCGGCATAATCCAGAGAGATTCACTTTCCTTCTCGGCTGTCAGTCTGCTAAGGAATTTATTTCAAGAGTATTCTTGTGTTTAAACATGGTCCAATGCACCGGAACGGTCGGTTTTAGCGGGATTTTACTGTTGTTTACGTGCACCATTGTGGCCGCTCTCCTCAAAGAAAGTGGAGGATACCGCTTCCTTTATTGTGCTTTCAAAAGTCTTTCTCATCATTCTTGTAGACCACCAAACCCTAACCAGTCAATTAAGTTGTTAATGATTATCAAAGCATTAGGTTCACCTGCATGACCTTTATAGACAAAATGGAATCCCGAGGTAGGTGCACAGCAAAACATTGGCTTAAAAAGTAATGAAATGAGGAAAATTATGGAATTTAAATGACATTATCTGCCAATAGAACAGGAAAATTATTCGTGTTATATTTTGCAACGCTGTGGAACTACACAGGTGTTTTTGTTTGTTTGTTTATTTTTTTTAAATATGTTGTAGCGTCATACTGTACATAAAATCCCAATATTAGTAACACTCTATGCAATGCAGTTCTACGCCACTGCAAACTACAATAATTAACCAAATGAGCATTGTTCTCTTATGGGGTCTTATTAGACTCCTGCAGGTGTACCTAATGGTTTGAACAACAAGTGTAGTTCCACCTTAGGTCATCGTCTCACTTAAAAAAAAAAAAAAACAAGAAAAAAAAAAACACAGGTTAAAACATTTTATTATGACAGCAAAGCTCTTACTGAAAGAAACAAACAAGGTTTCATGTCTCCCCTATTCAGGTTACATGTTGTCATTGTACACAGTAAGGGACCCCTCCTTTCAAAAATCCCTCCCACTCTTAATCCCAAACTGCATTGGGACACATTTTCCATTCAGCTTTGGGTGTGTTTCAGTGTTAATGAATAGATATACTTTATATTTTTAGCCAAAAGGGATTGAACGCCTGAGTTCTAAGGTAAGACCTTTCTCTCTAAAGCTTTCAATTTAAAATGTAACAATTCTATTTGCAAATAATAACAACCGGCGCAACAATTCTAAGGTGAAAAATGAAGTGTGAAGTGTAACATTTGGTTCATGGATTGTGTGATGTAGCATACAAAAAAATTAGCTGCTCAAACCACAAAGAAATGTAATTATATGATGTTCGCTGGGTTCCAAAATGCTTTGTTATTGAATTTTCTCTGTAAGAATGACTAAGGCCAGTCAGTGTCAAGTAACAATGGATATATTTTACTTGAATGTCATTGACCTTTTTCTCTCTATGCATGCAAAGATGCGGGTCTCCTTTACTGTGCTGTGCCTGAGTGTGGTGATAAAGATCGGTGAGTGAAATCCATCGCCACTTGTAATTAATCAGAGACACTTTAAATGGTGGCAGGTGCGTGCTAGCTCCAATTGAACAAGTTTGAATGCTATTGGTTGATTCTAAACACGGCCACATCCCAATTATAAGAGGGCACGCACGCAACTTTATTTACGTCCGCTTTCAAAAGATTATAGGTTAAAAATGATAGGTTATAGGTCAAATTAAACGTTTTTAAATGTTTTATATTCGTCCAATTTTTTTTTTTTTTTAATAGCACAAAAACCCTCCAGTTGAAAAGGGGTGTGTAGATGTTTTATAGCCACTGTATGTAGAATTAGATTAGATTAAACTTTTTGTCATTACACGCCACAAGTACAAGGCAACAAAATGCAGAATGCACGAGCAGTCAAAGTAATGTATGAGATGGTGTATAAATATATGTCTGTGTACATTTCTACAGATATGTACAGGCTATATGATCGTGTACTATGCAATGTACAGTCCAAGTTGCAATGACATTAATGACAAAGAATTTACTGTATATGTAATCAATCTTGTGTTTTTGTTTGTTTTGTTTTGGAATATAACTGGTTCTATAGAATACTGTACAGCGATGTAAGCAAAGGGCTAAAGAAGCCACATTTATTTTCTAACAGTCATTGTATTGTCTTTTCTTTTCCCTCATAAATCAGCCACTGCAAGTACATGGTGCTACACAGGCTGCGGTAAGTGAGAGTTTCTGACAAATGTGGTTAAAAGGGCAAAGTTTAATGGTTTTGAACGGGTTCCCGGTCTCCCGCTTGAGCAGATCACACACCCAGCCACTGGCAAGACCTCGATGGTTCCTTCTGCGGGGGTCAAAGGCAGTCGCCCGTCAATATACAGAGCAGCCACGTTGAGAAGGACGAAAAGCTCCACAGCTTCTCTTTTGTCAACTTTTCATCTCAGCATACCTTCAAAGCCATCGTAAATAATGGACATACAGGTACTTTAAAAGCCCAAATGATGTCCTCCATTTCCATTTAAAACGATTTGGAGTCTAAAATGACACAAAATAGTAACCCTGATGACTTTTTTTTTTTTTTTTACAGTAATTGCATAGTATACTAATAGAAAATGTATAGCAACATTAGTTTAATTCCGTGAACTTTGAAGGTTCCAGAATATATTTTCTACTCCTCTAAATGACACTTCCCAACCGCCAGGAATGCCCAGGACAGAAGTTTGGGGGGTGAAAAAAAAACAAAAAAAAAACTACCTTACTGCTACCCTACAATGATTATCTGTGTCCCGTTTCTGCTTCTTTTGCCTAGCCAAATTGTTACTGAAGGACAACGAGGTGGAACTGAGTGGGGGTGGACTCAATGGCACCTATTCCACAATCCAGTTCCATTTCCACTGGGGCGACAGAGATCACCATCCCGGGTCTGAGCACACCATCGATGGGCACAGATACCCAATGGAGGTACAATAGAGGCCCACAAATGATACAAAAATTCCTAAAAAGAAATCTTTGGCGAAGGAATTTCGAGTGCTTGATAAATTGCGACACCTTGACATTTGTCATCGCTTGCAGATGCATATTGTGAGTCTGAAGAAAGGTCTGTCAGTGGCGCAGGCCGTCGAAGATTCAGCCGGCATCGCCGTTCTGGGCTTCTTCATTAATGTATGTGCAGATAAACAGCAAAGGCCAGCTTTTGAGTCACCAAACTTACTGATGACTGTCCCTCCTAGGCGACTGAAGATGAAAATGTGTCAAGTCCTTGGAGGGCCTTGACCTCTTACCTTCTGAACAAGACGGGTATAAAGCACGTGACTTGAACACGTCGTGGAGATAGAAAAATACGACTATAGAGAATGCTTGAAATAAGTCTGTACAGTTTATTATCTTTACAAAGAGGTCAGATAATCAACACGTTGACTCGCCCTTTCATGTTGCTAAATAAGAAGGTCAATAAATTAGAAATGCGTACAGCGGGACACAATTGTTTGTTTGTTTTTTTGCAGTCACAACCTGCCGTTGTGTATTCTTTCAGACACTGAAGTTAACGTGACGCACCTCATCTCCATCGACGACCTCATTGGGGGCGTGAACCTCGCCAAATACTACCGCTACATGGGCTCGCTGACCACCCCCTCCTGCAATGAAGCGGTCGCCTGGACGGTATTTCAGGAGCCCATCGGAGTCAATAAAATTCTGGTGAGTCGGGAAGTCTGAAAAGTAGGTCCAGATAAGCCAGACTATTGCGGCTTTGGAGGCGGACTTTTCACAGGTATTTGCATCAGACATAATGAGCATGCAGTACAGGTGCCGAGTTAAAGTCACCATCGATGACTTGCTGCTTTTGACAATCGTTCATATTTATCTTGCTAGACGGATTCCATGTGAGGATGCAGATAAAAACAAAAAGAATATCAGATCATTTGTTTGAGCGATGCCGCGTGCGATCCGGCTCGTTATCGGATCGTGACGGCTACCCTCGCGTACACGATTCTGTCCTCGCACGTGTATGAGGGCTCAACGTGGGCGGGGAAGTCTGACCTCAACCGGTTTGACCCCTGCTGTGGCACATGTGGAAAACTCGTGCATATTCTGTAAACTACTGAAGTCATGGACAAACAGAAACTTTACATGAAGCCAAGGCTCAGAAATGTGTCTTCAGTATTTTGTTGCATTGTTGAATGGCACTGATTAAGTTCTGTGGTGGGAAGTGATAAAGTGCAAATACTTCATTTCTGTACTTTTTTTAGATTTTGTTTGTTTGTTTGTTATTGAATTTCTCCCCCGCCCCGCCTTCTAATTTCAGCTCCAACAGTTTCCCTTGAAGACAGGCCTTACCAATGTGTATCGCCCGGTACAAGACCTCCATGGACGCCAAGTGTTTTCTTCTCCTGCTGTTATTCTACCTCCCAGTGGGTTGGGATACGTAATATGAAAGGACATTTTAATGCAGCGCTACCCAACTTTTATTTCGCTAGGGCGCATACAGTTTTTTTTTGTTTTTTTTTCTTTCATGAGTAAAAATCCAAACAAAAATGTCACAACAAGTATATACTGGAATAATGATGATTTCGTCCCAATTTACTCACAAATTGACTTACTCAATGTGAAATATGGGACATAGCCACTGGGATAAAGCGCAACGATAGTACTTGTATCGGTGCGCGATAAAAACCGAAGGTATTTTAAGTACACCAGCACAGTAAAAAATTGCCACTTGGTTGACGTTTGCAGTGGTGTAGAACGGCTAACATACTGATATTTGAGGTCAATGTTTCCCAGCATTTATTGAGCTAAGGCAGAAAAGTTCATTATTTACTCAATTATACACTGAAATAATGCTGATCTCATCTCAGTTGGCTCACAAATTGACTTAGTATTAACTCGTCAGCATAATTCAATGGTTTGATTTACTGCACTGAATTCTCTTTCCTTAGGTCATGTATGGTGCTATGCCGATGACTGCGGTAAGTCACCGTCAAAGGCGTCCGAATACGATATCGGACACGCGTGCAAAGGGCAAAATGCTGTTTAAGCTTAATCGGGAACTTCCATTGTCCCCCAACCCCAAACTCCTCCACAGAGTTCGGTCCTCCCAAGTGGCACCTTCTGCCCGACTCGCACTGCGGTGGCGAGCGCCAGTCGCCAGTCAACATCGAGGCGCAGAACGCCGTCAAGGACGAGCACCTTGACGGCTTCACTTTTACTAAGTTTGACGACAAACATGTCATGAAGTACATCACAAATACAGGCCATACAGGTTGGAAAGCGCTCCTCCCGCTCAGTTGAAATTTATGTTGATGATTTGAAAGTGTTTATTGTAATTAACAACACTGGCACTTGCCGACATAGCCAATGTGGCAAGATCTACTTCAAAAAGCTCTGACATATTTATTATTTATTGTCATGTTAGCTAGATATTTCACTATGTCAATTGTATTTTGAATGTAAAAGAAGGCCAACAGTCTTAATGTATGTGCACTCAATAGCCATAACATTAGGTACACTTGTAGTGGTTTCAAATTAGTGCCATATCAACATCATTATTAGGTTATGATGTAAAATTGCATTGCATCATACTGAGGGGTGGCAGTATTTAACCACTCACATTTGATAACCAAAATATTAGAATCAACTAATAAACATATTGTTACATGAAAGCATTAAAAACAAATAAAACAAATACGATCTCAGTGGAACTGTTTTAACAGCCCCAAATCGTTTGGTTCACAAATGGTCTTACTATAAAATTAAAAGTAACTTTGAATCATAAAAATCCATTACATGTAAAAAATAGAATAAACAAATAAAAACAATTTTCTAAATGTGAAAAATATAATTTAAACGTAAACATATTTTTTAAATTGTAATTTAATAAACACATTTAAGCATTTATTTATTTCTCTTAAATCTATCTTGAAAAACATTACATTTTACATCTAAAATTAAATTACTATTTTAAATATCAAATTCAAAAACCTTTGTTTAAATGTTTTAAAATGTTATTTTTATGTTTTAAAATCTTTTAAAGATACAATTGAAAAAAAATCATTATCATTTTCTTGAATTTGTGTTGTATATTTTAATTACAGTATTATTATTTTTATTTATTTAGTGTGGCCATAGGAGGAATTTCCAAAAATGAAATTAGCCCCAAATATGACAAAAAAAGGATCCCCGCCTTGCATTAGATTGTGCGGGTAGCATATCCAATGGTCTCCTGTGCGTGTTGTTTCCCTTTTTAGTAAAGTTTGTACTGAAGGAGGGTGCAATGGAGTTGTCTGGGGGCGGCCTGGGTCACGTCTACTCCACTCTCCAGTTCCACTTCCACTGGGGTTCCTTATCTCCGGGCTCCGAAGGCTCTGAGCACTCGGTCGATTCCAAAAGATTCCCAATGGAGGTGCTCAGAAATCTCATCATACATGTTCCTGCCATTTATTGTTTTCTGAGGTTTTTACTCCCCCCAAATATTGTTTTAGGTGCATATTGTGAACAAGAGGAAGGATTTAACTCTGGAGGAGGCAGTAAACACCACAACTGGCCTGGCAGTGTTGGGATTCTTTATTGAGGTAACATAAAGAGTCATTATATGGTGTGCTCCCCAAATACGCTATCCTTGTTTTAAAGGTTTCATTTAATGTTGAAGAACTGTTTGTTTTTACGCATTTATTTAGATACAATTTGTAATTAACTTTTATGTGCAAAATATTTGAACAGAATCATGATTTAAGCATGTTTTTTTATGATCCTATTTTGAAGCACAGTGTTAATGTTCCATCTGTGCATAATGTGACAGTGGCTCACAATAATATGAAATATACTTTTGAATAATAAAACTTAAGTCTTGTTTTTGATGACCACCTGGCCCTACTATGCTACTGTATTTTAATATTGGTCACAATGGTGGTACTTGGTGTAAACGATTTAAGAACTACTAGTTTAGTGCACAGGCATCTGGCCCGCCACTTTGTTTTTATGGCTAAATGTTTCTTGAGAATCAATTGCAAATTGTCATATTCCTATACAAGCAGAAGAGTAAAAAAAGAAACAAATATTGATTAGATGATTTTAATTTCAATTTTAATATGCACTCCTAACTTTCCACAGTCATGCTAAGGTTTTAATTTTGCATGTTGCATATTTAGCATTGCTGATCACATAAGACCACAGATTTAAAAAAGTGCGAGGTGAGGCAGACAGTACTCTAGCCTCACAAAGGCGGACAACGATGAGGCACATTCAGGTAATTACTGGAGGGTCTCCTCATGCAATGGACTATTCCATTTTTATTTATTTTTTATTTTTTTACTGCGTATATGCAAACTAGATTCAGGAAGACGGTGCTTCAAACAACAGGCCCTAAAACACAAATTTACCAGTTTTGATACAAGCATTGAAGTGGACATGACTCTGCTATGCCAGCCGAGCATGTACGTACATAAAATGATCGCAATACAATTTTCCCCAATTATTGACAAGGAAACCCCATGTCTTCAGAGTACTCGCGTTGATGCGCTGAGAGACGGAGGAAGTTTCATAAATGAAAATATATTACACATTGCTTTCATACCCTACACATGAAATAAAACAATAATCAGAGAAGAATAACAAAATGCACGGCATTTCAATTTTTCACATTACGTGTTCGTAAAAAAAAAAAGTATGTTGAAGTTAAACGACTCGTATTATTGGAGCTTACTGCATCACCTACAGTAGTTATGCAACTCCTCTTCGTTTGTGTCTGAATGACTGTATTTTACTGCCCCCAGTGGTCAAATCGCACACGACAAAAAGAGCTGCAATGAATTCATCATGGTGCACAAACTGTTTATTGTTTTACTTTCTATTCAGTGATGATATTACAACATCCAAATTACAATATTATAGAATGCTATTTTCCATGTTAAACAGTATTTACTTGTTGACAGATGTCAATATCAATGGTGTAATTTCTCTCTAGGCTGCAGCAACGGGCAGAAGCAGTGGGGCTGCTGACCAACATGAAGATGTGAGTCCATTCAGATTTTGACCACCATATTGCATGACCCAGCAGTCCAATAGTTGACATTTTTTTGATATAGTCGCAAGTCTCCTCTGATAACTCCTCGGATGTTTCAATGACTGGCACCTGGAAAGCACTGAGCAGCTACCTGGCAGCGATACAAAGCATCGGTGTGTATAGCTTTGTTTTGTTTAATGTGTGTGTGTGTGTGTGTATAGACTCTGACTAAAAACATCTTACAGTAAGCAGACTTCTGGGCATAGAGTTTTATCCAATTCGTGCAACTAGCTTCAGCGCCGTTGTACAGTGTCACATTTCGGTCCGTTTCGCCGTAGTTCTTCCATGATGGCTGATCGCGCGATCTTCTTTGGTCTCCCCTTTATTTGTCTTTGTTTGCCAACCACTGGTGTCCATCTCATTGTCATAGAGCAGTGATTCTCAAAGTACCATATGTGTAGAGGGAGCTCTTGCGCCTGGATTATGTCCCACCGGGTCATCGCGGGGCTTTGTGTTAATGTTCAAACCGTGCATGATGTTACAGTGGCTTACGATATTACCGGTAAATACACTTTTTTCGGAATAAAACGTGTTTCCTTTTTTGGTGAAGACTGTTGCCTGCGACGCAACTGTATAATGTTGGTCATAATGTCACTTTTGCTGTAGGGTCACAGGTGGAGGTCTCAGAAGAGCTCTCGCTTGCTGAGCTGCTCGGCGATGTGGACCTGACCTCTTACTACCGCTACAACGGCTCATTAACCACACCGTCGTGCAACGAAGCAGTGGTCTGGACCGTCTTTAAAGAGTCAATTAAGGTGGACCAGAGTCTGGTAAGCGCATCATGAAGGGTTTGTATGACCTAGCGCGGTTTGTATAACGTCACCTGGATAGTCCCTGCTACAATTATCAGATTAAAATGATGGAGCCGTAGCATGCCTTGAAACACGTGTATTTATATTACCTACACTGATAGAATGATGGTATTACTTATTTTAAGCTAAAACTATCCATAACCCGTAATAAAATCTCAATAACAAGTGAGACTACCTGATCAATATCTGTATATCAGACAAAGAACAAACCTGTTTTGCCTTATTTTATCTCGTGTCTCCGTGTAGTAGACAGCAGGACAGAGTAGTAGCTCATTTCAGAACTTTACCGGGTCAGGTCCGGAAGGTAAGTCTAGCTCGTCCCAGACAGTCCATTTGAAGGGTTCAAAGCAACACCTTGAAAGCAATCCTAAAATATGGATAGTAAAATAAAAAATATCAACTGCAATCAACTCGTATGATTGCTGTTCGCGAGCACGTCAGCCTGATACTGATCAGCCGAGTATGCGACTGAGGTGCAGGCAAAGAGGTGTAGAAAACCTCGTATTGTTTGCACGGCTGATCAGTATCACACTGACGCGATATGAAACATCCGACAAAAGAACTGATTTTGCAGATTACCAAAAAAATGTCCTTTTAAATGCCTGCAATTGTTCCAACTGACACAACAAGTTTTTACTATCAAGAGCAGCATTTAATCATCATGATTTATTTCTTGTCATTTATTTATTTATTTGAGTCATCATTTTGTTGACTTGGAGTCGACACGTGCAGGAAGTCTGAAAGCTTTACGATAGCAGAGCAAGTTTGCATTGACAGCCTCTGTGTTCGTCATCCCTGCCTCCAGCTGACGATGTTCCCGAACCGGACCGGCTTTCGCGACGTCTTCCGGCCCGCGCAGGCTCTTCGCGGCAGGAAAATCTACACCACAGCTGGAGGCAGCGCCCTTGCACCAGCTGAACTCTTTCTACTGCTAGTTTTTTTTCTGTCTCTCTCTCCTGTGACTGACAACTGAAGTGTATTTCTTTATCTATCTTGCACTTTTTTTTTTCATATTATAGAGTATTGCTATGTGTTCTGGCTGTCCATTCTTATTTGTGTTGGCATGCCATAAATCTAGTTGTGTCAGGATGTAGTTTAAATTATTGTGACTATTTTTACACTTTATGAGTCCGTCATATCCAGAATGCCAACCTGTAACTATGACTGAAGCTTATCAATCATCTGTGTGTGTGTGTGGGTGAGTGGGTGGACAAGATTTCATGAAATAAAATGCAGTGACTGAAACGTACAATTGTAAGGGGTTCTATTTCTTTTCCCTGTAGCGTTTTTCGTCTACTGCTTCTGCGTCGAGGATGATAGTATTTTTTTTTTTTTGTATGTAAATATCACGTTCCTTATATGAGGTCGTTGCCACTTTATTTGAACAAAACATTTTTGCCTTGTTCGGAAAGTGAATAGCGGAGATGAGGTCTGATATGGTTTAAATGACACTTCTGGCAGCAAATGATTCAAAACAAGATGTTAGAACACGTTAGTTTCATTATATTAAATCGAAATGGCGTGGACTTGGAAGGCCGTCATCAGTAGTGATGGGAATTGATAAAGAATTTAGAGAATTTCTGATTCATTATCGATACTGCTTATATCATGGCGACTTCCGCGGCCGATCAGTCGCTGCGACTCAGACGACCAAAAATATTGCTTGCCCTCTCACCAGGGCGACGTCTCACGGAAGGCAATTTGCACAGATCACCACTCACGCTCATGTAACAATTAGCATGGGTTGATTGGTCATGCCCACAGAGCGAATCACTTGGATGATGTCATAGAAAAGCGACTATTGTTGCGTTACGAATGGCACAGTCGCGTAGCAACAGAGCTAACACAATATCCCGCACATCCAAATAATGATATGAAGTTTTATTGCACGTCAAGTTGGTAAAGTTCAGAACCAGAATACACTTCTTACATGTGACGTCAAGATGACTCAATAAGCAGAGTTCCTAAGAATCAAATCACTGGGATCTGGTTCTCAAATACAACCGGTTTTTGAGTCCCATCCCTGGTCATCAAACCAGATGTATAATCAAAGTTGTTTAGTTTTTTGTTGTACTGTGTAACACTCTTCTTTTTAGCCCATGGTGAATCGCTACACACGCACAAATGTGGCCTAAAAAGAACAAAACGAAACCAAAATATTTAGGAATGAGGCGTCCATTTGCAAGCTCCAAATATGGTCTTCTTGCACCTTACTTGTTATTGCTATTGTTGTTGTACAGATGGCAAAGATTCAGATTGATGTGACTTAACCACGCTAGCATTGGCCACGTGTCGAAAGGGAACGAGCAGCGTTTCATTTGTTTATTTATTTATTTTGCGTGATTTGCTCACGTTGTGATGACAAATACGAGTTGTATTAATTGGTGCTACCGGCCCTCGCCTGTATTATATACGTGATAGCTACGTGCAAATGAGCAAATCTAGGAAGCCCAGTTCATACAGAGTCAACCTAGACCAGAACAGGATCAGAGTTTCCCTGCAACTTTCCGTCTTTCCTCGTGATTTGCAACACTGTTTTTGTAATTAGAATAATACTAAAATTGAAATACAGTTTAACTTTATTTATTTCGTGGTAGAAGGATTTATGCAAAACTATTTTTCAAATATATATATATTTTTAGGTGCCTGTATATCTGTCACAGGGTTGCACCAAGCACAGCAAAGTATATGACAAAAAATGTACTGTTGATGGTTGCGCTAGATGAATCAAATAATGCCTAAAACGATGGGTTTCTGGCATATGCAGTAATCTGAAAAAAAAAAAAAAACACACACAAGTAAGGTGTGTTTTTTTTTTCTTTCTCCAGTTGTCCACATTAACTAATTTAGTAGATACAAAGCTGTTAAAAAAAATATCCAAGTGCCCATGCAGGACTTGTCAGAATTTAGCTCATGTCCAGTTATGGATTTATTTTGTTCCGCACTATGAGCGATATGCAAGTTAATAAAAATAGAAAACTATTTTATGTATTTTATACAAATGACAGTTTTCAAAAAAATTATTTTTACTTTTGTAGTATTTTTTCCCCCCCCACTCAAATATCTGCACTTCTCCTTCCAGTATGTAGATAATGCAAATATTTTTGCCACCTCCGGTATCCTATAACATTTTATCCGTAACATTGACAGCATAACACAGATTTGCATCTCTTGCTCTGGAATCTACTTGTGATGTCTGGTGAGAAAGAAAAAAGAGAAAAGAATCCACTTGTGGTTAGGTGATAATGGAGACATTTCTTTTTTTTTTTTTTTTTTGACGTGCTTAGCATATAAAAAGCGAGGGAGGGAGGATGAACGGTACAACTATTCTGTAAGGGGGAGTACACACATTACACACATCCACACCGGTCTGTCCCTTGAAGGTGAGATGAGACAAAGGATTGGTTGTGTTTTTATGTTATTGTCTTTTTCTGTGTGTGTATTTTAGTTGACCTGAGGCTTTACTTCTTTTTTTTTTGAGTTTGAGTCAATGAGAAGCTCTCCATTTTTTTTTATTTTTTTTTCATTGTTGGGACACTAGCTGCCCGTGTGTCGTCGTAGGTGTGTTGATTTATTTGTTATTGTTGTTTTAGATGAAGGGGTTCATCGCTGTCTTTGCTGCCAGCATTTTTGTGGTGGATGTCTACTGTGCCGATGACACAACTCGTAAGAATTTATATATATATATATATTTTTTTTTTGGGGTGTTGGGTCTTAACTCGGCTCATATTCAAAATTGAATCATACTCATTAATTATATATATTAATGATAATTATATATATATAGAGATATATTTTTTTCGTGAGTAAACGAAGCTGAACAAACTAATCTAAATGACCACATTTCATGTAATGTTGTTAGGAAGATGGCCAGTCATAGTAATATTCTACATAATTAGGAAACCATATTGTCACGCACTAGCAGCTTTTAGTGACAAATAGCAGTATCCTCAGAAAATTAGTCGGCAACACTGAGCCCCTGATAGAAAAAAGATTCTTAACCCCTGTTTCATTAATAAGTCACTAACTTAAGTTTGTCTATTTCCTTTTCACCTTTTCCCCAGCCTGGTGTTATCACGACCCATCGTGCAGTAAGTGTCCACCATCTTATCTCGGCTTATCTTCGCTTCCTCATTGCTCCTCATTGATGACTCTCGAGCGCTTGTTTCTGCTTCCAGACGACACAAGATGGCCAGAAATTGCTGGGGATTTTTGCAATAGGAGCAGACAGTCGCCCATCAACATTGAGACGCGGTTGGTCACGGTCAACGAAAGCCTGAACGATTTCATCTTCACAAACTACGACAGTACTAGCATACTAGACGATATTAGCAACACTGGCAAGACAGGTAAGGACCTGACCTACATTTACAACCTAAATTCTAATATTTGGTCCATGAAATTGTGTTACTTTATTCACGATAGTCTATTCTCTTCATTTAGTAGCGTTTCGCTCAGCTGCACTGCTTTTGGTATGTTAGATTTTATTGGGCCTATCAGATTCCAGCCCCTTTGCTGCCATGGCAATTTAATCTGTCCAAGGCCGATGTAATTTAAATTATGTTAGCAATTGGACAGTTTCAATCAGATTTCAAATTCGTCATCATTTTTCATTCCATTTGGTTGGTCACAGCACAACTGGTTAGAGCCCACTCCGACCAGCAAAACACGTCCTCAGCAATCT
Source organism: Phycodurus eques (assembly GCF_024500275.1). Classification (NCBI taxonomy): domain Eukaryota; kingdom Metazoa; phylum Chordata; class Actinopteri; order Syngnathiformes; family Syngnathidae; genus Phycodurus; species Phycodurus eques. The sequence goes on along the minus strand of NC_084543.1, from coordinate 6,006,548 downwards.
ACTCAATTTATCAGTTTTTGAGATATGAGCTGGCCGATTTTTTTTATTTATTTTTTTTCCGCTTTGACTTGCAAGCGCAGACTTGAGATATGAGCCCTATATGGTGGTAGTGAACTCGACTCACTTCACGCTAAGCAGCGCTTTGGCAAATAGTGAACAATTCTTCAAAACTAACCATAAAACAAAGCGAATTGCACCTTGTTTATTCTAAAAACCTTCAATCGACGGATTGAACACAAACGGTGTAGCAACACATGTAGACAGACAAATCTATCCTCTGCGAAGAACTCATATTAGTGCCATACTGATGAGCTGAGAGGAGTTAAGATGTATCAATGGACAAAATATCCATCTGTCTGTCCTATACTACCCCCAGGTGCCCAATGCAGGCCCACCACAAAGAGCAGCACTGTGGACTCTGGACTTTAGACTTATTGATCTGTTTTTACCTCTCCCTTTCAGTCAAAGTGAACTTTAAACCCGGGGTGCAGATTTCCGGGGGAGGTCTCTCCGAGGCCTACAACGGCCTGCAGTTTCACTTGCACTGGGGCAACCTCAGCAGCGTGCCTGGCTCCGAGCATGCCGTGGATGGAGTACGCACGCCCATGGAGGTGAACACTATTAGCACTTTGCAATATTTGCTGCACTTGTCCCCTACCGTTCGAATGTGTTAAGTTTTGACTCGGCCCACAGCTGCACATTGTACACATCAAGTCCAGCTTCAACGGGAACACGACGTTAGCGGTCGCTGACTCCATGGGAGTTGCTGCTCTTGGCTTTCTCATTGAGGTTAGATATTGCCATGTGTTTACAGTGTGATATCCCAATGTATTTTAGAATCCAATCTGATGTAACGTAAAAAAAAAAAAAATAAATAAAAAAAAATATATATATATATATTAGGTACTGCCGAACACTACTGGTCAACCTGCCAGCTGGAACACGCTCACCAACTACCTACGGAACATCACATTGCGCGGTAAGGTGATGCCCGACCCTAACGAGTCAGTTCTGATGGATCCCTGTCGAGTTGACAACTTTTGATGTTTGTCATCAGATAATATTGTCAATGTGACGGAAGGGCTCTCACTGAACGACTTGCTGGTCGGAGTCGATCGCACACAATATTATCGCTATCTCGGCTCGCTGACCACACCCAACTGCTACGAAGCTGTGGTCTGGACTGTGTTTAAGGATTCTATCAAAGTCAGCGCAGACTTGGTGAGTTTTTGTGGGATGAGAGAGAGACACAAAAACACACGGCAATAAAAAACCTCCTAACATGGAAACGCCTCTCCCTTCCACCCTAGATTGACAAGTTCAGCACAATGCTGCGTATCTCAAACGAAACCTCATCACAGACTATGGTGAATGTGTTCAGGCGGCTCCAGCCGGTACAGCCCGTCAGCACTCGGTCTTCGAGTGCATCGGACACCAGCAATGCTTCCAAAAATTGGATCTCCCTGGGCCTGCTGGCCCTGAGCATGCTACTGGGAAGAATTTACTAACTTTTTGGAATGTGGCCAGCCTCTAATCATTCCAACTGTTTTATGCATGTAACCTGATCCACATTACGAATGATGCTGCACTGAATGCAACATACATTCATTAATTCTGCATATTTCGTTGCAGCATGTACTGTGTCTTAAACGAGTGAGGTCAAAATAAGCCTAATGCTTAACGAAATGTTTTGGAAATTTGCCAAAATGCGCAATATATAATTTGGGGTTTTAACGGCAGCTGCCATCAAGACCTCACATTCGAAATGAAGATATTGTGAAGTTTATGTGTTTGATATTTATTATCTTACGTTGATTTGGATCAAGTTTGCCCTGTAGTGCACTACAGTAATGCACATGTAGCTGAACTATTATGTGAATCTCTCTGTGTGTGTGTGTGTGTGTGTGTGTGTGCGTGTGTATTTGTGTGTTCACTGATACAGGTATAGAGGACATTATGAAGGTTAAAAAAAAAGATAACACACTTTTTAATGAAGTAAAAGTGCAATGTACTGGACAGCTTTTTATTTTCCGCAAGGCTGATCATATTGCCACTGACCCTGTCAATAAATAATGATGCGCTCACCATTTTGTTTTGAATGTTCTAACCCCATACTGAACAAAACATTTGATTGGTATATTTTCTTATTGTTCATCACACAGAAAGAACAAGATGTTTGAACCTGGGAATTACCTGTGCATTTATTCCTGAGACAAAGCCTTGCTCTCGGGTGAACTCTCCCGTGCTATTAAGTCATTTCAAAGTGGGCGGAACCAGCCCATTAATGAGTCCTGTCCTCCAGTGCAAAGTTATCATGCGCGATGAATTCTTTTAGTGGATATGATTCAAGATGCGACTCAATAAGACGCAAGTTAAAACCTGTTCCATTCCCCTTTAATGATAACATTGAAAATCTGGTTTGCATAACTAAATGACATCCATGAACAATAGCTGAACAACTCCTGCCATCACAAAGATAATATTCCTGAGTTTTGATTGACGCCGTCATTGCACTATTCAACAATAACGTCTATACAAAACACTTACTAATGCTGTTTAAAAAAAAATAGATATATTTTTTTTTTATTGAAGTAGGGGCAATATATTATATTATTCAAAATTACCGTGTTATATACAGGTGAGAAAAAATTATTGATTCCCTGGCAAGTTAAAGTATGTTTTTATTTGCTGAATTAGTATACAGTACAATGGCGCCTTGGGATATGAGTTTAATTTGTTCCGTAACCATGTTCATAAATCGTGACTAACTCGAATCTCAAATCATTTGTCCCTACTGAAATGAATGGAAATGCCATTAATCCGTTCCAGCCCACCATCCCCACAAAAATATTGTACACGGTTTTTGTCACACTTTACATCATTGAACGGCCATTGTGCTGTTGCCCGCCTTGGCCAACTGGGGGCAGTATAAGACAGACAGACGGATGCTGTACATCATAGGTGTCAAACTCAAGGCCCGGGGGCCAGATGCGACCCGCGAAAGGAAATCATGCTTCGTTAATTTCCGTGATTTTTGCTCAAATCTGTACCCGAATTCCAAATTGTCATAATAATAAACAATATGTTAAGATATTGCATTTTTCTGTGACCAAACTCTTCTTCTACAGTAACTTCAACAATAGTTGAACAAATGATTATCCTTGTCTTCTGATTTCAAAACTAGTTATCCCTCAATTTGTTGTGTAATGGTAATAATGTGATTTGGTGATTAAGCATGTCACTGTTCTAACGTCCCTCTGAGGGAAATCATAACTACAATGTGTCCTGAGACAAAAAGGAGCTTTACACCCCTGCTGTACATGGATGGATGTCTGTAAATTATAGACATCTCAGCTCCTCACAGAGGATACAAAATGTATGACTGAGTCCTATTATTGCGATGTTAGAGATTATAGATAGAGATGTTATAGTGAATGTCAAAATGTGTTGTTGCACTATTTGTTTTCAAATATCAGTTACTTAAGTTTCTCATGATGTGTTAGCATTAAGCTAGCTAAAGGCCAAAGAACTAAAGGCTAAGCTATATCCATCCATCCATTTTCTGTACCGCTTATCCTCACTTGGGTCGCGGGCGTGCCGGAGCCTATCCCAGCTATCTTCGAGCAAGAGGCGGCGTACACGCTGAACTGGTCGCCAGCCAATCATATGTGTTTGTTTTAAATACACAACATGTAATACTTCTAGTTTCATGTTTACTTTGACAGTAAACTTCAACTGGGAGTGGCATTAAACAGCTCGAAGCTTCTTTTGAAGAATTGTTCACAGTCTGCCAAAGTGCTTCCTAATGTGAAGTGAGTTGAGTTCACTGTCACCATACAGCACTCCTATCTCAAGTTTCCGTTCGCAAGTCAAAGCAAAAACGGCTCACATCACGAATAACTCGTAGGTCGGGTCACTTGTATCTCAAGGCACCACTATATGTCGACTAAAGATCATTAAGACAAATTAAATAGTTTTGAAAAAATTTTGACATTGTGGTGATGAAGGAAAATATACAACCTTTCTCCTCCCCCTGCAGTCACACACAGTAAACAGCTCCAGAACTCAACTTCCTATTTTAATAGCGAGCTTCTTAACGGCCAGTAAAACAGACACCAGGAGGCAGTTGCTTGTTAGAGATGAAGACGAGGCCGTGAGGTCGCAGCGGCATCTGGGTGGGCCGTCGGGATCGGCCGGAGCGGAGGACGGAGGGGGAACGGGACAACGGAGCCAGTCCACGGCGATGGATTTCGGTTCCACAACGTCTTGGTCCAAGCCTCCGCTCTTGAGCACCCAGTAGTGGTTGTCCTTGAAGAAATAGGCATCGCCTGAGGAGAAACAGTAGCCCTGAGAGCAAGGCTACTTGGTGGGGGAATCGAGTCTCACCACTTGACTCGAGTCAATTTAGTAGAGACTCCAAAGTAACTTGGTGCTTGCTCTAAAATTGAAGGTTCAAACTTGAGACCTATGACTTGCACATACAGTATGTGGCCTACTTCATTCCTCTGCCTCACACCACCGGATAAACGCAAAGGAGAATCTTTCAGAGACATCCAAGAATCAAACCATGGCTGACTTGAGTAAAAGTAACAGAAAAATGCTCCAAACCGGCCCGATTATTGGTATGTTTGTATACCGCTTAAGCACTTGTTGTCAATTGCTTTGTGGACTATACTTCCGCTTTCCGATCTATAGTAGACCTTTGTGACATAGTTACGTTGTTATCAGTTGACTGGAATGTGATCCATCATAACAGACTGCCTCACGCCGTTATCGGACGGAAAGATTCCATCTCGATACTAATCGCGTCTTCGCCATGATATCGTCTACGTGTCGCACAGTACCTACCAGAGAATTCCGCCACGCTAAGCACAGATAGGAACCATCGGTTCAGCCAGGCTGTTAGTGATGTTACCTTCGCCCCAGGTGATGATGTCATCCATGTGGGACGGAACTCCAGTCCAGAGGGAATTGTCACGCGGATAGCCCGACTCCGGCTGCCTGGTCACCCGCTGGCCTTTCCGGCTCTCGTCGAACCTCCAAAACTCGCCTTGGCTGAACAGATAGGTCTTGCCATTGTGAGCCCAGATGAAGGCGGCGTCCACCCTGTCTACCAGCGCCCCGCTCTTCCTCTTCATCCCCCATTCGGAGAGCGGGCGAGGATACCCGCTCATGGCCATCGTGTCCTTGAAGAGCCAGTACTGAGATCCTGTTTGAGAGTTGAACACAGGTTATTGCATGACCCCATCCAAATCTATCAATGCTGGGAAGTTACCAAATACAAATATTTTGTCTGTTGTCGACTAGGTACATTTGGTGTCACTGTGAAACACTTGAAACGTTTGGTAATTTTGATTAAAAATTGTTTTCCTCTTGCCTTCTTGTCTTCTCGGCTCCATTGGGATAACTCTGCTTCATTTTTCTCACAACATGCCAACAACTTTGTTTGGTTACCTTCTTCCTGATCTCAATGGAAGGTAGCGCGAGCGCATTCATAACGAAAGAGGAAAACTATTTCGTATGCAGAGAAGTTGTGCCATGTTATCAAAATGTGTATTGCATACAAGCGACACTAAAAATGTATGTCTGCACTTTTTGACTTTGACTTTGAGTTGAAGCAGTACTTGTACTTTTACCAGAGTATATTTTTACATAGGTATCTGTATTTTTACCCAAGTATTTTTGCCACCTCTGCCCTTTCGCTTCAGATTGGACCCAACTTTATCTTAATTTCTGCTCAGGTTTCTCACCAATAAAGAAGACGATGCTGTTGTCGCTCTTGCGCTCGTACACGGCGTCGATCTTATTTGTTCCGAGAGGAAGGCCCATCCAGAAGTTTTTGATCTGAGCTGGATTATGCGACACCAGCAAGCCGTCTCGCTTGGTCCTCCAGAAATTAGCACCTTTTCCCCAGAAGACCGCAGAAAGGACGTCCATGTCAGACTCGCGCGTCACATGAGGACAAATTGGGCAATTTAAGGGTTTGTCTTCACCTTTAAAGAAGAAGACCTCCCCTCTGATGTTTGCGACTGCGTCAAATCCCCCGTGACAGCGGTCGTGGACAGAAGGGTCAGACCTGGGACAGCAAAAGGTCAATACAATATGTTCATTTTGCAATGGAAGTGGTTTAAAAGACTTTCACAAGAGGGCGCGTAAACCAGATTAGAAGCCAAGAAGTTAATTAAGTGTTATTGAGAGTACAGGTATGTTTTCACAAATGTGAATCTGTAGATGTGGTTTAACTCACGGTCTTGTCGGTCTGGTCGGAGGAGGACTGGGCAAACGAGGGAGATTGGGATCGACACCTCCTGGTTGCTCACCATCGTTGGTGCCTGTAAAAGAGCAATGTTGAAGAACGTGTTGTCACACAGGATGCAGACACCTTGTCATTTCAAGGAAACCCTCCTATAAATGTCTGCGGTGAGTATGTTTGCAGAGTTTCACCTGAACAAGGAAATGCTTAGCACGCATACTAGCTGGATTACCCATACAGTATGTTTTACAGGATTTAAAGTCATGAAATGGAAATAATTGCAAGCTGCTTTCTGATGACTTTTGTAATTGTGGAAACTGGAAATTAATTACCAGTTTAGTGAGTCATCAAAATGAGAGGTGGCACCAACACATGATCGAAATCACAGTTGTGGTCACAAAACAGTGAATCAGCAAAATTCTCACAAGAGGCCACCAGTTGTTTGTGTAAGAAAGATAAAATAGCTACACAAAACGGAACTATGTACTGAGCTAATCAGCACCAGTACATCAGCTATTCAAAATGACAAACAGGACCAACAACATCCAAGAAAAATGTCAAACCCGTATAGAACGGCAATGAAACATGGAGTGCCACCATCACCTGCAGCAAAACAGTGCACCTCGACTCGGCATGGCGAGATAGAGAGAGCGAGAGAGAAAAAAAAAAGCAGTTATCCTGAGCAGTGACTGACCATAAAGCTGCTGAATGGCCAGTCTGTCGTCCAGGGCCAGCTGGTAGTGGGGGATGTCTCCCACGGGACCCTGGTAATACGGCCTCATAATGGAGGGGTCGGAGGAGGAATGCGACAGGCCCAGCGCGTGGCCAAACTCGTGCACTGCCACCGTGAACAAGTCGGTGGTGCTGCCGCTCTCCGCTGTGGGCAAAATTGTGCACGCGTTAGTCAACGAATGGCTGACACTGAATTAGTGCATGCCTTCAACCTGATACATGCATACACACACATTATGTATGGGAGTGCAAACGACTGTGGCTCCCCTTTACCCAAATGCAAGGGCATTAGAAACGCTTTAATACCCATTAAAAGCAATTGCTATTAAATACAGATTTTTTTTAATTTTTTTTTTACAACACAGCAGGAATTGGATATGTTTCACACACAAAAAAAAAAAATCAACAATACAGTGGTACCGCGATTGGTGAATTGGAATATAGCCCGGGAAAAATTGTACCTCCATAGCTCCACCTCTCATGGTCGTCAAAGTGCGTGTCGCCTGATACGTCGTCCCTGCCGGGGAAGAAGGCGTGGGCTAGGGTGCCACCCTGCCCGTCAAAGGGGTACCCGTCGTCGTGTAGCAAGCTGTTAAAGGACACTCTGATGTCGCCGCCGCTCGACGCGCCTCCGCCGCCTCTCGGCAGCTGGCGGAAATTCAAAGGAGCCGCGTCGCTCCAGGCTTTGAAGGCGTGCGTCAGGATGCTGTCCACCAAGGTGGATGGCAGGCTGGGCGAGAGGGAGGGCGACGGGTAGCTGTGGACGCTGCAAAAAGGGGACAGTTAGCATTAGGGGCAGTTCCAACAGTGCCCCACCAGAACCACCAGATCGCACTATGATCAAAAAAAGTTGCCTTTACCATCCAATGTATTTTTTGGGGGGGTGAATACTGAGAAGTGATCCAGTAGCAATACCACCTAATAACATTATCGACCTAATTTTGATTGAAATCATTATTGCGAACATGACAACAGTAAAATCAAGTTAAATGACATATTTGAAAAAGACTTTGAAGAGGTAAAGACTTATTTACTCCTCCCACATCTCTGTTTCCTTACGATCACTATGGAACTGTTACTTTCTATGAACAGCAATATAACAATATTCACAGTTTGCGATTTTTTTCTGTGGATCCAATCCTCAGCTATTTGCTGTTTTCCTGCTCTTTTCGTAATGCTGCAAGATGGCACCAATGTCCTAAAAGTATGAATTGGTGTCAAGGAAGTCTGTTGAAATGATACATTTCGACTGAGACACAAACATCTTTCTATGGCTGGGAGGAGCTAAATTTAATCTGGGTTGTTACTGGAAGTTAGGAGAGTCTTCGCGACATGGAGATGTTCACTTCCAGTGCATTTTTCTTTTGGAAGGTTAATTGTGTTGTTGATTCATGTTGCTGTGCTTCTAGTTATGAAAAATTGCATTTAAGTTCTCTGATTGAAATTTTGGGCCAGAGAGCCCACAGGCAAAGGAAGTCAGACAGACGCAACCTAAGAAAAAGACCCCAAATGAGACATATCGACCCATGCATATTGATTTTACAATTGAATCACTCTACTCTGTGTTAACTATAAAGCTTGCATTGGAAACCCCCCAGTCCCAAACATACCTCCATGTGAGATCGCTCTTGTGCCACTTAAGTCCTGACAGTGCATATCGTCTTCTCCTCCTCCTCTTCTTCAACATGTCCTCGCTACCGACAATATCGGGAAGCGAGCATCGCGGCGTCGTCATGAGCTTAAGCGTTTCACCATCTACAGGACGGATAGATTTGGTAAGAATGGATACACATCAACAGATGTTAGTACTGTGACAAGCAGATGCACTGACCTACATTTACAATCTAAATACAAATACTTGGTCCATGCAATTGTATGAATGTATTCCCAAAGGTCTATTTGCGCTATTTCTAGTGCATGTATGTGGATGTTTTATTTTTGTATTGATGTATTATTATTATTTATTATTATTGTTATTATTGGTTTATTTTAATTGTATTGGTACGTCATTTTGGGGATTTTCGTAATCATTCAAACGTGGCAAGGGTGGTTAACAACAGTCCTTTCTGTTCCGTATCAAATTCAGAAGACATATTTGTTTGCACCTTACAGGGATATAAAGTGAGGTCAATATTTGCACCGAGGGGGAAGTGTGCTCGTTTTGTCCCATCCCACATTAATCACTGTTGTGCTGTGCTGCGTCCACGCGAAACAGGAAGTCAGAGGCCTCATATGAGGACCCTTTTACCGAGCACGCCGGTTTCCCGCACGCCGCCAAATCGCTGCATCACACGTATGGCCTTCTCGATGCCCTCCTTGGTCTGCAGCTTACTCGTCCGCGGGTCGGGCGGAGGAAGGTAGCCGTACCTGCTCAACCAATCCTGCAGTGTACAAAGACAAAGAAGAAAAAAAGAAGAAGTGTGGTCATGCGGTTTCCTCCAAACATGATTACCACAGCAAAATATAACTATATGGAAAAAACAGCAATATGTTTTTCCTTCGCCGGTGCATTATTTCACTTCCTTTCCCATTTCTGACTCTTTCACGTGATTGAAGGACGCATCTTTATCGATATTACACGATTGTTTCCCTAATGAGTAAGTTGCCCAATGTTGTGGCGTTCACTGTCACCGTAACTGAATAGAGGGGTGTGCGCTGCAGGTGAAATCAACAGATCCGTGCGGTGTGGTCATGAATTTGTGTCAAAACAGGAAAGATGCACATCTCTTAGAAGTGATTTCGAAACAAGCCCTTCCCTATGCGGTGCTACCACCAACGTACAGTTGAAAGGAAGCCACCAACCACCATTGTTGCTTCGCAAATGACCGTTTTTTGTAATACAAAAAAAAAAAAGAATGATGCATCAAAAAGTATTCTTAATAGCACAATAATGTTCATATTTGATTGATACTGATTAACAACATGTCAGCGTTCATTTGCATAATATTTTGGTTGTCATATGCAGCGGTTTAGACGTTCACGGCATTATACTGAGATGTGGCCATCATGTTTTACATGTAAGATACTTTGGTTGACTGAGTTTGCGAATAAATTCTTCGCTGTCAATCAAAAGTGTAGAAACACAATTTATCATACATCTCATCGTCCCATTCATAAAATTGATCCAGACTCACCACCGCTCTGCTGTATTGCTCAGGCACAGCTGATGTGCACGCAGGCAGAATCAACACCATCCACATCAGCTCCATCACAGTAGCTGCAGTTGAAAAAAAAGTATATCTTTTTTTTGTTTGTTTGTTTTTAATCTGTCTGCTCTTTCCCCAAAAGCCAACAAGAAGCAAAAACAAAAAACAAAAAAAAAACTCACCGTGGGGTCTCCTCTCAAGCTTTACTCTGCTCTCCTGAGACTAGGATGGGCTGATGAGCATCTCTCTGTCTCTCTCTCTCTCTCTCTCTCGCTCTCTTTCTGTCTCTCGCTCTCTCTGACTCAAGTTCGTATGGGCTGGGACAACCCATCTTAAAACCGCGATCCACCACACCCAAGACTTATTTCACCAAATATTCGAAACGGCTCTTAGTATGATACAGCACACTTCTAAAAAAAATTAATGTACAACCACAATAATAAATATTTTGTTACTAATACAGTGCTTCTCTGAAATTGTTCATCAAAAGTGAACATTGCTGTGATGTAAAAGAATATTTTTTTGCATCCAATCTCAACTCAACTCTATTTCTAGAGCATTTAAAACAAATTTGAAAAAACACCTCTGTAACAAAGTAATAATACAGATTGAACATAAAATACAATAAAATAATAATTTAAATAACATTAATAACTATAATAAATAAATGAATAAGATAAAATATTCATTTTGAATTCAAATATATTCTTTAAAAAACAGTTAGCCCTCTTCAGACAAGAATGTGTTGCAGCGCCTCCTCTGTGTCTTGGACCAACTGTCAGACTTTATGTTGGCCGCCTGCAGTTCCACCAGCATCCTGTAGGTGGGCTCAAGGTATATTTAGCTGTGGTTAGACTCCACAAACACGATAGCGAAGAAGAGTGTACAATCTCATTATATTCTTTGGCCGAGACTCAAATTATTAAATTAGGTGAAAAGAAAAGTCAATTTTTAAATCTTACTGAATTTTACTTTTACTTGAGTATTTATTTATGCGACGAAGGATCGATACTTTTACTCCGTTACAATGATCGACATGCCGTTCGCTACTTTTATTTATTCATTCTCGTGTGTACGCGTCTATTTTTAGACTTCATCTTCGACTTCCGCATAGGGATCACTAATGTCATTTGACTCCAATTCACCAATCAGACGACACAAGGCAGTCACATGACCGCTCACGTAGCTTCGCGAGCCAATCAAAATTACTATTTTTTTTTTGGGTGGTGGGGGGGACGACGACGTGCGACTGTGTGTATTTTACAGACTCCAAAAAACAACAGTTTTGTCATGCAGCTCTTCAACTGTGACTGCCCAAACTTGGATTTTTCAGGTCACTTCTAACTTGAGAAAACACCTTGCGGTACGTTGCAGATGTTTCTATTGTTGTTTTGGGTGTGGATATGTCAAAATTAGCACTACCCCTATGGTATCGCACAAGCACATACAATCAATTATTATGTTCAGCAAACAGCTTGTTCGTGAAGACATTTAAGCGAATAAAGCAAATTTTCGTTTCTTTAGGGCCCAATGTATATGTTCTTGGTTTTTGGGCAGTTCAAAATGGAAATGGTGGCAGGTGTGTGTCTACTCCCATATATTATTATTTTTTTTTTTACATTTTATTTGATGTTCATGCTCTGATTTAAAAAAAATTATAATAATCAGAAGTTACTCACAAGGTACTCTTTACTTGAGTAGTTTTTTCGTTTTAGTACTTTCTTACTCAAGTAAATATTTGGATGACTACGTTTTACTTTTACTTGAGTCATATTCTAAAGTAACAGTACTCTTACTTGAGTACAATATTTGGCGACTCTATCCACCTTTTTAATGAATGAATAAAATTATGAATGAATAAAAAAATAAAAATGAATGAATAAAATTATACCTGTATTTTCATAATTTTGCCTTTTTTTTTCTTTTGTGCTCCTGAAATTATTATTTTTCTCGTAATGCTACCTTTAACCCAGAAATCGTTTCACATTATGAATTTCCCCCCTCGTGAAATTATGACTTTTTTTGAAAAAATACGACTTAATTCTTGTAATTTCTTTCTCAAATTGTGATTTGTTTTTCATTTGTTTTTTCTTCTTTGTCATGAATTTACAACTTTTTTTCCCTCATGCTACATTTTTTGTACCCGAAAAATCACTTTTCTCTTGTAACATATTGACTTTTTCCCTCATGAAATTATGAAAATTACTTGAAAGAAAATTAGTTCTTGTAATCGTTTTCCTCGTTTTTAAATTTTTTTTATTTATTTATTTTTTGGGGAGGGGGGGAAATACAATTTTATTCAGCTTATATAATTTTTTTTCTTCCTACAACTTTATTCCTGAAATATTCAGAATTAGTTTTTGTTTTTTTAGGCAAACATGTGGACGACGGCATATCTTCTTTAAATTTCACTTCCTGGTACTGGACACGTGTCCCGATACTTATGTCCATACATTGTCTAAGATAAATTGATGACGCTGCAATAAGTGGAAAAGCTGAGGCCTCTCACGTTCACATCTCAGAAGCCCATTACCGTATGTTATCGTGCGCTGGCGCGGTGTTATCTTTCTCCACCCGCCCTCCCCTGGCTTTCTCCTCATCTTTAATTCGTCCTCATCCTCAGGGGCCCATGTGAGTCATGTATGCTATTAGCACATGATGCTGTCCCGCAAATGGTGCATCAGTTTCCGTCACGTTTGCATTCAATGTAAACATATGCTCAGGGGCGGTCCTAGCTTGAATGGCACCATGTGCTTGTCCCTCCTTTGCCAAACCCCCCCCCCACCCCCCTCCTTTTGCCCCCCCCCCCCCCAATCCTCACCCTACCAACAACACCCACTCGAGTGGACCTTATATTTTCTGTGCATGGATTGAGCATCCAAATTAACATATTGTATGTGTTAACAATTCAACTATCCATACAGGAATAGTATCAATAACCAATGGCGAGGCTAGAATGGATTTATGGCATTTCCTATTTATTTTGATGGAGAAAGATGATTTGAGATGGTTGTTTTGTGTTACGAGTGTGGTCACAGAGCGAATTAAACTCGCATCTCAAGGTGCCAGTGTACTCAGCATCCATAATGTCAACAAATGAAGAGCGACAAATTTGTATGGATGACACACAGTTTTATTTTCATTAAAGGGATCCAAGGCCTTCACGAAAGGGTTGACTCTTGGCAGCTAAACAGTACTAACACAACACACACAGCAACAGAAACTACACCGAGGGCCTGTGAAGTGAAAAGACAAATAAATAGGATTGCAAAGACAACGACTGTCGAGCTCAAACTCGTCGGAGGAGAGCGAGCAGCTTATTTTCAACGGAAACATTTCCCGATGTAGCTGATTGTCTCATGGGTACGTTTGATCATGCACGGTTTACAATGTTGCCATCGCAGTGTTGCGGTATCATTTCACAACATTTCCTCTCTGCCCTGTTTTGATTGTCAGCTTGAAGTGCATGCAGGCAGCATCGATTGTCAGGAGCTCATAGAAGCTTCACTAATGATATAAAAACTTTTTTTTTCCTCATTTACCTGACTTTTAATTTTTTTTAATGGTATATAAATCCCTGTAACTATTACATTTGCTTGTTTAGCCATATAGTTCATTTTAGATGAAGGAATTAGTAGATTTCAATCCACAAAATCCTACATTCTTCCCTCCGGTGACATCTGACAAAAGTCCACACGTCATCATACACGAATGTATGTACAAAAATACGCACTCTGAGCAAAATGTCGGGATGGAACCTTCTTCTTCTTCTGTTTAAAAAAAAAAAACAATTTCAACAATTTTCAATTGACCTGAAGCCAGTGGACAAATGTGCATGTAGTCGTTAACCACTGAGCTGCTCACAGAACAAGGAACTGTGATTCTACTTCACAATACACTACAGACATTTGCCGGCATTTACTTGCATCCTTTAGTCAAGTAGTCCACACCTTGATTCAAACCTAATCCTAAACTAGTTCTAATCCTACTCTGCCGGCCAAGTAAACACAAAGCAAATAGCAGTAGAGTACTGTCAAGTGTAACCAAAGCTGCTCTTGGATACATTTGTAAACATTTGATGCATATCAGGGTCTTCGGCCTATTTTGGACCCGCTAAAGCTCAGTCCTGTGTTATCCCTTATAGTTTTCGCCGCAGGTTTTTCTTCTTTTATGTTCTTCTTCTGTTGTGCTGGTTGGCGTTCACTGTAATCTGGCCCAGTACTGGCCCAGGTTCTGGCTCATGCCCTGCGGCTCGGTTCCTGGAACCTGCACTGGCACCGAGACGCCGGGCGATATGAGGCCTGGTGGGAGGAGGCACAGGAAGGACAGGTGGTCAATGGGGCGCCACGACCACTAGGGCCCCCCCCCCAAGAGCAAATGACAGTCAGCAGTGGTTTAATGAGACATTGGTTTAATTCCTAAAAAATAGTTTTAATATTACTGTAAGACACTGCAACATTATGCACAGTTTCAACATTAAGATTGCGCTTAAATATGTGGAAATAAAAAACCAAGTAATGACTAAAATGTATCGCACATAAAAGTGAAATAAAACAATTTTGCTTAGGGCCACATGGAAGCGTGGGCCGGCTCTGCCGATCAATCAGAAGTACTCACCGGTGTTGGAGTTGGCCGAGGGCGCAGTCTGCAGGTGAGGGGAGGAGTATGCTGATGAGTCAAAGCTGCGCGGGGCAGATGGAGATGGAGGCAACATGCAAGAGTACGAGGAGGCCGACTGCGGAGGGATGGACTGAGAAGGTAAACAGCAGAGGGAGAGGGAGGATATGCATTACTATCCTGTTAAAAATATATATACCATGCTGTTAATTTGAGTGATACCGTGCCAGAAGAATTATATGGTGAACAGCACAATTACATGCGCTTCCGCTAGATGGCAGAAGAGACAATTAAACTGTATAGGCCATTCGCGCCACAGAATGAAAGCTTTGTGTTCAACTCACCAGGCCCAGATTTCACAGTAAGTCCATTTATAGGTAAATTGTGACGAGATCACCATTATTCCAGTATCCATACTTTCTGTGACATTTTTGTTTGATGGTGTGCAATGGCTCAATAAAGCTTAGGAAACAGTGGTTTATTAATTAGGGCAATGATAGAGGTAGTAACATAGTTGGACCTGCTAGATGATGGATGATTTTGTACTTTGCAAAAGGGCTGATGCCGGACTAAGGGCTAACCTGGACTCCAGATGAGAAGACCGACAGCGAGCTGTAGCTGGGCAGCGACGACTCAGCTTGACTCAACATGGACCCTGCATGAGAGAAACCAATTCGTGAGCAAGCACACACACTCGGGGTTCTTTGCCAATGATGAAAACACAAGTACTGCACAGGGGTGGGCACAATTTTGGGCACAAGAGCCACATCTGATTTTTAAACGGAGAGATGGGCCAACTCATTCGGAGATGAGGTTTAAAAATAATAATAAACATTTAAATACATTTTTATATGTGTATGCATGTAATGCCTGTGTAAAATATGTAAGATAAGATAAGTCATAAATTAAACAATGCTAAATTAATAATCAAATAAATATAAAAGCATTAAATGCATATGTAAATGTATACTTTTTCCAGACATACATTTGATAACCCATTATTACATTTTAATTAATTTTGAATAGAATAAAAGCCATCAAATACTACAAAGTGTTTAAAATGTATTTTAATACTAAAATAAATAATTAATTAATTAAAATGAACAAATAAAAAAATGTTAAATGCAACATACTACATATGTTTTCTTTTTCAACTTTTTTACTTACAATAAATCCATTATCCATTTATTTAATGACATAAGACTATGAACATGAATTGATAAATTTTAATTCACCAAATTTAGAGACAAAACAGCTAAATTAATGCAACTAATATTAGAGGAGTCTTGATAATGTAAATCACACTTGTCAAACACAAGGCCCGGGGGCTGGATCTGGCCTGCCAGATAATTTCTTTGTAGCCCACTATGTGTCTATTTAATATTTCTTGCTAAATTGATTTGTTTTCCTTTCATTTGGGGGGGGGGGGGGGGGGGGGTTATTGTTGTACTACGAACAATAAAGCTAAGACTCCTGGCAAAAATTCTTGTTGGACAACTTTATGAATTATTTTAGCAGCCAAGCAGGCATTAATGTACGCTTGAGTTGATTGCATGCCTCTAGCTAACCTACGTTAACCTTAGCTCAATAAGCAAAGCAAAGCAAAGCAAATGTATTTATATAGCGCATTTCATACACAAGGTAAAAAAACAAAACAACTGCTTACAAACATTTAAAACAAAGAGAAAAAAAATAAAAGTACAATTAAAGCAGCATACGGTGCAATAAATATAATTTAAAAATGGAAATGCTCTAAAAAGTAAGAGAAAAAAGAAGAGTTTTTAACCTGGACTTAAAAACATTCACACTTGGGGCTGACGTCACTTCTGTTGGCAACACATTCCATTTGTGTGCAGCATAATAGCTAAATGCTGCTTCACCATGTTTGCTTTAGACTCTGTGCTGCACTATTTGACCTGAGTCTGTCGATCTCAGATCCCTACTGGGTTTATATTCGATTAGCATTTCTTGTTTCATTTCTGTTTAGTGATTTATAGACCAGTGGCAGAACTTTCAAATCTATTCTAACGCTGAATGGAAGCCAGTGTAAAGACTTTAGAATTGGAGTAATATGCTCTGACCTCTTTCTTCTGGTCAGAACCCGAGCTGCAGCTGTTTTCCCCCTCTTTTGGGGGAGTCCAGTCAGAAAACCATTACAATAGTCAAGTCTACTTGAGATAAAATCATGGATGAGCATCTCCTGGTCTGCTTGACACATGCAAGCAATACACAAAACCAAGCAAGCCCGCAACAGCAGCCTGTTAAAAATTATATGTGAAATGGTTTTCTAGTGTGACATTTAAAGCTTTAGGTATTTGTATGTGGAAATTGCGCCCCCTTGTGCAGTTGGTTGTTGGTGGTTGGGGCCAATGAGGGGTTTCGCCAGGGTGCCATTCGTGTTAGGACTCCAACTGGCTGAACTTTACCCAGCCCTGCACTAGTCTAATACTGTATGGCGCTGTGCCTTTATACGCAAAGACAATGAGGCTTACCCGAACTGCTGCCGTGTTGTTGATGGTAGACAGACGTATTAAAGGAAGTGGTCAGGGGGGCTTGGCTCTGTGAACAGGAAGTCACCCCTCCCGATCTCCTTTGGTTGCGCAGCTTCTCCTCCCGCCTCCACTTAGCTCTTCGGTTGGAGAACCACACCTTGGCCGAACAGAGGGTTCATCTCATCACAAGATCACATCTACGACAACGATGATCAGAAAGTAGTGGCGGCCGGCGGTATATGAAGAAAAAATAACATTCGACACAGCCCACAATGCTATAAAAAAAAACAAAAAACAAGGAGTGGGGGTGGAGGCGGTGAGGTGCGGAGAAGAGGGATGGCAACATCCCAAGCCTACTACTACGACCACATTTAATAATAATTATAAATTGGCTTCATACAGAGCGACAATTCCCAACCATAGTGTCGTCTTTTTTAATTTCCTACAGATAATGAATCTTTGTTAATCTATCCATGTCAGCGATGTATATTGACAGGCAAATAAATAAATATATATATATATATATATATATTAGATTGCACAAGGTGCATTTAACCCATGTATCATTGGAGACTAGTCAATAGAGGACGTTAGGATGCCGCCCCACCACACACCATCGTCACCGTATTACTTTCCTTGAAGACAACAAATCTATTCATATATTGATCGTTTAAAAAAAACATTTTTTTGTCATTTTAGATGAGCAGGATACTACAGGTAAAGTTGTTTCATTCATCTCTGTTGTCTGGTTTAGTGCCGTAACAGCCGCTCTGGGGCGCAAAAATCTTTACCTGTGCACTAAGTGCCTCTTCCAATGCAGTAGATCGGGGCCAGGTGGGACGCTACATTCCTGCGCCCTGAACTCACGGACGTAACATCCGACGGCCACGGCTCGGTCTCTAATGTGGAGATGTGATTTGGCTGCTTGTAAGTGCACGGGCAGCTCTATTTTAGTGGAGTACAGGGCAACAGGCCACCCCGAAATCTAAACTACTTGCCTTATCACCTTTAACAAAAAGCAATGATGTAGCAGGTTTATAAAATAACTGTAAAAACAATGTAATTGATTGGTGCCTCGGGATTAGTGTGTTTAATAAATTCAAGTTGACGAGTGTCAACGTGGCCCCAGCATCCTTCCATTTTTCTGTATGTGACCGAAAAAGTCGTGAGACCACTGTCGTAAAGGTTAGGTTCCAATCTGCTCACCTGTATCCTGGCCTCAGGTAAATCAATCTTATTGGCCAGTCTCTCCCTCGCGAAGACGTCTGGGTAATGTGTCCTTTCAAACTCTGCGGAGGAAATAAACACGTCATGTAGGGTGGGGGGTTCGGGGAAAGCTGCAGATGCTTCTAAAAAGAAATAAATTCCACATGAAATTCTAATCACTCGTTATTCATCGGCATTGTATCTTTTCCAATTCCCTGCGTCATGTCGGTGGTGACTAATTCAACTTTCTGTGGGAAACACAAATCAAGGAGGCTGAGAGATGTATCCTTACAACCATTTTTGAAATATTTATCTGTTGCACTTTATGTGAATTATTGATGGTGATGGAACACTCCGAAAGTTCAAACGAAAGGATTCAAGTTGAAAAGCTGCCTAAGCATTTTTATTTCAAAGTAGGCCGACTTGGAAATCCCCACAGGTTTGAGTTTTCTCATCAACATTTATTTACCAAAGTCATGGTCCCAGATACCAGCAAAAATACTGTATGTATTATTATGGATGATACACATTTCCTCTCATATCAACCAGACGTTCCTACGTGGTTGATTTCCAAATTGACAACGTACTGACATTGCTGACAAATCCAAAGTGAAAGCCTCAGTCATCCTAAACAAGTGGCAAGTTTCATGTTAGACACAGAAGACAAACAGTCGTCGTCATTTTTTGCAGAGGACAACGTATATATTCCTGTGAGTATTGCTATGTTGTCTGTCTATGTGTTACTCCACCGTTTATGTTCAAATATCCGTTACTTAACGGGATATAATACTGCGACATCAATGCTATCCATTAGCCCGTCTATGGAATTTAAAAACAAATCTATACACGAACAGCATTCTCATGTTAACCTATTATGTCAGTTTTTTCCCCCCAACGGTTATAATTAGGCTTCCTAATAGCACTACAGTATCACTTTTCACTTTCTATGGCATTCATAGGGTTAATGTAGAGCAAAAAAAACAAACAAAGACACTCGCAAAGTGTGACTCACTGAGCCAATGATATATTTACGCAGAGTTACAAAAATAACTGAACCTTCAGTGGCCTCGGATCATTTGTAAAACGAGATTCCACTGTATCGCTTGATTAATACTTAAAAATATAGTACTTTATCGTTACCATTGTAATGGCAGAATTTTCGACTGAATACGGTACATTGTTCCCTTGCTATATCGCGGTTAACCTATTGTGGATTCAGTGCATTGAAGATTTTTTTATTTGTTTTTATATTCACATAGCGCATAATTTACGATATCGCGGGATTTTGAGTGATTTTTTTGGTTGGTAAATGAAATGCTTTTTCGCCTAAAATATTAAAACTGTATAAAAAATAATTATAACATATTACAAGGAATACAATCCACATAGTGTAGATTACTAGCGTGCATTACTGTATGTTTAAGAATTTACAAGGTGTTTAAGAGTATAGAAAGTGTTTATAAGAGTATGGTAGAGGTTAAGTGTGGGAAAGATGAATAAATCTGGGGAGGTGCGTACATCTTAAAAACGTGTATATAATAATAATAATAATAATAATAATAATAATAATAATAATAAAAAGTATGTGGTCTCTACTTGGCAGATTTCACCTATTGCGGGGGTGGTACAGAACCTATTACTCTACTTTTAATTTCATCATGACAAAGTGTCAACTCCAAAATGACATAAGCATAATTCAGAAAAATGAGGTCAATACTACAGTGTTGCCCAGTGATCGATCGGACGTTTAACACGTGCTTAACAGTTCCCATATTGTGTATGATAGCAACGCAGACCTGATGAATTAAACCTGTCTGGCAAATTGCTCTAATTGGCTTGGTTATAAGTGGCATCTGTGTCAACACGTGATTGTTATTGTGCCTTGGCCGTGCACCGAGGTCAGTGTACCTCATTAATGTCATTTGCACGGAGTGACCACAGTGATACACTTCCACTCGGCTGCGCAGTGGACATCGCGTCCTTATTTCGCTCAAGGGTCTGCTGCAGCCATATCCAGTCAAGGGTGGCGTTCTGATGCCTCTGCGCGCGTGTGTGTGTGTGTGTGTGTGCATGCGCGCAAAGCAGACTTATCTTACTGCATAATACATGCACGGTAATGATGCATTATCAAAATCCGCTGTTTATGCAGCCAGAGGCCCTTTTGGGGGGATATAGTTGTTGTCTTAATGTGATTTTATCATCTTGTGTGTAGCAATAAGGGCTCATTGCTGCAAAATGAGGGAAAACACACTCAGCGGACACTTTATTAGGTACACTTGTACAATCTAATGATGTGAAATACAAGAGCTCTTTTGGGCCTTGAAGGAAAATAATGCTCACTTTTGTCTGAGAGTTATTCTTTTAACCACAGATTTATTATTATAAGTTGCACTAAAATGTGTTTTCTAATATTTTGCTTACCCTTATCAGCAACATGAGAGGAGCAAAATATTGTGCAGTTGTACACCACTGCAAAATACAACCGCCAAAATAAACATCTTGCTAAATTACCTTCTCCAGGAGTATTATCCTCCTATTCTTTAAAGGTATTTTGGACTGTACTTTATTACACAATGAAGTTGTGTCCATAATAGAGGTGCAATAATGAATCGATTAATCGACAAGTAATTGGTTAATGAATTAATTGAGAACTATTTGGGCAATCGATTCATCATTTAGAGACCTTGTTCAACTTCAAATTGTCCAAATCCTCGGAATTTCAGCCTCTCAACAGTAATTATTTTCACTGAAAGAAAGTAGACTATTTAGCTTTGTGCTGAATCAAAATAAGACATTTTCCAATTTTCTGATATGTTACAGACCAAAACCGTAACTGAATCAAAATCAACTTATGTTTTGGCATTTTCTGCACTGTACATTTGAACTAATGTCCCGTTTTTGAATAAAGGGATGGAAATAAAAAATGCTTTATCTGATTCTTCAATTCATCTAACATTAATCAGCAGATTAATCAATTATTAAAATCATTGTTAGTTGCAACCCTAGGCCATATCCATTGTATACAAAGCGATTTAGAAATTTATGAGACCAGCATCATTAAATGCTTTAATGCAGACTCTTTCAATTCCAGTGAGCTTGTCAACATTTTACCATTTTGAACGGGTATGAGTTATTTACATTTTTATAGCTAAATTGAGGCAAACTAAACATAACTAACATTCAACCATCAAAATATTTGTTTTATATAGAACTGTAGTTTGACAAGAAGATAACAAGTTGAATAATATTTTAGCATTACAAATTTTATTTGTAATGCTATAATACTTCTGTATACTGGTGTGTTAACCATTACAGAAACATAATGAATGATTTGGGTAATTAGCACTGCTTTGAATTGAGCAGCTGCAGCATAAAACTTACATTGGGTGTTGCTCTCGTAAACATGTCCAGCACTAATTTATATTATGTGTCATCACAACACAACAAGAAGGTACGATTTGGGCCTTCATATAAACTCACTTCCAGAATCCTCTATTTTTAATTTAAAGATTATTATTATTATTATTCAGTCCTTGTATTGGATCTCATTAGTGTACCTAATGAAATGTCTGTGATTGTACTGCCCCTGCCACTGGCCTGAAAGCAACCCACTGGTCAGTCAGCACTAGCTGGCGTCATGTGATTGGCCGGAAAGCATGACAGCGCTTTATTGCGTGCGTGCCCTGACCTTTCTCCAGCGCCTCAATCTGCTCTTGCGTGAAGCTCGTGCGGTTCCTCTGCAGCTTCCTCTTGAGCTGCAGCCTCAGCTGAGACTCCTCGCCCTCGTCCCTATCCACGGGCACACCTCCCCCTCGGCCTGCGCCTCCTGCTCCTCTTCCTCCGCCGCCGCCGCCTCCGACTACCGCATCGCCTCCCATGCCGCCCTCCGTGTCCAGCAGGCAGCCCTCGGACACTGGGCGTGACAAAACGCGCAGTTTGAGTGTCATGAAATGTCACGAGGAGCTCGAATGTTTTTTTTTTTTTTTAAACTCTCACCTGTGCTGTGTTGAGTCTGTACTCCAGTGGGGTCATGGTACCAGTTGTTAGGCCCGCTCCAGTTAGAGCCACTCTGCAGGTTCAGCATTGTTAACTTCTCATACATACTACAAGTGTCCCAACCACCATGAAGACCAAGGCAGCAGTCCTGCTGTGTGCGTGCTCGCCACTGTTTACTGTCACTTTGGGCTCCTCGCGCTGTCCTTCGATCCTCCGACTCGTCCTCCTAGGGGAAGGAGCAAGGAAGAGGAGAAGAAGGAGGAGGAGGGGTTCATATCGCATGAGTTCACACATGGCCGGCATTGTGGCGAATTAGCCTCACGATGACAGACAGAAATGGAGTTAGTTACATGCCGGCTGTCGTCGTGTGTGTGTGTGTTATACATTGGAATGCTGGTATACCTTTGGGAGCCAAGGTACATTAGAAGCCACTCTGCGAGCCGTGACATTTATTATGCTACTTGCTTTTAGCTCCGCTCATAACGTCGCGCATGTATGCACACACACACATACACGTCTACATAGAAAGATGCAAACACACACACAAAGGTTTGCGCTAAGGACAATGAAGAGCAGAAGTTGCCATGAACACATTCACTGCCATTGACGGCTTTAGAAGTCAAATATCCATGTTAACTGGGAGGACTTTAACAATACGTGGTTGAATAAGCAGATATATTTCTACAATTACTTTTAAACCCCTAAAAATGCAGGAATTCTGGCTGTAATTCTTAAAGGTAAATGCCATATTTTGGTCAAACCTCTTATAGTAAAGCAGAAAGTCTACACTAGAAACACATCTTGTTTGTCCTACTGCAAGATAAAAACTCTTCCTTTGTCCAAATACTTCTGGACCAAACTGTTTGTGTCCTAATTTAAGATGTATAAAGGCTTTTGAGCTCTCTTTTTATTTTATCTTTCTGTTATTTTTGGAGGCTTTAGAAGAAACGCTACTGACTTCCCACCACACAAACGAGTGCAAACAACTGTGATAGGTCACAGGTCACCCATCCCAACGCTGACCCCCTTCGACAATCGACGTTACATCTTCAACTCGAACGCGTCGTCCATCTCCGAATCGCGGCGTTAACCGACCAATATGAGAAAAAAAGTATATTAGTGAAGTTTTCAACTTACAGAGGGTCAAGGTCTGTCGACGCCGGGGGTCCCGTGTACCTCGATTCCCCTGTTCCCCCCTCGTCCCTTGTTCTCCAGCTTTGTTGACAATACTGTGTGCATAAAGGAGAGTGTGGAGGAGAGAGATGAAGGGAGTTAGACAGGGCGATGGAGAGGAAGAGGGAGAGGATGTGGTGTGTGTGTGTGTGTGGCGGGGGGTGGGGGGGGGGTGCTCTAGAGAAATGCGTCTGCGAGCGCTCTTGTCCTCGGAGCGATGGTGAGAGAGAGCGAGAGCGAGAGAGAGAGAGAGAGAGAGAGAGGAGGGGAAGGGAGGTAGAGGGCCACCAAAGGGGTGACAAAGTGAGTCAACGTCAGTGTCAAGTTTGAACTTAATGCCAGGGAGAGGAGGAGTGGAGGCGCACACATACAGAGTCCAGCATGAGGCGCACATAATGGAGAGATGGAGATGAGGATAAATACATGAAGGAATCCCATTTTAAATATTGGAGAAGAAAAAAAAAAAAAAAAGGAGAGGACATTATTTGTTCAACACGAAGGTCCACACTTGTATTAGTACTGCGAATCGATGGATTAACTTAAAACATTAAACTCAATCAAAAGGAGCCACTCATTAATTTACATAACTTAAAATCACCCCCCCAAAAAAACTAGAATTAAGAACTATCAAATGAAGAGACATGTTTTTTTTGTTTTTTTTTTTAAATCGTTTTGTTCATTTCAGCCAAATCACAGAACTAGTAAGTAGCTCAATAGTTAAATTAAAATACATACAGAACAAACACACAAATTAAATGTTCTCATCATCATCATTAAATGTGAGTGAGCTTGTTCTCGGTGTGTTGCGCAACACGAATATACAGCAGAGTGTGAGTTCAATTTCTACATGAGGGATTACATTAAGTATAATAAAACTAAATACAATAATAAGCTATAAATTTGCACCAAAAAACATGCATGTCATCAGAGGTCATTATTTGGAATGAATTCAATCATGATTATGTGAACATGAATATTCTGCTCTGAAAAACACTGTGCGTGAAGGTCCAATTAAATTAAATTACATTTCTGAAAATATGATCAATAGTATACGAAGTGTTTTGTATCCAAAATATAATGTAACTACACCATCTGGGTAAGTAAACATTCATTATCAACCGAAATATTTGGATAAGTTCACCCATAAGTGGCTTGTTCGAGTAGAACTCAATCACTGTGTCAATTACTCATAAAATGAATTTAACCGATACATACAGCACAACAATGTCCCTCTGTCTGCCTCCCTTGGGCCTTCGTTGTGTGGGGTGTGTGACTTCATTCAAATGATGTCACAGACCCAGCAATGAAAGACACTGCGGAAGTGCAGGTAAAGTTCATGTTAATAGGAAAAATGTTAGGGCATATTATGCAGCCTGCTTGGATAATAAACAAAGCAAACGTGGAGGCCCCGAAGGAGGTCGAAGTGCACGTTTACTGAAACTTGGCCACACACACACACACACGCACGCAGACACAGACCCACGTGAAGGTCCGACATGCGGGCGCAACTAATGACGCAGGTATGACGGTATGTAAGCGGCAGGAAGCTTCGTGGAAGCGTGGTTTAAATATATCTCTTTGCTGGAAGATGGAGGCAGAGGCTGGAGATGGAGGGAGCGAAGAGGAAGTATGTGACTTTGGGGTGGGTGCAGGGGCTCGGGGATGGGGAGGGTGCCAGCTTGTTTTATTTCCGGTTGACAAGACTTTGCGCTCCCTTTCTCTCTGTCGCTCCCTCTCTCTTTCATACTCTCCTATTCTTTACCCGCCTCCACCCCCACATCATTGCGCTGACTATCTCTTCCACCTCTGTCTCACTTGCTTACTTAAATCACTCACAAATTATAGAACCTTCTCCGAACAAAACAAAACAAGAAATGATTTTTAGACACTAAGCCTGTCAGCAATGATTTCTTTTAACTATATTTTTATACACTAATGCAATTCATGTGGGTATATTTGCATATACTACCGGTATGTGACTTTTGCACGTTATGTTAATATATACAAGTGAGTATATACAGTAGACCAGTTGTTATCAAACTTTCTATACCAAGTATGACCTCAAAAATACCACCATCATGACCAACATTAAAATACAGTAACGTAGTAGTTTTACACCAAAAATGTGTACATTTGTTAGTATGACAGTAGGCACAGTTTGAACATTAAGACCAAGCTTAAATATAGGAAAATCAAAAAAAAAATGCATGCAACTGCATTATACTGTACAAAGTTAAATACAACCTAACTGTACATTACCAACGCACTGTGCACGAACATTAAAACATGTACTATACTGGATTTAAAGAGTTTAAACTGGGTGTATGCAGAGCTACAAGCTTCAATCAAAACTTTAACTGCATTTCATGTTTTTAAAGTTATGTATTTCATTGGTATTTCATTCAGTGACTTGATTTTACCACAAGTGGTACAAATCATCGCAGCAGACCAATGCACTTTATGTGAGTATATATTCAATCGAGTTAGGCAATTTATGTGGGTATATTTGCAAAATACATCTTTGCAATTACATCTTTGCACACGCCCACATCTGTGGATAAGTATTTTATTTTTTTCAGCTTCAATTAAATTGTATCTTATTTTCGTATCCTATTTACATTTACGAGTCTCGGGACTTATTGGGCTAATTTGGGTATCGTATTTTGTGCCACATCATATGTAAACAACTTAACGTTTTGACTCTTTTTCTTAATTTTCCTTTTTATCTGCCAAAGAGACTTCAGATGGAAATTAGCAACAAAGCTATATTCTGGCACAGAGCATCTCTACTCTCGAGTTTAACAAACAATGAACTCAAAGTTTCATCACGTTCACATCGTGAGTTAAATTAAGACACACAATCAGGTCAACATTTTATACATGCACTTAGAAAAAGAACATACTGTAAATGTATTTTTACACTTTTTTTTTAAAAGGCCTTAGGGGTTCTTTTTTCCATTCTTTTGTACCCTTAACACTTTCATTTTACATGTTCAATAATTAGCCCTACGGGACTGATAAGTGTAGCTTGTATTTTAAGGGACAGACCTACTGTACCTTTATTTCTAACAGCACTCTGGTTTTATACGTTAAAAAAGGCAGTCTCAATTGCTAAGTCATTTGTAACTTCATAACTATGTGCTTGCTAAAAATGTTTTTTTCTTTATGTCCGTATATTCTCTGTCAGCCAGGTCTTAGGAATCTGCAAAGGTGGAATAGCGGCAACTGCACTCTTCTTGTTTGTTAAATTTGTTATGTTTGTTCTTGTTTGACCGAAACTGTTCAAAAAGGACTTTCACGATGATGCTATTAGGTTATCGATATGCAGACAATATAACCTAATTTGTATTTATTTTTTTTAAATGCCGGTCCAGAATATATATATTTTTAAACTTTTGTAACTTTTTTCCCTTAGTTACTCACTGAACAATTCATCTTATCGACAACATTCAGGCATGAAACAGTTAAATTTTCACATCTACAATAGGTGTCCAACAAGGTTTGGCGCGTGAGGGGATACAACTTTTCACAGCGCTAGAATAAACATACTTTGTTTTAAAAATACAAAAATGTTGAGTAGCTACAGTAAATGCTCTCTTGTGCTTCCTTTATTGTAAAATCCTTGCTGCATTCCATTGTGTTGCAATTGTTGGAATGTGGCCTAACCTATGTGATCCCTATGTGCTGAGTGCAATAACGTGTGAGCGTGTGAGTGTGTGTGACGGCGCGTGCTTCGCTGCAAAGATTCATGTAGCTCCGGGACATGCTTTTTTTTTTTTCTTTCTTTTTTTTGTGTGCATCTTGTTAGTTCATTCCTGTCACCTCTCTCTCTCTCTCTCTCTCTCTCTCTCTCTCCCTCCCTCTCCCTCTCCCTCACCATCCCTTGCTTTTTCGGCGCTGAAGGGGGGATGCGGAAGAGGGAGGGGGTGGGCGGACATGAGGAGGGGTGTGCGTGTGGAGGCAGTCGCCATGGTTACAATGCCACGACAAATATTCATCAAGATGTTAAAATAAAAACAAACGGGAGTGCATTATAATTGCTCTTACTGACCGGGCCCTGTAATGCATTCATATATGAAGAGTGAGAGGAGCAGGTGAGTGTGTTAACACACTAACAGCTTACCTGCGGCCATTCGACGCACTAATTCCAACTTGTTGTGTTATTTACCTGTTAATGGAATCACCTATGAGGACCTCCATGACCCTCTTTCCTTTTGGTCCCCCACCCCCGGTCCCCCCTCCACCATCCCACCCACCTCCATGGCTTGCTCTTCCGCTACTGTTGTGTAGCCCCAGGCCACAGTGTGATGTGTCCTCCCTCTGTCCCTCCCTCCCTCTCCCTCTCTCTCTGTCCCTGTCACCTTCAATTGCTCTGTGAAACTCGACACACTGCCTGGGGGCACGAGAGAGCCAGCCACCAAGTGAGGGAGCAAGGGAGGAGAGCAAGAGAGAGAGAGCGACAGACAGCTTTAAAGACAGACAGAAGGAATAAGCATTCTGTGTCATGTGAAAAAAGGAAGTGACCCACAGACCAATTGTGGAGCATAAACGGCAATATGTTGTTTCCTTCGCAAAAGCCCACCTACATCGATTTAGGATGCGACAGTGGTGCGCCGTGCCCAAACTCATAACTCAATTGATTGACTCGTACATAGTTAGCCCAATAGCATCATTGTAAAAGTCAAATGTCACCGTTTCTAGAAGAAAAAGAAAACGCACACAACAAATTTAACAAACAAAAAGCCTGCCTCGATGAAAACTTTGTGGATTACCGTGACCTGTATGACTGCAAATCTACACAGACATGAAGTAAAAAGCACCAAGCACATTGGAATTTATTTTTATTGATCTTGTTGAAGTAAGTTAAAAAAAAAAAATGACTGAGGCAATCATGCTATTATGATAACGATATCAAAACAATTTTCCATATTGATATGATTTGAAATGCCATTAATACGTTTCAGATTTGTTTGTTACGATCAATCAAGAAAAATAGCGCTGCATTGTATAAAAACAAGGGGGGGGGGGGCAATAAAAGAGAAAGTAAAGAAATAAACCGGTTTCACAGGAAAGATGAGACGGGCACTACGACATTGTGGGAGGTTAACCTTTAACAAGAGTCATGTGACTAATTTAGCAGCTGCTTTTTTTTTTTTTTTAAATGATCTGCATTGAATAGATGCCCAAAAGCATTTTGATAAAAAGAAACGTTTTCTAAATATGGAAGGAGAACAAACACAAGCATGAACGGCAAGGCCCAAACATTCATCAATCAATCCACGGTCAATCTCATAAGAAATCCATCCATTTTCGACTCCGCTTATCCTCATTCATGCATAGTCTTCAATTAACTCAAAATGCATATTTTGGGGATGTGGAAGGAAGCCAGGTTTATGCAAGAAACAAAAAACAAAAAACACACGCGCACACAAAAGCATTGGGAGAACAAGCAAACTGCTAAAGGCTAAACTGAGATTTCAACCCCAAATGTCAGAATTGTGAGGCAGATGTACTTAGCACTACTTTCCTGTGCTGACTTCCAAGAAAATCCTACCTATCCTATGTAAAAAGAGATACAAAATAATAAGTCTAAAAAAAAATACCTCAAATGGGATTTTATCTTGGTAAATTTAATTGCCAAACAGGAAACTATTGTAAAATATACTGTACAAGTATTCTTTAAATAGCTATGTTTTTAATAATGCCATTAATGTGTAAATACCTACATACCATAAAAAAAAATCCAGGTTGACCGATCAAAAATTTGAGGGAGGAAAATCATCAAACATAAGCGAAATAGACACAAGTTGAAAAGGGTGGGCAACATTTTGTGATGTAGGGTGCACATTAGATTTTTAAAACAGACCTGGGCCAGGCCATTCACAGATGATGAATTAACTACAAGCAGACAATGTACTATTTTTGCAAATAGCACAATACGTGAGCTTGCTGACAGACATTGTTGGCTAATGTTAGCAATTTAATGAGCACATGCCTGGTGAAACTTCACTTGGCAACATGATTCAATTAGAAAGCTGACTGTTTAACAAATATATATTCTGAATTTCTGAAAGTGTTTTTTTTTTTTTTAATTTATATCCTGTATATCAATTGATATTTCACGACTAGAGTGGGCGTGTCGATCTTGACAACATCCAACTACCATACATACATGAAATGATGACAATTACAAAACATAATCTTAAATATTTATTTTTGCAACCAGCCACTGTTTATCCTCCATCAAAGACAGACAAAATACCTGGTTGTTAATGTCAACAAAAACAATGATTGCACAGGTATGTGTGCAGATTTTTGGCCACATAAAATGAGACCTCGGACTTTCACTAAACTGCTCCATTATCACGGTTACTGAGTGATTCTGATGAGGACACCAATGGGACTGTATTGTGCCATCAACCCAAATACTTTCCTGTACCTTTGTCTCATTTCGGGGGAGGGACTTCACCCCTCCATTTCTCGAATTCCATTGGCTTAGCTGGACCCGAAAGGCGCATTATGATTGGTCCATAGCGCTAACAGGTAGCTTGATGATTGAGAGCGTTTACCTTGGAATGTGGCCGAAACCGCTTCAGTCTGGACCCGTTACTCGATGTTACTACACTACGAGACAACACAAACGAAACCAGGTTTCATCATTCGTTTCCTTTTTCATTTTAATCCCTTCAAAACAACACTGCTCCTAAAACAACACTTTGCTCGCTGAACAGTCACCTGGCGGGAACGTCGTCGTACATCAACGCCATTTTCCAGATTTTAACTCATTTTAACGCCGATGCTGTTTGAGTTTTGCTTCTGTGTGGGTTGGACTACGACTTGTGAGACAAAACACGGGGGCAGATGTCACTAAAGACGCAATTTGTTGCCACTTTGTTGGGCGTAACGGGTGAGTCCAACACTCCGCATCTTCCCTGTTGTCGCCATGTCTGTTTCTTTGTCCGGCGCTGTTTAAAAAGGATAACAATAATAAATAAATACAAATTAAACGGAAATGTTTACAATTGGAATAAGAAATATCATGTCATTCTGGTAAGTAGCGTTCAGAAACACAGTTATAAAATGTTTGGGTAGTGTGTCGTCCTTGACTACAAAGCAGTACTAAACAGTACTGATATATGTTTTATTACATTCTGCTATCTATCTAGCTATCCCTCCTCCTCAAAATGTTTGTTTTATATATTTATTCAGATGATTTATTTAAAAAAAAAATTCTGTCCTTTTCCCATTTAAAAAATATCTTTTTTTTTAATTGACGCAGGTTTTTTGGCCTCGTATGCCCAAGAGTGTGGGAGACCGACCCTGCAGGAGAACAGGATTGTGGGAGGAATGGACGCCTCCGACGGGGCGTGGCCGTGGCAGGTGTCTATACAGGTGGGTCCCAGTAAACACCGGCGCTCCTCTTCCACCTATCCCTCCTCTCTCTTATCTGGTGTGTTTCTAAGTGGTGTTCAAGTATCTTGTTTATCAACCTGACCTGAGGAGAGCGGGATCTGCTTGTGATGCTCAGGTGACTCACTGTGTGTGTGTGTGTGTGTGTGTGAGTGTGTGTGTGTGTGGTGTGTGGGGAGTGGTGCGTGTTGGTTGGTGTGCATGTATGGTTTTTTTTTTTTAAATATATATATACAACTTCCTCTTTGGCCTCCAGAAAGATGCTGGTCATGTCTGCGGAGGCTCCATTATCACAGAGAACTGGATCCTATCAGCAGCTCACTGTTTCCCCAAGTAAGAACACGCGCATAGACACACACGCGCACACAAATATATCAAAGAGCAAGGGTCCAACGCAAGTGTGGAAAAAAATTAGATTTTGTAAATTTCCAGGTCTGGAAATGTATGGAAAATATTGTGTTTGTAATGGAAACTATTGAGTGGAAAAATATTTACAGTTATGTTTTTAACACTGTTACCGTTGTTCTGTATTCTAAAAGATACAATTTAGAATATCACAAAAAAGAGGGGTTTGAGAGAGAAGATATTTATTGATCCTACAGGCAAAATCAATCCTCAAGACAGTACAGCAGTTTGAAAAGGTTCATGAGCTGTACATGTGCAGTTTAAAGGGCCGAGGGCAAGGGTTTTATGGCTTTTGGTTAAAATTTATATTTGCATTGTTAATGTTTTGTAATACAATACACAATTTACAGCAAGTTGTGAAACAAAAATTGGCTTATATTTTGGGTGTAGTTACTCTATTCACCACAAGAACTACCGGATGTGATGTAATGTTTGTCAATCGTTAGTGTCCTCCATTTACTTTGAATGGGGAGCTACGGTTTGGAATACGAGCAAAATTTGAATTTCTATACACACGAGCCGGCTGAAAGTAGACTTTTGGTCAAACCCTACACGTATGAGCCGAGCGGTAGCTTGGAGCCTATCTTTGACGGCTGCTAGCGGTTACTTTTAACAGCTGCGAGATATCATGAAAATGAAGCTGGTTCACTGCGACAGAGGACGCTGGAAAAGGTGACACAGTATTGCGCAGATCGGATTGGAAATACACACTGGTATGTGTCTGTATATTTACATACATTTAAAAATATATGCTCCAGCAGGCTGTCAGTAGTAAAAAGCCATATAGTCATGAGCAGTCAGCTGTACATGAAATGTAAGCAGCCCGGCGATTTGATTTAAAACGTAATTGCAAATGGTATTAATTATTTTATCATTGCCTGCACCATTAGTACAACCAGCTGCCACACTATAGAACAGTGTGAAATAGCAAAATACGCGGCAATAAACTGAACGACCACGTGTGTACCAGTGCCGAATAAAGGAGGGTATATGTCATTCGTTACATCACAGCCGAAGATAGCCGAAGATGGGAGATGCTAGATTCAAAACGAAGACGACACATTCTGAGTTACGTATGTGTGTGTATTGAACTGTATTCTTCTTGTATTGGATAACATTTTTAGAGTTGCACGCTGTAACCAGTCAGTGTGCATCTGCGATCTCCTTTCAGTCCGTCCGACTTGAGTTCGTACACCGTCTATGCCGGCTGGTACTACCTGAACAATTTAAACCCGCACCATTCGGCACACCGCGTCAGCGATGTGGTGATCCCGTCCGGATACGTGGAGCCTCACAGCGGTAAGGATGTAGCCCTGGTGCGTCTCTCCACCGCCCTGACCTGGTCGGACTGGATCCGTCCCGTGTGCCTTCCCGCCTCTGGCACCCTGTTTCCGGCCAGCTTGCAGTGCTACGTCACCGGCTGGGGGAACATCCGCAATAGCAGTGAGGCTCACTTCATACATTTCATTTTTTTCTAAGCATTAACAACGTTAATTTATTTGACACATGGTGTTTGCTGAGGAAGTTCTAAGGTGCAAGGCAAATACGGAAAAGAAATGAACAAGTTAAACAACACATGCATTCAACAAATTCATCCTTATAAGGTACTGACAACTTAAGTTAATACTCCACATTTGTATGATAAAATATATTTTCATTCCAGCGCAAGGTAATTTGTGTCAAAAGTGTAGTTTTTGTCAAAATGCTGTGCGGTATTTAGTTACAGCCAGCAGTTTAATCATATCTATTTTTTTTTTTAAAAAAAAAGGTATATGCTGAGTTAAAAGATTATTCTGGTATCATTTTCATGTCAAATGAAAAAAAAAGAAATCAATTAATTGATCATTATTTTTTCCTATAGTTGATCAAATCCATTTTGTGGAAGGTCTAATAGGTAGTACAGTGGAACTCAACATGTTTATGGTTCACCATTAGCAGATGCAATTATAATCATTCACAAATTTTCCGTATTCGCGATCGTCTGCGAATAGCGCGGGGGTCCTCTGTACAATGAACCGCTGTTCGTGGTTCACTATTTGCAAAATAAGCCATTGCTCTAAATTTGAAGTAAAATTAAACATTTTTGGGATTATGTTTATAGTCATCTTTTAATGATCAATACAATAAAGTTTTCACACACTAAGTAAATGGAAGTTTTGCTGAAAACATGATAATGAGGAACATGCTTGTAATGTAATGTAAACTTAAATATTTTCTAAAAGTTCATCTGCCTCTCTGCCCCCCGCCCAGTCCCGCTGCCAGGAGTGGGGCCTCTGCAGGAGGTGCAGGTGCCAATCATCTCACAGGCTTCCTGTCGTGCAATGTACCAGATGGAGCAGGTGGACATCTTGTATGACATGATCTGTGCCGGCTACCAGGAGGGCGGCAAGGACTCCTGCCAGGTACTGTTGGATCAGCTCTTTGCGTTGCCGTGTTTACACAAATAGCTGCATGTACACTATACAATCGTACCTTGAGTTACAATTGCCCCAATTAGGAGTGTTTCAAGTTACAAGGTGCTGCTTGGTCAACATTTTATGTATTACCTGTAACAGCATCTTCTTCCAACAGGGCGACTCAGGAGGGCCTCTCGTCTGCCAGATGGTGAACGGAACCTGGGTGCAGGCGGGAGTGGTGAGTTTCGGCCTGGGCTGCGCTGAAGCTAACCAACCAGGTGTGTACGCCAGGCTCACCAGCTATTCCAGTTTCATAAGAGACAACGTACCAGAGGCCCAGCTGTACGGCCGAGCTCATCGGCAACGGCTGGAGGGGGCTGCAGTGGTGCTGCTTGGCTGTTTGTCTGCCATGCTGGTCCTGCTTTGGCTATAAGTAAGCTTCGACAAATAGATTTTTGGGAAATCGGGCCAAATGAAGAAATTCGCATTAATTGAAACTCGTATGAACATGAAGCAATATGCACCAGAAAATGTAATATAATTGTTAATTTGTAGTAGTTGAAGTGTGATTTTTAAAATGTTTTTGATACATTTGTATTTCAAATGGCAACAGTGAGCTGCCTTCATTTTGTTTTTGAAATAAATGTAATTCAACACTGTGAGCCCTACATCTTGTTGGCAATTCTCAAAAAATTCTCAAAGGAACGGTTTTCTAAAGTCAAAACATTTAACGTACAAATGCTCTTTTTTTTTTTTTTTCATCATTACATATTTTTCAAATATGGTTTGGTCCTCGGAGGACATAATGCTTTATATGGGAGGTAAATGTGTGGGGTGGTTTAAAAAACCTGACTTAGATGTAGAAAACTTAAATTTTAATCGTTTATTGACATTCACAGGCTGATACGGTGATTTGTTTGTTTGTTTTTAGGTCTAGGAGACCAACGTAAAAAAAAAAAAAAAAAACATGGTAATGCAGTTCACAAAACTAAAATTACTTTTAAATTAATTCATTCAGTCAAAAAATCCTGACATTCAAACAAGCATGGGCACTCGGTCAGGCATCAGGTGGGATGGAATCACAGAGAATCATGGGAGAGCCCAGCTGGAGCTCCTGCTGCAGCGATTCCAGGTCGGCCAGCGTCATTCGGTGAACCTCGCTCCAATCGGATAAAAGCGAGGCTGAAAGTGGAGCCGAGTCGTAACTGTTGGAGGCAGACAATAAGACACAGTTGTATTAGCACGTGCACAACCTAAATTACACTACTTACAAAAAAAATAGGGGTATGGGGCATTTGAAGGACATTTCAGGATTATTATAACCTCTAGGGGTAAACATGGAGTTCAACAGGATGTTCTCAGAGGGAAGTGGTATTTTAGGTTCGTCT
Source organism: Phycodurus eques (assembly GCF_024500275.1). Lineage (NCBI taxonomy): Eukaryota > Metazoa > Chordata > Actinopteri > Syngnathiformes > Syngnathidae > Phycodurus > Phycodurus eques. Next base: position 5,971,334 of record NC_084543.1, on the reverse strand, counting down.
TGAAATTTCACCCAAATGTCCTTTTTTTAAATATATATATATATATATATATATATATATATATATATAAATAGCAAGAATTGTTTAGGAGCTCACCTGTCTCGGTCACAGTGTTGCAGCTCTGTGAGTGACTGAGTGAGAAGATCGTCCAGGTCGAAGCCCACGCCGTAGCCCGCCCCGCTGCCTTTAGGGGTGACCGAAAACACTGGGGGCAACACGTCCTCAACCTGAGATGGGAGAACACACTCAATTAATCCATCTTTTACATTTCTATCTTTTTTTTTTTTTTACCCCCACACAGATTATTTTGCAGTCAACATAGATCAATCGATGATCTCATTGATAGTTTTTTTTTTTTCAGGTTTCAACTCGCTCACTCACTCACTTTCCACGCCCAACTCGTTCATCCAATCACATTCAGATACCTTTGTGGCCTCACAAACAGTCTGAACTTAAAACTCTAACACTAATTCACGTATCACAACTGCAGGGTTGCTCCTCGCGACAGTATAAAATACCTGAGACTTGGAGAGCTGTAGTGTTACTGTGTGGATGTCAGGGGCAATGGAGGGCCCTTCCTGTCCAGTATCTGTGAAGCCCAAACTGGGATGAGCATGTGAGGGGATCCCGCACAGAGATTTTTCCCCAACGGAGGAACACAGCTTCTCCACAGGCCCGGTGTTAGCAGTCGAGGGCGTGAGGTGATGGTTGAGGTGATTGTTGCCGCCAATATCCCCGTTGGCTTCGCTGGTGCTTAGTGTGGTCGGGCCTTTGGTCAAAAAAGTCTCCAATGGAAGAAGCTGCTTCTGGGAGTTGGTTACGGCGTGACTTTGCGTTGTGAGAAAGTTTTGCTGTGGCAGTGTCTTGTGCAATTTTGCGTGTTGTGATGGCCCACTCTCTAATTGCTGTCCGCTCCAATTACCGAAGCAGTTGAACCCGCTCGGGCCACCGCTCTCGTCGTGAGGTTTGAGCGTGTTGTTCTTAACAAAGCCACCAGAGACTGCCATCAGGTCCACGCAGCTGCTTACGGCAAGGACAACATCTGCTGGTTTCTTCTGGCTCATTGCAAAGAGTAATTGCTGGCTTTTGCTGGGAGGCTGCAGAAAACCAGACTGACTGGCTCGGACTTGAGAGATTAGCTGCTCGTGAGATGGAAACTTTGTTGTTTCCTTTTCAGGTTTGTTGTTAGGTGATCCTTGAGCATTGTCCCCCAAAACAACATTCACATTATTCTTTCCTCCTTCGCTATTAGGCGCGTGAGATTTGTCATTGCGGCTGTCCATCATCTTTGTCCACCGCTGCAAGAGGCTCTTGTCGTCGTCACTCAGCAGGACTCCGCCCAGCGAGTCCCCATGCCTTCCCTCTCGCCGCTCCTTCTCCTTCAGTTTCTTCTCCCTCTCCCTGGCTCGTTCCTGCCTCTTCCTCCGCTTCTCCTCACGCTCTCGCTGGCGTTCCTGAGCTGTGACGGGCCGACGCGACTCTGGATTGGAAATAGACGACGATGTTCCTCCTCCTCCAGTGGACACCTCTGTGCCCAGTGGAGGAACACCTCCATCTGCAATGGAAATGATTACAAAAATGATATTACGATACGCATGACCAAAGTCCTGCCCAGGGTTCATTTGCAGCTCACTACGTATTCTAAATCAAATTTTTAATTTTCATTTTTCTTTTTACTTACTGGGAAACCCAGCCCACATCATAAGGTTGCAAGGAAAAGTCAAAACGCTGAAAAACTATTTTTCACAAATGAAAATGAAACAAAACATGCTACTATGTAAAAACACTTTTAAAGGACTAAAAAAAAAAACAAATACATACCACCTCTGGCTTTATTTCGGAATAAAGCTGCTTTCAGAGCTGCTTTGGTGTCTTCTGATATCGTCCCTTCTTTCCTGGGCCCCTCTGAGGTACCTTGGGCAGGCCTCTGGTTCGTAGCCAGTGACTGTGAGAGGCTGTGGGACAGTGACTGAGCTTGGGCAGCTGACAGCGACAGAGAAGGCACAGTACTGGCTAAAGGTGTCATGGAGGAAGGAGGCTGGTGCTGGTTCTGGTTCTGGTTCCGGCTGGGCTGAGGCCTCCTTTCCTGCCCCTCGTTGTCCCGCATGGGTTCCGCAACGTGACCGGTCTCGGGTGTGGTCAAATCGATGGTCTCCGGTTGGCCACTGTCCGAACTGGCGCTGGGCATGTCCACGTCGACCGGACCGCTTTCGCTTTTCGTGAGGCACGGTAAATTGAGGGCATCTTTATTACATGTGTCCATTTGATTTGTGAATGTCCGGTTAACCTCGGCTGGTCTTCGTTGCTCTGTCGACTCCGCCTCTCTCTGCTGGTTCTGTTTGCTGGGAACCCGTGTGGACTCACTTAGGCTCGTCGAGGAGACCTTACTGCTTTGTGTTGCGGCTCCTCCGCCGACACCGCTGCCGTTTGTCCTCACCAATGGCCTAAACTGGAGCCTCTGACGCGAGCCCTGCTTGTTTCTATGAAAGTCTTGGATCTCCATGAGAATTTCCTCTTTGATTTGCTCCTTGCTTATGGGAAGCTTGTCAAACTCAAAGTCGAACGCCGGCACGCAGATTGGCTCGTCATCTGGATCGTGGTACTTGGCCAGGTACGGATGTTCCAGTGCCTGAGTCACACTGATTCGCTCGCGTGGGTCAAAGCGGAGCATGGAAGCAAGCAGGTCCAGAGCGCCAGGCTCTGCTTGGGGGTACAGTTTGGCTAAGGGCACAGCAGATTGGGACGGAAGAGACTGAACGTACGAACGCACCCTGTCGGCTCTAATAGCACCAATTAGCCCCTTGGGAGGGGTGCCCAACACGGACAAAATGAGCTGGAGCTGGTGGACGTAGTGCTTGCCGGGAAAAAGCTGCTTTCGCCCCAACATTTCGGCAAAGATGCAGCCCACGGACCACATGTCAATGGCCAAAGTGTAATGATTCAGGGACAGGAGCAGCTCGGGAGCCCGATACCATCGTGTCGCCACATACTCGGTCATGAAGGAATGAGAGTCCTCTGCTTGGGAGCTCAGACCCCTGGCCATGCCGAAGTCTCCGATTTTCAGCTCGCAGTTCTCGTTCACCAGCAAGTTGGAGGGCTTGAGGTCCCGGTGGATGACGTTGGCAGAGTGCACGTACTTAAGGCCGCGGAGGAGCTGGTACAAGAAGTAGCGAGTGTGCTCCGGGGTGAGCGCTTGGACTGAGTGGATGATCTGGTGCAAGTCACTTTCCATGAGGTCCAGCACGACATACCTACACACACAATTATAAGAATAGTAGAAAATGAACCGGAGCGATTCCACCCAACCATAGAAAGTGGGTATCACTTTACTAGGTAACTATCTACAAATTTACTGTGGTATGAAGTAAAAATACTCTCTTACTGTACTTGTTGATTTTTCATATTTGAATGGCCCACAGTTCGTCAAGGAGTACTTTTTTTTGCTACATCTGCAAATTCCCATCCTTATGCATGTGTCAGAAAAACAACAGTACATACACAGACTTGAAGGCAGAGTGAGGAAGGTTCGGCTGCAGGATGTCTTTGATGGCGATGATGTTGTCATGTTTAAAGTGCTTGAGAATTTTCAGCTCCCTCAAGGTACGCTTGGCGTTTGTCACCACTTCGAAGGCATTGGAGATCTTCTTTATCGCCACCTGCTGGCCTGAGGTACGTCAAGCATGTGAAAGCCTGAGTACATTACTGCACACACCTTGTCTGACAGCACAAATAATGACTGGAGTTTTCTGATTCAGAGTGATTTTTTTTACAGTATACAGGCAAGAGTGAATTTAGAGTTGCATGCTTTCAGTGTATTACGACATTGTGCTGCAACAGTTGAGGCAGCATAAGGAAAGGCGAGGTTTTCCTACTAAGCTCCAGTAATAGTTGTCATTCCGACAGAGCAGAGAGAATACATACCAGTGAATAATTTTGTACTGTATATTTTGGTGTTTAAATACACTGATCAATTCCGTTTTGTTTGATGTGTCAGTTTTATAGTAAACGTACACCTGAGAGTAACTGTTCGGAGCAAGCACGCTTTACCTCTTATTTAGAGAACTCTGCAAGCAAGAAAGTGAAAACAGACCTAATCAACACTTTAAAGAGGGTATTATTAGGTTGGTGTGTTTTTAATAAGTTTAAGTGTATTTATGTGGGAGGGGTACACTGTATAAGAAAAAAAACAATAAGGTCTCTATCAAGAGCCTGTGCTGAGCAGGTTCGCTGTACACATGAAATGTGTTGGTCTCAAATCAAATCAGTCGTACCATTATCTCGTCTCCTGGCAGATGACACGACACCATAGGCACCGGTGCCAATGGTTTCAATGACGTCATACTCCTCGCCCACATCAAATTTCACATCCAGCGAGTGCTTTTTAAGCAAAGCCAAGTTTTTGGCAGTTGTGCTGGTGTCTGTGCTGCCGCTTATCGTCTTGACCGCATGCTGATTGTCGTCATCTTGTGCGGTCGTCATTCTTTCAGGCGCCACGGCCACAGGTTGACAGTTTTGACCATCTCCATGCTCCTCAGATGACATATCTCTGTGGAAATGAGAGGAAGGAATTGGGATTCAACATTACAGACATAAAAATGGGTTAGCGGCATCTTTTATTCGACTCCGTTGGTACCGTGGGCAGCGTGGCAACTGATTAGCATATCTGCTCCATAGTTGTGAGATTGTGGCTTGGGGAATCAGCTACAACCTTCCTGTGTGGCGTTATAGCATGTTCCCCCTGGGCTTGCTTGGGTTTTGTTCCTCTCATGTTCTAATTACATGTATGTTATCTTAATTGAAGACTCTAAATTGTCCATAAACGTGAGTGTGAATGCTTATTTATCTGCATGTGCCCTGCGACTGACTGTCAACCCGTCCAGGGTGGAGACCGCCTTTTGCCCATAGTCAGCTGGGATAGGCTCCAGATCCCTGCGAACCTGAACAGGAAAAGCGGTATAGAAAATGGAAAATCTATTCATCTATCTATGCCAGTGACAGGCACAATACTTAACAGGTTCTTTCGCTGGCTGGAGATGCAATGTACCTGTTGCCATTTCATACACCAGAATGGCTTTGTGTTCAACTAAAAACGCCCAGATTTCCCACTGCATAAGTAAATTTGTGAGTAATTTGAGACGAGATAATACTTTTTTTCCCCCAGGATATATATTATATACTTTTTGGAAGCTTTTGGTTTGGTGGTGTGCCGTGAGATGTTTCTAAATGTAAAACGTGCCTTTGATAAACACTGCTTTCGAAAATGTGCAACTCCCCCCCCCCCAAGTTAAATGATCGACAGGCCAAGCCAAAGGAGAATGCAGATGATTCAGGTACTCATCGACAGCAGTGCGGCGACGCACCTTCACATACAACAAGCTCTCTCGACTGAAATTCCCCGTGCAAACCAATGAGGTAAAACTACGCATTATTTTTCTCTTGTAATGCCTTGCAACAAGCAAAGGACTTCCTCGTCCCACAGTACACTATCTCCCATCTCTCATGGCAGGGGCGTAGCCTAGTCAACCTCAAATAATGTAAGTCGGTGTCATTTTGTCCGTGAGTAAATGCAACCAACCGTGGAAGTGTGTTTAAGCGTCACGGAACGGTCGTTCACCTTGCGAGCTCACCCACGCGCCAGTGAATTGAGCCTTTTTAATCCCTCGGTTGCATGTCTGTGTCTTGTTTATTGGTCTGCCGTTTCCTTGTCTTTGTCTTCTTCTTCGGAGTCGTTTCACGGCGGTCGCCAGCCATTAAGTTGCACGACCGCCATCTATCGGACGAAATGCACACTCTCGGGGCTCAAACGCGTTCACCTTCACCCCCGTTGAGCCACGCGGGCGATTCTGTGACATAAACTACGACAGTCCCGTTTGGTTTATCATCGCCTCCGCGTTACTGCAACAAGTCGTCCATAAAGTAGGGGATATTTTTCGAAGAATAGCATCACACTAAAGCTGGAAGTTTTGCGTGTCCCGGAGGTCTCATGCTGAAAAAAAAAATAATAATTACACCGCGTGGCATTTTGATTGGCCTCTTACGGGCCAATCAATGTGATGTGACGTCACGATAACCTATCCAATAAGAGCAGGGAAGGCGGGATACCTGCGCTGATACGCTATATGTTTTTCTTTTATTTATTTACAGTGTAAAAATGAGGTGTATTTACCGAAAAGAGATGTATTTGTGTTGACGTAGGTTTAGCACCTCACTAAATAAACAGCGTGACGCCACTTTGCGCCCTGGCCTGTTCCATCTCTGGCACACCAATGAAAATGTAGGGCTTGAACTATCAGAGCCAATCAACAAGTAAAGAGGCGGGGCTATAACTCCCAGGGCCAATCAACAAACGAGCTGCTTAAAGGGACAGGACACATCCCAGCCTACATTGGCAGCAAATCATCATTTTCTTCCCGACGAGAGAAGGAGTGGACGTCATTTTTTTGCGAGGATATAAACATGGCAGCAGTAGCAGTAGCAGTAGGCTTACCTAAGTGGGAGAGGACAGTGCGCGTGCTTTTGTGCGTCTTTGGTTTGATTTTGTCAGTTTACGCGCTTCACGTGGAACTGTCCCGAGAGCACGACCCCGATTACAGAGCGATGTGCGACCTGGGAGAGTCTGTCAGCTGCTCCAAAGTTTTCACATCCAGGTGTTGTTTTCTTGTTGTTTCTATTACACTTTATTACAAGAATGCGCCCACGGGCCACTGTGATGCCGTGGTGTTGGTGGGGCTTAAATCAACGGGCTCTTGTGGCCGGAATCCTCCCCCTTCAGTGCCACGTTTTACAACACCCCCAATCTCGTGGAAGGACTTCTCACCTAATTTCAAATCATGCGTGGTGGTTGTACCGTGCACCCCCCCCCCCCCCCCCCACCCCCAATAAACAAACAAACAAACAAAAAAACACGATTTAGCAAGATTGGGGAAATCATCACTTGTTGTTTTTGTTTAACTTTTTTTATTGTTATTATTTGTATTTTAACTAAAGGTGAACTTGAGCCTTGGAGTCCGTTGACCCCAAATTGTGAAATGCGCTTCCCTTGGAGCTAAAAGCTGAATTGAAAGATTTGAGTATACTATTTCCGTGTATTAACTCTAAAATGCAAATTGTGATTCCATATATTGAGTGTATGTAACTGTATTTTAAATATTTCAAGCACTTGGTGAGTCTTTGGCCCCATCTTGCGCTAGCTGTAATATACAAGCAACTGCCGCACCCGAGGAAAAACAACCAATCGGAAACAGAAGGCATCACATTACGAGGTGTCAATCAGTGACCGTCAACTTTTTTGCAAATCGTATTTATCATGTCGTACTGTCAAGTCGCAATGACTTCTCTTTCTCTGTGTAGCTATTTAGTTCACGAGCTAGCTGTATCGCTTTCTCTATCAAGCTACGGTATCTCTTTCTCCAGTTAGCTCTCTCTTTCCAACCTATCTAGCTATTTCTCTATTTAGCTCTTTCTTTTTACCAAGCTATCTATTCATATGTATACAGTATTTATTTTTTATTTTTGTCATGTATTTATTTTTTACAGATGGGGACGTGGTTTTGGCTTGGTCCAGTTCTTTGTTGCCCAAGATAGCCCTTTGAACCAGCCCAACAGTGTTCTTGGAATCATATTTTATACTCTGCAGCTTGGCCTGGGTTAGTTTGGCATCCCCAAACGATAGAATACAGATACCGCGTGCGTGGTTGTGAGCAACAGCAATAAAAAGCACAAACCAGAATGTTGGTCTGCGTTCCAGCTATTTTGAAACATATATTTTTAGTCATTTGCTTTGTCGTTGTTGAAGGGACAAACTGTACATTTTCAGCTAGATAGAGCAACTTAAATTTGATAGGTAGAGATAAGCTATTGTATTTACTGGCATATTGTACATGTGATGGTGTCCATCTTAATCCATCCATCCATTTTCTGTAGCGCTTATCCTCACAAGGGTCGCGGGCGTGCTGGAGCCTATCCCAGCTATCTTCGGGCGACAGGCGGTGTACACCGTGAACTGGTCGCCAGCCGATCGCAGGGCACACATAAACAAACAACCATTCACACTCACATTCACACCCACGGGCAATTTAGAGTCGTCAATCCACCTACCACGCATGTTTTTGGGATGTGGGAGGAAACCGGAGTGCCCGGGGGAAAACCCACGGAGGCACGGGGAGAACATGCAAACTCCTCACAGGCGGGGCTGGGGCTTGAACCCCAGACCTCAGAACTGTGAAGCAGACTCTCTCACCAGTTGGTCACCGTGCAGCGTCCCTCTTAATATTTAGTATATATATAAAATGTAAAATTTGGAAATATAGCATTGTGACATGCAGTTCTGAGGACCCGGGTTCAATCCCCGGCCCCGCCTGTGTGGGATTTGCATGTTCTCCCCGTGCCTGCGTGGTTTTTATCCGGGCACTGCGGTTTCCTCCCACATCCCAAAAACATGCATGAATTGGAGACTCTAAATTGCCCGTAGGTGTGACTGTGCGTGCGAATGGTTGTTTGTTCGTTTGTGCCTTGCGATTGGCTGGCAACCAGTTCTGGGTGTACCCCGCCTCCTGCCCGATGACAGCTGGGATAGGCTCCAGCACTCCCGCGGCCCTAGTGAGGAGAAGCTGCTCAGAAGATGGATGGATGTTTTATAACAGTTATAGTTCTTCGTGCAGGAGTTTTCAAACTTTTTGCGTTTTGGGGATTCAATAAGTTTACATCTTAGAGAGAATAGGTTTGGCAAAATGGGTCATTTGTGAATGCTGAACCGCGAATATTTGGGGGGTTTCAATGTAAAGAATGAAGTTGGATATTTTCAAGAAATGAAAACTCAAATCTGTACAAGAACAAGGACATATTTTGCCAGGATAAAAAGTCATATTCTTACAAGAAGAAAGTTGCATTTTTCCAAGATAAAGTCATAAGACTATGATGGCAAAATTTAATGAGGGAAGAAAGTCATATTTTAACAAGCTAATTTTAAAAACTAAAAGTGTATTCTTGTCATTTATTATTCTGGAAAAGACACCTTTATTTTCTAAGAAATATGTGTATGTTCTCGAGAAGATTTCAATTTTGTTGTTAAAAAAAAAAAGAACTTTATTCCTGTAATATGATGTCAGATTTATCTGAGGATACGTCACAATCATAACAGAGCTTTAATTGGCCTAAAGCTAAAGTACAAAGAAGTAATAACACTAAAATGTTTATTTTTTTGACTGACGTGCCGCTCCCCAAATGTATAATAGGTATGCATTTTTAAAAATAGTCAAGCGTAGTTTATTTCAAGCCCCTTTAGAGTATTTCCTCGATGGTCTCACTCGGTCATGTGTTTGTTCTTTTGCTGTCCAAAAGGTCTTTTGCTGTCCAAAAAGGCCGCTGTGTTCCTGGTGCTGTCCTCCTGGGTGTCAGTGGCCGGCTCGATCTACCTGGCCTCCATTCTGGCTTTCGTGCTGGGTGACTTCTGCATGGTATGCGTGTCTACTTACATCGTCAACTTCGTTTTGCTCTACACCAACCTCAAGCGAAGGAGCGCCATCGAGGGCACGAAGGAGAAGGCGGGCTAATAATCCTGCAACAAAACAAAACAAAAATGTTACATTCAACACCTTTCTTTATCTTGGCCCAAAGTAACATCTGTGGTGTTACTGCCTTGTTTACTCCTGCTGAGACTTTACACCCAAAAAAACAGGCTCCATCTCACTTTTTCAGTCTGCAGTCAGCTTTTTTTTAAAATATATTTGTTTCCGGCCTCATGCATTTGATTACACAGTGCTGAATAAAAAGTTGACTGATATTATTATTGTTTTGTGGGACTTGAACAATACCCAAAACCGATCTCTTAAAAAAAAAAAAACAGCAAAACGAAACGATGACACTGAAACCGCGCCCATTGGCGACCTGTCCTCAATTAGTTGCTAAAAAAACACACAAACACTTTTTGTATTTAGTGCTCTTTCTGTAACGCCCTAAAATGCCACAAGATGGCAGTTTTTACGTTGCAATGAATCACTTTCGCCCCTGGATAATCGTGCCATTTTCTTTTACTTTGCAATAACGCCTTTTAGCCACACGAGGCTAAAATTCAAATTCACCAGAAATATAAGCCCATTTACACCAAGGTATGAAACAGAAGGGAAGGTGAGCAAATTATCCTTCAGATTAACTAAAATGTACACCCAAAAACAACAACAACAACAACTTCTTAAAATGTAATTTGTTCCTCATTTTCATTGCCACCATTTTTAAATAATGACACATGATCTTGAAAATATAATTGTTACAATTTTTACTTCTCAGAGTAAGTTCTTACCCTCCCATGCTTCTCGACGCTTCTGCGCAGAAATGAGTAGACCAATGATATTGATTTTGATCATTCATTGTTATTTTTTTTTTCTTTGAGGGATTATGATTAGTACGATAATAATTATAAAAAAAAATCCCGACGAGCAGACTGGGGTTGATTTTATATAACATTGTAATTGATAAAGCATCAATTGATACAGTGACTTTTATCTGGGCCAGTGGTTCTCTTTTTTTAATTAAAAAAAAAATTATTCACTAAGTACCACATAAAAACTTAGCTCTCCAAGTACCACTTTAATGGACAACATTAAAATACAGTAACATAGTAGGCCTACGTATTCATAAAAAGCGCGGCAGAGGTTTTATTGCTAAAAATGTGTATATTAATAACATTGTAAGACACTGTAACATTATCCGCAGTTTGAATATGAACACTTTTTTTACTGTGGGATTTTTTTAAATGTACTGTACAGTAACCAAAAAAGTAGCTCTCAGTTTCAAAAAGATTGGTGATCCCTGACTTACAGTGTATACAAATAATTTAAAATGTACCAAAACAACATCAAATCAAATCAACAATACTGTCAAACACGTAGTTAAATATTGACTTGACTGAACAAAGGTACCTGAAACAAGACAACAATATTGTTTAAAAAAAACAAATATAAAGTTGGAAAAATTAGGTCGTTAACCTATTTAAAGATGTGCAAAAGCTTTAGCAAAAAAAAAAACAACTACATTAATTCTTCAATACGTCCCCCCCAAAATAAAAACAATTGAATAATAATAATAACAACATTGTATTTCTAGCTAACTTCTCTTCATAGAGTGCTTATTTAATTATTGATTATGTCTTATCAGTTTCGTTTAGTGTGTAACAAACTGAGATTGAGTTTTAGATTTAAAGGGGAGTTTAAGAAAATGAGACTCAATAATTTTATTACTTTTTAACCCACTAATGTGGTCTATAACCTGTACGACTCAACTGGATTTTAAAAGAAATATTTTCGAACGGGGGAAGTAAAAAAAAAAATAATGTGGATGCAGAAGTGTGCACACCCTCTGATAACTGAGAAGCGGCTGTGTTCCCAATCAGTGGCGTTCAAAGTGGGGGGCCAACTTGGATCTGTTTTTGGGGGCGTCAAAGTCCCATCAGCACCACCTCTACCGATTATCAAAACAATGTGTGTGTGTGCTCCCACTGTCCCCCTGAGGGCAACCATGAAACTATGTTGTAGCCCTTGCTCAAAACAAGTTTGGCCCCTGTGGTAGAAAGCGTCAATTCATGTTCAGTTCTTTACCCTAAGAATGTAGTGCAGCAAGAATTTCTAAAGCCTAGTGCCGTTTTTATCTCAGACAACATGCGCTGGGAGGCAATTTGGCGAACACTTAACTAAAAGATGGAACTGCAAGCATTAGTTAATTTCTGTGGACATTTCTACTTTTGCCCACTTTAGCCAGTAAAAATATCAGAAAGATCGGCCCAATATATTGGATTTTATGGACGTTAAGGAGGCGGCGCGGTGGCCAACTGGTTAGAGCGTCAGTCTCACAGTTCTGAGGAGCGGGGTTTAATCCCCGACCCCGCCTGTGTGGAGTTTGCATGTTCTCCCCGTGCCTGCGTGGGTTTTCTCCGGGCACTCCGGTTTCCTCCCACATCCCAAAAACATGCATTCATTGGAGACTCTAATTGCCCGTAGGTGTGACTGTGAGTGCGAATGGTTGTCTGTCTGTATGTGCCCTGCGATTGGCTGGCAACCGGTTCATGGTGTACCCCGCCTCCTGCCCGATGACAGCTGGGATAGGCTCCAGCACGCCCGCGACCCGAGTGAGGAGAAGCGGCTCAGAAAATGGATGGATGGATGGACGTTAAGGATTTTATTCTCCATTAAAAAGAACTAGCTCAATGTCCCAAAACTGGCATCAATCATAACCAAAATGTATGTGGACATCTCTCCTTATGCCCACTTCAACCTCTGAAATTATCAGAACAATGGGCCAATATATTGGTCTGGGGCTGTGAAGACTTTATGGGCATGTCAGCAGCAGATAGTCAACAATCATGTTTCACAAAAGGCCTAAAGAATGCATAATTGTCCTTGACAGAAAAGCCTCTTTTGAAAATGTTGTTTGTCAACTTTGTGAGATGTCAACTATTTGCAGTATTTACTTCAGGCACTTCACATTGAAAGTAAGGTAAGTGATGACAATTCTGCATGCGCATTTCCATCAAATTAAATGAACAAGGAAGTAGTTCACCTTTTTTGGGGGGGGGGGGGGGGGGAGGGGGCAATGGGATGGGCTCACCCTTTTGCAGGTGACATGACCACCCAAGCTTATATTCAGTGACGTGCAAGAAGTTGTCAATTTACACAATGGCTTGGAGGGAATATATATTGGCTCTGGTCATCCTTTTAATTGCAAGTAAGTTGCACTGAAATTCTTGACTTTTGTATGCTGTATTGTTTTGAGCATAAACAAATCACCCAAAATATGATTTATTTGTGCTTTGCATGATCATGTGACATTTGAGTATTTTGCAGTAGTATATACTGTATAGTCAAATTCAAACAGGAAGCTAGCTGTGGTGTGGTTTCTTTTTTTGTATAAATGATTGTACTCATACAATATCAATGAATCCTTAGTGCAACATTTAGAATTTTTGTTGTTGAAATCAGTCTAATTTTTTGTGACATATAAAATTGAAAATTTGGAAATATTGTATTGTGACATGCACTTGGGAAAATGACTTGAGTTTTTAAAGTTTTTAAGTTTTTACAAAATGTATTGTGTTTCATTCTGGATGTTATTTTTTTCATTTTATTTCATCTTGGTAAAATAATATTGTCATGAATTGTAAATGAACCCACTTCAATTGAACTCTAAACCCTGACAGAGCACAAAACAGGGAATTTTGAACTTTGGTGACTTAATATTTTTTTTTTAGGGGGCTATGCCGCCGCTCACCCTTGAACCTAAAGAGGATAAGTGGAATAGAAAATGGATGGATGTATTTAAAAATACAGAATTTGTAGTTATTTATAAATCGATTTGGTACCGCTTATCCTCACTAGGGTCACGGGCGTGCTGGATTCCACATATGTATATATTATTTTATTTTGAATTATTAGTTTTATTTTCGGTGGCACGGTGGACGACTGGTTAGAGCGTCAGCCTCACAGTTCTGAGGACCCGGGTTCAATCCCCGGCCCCGCCTGTGTGGAGTTTGCATGTTCTCTCCGTGCCTGCGTGGGTTTTCTCCGGGCACTCCGCTTTCCTCCCACATCCCAAAAACATGCATTAATTGGAGACTAAAATTGCCCATAGGTGTGACTGTGACTGTGACTGTGAGTGCGACTGGTTGTTTGTTTGTATGTGCCCTGCGATTGGCTGGCAACCAGTTCAGGGTGTACCCCGCCTCCTGCCCGATCACAGCTGGGATAGGCTCCAGCACGCCCGCGACCCTAGTGAGGAGAAGCGGCTCAGAAAATGAATGGATAGGTTTATTTTAACCTTCTATTTTTTATTTTAACCTTTTATAAATTCATATAGACAGGCACTACAACCTTTTTATTTTAAACAGTACTAGAAAATGTAATTTTCATGGAGTAAAATGTCTGTATTTATGATGTACACCAATTTATATATGTATTTAGTCTAATCTTTGCAAAGGGCCAATTTGTCATGATCAAAATGTAGTTAATTTAAAATAGTGGAAGGTGTTAACTCTTTGGTTGAAATATGTTTCATATTTTTGAGAAAATTAAGTCACTAATTGTACCGTGTGTTCAGCTATTCAATGTCAACCAACCTGTTTAGACAAGTTATAATTCTCGTTTGTGTCCGTATGTGTTTCCCCAGAGTCGTATGCTCAGCTGGATGGTAAGTTCTAATGGGAAATATAAAGATTTGTCTGAATGAATGAACATTCTCCTCATGAATTCACCGTAACCTCTTTTTCCTAGTGTGTGGCAGTCCGCCACTGAACACAAAGATTGTTGGGGGTGTAGATGCTCAAGAAGGAAGTTGGCCCTGGCAGGCTAGTCTGCAGAATCTTGGTATTCATGTTTGTGGTGGTTCACTCATAAACAGAGAGTGGGTGCTGTCTGCTGCCCACTGCTTCTCCAGGTGGGTCACCAAAACATGAAGACGTAGTGTATACATTACTTCCTCTTTGACAAGCTAACGTTTGGCATTCTCTCTGTAGCACGAGTACTTTTGGATGGTCCGTTTCTCTTGGTCTTCAGAACCTACAGGGAAATAATTCAAACGAAGTGTCCATAAATGTTGACACAATCATTTTGCATCCAGGCTTCAACATTTTCAGCTTCGACAATGATATTGCTCTGCTCAGACTCTCCTCACCAGTATCATTCACAGACTACATCAGACCTGTGTGTCTGGCATCCAGTAACAGTGTGTTCAACAATGGTACTGATAGCTGGGTCACTGGTTGGGGAACAGTCCAGGAGGGAGGTGAGGCACTTCTAATAAAAAAAATTCAAAATTAAAACATTATTAAAAATTATGTTATAGAGAACATGCTTGATACTCTGTCGCTGTATTTTTTTAGTGTCCCTCCCCTTCCCTGAAACACTTCAAGAAGTGCAAGTCCCAATTCTGGGAAACAGACAGTGCAACTGCCTGAACGGTTTAGGTTTAATCACTGACAATATGATCTGTGCTGGTTTTCTGGAAGGAGGGAAAGATGCTTGTCAGGTAGCCTACTTCTACTTTCCTACTTGTTTTTTAAATGTTAAGATATTTTGACAGACAATGTTCCTCCACACCCTCAGGGAGACGCAGGAGGGCCAATGATAAACGAGCAGGATTCTATCTGGATCCAGTCTGGAATCGTCAGTTTTGGATTTGGCTGTGCTCAGCCCAATCAGCCCGGAGTCTACTCCAGAGTGTCCCGCTACCAGTCCTGGATCAACGCCCACATCCTCTCTGATAAGCCTGGCTTTGTGCAGTTCAAGTCCAGTGGGCTGGATGCTGATAGCAACTACACTTGTTCTGGTCTGCCTCCTCCTGTTACTGAACGATCAGCTACAACCGAAGATCCAGTGCCTTACCTGTCAAGTGCTGAATGTGCGTCACAATAACCACATTATTGTTAAAATGCATTACATGCAGAGTCCTATGAGAAGACCAGGAGTTTTAATTGATTGTCAATAACACTTAAAACATGTTTCCAACTAGTGTTACACCTCAGCTCTGCCCCTAAGATATGACAGAGAATTTTGAAGTGATTTGGTTTGTGTTTACACATCGGGATGTCCAGCACAGCAGTATTCTAGGTCCCTTTGTGTATGGTACCACTGTGTTTCCTACCCCAAGAGTAGGCTGGCAATAAGTGGTGAAGGAAACTCACAAACGTTTTGGATTAACCGTACTGCTCAGTGTTAGAAAGACTTTTGAGTAGATGATTAAATTTGTTTGCCATTGCCATTTTAAAACAATGAAACAATGGGCATCTTCTGTGTTATCTACCAGTCTGTCGTATTATAAAGAGATGCCATGTTTGCAGTGTGTGGAATACCATCACAGAAGAACAAGATAGTTGGAGGTCACGTAGCTAAAGAAGGAAGTTGGCCCTGGCAAGCTAGTCTGCAGAGTTTTGGTAGCCATGTTTGTGGTGGTTCTCTTATAAACAGAGAGTGGGTACTGTCTGCTGCCCACTGCTTTTCCAGGTGGGCCACCCTATCATGAAGACATATACATTTCTTCCCATTTGACCATCTAACCTTTGGCATTCTCTCTGTAGCTCAAGTACCTTCGGTTGGTCCGTTTCTCTTGGTCGCCATAAGCTAGAAGACATCGAACCAAATGAAGTGACCAAGACTGTTGCCACAATAATTTTGCATCCATACTTTGACAGTGTAATCTTCGATAATGACATTGTTCTGCTCAGACTCTCCTCTGCAGTCATCTTCACAGCCTACATCAGACCTGTGTGTCTGGCAGCCGATAGTAGTGTGTTTAGTAATGGTACTAATAGCTGGGTCACTGGCTGGGGATCAGTCAAGGAAGGAGGTAAGGGACTCTTTAGGTAGTAACGTAACGTTTCTTTAAAAAAAAAAAAAAAAAAAAAAGATATTTGTTGAATGTATGTCATATTATTTTACTGTACCTTTTAGTGCCTCCCCCCTTCGCTGCAACGCTACAAGAAGTAGAAGTCCCAGTTCTGGGAAACAGGCAGTGTAACTGCCTAATTGGAGAGGGTTTAATCACAGATAATATGATCTGCGCAGGTTTTCTAGAGGGAGGGAAAGATGCTTGCCAGGTAGACTAGTTTTCCTTTCCTACTTTGTTTTTAAATGTTAAAAGATGTTTTGACAGATACTTTTTTCTCCACACCATCAGGGAGACTCAGGAGGTCCAATGGTGAGTGAGAAGGATTCTATCTGGATCCAGTCTGGAATCATCAGTTTTGGATTTGGCTGTGCTCGACCAAATAATCCGGGGGTTTATGCAAGAGTGTCGCGCTACCAGTCCTGGATCAACTCCCACATCAGCTCTGATAAACCAGGATTTGTGCAGTTCAACTCCAATGGGCTGGATGCTGATAGCAACTACACATGTTCTTTGCCTCCTCCTGATGTTACGCCCAGTGCCGAATGTGCGTTCCACTATTACCACAGCAGTTACAACATATGTTGCATGTAGATTTATATGAAAAGAACATGTGTTCTATTTGACTGATATGACACTGGAACCATGTTTCAATCAAGTGGGAAAGTTCAACTTAGCCCCCATGTTACAGCTGGTAATGGTAAATCTTGATCTGGTTTCCACTGTGGGACATCTAGCATTGCAGTATTTTATATAATGTAGCTTAGACCCTTGAGGTATTATACTACTGTGCTTCCTCCGCCAAGGGTCTGTTTCTGAAAACTGGCCATTGTTGTTATTTTGGTAGTCTTCACAATTCTTGAAAATGTAAATTCACAAAAACACTGTTTTGTTCATAACTCAACTATTGTCTTTGATGGAAACACCTTTTCTGTTGTTTAAAAGACCTTTGAGTTTGTCATAAGTGTGGCATTGCATGTGACAAGTTCAACCTTTTCTAGATAATGTGTTACGGCATCCTTGGATTCTAATGAGATAACATTGTGCAGTGTGTGGCAGCCCAGCACTGAACACAAAGATAGTTGGTGGTCAAGATGCTCAAGAAGGAAGTTGGCCCTGGCAGGCAAGTCTGGAGATTTTTGGTACCCATGTTTGTGCTGGTTCACTCATAAACAGAGAGTGGGTGATGTCTGCTGCCCACTGCTTCTCCAGGTGGGTCAACCTAGCATGAAGACAGAACCATTTCTTCTGTTTTGACCATCTTACATTTGGTGTTTTGTTTGTAGCACAAGTACCTTTGGATGGGCAATTTTTCTCGGCCGTCAGAACCTGCTGGGAAACAACCCAAATGAAGTGATCAAAACTGTGGACACAATCATTTTGCATCCAGGCTTCAACATTTTCAGCTTGGACAATGACATCGCTCTGCTCAGACTCTCCTCACCTGTCATGTTCACAGACTACATAAGACCTGTGTGTCTGGTAGCCAATAGCAGTGTGTTCAGCAATGGTACTGATAGCTGGGTCACTGGTTGGGGAACAGTCAATGAAGGAGGTGAGGCATTGACCCTTCAGTAAAATACACTTTCCCTTAATAAAATATCAACATATAAAATTAGAGTATACCTGACACATGGCCACTGTCTTGTTTAGTACCTCTTCCCTTCCCTGCAACGCTACAAGAAGTGGAAGTCCCAATTCTGGGAAATAGACACTGTAACTGCCTAATTGGAGTGGGTTTAGTCACAGACAATATGATCTGTGCTGGTTTTCTAGAAGGAGGGAAAGATGCATGTCAGGTAGGGAAATTCTTTCCATCTTGCATTTTAAAAGGTTAAAGATGTTTTGTCAGACAATTCCTCTTTACATTCTCAGGGGGACTCAGGAGGTCCAATGGTAAGCAAGCAAGGTTCCATATGGATCCAATCTGGAATCATTAGTTTTGGTTTTGGCTGTGGTCAGCCTAATAAGCCTGGAGTCTATTCAAGAGTCTCCCGCTACCAGTCCTGGATCAACTCCCACATCAGCTCTGATAAGCCTGGCTTTGTGTGGTTCAACTCTAGTGGATTGTATACTGATAGTAACTACACTTGTCCTGGTCTACCTCGTCCTGTTACTGAAGGGCCAGCTACAACCAAAGAGCCAATGCCCAGCATCTCGAGTACTGTGTGTGGAATCCCACTAATGAACACAAAGATTGTTGGGGGTGTAGATGCTCAAGAAGGAAGTTGGCCCTGGCAGGCTAGTCTGCAGAATCTTGGGATTCATGTTTGTGGTGGTTCTCTCATAAACAGAGAGTGGGTGCTGTCTGCTGCCCACTGCTTCTCCAGGTGAGTCACCCAAACATAATGACGTACGTTTCTTCCACTTTCACCAGCTAACCACTGCCCTTCTCGCTGTAGTACAAGTACGTTTGGATGGTCGGTTTCTCTTGGTCTTCAGAACCTAAAGGGAAGCAATTCAAACGAAGTGTCCATAAAAATCAACACAATAATTTTGCATCCAGGCTTCAACATTTTCAGCTTCGACAATGATATTGCTCTGCTCAGACTCTCCTCACCAGTATCATTCACAGACTACATCAGACCTGTGTGTCTGGCATCCAGTAACAGTGTGTTCAACAATGGTACTGATAGCTGGGTCACTGGTTGGGGAACAGTCCAGGAGGGAGGTGAGGCACTTCTAATAAAAAAAATTCAAAATTAAAACATTATTAAAAATTATGTTATAGAGAACATGCTTGATACTCTGTCGCTGTATTTTTTTAGTGTCCCTCCCCTTCCCTGAAACACTTCAAGAAGTGCAAGTCCCAATTCTGGGAAACAGACAGTGTAACTGCCTGAACGGTTTAGGTTTAGTCACTGACAATATGATCTGTGCTGGTTTTCTGGAAGGAGGGAAAGATGCTTGTCAGGTAGCCTACTTCTACTTTCCTACTTGTTTTTTAAATGTTAAGATATTTTGACATACAATGTTCCTCCACACCCTCAGGGAGACGCAGGAGGGCCAATGGTAAACGAGCAGGATTCTATTTGGATCCAGTCTGGAATTGTCAGTTTTGGATTTGGCTGCGCTCAGCCCAATCAGCCCGGAGTCTACTCCAGAGTGTCCCGCTACCAGTCCTGGATCGATTCCCACATCATCTCTGATAAGCCTGGCTTTGTGCAGTTCAACTCCAGTTTGCTGGATGCTGATAGCAACTACACTTGTCCTGGTCTCCCTCTTCCTGTTACTGAACAACCAGCTAAAACTGAAGATCCAGTGCCCAGCAAGTCAAGTGCTGAATGTGCGTCACAATCACCACAGTATTGTCAAAATACATTACAAATGTATTCCTAGAACAATAACAGGAGCTTAAACTGATCGTTATAGCACTTAAAACGTGTTTCCAACTCATGCTACACATAAACTCTGGCCCTAAGGTACTGTGTATGATAGGGAATGATACATCGATTTGACTTGTGTTTACACTTTGGGATATCCAGCATAGCAGTATTCTAGGTCCCTCTTGGTATCGTACCACTGTGGTTCGTACCCCAACAGTAGGTTGGAAAAAGGTGGTGCAGGGATTAATTATACTGGTTGGTTGTTGTTAGAAAGACTGTTGTGTACTTTATCAAGTTTGTTTGCCACTGGCATTGTAAAACAATGAGAAAAGTTTGACATATTGTAGGTTATTCACCAGTCTCCTTGGTGTATAATGAGATGATATGTTTGCAGTGTGTGGAATACCATCGCAGGAGATAAAGATAGTTGGAGGTGACGCTGCTTCGGAAGGAAGTTGGCCCTGGCAAGCTAGTCTGCAGAGTTTTGGCATCCATGTTTGTGGTGGGTCTCTCATAAACAGAGAGTGGGTAATGTCTGCTGCACACTGCTTCTCCAGGTGGGACACCCTGCCAAGAAGACATACACATTTCCTCTGCTCTGACCAACTAACCTTTGGCATTCTCTCTGTAGCACAAGTACCTTTGGTTGGTCCGTTTCTCTTGGTCGTCACAGTCTTAAGGACATCAACCCAAACGAAGTGACCAGGACTGTTGCAGCAATAATTTTGCATCCATTCTTCGACAATGTAATCTTCGACAATGACATTGCTCTGCTCAGACTCTCCTCTGTAGTCAGGTTCACGGAGTACATCAGACCTGTGTGTCTGGCAGCAAATAGCAGTGTGTTCAACAATGGTACAAATAGCTGGGTCACTGGTTGGAGATCAGTCCAGGAAGGAGGTAAGGGACGTCTTATGTAGTAAAATAACAGGTTCCTAAAAAACATACCAATAATTGTTGAATTTACCTTATATTTATTTACTGTACCGTTTATTGACCCCCTTCCCTAATTAGAATAGAGTGTTTGTTAATGAAACATTGAAATACAATGAGGGTATCCCTGACACACTGCCACTGTCTTGTTTAGTGCCTCTCCCCTTCCCTGCAATGCTGCAAGAAGTGGAAGTCCCAATTCTGGGAAAAAGACAGTGTAACTGTCTGAATGGAGGGGGTTTAATTACAGATAATATGATCTGTGCTGGTTTTCTTCAAGGAGGCAAGGACGTTTGTCAGGTAGACTCCTTCTTCTTTCCTACTTGGTTTTAAAATGTTTTGACATACAGTTCTACTCAACATCCTCAGGGTGAATCAGGAAGTCCTATGGTGAGCAAGCAGGATTCTATTTGGATCCAATCTGGAATTGTTAGTTTTGGATGTGCTCAGCCCAATCAGCCTGGCATTTATGTCAAAGTGTCCCGCTACCATTCCTGGATCAGCTCACACATCATCTCTGATAAGCCAGGCTTGGTGCAGTTCAACTCCAGTGGGCTGGATACTGACAGCAACTACACTTGTCCTGGTCTGCCTCCTCCTCTTACTGAAGGGCCAAATGCAACTGGAGATCCAGTGCCCAGCAAGTCAAGTGCTGAATGTGCGTGACAACCACCACCACAGCATTGTCAAAATACATTGCATGTAGAATTCCATGACATTTAATGAATTGAAGTGATACTGAAGCCATGTTTTCATCAAGTGTTAAAGCTCAGATCAGTTCCTGTGGTATGGCTGGGAATTTTAACTTGATCTGATTGTGTTTTGACTTTGGAACATGCACATCAATGTGTTCTGGGTGCAGCTTTTAGGTATGGTACCATTGTGGTTCCTCCCCAAAGAGTAGGTTGTTGAACCATACACGAGTAACTTTTTTGTTATAGAAAAATTGCAAAACTGTGATTTTTTTTCTTTTTCTTTTTTTTCTTTTCAAATCATTGAACTGAACTATATTACTCAGTGCAATTCAGTACTTCACTGATCTTAAGGGACTTTGGAGTACTTTAGAATACAGTTTAGCTCATCAGGGTTGTGTAACAACATCAAAAGTTAGACATTTTCTTGATATCACTCCTTGGCTTCTCATGATGTAACACGTTTTGCAGTGTGTGGCAGCCCACCACTGAACACAAAGATTAATGGCGGTGAAGATGCTCAAGAAGGAAGTTGGCCCTGGCAGGCTAGTCTGCAGAAGTCTGGTATCCATGTTTGCAGTGGTTCTCTCATAAATAGAGAGTGGGTGATGTCTGCTGCCCACTGCTTCTCCAGGTGGGTCACCCTTACATGAAGACAGAAACATTTCTTTTGCTTTGACTATCTAACCTTTGGCATCGTCTCTGTAGCACAAGTAATATTGGATGGTCGATTTCTCTTGGCCGTCAGAACGTGAAGAGCGACAACCCAACCGAAGTGTCCAGAACCATTGACACAATCATTTTGCATCCAAACTACAGCAGTTCCAGCAATGACAATGACATTGCTCTTCTCAGGGTCTCCTCAGCAGTCACATTTACAGATTACATCAGACCTGTGTGCCTGGCAGCCAGTAGCAGTGTCATCAACAATGGGACTGATAGCTGGGTCACTGGTTGGGGAACAGTCCAGGAAGGAGGTGAGGCACTACATAGGTAGTAAAGTAAAATTTTCCTAAATAAAACACAATGATGACATTTGTTTAATGCATCTAATATACTGCCACTGTACTTTGTAGTGTCCCTCTCCTTCCCTAAAACGCTACAAGAAGTGGAAGTGCTGGTTCTGGGAAACAGACAGTGTAACTGCCTGAATGGAGAAGGCTCAGTCACAGACAATATGATCTGTGCTGGGGTTCTGGAAGGAGGGAAAGACTCTTGTCAGGTAACTACTTTTTCTCATTCCCTCCTGGTTTTACTCGTTTTGAAAGTCACACAATTACTCTCCACATCCTCAGGAGGACTCAGGAGGTCCAATGATCAGCAAGCAGGATTCCACATGGATCCAATCCGGAATTGTTAGCTTTGGTTTTGGATGTGCGCTTCCCAATACCCTAGGGGTTTACACAAGGGTGTCCCGCTACCAGTTCTGGATCAATTACCACATAGGTTTTGACAAGCCAGGCTTTGTTCAGTTCAATTCCAGTGGGATGGATGCTGATCGCAACTACCATTGTCCTCTACCTCCTCCTGTAACTGAAGTTACGCCTACGGAAGGACCAGGACCCGGCTCAACAACTACAAGCACAACTCTACCAAATCCCACTGGTTACTGTGTTTTGTATGCTTCTAATGTAATATTTATTTCCCATCTATGGCACTATTTCATTTCGCTGTCTTGTATTTTGTTATTTACGCCCTAATTTAGAGAAAGTTTGCGGTACTGCACCTTTGAACAATCGTGTGGAAGGTGACCGTGGATTTGTACCAGCTGGAACTTGGCCTTGGGTTATCAGTCTCCACAAAAACGGGGCTTACGCTTGTGCAGGAACTCTCATCACCGCCAGATTCATCCTCACTTCTGCTGAGTGCTTCTCTAGGTATGTACTGCATACGAGCTCGCTATCTTATCAATGTACTGTAATTCATGCTCAATTTGTATATTTTATCTGAAATTTTAGGTTAAAATTCTAACATTCCAGTTCTAATTTGGTAAATGTAAAAATGATTGTTTTAAGGCTATATATGCTACACACGCTATGCTATATATGTTTCATACAGCCCCATACCAACTGCCAGTGACTGGACTGCCTATCTGGGACAGAAACTTGTCAATGGCGTGGAGGACTTTGAAATGTCTTTGGCCATTGACAGTATTACTATAAGCAAGCTGCAAGGTTCCAACATTGCAGTGCTGCAGCTAGCAAAGGGCGTCAGCTTCAGTGATTACCTGCAGCCTGTGTGTTTGGACATCACTAATGCAATATCCTTCCCCGCTGGTACTCCCTGCTGGACAGCTGGCTGGGGAAAGGGAAACAAAAGTCGAAGTGAGGGCACAATGGCCATGCAGCTTTTCTATTGAGATTGGATTGACTAAAATGGCTTAAAATATATTCAGACTAATATTCAGATAAGTGTGTGTCTTCTCTGCAGGCATTGAGAAATCAGAAAGTCTAAGACAACTTGAAACTGAGGTAGTCAGTTGTGGGAGTGCTGGTTCTGATCAGGAGAACATTTGTACTTCTGCCTTGGACCTTCAACAGGTGCATTCCTTTTATCCATATGTTTGCAATTTGCCATGTTTATCTCATCAGGTCTTCTTTCGTTTTGGACTAACCGTATTCAGGGGTCGCAACAGCAAATGATCCGCTACCATCTCTCCCTGTTCTCTGCATTTCTGCCCCAACTCCAGCTATCTGCAAGACTTCCCTCACCACATCCATAATTTCCTCTTTGGTCTTCACCTTTGCTTCCTACGTGGTGGTTCCATTCCTAGTAACCGTTTACTGACATTTCCAGTGTCTCTCCTCTACATATGTTCAAAACATCTCCATCTGGCCTCTCTAGCTTTGTCTCCAAAGCTTCCAGTCTGGACTGTCCTTCTGATGAGCTCATTCACCCATCAAGTCCCATATGTACAAATGTCTAGGCTTCTTTATGCATAGCAAATTTGGATGCATGGATAATGTTGTTCATTGCCTTTATTCTCAATGTAGGGGGATGATGGCGGCCCTCTAATCTGCAAGTCAGACTTATCTTGGTTCGAGCCGGCCCTCGTTGCAACAGATACTAGATCTCTCCGTGCCAACATTCAGATCTTTTCCAAAATATCGCGTTTTGGATCATTCTTAAAGGCAACAGTTGGCGACATGCCGTCACCTGCGGCTACTTCCTCAGCAGGTGCACCAGGTTCCTACGGATCTTCAGTCCTGTCTTTCTTTGTGGCTTCAACCTCAGTTTACCTGGTCGCATGCATATATCATGGAGAAACTTGAGGCTTTTCATTGCAGCCCTGACAATATAATATTGACTCACCTTTAACCCCCCTTATGGTAATTCACTTACTGTGCTTTAGACACATTTCCATCAAGCAGGGCTTTTAAGTTTTCAAGGAATTGTCTCCAAGGAATTGTTTGCAACGATAAACCCTGAACTATCTTGTCTTTAATTCTGATGATGAATAGTTGCACAAGTTAAATAGTTAAATACACAATGTGATGAATTTTTTTTTATATATATATTTTTCTTAAATAGCACCTTTGGGTTCTGCCCATTCCATTCCAATTGTCGAACAGAAGTGAGGATTTTTTTTTTAACTCCAGTCTTTAGTTATCATACCACAGTGGGTGCCAAATAAACGGGTATCAAAAAGTGGTACCATGCAATTTGCTTACTTTGGAACCCCAATCTCAGCTTTATTGGCCGGTGCAAATGCTGCCATGAGGCCAAACCCAAGTAAATTAAGTACCTCAACAGTTTTTTTAAATGTTATTTTATTCTGAATACAATAAAATACATCATAAGATATGAAAAACTAACATATTTTCAAGATGTTGTTTGTACGTCTGTTCCATACAATTGCAGCCACTGTTTAAGCTTATACAAAATAATAGTGCAAAAATGTCACTTGATATGTTCTCATGAAATTCTATTGAATAATGTATGAAATCACCAATAGGACTAATGGACCGTGACCTCAGTGTTTTGTACAGCTGCAAACAAAAGGCTGAAATTATTTTTTTATTTTTAAAATTTGTTTTCATTCCTGCATGAGCGTGGCCTCGTCTTTCACTGCGCCGTCTGTTTCTGCGCCGTCGGCATCATTAATCATCTCTTTGTATTTACTCTTGAAAAATCCAGCCTATGAATACAAAAGATTTGGAATATTATCTGGATTTATTTGTTTGATTTATTCATTTATTCGTGTAATTATTTTCTCACCTTATAAAGGACAGCTGAGAGTATAACCAGTATAGCCACCCCCCCTAAGGATCCCCCGACTATCTCTTTGGTAAAGTCTGGTTGGGGATACACTTCTACCTCTGTTTCAATCTGAAATAAACAATAATATTCGAGTCAATACATTCAAACTGTGACATCATATTGTAAAATTACCTTGCGCACGGGAGGGTTGTTAATAGACGATGTCGAAAAGAAGATGTACTGGTTCTTGTCATATTCCAGACTGACTGTGCTGGTAAAGATGAACTTGGCCTTGTCGAGTCCAATCTGTTTGGGAATAATGGCAAACTTAGATGGGCTGTTGAATGAAATACTTTCACATCCTTTTACACAGACACTTCTGCATTACCTGCTGGATCCATGCTGCACTCATATTGGCAGATATTGTGTACCGCGTGCCCTCTAGCCTTCCCATGAATCTATTGCACTTGAACACCCTGCACGTGGCCACCGAGCAGTCCTGTGGGACAGTCGAGCACATTTAATGCATAATGAAGTGCCCACTTATACAGTATAAAAATGATTGAATTGTTCTTACCACTATCTTATTTTTTTGCAGCTGACCAACAAAATTTATGACCTTAGCTCTTTCCTCATTGCTGTATTGGCAGTCTGGAATCTGAAACGGAGACAGTTCATGTCACTTAAACAAAGATGGTTAAGGTGTTTTCATGCAGCTATATTTACACAGACGAAATGATGTGCTACCTGCAAAGTGCTCAGATTTGCCCAGATGTCCTTTTCACCAAGCTTCACGGGCACCCTGATCACCACTGTGACATTAAAGGCTCGGATGTTGTTGGAAACCTAACACAAAGTCAAGAGTGGTACTTAAAATAATAAATCCACTTGAAGAACTTTATTTTATTTTTTTTCAATGATGACTTTACCAGAACGGATTGCTGGACTGACTTCTGCATGTCATTTTCTCCGTAGCTGAAATTGATGTAGCGTAGAGAACTGAAAAGAAATGAGATTAATGGTCAGGTCAGTTACTACTCGAGTTGTCGTTACTGTCCAAATACACACCTTTCCATTGTAACAAAAATGCTGTACTTCACACCAATGTCTTTCACTTTGTAAAGTTGGCTTAGAGCCGAGTGGTGCTCGTTCCCACTAAAAGAGAGACAACAATTGAAGTGTGCAACAAATAATGGTGTCACACTGGTTGAAGAATTTTACCTTGTTGCATTAGCTGTGACAAATATCCTGTTGTCCAGTTGGCTTTTGGTTTCGATCCCGTACGAAACCACAAAGACAGCCTGAAATGTCATCAAAATTACAGAGATTTGTTTTGGGTCTCTGAAATATTAACATACTATTATCATACTATAGATATTTATCTATAGTTCTCTCAGAGGTTGCAAAAGTACTCACACTTTGTACTTAAGAAGTACAGATAGTAAAGACTCTGGTAAAAGTAGCTTTACGGATTTAACTCCCGAGTTTTATGAAACATAAAAAAGTACAGTCTGCAATATGCTCAGGTGTAAAAGAAAGAAAAACTTACATTTTTATACAATACAGCGGCTAAAAAAATCTACTTCAGCAAAGTAACACAATATTTGTACTTTCTACGTGTAATGTTTTACACAGCACAATTCAACATATTGATGCATCCAAGAAGTACTGGCATAGATTCAATGCATGTGTTGTAATAATGTGCAATGTGTGTTGTACTCTTTTGCGCACACAACAATAGGTAACGACAGTGTTTTTACATAGCACTGAACCAACCGTTGAGTTACTCCTGAAAATGGGCTTGTCAATGGTGCAGTCTGTCTTTCCCCGAGATACGACGCCTTCACCGTCCAAGGAGTTGCACTCAACACGTCCCTTTAAGGAGATAAGAAATCCAAAATCATTTCTGTGTAGATTCTCAGTCATTCAGGTCACGCTAAATCTCCAACGTTGAATAGAGGCAACTGCACTCATCTAGTTTGTGAAAGACGTTTCACCTAAAATCCAGTAGGGTTCTTCAGTTCTAAATTGTAAGTTAAAGTGAAGGGGCATTTCTTTGAGAACAGTGGTGTCCAAATTCTGGATATTCAGGCAGACCGCTGATTTGATAGAGCTGGAAGATGGTCCTCGGAAAGGTGGCTATTTAACAAGTTGTTTGAGGGTAGCAGGACAGCCATTCACCAGCCACCTTGAACAACAACAATAATGCTATTGTGACCACACCCTCCAGATTCATACATAGAGAGACTCCACACTTAACTCATTCACTGCCACCTTTCCCAGTTAAAATGGATATTTGACTTTTATAGCCAATATTTAAAACTAAAGAAGCCTTTTGGATTAAAGGTGAGACATCTTCAGCAAACAAGATGAGTCCAGTTGCCTCGATTCAACCTTTGCGAAAAATCCAGAATCACCATAACTGGAGAGGAAGAAGTCTTTGTTCGTGTTCATCCCTACCTGCAGGACGGTAAATTTCCTGTAGGAGAATGCAGCTGGGTACGTGAGAACGACAAGGGTGTTGTAGGAGTTTTCGCCCAGGTTCTCGACGGATACGGTGACATTCAAGAGCTCATCGATGCCCACTTTAACCTCCAAGGATCTGTGCCATGATGAGAGATGTCAAACATTGCAGAACCAGACCTTAAAAACCTTGATAAAATGACTCTGACCTGCTAAAGTTGAAATCCAGTTTGAGGTCGTCTATACATTCCTTGTCTTTGCCACAGTCGATCTCAAAGGCCAACTGTGGAGAGCAGATGTCAGGTGAACATTGAAAGCACTGCAAGAGATCTCCAAACCTTACAAGGCACAGATGAATGAAGCCGTCTCACCGGATGAATGGTGGTCGTCTGGGCCTGTTGTGCCAGACTCGGGCTCAGGTTATTGGCAGCGGGCAAACCCTCAAATGAGAATCGGAGCTCATTGTAAAGAGGATTCAAAGCATCTTCTGGGCAGGGCTGTGAACATCAAGACGGTGAGGAAGAGACGGCCGAGAAGCACATCGGGCCTCACACGGGTCTTTGGTGCCATCCAACAACTCACCTCGATGTAGAATTTGACACTTAAGCATTGTGGCCTTGCTAAATCGAGAACCATGGTCCCGCCCTTTTCCCGGTTCTTGTCACTGATGTAAGCTCGGTTATTGGGCACCTTGCGGTTGGCATCCAGCGTTAAAGTATAATTAACTCTTGCTTTCGCTGCAACAAGTTAAAGTTTAAAAGTGAACATGATGCATACACATGTCACGGAATGAAGAGTGGAGAATTAGGCACCTCCTTGCACGTTCGATTGTTTGCTCATCATAAAGCAGATGTCTGCAAGGAAGAGCTTTGGATTGTCGCAGTTAGCAATCGTCGTGACTTGTTTCGGGGTGTAGGAAAGAATGCTTTCTACCAACACAATGGGTTTGGATCTGGAAACACACACAAGTAGGCGCAAATAATGTTTCACGTCGTCTTTCCCTTTCTAAAACAATGGTGCTTAAGCGCAAGGGCGACAAGTTTCGTTTTGATATGGTTTCCGAGATTACGCAAAATGGGCAGCACAATGGATGAGATGAGTGGTTAGCCAGTTTGCCTCACAGTTATAACGTTTGGGGTTCGAATCTCAGCTCAGAACGTCCTTTGTGGAGGAATTCATGTTTCTCCCCGTCCGTGCTTGCCTGGGTTTTCTCTAGTAGTCAGGATTCCTCCCAAATACCAAGAAAAACGTGAATATTAGCTTCATTGAAGACTCAAAATTGTCCATTGGTGTAAATGTGAGCATCAATGGTTGTTGTGCGAGCACTAATAATGCTTGGAATGTGACTGGACAAATGCTGCATCACATTAATTACCACCTACAACAAGTAGTAGAATCAGAATCAGAATCATCTTTATTTGCCAAGTATGTCCAAAACACACAAGGAATTTGTCTCCGGTAGTTGGACCCGCTCTAGTACAACAGAGTCAATTTACAGAACACTTTGGAGACATAAAGACATTGACAAAAAACAATTGTGCAAAAAGATGCAGAGTCCTCTAGCACTTAGAGCAGTTCGAATGACTAATATTGCAATAGTCCGGTGCAATGACCATTGTGCAAAGGGCGCTGAGACTTCAAGGAGTGTATGTGGTTTAAAGTGACGAGTAGTGCGATCATCTGGGACAATGTTGGTTGTATAAATGTTACAGATACTCCTCAATCTGTGTGCAAATGGAGCAGATGCTACTCTGGCATGAGTGGCCAGTATATGCAAATAGTGCAGCATGGTGAGACAACTACAGTGAGTGCGCGAGTAATACATAATTGGCCCCACAGAAATGTGACAACGAACTCAAGTCAAAAAATTGCCAGCTTATTGTAATGG
This sequence comes from Phycodurus eques, assembly GCF_024500275.1. Taxonomy (NCBI): domain Eukaryota; kingdom Metazoa; phylum Chordata; class Actinopteri; order Syngnathiformes; family Syngnathidae; genus Phycodurus; species Phycodurus eques. Next base: position 5,941,467 of record NC_084543.1, on the reverse strand, counting down.
AATTATAGGTTAGGTGTTTAAGAAATTGATCGCATGAGGGAAGAAGCTGTTGAAATGTCTACTAGTTCTAGTTTGCATTGATCGGTAGCGCCAACCTGAGGGAAGGAGCTGGAAGAGCTGGTGACCGGGGTGCGGAGGGTCCGAGAAGATTTTGCACGCCCTTGTCTTAGTTCTGGCAGCGTGCAAGTCCTCAATGGTGGGTAGGGGGGTACCGACAATCCTTTCAGCAGTTTTGATTGTCCGTTGTAGTCGGAGTTTGTCCTTTTTTGTAGCAGCACCAAACCAGACTGTGATGGAAGAACACAGGACTGATTCGATGACCGCTGTGTAGAACTGTCTCAGCAGAGTTGATGTTGGTCGCCCACTTCAGGTCCTGAGAGATTGTAATTCCCAGGAACTTGAAGGTCTCGACGGTTGACACAAGGCAGCTGGACAACGTGAGGGGCAGCTGTGGCGAAGGATGCCTCCTGAAGTCCACGATCATCTCTACAGTCTTGAGCGTGTTCAGCTCCAGGTTGTGTTGGCCGCACCACAGCTCCAGCCGCTCCGCTTCCTGTCGATATGCAGACTCGTCACCTTCCTTGATGAGGCCGATGACATTGGTGTCATCTGCAAACTTCAGGAGTTTGTCAGTCAGGTTCGCTGAGGTGCAGTCATCCGCAGACCTGTTCGCTTGGTAGGCAAACTGCAGGGGGTCCAGCAGCGGACCTGTGACACTCTTGAGGTGGTCCAGCACGAGACGTTCAAAGGACTTCATGACCACAGATGTCAAAGCGACAGGCCTGTAGTCATTCAGATCAGAGATTGCAGGTTTCTTGGGGACTGGAATGATGGTGGAGCGTTTGAAACAGGATGGAACTTCACACATTTCCAAAGATCTGTTGAAGATCTGAGTGAAGACTGGAGCGAGCTGGTCCGCGCAGACTTTGAGGCAGGATGGGGACACATGGTCCGGGCCTGCCGCTTTGTTAATCTTCTGTTGTTTGAAGATGCGTCTCACATCCCGTTCATGGATGGTTAACGCAGAAGTCAGAGGTGTGGTTGTGGTCGCGGGTGCGGCCGGGTGGGTGTGTGGTGTGAAACTGTCCTTTTCAAATCTGCAGTAGAGGTATTCAAGTCGTTGGCTAGTGTGGCTATTGTTCTCAGCTTGGGGGGATCGTCGCTTGTAATTAGTCAGCGATTGGAATGCACGCCAGACTGATTTAGAGTCGTTTGCGCTAAACTGTTTTTCCAACTTTGCTGCATAGATCCTCTTTGCAATGTTAATTTATTTAGTAAGCTGGGTTCTAGCTCGATTATACAGGGCTCTGCCCCCGCTCTGATATGCGTCCTCCTTAGCTTGGCGAAGCTGCTTAAGTTTAGCAGTGAACCACGGCTTGTTGTTGTTGAATGTCCGAAATGATTTTGTTGGTACACAAACCTCTTCACAGAAACTGATATAGGATGTGACAGTGTCCGTATATTCATCCAGACTGCCAGCTGAATTTTCAAAGACACTCCAGTCTGTGCAGTCTAAACAGCTTTGAAGTTCCATCTTGGCTTCATTGGTCCACTTTTTGACTGTTTTCACTGTAGGCTTCGCACATCTAAGTTCTTGCCTGTACGTCGGTATTAAGTGAATTAAGCAGTGATCAGACGAGCCCAGGGCTGCACGAGGTATAGCACGGTATGCCTTTTTTACCGTAGTGTAGCAGTGGTCTAAAGTATTATTTTCCCTGGTAGGACAGTCGATGTGTTGCTTGTATTTAGGGAGTTCGTGGTTGAGTTTAGCTTTGTTAAAGTCCCCGAGAATAATGAGGGGTGAGTCCGGGTGTTTTTTTTCAATTTCATTGACTTGTTCGGCGAGCGTTAGCAATGCGGCGTTCGTGTTAGCTTGAGGCGTAATATAGACTCCAGCCAGTATGAACGATGCAAACTCACGTGGCGAGTAGAATGGTTTACAGTCTAAGAATAGCGACTCCAAATGCGGGCTGCAGTGTGTGCTGAGCACCGTGACGTCCGTACACCATTTTTTGTTGATATGGAGGCATATCCCGCCGTCCTTTGTTTTCCCCGATGATTCCATGTCGCGGTCCGCTCGATGAATGTTGAAGCCGGGAAGCATGACGGCGCCATCGGGTACGGCGTCGCAAAGCCAGGTCTCCGTGAAGCACATGGCCGCGGAACGTCCGAAGTCTTTACTGGTCTTTAACAGAAGATGAAGCTCTTCCATTTTATTGGGTAGGGAGCGTACATTTGCGAGGTGGATCGACGGGAACGCCAATCTGCGTCCTCTCTTGCGGAGTTTCACCTGAATGCCGGCTCGCTTCCCTCTGTGGCGCCACTTCCGTCTCCATGCGCCGAAAACCGCGGACGCCGCTCCGGTGAGTAACTCGGGGAAAAAACTGAGCGGATTTTCGAAAGTTGGTGACAGAAAGTCCGGAGTAGCCTCCTTGATGGTTAGCAGGTCTCCCCTTGTGTAAGTGAGTCGTGTAAGGTCTCCAAAGACGGACGAAAAACACAAAAACAAAGACAATACTAGAGAGCGCGTTACCGAGGCGACCACACTGGTAGGCGCCATCTTGGAATATAAACCAAAGAGCGCAAGTCGTAACATATGAATTGCCCAAAAGCTGCTGCCTTATAACAATGGCGTAACAACATAGTATCCCTTACCTGAGTAAGGTGACTGTTCCTTTTGAACCCACCGCAAGGTCAGGCAGGCCGTCCCTGCTGAGGTCCGCAGAGGACTGGCTTATGGACATGCCGAAGAACCGGAGTCTTGACTTGAATTCTGAGCCAGCAATTCTCTAAAGGAGTGAATAAGTAAACATCTTTTTTTATATTGTCAGTGGTGCGATCAGGTGCAGTTTCTGATCTGGCGGCCGTCCAGAGCGGCATTCTGTGGGCGGCGGCACTGTTGAGCCAGTGCTAGTGTTGCTTGCATGCTCTTGAACAAAAACATGCGACAGATACATATTTTTGTGGCTCAAACGTGGAATTATAAGAAAGACGCTAGCTGGAGTAGCATCCACTTTTCGAGGTCGTAGCTGTGGTATTTGATTGACAGTTGAGCGAGGTGTGGTTTCAGCTCATTCAGCGGACACGCCCACAGTGTTTGAGAGTGGAGAATATGGCTTGATTTGTTTATTATTATTATTTATTTTTTTGAGGCCTCATTTTATATACTCAGTCATTCAAATTTAGCTGGTTTGTTAACAGCGCTCTTTTCTGTGGTGTGACTAATCAACAATACATTTATTTTCACTTTACAGCAAAGGTGTCAAATTCAAGGTCCGGGGGCCAGATCCGGCCCACCACATCATTTTATGTGGCCCGCAAAAACAAATCATGTGCCTCCAATTCCATGATTCTTGCTAAAGTCCGTACCAAAATTTCAAATTCTCCTAGGTAAAAAATAATTAGGGTGACATATTTTTTAGCATTTTTTTTTTTGTGACCAAAACCCTCTTTACAGTCACTTGAACAATAGTTGAACAAACTACTATTCTTGAAATCTGATTTCAAAAGTAGCTTTCCATCAATTTGTTGTGTACGTGTAATACTACGATGAGTCAATGGAACATTTAAATGGTTTGATAATGGCCCACTGAGGAAAACCAAAACTACAATGTGGCCCAAGACAAAACTAAGTTTGACACCCCTGCGTTACAGGAACCTTTAAGTACAGAGTGTGAGTACTTTTGCCCCTTCAGCTGTGTGTAAAGGAAATAATGGTCGATGATCAATTCACCTGTGAGAAAGTAGTTGAGATCCCTCTTCGCTCGCCGTGAAATATGTAGACGCTGCCTTGTCCGTCATCCTCCAACGGCGCCCCAACCGCCAAGTCATTGAGTCCATCTGAGTTGAGGTCAGGAAGTATCGCAAGGGAAGAACCGAACCGTCCTCTGGGGGATTGGGCTCCTCTCAGGACTAGAGGAGAGTCGAACCGACACTCAACTTTCTGGTAGAGATATATGAGGATGAGGCTCAGAGTGGTGATAGAACTGATTTTCAAGAAAAGTTATAAAAAAAATAAAAAAAATAAAAACCTTCTCAAAGTGACTCACCAAGCGGATCATGTTGCAAACATAAACCCTCCCCTCTCTATCATCCTCCACAAACATGGGGGCGGATATGAGGATCACATCTGTGCTCTTGTCCCGATTCACGTCCATGGCACAAACCACTGCCCCGAAATATTCACCGATCTGATACTGCAGCAACATAAGCTGTTGTGATTCTGTACATTTGGAAAACATTCACAGCGCTTCCCTTTTTCCACATTTTGTTATGTTACAGCCTCATTCCAAAATGGAATAAATCATTTTTCCCCCCCTCAAACCTTTGCACACAACACCTCATAGTGAGAATGACTTTTTTTTCTTTACATGTGCATATGTGGCATATGTCTTTTTTTTTTTTTTTTAACACATTTGCAAAATTAAAAATTGTTTAAAAAAAAACATTCAATTTCTCATTATTAGGAAATAAATCACATTCAAAAATGTCAAACAAATCAATTTTGGGGGGATATTTTCATTTTGCTTTTCTTTTTTTTTTTTTTCTTGTGTCTGCTTTGCTGCTCTTCCCCAATTGTGGGACTCATAACCGCTTATTCAATTGTGTAGGACACTTGAAATCAAGAATGAATACAAATTATACAGTATGTAAGTAACATTGTGGGAGCATACCTGCCAATTGAAGGGATCTATTGTTTGGCCAAGCCTGTTTTGGGAAATCACCATCACAACTCCTCTGTGTTGGTATCTCGGAGCACCAAGTACCGTCACACTTGAGAAGCGCGTTTGGGCAACTGTTATGGAATAACCTGAAATTGGACAGGGAGACGAGATTGTGCAGTGCAGCTCCAGATCCAGCAGGTAGTGCAGTGTGCGTCTTTGGTCCCAACATTTGTTAAATAGGATAAGAGCGATGAGGATAAAGAAACACAAAATCCTTATACAGTGTAAGAGTTGTGCAGTGAACAATATTTTTTTTAGTATGTAGTCTGTCTACTGTATAGTGCCACACCTTTTTTTTTTTTCATTCAATGATTATTTTTCCAGAGTTTTACAGCAATTACAAAAATATATATATATATATATATATATATATTTTTTTTTTTTCCAAAATATTCTCATTTTCATACCCAGATAGCTGTCAGGATCAATGTTCATAGGAAAATAGGAATTTCCTCCCTGGCCCATGTACGTTTGGAAGCCACCTCTCCATTCGTTTGCACCGACAGACGCAATCTGTACTCCCTGAAGTGATGGCAGGAACTTCAGGAAAATCGTTTGAAAGGGACAGAACGATTGTGCTGTTCACGTGTGCTCGATTTAAGTACCCCAGGCATAAAGGCAGCGCTGAATCCCCGCTGGGCCATCTCCATTTTCAGCTTCTCGCCGCTCGATTGAGATCCTGCGATAATTAAATAAACACATTACAGTTTAACAATGTAATTTTCCCCCCATAATTATTTTCTCTTGTAATTTATTATTCATGTATAGCTATGATTTCTTTCTCACAGTGTTATCTTTTTTGTTTTTGAAATTTGTACGAACGATTACAAACACACTGAGAAGAAGCAAAAACTAACATAACAAGGACAAAGGAGAAATAAAGAGCTATTAAAGTATTATGATAGGGGGGGGGGGGGGGAAGTTTCAAGAATAGAATCGTATTCTCATAATATTTTCTAATCACAAAATAATGACAATAATCAGAATAATTCAACGGTATTCTGGTAAAATTAAGGCTTGTGTTGTTATATGTTTAAATTTTAATTATGTAAAATTCTGAATTATTTTAATATGTGGATGTATTGTAATATTCATCTTATGAAATATTTGTTTTTAGGCTGTTCTGCTATTGGGACGACACTTATTTTTCAGTGTGGGTATTGTTATTATTATCATAACGCTACAAGAATAACCCCGTTGTTTTTGTTACAAAATTGTACAATTATAAAATAAACTCATAATTTTAGCAAGTGTATTTCAAAATTCGCACTCAAATGGTCCCCAACAGTGCTCGTCTTAACACGGATATATGTTGATGCTTTGCATATTATGACTGTTGCAAAATTACAAATATTATCGTAATTGGCATAACACTTCAAAAATGTGCCCTTATTCTCCATTACATTGCACAGAGAACAAATAGAAGAAAGAATGCTTATTCCTATGGAAAGTTCCCATCTGTACCTTCAATCGCAAAGATGCTGTCCTGCAAAGTCTGCTGTATTGCGTCGAGCGCGTTGAAGTTCTGCACTTGAAACACATGCTTTGTTGAGGGAGAAGACGCGATGGTGTTCAGCTCCCTTTTCGCCTTTTGCTTTTGAAATGCGCCCCCCACCTTGCCAAAACAAAGAAAAATACGGTAACATTTAAGCACGGGAAATCCCAAGTTGCTGTTGTCGTGCGTGAAGTACAACTCACCCCGATAGCGAATCGAACTATATTTTTTCTTTTGGCTAAATCTACTGCTGATACCAAATCATAACTGTCAGTAGATTCTCCATCAGTGATCACTATTAGAATCTTCTTCACTTTGGGCCTTGAACCTGTGTCTTCTGAAAAGACATTATTCCTATACCAACACAAATATCAGTGTTCAATAAAGACTCATTGATCACGTTTGAAGTCATGATAGCGATTCAGATTGCATAAGAGCGTGGAGAAAAAATACATACATAACACTCCGAATGGCCCTGGCTGTGTTCGTCCCTCCTCCTAACTGCCTTATTCCATTCATGTCAGCTCTCCAGGTGTTAACATTGAAATTATTAAAATTGTAATGGATGATGGGATCGAAAGAGAATTGGACAATGGCAAACTTTGGAGAGTAGATAAAAGACATACAGTACAGTATATTAAAAGATGTACAAAATACAAAATAGTCTTACAGTCTCTCACCTTGGAATCTTTGGCCACAAAGAAGCCGATGAGATTAATGACAAAAGTCTTCATTTTTTCAAAGTCTTCCTGATTTACGCTGCCCGAGCCGTCCAGCAGAAATACGATGTCCGCTTCACTTCGACACTCTAGTCATGAAGAAGAATTCTTGTGACGACTTCCTAGTATTTATTCTTATTCAAAAAAACCTAACTAGTCATCAAAATATCAGAACCTGCACCATGAGCATTGTTAATACATTTTAAAAAATGGACAACAGAGCCACTTTTGGCCTTAAGGGACCACATCAACCATTGTTACAACTGAATGGAATATTAATGAGGCTGATTCCACTCAAACGACTGTTATTGGCGGGCAGAGGCCCCTCGCCGATGCATCTTAACGATTGTCGTTTTGCAATAAGAGTGATGCCGTTAGTGGTTGGTGCGCTGACCTGTTTCCTTGGGCTTCCTGAACTTTGCTGAAAATATCCACCACTGGAATTTAAAAAGAAAAAAAAAAAATGCCCATTCCTCATTTGACAACAACTGGGCGTAAGATAGTGAGGTTATCTGATTAACATGATAATTATGAATGGGTGCTTGATTTTAGAAATGTCCTGTTGTCAACCAAATGTTTTTGATCCCGCTCCTTGAGTTGATGTCATAAACATTTGTGATTTACAAAACAGCGAGCGTGTGTCAGCGGAGACTGCCTGCACCATTCTCAACATCCGGGTGTCTTCTTTCCAGGAAGAAGACCGGACGTGATCAAATTTACTACGCCAGCAAACAAGCAGAGCGAAGGGACATTAGCAACATTTCTGCCCGACAGGTAAGTTTATCACCTGTTTTGATTTTAGATTTTTTTTCATTGACTGTACAATCCAAAAATAGAACATTTCAAACGGATAACATTTAGTGTTATAGTAACACTCCATTACAAATAAGTCATGGTACCAACGTAACGTCGGCTTGTTTATAGTGCTAATGCTAGCTTTGTATTACTTGCGCTGCAGGTGTTCTCGGTGACTATTTATAATGACTAGGACCTTGAATAGTCAAAAGCCACAATGAACGGCCATGTTCGAGAATCGCACTTGTGCACGATAGTGAGGGCCGTGGCTTTGGTCAGAGGGGGCGGGGGTATCGTTGAAGTGAGGCTACATTCAAGTCTTTTGAACAATGCAAACTCCCTTTGACATTAAAAGCAAATTAAAATGGAAAATGAAAAGTGAAGCACCCTCAAGAGAAGAAGGCATGGGAGGGCTGAGGCCATCAGAAGAGTCTAGCACCACGCACACACCGTTGTACATGGTGATGCTTCCGCAGTCTTTCGGGATGGTCGGACCACATACCTGCAAGGGAACAGATCGGTGGTGGGATGGGCAGGAATATACACTCACGTCCAAAATCACTGTGACTCACCAGGGCATCTTTTGTGGATGGATCAATTGTCATGCTCAAACCAAGCGACATGTTGACGGCAAAACCCGGCACTGCAACGAAGAGAATAATTGATTAAGACCTCTGCACCTGCTTAGGGCCCGTGACCACGAAGGGACCTCCAAGAGCAATTCACGGAAAACGATGTTTGCTCATTTTAAAATATTTTTGGGCACTTTTCCCTCACATACCATTATATCATGATTATTTATGTATGCATTTGATTGACATTTTATTGTTCTTGCACTTATTATTTGTTTTAAATCAAAGTGATTTTATCGGTTGTTCTTCCACTACCAAATGTTATTTTGCTTATGGCCCCATGTAGACGTAGCTCTGCCTGTGTGTCATCCACCCAAGACATAATATATATAATAATAGCTGCCTCCTTTTTCCCCTCAGGGAAAAAACAAAACAAGTAGTGACTGTTATTACCCAAGTTAACACAATTGTTCCCACGCAATTAATCCAAAGTTTCACGCTGAGCCCCTTTGAGCTACTTTGCTAACCATAAATGCTGAACCTATCAAAGCACAGAGGTATCAGACTACCCCCGGAAATGAATAAAATTCCATCCTCGTCAAAGAATGCACGTTAGAGGAGATATGGAGAAGAACAAGAGCCGGCGCTAAAGTGAAATAAAGTGAGAGAGAGGACTGAATATTATATTCTCAGCGCTGCATTGATCATTATTGAGAATGTGAGGTTACTCGCCAATGAACGAAAGTCACGAGTTTTAGAAAACCAGTTTTTTGTTTACATTGAACCTTCAGCTGCTGAAAACAACGCGAGTGACGTCATGCACGCTGTGATGGCGAGATTATTTATGTTCGGCACTTTGTGTCAGCTGCGTTTGTTTTTTTTCAAAGTGCCGTATGAAGGAAGTAAGAGTCGAGTCAACCAAATCAATTTTACAATTTCTATCTTCACTTTAAAGCGGCAGCGATTGAATGATTGTGCAAAGTGTGTCGCTTACCTGAAATTTGTAGCGGACTGCAGGACTCGGTGGAGCATTTAAAGATTTGCCCCCGTCTGTTTTGTGAATATTGAGCGAGGGGCGCACTGACTAGCAATCTGACAAAATACAACCAGACAAGTGCTATCATAACACATCGCATTAACGAGACATTTGAATCCCATTCTTTCACTCACTCGGATTGTCTTTGTACTATCTGGTAGCCAAAACCTTCTGCGGGGTTCCTCAAGGTCTTCCAAGCCACAGGGTCAATATTGAAACCAACTGCAACTTTATATACTGAGAAGAAGATAAAACAAGAACAAATTGTGTGCTGCTGCTGCTGATATACTGTATGTGTAGCGAGTCGTACCATCACCAAGAAGAGACAGAGTTAATAGATGATGGATGGATGGATGGATGGATGGATGGATGGATGGAGATTAAAAATTAATCAATGCTGTTTAAAATCGGAAATGACTTTTAAAGGTTGTCTCCGCATCATTTCCGATAAGACTCGTGTGCCGATGATTTAAAATATCAGAACAGGCAGCAGGTATTCTTTTGTAGAAAAACTCTATATTTTAAATATATATTATCTTACCAGTGATGATGAGTGTAGTAGATGTGAGCCAGTCCATCGTGTCACTCCCACAGACTGCGCTGAAAGACTGCAAATGCTGCAAGGCAACAACTAAACAGGAAGATGTTGAAGGCAAAAATGACAGCATCAATAGCGTGACAGCTAAAAGAGGTAGTAAGAGGAACTCGGTTGTAAGGAGAAAATATTGTCTCACATTTTAAGTGGCTGGGACGCAGAAAACCATCCTCACTCGTTGATTACTTGGCTAACACAATAGAACTAATTGACACGAATGTTTTTCTCCATTTTTCGATCCTGACAAATTGGCAAATGTAACTGGCTCGTCTACTTCACTTGTTTTTCTTTTTAACATAGTGTTTGATCTTTCTGATACAATACTGTCGCGAAAATATCGAAAGAGACTCATTTGTGTTACATTTATTGCAAAATATCCCAAAATAACAAGCTCTAGTTCTCCTTTTGCTTTTACTTCCTCTGCTCCGTCTTATTCCATTGTTTGTCGCAGGAAGTTCCACATTGCACCAGCCATATAAAAGGCAGACTTGTGCAATATCCCCATTTTTTACATTCTGATCACTTAGCCAGAATTTAAAACGGTACATGGACATTCTGTGTTGGCATACACATGATTGAGCTTAATATGTGGTGACAGGAAGCAAACCAATGATCTAATCTTCACTTGTAGCACCATAAGCTTTTCTGTGTTATTTAGCAATACTACCATCACTGTATAATTGTTACTCAGTAGCAGAGGTGGCAAAAGTACTCACAGACACTTGCGTAAACAACCACTGATAAAGGTACTAGTACTGAGTCAACTGCTTCACTTACGGCAAAGTTCAAGTACAAACTCTGATATGTACTCCATTACAAAAGTTTTATTTGTTTGTTTTTGTTTGCTGTTAATTATATATTCAACCTGTGTTAATAACTTAGCACATTGGGAATAAAACTGCACGCAAAATAGTAGTGCACTCCGTTTTTCCTATTAAGCAATGATTAATTCTGCACAATTCACATAGAATACTCAGTTATTAGATTCATCCAAATCTGTGACTGTGAAAGGTCATTAAAACAGTGGCGGCCTAAGACCGTATATACACTAGAGCACATCATGGCAAAAGTCAAGTAAAATTACACTGTCATTTGGGAACTTGCAGTTGTTGTCTTCTCATCACAGGCGTGCATGATGACTTGTCAAGACCACAACTACTTTCAGGAAGTCGAACTTTCTATCCATCTCGTTCCTGCTCAAGCAAGGTAGGGTACACACATACATTTACTGTGTGAGCAAAGGCCCGATCCTGGAATGCCTGTGAATGATTATCCTGTGCTATGGGGTGTGCTAAGAGTAGGATTTTCCTCCCCGATCTGCTCGGAAAGTATTTGGGGGCCGACAGTGGTAAATGTTAAACCTGTTTAATAGTTCTGATCACAAATCCTCCTGTGTGTGGTCTACACCCAGTTCAACCGAATCACCAACTCCATGATACCATTAGGCCATTAGCATTGAGCAAGAAACATGGAGAAGAGACTTTTTTTGTTTTTTGTTTTTTTTGCTTTAGTGGACCACATTAAATGCTGATCTGGCCGCTGCTCCTTAGGTTTTAACTGAAGAAATAACTTTCTTTATTATTGTTATAACTCTCTATATTCTTTCTTTTCTTTCCACGGTTGTTGACATTTTCTTTATCAGCACCTGGGTTCTCTTCACAATCAGAACCTTTTATACATGTCTCGCACGTCTTTCACCGCCAGAAAAATTACATATTCTCTCACATTTGAAAAATCACTAAAGATGTTAAAAAATGGTGTGTGCACCCGAAAAAAATAAAATAAAAAATCACAAAACAGCCATGTCGGTGGTGCAGATCTGTAACTTTCTGCTTGACGACTGGGCAATCAAAGGTTGTGCAACTGGACTGTGTGCATGTGTGACCTTTACCGTGCATGCCAGCTGACCCCAACTTCCTCCCACTGAGAAAGGATGACAGGAAAAGGTCACAGAAAGGTCAAGGATCAGCTCGCTCTGTGTTACTGAACGCGGGGTTGGATTACGAAAGGCACATTCAGTATCCTGTATATAACGTCATTCCACTGCTTTCTAAATGCTGCAGCGCTTCTCATAATAGAACCATAATAATTTTGTCTTTCGTCTGTCTTTGTGTTCTCAAAATGTAATCCATGGATCTCCAGATCCGCAACCTGTGGCTTGTGGGTCCACAAAATAATAATAGAAAATTGAAAACAAATTTACAATGCAGCAAACAAAATAAATCAATTACTCTTCCCTTCGCTTAAGTACAATTAAAAGCTCTGTTATGATTGTGACATTGTCAACTCAACACAACTTTATTTATGGAGGACTTTATCTGACATCCCCGTAATGAATAAAAAGTCTTTTTTTTTTTTAAACAAAAAGGCATATTATTACGGGAATTACTACAGAAGTTGCATTTTTTTAAATTAACTTGTTGAAATCTGATTAATTTCCCAATGGAACTTTGTAAACAGAAGGTTTTATCCTAACTCAATATTACTTTTTTTCTTGAGAAACTTTTTCGCATGTTCTAAAATGTGACTTTTTTTTTCTCGAAAACAGGCAACTTCAGAGTTTTGCACCAATTACCACCGAAAAAAAGACAACATTAAAATACATTAGTGTAGTAGTCTGAAGTGTTTATCAAAAATAAGGCTGAGGTTTAATTCCTAAAAAGTATATTGCTGTCGCCTGGAAGAATCCTGGCATCTCCTTCAGTAAAACAAACCCACAAAAATAGCATGTTTCTTAAGCCATTAAGATTGCATCATCTGAGAGCCCAAGCCCTTTTCAAAAATTCATTCAATAATTTGTAAAAACTACAGACCCACATGGGGACTAACCAATAGTATCAGTTTGTGAAAAAAATATGAAACTGACCAAATTTGGACATCAGTGGTTTCTAACACTGCGCTTACATAAAGGGAAAAAAAAAATAATAATAAATAAAATAATAATTAAATTAAATAATAATTCAATTAAAATGTATTGCATGTAAAATTTTTATACTAATTGCACCTAAATAGATTTAAAAAAAAACAAAATGTTTTCAATGATCAAATGCAAGTGTATTGAACTTACAAGTTGAATACAACTGAATTACCACTAGTGGTGCCACACTTTGAGAATCACAGTTTTTTGGCCTTTTTAGTGTACATTTGGTACTTAAGTTTAATCGGCGTTTGGATTATAAGGGAATCCCTGTCCCTGGACCCAAAAACCTTGAGAACCACTGGCAGAGAAGATGTTAAAAGGAAGTAACGCTTCCTTCATTCTCCATGTTCTCACGCAGTTTTCCTCATTTCCTTCTGTGCCGTTTTCCACTCAACAGCCCCTTTTTGCCCTTTCGCTGGCCAGCTGCCACCACACCACTCCAGCCCGAGACGCGCTGAATGTCACGAGCCGTCTCTGGTTGCGTCCTGTTCTTTTTATAGACGAGCAGCTGAAATGTGAAGGGTCACAATAGGAGGATAAATGCAAGGGCCAGCCAGCCCAGTGGGTGTCGCAGACGAAGGCCACTTCTCTACCTCCCTCTCTCTTCTCCCAGCTCTCCTTCTGATCTCAAAGGTAAAAGGACAACTGTTTAATTGCCCTTAGTCTCTTTTCTGAATTTTGTGTGGATTTAAAGCATGGTGTGCATGCCCTTTCCATTGCGATAGACATACAGTACACTTTGTCACTTTGGCTGTCTTTTAACCCTTCTTCATATCTCACTACATAAAGAGTATCAGTATATGCAGTTTGTTTACAGGCTAGTAATTATGTTTTTTAAAAAAAGTGTATAACAGTTAATAATACGTTTCTTAGTACTATTTGGCATGTTCAACTGTTTTGTTAAATGTCTGAGCCTGCAGTCAGCGTGAACTGCTACCTTTAATATCTGGTATTATAATTATCTAGTAAGGAGAAAGGAGTTTGAGCTTTGTAAATAATAATGACAATAATAAAAACATGGTTTTTTTTTTTTTTTAAATCTCATAACAGTTTTAAGTCTTTATAAAGTCTTAACATGCTAATTCATAATGAGCTCTTAAACCATGTATTATGATTGTTGACATTTTCATGTTTTGGTTGGTTTTATCTCCTCCAGTTGCACGCACGGCCTCTGGTTTCTTTTATGGAACACCCTGGTGCTAAGTCAGTATGTATGCGTTGCTGCGCTGTGTATATTTAGTTCAGACTCGTGTTGTCGGGGGGAGCGGTGGCGAGGTATGCGGTAGAAGAGAAGGAAAGGTCAGAGATAAAGATGGAAGGAAATGGAATCGGTCAGACACATGCCAGTGGTTGTCGCATGTGTGTAAGGTGGAGTTGTTCTAAAACAGTGAGCAACCGCGCCACAATTTGTTGGTCAGGCAGGATACCATGAGAGCGAGCATCAAGAAGGTTTCTCTCCCACCACTTCCTTTTCAGTTGATACTCTTTGACTTCATATTTCGCTTTGAGTCACAAGCATAACCCAACAACACATAACCTTTTATTTGCCCCATCTGGCCCATTTGCACACTGACTGAGGAGTATCTGCAACATTTGCACAATCAACATTGTCCCAGATTATCGCACTACTCGTCACTTTAAACTGCATACACTCCTTGAAGTCTCGGCACCCTTTGCACAATGGTCATTGCTCCGGACTATTGCGAGATTAGTCATTCGAACTGCTCTAAGTGCTAGAGAATTAAAAATTGTACCGGCATTACCAGATAACTAGCAACCCTTTATTGCTCAGTGACTGTTTTGATCAATGTCTTTGTATCAAAAGTGTTCTCTGTCAATTGACTGTCGGTTGTCGTACTAGAGCGGCTCCAACTACCGGAGACAAATTCCTTGTGTGTTTTTTGGACATACTTGGCAAATAAAGATGATTCTGATTCTAACAACGGGGGGGGGGGGGGAGAGTATTATCAACACCCGCTCCACCCCCCTGTCAACGATTGCACCACTGAACTTACCAAAATGTTCCTCTTTCTTCTCTTCCTGAGCAGAGTCAAGATGCCTCACGCATATCCCTTCCTCACTCCTGAGCAGAAGAAGGAGCTCAGTGATATCGCTCACAAGATCGTTGCTCCCGGCAAAGGAATCCTAGCCGCAGATGAGTCTACCGGTAAAGATTCCCGATGCGCTACTATACACTGTTCACAAGCATATTCTTTAGAATCAGCAGCACAACACCAGCCCAAAATCATGTTCATTTCTTCATTTTATTTTGAAGTTATTATTTCCAATAAATGAATTAACAAATTATTTAATCGTATAATTTAATACAAAATGCACAAGAAGGAATAAATATAATTTTAGGAATGATAGCTAAATTAAAGCAAAAAGTGTTCCAGGACTCTTGATCATGTCAATGCTCGGTGGGCTGGACTAAAGAACAGAGCGGGCCATATTTTGTAGGTCCTTGTAAATTGTAATTGTCTCTATCTTACCAAGACATTTTTACAACAATTTGAGGCTGACAAATGTAGACTGTTAACACCTAAGTGGAAGCTATTATACAAATGAAATACAAACAATGAAATGATCACAACCTGTAGGTGTGATGATCCTTGTGTCTATATAGACATTTGATCTCATTTGATCTCATCTTTACACATTCCGGTTCCTTGCTGTCCACTCCAGGTAGCGTGGCCAAGCGCTTCCAGAGCATCAACGCGGAGAACACTGAGGAGAACAGGAGGCTGTACCGCCAGCTGCTCTTCACCGCTGACGACCGCGCCGCCCCCTGCATTGGCGGCGTCATCCTCTTCCACGAGACCATGTACCAGAAGACCGACAGTGGCAAACCCTTCCCCGAGTTCCTCAAGGAGAGAGGCATGGTGGTGGGCATCAAGGTCGACAAAGGTGTCGTCCCTCTGGCCGGAACCAACGGCGAGACAACGACTCAGGGTGAGGCCAGAAGTAGTTTAGATGTGCAGAGCACAAACTAGAATCCAACCAAGATTAAATTGAGCCAATGAGAACGACAGTGGGCCAACTCCATTTTGGTCATTTTGAAATGAAATACTGAAATGAATGGAGAGAATGAATGTTTCAGATGAGCACTGGACTAAATCAAGGTTTAGTTCCAACTTTCACATATTGGGGACAACCCATTATTGCACTCAGTACTTTGGTGCCAGTGCATCTGCATGTTGGTATAAGTGGTATTTGTCATTCAAATATTGATAGATTTCAATATGGATGTTTGGACTTAGAACACTATTGAACTAAACTATTGCACTTAGACCACTATTGCACTATACCCATAAAACAGATGATGATTCTTTTTTGATAAAGCTTCTTGTTTGCTCCAGGTCTCGATGGACTGTACGAGCGCTGCGCCCAGTACAAGAAGGACGGTGCCGACTTCGCCAAATGGCGTTGTGTGCTGAAGATCACCCCCACCACTCCCTCAAGACTGGCCATCATTGAGAATGCCAACGTCCTGGCCCGCTACGCCAGCATCTGCCAGATGGTAGGATGGGCTTGTGCTTGCTTAACATTTATGGGGCAAGAAACCATATCTGGCAACTAAACTTTGTACACCTTTGTAAAAAAAAATAAAATAAATAAAAGCCTCTCCGTGATCTTCTCCTGCATTCCTCAGCATGGCATCGTGCCCATCGTGGAGCCTGAGATCCTCCCCGATGGCGACCATGACCTGAAGCGCTGCCAGTATGTCACCGAGAAAGTCCTGGCCGCCGTTTACAAGGCTCTGTCCGACCACCACGTGTACCTGGAGGGCACTCTGCTCAAGCCCAACATGGTTACCGCCGGCCACTCGTGCTCAATGAAGTACAGCAACCAGGAGATCGCCATGGCGACCGTGACCGCCCTCCGCCGCACCGTGCCCCCTGCAGTCCCTGGTGTGACAAACCTCTATTTTCTAACCCACGACTTAATTTTCAGATGACAAATTTGATTAATTGGAGCACTACAACTTTTTTTCCTTAAAAAGGGTCATTTTTTAAAATTCTTATGGCATTTAGGGCTACAAATAGTTGTTATGTTTATTTTGTGTTAGGATTTCCAAGCAAAAATTTCTCACCTGTGAGGGGTCCCTGGACGCCAAGATTTTGAGAACAACCGTTCCAAGCCACGTGGCAAAACTGCATAAACTCAATTGGTTCTTTTACTCTTCCAACTTACAGGCATCACCTTCTTGTCTGGTGGTCAGAGTGAGGAGGAGGCTTCCGTCAACCTGAACGGCATGAACCAGTGCCCTCTGCACAGGCCCTGGGCCCTGACCTTCTCGTACGGACGTGCCCTGCAGGCATCTGCCCTCAAGGCCTGGGGTGGCAAAAAGGAGAATGGAAAGGCATGCCAGGAGGAGTTTATCAAGAGAGCTCTGGTACGTGTTCAAATGAAACAGAGGTGGTAAAAATAGTCGCACTCTGTACTTTAGGAGACGTACAGATACTATAAAATGTGGTAAAAATAGAAGTACTCATCTAACTCCTTCAATTAGTAAGTACCTGAAACCTGAAAAAAAGTGCAGTAACAAAGCACTTGTATTTCGTTACTTCGCACCACTACGAATGAATCAAATGCCACGCGCAGTGTGTTTCATTGTGTATTTATAGCCTGTCTTTCCTTTTGCAGGCCAACAGCCAGGCATGCCAGGGAAAATACGCTTCCACTGGAAGCAGCGCTGCCGGTGGAGAGTCTCTGTTTATGGCTAATCACTCTTACTAAAGCACACCACCACCACGTTCACTCTCTCACACTTATCACGCCGGCGCCATGACTCTGCCTGTCACCTCTCCGCTAATGTAAAGCCTCGCGGTCGGAAGTGAGAGTGGAAAATCTCCTCCTTTTTGATGTCGCAACCGGAAGATTTTCCTCCATTCCCTTGACCTTATGCAGATTCACACCTTTTCTCAGGTGAATATTCCCACACTGTTTTTACACAAGTTGCACTACTTTTCATTGGATTTATACTGGTTCAATGAAATAAAGTGTTTTACCCTCCTATGATGTTTGACTTCTTTCTTGAATAATTACTCAAAATTATGTGGTCACAATAATAAATACTGTACCCTTGTGCCCCTAAATGCCGACATTGCACACAAAAATAGGTATCTGTAGAACCATGACCATTATTATTGTAATACTTGTGACAATAGTACTCCTCAGTTTAAACGTTGCTGGATCTGCATAAATAAAAAATAAAAAAATGGCATTCATCTTAAGATGTGGAAAAATATAGATATGGAGAATAAGATTAAAAAGTTAATCATTTTCATCACAAAATTTCACTATCTTATACTATATCTGTTACTTTTTAAAAAATAAATAAAACGGAAACAGGATTAGTGTGGTCGGCACCAGTATTTCCCAAATCATTAATGAGCCAAGGCACACACAGTGGTGCCTTGACTTCATAGTTTAATTTGTTCCGTGACACGAACTCAAATCAGCTTTCCACCATTAAAATGAACGGACATGCCAGGAATCTGTTTCAGCATCACAAAAATGTTCTTTTTAATAAAATGTGTTTTTTAATCAGAAAAAAATAACACTGTATATTGTACTTAATAAAATCACACAGTAATGACATAACAATGGAATGTAAAGAATGAAACCGTTTTTGCCACGTTTACCGCTTCAATTCAATGGACATTGTGCTTGAAGGGAATATAGAATTCTTTATATTCTAATATGTCATTCTAACTAGTTTGGAAGAGAATGTGTATTGGAGTATAGGAGTATATTGCAGGAAGGCCCCCATCGGGGGGTATTTGGCCCCCATCAGGGGGTATTTGGAGACAGATGTCAAGGAAGAAAGGAACTGCGGGGAGCCACTATAAACATTGAATGCAGGAGACATCTGCAGGCGGCGTCTGGAGCCAGATCAGATAGTCATCATTCGGCCGAACAACGATGACGTCAGATTACGGACCAATCAGACGACAGCGATTCCATACTGGCCTGTTTGAAACGTTGTATAAGTCTGGGGTAGAGTCAGATAGTTTTTGTTCGACTACTGTATCTGCTAAGGATAAGATAGGGTAGTTACGAACCCAGAGCTCTGCAAAATGTATAGACTTCTCTGTCAGGAATGAATTGGTTGTTTTTTTTATACATTGTTGTGAACGAAGTTCTTTCACGAAAACGAGCACGCTTGGAACCACGGAAGTTAGGAGATTTTAAAACACAGGTTCCTTCATGCTGCTCCTTCTGGTCTGCATGTCTTGGCCACCTGGGGGCAGTATAATACAGATATACCCATATACTGTACATGGAGTGGATCAAAACTCGCAGTAATATGTTGTTCTTTGCGGAGGATAAGGAATATATGCCTTTGGGTATTGTTATACTGTCTTTGTACATGTGTTGCTCAACCATGTGTTCAAATATCTGTTGCTTAAAGGGTTATAACGCCACAACGCCAATGCTATTCATTAGCCTGTCTTTGGCGTTTTTTTTTTTTTTTTTTTTTCATGGATAGATGAATAAAGATACATTATTCGTAGAAACTAAATGCACATCTCTGCAACAAGTGAAATTTGATAATTTCCTGCACCTAGATTACAGCTACTATACATCAACCTAACTTTGGCTTCTATGTAGTGACGTTTCAACATTACAACAGGTAATTATGACATTGGAAACATTTGTTGATGGGCACAAAGTCAAACCAGTTTGAGATATTCTCGGCCGCTCACTCGCCCGAGAGGACGTGTAAGAGTTCACCTCTCCCTGACTTTTTCAAATCTTTTGATCTGGTGCATCTAGATGTAGATTGACAAACCAATTAAATGCGAGTTAAACCTTGTTATGTAAGTAGTGAGCGGGACGTTGGAATACCATGCCACAGGTTTTATCTGCCTTGAGTGCAACAATGACATCACCATCAACTTAGTCATATTAAAATTTCTGTCACACATATCCTAGATCGATCTAATGTGAGTTATAATGCCGTACTTGACAAAACTGTACTATATCGTTATTATTGAATTATTTTAAGAAATAGGCAAAAGACAAAGTAAGAAGTTGTGTCAGAGATCATATTTTTTAAATTTATTTTACATTTTGAACATTTTTCATCTCCGTATTTTGGAAAAACTATCTGTTGTAGCATTCTAAAGAATCATGTTAACTTGTACTAGAATGTAGTTTTATGAATACTTCTGGATATGTCTTTTGCCATTATTCTGTGTCATTTACAGCTAAAAGATATTAAAGTGTCATACTTTTCAGCTTCATTGCTCACTTAATTATTAAGGACACGATTAATGAACAATTCATTAATGAATGACCAGATTAAGGTTCAATTCATCAATTAATTACTTCTTTATTTCAAGCCCCTTAATCACTTTAAGTAACCACTGCAATTGTGATGCAATGCTTATTCTGAATAAATCCATCCATCCGTATTCTGAGCCGCTTATCTTCACAAGGGTCGCGGGAATATTCTGAATAAATACAAAATGTAAAAGTGAGGTAACTGTGTGTACCTTCACAGTGTTGTTAAAATGAATGTTCATATTCAGATTGTTGGTTTACACATGAGTGTGGAATGGAATCATTGCACTGTTCCTCCACGGTGATTCATAAAAGAATATAAATTAAAAATACCATTTTCCGTTTTATGTCATATGATCAGGTACTAGGTGTCATCAAGTCACTTATAAAACCTGAATGCCCAGTAGGAATAGCAAGATGCTAAGGCTAGAAAGAGTTGCTGTGGCTGACGAGGGCTCTGTTAATCGGCACACGAAATTGTCGTCTTGGTCAGGATCAGTCGAGGTGTAGGTCACAAAACTAATGTTGGCACCCTGCGCTTGCGCTGTAATCCAGTCCTGGTAAAACGACACACGAGTGAAGACCTCAGGGAAAAACCTGGTGGCGCAAGGTATGCCGAAACTGGCGAGGCCCGACAGGATCCAAGCTGAGCCTTGTTTACATTGCAGCGGACCACCTGAATCACCCTGAAAAGAAATGTTTGAAAGAAAGAAATAAGGCCACAGAGGAATCTGACCTCCACTACCAAATACAATTGCAAACAAAATCATAAAACACGAACCTGACATATTCCTTTGTTCTCCTCCCCAGCGCATATCATATTGCTGGTGATGGTTACGTTTTCCACCAGGCTGTAGCTGCAGCCGCATTGCCGGTTTCCAATTGTTGGAATCTCAACCTCTTGCAGCCTTTCAAAGGCCTGATTTGGCTCTGCATGGAGAAGTGAAAGACATTTTCACCAATTGACGGGACAGTATTCCCGTCAATTGGGGGAATATTTGAAGGATTTTTTAATCCTTCAAATATGGCTGGTTTGTTAACAACACTCAACACTGGAAGACATACATAGAGGAATTATTTTTTTGTTTTTACTCATTCTTGCTAACTTGTGGGCTTACTTTTTTCGCTACGGTGACCAAGACCACCGAGGCCTGGTCGTTGGAGTTCGATTCCTTGATATATGAGGGAATGTTCAAGACAACTGTGAAGGTAAAACTCACCATCAGCCCCCAGTCTGCCCCATCCAGTGCCCCAGCACCTGGTGCCGTTGTTGAAATGGCTTGAGTTGCTTGCCATGCAGATGGGTCGGATGTAGTCAGTGTAAGTGACG
Organism: Phycodurus eques; assembly: GCF_024500275.1. NCBI lineage: Eukaryota > Metazoa > Chordata > Actinopteri > Syngnathiformes > Syngnathidae > Phycodurus > Phycodurus eques. The sequence continues at coordinate 5,919,988 of NC_084543.1, read as the reverse complement.
GGGCTGCTCAGCCTCATGAGAGCTACGTCGTTTTGAAAGGTCACGCTGTTGTACTGGGGATGAACGATGATCTGGGACAAAGTGCGGGTGACCTCATTAGGACTGGTGGTACTCTGATTCTGTTTTCCAAAGTACATGAGCCAAAGACGAAGTTCAGTGCTACATTTTATAAAAAAAGAGAGAGAGAGAGAGGGGAAAAAAAGGGTAAATTCATAATTGTTAGCTATTACAACTGTTTATTTAGATCTTATTACTGGTTATGAGGAAGTTTAGCTTAACACAAGAAAATGCCATAAACTATAGGTGTAATTAGTGTAAATATGTTTTTTTGTATTGACCTCTTTTTAGTAATTTTGCCAAGTCCAATTTTCCTGTTCTACTGGAAGATAATTTCACTTAAATGAAGTAATATATTCCACATTTCATTATTTTTTCTCTTGTTTTTTTTAAGCCCAGTTTTTGCTGTTATGTCACAACGAGACTTTTGAAATAATCCCATTTAGCTCTGCCATAAAATGTCGTTTTTATGAGTGGGCCACGCCACACGCCCAAATAAATAGAGGATGTGTGGAGGTTGTGACAATGTACTCTTATCTTTTCATAGATATGAATACTCATGCTAAACCCTGGGAAACATCGTTGTAAATGGGTATGTCCCTTTGAGCTTTGAACCCATTTGCGCAAGGGCCGGAAACCCACGATGACGTTTCATCTGCTCCACTATATGACTGAACTTAAGAACATTTCAGTCTGTATTTTGTATTACTATTTTATTTATTTTTTTTACTTTAAATCAGTACTTCTACTTCTTCCAGTCTTTTTTATACACAAGTATCTGTACTACATAAGTACAGAGTGCGGGTACTTTTGCCGTCGCGAACAATGGATGTATGTGGAAGTGGCGCAAAGGTTGCCCTACCTGAGAATGCAGTGGGCTGCCGTGAGCACCCATCCCTCGCTGATTACATTCCCACCGCATATGTGAGCCCCAGTGAAGTGCATGCTGACTTGCCAGGGCCACGCGCCCGCCGGGGCATCGTCACCGCCGACTATCCTTGTGTTTAGTGGTGCCATTCCACACTCTGGGGGAGCATAAACATTGCGTTAATGGCTGTAATACACTCTGATGTCGTATCACCATTATCGTGTTAAAGCAAATTGCAGAACCTACCCTGAGCTTTCGAGCCACCTGCAGGAAAGAGATAAAAGAAAAATTGGAATTATTAACCTCCCAGCGCGTGTGACAAGTATTTCTACACTTCAGGTCTTGGATTTTGCTTTGTTATGATTGGCACTGATGTGGAGCCTTTCCATAACTCGTCCAGTGAGTTGGAGTTAACTCAACTAATGGTGGTACAAACATCTAAAATCAGATCTCAAGTCATGTGACTAATCGGGGAAATGTAGGGTGTAATTACTTCTTTTTTTGGTTTTTTGTTTATAAACAAATAAGTGATACATAACTAATACTGGCGATCAATCCAGGATATAGTCATTTGTATTTTTTTCTGTTTGTATTTTTAAACGTGAATTAATTCTCAAATGCTCGTTAGAATAGTTTCCTTTGTGTCATGCGATATTTCCAAGGGAACCGTAGCACACACAACGTGACATTTGAACAACGTCGACCAACAACATTCCCCAAATGAGCCTTTTAAATCTGAAACGAGAAGAACGATGCAGTCACTTCACCTTGAATTGTGAGTAATGCACCCAGAAGGAGAGCCCATGTTGTCCTCAGCATCATGTAGTTCAAGTGCAGCAGTATGTTTGCTGTTCTGTTATGCTGTCCTCGTGTGTCTATTTATACAGTGGCCACTCCTGTGAAACCAGTTTTACATTATGCTCGTTTGCATTGTGACTGCTGCAGTGTTTGTGCTGTCTCACGATGGAATATCTTGGCAGCTTTTTTTTTTTTTTTTTTCAGTGATGCGTTTATGACAAGTCAAATTGACAAATGGAAAAACAATGGAATGAGCTCCTACTGGTCTTGAAAGTCTGTATTGAATGACATGGACCCGATATGATCTTTGACCATCGTGAACCATGTGATTTCCTGAGATGGTCCAAGTTGACTTTCATATCTGTGTGGTTAAAGGCCGTGTGGCTAAAAACGCAGGGCCAACTGTGTTGCAAAATGTGAGCGTACACAAAGCAAATACATCAAAAGGCACCTGTGTGCGAAAATCTGAATCATCTTTACTGGCCAAATATGTTTCAAAAAATCACACACACACACACACACACACACGCACACACACACACACAAGGAATTTGTATCCAGTAGATGGAGTCACTCTCGTACTTTCTTGAGAAGAGCCTACAACAATATACATATTTCCGACATTTCACATATATATAAAGTACAGAGAGACATTGCATTGCTATGGTGCAGTAATACTGATCAAATTGAATTGAATTGTGCATATGATGCAGAGTGACAAAGCTACAATGTTGAATACATTATATAGAGATGTAGTAGATGAAAAGAATTGGACTCTCCTTTGCCAGATACTCGACATATGATGGTTTTCTACAGTCAGTCCCGTAATGTAACCGAGTACAAATACTTTGTTATGGTACCTAAGTATAATTTTTACATATCGGTCCCATTATTTATACCTTCGGCAACTTTCATCTTTATCGTACTACATTTTCTGAATAAAATGTATATTGTACGTTATACTATAATACTTATACTTAAATGTATTCTTAATACCCTGCCCCTGACATCTGGATTTTGGCCAGTTTTACTTCCGCTTCTCTTGTATTTGTCAAGTATGGGCTTGTGCTGCCCTCTGACACTATTTTGTGATTAAGGGCTTCATTAGTAAACTTGACTCTGATACAGTTCCCCTAACCATCTGTATTAGTAAAAAAGAAAAAAAAAGAAACAAAACCAAGAAGAAATGGTTGACATAATGCCTGAACCTCAGAACACTGAATGAAAGAATATATAGTCCGCCCTTTACTAATGTGACAGGGATACGAGTCGGTGGAGGTCACGAAAAAGGTATTCAGATGATCAGGAAGTATTTTTATATAGTCATTGTCTCTCTCTCTCTCTCTCTCCTGCTCCCTTTTAGATTATATGCTCAATAAAGGTTGGGAAACGCTGTGTGGGTGGGAGCAGGATAAACGGTGTCATCACTGTAGTTGTCTCGCCATGCTGCACTATTTGCATATACTGGCCACTCACTTGATCGCACTACTCGTCACTTGAAATCGCATACACCCCTTGAAGTCTCAGCGCCCTTTGCACAATGGTCATTGCACCGGACTATTGCAATATTAGTCATTCGAACTGCTCTAAGTGCTAGAGGACTCTGCATCTTTTTGCACAATTGTTTTTTGTCAATGTCTTTATGTCTCCAAAGTGTTCCGTTGTACTAGAGCGGCTCCAACTACCGGAGACAAATTCCTTGTGTGTTTTGGACATACTTGGCAAATAAAGATGATTCTGATTCTGATTCTGATCATCACTCTCTCCCTCCTTGTTTGTGGCCAGCAGAGGACGGTGTTGCATATTTTCCAAACTAATAAATAAATAAGTGAGTAAATAAAATTTACATCGAATAAAAACATAAAATTCAAACCACTCACTTTTTTTTAATATAGTACTTTTACCTCCAATACTCATGTATATTTAATATCACAAAATTACATTTAATACTTAAGCACAGAAAATATCAGATACCTTTACTCAAGAAATATTGTACAAAGCGACTTTAACTTTTACCAAAGTTATTTTCAGTTCATATACTGGTACTTTTTCTCAAGTGTTGCTGTCAGATACTATTCAGTGCTGTCTGCAATACTGGAAAAAGTGCACACACTGTACTTAAGAAGTAGACTCGGTATACACGGTAATAGTAGAAATATTGATTCAACTCCTTTGTGGCAGGACGCCAGCAACCAAAAGATATAAGAAACATGGATATTTGACTTCTAAAGCCGTCAATGGCAGTGAATGTGTTAATGAACTATAACATACACATTGAATAATTTGTTTTGTCTTATTGCCATTTGAGTCAGAATGGCTATGCTCTCTATCACGTTTGAGGGGTTCGTTGTGGTGTGGCCAAAAGGTAGGTGGACTCAAGTGCAGGGAAGCAGCCGAGGAAGGCAGGAGTTCAGGGGGGGATCTCAAAAAGGGTGCTAACAAAATGATAAAACAAAGGTATGGGGTAGCAGGGTCAAAAAATTCTAATAAGAATTAGAGAAAATAAATACTAGATGGAGCGGCTTACCCCCACAGACAACAGGACACGTGACATAAGACAATGGTCAGAGAGACCAAGTGAATGAAAAATAAGAAATTAAATTCAAAGAGATTGACGAGACAACGAGGCACACCTGGACAAGACACAAGCAGCTGGAGAGAGCTGATTGGTCGACAATGGCAGCAGGGCTGTCACTGATGGTGTAGTGGTACACTCGCCTGACTTCCCACTCAGTGACGGTGTGAATGTGAGTGCGAATGGTTGTCCGTGTCTATATGTGCCCTGCGACTGACTGGCGACCAGTTCAGGGTGTAGTCCGCCTTTCGCCCGAAGTCAGCTGGGATAGGCTCCAGCGCCCCGCGACCCTAACCAGGGTAAGCGGTGTTGACAATGGATGGATGGATGGCAGCAGGGCTGACGAGAACAGGTAGAGGCAAAGACAAACGAGCAGAAAAAAAATAAAATAAGAAAAGTCTGTACAAATGTCATGTTAAAGCAAATATGAACAAAGCACTGATCATGACAGTAGCATGAGTTGCCAGCACTTAGGGCCAGTATTTATTGTTATATAAAAGCATTTGTGCCCATGAACCTGCAGTCCTGGTTCCATCTGTCTGGTAATTGAGCCGTACTGGCCTGTTAGGGTCACTGTGGTTCTTCATCATGTTCCTCAGTGTGGAAATGAGGTCTGTGCATTGATTAAATTGTAGTATCTCTTTTTTTTTTTTTTTGTGACAGTGTACCCTATGCTGACAAGGTGAACATTTCTTTATTTATTTTTTTTCAATGTCCAGCCTTGATATTAGGTACACCAACATACTCTTGCTCAGGGGCCTATTCTAAAAAAACAACAACAAAAAAAAACACCTCAGTTAGTCAGTGTTAGTGGTTAGTGAAAATGGGACATAGTGATTTTATCATAATATAATGAAGGACCAGTGGTGCCTTGAGATGGAAAATGTGATCATAAAACACAGCTGTGCCTGTACCTAATGTATTGTTCTTCCTTGTCCTTCTTCTGTGGGGGTCTGTTGACAGTTTTGCAAACCAGCACAATGGCGCATTACCGACGTCAACTGGTATTGTCTTTCCATCCATCCATCCACCCATTTTCCGAGCCGCTTCTTCTCACTTGGGTCGCGGGCGTGCTGGAGCCTATCTCAGCTGTCATCGGGCAGGAGGCGGGGTACACCCTGAACTGGTTGCCAGCCAATCGCAGGGCACATACAAACAAACAAACAACCATGCGCACTCACATTCACACCTACGGGCAATTTAGAGTCTCCAATGAATGCATGTTTTTGGGATGTGGGAGGAAACCGGAGTGCCCGGAGAAATCCCACGCAGGCACGGGGAGAACATGCAAAATCCACACAGGCGGGGCCGGGGATTGAACCCGGGTCCCCAGAACTGTGAGGCTGGCGCTCTAACCAGTCGTCCACCGTGCCTCCTATTGTCTGTCCGCTGCAAGGAAACCAATGTGAATTGTCAGTGGCCGGATGTTTGTAAGCTCGCTGCCGCCATCTAGCGGTGGGAGTCTGAAACACACCCGTATTTCACGACAAAAATCGACCAAACGTCGGCTCGTGTCTCGAAAAACTCGCAATTCAGTCAAGTCACTTCAGTTATCAGTTCTGCTCCATCAGTCAACTCATTGTCAAGCGTTCAGCCTGATGAAAGGAACAAGTGTCCAGGAGAGAAAAGAAGAGAAAACAAGACATTGTATCACAGCCAGCGAAACAAAAGTGCCACTTGACACTCCTCTGGGGTGTGCGCCTTCAATGCAAAGTCAGAATCAGAATCTGATTCATCTTTATTTGCCAAGTATACAAACACACAAGGAATTTGCACAAGTGAAAGCAAAGCTGTCAGACTGCACAATGCCCAAACCAAGCTGTGACTAATTACAGTTGTAAATCAGTATTTACGTGCAGCATTTTGTTTCAGCTGCAGGTGTGTCTTAGAAGTGCTCTCATTATAAAATTGAGGAGAGGTTTAATGAACATTTCACACGTCATAAAATGTGTTTCCTTTTAAATGTGTTCTTCAGGCTACACCCTCATTACAGGGGTAATCCAATACCAGAAAATTTCTCTCTCTCTTTTTGTTTTTTTGTTTTGTTGGGTCCTAAAGCAACACAAGATACAAAGGAGTTGCAGTCTCGCAAGAGTGTTTGCCCACATAAGCTCAGCGGGATTACGTTTTGTTCACAGCAACACTGCACCAATGTAAAGTAGGCCCAAAACCTTGGCCGAACGCCACGGTGAATTTTAAGTGAGCGCTTTCTGCACTTCAGTTGCACATCTCCCTTCTTTGCGCCATACCACTCCACCGGGGGTGGGGGCGACATATACACATATCACCGCCCGTCTTTTTTGGTTGCACAGAGGACTATATTTCTTATTTCCCATGTGGCAGGTCAAGCCCACCCTCTGTCACCTACCGGCTCTATATAAGACAGCAAGAGGGCCTGATGATAAGGAGCTGCTCTCAAGACAAGTCTGACCATGCAGTGTAAAGTCCTCGTCTATGTGGTCTTGCTGCACCTCATAAACAATGGTGAGTATTGTATCCGCACACAAAGGCTGCGTTGTTGCTCTACTGTACTCCACTGAAGTGACCAGGTAACATCTGACATCATAAGAATTGAGTTTTCTGTATAGGAGGCATTCTTAAAGTGAATTCTGTTGCAGCTGTGTTTATCCGCTGGCTATAAAGAGTGTGAAAAAAAGTCTTTCACGTATTGATGACCTGAGTGTCCTGATCACGTTTTGCTTGAAATTGAAACCCCAGTGTCCCAATTGGATTGCTTTGGATTGAAAATGGTGAAAAAGATGCATATTTAGCACATCGGGGTGTCAGAAATGACCCTTAACTTGCAGAGTATTTCTGGTTAAGGAAATACAATTCATAAGCTCTATATTGCACTAATACATTGACATAGTTTCATCTCTGGTTTGGTTTATAATGCAAATCAATGCATGTGCTTGATGCCCAACGTTGTACTGCACAGTACATTGGATGAATCAAAAACTAGCCTTTATATGTATATATCTCTCGCTGGCATTTAATTTTGTTTATATTTATATAAAGTACATTTGTTACTTTATTGAGTACTATATCACAATCTTGATTTGAGTCATGAGATCACAATGTATGCTTTTAATTTTTGACACTTTATTTATTTATTTTTATAAGGTGCTTTTGCATTCGTTCACATTAGATCCTGGAGGTGTACCTAAAGTTTCAAAGTCTAGCCCGAAAAAAATGTAATGCGTTTTTATAAGAAAATATCATTGTATTTAATAAAAACATGCAGAAATGACAATTAAATTGATTGCAAAGAACAGTTTTTGCCATATTTGTTGCTTCAAGTCTATTGTGGTTGTGTGCACCTTGGCCACCTGGGGGCAGTGTAGTACAGACACATACGCACGAAGAAAGGTTTCAGTCAGAACTGACTCAGTAAGCTGCTGTAATATTAGCAGTTTTTCGCAAATTATAAAGAATATATTCCTTTGAGTATTGTTATATTGTTGTATTCATATGTTGCTGCACCATTTGCTTAAAGAGTTATAACACCACGACAGCAATGCTATTCGCTAGCCTGTTTTTGGTGTTTTGCTTTTGCGTGTTAGCATTAAGCTCGACTGATTTAAGAGATTGTTTTAAATACACAACGTGTAATTGTCTAAGTTGTACGTTTAATTTGACAGTAAACTTGAACTAGGAGTGGCAATAAGTAACTTTTATTTCTTTTGTTATTTTTTTTAAGGGGAGGAATTCTTCAGTATCAGCCAAACTGCTGGTTGTTGTGAAGCGAGTTGAGTGGAGTCCACTGCCACCAAAGAGCACGCTTATCTCAAACTTACTGCTCGCAATTCAAAGCAAAACAATTGGCCAAATCACAGCTCGCATCTCAGAAGTCCCTAAAAGTCATCAGTCACTTGTATTTCAAAGTCACACAGTGCACTGTAAAAGTTCTGCTTATTATGATTATGCGGATGTGATGTGGCTGTAATTATCACGTAAACATCCACATTTGACCAGGAAGGCAGTGTGTTTAACGAGTCGTAAAAGGAGGTCTTTGATTGTCTCGTTAAGTATTTGTGGTTAAGCACAGGCCTTTTAAAAGCTCTATAGCATTAGTCTTGTAACTCTCAGCTGTCACTTGGTTGTTACCGACCAACAATTAGGTCACGGGATGTATAAACTTTTCCGCTGCACACTTTTGTGTTTGCTGACAGGTATTTATTGTGCTAGTTACTAATTAACCTCATAGCAAAGAAGAGTTGACTAAGCGGCTTCATAGTCACTCAAGAATGGATACTTATACTTGTAAATTATGAGCACGGATGAAAAGAAAGAACTTGAAAATTCCAAGAAATTGTGAAATATAGTTATTCTAGATCATGGTGTGTTGAACTAGCACACTCTGTAATTTGTTTTCTTGCATTGTGTTTTTGTTGATATTCATTCACTGGCCTCTTCATTGGGTACAACTAAGTTTGCCTCTAGAAAAATAAGAATATGCAGTGTCAGAGAAGCGTTCATTTAATTTATGGTTATTCTTGTGATTTTGTTTGCAGCGGTGTAGAAGTGCATAACATCAGACTGAGGTGTTTCAATTATTTTGGTTACCAATTGGCTACGCGGGATGGGAATAATAAAAAAATAATAATTAATATGAATTCAGGAGCATTTTCCAAAGGCGATTTCTTTATTTTTATTTTTTAAAACTTTTTAGGCAGTTATTGCATTGACAGATGTACTAAAGCAATGAGTGTACTTGTGCTTCATTGTGATATAATTGATTGGCAAAAATGGTAATGTTTATAAAATGAGACTAAAAATTCAGTCAAAAAACTAAAAAATGTAAACAATACCAAGGCAAATTTCCCACAAAATCACTACAATACTGCTGTAAAATTTTCTTTTCTTGCACGCATTGTGCATGACTTTTTGCTAAAAACTTTTTACCCAAAATGTTCTTTGTCTGTTCACAGTGTTCTCTGCTGACATACAAGCCAGACCGAATACAAATGCCAGCCTCCCCTGCAACGCGACCCTGAAGCTGGACGAAGTGGACCAAGCTCTGGTCGAAGTCAACTGGGTGAGCAACGGCTCAGGCGTCGCCTCGTTCAAGAATGCGACCACGCACATAAAAGATGGCTTCTTTTGGACCACGGGCCATTTCCGCAATGGAGACTTTTCAGTGAGCGTCCTCGGTGTCAGCCTGAGCCTGCAGGGGGTGTATGAATGCACAATCCGCTACAATTCCACAGTGCTGCACTCAAGCACGGTTACACTCAGTGTCATCGGTATGTTGATGGGGCTTTTTTTTAAATTTATTTTTTTTATCAACTTTACAATAACACGACAGTGCACTGAAACAGTATCTCCATAGAACCTGTTCAAATGCCAGGTTTTTGTAATGTTTAAAAATGAGACCAACAGCATCAGAGGAATCTCATTGTTCAAAGGTATCAGGCAGGTAAAGGGTGCAAAATAATTTCTGGGGCCAAAATTGATGAAAAGACAAAAGAAAGAGAATTCTTGGCAAGTACTGGCTGAAAAGTATGTGACAACAATCTCCTGGGGTAGCGTAGCCAGACGGAAGCCTTCGCTTACAAACAAAAACATCCAAGCTCGGCTGCATTTTGCAAATTTAGACTGGGAACTTGTAATGGTCCGATGAAAAATTGATTGGACATATTTCCAAAAATCAGGTTTGGCGCAAACACAGCATTGCTCATCACCAACATAATTTATACTAACAGTGAAGCATGGTGGTGGCAGCAACATGTTTTGGGGTTGTTGTTCAGGAGTTGGAACCTTTGTCAAGTTGGATGGGGATTATGAACCGTTCCAAATAGCAGTCAGTGTTAGCACAAAACCTCTCAAGCTTCTGCTATATTAAGAATAAATAAATAAAATGTATTTTATCAGATGTTGATGGGGCCTTTGACTGAATTTGCCACGCCAAAGCCAAAACACAAAGCGCCATGCTCATTTCTGCCTTTGTATCCGTTCTTTTCTTTTCTCCCCTGAAGCGTCCCCATCTGTGTCAATACCCCAACAATGGATGGTGTTGGAGGCAGAGAGCCAGCTCAAATGCCACGCAGATGGCTTTTACCCTCCACCTGTGTCATTCACCTGGACCAGAGACGGCCAAGTCATTCGGCCCACCCACCAGCTTGATGGTGACAAGACCCCTGACGGCTTCTACACGGCTACTGCCAACCTCACCTACTACGCATCTCGAGGGGATCAGAACGTGACCTTTGGCTGCAAAGTGAACCACAATGGCACCAACCAAGAGCTCCGTTTTCAGCTCAACATAACCTGTGAGTGCGTTTTGTAGTTTTTAAAACAAGTCAAGTGATAAAACTTGCTTTGAGCAAATCTGAAGTCGTGAATCACTTTTAAAGAATTTAAGGGCAACAAATCTTTTTTTGTTTGAAAATAGCAATTTCAAATGAGTTTGGCATACCGCTGAAAGCATATCGCAAACCAGGACGCCTGCTAGCCAGAGGCAGAGCTGCACTGTATTTGTGTATGGCGTAAACTAGTGAGTAGAGCACAAATGGGTTAATGACATTTGACGGTTACGTGATCGTGAAAAACAAAGCAAAAAAAAAGATTGATGCATGATGATTTTATAGCAGTTTGTAAGTGTGTGTACATTTATCAACGTGACCAAAGGGTTGTAAATTTGAGGACGGCACAATTGAAAATGACACTTCATCTTTATCATTCAAAGCTTGGTTGGCGGCTTGAGAGTGCCTCGTTGTTAGGGCTGAAATTTAGTTATTTCTAGGCACATGCAAGATTTTCCAGGTCATGGTAGACCTATTTGATTGACTGTTGAAAGTTGAGCGAGGGTGTGGTTTTATCGCATTCATTGGACACGCCCACAGTGATCATGAGCGGCGACAACAGCATGATTTTTCATCATTTTGAAGACTCATTTCATATACTTATAATTTTATACATTCGAATTGGGCACATTTGTTGACACTCTTCTCTTTGGTGTGTCAAATTTAGAATATACTCTTATACACTTTAAGTTAACTTTAAAAATGACTTTTCACTTTAAATGTGGTTGTTTTTAATCATGATTAAGCGAAAACATATTTTTCCTCCCAAATACTTTGAACTTCCCAATAAGATACTAACGTGTCATTGCAAATGTACAATATATTCGAGAAAATTCACATACAGTAAATGGCCGTAAATTTAGAGGGAAACTTTCCAACTTGGAAAGTTGTTCAACGCTATAAAAAATTGTAGCTACATAATAAGTAAACAGACTGCTTCATGTTATTTCATGAGACAAGAAATCATATTAGGCACCCTCACGATACAATAATGAAAAATGTATCGTGACAGACATATAATGGGAATATTAAGTGATAAGAATATGTTTTGAAAGAATCACAAAAGTTAAAAGTTATTGTAAATGACTCTAATAAGGGTTGTAAGGTCTAATTGAGTAATCTCAAGTATTTCATTTGTCATTTTATTCTGATCAAAGATTAATTCAATTGTGCCCCCCCCCCCCACGCACACAGACTCCCCCACTGTCAGACTCTCAGCCATCCCGTCGCCCTCCAGCAACAGTCCTCTCACCCTCTACTGCCACGTGGAGAGCTTCTACCCGGAGGAGATGACCGTATCCTGGCTGCAAAATGGCACAGTCCTCCCTGATCCGCCCGGCACCGAGCAGAATCCGGATGGGACGTTCAGAACCACACGCTACTTCACTTTGAGCCATGAGCAGAGGTGGAGAGGCGGGGAGGTGGAGTGCGCAGTCAACCAGCCCGGCGTTGTGCAGCCGGCCCGGAGCTCAGCTTACCTGGAAGAGCTGGATCCCCAAGGTGACATTTTTTATTTTAAAACCTGGACCATCCCTTCATACAGTACAGTATGTACATTATTTACAACACAAGGCCACATAAATAGGATACAGAAGTGTATGTGGTAAATGCACGGTACGTGAATAATTAACACTGTATACAGTAGTGCCTTGAGATACAAATAAAAATATTTCCGTGACAAAGTTTGTAACTTTAAACTTCACGCTTCTTCTTCTACGCCTAGTGTAAGTAACTCTGTAAGATGATGTAATATTAGTAATTTTTTGTAGAGGATAAAGAATATATGTCTGTGAGTATTATTTATTATCTGCCTACATGTGTTGTGCCACCATTTCTGTACAAAAAGCGTAACTATTGATTCTAATTGTTAGCATGCCAATGGGGTTTTCTATTGTTTGTTAGCATTAAGCTAAGCCGACTTTCCTAAGCCAAAGCTATGTGGTTGTTTTAAATACACAACGTCTAATTGTCTTTGTTTTATGTTTAGTTGAACAGTAAACTTCAGCGGGGAGTGGCATTAAACAGCTTGAAGACTCTTTTTAAAATTATAATTAAATTAAATTTTCTCTATATGCCAAACTGCTGCTTGTTGGGAAATAAGTTGAGTTGAGTTCACAAGCTTATTCTGCTTTCGTGTGAAATTTCAGGATGTACTGTAAATTCACTACAACCTTCCCAGGTAATTATGTCCTGTTCATCCTCAGATGAGGCGCCAGTGCTCACTAAATCTGCCAAGGCATCCGTGGCAATGATGTGTATCTCCCTGGTGCTTGTCTTCCTGTTGTGCTTCGGCTTTTCTTGGAGACGAAGAGATGGTGAGGGAAGCCTTAATGGTGTGGTTATGTGCGAAATATACATGTACATAATAGTGATGTTTAAACTGTTCCACTGAGGGCCACGTACAGAAATAAGGAAGTGACGGTGGGCACATCACCTTATGTTTGTGAAACTTGCTAAAACCAGTCCAATACACCATAGGCCAACTTATGCAATGAAGTTGAAACAATAATTATGATACACAGTCAGTGTTTTGGGTGACAAAGCAAGAAGTTAATACGATTAGTATTATTATTTGTAACATCCAAAATGTGTGCATTTTCATTCAGGAAATGTTTAAAAAAAAAAGTTAAGAAATAATGATGACATAGTAATAGACTGTGTGAAATCTGTGCCTGTTTAGATGACCACAAAGCTGTTATACTCACAGCAAGTCATGACTTATTCTGTTGTATGAATAGCAACAGATTGATACACAGCTTTATTGCTCTTCCATTCGATGTATTTAATTATTGTGCCTATCACTATACATCACTGTCATAGATAGATGAACAAAGATATATTTGTAAGTAATAGCTTTTTTTTTTTTTTGGGATAAATTAAGTGAAATTGGATCATTTCACCCCTGATAATCTCTCACGGCACACCAGTGTGCAATGGCACCCTGGTTGGGAATCTCCACACTAAAACGTCATATGCCGTGTCTCCATTCTCTCCGCTGTTGTACAGAGAAGCAGAAATCTCTGGCGGTGTCGGGAATCATCCTCCCTCCTCGCGTCGTCGTGGGTCAAAAGGGCAGGGTGAGCGTGAGCATTGAAGGCAGGAGGGTGGACCGAGTCCAGACCGCGTGGTTCCTCGATGACACGCCTATCTCCGACACCTCCTTAACGGGTAGGCATTCCGATAGAAAGTCACACGAGGAGAGCTCATAGTTTGTCCAGCAGATGTATTGTTTGAATGCGGAACAAATTATTTCACTTTATTATTTTGCCCACTTTTTGTTGTCCTTCCGCTTCTTCCGCATTCTACAGCTGATTCAAATAATTCAAACTTCCACATATTAATCAAATTCAGGACATTAGGGTTTGCACTTTTCCCAGGCCAAATATTCCCTGTTTTCGCACAATTTCACACTTTCCACAAGACAAAAAACACTTAGGGGAATGATACAGTCACAAAAATAAAGTTCATCTTTCGAGCTATTTTATGCTATCATACTTCGATTTTTCTAAAAATATTTACAAAATTCAGGACATTCTTCACATTCTAAAAACTCCCACTTTTACTCCCAATTCCACATTTTCACATTAAAGTTCCCAAATTAAGAAATATTGTACTTATTGAATTCCTCCTTCCACATTTCTCTACTGATTCAATTTACTCCAACTTCAAACTTTTTAGCTCGTTCAGTACATATACATAACTATTTATCACATTCACAAAATTCCTACATTTTCACAATAAAATCCCCAAATTAAGTCATAGTTTACATATTGACAACAAATTCAACCTTTGCGGATATAGTTGAATGAGACTTTCAACAAAACAATTCCTCATCTTTCAAGACATTTTACGCCGTCATCCACCATTCAAACTTCCGAATACTCACAAAATTCAGGACATTCAGGCTACTATTCGCTCCCAGTTTTACCACATTTTCACAATATAATTCCCAAATTAAGAAATATTTGACAAATTGACCTCCTCATTCCACGTTTCTCGACCGATTAAAAACATTCCAGCTTCAAGTGTTCTACATTTCGACAATTTGACAGGATTTCGGTCCAGCGTCAGCTCTTCAGCATTTACACGTGAATTTCTACAGAACTTCCACTCTCTAAAATACAATACATACAACCCCAATTCCAATGAAGTTGGGATGTTGTGTTAAACATAAATAAACACAGAATACAATGATTTGCAAATCATGTTCAACCTGTATTTAATATAATACATTACAAAGACAAGATATTTAATGTTCAAACTGATAAACTTTATTGTTTTTAGCAAATAATCATTAATTTATAATTTTGTGGCTGCAACACGTTCCAAAAAAGCTGGGACAGGGTCAATGTTTACCACTGTGTTACATCACCTTTTCTTTGAACAACATTCAATAAACGTTTGGGAACTGAGGACACTAATTGTTGAAGCTTTGTAGGTGGAATTCTTTCCAATTCTTGCTAGATGTACAGCTTCAGCTGTTCAACAGTACGGGGTCTCCGTTGCCGTATTTTACGCTTCATAATGCGCCACATATTTTCAATGGGAGACAGGTCTGGACTGCAGGCAGGCCAGTCTGATACCCGCACTCTTTTACTACGAAGTCACGCTGTTGTAACACGTGCAGAATGCGGTTTGGCATTGTCTTGCTGAACTAAGCAGGGGCGCCCATGAAAAAGACCTTGCTTAGATGGCAGCATATGTTTCTCCAAAACCTGTATGTACCTTTCAGCATTAATGGTGCCTTCACAGATGTGTAAGTTACCCATGCCATTGGCACTAACACAGCCCCATACCAACACAGATGCTGGCTTTTGAACTTTGCGTCCATAACGGTCCGGATGGTTCTTTTTCTCTTTGGCCCGGAGGAAACGACGTCCACAATTTCCAAAAACAATTTGAAATGTGGACTCGTCGGACCACAGAACACCTTTCCACTTTGCGTCAGTCCATCTTAGATGAGCTCGGGCCCAGAGAAGCCGGCGGCGTTTCTGGGTGTTGTTGATAAATGGCTTTTGCTTTGCATAGTAGAGTTTCAAGTTGCACTTACGGATGTAGCGCCGAACTGTATTTACTGACATTGGTTTTCTGAAGTGTTCCTGACCCCATGTGGTGAGATCCTTTACACATTGATGTCGGTTTTTGATACAGTGCCGCCTGAGGGATCGAAGGTCACGGGCATTCATTGTCCTTAAACTGTTCAACTATTTTCGCACTTCTCACGCACTTCAATCTTTTCAATTTTCTGCCCCAAACAACAGGTACACTATGCAACAAATCATAAAACTCACCTAATTCATCCCAATCTTGTCATTTCAAAAGTTAGTGAGGGATACTGTACATGATCACAGCACCTGTTTGTAGCTTGTTTTGAACCTTTTTATTCACCATGTGCTATGATGTAATGTACTAATGTAACTACACTGTACAGTTTGTTCTCTTGGTTTGTGTATTTGCTTTGTTTGATTCCAGGTTGACGTTGCTAATAAGAATCTGTTCTCAATTTCCTTATTTGTATAAGTAACGGGTTAAATAAATAAACATCTCCTGCTATCGGCGGCGTATTAAAGTGTGCAATCGCTGCCAGGGTGTGCAAATGTAAGTGAAGATGATTGACGTTTTGTATTGTTTCATATAAGTGACTGACATGCTATACTGTACACTCTCTTGTTATTCACCTTCATTCTGCTAACAATGTCCCGATATAGGGACCTCCAGAGCAAACTTTAACTGCCTCTATAACCCACTAACCACCATCCATCTGCCCTACGGCCTAACTCTCACCTCCCCAGCACCGGAAAAGGGTCCTCTGCTTCCCTCTAGTGGAGAGATGGGTTACTACAAGCTGCACTCCCAGGGGCCTCTGCACTCCTCCGGAAGTGGCGTCCAGCAGCTGATCTCCTCGCTGACCTTCATCCCGCAAATCTCTATCCACAAAGGAGCCGTGTTTAAGTGTCAGGTGTCCTACGCCGGCAAAGACAAGATTGTGATGGAGAGAGCGTCAGAGAGGTTTACAGTTCTGTGTAAGGAGTTTTGTGTTGGCATGTGAATGCTGAGATGCAAATACAGTTTTGTTTTGACCCCCCCACACACACACACACACAAAAGTGGATTGAACATTTTTCCAAGGCCCCATTCATAATCATAATCCTTACACTAACTAAATGTAACTACCGCGTGGACCCGTAAATGCCACAGGAATTAAAAAGTTGCCTATTTTCGAGGGGAAAAAGCCAATGTTAAAGTAACAAATTCATATTTTTCAGAGAAAGTAATCTCATGAGAATAAAGTCATTATCTTACAAAAATTAAGTGATATTTTTTTAGAGAAAAAGTTGCTTTTTTTAAATATTGCACTCTTCATAAGAACAAAGATGTGTTTTGAGTAAAAAGTCATAATATATTATATTCCAAGATAAAGTAATATTTTATTGACGTCAAAATTTAACGACGTCTTATTTTAACAAATTAATTTTAAAAATCCTACTTTTTGCTTATAATATTCCGTATTTTAATCTGGAATAGACACATTTATTCTCTAAAATAGGACTAGCGGGGAAAAAATATGCTTTCTTTTTCTCGAGAAAAATAGGACTTGATTCATTGAATAATATGCCTTTGTAAAAAGAAACAAAAAATGTATTCATGGAGGGATGTCAGATTTATGTGATTCATCACAATCGTATCAGAGCATTTAATTGGACTAAAGCTAAGGTGCAGAGGACTATTTTTTTTTTTGTGCCAGTTCCTATATGTTGGTATGCACATCTTTAATATTATATGGCATAGTTATTTATTACAAATGATTTGGCGGGCCGCCAAACTACGGCTTGCGGCAGGCACGGTGATACTGATTTCTGAAGAAGTCCCAATAATTTTGTGGATATATTTGAATGTTTTTGTTTGTCTTCAGCTGCACCAGAGGTATCCGAAATTCAGCTGGCAGAGACACCAAGCAACTCAGGTGAGGCAGACATTTAACAAATGAAGTGACCAGGCACGTCGAATAAGGGGTAAAAACCTCACACTGTCAAGGTGCCCAATGTGTTATGGTTTAACGTTCTAGAGAAAAAAATACTTACAGAATAAATCATTGAAATTGAAAGAGGTCCTGTTCTTTTTTTATTTGTATTACATCTTTACACTAGAGGTGAAAAGGGGCATAGAAATGTTATTTCTACATTAATACACTGCACAATGTGATGGTAAAATTAACAATTGCATATACAGTACATTGTATGGCCTGGTCCAGCAGTTAATTATGAAAAAAAACAAATGTGGCCCTTGAGCCCAAATGTTTGCCCACCGCTGATTTTATGATTTACAAAAAAACAATAAAAAACAATACACACACACAGTGCTTTTCTTTTAAAAATAAGGAAATGTCTAAGTGACCCCCAAACTTTTCAACGGTAAGGTATATTTAGCCACTGTATAATAACAACACTGTTCCAAAACGTACATTTAAAGGCAATTTCTATTTTCCAGAGGTCATTTGTATGACCGTGCGTGCGTCCCACTTCCACCCAGATGTCATCACCTTTCGCTGGTTCTGCCAAGGGGGAGAGCTGAGCCCAGTGGCTTCCCAGGCCTCATCGTCCCCTCGACCCAATTCCGAGGGCTTCTTTTCAGCCTCCAGTCAGTGCAAACTGCCCCGAACTGAATTAGAACAGGGAGGCACCAGAGTGTGGGTCAGCGTCCATCACATCGCCCTCAAGCAGCCGGTCACTCGGGAGACCAGAGGTCAGCGAGGACACGTGGCATGACATGACATTTGGCGTTAAACAGAAATATTAACACCGTGAGATGAGACTAAGTCACATATGTGCAAGTCATTCGTAAGTTAAAAATCTTCATCTACAATAGGACTAAAGTTCCATTAAATTTCAACAAACGCGCACTAGCAGCGCAATTTCCATTGAATTCAAGCAAACAAATGTGGCAACAACGGTTTAATTCATTTCAATTGGGGAAGATCATTTGGGATATGAGCGTTTCAAGTTTCGAGCGCGGTCCCCCCCGAGTCGCCCACCTCTGATGAACACATCCCACTTTATCCCACGTAGGCTTCCTCAAGCAACCACGCGTGTCCGACATCTCGTACGCCACCTCTGCATCCGACCCGATGCTGACCCTGGGGTGTGAGATCACCGATTTCTACCCGCCCGACCTCACAGTCACTTGGCTGAAGGTGCGAGGGGGCGAGCGAGACGACAGCGAGGACGAGGTGATGGAGGGCGGGGAGCTGTGGGGCCCCGTGGAGATTAACCCCAGACTCTACAGGACCACGGCCACTTTGAGGACCGCCAACAACCGGGAAAAAAGACAGCGAGGGGGAGGGATTAAATGCAGAGTCGAGCACCTTTCCCTGCACGAGCCCATTGAGAGACTTTGGAGAAATATTGACATTGGTAAGAATGAATCACTCACTCTTTTCTTTCTCTTTGTACCTTTATTTATTCGGGGAGGGCCAATTTTTCCAATGATGCACCTCAGTCTTAACATCAGAGTTAAGTAACTGAATAATTTAAAGATAAACAGCTATGTTAAATAAGACGGTAGATTGCGAAGAACGGCCTTATAAATAAAGATGAAACAGTGTTGCTCTCTTCTCAGAGCCAATGAAGTCCAGCCGACATTCTCCTACTGTTAAAAGTGATTGGTCATAAACCCCTTAACCAGTAATAAATCTAATTACAGCGTCATAAACTGTATCAAGTAATGTAATGTAAAGGGAATGACACGACATCTCCATAGTCCAAAACTGATAATCTGCTTCCTACAATACTGAGGAAGACATTTTTTTTATTTTCATTTTTTTTAAATTGAAGATGGCTAAAAGGACTTGGAGTATGTTGAAAAGATCTTCTACTTGGGTTTTAAAAGAATGTGTCATCATGCCCAAATACTTACAACAGGAAATCCTTTCCACAGTAGTTATACTACTCTTATTTAATATTTATTATTTATTCATCATTTTGGGTGAAAATGATATACTTCCATTTGTTTGGATTTAACACCAGTTTAGGTTTACCAAGAATGCACACAGAAATCAGACTAGGTTTTGCAGAGCTTGATCAACTGACGGGGAGATTTACTAGATGACTGTCATCTGCGTACAGATGAATGTAACTGTTTTTGATATCAACATTGAACTCGTTAATATATAAGGGAAAATACTGGTGGTCTTAAAACAGACCCTTGTGGCACGCCTTTCAGTACACTTAGTCTTCGATAATTTGATCAGTAACCATCGCTCACTCACTCAAAGGTGGCAAACGTACGCACGGTCTGTATGAAAGTAGAAGTAGAAGTACATGTATTGTGTATTTAAAAAATGCTGGTAAAAGTAAAATTGATGATTTAACTCCTGTACTAAAGTAAAAGTAAAAAAGTACTACTTAGCATACAATGATAGGGATCGGGAACGCGCCCTGCCTCGAATAGAAAAATTGCGAGTAATTGACGCCTACAGAAAAAGGTTTGTAATTTCCTGTTGATGCCACAAGATGGTGGCAAAGCACTTTTTCTATCAGCTGAGCTAAAACCTGACGAAATGAAGCCCCTCCTCTCAGTTCAACGTAGCTGCTTCGCACCAAAGTTCCACCAGATGGCAGCAAATCAAGATATGCCAAATGGCCATTCGCAGGTTCTGTCGTATTTTGGTACTCTTACTGTATCTGATGGTGGCAAACCCCAGCTAATAGTAATGTAGGAATTTGTGTTATGAAAATATATTAAAGTTACACATCTCAACTGTTTTAAGATCGTTGTATGTCGGCAGCACCATCTGGTGGAGCTTGGACTTTTTGGATTAGACAATAATGGCAAAGCTTTTCATTGACTTGCACTTTGTGTTCCACTTCTAGTTGCTCCCAGCATCCCTTCATCCATTTCGGTGTGTTGGAGCAGCGAAGGGGTGGGTGTATTCTCTCTCCTGTTGAAGGGGGGTCACCCCGAGGTCAAGTTACTGTGGACGGCGGGCGGGACCACACTCTCGCCGCTCGAGTCCAGCGAGACGGAGGAGATGGGAGATGACGGGCAGAGGGAGCTGAAAAGTGTGTGCGCGCTCGAGAGGTCCGCGCAAGCGCCGAGTCGGAGTAACAAACGGAGGAACAGACGTGGAATAAGTAACTATACATCCATCTGTCCAACTTCTATAGCGCTTATCCGTGGCGAGCTTCCTCCCACGTTCCAAAAACGGGCTTGTCGGAGAGTGTACTGACTTCAAGTTGGCTTCACACGGAAGATTATGATGCGCAACAACCTGACGTCCAGATACATTATTTGTAGTAACAAATACTTTCCAGACCAATTAAGGGAAATTGGATAATTCTCCAGGCACACCTGATAATCTCTCACAACATTTCTAATGTGCCGTTGGGAATCGCTGATCTAAAGCAACACCGGTTGTGTTTTTGACCCGCAACTGGAACAGACAACACTTTTAAAACTGTTTTACTTCTTCTCCATGCTAAGCTGCGATTAGCTGCTGATTTGCAAAAATGATTGATTTATACTTCCCAAATCCTCCATCACAAATGTATACACAATACACCACTCTTTAAGGCCAGATGGCTTCAGATAAGATAACATCTTATCTTGATGTTTCCATGACAGAATCCAAAGCGGCTGTTACAGACCCGGACACCGAAGGTATAGCGTACATTGACGAGAAATTGGACGGCGAGAACAACAACAACGAGGAAAAAGACGAAGAAACCAAGTCATCAGATGGGGACGACGGCAGTGATGATGATGATGATGATGATGATGATGATGATGATGATGATGAGCGAGAGGATGCCTCCGGAGCGTTGTACATCAACAGAGTTAATTTGACGAAGGGGAGCAGGGAAAGCGAGAGGGCTCGTTTGAGAGTTGTTGTGGAGCTCCAACACCCTGCACTCAAACTTCCTGTTTACAGAAGCTGGACAGGTAACACAACACAGGCCCAACACTTTGTTGACTTAAAATATCATTTTAGAGCAATATTGTAGCATTTCATTGCGTTGTTGTTGTTTTTTTTTGCCCTAGAAAGAAGATAATCTATAATCAAGATGTTCTTATTTTCTTTATATCATCCTCTCTTTCAGAGCCCAATGAAGAAATATCTTCCATGTGAAATTCCTGACGTTACAAGTAAAAGCATTATTATATCCCAATAAAAAAATATTTTATGCACTTTTTAGTAAGTACAATTTTGTGTAGTTTTTGTATTTGTCATTAAGAACGGTGTTGCTTCTAGTAGTTTAGGTGTTTATTTATTGTTTCCTACAAAAACAATCCCATGATGTGAAGTGTTTTCAAAATCAGCAAATAAAATCTTCATTTTATTTGGGGTGGAAATAAGTCTACTATTGTTTTCTACTGTGTGTGTGCGAGTGTGTTTTTTTTTGTTTTTTGTTTTTTTAAAGAAATGGAAATAAGTCACTGAGCAAAACTGATGTTGGTCAACCTGTTTACTTCCTATTTCAAATTATACTTCTCTTTTTATTTATCTTATTTGGATGTCGCCGCAGTCGCAAGTCACAGCAGTCAAAAATTTGATTCCTCTTGCTGAAAGCATGGCTGTGCAATGTTAAAAGTTGCACACGCTGAGGTAGTAAAGTGCATTATTGTTCTCGAGAAACACACTCACTGGCCACTACATTAGGTACACCTGCACAATCTAATAGGATGCAATATGATTCAAAACTTTTTGCCTGAAAAAAAAAAAAATCCCCGTTCAGTTCACATTGGGCAACAGAAACAAATTGATTATCTTTTGTGTGAACAGGGACATATGTAATGACATTTAAAATAAAAGAAACAGCTTGAGTCTTGTCTTTTTAGGAAAGTGCAACATCAATATTTTGTCAAGTACAACAATAAGAAGGAAAAAAAAGCATTTGTTATTGCTTTGGCTCCATTTGAAATGCCCGGGCGCGAGAGGCTGTTTAAATGCCGCTTGAAGTTGACGTTTGTACCACGCTATAATTAATTTGGCATATTGGAAACCTAAAGGTTTCTTTTTTTTTTTTTTTATAAAGAAAAAAGATGATTTTTAGCTAACACATTGGTATTATTTTTTTAACATTGTGACAGTAAGTTAAAAATGACTTTGGCCATTCTGCTAAGAATATATTGCTGGACATGTCTGCTATCCAGAAGTTGAGCTGCACTGTGTTTGTTTACAAGGCAGTTGCTCTTCTTGTCCCTTATCTAATATGTTCTGTGTGAGAACTCATCAATTTATTCTTTTTTATTTGTTTTAATTTATTGTTATGTTTTTTAATTAGATTCATTGATTTAATGGTTAGTTTTAATGTATGGTTTTGTTGTTCATAAAGTGGTTGTTTTTTTTAATAATTGGTCAAATGTAAACAATATATAGTTATAAATATATATACTTTCCATACAGATTTTAAGTAGTTTCTATTTTTTATTTTTATTTTTTTAGTTTACCACCTGGTTTACCACCTTTTTTTGTGGCTAGTTTAGAAAAGTGCCAAGTTTTCATGGGCCCCATAAAATGAGTTGGAGATGAGTTTGACATTTTTGCACACGTTTTCCAGTACAAGTCGTTTATTTAAATAAGAATCAAGCATTTGATTTTTTTTTTCAAAGATTGCGAACCTAGTGAGGATAAGCGGCAGGGAAAATGTTTGAATGGATGACGCTTACATAAAAGACTTGCGATTGGCTCTCTAAAGAGAATATACGCCAATAAAATGTTTTCTTCTTCTCAGCTGCATTTAATCATGCGCCTCATTAACCGGAAGGGTTTCTATTATGAGGAACTGGGGCCATGCACATGAGAACAAACAGATGCGGATGCGAGCCTCTCACCAGCCACGAGAAAAGTTGTGCTTTTATTAGGATTATTTAAAAAAATAATAATAATAATAATAAATACAATCAAATAAAGTTGCGTTTGGCTAAAAATTGGCGTTTCCGGCTATGGATGCAGCGAGAGTTCAGGGGACGCTGTGGAATGTTTTGGTGAGCGCCCACGATGTTCTCCTGTGTGTTTATTTAGATTTTTATTATTGTGGCGTCGGTTGAAAAGATGACATTTAGTTTTTTTTAATGGTGGTCTGAAGTTTCGATTCTGCTATGACTCCAGCACAAACATCTTGCATGGTAAGCGATGGAAAAATAATAATAATAATAATAATAAAATCCCTGTATAGCTAGATTTGGACAGCTTAAGTCGTCACAATTTAATCAGAAATATATATGTACATATGCACCGATATAAACAATTCGTCACGTTATTGCCACTTTCAATCCAGCTAAGTATCTTTTAACCTTGTTTTTGGAAGTGTTGTGTTCGTTTTCCGTGTGCAGGCAGGCTACCATCAAGTCAGCCGTTTTCCTATTCGCATCCCTTCAAATTAAGACTTCCGCCACAACAGGAAGTGCCAGAATGAAATGTCATAGACTTGTCGGTATTTACAATTACTAGGATGCTAAATCTTTCCTTTTGATTTGCTGATTGTTGGTTCGTTTGAAAGGCACCTTTCCACTCTCCTTGTCCGTGCACGCGTGTGTTCGCGTGTCTTAACGTGCGTCACCAATTGACGTCGTTGCTTACCGTCAACTTGACAGCGTCAAGCCTGGACACTTGAAAAACATTCTCATTTTAGTTCGCAGGCCAAATTCACCCCAGTTTGATCTCAAGTGGGCTTTATAAGCTACAAATAACATTTTCACATTGTTTTGGTGTAAATAATTTCAAGTACGTTTGGGAAAATATTCACATGTATTGATTATCTCGTTTCAAATGTTGCAAATCATATAAGCAATCAGATTATTATTTTTTTAACAATTGCAATTTCAGCAGTCAGTTTTTTTCCTTTGCACGTGCAACTTGCCAAAGTGGATCTGTAGTTGTACCATAAACAACTCTTAAGCTCTAGAAATAAATTTTTTTTTTATAAAATGTCCGCATCCGTCTGGAAATCTTGACAATCTCTATTTACTCATTGTACCTTACAAACTATTTAGAAAGAGCGCATAAAAAGTTTGTCGTGTGGGGGCGGGGGGTGTTTTTATTTTATTTTTATTATAGATATTTTAATTAATTTTACTTTTATTGAAAAATAGCAGTGAATGTGTTCTCTATTCCCACTGGCCAGATTGGACCTGACTGGCCGGTTCTGGCCCGCGGGCCGTACGATCGACAACACTGATTAAACCTAGTAGAGACAATTACACACATTTTGGTGTGATGTCAACTATAATGGTAACATAATAATAATGACTATGCAAGTATTTCAAAGATGCTATTGTTCTATAGATGGACATAAAAGCATGATCTCTGTTGCTAACCCAAACAGCAGCACGCTGACGCACATAACTTCTCAAATGAATTCAATTATCGTCTCTTATGTTGACGAGTTTTCTGCACAGTAGTGAAGCCGATCATGGGTCTTTAACTTTGATTTTTGTTCAAGTAGACTTTGAAATGTTATCGCGCCGCAATATTTGTGTGGCACAGCTATGAGCCTTTTTTTTTTAATTGTTTTGGTCAGGAGGGAAAAAAAAGTTCAAAAATATGCAATGAATAAGGTCATAAATTGTTCTCTCTGTGTCCCTGTTTGTCAGTACTACGTAGCCGGAGCCGTCAACAGATTCCTCAGGCAAGAACCTTCCAACATCATCGACAATGATCCGCTGCAAGAATCCACAATTGTGAGCCGTTCTGGTGTTGATGGTCACACTGCAGGCTTCTGTAAGGACAAGTCAGACGTGGCTGCGTGGCCGCCGAATCCCACTATAAATGCTTGGTCCGGTGAAGACGCCCAAAACACTGAAAACAAAGCACCTGAGCAATTAGATAATTCTGCAAAAGAATCTGTGGAGACGTTCTGCAGTTTCACTCATTTGAATCTAAGAGAGAAAACTCCAGGGAATCTCAAAAATTCTAGTGGGCCAAAGACTCAAGAAAAAGTGGAAAATACAGATGGCTTTTTACTACTAGCCTCTGATAGACCAATAAAACTTCACAGTGAAGATCAGCTCCAAGTTGAATCGCAGTCTAAAGGATTAGAGGGCGAGGGTCACGAGGATAACCCGTCTGCAGACAACCAGTCAACAACTAAGATACTAGAACAGGAAGACACCAGAATACCGACTACAGACGTAACAGCCGAAGAAGACATCCAAAGTTATACAACCGAGATACACACGGACACAATTACACTTGACCTCAAACATGCCGTTCATGGCAGTGAAAGGCAAACAAAAGCAGGAAATGTCAAAGGACAATTTGATGTGATGATGGGTCAATCAGAACAAGTGGAGAAAGTAGAGGAGGAGCTTTTTAGTGCGGGCAGCAGGGACACTCGCGAGGAGGAAGTAGCCTCTGTGGTACCAGTAAAACCTGAGGGCAAGATTGCACAGGAACTCGGCGGAGACTTTAAAAATATGCCCTTGAGTGTATGTGATGTGTCACGGCAGCTACATACACCAACATGTGAGGAGCCACTTCCTGAACACAACAATGAGGCTTTTCTAACACAAGGGTTCGTGGAAGGTGAGGATTTCAAGGAAATACAGACCCACAGACATTTACAAGAAGAGATGGAGAACAAAGAGCAGGAGAGCCTTCAAAACAGCAGCCGTGCCAAACACAACTTGATACTTTCCGACGAAATGAAGGCTACGTGTGCGAGTTCGAAGAAGAGAGTCAAACTCTCAGAGCAGGAATTGGATGCACCTTGTGGTGGCCTAACAGGCGACAACATCGAAGACCTTCAGGAAGGGATTGAAGTGGTTGAACTGGAACAAGCTCAAAAGTTGCACGATGCAGCAGGAGATAATAGTGAGACCGGGAGCGAAACAGGTGGATTCTCTTACGATAAACTCCTCGACATGAACAAAGAGTGGATGATTGACGCAGTCAATGCGGGAGGCGACCTCAATGGATCATCGGTTGGGACGGCGCCTGAAAAGTCCGCCGTAGGAAATGCAAGAAACGATACGGAAGAACAAGACCATAGGTTAGGGGAAGAGGTCACAAAAGTTGCAACTGATGAAGCTGTGAAGAAGGTCAATGATGTGTTAAGAGACACAGCAACCACTGTCGATCTCACGACACCTACGACCTGTAACGCCAAGGAAACCGCACTCTGCTCAGTCGGTCACCATCGAGATGTGATTACGGAAATTCCCCTCGCCTTGGGGATACAGACTCCTTCATCAGAGGACAACTTTGACTCCAAACAAGATGAGGCATCTTATGAGAATCTGTCTTTCGAAAAGAGGGAGCAACAAATAAGGTCCGACACAGAAAGCTTCATCGAAATATCATGGGACCTCTTGGATCAGTCCTTTGGCGAATCCCAGGCATCCCCTTGCGCCACAGAATTGACAGCAGCCAGCGCTGCTTTTGCGGTTGAGCAAGCCAACGTTCAAAAGCTTCTCGAGAGTAACGCATCGGCAAGCTTAAAGACAGATTCCGAGTTGCGTAGCCGTGGCTCTGAGGTGTCACTAAAGAAGCTAGCGAGGTGTTCTGGTGAAACCTTAAAGATTTCTCAATCATTGGACAAGGTGGAGGAGACAAAATGTGAGGTTGACATTCAGGTATGATTCCCTCCTTCATCATTAATGGTTCTCTAATCAGTGGCGGTCCTAGCTTGAATGGCATGCTGTGCGAGACCCGAAAATATTTTTTCTCAGAATACTAACTTACCCCTTACTTTGGTGTAATGTCAGTTTGAACCTAAACAATGGAGAGAAAATCACAACTTTCAATAATTATTTTTTATTTAACCACTTGACAAAGCAAGTAAACGGGCCGTGACGGTCACTTTCTACCAGCGAGCTAACCTTTGCTCCTCCCCCGAATAGAGAGATCTTCAAAGAACAAAGAGATCAAACTTCCTTATGGATTTACCTCTAACGTCTGCGTTAATTGGTAAAGGCTCAAAATTCCCAAACAAACCCCAATGATTTGCGTGTCATGATGCCAATAAAACAATTTCAAGTAGTCTTTTTTGGGGGGGAGGGGTCATGTTGCCAAACTGTGCGGCCACACGTATTGCATATATATGCCACAAATGGCCACTCTCTCCAATTACTTCCCTTGACATCCACAACTTTGTCAAAGAAGCAAAAAATCGAGCTGCTCCTTTTGGTTTTGTTCGATAGTTGACTTCAAAATGAACACGATACAAACTGTATTTTACAGGATGAAAATAAAGAATGTGAATAAATGGTACTCTTAACTAGTTATTGTAAACATAAACTATCAACATTTTAACCTGTTAAAAAAAATGTAAACTGTTACCTTTTATCCAAATGTTAACTAAAACTGCATTTAGACATCTAAAATCAGTCATAACACCTGTGGTTGTTTTTTTTTTTTTTTCATTGCAGACGACCGGCATTGCATTGAACTTTGCGCCGCAAAGGTCAAGAATGGCTGTGAAAAACCCTCACGTGAGGCCACCAAAAGATCGCCGCTCCCTTCTCATGAGGCCCTCAATGGATCCTGTATGCCCTCCTCCCCAGCCGACATCCAAAATCTCTACAGATGTGCATGCATTGGGAGCCTTGGGATTTGGAATCAAACTACCTGGTAGGTTTCTTACAATGTACAGTGGAATACAAAAGTTTGTCGTCTGTAAAAACATGTCACATGTTGTTTGGTGGTTTAAGGGCTTGGTTCAGGGTTTCCTGTTTTGAAAAAGTTACCAAAGATGGTAAGTGCTGGTCAGCCACAGTATTGGGAGCCTGGTTTCAGGTTTAAAATGTTTATTGTTCGGTTTATACTCCGTGACCGTTTGATACCAGCAGGAAGCTGAGCCCAAACCGGTGCCGAAGGCCGATGCGACCAAACAAGCTGATGTGCCACATAAACCAAAATGGATGCCACCAAGACAAACAGGGTAAATGGAAAGTCAACTCTCATTTTCTTCAAGGCTAAAAAGCAGTGCATTATCTTTCTATTTCTTATGTTCTATTTAGATTTGGAAATCCATTCATGTCAGAGCTCAAGACCAAATTGAAGAAGGCCACCAAGAACTGAGACAAATTTTACATTTGTGTGTATATTCTGCATATATTATGAAAGATGTCAAGAGGAATGTAATTACTCTATTGTTAAAATTTTGTAATAAACTTTAAGTCCAAAGCAACCATTTTTTTTCTAGTCCTCTTTCTCAACTGAAACACTGCCATGTGATGTTTTTAAGTTACTTTTTGCGCACCTAGAAATTATAAATGTACTCTCGTGTTAGAAATTTAACAATCTTCTTTGGGGTTTCATATTGACTCTAAATCTGCACCTAATTGAATTCTTTTTTTTTGGGGGGGGGGGGCTATATACTGTAGCTTTTTGCAGCCAACCCAAGACAAAAAATTACTGTCAACAATGTCTGATAATATGCAACTGTGCCTCCTACAGGCTGCGACATCAAAGCAATATAAGCCGGCGTTTAGTAGATGCGACGATTGTCAGACTGTGACACCGTTGCCTCGTTATTCCTTCCTCTCCCCGATCGTACCTTTCATCTTTTAGAGATAACGGGCCAATAATTTAGGAGTTAAAAGTGCCCTTAAAAAAAAACCCAGACTTAACAGAAAACTTGTTGTTGTTGTTGCCATGGTGACTGTAAGGCAAGTTGATGATGTCGCAAAGAGACCAAAGGGATGAAAGACACTTAGCAGGTGGGTTGGCTTCAGCATGTGCTGGTGCTTAAGTCTTCAAGATACGGCTTATTAACAGCAAAACTTCTGTGGGTGAGTACAAACATAATTTTGGGAAAACCTACTTCCTGTTTGTAGAATTATTTTTAAAAATGTTGCAGTTATTGATAGATATGACTTTCTAATGTTGCAGTTATTGATAGATATGACTTTCTAATGTTGCAGTTGGTGGTTCAGGATGTGTTTGTTTACTTAAATAAACTGCACATCTCCAATGTTTGTTTGTGCCCTGCGATTGGCTGGCAACCAATCCAGGGTGTGCACCGTCTCTCGCCCAACGTCAGCTAAAATAGGCTCACTAATGATGAATCGGGAGACTTTGTAGGCATCCTGTGTATTTGCTCCCAACTCTTGCTGCCACGATGATATGTTTTTCCTTAATAATCATGCTTTGCCGACTAGGTTTCTGACAGCAGGCTTCCTTATTGAACGTCTGTGCTGTCCAATGGATCGAGATGAGCTCTCAGACCAGCTGGGCATTCTTTGCGATCAGGACATGATGGGCGACACGCCCATCATCGACCTCCCATCATCCCAAAGTCTCCCTTCACTGCGCGACCCCGCAGGCGACAGCATCTACACAGAGCTTCGGACCGTAGAGGGCGAGGTGGACGGCTCGGGTGTGTGGTTCCCCGTCGGGAAGATGCTGGAGGTTCCAGCTCCGATGATGGCAATGGCTCCCGCTTTAGAGCCACCGTGCAGTCCTGGTTTCATGATGCCTTACAGTCATGGCCTGGTGGGTCAAGATGTTGATGAAATGATAGCTCTGAGAAACGAGAGCGAAATTAAGAATGGTCTGTTGGCTCTGCCCTTCTTCCTCAGAGTCTCCCCTATGAATGGTCTGCCAGTCCCTTTCATGCTCACCTGGTAGGTAAAGACACACTTGGTCAGTGTTTGCTCATATTGCAATTAGGCTGAAATCGTTTTGTGTGGTCTGACATCACCACATTCAATAGTCAAGATGTTTGTCATGTGCACAGTTTAATAAAAAAAAAAAAAAAAAAAAAAAAAACACTGAGCAATGGAATTCCGACGTTGCTCGTCCCCATCCTCTTATACAAGGAATGTAAAAGGATTTAAAGAACAATTATGAATAGAAGATAAATACTCAAAGAGGGACAGGCGATGTACGTAAGAGCAATTTCAATTTGTTCAAGATCGTCAGTAGCAATAGTAAAAAGCCCTGGATCGCGTCTGTCCGCCCAGTGACATCGAAATCATGTTAACGCCGCATTGCAAAGGCTGAAATCCAACCAAGATGAAATATCAAAATAAGCTTGCTTTTTGTCTGCCAAAATATTTCTTCTTCCCAAACAATTTTTCAGTAAGAGCATTACATTTGCGTCATGCATTTTGTTTTGCCTTAAATCTTAATGAGATTATAATTTATTGACATTTGGTAACTGATAAGGACTTTATCTTCAGGTAAATAAGAAATACCATAATTCTACATAGGTGAAGGTAGTATAAATCGGTGCTGTATCAAAGTTTACTGTTATATTGTAAGATAATTTTGTTCATACAAAGTTTTTTCTTGTTTCGTAAGACTTTTTTTTTTTTTCCTTCCCCCTCCCCTAGTAAGTTACAACAGGAGGAAAAGATAAGCTGTGAACCCCCTTGGCCCTGAGGCTGTAACTGACAGAAGGGCACACAATATTGTTAAGGCGCCGGTTGCAATGCTAAAATGACATTTAGTTATATTTTTTGATTTTTTAATTATGACCACATCCATCCGTTTTCTATAATACTTGTCCTCAGTTTGGGCCTATTCCAGTTGACTTTGGGCAAGAGGTGGGGGGGAGGGTTGTACACCACGGGTTGGTCGACAGGCTATCAAAGGAAAGTTATTTCCACAAATGCTGTATTGTTTGTTCCATACAAATATTGTGCCACCCTAAAATCTTGCACTTTATATTCGAGCATCATTAACTGAAGTACAAATTTGAAGTGACTGATACGTTCATCTTGATTCGGCTCTGCTGTAAACTGCACGTGTCCGACTTACTGCCGTCGTTTCCGGTGAGGGTTGGACTCCGCCAAGGCTGACCTTTGTCACCGATTTGGTTCATAACTTCTATGGACAGAATTTCTAGGCGCAGCCGAGGTCCGGTTCGGTGGCCTCAGTATTGCGTCTCTGCTTTTTGCAGATGTGGTTCAGTTGGCTTCATCGAGCCTTGACCTCCAACTCTCACTGGAGCGGTTCGCAGCCGAGTGTGAAGCGGCTGGGATGAGAATCGGCACCTCCGAATCTGAGACCGTGGTCCTCAGTCGGACAAGGGTGGCGTGCCCTCTCCGGGTCGGGGATGAGATCCTGCCCCAAGTGGAGGAGTTCAAGTATCTTGGGTTCTTGTTCACGAGTGAGGGGAAGAATGGAACGGAAGATCGACCGGCGGATCGGTGCAGCGTCTGCAGTGATGCGGACTTTGTATCGATCCGTTGTGGCAAAGAAGGAGCTAAGCCGAAAGGCGAAGCTCTCGATTTACCGGTCGATCTCTGTTCCTACCCTCACCTATGGTCACGAGCTGTGGGTCGGGACCGAAAGAACGAGATCCCGGATACAAGCGGCCGAAATGAGTTTCCTCCGCAGGGTGTCCGGGCTCTCCCTTAGAGATGGGCTGAGAAGCTCGGTCATCCGGGAGGATCTCAGAGTAGAGCCGCTGCTCCTCCACATCGAGAGGAGCCAGACGAGGTGGCTGGGGCATCTGCTTCGGATGCCTCCCCGGTGTGGTGTTCCGGGCACGTCCCACCGGGAGGAGACCCCGGGGACGACCCAGGACACGCTGGAGAGACTACGTCTTTCGGCTGGCCTGGGAACGCCTCGGGATTCCCCCCGGAAGAGCTGGATGAAGTGGCTGGGGCGAGGGAAGTCTGGGCGTCCCTGCTAAAGCTACTGCCCCCGTGACCCGACCACGGATAAGCGGTAGAAAATGGATGGATGGATAAACTGCATGTGAGTGCTGTATGGGCCAGTCTCACGTGATTAAGACGATACTCAATTCTGCATCCATGTTTGATTCCAGTATGAAGAGCCAGCGATGATGATGCAACCTGAGGGTGTGAACTTGGCTACAATTGGACACCTGTAAATGAAAAGACACGTCAAACTACGAAGCCGCTTTCTGCGTCGTATGCTTCATTGTTTTACCTATTATTAGCCGTGTGACGAATGTGACTCTTGTCAAAACAGGAAAAATGATGTGCCACAAAGAAATCAGTTTCCTTGTGTTGCTGCGCCATCACCAAACCCATCCAGATCAAAGTACGTCACATTTTTTTTTTCTTTCCTGTTTTCAGTTGAAGTGTGTCATCCAGTAATCTCCCGTTATAATAGGAAGACCCATACGTAATTGACGCCCTTCAAAATTTTTGATAAGGTTCAAATGATAAATTGAAGGATTTAAGGACTTTGTCATACAAAACACATATGGTATGAAATTAATTTTTTATTTTAAATGCACCTGCAATTGTATGTGTAAATGTGGCAAAAACTCTTAAGATCCATTTTACAACCCAGGCTAATCTTAGCTCCTGCAAGCCGAGATGTACTTCCTTGGGACCAATTCCTATTTAGACATGGCTTTGGTGCCATCGTGTGGAATCTTAGAGCGTTGTAGAAAGAAAATGTAAGGGCGAATAGGTTAAAAAATAACTAATAGCGAACTGCCAATAAGCAAGGGCATTAGTGTGTTCATAGTTATGTCAAGAAGCAGCATTTTCTTCTGATCTCATATTGTTTATGTTCAAATGTGTTGTTCCTGTAGGAACGGGAAAGGTGAGAACCAACGGGATGAAAAGTACATCAAGAAGCCGCTAAACGCCTTCATGCTGTTCCGGCAGGAGCAGAGGCCCAGGGTTGTCGCTGTGTTCAACATTCGAAACAGCGCTGATGTCAACAAAGTGGTTGGACAGATGGTGAGCGTGCCACACAAGCCAACTCCCAAGCACATTTGGTGCTTTTGCGGTAAGACTGTTGTCATGTGTCCACAGTGGAAGTCATTGCCAAAAACAGAGCAGAGAAGGTACTTTGAGCTTGCCGATGCTGCAAAACTCCTCCACACCCAGCAGCATCCCGATTGGTCCTGCACTGAAAATTATGTAAGTCTACATGGCGATACTCGGGCCAATTCTGTCGACTGTTACTTGCAGAGTACAAATACTTTGTTACTGTGCCAAAGTATATTTCCCCCCCCCAGGTACCTGTGCTTGAGTATTTTGTCCCACAACGCTTTACTTACTGTATTTCAACACATTCCTACTCATTACTTCAAACAAATCAAAAGAGCATTGTTGCTTTTTTTTCAAAGTTTGATAATGACATGACGACAAAAAATAGTCAAATGCAGTTGAGATTTTAATTGATTGAGATCTTGGACTTTTAAGGCAGGTAAACCTGGGATGGCATCAACATTATCCATGCTATCAAAACAGTTATAATTGACAGTAAATTTAGTTTTTACTTTTGGAGTTACGTACATTTCAGATTGTGTAATTAAGTGCAGGAGTTAAATGAGCATTTTTTTTTAAATTTTTTTTTTTTAAATAAGTATGTGCTTCTATATAAGTGCAGTGTGTGAGTGCTTCTAGCAACTGTGTTGGTATGTTGGTAACTGAATCGTTTGTGTGTCTGTGTTTCAGGGTAAAAAGCGAAAGAGGCAAAGGGTCAAAGTTAACGGACAGCAACGGTCAAGGTAAAAAAAAAAATAATAATAAAAATTAAAAAAAATCAGAAAAGGTTAAATGTAATTCATTGATGTGCAATGTTATCCAACAATTCATTGCAGTACTGTATAATGTAGTCCTTTCAGTGTTCTGATCAAATATATATATATATATATATTTTAAAAAACAAGGTTCTCAACATGAAATCTTTATTTGAATGAAAAAAAACAACAGCAACACGGTTCTCAACATGAAATCCTTATTTGTGTTGTTTATCATTTGTAGAGGACACTTGCCAGACCGCAAACCCAGACTTGGCGTCGGTCGAGGCTCGTGCAACAAAGGATGAGGGTCGTCAGAAGGCGGCCAAGTCCCAAAAGCAGCTGCGAGTGATGCTGGAGTTTATGCTTTAACCCAACAGCCTGCCGTCCTTCACTCTGTTTCTTAAAGGTTCAATAAAACTATTCGGAATACCGAATTTGAAATGTATGTACCGGAATTCTTGGTCTTTTGGTTCACTTTCCGTCCACAGCAGTGGCTTAACTTTGACGTGAAAGGTAGGAGAGGGAGAGGCTGGACAATTGGTACTTTGTGGGCAGAGTGTGCGGGGTGGAGCTGATTTTTGTATTTATTTATTTATTTATTTTATTTTATTTTGTCCCCCAATTTTAAATGCGTCAGTGTATTTTGAGGGTCGCGTGGACAACAAGTATGTATAAAACGACAGCATTAGAGCACTGGTTCGCAAGAAAGTGTAGTATGCTGCAGGCTCCTAGTATGTAAAAGAATCCCAATTAAATGTTCAAAACTGCATTTTGTTTTTCAACTTTAAAAAAAAAAAAAAAAAAAGTTTAGTGCTGAAGTACAACTCAGTTGTGTAATAAGCAAAATATATTAGCATTTAATTGTTGCAGAATTGTTTTTTTTTTTTAAAGGTACAGTTTTGGTTTTTGTGCAATACATTTGATTTTAATCAGTACAGTTTTTTTCTTCTTCTATATTTACACATGGTGTTAATGTTACAACTGTGTGTTAAAATTACTTTTTAGGAATAAAACCTGCGCCTTGTTTTTGAACACTTGGACTGACTACGCTACTGTATTTTAACGTTGGTCGTCATGGGTTAAGGTTAGGTTCATACCCCCCCCGCCCCCCCCCCCCTTTCGGCTTGTCCATTTAGGGGTCGCCACAGCGCGTCATTCTTTTCCATGTAAGCCAATCCTCAACCCGTGCTATCTCTTCTCCCTGTAGCCTCACTCTTCCCCCACCACCCCTCTCATTCATGCACATATATTCTGTTTTATTTGGGCTAATCTTCATTCACCTGCTTTCCAGTGCATGCCTCCATCTTTCTAAATGTTCCTCCACCTGCTCCCTGCTTTCACTGCAGATCACAATGTCATCTGCGAGCATCATGGTCAGCCATGTTGTGGAGGTCGGCGTTCCCATAAAACGGCAATGCATGGACACTAAGAAATGAGTGTCACTTAGGCAAACAAATTGTGCAGTTTCGCCATCAAGGCAGTGGAGGGCGGTGTGGGCATATTGTTGAAATACACAAAGAAGACATCCGCAAATGTGATTGGTTGGAATCTTCTCGACTGTCATTTAAAACTGTACCGGCACATCCCTGTTACTGTTAGCATATTTGGTAAGTAAACAACATGGCGCGGCGACCTTCTTGTGTCATGGCCAACTCGAGCGTCGCGCGTTTGTTCGTTTTGCAGTTTTGATAAAGGCAACGAGATGGAGCGGAGACCAGTCTGAATTGTCTCGGGTAAGTTTTTACTTCGTCAACTGACATTACGAAGCTGCTGTGTGTTAGCAACTGGGAAAAAAATAAAAAATGGGGACGGCAGACGTTACGCTACAGTTGATGCTTTTCATCATCATTGTACTGTTTGAAGTTTTTGGGGGGGCTTATGCAAGTATAGTGTGTGTGTATATATATATATATATATATATATATATATATATATATATATATATATATATACACATTCCACTTTAACATGCCATGTCAACACGGAACCAAAAAATATTGTTACAATCATCACCTTGCAAGAAATAAATTCTTGAAATATTTCACCCTGTGTAAAGAATTTATCATTCATGGGTTTCCACTTTCTAAAATGAGTTACAAAGTATATCTTTTTCTTGATTTAAAAAAAAAAAAATAAGATGTACGTGTACTATGTATTATAAACAAAATTTTACTCTGACATGGGTTGAATTTTATCCAAAATGACAGTTGTGTACACCCATTTCCATCAAAGAAAATGATTAATAACAGTGACTTGATTATGCAATGTGATGAAAAACTGTCTAATTCAAGCAATGTTTTTTAATCCACAGGCTGCAGACACGTTGAAAATAAGTATATTCCATTAGAGCAGTCCTGTTTGGGTAATTCCAGCCTAGTTGTCATAACCAACAGAAAGCGATTAACTATGGCTGATTTGGTACCAGGGTGTTCTTCATCTGTTGTGGAAAATCAGAAGGTGGAAATGAGAGAAAACATACCCCCCAGAGCAACGGTTCAAGCTAATAGGCAGTATTTGTATGAGGAATACTTCCCAGATATTACTCTCATTGATGTCACACATGATTTTGACAGGGATCAGACTAAGAATGATTTATCTCTACTTAAAACCATGCCAAAAACGCCTCTGACTGAAAGGACATTGGTTAGAAAGTCTGCTAGGGTAGTGGAAATCCCGAACGACCCCACTCTGACGCCAAGGATGGAGGAAAACAAAGCAAGTGTCAGCCAACCTCGCAACTTGGATACAAATGCTTCTATGTTTTGGTTGGATAATGAGTGCTTACCAGACATTACTGAATGCTCATTCGATTCCATTACTCAGCAGAGTATAAACTTTACTATTAACTTAACTGCGTCTGACATGCAATTTAACAACAGTTCACAGAAAGCAGCCGTTGACTCTAATTTAGAACGTGTAGAAACTTTGAATCTTGATGAAGCGACCAACAAAACGTCCAAGCCTTCATGTCCATCCCAGATAACCTGCCCTCAAAATGATGACGGAAAGATGTTGGAAAGCAGTTCTAGTGACTGTCACCGCAGAACTTTTGAAGCTAAATTTCCCTCTCCGTCCAAAGGAACAGCAGCAATGTCTGAAAGCAGTTCGACAGATTGTCATCACAATACCTTGGATAAAAATCCTGCCTCTCAGTCCAATAGCATTGTAACCATGGCAGAAAATAGCTCTAATGACAGTCACCATAACACATTCGATGCCAAACTTCTTGAATCCAGCAACAAAATAACCTTGTCCCAAAGCACTTCAAATGACAGTCACCACAACACCTTAGATTCTAATCCCCCCTCTCAGACAAATGGCACAATAACCATGCCAGAGAGTAACTCCAGTAACAGTTGCTGCAACAACTTGGATTCTAACCCTCCCTCTCTGTCCAGTGGCACATTAGTCATGTCAGAAAGCCGTTCTAGTCACCAAAACACCTTTGACGCTAAACCTCCTGAGTCCAATGGCACAATAACCTTGTTTGATAGCAGTTCCGGTGACATTCACCGAAACACCTTCGACGCTAAACCACCTAAGGCCAACGGCACAATAAGCATGTCTGAAAGCCGCTCAAGTGACGGTCACCACAGCACTTTTGATGCAAATGGCATGAGAACCATGTCGATAAGCAGTTCAAGTGACAGCCAACCTCACACTAAACCTCCGACAGAGCCCAGCAGCACAGACGCCAACGCTGATGCCAAGGTGGTTGAGCACCTTCAAGGCAAGTTTGAGGCCAGTGTCTGCAAAGCGGCAGCATCCAGGCCTGGTCAATGTGAGGCGAAGGATAATTCGCAATCTCAGACTTTTGACCAAAGCGTGGATCCAGATGACAACAGCAAAGCTTTTTATTTAGATGACATTATCGATTTCACGCATGAGAATTTATGTTCTTCAACGCCATTGACTTGCGGTAAAATGGTCCCCTACGCCGCCAGGCCGGATAAGAGCAAATTGCTGGCGGCTCAGGAAAGACCGTATGGGGATGCTGCCAGTAAGCCAGAAGTTCAGATGCAGCCCCATGTACCACCAAACATCACCTCTGGTCGAAAGATATCCTTGTCTCAACCTGCTGTAAAATCGCTGCCGCCTTCGTCGAAAGCTCCATCACTGCTGATGAAGTTCAAGCCGACAACGTTGCTTCCAGGACGGGGCGAGGTGCCGGCATCGGGTCTCCCCTTGTCGAGACAAATTTTGACTAGCACACTTCAGGAGGTAAATAAAAGGACTGGTAAGATTGGGGGTCTAATAAGCAGAGGTGGAGTAAGTCACATATATACTTTGTGCACAGGTATATGCATGTCATAAGCAAATTACTGTGAAAGCAAAAATCTCTGTTGCTCAGCCACAGCATAGCGTTTATTCATTCGTGCGAGCTGCTTTGCACTCAGTATCTATTTGTTACTTGCGTTAAGTACACATTCACAGTAAAAGTTTTAATTTTTTTTATGGTCCCCAACCAGTCTCCGTATTGTCTATTTCTTTAGACTTCATAAACTCATAACTGACATGAAGCTTATTTAATCTTTGAGCAGCTATCTGTTAGCTAAACTGTGAAGTTAACGTCGCTACACTATCAAAACTTTGGCGGTTTTATAGTGACTGATGACGTTGTCGTCTCATCTTTGAGCTGCAAACCGTGCAAGTTTTTCTGCTTCGTTCTTCCTTGATACTTGATGAGGTTGCCACTTGCACTCCACTTCATAGGATACTGGCGGGTTAAGTTCGTGCATGTTACTTACACGCATGTTACACTAACAATAACTTTCAAAAATAAAACAAATGGCACACTATTTTTAAAAAGATGTTCAAATGGAAACAGGCTTGTCAAGCTGTGTGGTTCAAGTCTACAGGAAATTAAGTTGAGTCCCAGCAATATCAAGTTAGTCAAGTGTTTCATGAGTTTTAGCACAGCAACTCCCAAGCCCTAAAACTTGCGAGTCACTCAAGTCATGTGACTGGGTTCCCCCGCCGCTGCTTAAAAAAAAAAAAAAGTCAGTCACTAAAACTACCTCTGCACATTTGAAGACTCCAATTGAAAAATGACTTGTATTTATTTATTTTTTGTCCATTTAAGAGTTCAGCAGTGTCCAGTTCATCCAACCTGCGAGCAACCACCACAGGTAAGTAGAGTGAATTCTCATAGTTGTGTGCCGATAGTTTTATGGCGCAACCTTGTCTTCGCACTGCATTGACGCAAGTATCGAGGCTGCCAAAGTCTGGAGTGGGGAGGCCACTGCTCAGTGGAAGACCGTCAAGCCTCCCGCATCTCAGACAGCCATCGACAAGGAGCAGCACGCTGGCTTCCTCAAGTGCTGATAAAAAACGTCAGTATGAAGATGTTGTGTTACACACGGTGCACCAGAGACACTCAAAGAATATTAAAAAAATAAAAATAAAAAATCGACATACAGTATACATCTTTCAGGTGAAATTTCCTGGTAAACTTAATTTGGGATTCTCTAAACTTTTGAGTGCATATGTCCTGTTCTTCAGTGTTTCAGTACTTTTTGCAAAACTTGCTGTTCTCCAACAAGTAGCTGAATGGCAAAATTCAACTTCAGGTGTTTAATCCATTAAAATTTCGAAGGATGTCCACTAGTCTACCTTTCTGTGACTCTCCCAGTCTCCCTGTATCTGTGGCAACTTTCGTCTGAGAACATCCTGTTTGTTCTCGCATTAGGATCTTCTTAGCTCATGAGGTCAAAATGTGAATACCATGATTTGGAGGACTGTTTAAATATGAATTCCAATTGAACCAGGAAATCTATTGGGTTGATAGAGGAAAAAGAGTTTTGACTTTTGCCATTCAGCTCCTTTTTAGAAAGAGCAAGTTGAAAAAAGTACTGAAACGAACCGTTGGACATTCAAAAGTTTAGAGAAGATTAAGTTAACCTGTAAAGGATCTAGTGCACTTTAGGTTCATCCTGAAATGTCACCGGAAAGTCAAGTACACTAACCTTTTTTGTGTGTGTGTGTGTGAGTGTGTGAGTGTGAGTAGTGTGGTTACATTGATAATTCAATGGCTTGTCCTCTTGGTCAGGTTTAAAATGAATGACTTCTTTAATTAAAAAAACAAAATGTAACTTTGTCTCCTTAGCGTCTAATGCTGTGGTCAACATCCCCCAAGCAAGGAAGCGTGACTTAAGTAGAGATGGGCAATTTATAGCCAAGAAGAAGACCAAAACTGGTAACAGTGGGGAAAAAGATTCACCCCCTGTATAGTTAGACTGCTACGTTACTGACCGAGTGGCTGCTCTCCGTGTTCTTTCAGGTGTCCCCACGTCATGCAGTCATGTTGTGGCACCAGCGCCTTCTGCGGATGCAACAAGCACCATCAAAAGCTTGACGCAGGCTACGCAATGTCAGCGAGCACCGACGGCTAAAACCTCAAAAGACGGTTGGTTGGAATTGATTGACGTAGTCCTAAATACACGCTGCAGGGGTCTGGCAAGTTTAATGACCTTGGCATTTGTGGGACTTGCTGACACCGTCATGTAATTTTATGGCTTTTTATTTGCTTCTAATAGTTTGTCTTGTCTTCAGATGCTACAGTGTCCTCAAGGGCTGGAGATGCTGTCACAAGAACAAAAAAACTAAAACTGCCTGTGATGAGTCAGAGAACTCAACTGGCTATAAGTCCAGGTTGGTTTAAAAGGGCTGTGAAATTCTGGGAATTTTCAAAATTGAAAACTTTCCGTGGGAACCAATGGGAATAAACCAGGAATGTCCAAAACTGAAGTTGAAGGGAACTTAATATGGTTGGGTAAAATATGTTTGAGTGTAATCCTGACTAAAGCAACCAGATTTCATTCAAGTACAGTTAAACATCTTTACTATTCCTAATGTACAGTGCTTACTGCAGGATTATTGAGACCATGCCCCAATTAGCCAGGCCTGCGTAGGTACAGTATAAAGTCAAGATTTGTCATTGAATTTATGCATGTCTATTCTTTTTTTCCACAGGTTGTGCTAAATGCAGTGTGCTGGAACAGCAGTTTAAAATCCAAACTGAAGAACTGCAGAGACTGAAAGAAGGTAAGACGGGTTCTATCTGGAAAACCATGCTCCATTTAAAAAAAAAAAATAATAATAATAAATAAATAACACCATGGCTTTAAATTTATTTATTTATTTACTTCTTTTAATCCATCAAATACTGCAGCACAATCAAATGTGCATAACACACTGGGGAGTTATTGAGACCATGCGCTACATTCCATTACATGAACAGAAGATTTTAGGCTCTTGATCGAAAGGTGAAGGGCTCATTTTATTGAACATTTTGAAAGGGACTTGGAATTTTGGCTCGATGGCGGCATTTGTGTTAATATTTCCATAAGTTTGGTAGGAAAGAGGACGAGGAATAAACTCCCATCTTAAAATAAAATCTGTTGCAATGACATTTACTTGAAATTATCCAGCCCTTTTGCAGGCTGACGTAGGTAGAGTATAAAGTCAAAATTTGCCATTGAATTGATGGATGTTGTTTCCTTTTTTTACAGGTTGTGCTAAATGCAGTGTGCTGGAACGGCACCTTAAAATGCAAACTGAAGAAGTGCAGAGACTGAAAGAAGGTAAGATGGGTTCTACCTGGGGAAAACCATGCTCCATTAAACAAATATAATAAAAACACATTTCTTTTTTACTTATTTTAATCCATCTGATTACTGCAGCACAATTAAATGTGCATAGTTCAAGTTCCAGTTATTGAGACCGTGCCCCTGCAAGCGCTACATTCCTTCATCACATGAACAGATGATTTCGTGACCTATTTGAAGCAAGAGGGGCTCTTTTCATTTAACAGTTTGAATAGGACTTTGGTTCCAGCGGGTTTATGTATTTTTGTATCCTGCTTTGCTTAAACTTCCTGGAAATTATCCAGCCCTAGGTTCAGTATAAAGTCAAGATTGTCATTGGATTTATTAATGCTTATTCCTTTTTTACAGAATGCGAAAAGAACAAGTTATATCAAGAAAACTTTTTGTTTTTTCGTTTCTTTAATGCCACTGCTTTATATTCTTCTTTCTTGGTTATTTTAACCCATCAAATACTGTAGTGCGATATTATTCTGTTCCTGTTTTTAATGACCTGTTTTTCCCCCAGAGCTACTAAGGAAGCAAGAAGAGGATGTGTGAAAGAGCATCAGCATGCCTCTGTAAATTTTTATGTATTAATAAAGTTGGGCTGCAATAAAATCAATTAAAAAATAAATTATTTGTATTATTGTTTTTATTTTTATTTTTTTGCTGTTTCCCTACTTGGCTGGTGAAGGACTGTCCTGCATAGTAACCGGTCGTTCACACGCCTGGTGGCAGAACACCTGGTTAGGCCCACTCTTCTTGTGGAATGAGACAATATTATTACTTATTTATGTATTTTTAGCATCAGAAAAACTTTACATTTGAGTGCGTGCGTGTGTAGACTTTATATCCACTGTGTGTGTTTATGCACATACTGTGTTTTACTTCTCTAACAAGTGATTTATTCCTGTAAGATATTTTTTGTAGAATACATTTTTTTTCTTCTTAGGCGGATTCTTTTAAATTCAATAATTTTTCAAACATTACAACAGCATTCAGTTCATTTTTGTTCAACATATATTTAACAGTTCCTGAATACATTTTCTTGCCACTAGTTAAGAAAATAATTTTCGCAAATCTTAAAACCGATTTTTAGAATGAGACTACGGCAACATGACACAATAAATGAGAATGGCCCTCAGCATCCTATTAAGAAGAGTAATTTTAAATCCTGCACAAAATGTGTGGTTTTCACCGGAGAATATCAGCAGTGCTCCAGAGTGTTTTACTTTGTCCGACAGTGGGCGCTGTAGCACGGGAGCGAACCAAAGTGTGCGCTGTGTACCATCTTGCAATCCGGCGGAGTCGTCGTCGTGCACTTCTTTTCCCGGCGCGAGTGACCCGCACTGAACGGCGCACGTTTTCACAGTGCCAACGTAACAGCAAAACTGGATTTTATCACAATTCAAACAGGACATAAGCAACGCACAGTACATTTCACAAGGACGTAGGTGAGTTTGGGATAGAAATACGTTTGTTACTTGATCGATGCTTGTTCGCTGTTGCCCTGTCTATTTCCTCGGAGGCCCGCTGCTTGCCGAGTGCTAGCGGAAGAGTAGCTTAGCATTAGCACCGCGTAGGTCTTGTTTAGAAGGCAACTTGAGAACATACCGACCTACGCTGTGCTAAATTAAAATAACCCAAGTTAAAGATAGCCAGCTACCGTAAGTCCAATTTATGCATGTAGCACTTTTCACAGATAACTCGAAAGTGCTTTACATGGTTACATACTGAATAAACCCACAAATAATGCAGTTAATAGAATTTAAAAAATAATAATAGCAGTCAAAACTTTATTTAACTAAGCCAAGTTAGTTACCGTAAATTAATTTGACTCAAAAGAAGTGTAAAAAGTAGTTCTCCAAATGATTCCTTAAGTATTCAATGGTAAAATTATTCAAGTAACTCCTGTTTGTTTTTAATCAGAGCATGAACGTCGCATAGGCGCAGAAATTGGGAAAGCGCAACTTCGGAAATTGCCCCAAATGATGATAAATTAATTGACTTATTTTTTTTATTTTACAGTCCTGAACCAGCACAATTGGCCCACCTGCTAGAATTTACATAGAAAACCGTAATGTGTTTTCTCTAGTTCCAAATGGAATTCTTGTAGACTGAAATGTGGACATTTTTAGGGAGACACCGATGACAGCACATGATGTAATTGTTCTAATTTTTGTTGTTGTCTATGAATTGCACTCATCAAGACGATCATTTTTAATGAGATAACGGACTCAAGTTTAAAAAAGTTTTCAGGTACAAAAAGCAGTAGTGGGCTAAAGTTCACTGATCAGATTAATTTATTGTGTGTATATTTTGTCCAAGTGTGTGTGTCTAAGCAAGTAACTGAGGAAAACTCATATTTTGTGATTATAATTGTGCATATTTTATTTTTTTACAGATTGAGCCCTTTCTTCAGCAATGTCTCGTTTCTTTGCCACCGGGTCTGACAGTGAGTCAGAGGAGTCCTCGTCAGCAGATGAGATCACCCCAAAAGCACCCGGGACCACACTCAAGCAGTCAGTGCAAATATTGCATCACCGTAGTGTTTTATTTAGATTTGAAACAAACTCACAATGCACGTTTGGCTTTTCAGGTCGCTGCTGCTCAGTGATGACGAGGAGGACACCAAGAGAGTCGTGCGCAGCGCCAAAGACAAAAGGTTGGCTGTTTTGTTTTGTTTTTGTATCAAATTTGACTTCGGTCCTTACAGAAGCATGCATTAACCGTGTTGCTTGAATGTGTTCCGGTGTCAGGTTCGAGGAGTTGACCAATCTCATCAAAACTATTCGCAATGCCATGAAGATCCGCGACATGGCCAAGTGTCTGGAGGAGTTTGAGCAGTTGTGTCGAGCGTTCCTCAAAAGCAAGAATATAGTCGACAAAGAAGGGGTTCCACCTTTCTACATTCGACTCTTGGCAGACCTGGAAGACTACCTGAATCAGGTCAGCAGCCCTTGTATTTCCCTCTGTTTGGAATTCTTTAGTTCTTGAATCAGTGTTACATTTTTAGGGTTTGAAATGTGCTTGAATTTCTGATACCACTTTTTTCCAGACCGAGTATGAACTGAAGTACCGGTACATAGATTTGACAACACACAAAACAAACGTTTCTTGCAGATGGCATACGTT
Organism: Phycodurus eques; assembly: GCF_024500275.1. Classification (NCBI taxonomy): domain Eukaryota; kingdom Metazoa; phylum Chordata; class Actinopteri; order Syngnathiformes; family Syngnathidae; genus Phycodurus; species Phycodurus eques. The sequence continues at coordinate 5,875,262 of NC_084543.1, read as the reverse complement.
TCACTCAACTAAACACTTTTTGGAGTAACAACTTGTCATTACTGACATTTTAACATCTAACTGCATGCTTTTCTAACATTCTTGCCACAGATTTCATTTCAATATAGCCTATAACACAAGGCATTTCAGTTATGAAGTAAAACTGTTAGCAGGACAACTGAGGTGGTACTTTATCACATCATCGTTTACTTCTCTTCAGTCACCGCTGCAACGTCGTGACAGGAGTGCAAATGGCTCGGTGCTGTAGTATCGGAGCTTTTTTTTAATTATTATTAATTCCCAATGTCTGTATCGGTGCATCCCTTTTACGATTATACTGTCTTTCTTATTAGCAATTCTTTAAATGTGTCTTGGGATTAAGTGTGGCTGTAAATTCCCCCCTCCATTTTTTTTTCTTATGTAATGTTTGAAACTGGACAATGTTTCAGCTTTGGGAGGACAAAGAGGGCAAGAAGAAGATGAACAAGAACAACGCCAAAGCCCTCAGTACACTGCGCCAGAAGATCCGCAAGTACAACCGGGATTACGAGACACAAATCACTGCTTACAAGGAGGTGACAATAAAATGACACGAAACGTTCACATTTAAACTGATGCTCGGTGGGCTGTGAACGCCACTCAAGTATGTAATTTAAAGCCTGGTACACACATAAAGACATCAAATTTTAAAACATTTGTAATTTTTTTTTTTTTATCTGTGACAGACCACACACACAAAGTTAAAAAAAAATATCTGGCCTTTAACAGTTTTGGTCATATTGTCCGTGATGTGCTCCAATAATATCAACACAGAATACCACACACTAAAAGATTCTGTTCAAACGCCGAACTTGAAATTTTTCATAATCACACATGATCTCACAAAACCGAAGAAGAAGAAACACTTACGGATTCCCGAAGGTTGCCGGAGCCAGGAGCCTTGTCAAATGGCAATGTTCTCAAAAATCGACTTTCTTTGGAAAATACTTCTTGCCGCCCGGGGAACCCACTTTTATACAAAAAAAAAATCAGCGGGTAAGACATGCTTCTTTTTATTTACGGTCGTTTCCTTTTGTTGAGTCAGGATGCTTCTTGATTGGCGATATTCCATTCCACATCACAATTCTCGGCATCATGACTCGGGAGAAGTCGGCGTTCCCCACACACACACACACACACACACACGAAGAGTTTCGTCATCAATATTGCACACGTTCATTATTTAAAATTGTCGGCCTGACCTGTTTCTGACCCTAAAATCAGAACAAAATCCACTCTTAGCACACATCAGACCTAAGGACAGTCTTATTGGATATTCTTATAAGACGTAAGATTGTCTGGTGTTTGACATACTTGGTCGGGAAGGGGCAAAATCGGTACAAAAACTTTGTGTGTGTCCGGCATTAGCTGTGATTGTTATTGTTGTGTATCTGACTTTCACTCGAGGACGACATTAACCTCTCAATATTGCTTGTCATAGAATCCTCAAGAGTCTGCAGATGAAGAGGAGGAAAAGGGCCAAGACGATTCAGGTAAGCTGTTTTTTTTTTGTTTTTTATATATATATATATATATATATATAAAAGGAAGGAAATAATATATATCCTCCTTACTCTTAACACTTTGGACAAGGTATCACGATTGATGTTGTGAGGGGAAGTTTAAGTCCTCCATCAAGGTCACATGTGAAGACGCACACTGGTTAATATTAATCCTGCTTCTGTTTGCCAGGTTCGTCCTCTGACAGCGATGAGGATGATGATGGTGTGTCCGCCAAATCTTTCTTGAAGAAGAAGCCTGAGGCCACGCCGGAAGCCAGCAAGTTCCTCAAGTCCGCCAAAGGTTCTGGGGTAAGGAAATGGAGTATTGCTTAACTGGTTGTTGATAATTGTGTCAATGGCTGTTGTTGTACTGCTTTCACACTGTCAGTTTCTTTCTGTTGTGCGCCGTAAAATTCGGTCTGTTGAGCACACGCCAGAGCAGCGCAAAAATCTGACCCTTTTTTAAAAGGCATAACTCAGGTAGTGCCGTAGTGTTACACAGTTGATTTATGTCGAAAAATAGGCAGTCAGCAACAAAACTAATGTTACTGCGGGGAGCAGCGGCTTATAGGCCGAACCTTCTCGTACCTTTTAAACCGTTTGTATGGTTTAAAATTTGTGGTTATACAGGTGGTCTATCCCTTTGACAGGATGAGTCGTCCTCCAGCGATGACGATGAAGATGATGAAGACTGGGGCTCTGACACTGTGGATACCGGCAGTGACAGCTCTGATGACGCAGAGGGGAAGAGTGCGTCCCTCGCCATGGTCTTCCTCAAGAAGTGAGCCAACTGCAATTCACAATTGATTCTGTTCTCTACATAAATGGATAATAGCGCTTGAAAGCTGCAAATTTGAGGGCACGACTCAGTCATTCTCTCTTACAAGTTGTGCTGCGATGCATTCAGGGCCCATGGACCTGAAAAGACCACCGAAAAGGTGGGGAAGAAGAAGAAGCTGAAGAAGAAAGAGAAGCTGGAGGAGGAGGCTGAAGAAGAAGGAGGAGAGGAGGTCGAGGGAGGCTGGGAGAAGGTGAAGGGAGGCGTCCCTCTTGTCAAGGTACGGAAAATGTACAAGCACCTTCTGAGATGTTTTAGCAGAAACAACCAACCACATGATACATAATAGTTTCATTTCCGTTTGACTCAAACCATCAGGAGAAGCCCAAGATGTTTGCAAAGGGTACAGAGATCAACACGACTGTGGTGGTGAAGAAGCTCCATGAGATCCTGCAAGCCAGGGGCAAAAAGGGCACAGACCGGTACTGACTCGGCGCACACTCGACATAATGAAGAGCAAATTAGATTTGTGCATCAAAAGTTGTTGTCACCGTCATGTATGTTAAATAATAAATGCAAACTCCTCTGTGGCAGGACTGGCCAGATTGAACTGCTCCATGCACTTGCAAGCATCTCTGCAGAGCATAACCTGGGTGAGGGCGTCCTGGTTAAAATCAAGTTCAACATCATTGCGTCGCTGTATGACTACAACCCCAACATGGCAACCTTTATGAAAGTAAGTAAGAAGCGGTTTTATACATCTGAGACTCTTTCGATACGACTGACACTTCATTTAATTGTCGCTCTGGGCATGCCCTTTCTTTCTTTGTTTTTTTTTGTCCCTCAGCCGGAAATGTGGAAGAAGTGTTTGGAGTGCATTGATGAGCTGTTGGACGTCCTGTATGACAACAGCGACATGTTCATTGGGGAGAACATTGCAGAGGACAGTGAGAACTTGGCCATCTCAGATCAGGTGTCTCCCATTTTCCCTTCACCTTTTTATGTTTTTTGTTTGTTTTTGTTTCTCTATGCTCCACTTTAATTTTTTCAGCTTTCCCAGCCTTATCTGCTTGCGTTTGCTTACACTATTACTGTCATCCCAAAATGCTGGGTAAAAAGGTCATCTAATGTGACAGTTTAGTGAATTTTCTTTCTCTCTCGTGTGTTTGCAGCCTTTCAGGGTTCGTGGCTGCATTTTAACTCTGGTGGAGAGGATGGATGAAGAGTTCACCAAGATCATGCAGAACACAGATCCTCATTCACAAGGTAAGTTAATATTGTAACCATGTATCGCCAATAGGGAAACATTTTTGCGTTAATGGTTAAACATCCCGTCCCTGTAGAATATGTGGATAATCTCAAAGACGAAGGGCACGTGTGCGGCATCATGGACCGCCTCCTCAACTACTTGGAGAGCAGGGGCACCACGGAGGAGATTTGCCGCATCTACCTGCGCAGAATCATGCACACCTACTACAAGTTTGATTACAAGACTCACCGGCGAAGCTTGGGCATCCAGGCAGAAACGAAGGTGAGAAAAGTAACAGGTTAATTGTAGTGTCAGAACTGTAACAGACAGCAGAAGCCAGCAGAAGCAGGGTATGGTGTGTAAGGTTGTGTAATGTTTCACCAGAACTGTAAACTGTTGGAAAAGCTTAACAGTTGTTCTTAAGTGCTTACGGGTCCCGGTGTCACATAGTCCCAGCAGGACCAGGAGGAGAGCGAGGGCGAGGACAGCGCCGTCATCATGGACCGCCTCTGCAAGTTCATCTACGCCAAGGACCGCACCGACCGCATCCGTACGTGCGCCATTCTCTGCCACATTTACCACCACGCGCTGCACTCGCGCTGGTACCAAGCTCGCGACCTGATGCTGATGAGCCACCTGCAGGACAACATCCAGCACGCCGACCCACCCGTGCAGGTGCGCTCATGACCCCCCTCAGCTCCCGGTGACATTTCTGTCCCAACCTCCATCGTGATGGGGTGACTTAACATCACCCAACCGTTCGCGTTCCTTTCTCCAAGATCCTGTACAACAGAACCATGGTCCAACTGGGCATCTGTGCCTTCCGTCAAGGCATGATCAAAGATGCCCACAATGCCTTGCTGGACATCCAGTCCTCGGGCCGTGCCAAGGAGCTCCTGGGTCAGGGTTTACTCATGAGGAACATGCAGGAGAGGAACGCTGAGCAGGAGAAGATAGAGAAGAGAAGACAAGTCAGTACACACACAAACAAACAGACACATTGTGTTATAATTTCTAAGAATCAGTACCAATACCTTCAAATATGACGCCTCTCCTTACTTCCATTTAGTCTTGGGATGAACTCCCAACTGTCACTCTGTTGTTTTCACTCCTTCCACACTTTAACAGTTGTGTGTCCATCCCAGGTGCCCTTCCACATGCACATCAACCTGGAGCTGCTAGAGTGCGTGTACTTGGTGTCGGCCATGTTGCTGGAAATTCCCTACATGGCCGCCCACGAGTTTGACGCCCGCCGCCGCATGATCAGCAAGCAGTTCCACCATCAGCTTCGAGTGGGAGAGAGGCAGCCCCTACTTGGTAAGTAGAGAATTATTTCATTGCAAATCGTTTGTCCGACTGATACATTTATATTGAATCTAATGAAAGAGCACTTTATTGTTGTTATTTAGTTAAACAAGGTCTCTAAACGATACATCGATTAGTTGTTAATTAATCGTTGCACCTCTAGTGAAGATACATTATTTGTACTAAATCATTTTGGGATCAAGTCGGTTGAGTAATAATCTCAGATCATGATAAAATACTTTTCAAGAGGCTAGTTCTACTGTAATTTGACCACAGGTATGCGACCGTGTGAAAACATATGTTCTGAACAGAGACCGCTTTACACATTACAGGTACATCTCAATCAATTGGAATATGGTAGAAAATCCATTTATTTCAGTACTCCTACATTGTATAGATTCATTAAACACTTGGAAAATACTTTTCAGAGGGCAAATTCCTGCCTAATTTCTATGTTAAAAATCACTTTCATTGTTTCTTCATTGTTTGTGTAATATTGGAGTTTCGAGACATGGGTGACTTTGGGGTAAAATTTTGTTTGCTGAAAGATATAATCATCAGAATTGTACATTTTTATTTTACTGTGTGTGTGTAGTTCAACTATCTGTAAATACTCAGACACGTAGAAATCTCTCTTTTTAAAAAAAAAAAAAATATTGTTATCCTCCCCTCCTGCTGCCAGGCCCCCCAGAGAGCATGCGCGAGCACGTGGTGGCCGCCAGCAAGGCCATGAAGATGGGCGACTGGCGCACCTGCCACTCCTTCATCATCAACGAGAAGATGAACAGTAAAGTTTGGGACCTGTTTCCCGAGACGCAGCGAGTGCGCGAGATGCTCGTCAGGTTGACGTGTTTTTAATTTTTTAAATGTTTTTAATTTTTAAATATTCGGCGTCAGTCAACATTTTATAAATCTGCATGTTCTGATTTTGGCTCGTTCGCTTGGTGACTGTGTGGTGGGTTGGTTTGTGTAGGAAAATCCAAGAGGAGTCGCTGAGGACGTACCTGTTCACGTACAGCAGCGTGTACGACTCCATCAGGTCAGCTTCATTATTAAAATAGCCTTTGGGGGTTTGAAATTCATACATACAAACAAAGTATCTATTTTTTTTCTAGCATGGCGACACTATCTGACATGTTTGAGTTGGAGATAGCCACAGTTCACAGTATCATCAGCAAAATGATCATCAACGAGGAGCTCATGGTAACGTTTCATGGCTTCCTGTAGCATACGGAAAGGATTCCTTTATATTATTTTTGCTTGTTTTTGTATTTAATGTCACCATCCACACACGGGCAGGCCTCTTTGGACCAGCCCACGCAGACGGTTGTGATGCACCGCACGGAGCCCACCTCCCTGCAGAACATGGCCCTGCAGCTGGCGGAGAAACTGGGCAGCTTGGTGGAGAACAACGAGCGCGTCTTCGACCTCAAGCAGGGCGTCTACGGAGGCTACTTCAACAGAGGTCAGCTTGGTCACGCTCGAGTTGCTCTTCTTGAAGTTGGTGGGCCACAAAAAGATCAGACCCAAGGCATATTGGTTTTAAACGTATACAAACATCATATCCCATTAAAAAAAAAAAAAAAAAAAAAGAAATCCACTTTTCCCACAATTATTCATTTCCCGTGGAAATTAATGGAGACATTTTCCAAATTTTCCCCTTATTCATGACACATTGGAAAGTATTTTTCACATTTCCCAAAGTCTCACATTTTTCAGTATTTTACTATTTCCCTGACAAATTCCCAAAAGAATAGAGACATGTTATAAAATCCATTCTTCAGTTCAGGGACCGGGATCGTGTATTACGTATAGCTCGTGACCTTCAACTTAAACTCTGCTAATGGGGTTCCCCTTGAATTACAGATCAGAAAGGTGGATATCAACAGAAACAATCTTATCAGAGAGGTACGTAGAGCAAATTTGTTTTCATTTGTTGATTTGTCGTGAATAACTTGTTGAGCTAATCCCTCCACAGACGGAGGGAAGGGTGGTTACCAGTCCAAACAGGGGGGCTACCAGGGGGGCTACCAGGGGGGCTACCAGGGGGGCTACCAGGGCGGCTACCAGGGGGGCTACCAGGGCGGCTACCAGGGGGGCTACCAGGGCGGCTACCAAGGGGGCTACCAGGGCGGCTACCAAGGGGGCTACCAGGGGGGCTACCAGCGAGGCTACAGGAATCAGAACCAAGGAAACTATTGATCTCGGAAAGGTTACATTCCATTTTGACATTATAAGCACCACCTGGCTGGAAGCTGTTTTGGCTGATGCTGGATCAGTTCATTTGAACAAGTACAGTTTGTTTGAAGTGAGGCTGCTTTGTGTGATCAGTAATAATATATTAATAAACGTTCTTCAATAGTGTTTCCTGGTCTTGCCTTCCTTTTTTCTTTTTTTTTTTTTTTTAAGTCTTCAGTTGGAGGGTCTTAGATAAATCAGGGCACACTACCAAACAAAAATCCCCCAAAAGGTATACAGGTACATCTCAATAAATTGGAATAAGGTAGAATATTTCATTTATTTCAGTACTCCTACAATATATAGATTCATTAAACACTTAAGAAAAATACTTTTCAGAGGGAAATTTTCTGCCTAGTTTCCACATTTAAAATAATTTCCATTGTTTATGTAATATTATTCTAGTTTATAGAGGGTGGATTTGGGGTTTTCTTTTGCTGTATTTTGCTGTAAATGTTACATAAATATTGAAAAAAACCCAAAACATGAAATACTTCACTGTATGTAGTACATCTTTATAATAGGAGTTTCACTTTTTGAATTGAACTACATCACTAAATTAAGCTTTTGAGACTTCAAATTTATTGAGATGTACCTGTGTACTGCAATTTGTGGTGGTTGCATGTCACTATGAACAAAGATCCATTTATGTGTAGTAATTAATTTTCCACACATCAAACAATATTTACACCTTTATTGGCAAATGGCTACGAGCAAAAAAAAAAGGAATGCAGAAAAAGTGCATATAGAAAAACGGGTCCAGCATATTCCAACTATCACCATGAATTGCTACATTTGTCCGACAAACCAGATGAAGCAAAATACAGAGTGTCCTGAATGCTACTCTTGGCGCGTTCTCAACCTGAGTCTCCTGTAGAGTTCCTGCCTGAGCAGGTCTCTCTCCTTGCGGATGCCCTTCAACACGCTTTGGTTCTCCTGGGCCCTGCGCACCAGGTAGGGCAGAGTGTCGTCCACGGAGCCGTACGGGACCGACTTGTACACAGCGTAACCTTCTTTGGCTGCGGTGGAGAGGAGAGAGGTATCAGTTGTTGTCGAATGAAAGGATGACATTTTGTGACGTGATGATATAGCTCGCCTAGAGTGAGGGAGACGTGATCGCACATTCCCAGAAGCTGACCAAAGCACACCGAGCCTCTTGCTTTGTCTATACCCAGTTCTTCAACCCTGATGGTGATGAAACAAGTGATACATTTAAACTGTTAAAATATTTCCCCACACACACACAAACGTTCAAAAGTACTGAACTGAAGACTATATTACTTAAATGGAGACATTTACCGAACTTATTACTTAATTAATCAAACAATTATTAACCTAAAATGATTTACTTTAACTCATTCATGAGATATTTGAAAGTATTTCAGAGTATTTCACATTTCTCGACTAGTTTAAAGCCATTCCAACTTGAAGCTGTTCATCTTATTCAGGACATGTTAAGGAGGAACTATATATAACCTTCCCAAAGTTGACATTTTCAGAAAAAAAAAAAAACCCAAATAAAGGGATCCTTTACTTGGTTTTATATAGCTATTTTCACACACACACACACACACACACACACACAAAATTATGTTTTACATATTTACCACCTCCTTTGACATTTCTTATTAACTTAATACTTTCCATGATCTCACCATGTGGCGGCCTTCCTCACCGACTCTTCATTGTGCGTGGCGACTATGATCCTGTAGCGCTCCGGGTCCTGGGCGATGAGCCTCAGCATCATCTCCAGCAAGCTGTTATAACTGCACAGCACAAGAGGGAGGTTTATGGAATTCAGAAGTATATGTCTGCATATTGTGAAATCAAGACGTTAACAGCCACTGTAGTGTCTTAGTAACTTCGAATGTGAGAATTGTTTTGGGATCCAAGGAAGCAAAACACAGCAAACAGTGTAAAAATGTAACAAATTATGGCCAGCAAGGCCTTCTCTGACGGCCTAAACACTATCAGGACTGACCTACATTTAGAAACTAAATTCTAATATTTGTTTAATTAAATAATGTTAATTTATTCCCAACAGTCTTGTTTGCTTAATTTAAATTTTTCGTCGTGTTTTTTTTCCTCTTGGCTGTACTGCTTCTAGTAAATGAAGGTGGATGTTTTATTTGATTTGATTAGATTTTAATTTTATTTATTTATTTTGTCCAATCAGATTTCACCTCTTCAATTTTGAATGTGTTGGCATGTCAAGCTAATCTGCCCAGAGTAACGGCAGCATTTTTTCATCCTGTGATTGGTTGGTTAGAGTGAGTTCCGTGAGCAAAACAAGTCTTTAAAAAAAATAATAATAATAAAAATACATTTAACGAAAATGACTGCTCCCTGGCGGAGATAACAAGTGTCTTAACTTGTTGTTTGTGTCCTCCCAGGAGTCCTGGACGGGGTCTGGGCGACCTTCGTTCACCGCCAGCTTCCTCTCTTTGTCCATGTAGGCCCCTCGCACCAGCTTGACCCCCAGACAGAAGCCTTCTTCCTGGGACAGACTGATCGCCTCGTGCAGTAGCGTCCTTGTCTCCTGAGAGCAAGTATGTAGTATATAGTAGTAATATGTAATGACCTCTACAGTTACCTGCTGTACCTGTTGTCAATTTGTATTTTGGGTGGAAATTACACCTAATTCGTGTCCACAAATTAGCATTTTGTTTGCATTTTGGCCATATGATTTTCTTTTTTCCCCATGTCATGTCTGAAGCTTGTAAAGTGGAAGTTATGAGTCATTTTAAACAGTGCAACAACGTAAATCTCTTGGGCAGTTTATTTTAAGAAGGGATTTGGTAAAAAAATAAAAATAATAATTGCTTGTGAAACCGGTGAAGAAAAAACTATTCGGTAAAGCTTTACTGCTAAATAAATAAATAAATAAATAAAAAGAAAATGACGATTTAGCAGGAAACATAAGTAGGCCCATTATTTCCTTTCGTGGGCCACATAAAGTAATGCAGAGGGCTGAATTTGCCACGTGGGTCTTGAGTTCTTACCTTCAGGTAACACTGGTACGTGTTCCAGATCCAGGCGCCGTCTTTGTTAAACTTCTTCATCATTGCCATGGTAACAAGGGACAGGGCGGGGTTGATGTAGGTATACTCCGCATCGACCAGGACCTGCACTTTGTTCACGCCAGCCTAAGGGACAAAATCCACTGCTTCTTGTTGCTTGTCGTTATTGTTGTTGATCCCTCTATTTCTGCTTGATGGGTTAATCCAAATATTTAACGAGTATGTTACTCTATTCTTCCTCAGGCTTTGTTGACTGCTAATTGCTCTTGGGCGCCCCCTAGCAAGTGCTTAGTTGCCGTATGCATTGGGCTGGCTGTCTAGAACTCTATATAACGAAAGCGTCTGAGTAGACTAGGATACTAGGCTAGTGGTAGTTTCTAAAGTGCTATACACATTTGATTTTATTGTTATTATTATTATTAGACCACAACCTGCACGTGGTTCCATGTCACTGTGGTACCTCGGCTATTCTGTTGAGTCTGCGCAGGCTGCAGTGGAAATGCGCCGCGTCGCTCTCCTCCAAACCGGGGAACTTCACGTCCTCGCCATCCATCGCTCTGACGAGGAGGTCCAAGTCGTACGCTTGTTTGGAAATGACCTTGCCGACTTTGACCTTGAAGACACAATGAATCACAACATTAAGTCGTTTTTCTCAGGTTGTTTGTAGCAAATGAATCATGATTTTCGGCTGTAACATCTTTTCAAAACAGTATATTAGTGTGACAGGTCTTGAGGTGAAGCACACACACGTACGCAGAGTTCGGGACTGAGCAGAGCCGTGACCTTCAGTTGCATCATGGGATCTTTGCTCCAAGCATTGCTGTGCGACATCTGCACGCATTCCAACATGGCATCCGCGTTCTCGTTATATCGCTCCTCTCTGTACGTGACGCACACACTGTAGTTGAGAATCATTAATTGCTAAATAAATCAATTTAAAAAAAATACATATATATATATATATATATATATATATATTCCCCTTCATTTAGTTTCTTCTGTGTTTAAGCCTTGGTGGAGGTTATCTTAGAAGTTGTCGTGTGGTGTTTGAGCTTGAAAGGTGCTCCTGACCCTGTGCTCTCTCCCAGGTCCTCCTCGATGGGGACCGCCAGCATGGGCCTCAGTCCCAGAACGCTCATCTTCTCCATGGACTGGGCGATCTCCTTCTCGTTCTCGCCGGCCACAAACTGAGCGTACACCGTGGACCTCATCAGCGAGGAGAACAGGCGCCTGCCCAGAATGCTGCGGGCCGCTGACATCAGCTGCGAAGAGACGCACGACCAGGTTATGCTGACGTCACAGGCCGGTTTTTAAAGTGATTCTGATACATACATACAAGCATCGAGGAGCTAGGAATGTCGCAGATAAGAGAAATGAAATCCACGCTCTGTGACACTCTAAGCTCAGAGAACTCTTCATATGCTGCTTTTTGTTTAGCATAGGAAAGGTTGTTACAATTCTAAAAATGTTTCGCAAAGGTGCCTCGCTGTAACCTTTAAGCCACCTTTAGTATAGGTTACTCCTGTCCAACCTTTATGAAAGTAAAGGAGATATTTGTTAGCCATTTTCCTTCTTTTTAAAGCAACAGGCCGGTGGTGAAGTTCACCGTCTCTACGCAAATAACACTAACTTACCTTGTTAATATGAGACATCAGAATAGTTATTTTCCTGGCCCATAATGTACACATTAAGAAAATAAAATCTCAACTTCACATTTAAGAAAGAGTTCTCGGGGGCAACAAGAGTTTTGCCTTTGAACTTTCTTTTTTTTTTTTTTTTTTTTTAACCAATAAGTTGAAATTGGATCATTTCCTGCGGCGTAGCTAATGATCTGTTTGTGAATCACTGCTCTATAAGATGTGTTTTGTTAGTCTATAATGTGAAGTAACACATTTTGGATCAGCTGATTCATCTCCTCCACTAGAAACTCACTTAAAAAAAAAGGATGGGATTGTGCGTCTCACCGTGTTACAGTTGTTGACGAGCACGGGGAAGGAGCAGAACCGGAATACGGCCAAGGCACGAAACAAGTCTCTCAGGCTCTTCACGCGGAATGCGCTGGGATCCTCAAAGGCCAAAGAGGCGGCCAGGAGGTCAGGAGGCTTGTCTGAAGCCTGCAAGACCCTGGGCGAGGCAGTCGACATGAGTCTCGGGGAGAGCAGGTCAAGGCGTGAGGACCACAGGCGAGTGCGCATCATCTTTCCTGTGTGGAGTTCTTTGTAGAATTACTAATGTTAGCGGTGGGTGTTCCCTGTTTACAATTTTGTAGCTTTTTGACAACATCAAAACGCATGCAGATTTTAGAAACGTATGCGGCCTGTCCAAACCGATCCCGTCAAAACTGGTTCTGTCAGAAAAAGACATGATTTTTATTGTTATTTAGTAACACAGATCATTGAGACAGCTAACCTTGGGCCACCTTACCTCCGGTTCATGTGACGTTGGACAACTGAGCAAATTTCATGTTTTGCAGGTGAATCAGACCAAAAAAAAAGTAATCTTTTCGCCTACCCACTGGTTAATGAGTGACTTTGTGGAAATTAGAGCAAACACCAAGTTGACCCTTCGCATCGACCAAAAAGCCTCCCCTTGGTAACACGAGCTCAAGATATAGACAAGAGTGATTACAATACAGGAGTTGCAGATTTCAAATTTTTACCCTTGGGAAATCATTTCTTCTGCTCTTCCATAAATCCAAATGATTGTTTATTATAATTATACACAATGCTTGACACAGTTAATGTAGCGGAACAGCGATTTGTACACTGCAAAGCTGGTGTTGAGTGTTTGATTGATTGTTTTCTTGTCCATCCATCCATCCATTTTCAACACCGCTTATCCTGGTTAGGGTCACGGGGGGCCGCTTGGCGGACGACACCCCGAACCGGTCGCCAGTCAGTCGCAGGGCACATGCAGACACAGACAACCGTTCGCACTCACATCCAGACCGTCACCGAGTGGGAACTGCAGCAAAGTCAGGCGAGTGTACCACTAGACCGCCCGTGACCGTTTTCTTGTTCAGAACAAACAATTCACAACCACTGTCCCACAGCGGTCATCAGGTGGACTGTGGGAAATGATACAATTTGCCTTAATTGCCCGCGATTGGCTGGGAACTAGTTCAGCGTGTTCATTTGAGGTATTTTTCTTGTTTTTTTCTTTTGATGATGAGCACTGTTGTTTGTTTTTTTTAACACCAAACATACCTTTTGGAATTATGGCCAAAAGGTTCAACTTCGCTTTCCTCGGACTGCAATAAAATTGGCCTAACACGTGCAGACAAATGTGTCAACAGGGCAGCACAGTGGAAAAGTGGTTAGCACATCACATTCAAGAAGCTTAGAATTCAAACGCATTTAGCAACAGTAAAATACATTGAAATAATAGCTATAACGTTGTTATTATTACATTGTTAGATTTATTTACATCTTAATGGGTTCCTTGATGAAAGGGTTAAGATTATAATAGCTTTTTTTAATTCCTCATTTTCTGGCCACCCTTCAACTACTTTCGATTGACAACCGCATTTAAAAAGTGGACCAACATGAGAATGCACATACGCGCACATTTTCCATTAACAACTGAGGAAAAACATCAAATTCAAGATTAACTGCCAACACAGTGTTTGGGTTGAGTTACATATTGAGAAGGCGTCACTTCAAATGACTGAGAGAAAGCCAATCAATAAGTCCGCAGAGGAAATGATTAACCAGGCAGCCTTGTCATGTCAGAAGTCACTCACTCAATGTTCTGGAGCGTGGCATACTTGGCCTTATTGAACAACCAGACATTAAAAATAGAGCAATACAGTGTGCCTAGCTTTCGTAATTTCGCGACATCGCAGCAATTATATTGCCAAATATTCAACTTACAATATCAATTTGTCGATATTTGACATCACAGTTGCAGCTTAACAAATGTTCCGATGCATTAGGGAGTATCCCATCATAGACATTGCGATGCCAATTCTGTGTTTCCTGTGAAATGGTGGCAAACCAGCCAGGACAGCCCTCACATTGTTAGAGAATTTAAAATAAAGTTAAGTGGATATGTAAAGTTATTTTTCACCTTTTTAAAAAAATAGGGAAAAATAAGGCTCTAGACTCGAATAATCATGATCTGAATAAAATAAAAGTAAGAAGATGTAGATGTATGTAAAATTGTTCAAAATCAATTAACAAAATGTTGAATGAGATAAATTATTTAAAAATAAATAAATACAGGTAATAAATTCATTCTTAATGGAACAATTTTAGTGGAAACACTGCTCGATAATGTAACTGCTCGGGAACGAACCATGTGTGGCCCGCAGCCTTAGGTTCCTGAGTGAGTAATGCTAAACTAAGATAAGATAACTCACAACCGGCTATGCCACTATTTTTCCTGTACTATTTAAAATGCCAGAATAATATTTATTTGTATTTATGCATATAAAATACAGACATTTTGATTCACTTTTTTTTTCATATTCCGCAATGGTTATCTCAACAGAAGCACTATTTACAAATCTTTTTTTTTTTTCCTTTTTCATTTTCTCTGATAACACACGCTTAAAGATCACAATGAACTACATGAATGCTACACATTGCTAATTTCCCCCTAAAAGCGCTATCAAGCCAAAACCATTCAGCATCAAAACCTTCTTTTTGTTTTAGAACACAGCCCTGGAGCTCACATCCAGGAAGGACCCCTGGGCGTGGGCGTGCTGGTGTCTGTACAGGTGCCTGAGGGGGATGGTGAGAGACGGGTGAGGGTCCTGGCGTAGCCGGAGTGGGTAAGAGGAGAAGGCTGGGTAGATGTTTGGAGTGGGAGTTGTGATGGGGAGGGGTGGCTCCAGCTGCGGGAGCAGGGAGTGGTGGTGCAGCATCATATCTGAGCGGTAGGGGCCGGCGGGGGGGAACTGAGGCATGGCGCCCAGCTCCACCGGCGTGTACGAGGGGGCCGCGTTGTTTAGGTTTTGAGGGTGAGGAGTGGAGGGGAAGCAAGAGGAGGGTTGGAAAGGCAGGGAGTAAGATGGGAGGGGGAAGGCGGCGGAGAGGTCGGGGCCTTGAGCTTGCTGGGTCAGATTGGAGAGGTGAAGGGCCTGGCTTGGAAAGGAAAGGTTTTGCAAGGGTGGTGGTGGGAAAGCAAAGGGTGCTGGGGGGGCACCCAGCGGGGACTGGGATTCAGCATTAGAAGGGAGAGTATTCGGATAGATGAAAGCTTCCGAACTTTGCTCAGTGGGGGAATTGTGGCCGCTGGAAACAGCATCATCTTGTTGCATGAGCAGCGACATTTGGTCATGGGTCTGACACGGGGGGAAAGCGGCGTCGGGGTCGGATGGCGGCATGTTGTGATAGGAGGGTGAGGAGGTAGAGGAGGAAGATGGCGATGGAGTGGGGAAGGAGAAGGCGGTCTGCTGCAGAGAGGGTGAGGTGGTGGAGGAGGCGGTGGAGAGGGTGGGGGAGGAGGAGAGGAGGGCGGGGTAGTCCATGGAAGTGTCGGATGGGTTTGAGGGGAAGGTGGAAGGCTGGGGGAGAGGAGCGAAGGAGGGCGAGCTGGCCTGAGCTGCGGGGAAGGTGGAGGTGAACGTCGCCTCACTCAGAGAGTCAGAGCTGTGAGGGACAGCACAGATAACAAAGTACATTTTAGTGGTAAACTTTATCAGGAGCCCTGATATATATTTATGTATATATATATACATATATATATATATATATATATATATATATATATATATATATTCACACACAACCTACATTCTAATATTTGTTGCTTACTCTATGCTTACCTTTCAATGATAGTTGTCGTGACCTCACTTCCAGTTGTGCCCTGCATCCCAGCACTAATGGAGAGGCGGATGTCTGGAATCTGGGAAGCTATGAAGGCCTGGTCAAGGTCCAGAGGCTGTTCTGAGACAAGAGTGCCCTGGAAGGGGGTCTCCTCTGGGGTAAAACCACATGAGGGCTCAGCAGGCAGAGGGGGGAGAGAGGCCAAAGCGAGTGCCTGCAGGTCTGCTCCGGTCATGCTGGGAGCGGTGGCGGGGACAGCGGGCTGAGTGGAGTCGCATGGGTCACAGTTCACTGTGGGGGACATGGAGCCATGTTTGAAATATGGCAAGAAGAGGAATATTATATGTAGTCACAAATTATCATCAGTCTCAAATGTCTCCACTGGAAGTGGTTCCTGCACCCAAAAAGTTCGAGAATCCTTGGTCTAGATTACCCACTGACCTATAGCTGCGGTTTCCGTCATGTCAGCTAGTTTCCGTTTCTGTCTTGCATCTCTTTGTCTGTAGAGGCAAAAAAAACTTTTAAAATCCTAAGTAGAAAATGCGCACTGACTAGAAACAAGAGTACTTTTATCGTGAATTACTTTTTGCTATTCATTCCTTCGTCCCGGAACCCTTTGGCAAAGGGATTGGAGTTGATCTTCAACTCTGTGATCTGCAAATAAAAAAGCCATTGTTCAACTTGAAGAAGTTCTTGTAGAGATGTAATGAAAAAAATATCATCTTGTGTTTGAGGACCCAAATAGGATTCCCTACAAAAAGCTATAGTGACAGCATAGTGTGAAAGGACCTTGTTGTTCTGGTAGGCGGTGACTGTGATAAACTGGGTTTCGGGGAAGACGAAGGAGTGCTGCCCTCCGCCCCAACTCAGCATGTCCCTGGCCTCGATCACGTGCACTCTGGGCTGGTAGCGATGCAGCGAGTGCAGGATGATCTGAAAAGTCCCAGAGGAGAGGAAGAAAGAGGTTCCATTTTTTCACGTTTGAGACAATTTTCCGTACCATTCACTATTCATTTACAATATATAACAACTCTCCACTGAGTTTGAGATAAATACTTCTTAGACGTTGTGCAAGTATGTATCTTCTTACCTACCCACCTATCGACCAATAGCTACCAATTTCTACCAATCTACCTACCTACCTACCTACTATTCTGCCTACCATTCTATCGACCTACCTTCCGACCGTTTTATCAGTCTACCTGTTTTCCGGTAACTACCCATCTCTACCAATCTACCTACCTACCATTCTAGTTACCTAGCTAGCTAGTTAGCTAGCTAGCTACCTACCTACCTAGCGTTCTATCAGTCAACCTGTTTACTGGTATGTACTTATCTCTACCAATCTAGTTCTTCATACCTACCAATCTAGATTCCTATCAATCTACCTTCCTACCCACTGCTCTGTAGTGTCTCGCCTCATCGGGTTGTGCGCTACCTACATGTCCCTGTGCGTCCAGCGTGTTGTTGGTGAGCTTGGCGTAGTGGAAGGAGATGGTGCGACTCTGCCAGTGAGCACCGGTGGCAGGGGAATCCGGGTGGATGAACACGCGGTCCGGTAGCCTGGCTTCGGCTCCGCCCACCGCCTGCCATCCGCCGCCTTGGAAGCGATAGCGGGAGTTGTCCGTCGGGATGATGTCCAGGAGAAGGATGTAGCGTAGGGATGGGTTCAGGCCCGACAGCTTCAACTTCATACCGGGAAACATCCGTCTGCAAGGAGAGGGAAGAGAAGGGAATTGTAGGAGGGAAGAGGTTTGGATTAGACCATATTCAACTTCATTGTCATTACACATCATAAATACAAGGCAACGAACTGTTTGTTGGAATCTAATCAGCAGTACCTAAGTAGTAATTACGTAGCATGTACAGTCTGTACACAACCTTGGTATATAAATAAAGATAGCTATACAGTATTTATCATTACTGTGTACTAAGTCGACCTCCCGTCACTCACCTGCCCTTTTTGGTGATGATCATCTCCGTTCCCACCGAGCTGAACTGCTTCCACAGCGACGAGTTCTCCAGGTCCATCTTCACGTCGTCTTTTTGCGCTTGGGCCGCCTGCTCGCTGTGGAGGCCCGGCTGGGGCGCCGTAAGCCTCGTGGGGGGCGGGGCTTTGGCCGCCCTGTCACACTCCCGATCTTTGGGGATTTCGGAGAAATGTTGGGAATGAGCTGCGATTTTTCGAAACGCTGCTGCTCGCCTACTAACTGGAACACGTAAGAGGGAGCACATAGCTCCTATCCTGGCCTCCCTCCACTGGCTGCCTGTGCACTTCAAAGTTCATTTTAAGCTTCTGCCATTTGTTTCTCGAAATGGTCTCGCCCTGCCTTACCTTTCTGAGCTGCTCCATCCCCACACTCCTGCCCGGTGCCTCAGGTCAGCTGGCCAGCTGCTCCTGGACGTACCGAAGTCTATGCGGAAGCTCGTGGGGATAGAACTTTTTCTATTGCTCGTCCCAAATGTTCAATTGTCTTATGTTTGATCAGCTACAGTTCTTTTTCAAGTTTAAATAGAATTGAGTTGACTTATGTGGGTGTGAAAGTGCAGGTCCTCTCACCTCTGTAGAAGCGATCTCCAATCCTCTGAGGTCCCAGCGCAAAGCTCGGATACACGTCCACGCCAAGCATAATGTGCCTCTGTGCTCTTCAGCTGGGGAAAAGTAGTAGTAGTAGCAGTACCTCTCCCCACTGCTCTTTTCGCTTTACTTAATCTTCCTCTTTGCTTCTGCTCCAGTTTGTCTTTTGCCCTGGCTTCCAACAAATGCCTCCAGACCGACGGTTCTCTGTTATATAGGTGTGGGGCTGCTCACACTTGGAGGCCAAATGGCCACATTTTCACACCAACCTCTTTGACACCCTGCATTCTTTCTCTCTCTCTCTGTCTATCCATCTAGCCATTTGAATTAATTGACATTTGAACCATAGAATCAATCCAGCCTCTCATCCTTTGAGATCAATAAATATTGTTTATATGTTAATTTGCAGTATTCCAAAGTTTCTTAATAGTGATGATCTTGAAAAATAACATTCAAAATGGGGACACATATACAGTATTGTGTGGTCACGTTATGTATGACAATTCCTATTCAGAAAAAGCATATATTTTATTTTAAAAAAATAATAATAAAAGTGAGTGTGTAACAAGTCTGTTTAATAGTCTCACTTTTGTTGTAATCATAGTCGAGAAAAATAATATCGAATAAATTTGCTAAATTATAAATCACAAACAAAATCAAGTCCACAATTATTACTATTTGCTCCATTTTTATTTGCAGTATTTTATTTATTTCTTCAATCTCTCACAGTTTTTTTGCGTGTTTTTTTTCCCCCCTCCATTTTACAAATGTCTGTTCTAATGTATCCTCATCGTCACGATTACAGTCCTGTAATGGGTTCAAAACACAGTCCAAACTGCATTGGGGAACTTCAGTAATGGAGCGCACTCGTAACGTGTCGTGGTCCAGTAGTGAATAGACAGGACCGATGATGAAGGAGAAGAAAACGTAGTTTACAAGCAGGTCCCCTGCAGCTCACTGATGGCCCGATGACACGTTTCTTCCTCTCAGCTGTGCGTCTGTTTAGCCGTCAGCGGGGAGTCTTTGGACGTTCGGACGAGAGGAAGCCAGTTGGGCAGGTGGCTGCAATTTGGCCACACAAACACAAACACTCGCGTCGAGAGGTTGATTGTTGACCTTTGAAGGTTTTAAAGGGGACAGAAAGTTTCGCCTCACATTCTAATCCTACTGTTGCGCAATATCTGGAGATCCATCTAAAACTTTGATTTTACTAAGATTATAATGCTGCGTTTGTGTTTGTAGTAGTGTGCGGTGGTGTATCATTGTATCATACTAAGAGGGATTTTTAGTTATATGTGATATTGAATACAATGTATAGTGCAGTTGTGAAAATAATTTGGGTATACTCTAAACAGTGGATATAAAAAGTCTACACACCCCTGTGTACACCTAATGCTAGGTTTTTTTGATATAGAAAAATATTGACCAAGATAAGTAATTTTAAAACTTTTTCCACTATAAATGTGACCTACTACCTGTACAAATCATTTTTGGGGGAAAAAAAATATATAAAAATCTTTTCCAGAGGAGAAGTACAATTAAACAATTGAGACAATGTGGTTGCACAAGTTTTGCACACCCTCTTATGAGTTGTGTTCAGAATTAACCAGTCACATTCAAACTCATCTTAACAGGAGTCAGTATACACCTGCCACCATTAAAAGTGCTTCTGATTAACCCCAAATAATTTTCAATTGTTTTAGTAGGCTTTTCTTGACTTTTGTTTGCTTTCTTGTAGAGGCCTGAAAGTTTTGCACTGCCGTTGATTTCACAGGATGTTGTTATAGATCACATTGATGGTGGAAAAGGTTTAAAAAGATTTAGCTTGGTCTCATTGGTATTACAAAAACCTGGTATTTAAACATGGGTGTGTACACTTTTTATACTCACTGTACCCAGTTCCCCCACACTGGATCTTCACACTAGATAAAAAAAAAAAAAAAATCACTGATGATTACTGGGACCATTTCCTGTAAAACACAATATCACCATAAATAAATGTTCCATAAAGCGAGGTAAATCCAACAAGCTCTTGTTGCTCTGTGCGCCAGCGACAACTGGAGTCAGGTAACAGCCAGGAGAGTAAATGTTGTTGTAGTTGTTGTTTTCTTTCTCCATTTGTGTATGTTTAAAAAGGGCTGAGTGGAAGTGGAGGTGTGAGTGTTTTCTATTAATGCTTTTACAAACTAACAGGTGGGTCCAATAACAGCTAATAATGAGGGGTGCTGCTTGCCTTGTTGTCTTAATGCTGCTTGCACAGGGAGAGAAGCGGAGGGGGTGGGTTAAAGTGCATTAAGCATTACCATTAATTATCCTGCTCCTTGACACGCACGTGCTAAGTAGTTTGAACTGTATCTTCGTTTGATGAATGAGGTCTAAAGGTCATTACACCAAAAACCGTGAATCAGTGGAATCATACTTCATTACAATAGTCGAAAGTCATTGGTTGTATTCAGAATCACAACTTATCTGTTTTGAAAAGTTCTGGGGGAAAATAAAGGGACCACAATAATACTGGACTATTTTTGATTTTCTTTAAATATATGCTATGAATGACTATTTTTTTTATTTGCTAGTAGTTTGTAGAATAAAACAAAAATAATGTTTTAATAAAACATATACCAAAAAATAGTTGATTTTGCTTTCCCCAAAGCTTTACAGGTGGGTGTGGTTGTGGGGGCCGGACAGTAGGTGGCGGTAATACAACAATAATCGCGATGCTAGTTACTCGAAGAAGATGGATGAGACGAAGAAGAAGAAGTCCTTTCATTCTGACGCGATCAACAACAACAACAAAATTAATAATAATTCAACTTAACATGGAGGAAGAGGAACAAGCACGAGCGTAAGAGATTGTTTATTTTTACTCTTTGAAACACTTGGACTCGTCAACCTGACGAACAAGTGTTCCGTAATGTGTCTCTTTTATTAGTAACTTTTTTTAATTTTAATTTTAAAAAAATGTTTATGCCCATGGTCACTCCTTACTTTAACATATTATTCAGTAAATGGCAAACGTATTCACACAGATACCTGAACAACCTACTTAAGTAGCGTGACTAAGTATTTGTACTTCGTTACTTCAGCGGTCGCGACAACATTTACTCAAGTTAAAAGTTAAGCTTTTAAAGTACTATGCTATTATACTAGCTATTATTTTCTGTGCAGGTTTTCCTTCTTGGCGTTACCATGGGACGACATATTAGTTCCACATATTTTATCCTATTTACCTTTGACACAGCTCGTCACCTTGCAAAGAGTGAGCAAGCAGTTCCGCACGCTCATCCGGCTCTTCTTCGCCAGATGCAGGAGTTTTCAGCTAGTAAGTATTTGTTAAGGATCTAAAGTGTTTTCATTTGAGCTGGGACACGTTTGACCGATATGGATTTTTATTATTTTTTGTTGTTGTTGTTTTTTTGTTTGTTTTTATTTTTAAGGCAAATTCCGATATTTGGCAGAAAAAAAAAATCCAATACTGATTAATCGTCCAATTAATTAAAAAAATATATAATGGCTAAAAAAAACTTTTTTTTTTGGTCGCTTATTGCTCACAACAAGATATGAATTACAGGCAGAACATTTGACTGTACTGTCGTACTTATTTAATTTTACATTTTACAATTTTTAGGTACAAAAACATGCGCACACACAAACAATAATTATCAACGGATGAATTTATCTTTAGATTTTGGCCATTGTATGCACTATATAGGCAACATAATGAATAAGGTTCCTGGCAAAACATTATGCATGATGAATCACATTTCTTCGACTCCATTAATTTCTTTGCCATGAAGTGATGACTTCAAAATAAGAACCAGAGACACCTTTCTCAGATGTCAAAACATATCTTTGACAGAGTTGCATTTTAAATAAGTGACGTACAGACAAGGAGTTAAACTGAAACGGGAGCCAATCTTTTTGTGTGTGCGTTTGTTTTTATGATTGTTTACGGGTTTGTGCTTTGTGGCTGTTTTTGTTGTTTGTTTATTGTTGTTCGCTTGAATGTGTGTGTGTGTGTGTGTGTGTGGGGGGGGTAATCAGGGCTTATATGAATTCCATGTGTGTGTGTGGGCCTGTTGATTGGCGGTTGTGACCAGTATGAGATGAAAGAGCAAAGGAATATTTAAGCTTCAACGTTGGCTCATGTTAGGGAGTCTGCGTGTGGTGTGACTGACTGGGTGTGAGTTGTAGCCGATAGCAACGTCTTTCTTTTAAATTGAATTAAAATTAATTAAGCAATTAACTGAAACTGTGAAATTGGGGCACTGTATTGTTCGATGAGTACCTCTGACTTGTGTTGATTTTGTACAGGTTGGACCTTGTCTTCCAAAGGAGGCTGTTCGCTCACTGTTGAAGGACAACAAGGTTCTTTGCACGCTGTCACTTGAATTGAGTTAAACATTTCTATGAAATTTAAATTATTTAACCAATTAACCGAAATTGTGAAATGGAGGCACTATTTTAAATGAATACCTCTCTGACTCTGTTCATTTTGTACAGGTTGGACCTTGTATTCCAAAGGAGGCCGTTCGCTCGCTGCTGAAGCACAGCAAAGTTCTTCGCAGGCTGTCACTTGAGAACTGCTCCTCCTGGCTGACGGACAAGGAGCTGCTGCCCGTCATCAGCCAGAACCGGCGTCTGCTGACGGTGGACTTGAGCGGATGCGTCGGCCTGACCCGCCGCTCGCTGGTCGCCGTGTCTTCGAACTGCGTACACCTGCGGCGGCTCGCCGTGGCCCGGTGCGACTTCGTGGACGGCCCGTTACTGCGCAGCCTGGCCGACCGCTGCGGGGCTCTGCGCTCGCTCGACCTCAGCGGCTGCTGCCGGCTGAAGGACGACGCCATCTGCTACCTGGCCAGGAAGTGTGCGCGGTTAACCTTACTCTCTTTGGCTTTGAATGAAAAGATCACAGATGAGTCTGTGGAGGAGGTGGCCAAGAACTGCAGGGGCCTCGAGCATCTGGACATCAGGTGCTGCCTGCGGGTCAGGGACCGGGCCATCAGGTATCACATCTTTTGGTTTGTTTTTTATGTTCAAAACACACGTCATTATTTTAGAATGGTCTGTGTATTTTGGATTTTTGTGTTGTAGTTGAGAAATCATCTAATAGCGTGCTGCCTTTCATAGGACCGTTGCCGAGTACTGCCCCATGCTGCAGTCCTTGAAGGTGAGACACTGCCCCGATGTGACCGAGTCCAGCCTGGAGCTTCTGCGCAAGCGCAACGTGTTCGTTGACGTTCATTCGCCACCGGGGAGGGATGGACTGCTCGCCGTGCATTATGGTCCTTATGTCAATCTCCAGGTATAAGCCATGTCCACACAGTCGAAGAAATTATGTACTTGTTTGTGTTGTTGGCCTTTTATCCACACACGAGCACATTTCAGCGCATGAAAAATGACCTTTTGGCCAGTTTAAAATATCTTAGTAAAATATCCTTACATGAACCATTTCTATTTCTTTCTGTTTCACCGATTATATTTCGTTTGTTTTGTTGACGACGTAAAAGTACATTGTAACTCCACACGTATTGATTGGCAAAAATGGCCTTTGATGTAAACTCGACAACCAGTGTGTTTTGATATGTACGAAGAATCTTTAGCCTGAAGTTTTTATGTATCTTATATAATACAGTATTATATTGTAGATAAAAGCATAATAAAGGGGAATCATGGTGAACTAGTGATTAGCACATCTGCCCCACAGTACAGAGGCCATTGGTTCGAATCTCTGCGGTCCGTATTTCTCCCACGTTCCAAAAACCTGCTTAAATTAATTGAAAACTCTTAATTCACGATATGTGCCCTGCCATTGACTGGCGACCAATCCAGGGTGTACACTGCCTCTTGTCCAACTTCAGCTGTGACAGGCTACAGCTAACCCGAATGAGGCCCAGAACTATAGAAAACTGATTGAAAGATGACATCATGATGGTAGAAATATATTTATCCATCCAATACTTAGCCAGGTGTGGACTTGGTTAGTTTACAGTCGCAATTAATAAGTGTCACTTAACCTTGCGTTTTATTGGACACAAAATAAGATATTAATCGTAATATAATTGAGCTTTAAAGAGTTAGTTAAAGTAAGTTATTGTGTATATGACACCGCATTATTTAGTTTGCACTTGCACTTTGTGCCAACATACTGTATAAAAGGTGGATTAACAGAATGTGTCGCTGCTACACCAAAACAATGTTAGGAGGCAATGGTTAGTGTAATGAGATCAACCCATTCAATGTTTTTTTTTTGTTGCCAGTAACCTACTGATTCCAAAATTGTTCATTATGGTTTTGATACACATAAATTTTTAATAAACAATACAGTGCAAATAATTGTCTTGAGAGTCTGGCCTTTTTTTTTTTTTTTTTTTTAAATTATCATTAGCAACTAATGTGTTTTATATTCAGTATACAGATGTAGCTTGAGGTGGCATAATGTACATGACCATAAACAAAGAGTCATGAAAACTAAGTGCAGTTTCAGTAAATTAATTTCGAATTTCTAGTCCCAAGTTTTTTTTTTTCTTCTTCTCCTCTCTTATCTGAATAAAGTCGAACATAGTATGTTTTCAGATGTTCTGACAAACTCTTAAGTCCCTAATGTGTGGCAAATTGAGTTCATTTTCATATTGTCACACTTCCTCTCAATTCCATTGGTGAATGAGACTTTCTGTACGTTTACTCGATACTGTATATGAAACCAACAAAGACTTTAAAGTGGATTTGTTTGTGTTCCCTTCAAAATTCACACCAATTTCACCATTTACAACTACAGCAATTTGCCTTCTAACTAAACTGCGCTATTCAATGTAAGCTTCTGTGCATAGTAGTACTGAGGTCCATTCCAAAAATCGTGCGGGACACTGCTCAAACATGTTAAACACTGAAACGTCCCTATTTTGACATGCTATATTCAACCTTTAAAATGTCAAAAAAAAATAAAATAAAATAAGATCAAGCATGGCGGCATGGTGGACGACTGGTTAGAGCGTCAGCCTCACAGTTCTGAGGACCCGGCCGGGTTCAATCCCCGGCCCCGCCTGTGTGGAGTTTGCATGTTCTCCCCGTGCCTGCGTGGGTTTTCTCCGGGCACTCCGGTTTCCTCCCACATCCAAAAAACATGCATGAATTGGAGACTCTAAATTGCCCGTAGGTGTGAATGTGAGTGTGAATGGTTGTTTGTTTGTATGTGCCCTGCGATAGGCTGGCAACCAGTTCAGGGTGTACCCCGCCTCCTGCCCGTTGACAGCTGGGATAGGCTCCAACACCTCCGCGACCCTAGTGAGGAGAAGCGGCTCAGTAAATGGATGGATGGATGGAAGATCAAGCATCGACTGCCTTTGTTTTTGTACATCCTACTAAATACCTCTTTGAGAATGGGCTGTTGAGCTGTTGTCCTCTTGCCACCAGAGGTCAGCATTGAGCTATAATCACAGTTCACATCTTGTGAGGCGTTCATCATTCACTCAATCCTCCTCATGACAAATGTTGGCGTTCAAACGTAGTTCCTCCTCACTTTTACAATCTAGTATATGGCTGTCACAAAATTCAAAGGCAATATGACATCTTGTCATTTTGTACTCTACCTCCGAGAAGCATTGAGCCACAAATGCACAAAAGACAACACAGCGGCTTTCCACCTGAGCATTAATGACATGAACAAAGTTCGCATTAAAGCGTTGATAGGGTGAGAGCGAGTCGTCCGTGTGTAAATCCACGTGACGGAGTCGCTGATAAGGCTAAATGAAACACATCTCCACGGGCAAAGGGGGTCCAGGAGACGCCAGTCTGAATTAGTTCCCGGCCCAATTTGCAGCGACTTCATTAACCAAGCAGCTTTAGCGCATGGCTGGGAGGTTGTGCCCCCCAGATCACGCTTTCCAAAGAAAGGGAGCTTCCTAAAGAGGAATGGTCATGCTACTTGTGGATCAGATGAGATTCCAGGGGGAAGTGCGCTATCCCGCTCTACTCATGGAACTAGCTTGGCCTGTCTTCAACAGCCCGCTAATATCCACAGGGGATCAACTGCCATCCGCAGGTTTGAGCTCCTGAAAGCCGTTCACCAACATTGCACGGCAGATAAGATTGAGTGGATCATCTGGACTTCGGATATGGAAGCCTCAAGTCTCAGATTGATGTGGCTGTTTGCAGTACCAGTACATCGTCTTTGTGGATTCTCTGCCATCTGCAGGTCGTGGTCAACATCAATAAAAGGCAGTTGGACTTCTTCTCGGAGCTGTTTCACCTTTAACCTAAATGGCGAAGATGATCTATTTGGAGTGCCATCTGTCAGTATGTGAACAATGTTATTCGTTCAATGAGCTTTGGTATTCCATGGTGATGCTATTCGGAGTTTAACAGCGAACCCTTCCAACTTACAGACTTGACTGAGTGTGGAACACAAGGACACGCTACCCCATCTGGCCAGATGAGGGTGTGCTTTCTTCACACTGTCGTTAAGGATGTTCTGTGAGAATATTTTAAGGTTTCGCTCACTACTCACTGGACCGTGTGACTTGATTGACAGCGTAATGTGATATGTGCAGCATACCTTTTAGGAGTGCAAGCTTTTATCACTGGAAGAATGCTCTAAGGTAGGCTTTGGACCCTTGACTTGTATAGTCTGGGAACGCCCTGTGTATATATCTGGAAACCATACCGTACAATATCTGAAAGGAACAACACTGACTCTTTAACTGTTGAGTCTGACAGTGAGGATTCCTTTTTCCATGCAGGTGGATCAGGAATGTACCTTTTGAGAGTCATCATGACCCAGACTTGAAAGACCTCCATGAAACGAAGCACACAGTGGACTGGTTTCCCGCTGAAAGGTGGTGCACCTAAAAGGACCTTGGGCTCCCTGCCAATGTGCCCAGGGTTTGTCAATTAAGAAAACACAGACCAATCTGTGGTTGCTGAAAAAGATCCTCTGGGCCGGCTCTCGAGGCCGAGAGACGGCCTTTTGTTCCTAGGCATGTTTCACATAGTTTCAAAAGCCCGATAAGCGCAGGCTTCGTGAAACCCCGCTTTATGCTTGCCCACTGTAAGGTCTCGGAGGGGACGGGGAGTATGGGGGAAGCACTGTCATCTAAAAAGTAATACCCCTCCTCGCTGCACGTTAGGTGGTCCTGGGGCCGGACCAGGGGAACTTGGCTGAATGATCCCCAATCATCCATATGCCTAGGTCCCTATCATACCCACAGTCTAAACTGTCTGCTACAAGGAACTTCTGCTATTCTTTGAAATCCGATAATAATAATAATTTAAAAAAAAAAAAAAAAGATACTCACGGATTTAAAGAGTGAATAGCAGGACCACCCACTGGTAAGTAGCAGGGAAATCTAAGTTGAGGCAATTGGAAGATTTGTGGGCAGGGGTGGTCCCAAGTGAGTGCCCTGTCAGCGACTTTTGTTTTATATAATAAATTCTGAGCGGAACACATCAGTCATTGTTCACAAGCTAACTAATTCTAATTGAATCCTTATAGAACCTCCATTGCAAACCAACTTTCGAAATCAAAATTCCCGAAGGTGAAGGAGGATCAACAATTGGAGAATTGAATACTTTTGTGTTCTCAAGCTCAAGCTGTTGAATTGCCTTTCCTCAGTCAAGAAATCAACTAACTAGGGTGATTCCAGCCAGTTCCTCCCTTCGCGGTACCAGAGGTAAGCTACCACTGCTGCAACAGAAGAGCTACAGATCATTTACCGAGTTCCAGTCACAACTTTTCATAATAGGAAACTCAAAAAGAAATTCCTAGCAAATGGCGCTATATTGCACTGCTTAGTGGAAGCTTCGTGGTGCTTTTTATGTCCAGCCTGTGTGCACACTTCCATTAGACGGCTTTAAGAGTACTCTTGAAAATGAGTTTCTTGTGGCAGCCTCCTCGGATGCGCCGCCGTCTCCACAGCAGGCCACCAGGGCTTTGTCAAGACGGCGTGCGCTACTTTAAGCCCGCCGCCTCTCAAGCCCCCCCCCATCCCCCATTATGCCGTACTCAGTCGGGCAGAAAGTAAAAGAGCCTCTTCTACAGTCATGAGGCCACACCGACATGCTACACAGTTCAGTGTTAGATATTTGTGAGTCATATAAACAGAAGCGAGAGAACTGAGGTGTCACAGGAGAACAAAATATAATTGGGGATTATATAAGTGTGGGAATCCTCCACTAAATATTGGATTTTTCTTCAATTGTGTGCTTTGGAAAGAAGTGACAAATATACTGACATTCAAATCACTATGGGTCACTTTTAAAGATTAAAGTCAACTTGCTTGCTTAGATTTTTGCATTGTTTTTGACTTTTACACATTCAGGCACATTTCTGTAACCCCCCCCCCCCATTTATAAACTGTTTAGCTTTCCTCAGATCTTCTTGTGGGCATTTGTGTGGCTACCCATTGGCACAGATGCTGGGGTGTGCACAGCGTGCAAATTCAGGCCTTGGTCAGGTTATTCAGGCATGACCTGGCCCATGTTTGGCCGTGTCTTTTGGTTGCATTCAGCAGTCTTTCCCTGACTCATCTTTGGCCAGCCAGTTTCCCCAAACATACTGTATGGTCATCTGGACCAACCTACATTTATTTTCTCCTTGTAAATGGGCTTTCTTTATAACCCAACCTCCCTTTCTCAACACTAAAAATCAGCTTAGGTGTGCTATTTGTAGATTTGTATTGTCATGTATATGCCAAAACTACAGGGGGCAGCATTTTTAACACAACACTTTCCATCTCTGTCGAATAAAACAAGCGGTCTGCATTTGAGACTGCTCAGAAGTCAGATATGCTACTCGGAGTTTACGAGTTCCACTTTCAAAGCGTTTCAGTTGAGCAAACATCATTCATAAATGGCAATTAAGCTATAGTATTTGCTTTGTTTATGAATGTCTAACTTGACCTACAGTAGTCCGACAACAAATCATTCATTGGCATCCTTGATAAATTTTTTTGAATACGTTTTATCCAATAAGACTCAATACAGAATCGTTAATGCAAAGTTCTCATATCAAATCACAAAGAAAGAACAAAAATATATATTTTTAGTGCCATTGTTCTGTGAATTCTGAATCTGTAGTGTCTGGGTACTTAGTTTTGTCAATCCAGCGCACTTTTCTGCACACATTTCTGAATCAGGGCGCGGATTTCAGACTTTCCGACAAAGGTCTTGGCAGTGAGGTCGACTGTTAACGTTAGTCGCTCGCGCTAGCTGTTAGCTGGCTGCCCGCGAGTTGCGAGGCACGATTGGAATGCAACTTTTATGCATTTTTATTCAGTGGAAACTCAGACGTTGAGTGGCATTCCAATGTCAAACTTTACTCAGGCAAAGTTACAAAAAGATATATATATTAAACTTACACCAGTTTTCTAGACCACAACTAGCAGTGGAGTTGACTGCTAATGGTAGCTGATATCCATTGACTAGTCACAAAAACAGGAGCAGTGTCAGTGAGGTTAAACAATAAGCTACCTTTGGACCAAAATGGCTCCTTTTTAACGATAATCATGCTGTGTTTTGATAAGTTTTGGAAACAAAAGCACAACCCTCCCCATCGTATATTTATTTATGGGGTGCTTAGACAAGCTCCTCCACCACTACCAATAACACCAGCGGTGCACTTAAGGGAGCGCAGTTCAACATTTACACAGCATCGCTGAAATCAGATTATGTATGGGCTCAATTGACTTAATGCATATAAAGAGACTAGATCCTATTAATGAACAAGTCGCCCTCAGGCGCCGGCCCGACCCGAGACCAAGCTAATCTGGCATGCAAATTAAATCTGGCCTCTGTGCGTGTGTGTCCGCCAGTTTAATGCTATCCGTTACAGTATTTCCACTTATTTATAGATACGATTATAAAAGAATAGCCTCTGAAACAATCAGAGGGAGGGGGTTTCGCTCTGCTGTGGTGCCTCGGAAGTGTTTTCTTCCATTGAAATGTCGCCCCACGGACAGTAGGGGAAGCGGTCATTGATTGGTACAGCCTTGCCCAAACTTCTTTAAAGACACGCAGCCCCTTCAACATCCGGAGAGAGTTGACACACACACCCTACCCCGCGCTCACAAAAATAAAAACGAACATTGTAAGTGAAGTGACACATCTCGACTGAGAGTCGAGCCAAATTTAGCCTAGGTTGTTCGTGGAAGTTACGGAGAGTTCCAAAATGATCGCTTGGTCATTAATTGTTTTTTTGGGGGGGCTGGGGGGAATAGGGTTAATGAGTTTGAAATGATATTAAACTGTTTTGGGATCATCGTTTGTGTTATAGTTACAATTTAAACAATAATAGAAGACCATATGTTTACTTGGTGTAACCAACATGAAAACCAGAGGTATGCCGCAATGGTTTGGTTGGGGGCTTGTCCTTGGGAAAAGGGTGCACTTACTCTGTTGGGGTGGAGAAGGAGGCACGTGACGTAAAAAGTTCTGTAAATGTTCCAGTCATCTGTGTGAGCCCACTAAAAGTCAGATCCAGTCCAGATTAAATGTATTTTTTTCCCCCCTCAAGATTGAGTCAATTGAATACTTTCTCTCGATCTGACACAGGGGTTCCCTGACAAATATAAATAAATAAAACCTTCCAGGCGCAGGTATGCTTGAGTATGTGCACCTCATTTCAAGCACAATTAACTTGAAATGGAGTGCTGCAGGATCAATAGTCCCCATTTGATCCAGGAGGGGGTTGCTGAGCTGGATGTCACTCTATGGAAATGGCGCACATATGGTAACGCCGCCAGTTTAACAGCAACTCTGAGAATTTACTGCTACCCGTCTTGTTCCAGGGCGACGGGAATAACAAACAGCGGGGACGCACTTGGGAGCTATCTTCTCTTATCCCGGCATCAATTAATCTTAAAGAGAGACTCCATTTAAAGCTAATGAGCAGGGATTCAAACTAAGGCACGTTGATACTCGGAGAATGTTGAAGAGGACTTACTGTATGTTGCGGAATTCGATGCTTTTGACTGCAAGTAGCTCTCTTTGCGACCCAACATAAAAAGATAAATGGACACCCGCTGACCCACGCGCAGTCCCTGTTCCTTCATCATATAAACAACAAAAAACAGAGCGAATCAAAGCCAATTCCCCGACGGGTGCTTATATGAAATGCAACGTTCAGGCGCCATACCCTCCCAACCTTCCCCCGGTTCAGAACGTGGCATTTATTTGCAGGCCTCTGTTTCAATTTAAAGGGAATGGCAGCCGAAGGAGGCACAAGGGACAGTGTCTCATCACTGCCACTTACCACTCTTATAGGCCTGCTGCCGGAGGAGGGAAAACTCAGCAGGCAGGCAGCCCCCCCACCCACTTCAACAGTGAAGCCCTCCACCAGTCAATGTCATGCATGGCTCGCTGATAGCCTCGTATTCCCAATCCCTTTTGGAGTGTCTGCACACGCATTTTGACAGGTTCACGGTGTCTTGAAGAACACTGCACCTATTTTAAGATCGTTAAAGTTAGTTCTCCAATGGCAAAATACAACGCAACCGTCCTTTTTCTTGTATGAATGTCTTTTCTGAGCCACTTATCCTCACAAGGGTGGCGGGACTGCTGGGGCCTATCCCAGCTATCGTCGGGCAGGAGGCGGGGTACACCCTGAACCGGTTGATAGCGGTGGTCATTGGCTTTCCTTTTAGAATCAGACTAAATTATTCAAT
This sequence comes from Phycodurus eques, assembly GCF_024500275.1. Classification (NCBI taxonomy): domain Eukaryota; kingdom Metazoa; phylum Chordata; class Actinopteri; order Syngnathiformes; family Syngnathidae; genus Phycodurus; species Phycodurus eques. The sequence continues at coordinate 5,843,145 of NC_084543.1, read as the reverse complement.
CAATGAATATCACGAAGACTTAATATGGAGCCGTTGAGAAAACAATTTGACCCCGAAACAGCGTAACTTCCCAGCTCAAGGGACGTTCCCGAGAATGCTCTTGAAAAGACGACATACGGACATTCCTCGCCTAAAGGGTTAATCGTTGACGGAAGGAAAAACAAACAGGTCCGGAAATAGCGACGGCGATTTTTTGGGGGCGATTAGCTCATTTGAAATTCAGCATTGTGCCCATACAGGGCTGACGGTGGGGGGTAAATTAGTGCTCGGAGATGAATTACTGAGCCAAAGGGAAGTCACATGTGGAACTGGCATGTTATGAGTGGAAAATACAAAAAAAAAAAATATTGGGACACATTGTCATATAGGAAGTGAGGATGGAAGAAAATATGACATTTGTTTTGCAAGTTCTACTTCTCAGAGGTTTAGCTTCATGGAAAGATGCTATACAGTAAATCCTTCTCCGTCGCGGGGGTTATGTTCCAGACGCCCCACCGCAATAACTGAAAATCCGCAAAATAGAAATACCCTATTTAATATTTACCGTACTTGAAAATTGATTTAAGGCTGTTAAACACCGTTTTAAAACAAACACATTTAAACACTATGTTGAGAGAGTGCAAGAGCAATGGATTACAAAAATCTTGTCCAAACAATATGTAAAAAAAAAAGATAACCACTGTAATAACACACACACACACACACAAACACACTGATATCCTTTAAGATAAATCTTTCAGGTCTTCACATCCATTTTGTTCCCGAACTGTACCCAATGTGACCTTAAACCCAAAGTCCGCACCCAACTTTGATTTTTGCCGTACCGTTTCGTGCTTTTCGCCTTGAACCCCCCCCCCCCCCCCACCCCAAAAACCCCAATCTAAGTATCATAAAACCCATTTTCCAGGTAGACCAGTAAAGTGTCGACACCTCCGCACCGCTCCTCCGCCACCCTGCTCCCCGTTTTCCTTCCGAGCGCCATCCATTTTGATTTCAATTAAAGATCCTGAGTGTGACTGTTGAAGAGAAATTGCCTGCCTTTTTAATTAGCTAGTCTAAGTTGGCGGAAGCAATTGTTTTTTTGTTTTTTTTATCCCCCCCTCAGCACTTTCCATTTGATGAGCCTGCAACTGCCATTTTATAACCATGAGTGAACGTACGTTTTTGTCACACACGCACCCCCCCCCCCCCCCCCAAAGAATGACTCACGTGTTTGTCATTAGTCACTATGAGAATATTATGTGCGTTTGTGTGATTTTTCTGCACGTGGGCCTCTTCCCACATTGGCGATGAAGTGGTCAGTGCAGGTTTAGGACCACATGGTGCGGCGCAGGCCGCTGCCCGCCAGTCAATAATCTATTATGGAGTGCCCCCCGCCACCACCGGTCCCCCATCCCCAGTGTGACTAATGCACTGCACAGAGAATGCCTCCCCGAGGTTAATGCTGCACCGCTGACCCCGCTCCCCTTCTGACAAACTCTGTCAACGCTTGATCGGGAAAAGATGCTCCTCAGCCCAAAAGGAGGGGGTTAATACATCACAGCATAACGTAGCAGTCCCCATATATATATATATCCAGCAAATATGCGCCTGAGTGGCTGTCAGCAGTAATTGACCACTCCCCCCCCCCACAAAAAATATTTTTTTAGAATTGTCTGCATTGCCTATATTGTGGTTCAAACCGTAAATATACCCCAAACTTTGATCTCAAAATTTCAAACTCAATTTACGACATTACCCTTGCCCTTCTGGACAAAGTCAAGGCGCTTGTGTCTCAAGGCACCACTGTAATTTCAATTGAGTAATTCGAATTACAAGCTTGGATTTGGGACGAATTTAACTCATAAGTCAAGGTGCCACTGTACGTCAGAAACTTGGTGTTCCTCCCCAAGTATGAAAGGGGCTTTTAATAAAGGGGCCACCCACCTCATTTGCATGGGGTGATATTTGCGCTCTCGTTATGAGTCTCGTAAATGAATCGGCGCAAATGGCACTGCCACGTGGAATGGGATACGAATCCGCGCCATTAAAGCCCCATCTCTTTGTGTCACCGTGGCGTTCTAACAATAAATCACTTGCCGCCGCCTCCTCCGCCGAGAGACGCTCGTCATTTCAAATTCGAGCAGCGGGTCCTGGTTTGAGGGTGGGCGGGGCCTCGCCGAGCAGACGGAAATTAACCGCACCTGAATGACAAGGCAAAAAAAAAAAAAAAGAAAACTGCCGCCCCCAGAGGGACTGTGATCTACACACAAACTCCCTTTTAATAGACTTACACCTCATTTGGCCTCTAAAGCTTGTTGAAGGGTCCCAAAGGACCGGGGGCGGTGGGGGGGATGGAAGGCGGGCCCCTCAGAGGTCAGAGCCGCCGCCGCTCGCTGTTAAAGCAGCTGCAGTGAAAGTGGAAGCTTGATTAGACGACCATTCACGCCCAGAAGGGGACCGCCGTGCAGGGACAATGGCGCAGTTTCCCTTGCAAAACAACTGCCACCATTTTGGCTGGCCTGCGGAGAGCAATGTGGGTTTCGCTGGAGGCCCCTAATCCTTCCAAAAGACAGAATCTGGCTAAACGGGAAACAGGTTTTGGCCATTAGAATTTGGATTTAAGGACAGTTTGAGACTTAATCCCTCAACCTTCACGAGCCGTAAGATTTGCTACTAACTAACGAGATCCATGCAAAATCTAACAAAACCATTGTAAGATAAAGAAGCCAGTCGCTAAATTAGAGAGTGCACACTGAACTAGATATATAAGCTTCTGGATGGGTTAAGGGGGGGGGACGGGGCTATTCCTTGGGATATTTACGTTGCTTTCAAATGCACAATTTTGATTGAATCCAGATTAAACCTGGTTTTACCATGTGAACTGAGCAAATTCTGTTCAAACTGCATCAGATTTGCCACAGATGTAAATTCTGAATATGTAAACATTGATTTTCCTTGTGGGAAATTTTCCAAATGGGAAATGTGGATCAAATTCAAATGAGACTTTAGTTGATCCTAGCAAAGTTCATCCATATTGGACATGATTTGACAAAGATATTCTGAACATATTAAAAGGAATTTTCCATTTTAAATTCAAATATGCAATCTGGATCAGATTTGGATTCAAACAGATTGAACACAACATGTAATCCGAGCAATTTCTTTCCAAAAAGGACACATTTTGATGGTCCTTATTGAGTGCATTCTGAATACATCAACAGGGTTTTTTCATGTTAAATATACGGTGCTTCCAAAGGGTGCAATCTGCATCGGATTTGGATTCAACATTGTTTGACATGACAACATGTGGCCTTAGCGGAGTTTGTTCAAATTGAACAAGAGCTGACACAAATGTGAGTTCTGAACATACAGTATAAACATGGATTTTCCACTTTAAATTTACAACCCTCCGATGAATATGAATTAAAAGTGAGTTTACCCATATTTTTCAATTGTTGGCAAATGTGGCTCAAGAAATGAGTGAAATGATTAACTCATTAACTTTTTGAAACATTTTATTTCAATGACATCTCACAGCATTGATGGTTAATTATTTGTGAGGAGAGACCTCTTTGCATAGCTCCCCGGGTTAATTCAAAAAAAGTGTCCTCCCCCCCCTCCATGGGGGGGGGGGGCGCGCGGTGTAAAGTTTGCATTTTAAGTGAGGCGCTGCGCCGCATCTTCACTTCCTGAGCTGAAGTGCGGCCGAGGTTAAGTGGTCCCTGGGCTCACGGCACCCATCTCAGCCCAAACATGACAGCTGGGGACTTGACTGTTGCTATGGATATCACCCCCACCCCCCTCCAACACCCTCCTCGTCTTCTTCCTATTGGGGGTCTTGCTCATCCACCCCCACTGCTTGCAAATGCCCCCCTGACTGCTCATTTGAGACCATACAAGTCCTCCCATGCTTGCTTCTTTTCCGTGTTAACGCGTCAACTTTGGTGTTGTTCTTCCCCGTTTCAAAGTGCACGGAAAATGGCTCCGGGTGTACTCAGATGCTTAGCTCGGATTTGGAGTTGGAACATTTCCTAGAATGGGCTCCGGCGCGATGGAAGTGGTGTGCCTTATTACGATTAAAAAAAACAAACTAATAACTATTTGGGTATTCTTTTTGGAAACAGTTGGATTCTGAGCTGAGTTCCACCAAAGCCCAGCTCGGAGCCATTTGCATGTTCCTAATTTTTGTCGGTTACCTTTTCAGTTCAATCTCACATTGTACGTTCGGGTCGTTGCTGTCGGTGTCGATAAGCGCTCATTTCAAACTGTCAAAACCAAACCGTTGTGTGATGTTTAAACCAATTCGAACAACAACAAAAAAATTTTTTTATTTGATTCTCTTTGTGTGCCTAGATTTGTTCTGAAAACTCGCACAAATCTGATTGGCGCACTTGACCAAATGTCCAGCTTTAAACAGTTGGTGTTGGTTTGGTTGGTTTGGAGACCAGAAAAAAAAAATGTCCTGACTCATATAATGTCTATGACTCATATATTTTGTTTGGATTTTGGTGTATTTTGGCATAGATACAAACCTTAATGAGTTGATGATTACAGAGAATAACTTTCAATTTAAGATAATTTAATAACATTAATAAGAACGTGAGTCTTTTCCTGTCTAGTTGACTCATTCCTGTGTGTTCGCAAATGTTCAAATGGGTTTTCCAAACACAGCTATAACGAGGCCCAGTGGATTGGACTACATTGCAGAACTCATTTAACTCATTCACTGTTGGTGGTTTTGCGGTGTAAATATGATCTTTAAGGTATTCATTCCCATTTAAAAAAACAAAACAAAAAAAAACAAAAAACTTTCCTTTCTTCAAAAATTAATCACACATTTGCAATTCTTTAGGGCTACCGAAAATGGCCAGCTCATACACTACATTTATGCGGAGCATACAATTTTCCAACACAAAAATCATAACATGGTCTGGGTTAAGGCTCTCGCTGTTGCATGATGGTATTTCCAGCTAGAGGGGGAAAAAAAAAGAAATCCTCTCGCATGGTGTGCTTGCCGTTGGGACGGCCGACTCGGCCAAACAGTGAAACGAGCAGGGAGTTGTGCGTGGAGGCAATTTGTGGTGTTTGCGAATAATTACGGGCCTTTTTGTGGGCGGTGGAATAATTCCCTGCACTCTTTCCACTTTGATACTGCGGGGCGAAAACTTGTTGAAAATCTTGCCTTGCTATTTGATCCTTTCCTTGTTCTCCCTCAAAAAGCTGCACATTGATAAAGAGCAGTCAATTAAAATTCCAAATTCAAATCCATTAATGTGATGGGCTGATTTTGTTTGTCTGCACAACCTCTACTGCACCACTGTGTCGGTCATGATGTGTGTTTGCTCGCTCCACTTTACTGCTCGTCAAATTTCATCAATTCATCTACATGACAATTTAACAGGATCTTATATAGACCATGTCCTTTCCTTAGCAATCGTTTACATCAATGGCCTCCATCTTTTTTGCTGCAACTTCCCCCCCCCCCTCCCCGCCCCCACATAAAAAAACAAAGTTCACGTTTATTGAAACTTTAAATTGACGGCTTTGCGTTCGAGTTCTCCGTGCACCTCCTCGTGACCCATGATTCCCGGCTTACTCTCAAATTTGGGGCGGCGTAATGAAAGGATCATCGCAAGACAGCAAGTATGTGATGAATGTTTAAATTGGTTTAGCTGCAAGGCCGCCGTTATCAGACTACATCTCTCTGGCGGATGAGTCGGGGGGTCTTTTAACGCTCATGACCGTAATCCCCTGCGAAAAAACGGGCATTTAGTGAAAGTAATTGCTCTCATGAACATCTTAGATTAAAAAAAATAATAATAATTTTATCACGCTTACTGTTTCTACTTTCAAGGGAGAAAGTTAAACCATTGTGTTTTGGACAACATTGAAAAACTGAACGTCTTTTCTGTTGAATTTTATTTACTTAAATGTAGGGAATTAAAATGGCCAAAATTTTCCTGTGTAATGATGGGTAACGAGGCAAAATGGTCCGTGTTTCAATTCACAGTCCTGTTGGGATATACTTCAGGAGAGTCACAACAGTTGCATCAAAATCATCCTAAATGGATATTACACAACTGTGAGTTTAGATCGAATTACCCATGATGCTTAGAGCCAAACCACTTCTGAAAAATGCTAACTGTGGTCAAATAATAACTTGACAAGATTTAGATTTTGTGACATTTTCAATCACAGTAGTCAAACTTGAGGCCTGCGGGCCAGATCCGACCCTCTGCGTCATTTTATGTGAGTTGGTTTCAAAGCTTGCCGCAATTACTTGAGTTCTGTCCAAAGCTAGCCTTAACAATGACCATGACCACATGCTCGGACAATTGTGTAATATGATGGGGTCGTTATCAGGGTTCCCAAAAAGAACGTATTCGGTAAAGGGACAAGAACACGCCTCATCCGTCAACAAACAGAATGCAGCTCAGTTTATTTTCCCTTCTGTTTACTACAGTGTGGTCCGTGATGAAAACAAGTTTGACACCCGTGTTTTCAGGGATGCAAGTGGAGGTTGAAATCTAGGCCGCTACCGCTCCCCTACGCAAAGTTTTAAAGTCAATTTGAAAGTTGTCGTACCTAGCCATTAATCTCTGTCCAATAAGAGCCTTTAAAGTTGCGCCGCTGTGTGTGTGCCAGCCCTTGTCTGCCGAGCGCCTTTCTTCGGGGCAGAACGCCGGCCTGCTGAGAGCACACATGAGCGGTCCACTAAAGGGCCCGAATCCCTGGAAACACCACCCTCACCCCCGTAAAAACTCCCCCCCGCTATCGTCCCACCTGCCGACATTGCATCCATCTCGCCGTGTGTTGGCACTGTGCGGCAGCAGCTCGCCTTCCCTCTGGAGCCTGTACACCATCACGCTCCGATTAGAGGAAATTTGTACCTCAATATTGTCAACCTCCCGCTTTCCGTGCCTGCGCCTGCACAGAAGGCACGGGCAGACATTTGGGCGGCGGCCAAGCCTTCCCGAGCACATGTGAGGAGTCCGACCCCCCCCCCCCCCCCCCCCCCCCCCTTTCCCCCGCCGCCGCTCCTTTCGAGCTTTATCGCCTCCCGACTGATGGGACAAATGCCGGGCGGCAGAAAATAAACTTATCTCATTTGGATGACAACACGTTGCCTCAGGTTTTAATGTTGCACCATTCCCGGCGAGGCGGACGGGGTCAATTGTACGTTTCCAGCGGAACCAGGGAGTCTTCAACTGCGAAAATGCCTGACAGTGAATTTGGAACAATTTGCAATATTGACTCCCTTTAGTGTAAAGTATCAGGCTAGTATGACACCGCCGTTTGTATGTATTAGGGGAAAATACAAGTAGGCGATAGTTTATATGTCCGTGTTTTCTGTTAGCTTTCCCCCCAGAGTGGTGGATGCTTGACATGATTGATAGCCCCGGTAGATGATCTCCAATACAAAAATCATTATTGAACAGCAGGGCTGCCGTTGTGTGTCTCCCTTTGATTTAAGTAGTATATTTTCATGATCTATAAAGAGGCCAGCTGGAGAGAAAATGGTTTGCTCTCAAACATTTAGTGTCTATAAGCCATCGCGCTCATGATTGGGGAAATGATTGCCACCCCTTTACGCCTTTTTCCTTTCGTTATGGTCGCATCCGTTGCGCTGAGCAAATTGGTAATAACCGGCTAGATTAACCCCAATACAACGCTGATTAACATTAGCTTGCTTGGCTAAATCAATTCTGCAGGGAGTGTAATTGAACTTATCTGGAATATTTAAGCGCGTCTGTAATCTTTCTCCAATTGTGTGTGCGTTGGGTTGTGTAAATGCAGTCCCTAAAAAGTGTTAATCACGCCTTTGTTTTAGGGAGCAAACATGCCGACTGAAAATGGAAAACTTGTGCTAAACTAAGTGAACAATAGTCTCGTGCTTAGTGGAAACAACATTTGAAGGATGAATCCCCCAAATTGAAATCATTATGTCATCACAAATAATCCTGTGTATGGTTGAAGAACAGTAAATCAATCAAAGGTAAAAAAAAAAAAAAACAATGGACTAAAAGCTGGAAGTACTAACTGGGTAGCCTAAAGGCGAGCTCAACACCCAAGAACTGAATGACTCACTGGCGTCGGAACTGCCCAATAATTGACACAGTACAAAAGACATACAGGCAGATAAGGAGCTGATTGGTTGGCCACCAAAGGAAGAGGGCAGGACTGAAGCTTCAAACTGGACAAACATACTCGCAGTAAAACACAAAAAGACCATTCCGTTCAAGGACCATTCCTACCTTAAGGGCCTTCTTAAAGCGACCTCTTCAGGACCTTTTAAGCACAAATTTGGTTACATCGTTCTGACAAGCCAAGAGTCTCGGTACAAAAGAGCAAGAAAATAAAACAAGTGCCTCAAAAGAGCAGCAGGCTATCATTGTGCTCAAATGAATTCAGTCCTGCTGCCCGCTCCTTTTGCCCCATAAATGGAACTGGTCTTAATTGCTTAATTGTTTGTCCTCGTTCTTTTCCATTTAATTTGAGTGCCACATGATTGGGGGCGCTAAGGTGGTCTCTCCTCAGACTATTAGGCATTGCGGTGTGAGAATACACCCTCCAAATTGGAAAAGACCGGACTATACTGTGCGCAGTCTGCAGTTCTTTGTTTCATTGTCACCGTCAATATTCACCAACTGACTTGACATACAGTGGTGTGAAAAAGTGTTTGCCCCCTTCCTGATTTTTTTTATGTTTGCATCTTTGTCACACTTAGAACTCATTCACTGCCAGCCTTCCCAGTTAACATGGATATTTGACTTCTAAAGCCGTCAATGGCAGTGAATGCCATTTTTTCCCATCATCAAACACATTTAAATATTAGTCAAAGACAACAGAAGTAAACACAAAATGTAGTTTCATCCATATTTTACAAACGAAGTAAAGATTGGCATTTGTTATCTTATCGCTTTGGTCTTTTGTGAATAGTCCCTGTGATTTTGTTAAAGTTCTGACGGGAAGTTCAATAATCACCGCTAATGTCAACTAGCTAAGCTATGAACACTCCCACCTTTTCCCACAGTACAATAAATACTTAGCAGCACTACCGCAAGGCTGCTTCAAATGTTGACTATAAGTGAGCAAAAACCACAAAAGTGGGTGGAGTGTTAAAAGAAGAGCTGCATAACTGTCAAAAAGTCTTTCTTTTTCTTTTTTAACTGACTAAGTGATAATTAGCATTTGTTAGCTTGTCCTTTTATGGGTCCCTTTGCTTTGTGAGCCTTATGAAGAGGTTACATCACCTAAAATTCGACATAATTAGACTTGAGAATGACATAATTGTTTAATGTAACCAATGCAATAAGTGCGATTCTTCCTGTTGTCACAGTATTACGAATAAGAGGCTATGGCATTGTACATGTTGCTTTGGTTTAAAATGTCTCTCGCAGTTTCCTAGCAGCGGTTTTCCTCTTGACAACCAAGCGGACATCTGCAGACATGAATCTGTTCACTGATCTTGATCAGCAAAGTCTGTTCTCACACTTCTGCACGGCGTCTCGTGGACGCGAATGACAGGAGCGTCAAAAAAGTCCCGCGACACAGACGACTTGCGTTTTTAATTAAAAATGTGATATTTTTAGCATTCATCCTTTTCTTTCTTCAAAGCCTTTGTAAGTTAAAATGGGGCAAACTCCACCGCATGTTTCTTTTCTGCCCAAGTCAGCCAAAGTCTTCCTGCGTCAGGTTAATCAGGTGTAATTTAAAATCCAAAATTCCTGACAAGACATTTTCGGACCAGCTATCGGCGAGAATGTTCTGCATGGCTGTTTGAATCAAATACTGGTTATCTCTTTTATTGAGCTGTTCTAACCTCTGTCCACTCTCATTACGGACAGGAGGCAGTGAATTTCCCGGCCAATCAAGACTAACGCCAGCAGACAGGCGCAGGGCCGCGACGCTTTAACAAGGTAGAATGCAAAGGTGCAGAGAACATGGAATTGCAACCGCTCCGCCGGAGTCAGCGGACGAGGTGTTAATGCCGAAGAAAATCATACATAAATGTAAGCACAACGTTACACTTACAAACTTACAAATGTGTTAGAAATGCTGTTGTTTGCCATGAAAACTTCTAAACTATCTCAACATTTTGGGGTTAGAACATATGATTTAGACATATCTTTCAGTAATATCAAAATACTTGTATTTGTTGAAACTGTTACCCATCTACATTTTGGGATTTCATCAGAGATTTGGCGTTGTTTTAAAAAACAAAATTTCCCAAACACACCACTGTCAATGTCTTTTTTTAACTAAGACAAAATGTCCCCAAACTCTAAAGCCAGGCATAACTTTCTGAATCGTGAGCCCATTTTTAGCATGACCGTTCCCATTCCGCAGTTTGCTGAACTGTTGTCACCTTAAGTTGGTTGACAGCTGCCAACAAATTGACATTACTGCCATCTGGAGGACTTTAGACAAACAGCACCAAACTGGAACATACAATGAAAACAGTCAAGTCGCAGCTCTGGTTTGGTACGTTGGTGTTCACGTTCAAAATCACCGTCTTTTTCTTTTTCTTGCAAATATACTATGCAGGGGGTTACCGAATTCATTAATTGTAACATCCAGAAAGTTAGTCGGTCATTCTTTCCACCCATTTTTCCACACAGACGAAAGAAACAACAATAGGCAAAGGCCACTTTATCGACGTGTTTTCGAAAAACGGCTTCTTCTTTGTAAGCTTTTTTTTACTGTTGCCAATGCGCATTGGCGCCATCTGCGGGACATTAGTGGAACATCATTAACCCAAAGGTACAATTGTGTGTGGAAATGCAACAATGGACCTACGTTATGTGCCGTTTCGCGGTTAAAAATGGCCGGGGTGAGGTTGCGAGGTGAAGTTAAATCCGAGCGTTCTGGTGCTGAGGCACACCAGCTGTGTTTATGGATTCCTACTGCACCTGCTGGGGTTACTGAGCGAGTGCAGTGAGGGATTAAGCGCAGGGGCACCAGGGGGTAGGAGGGCGGGGGCGCCGGGAAAGGCGGAAAACGGAAGAACGGCTTCGTGTGAAGGAAGCGTGTCATCCCCTCCCGCGCGTCTCCGCAAGGTTTTGCACCGTCGCTTGCTCTCGTAGATTAGGAAAAAAAAGTTGCCAGCGGAAGACAAAAGCCGTCAGTCAGTTGCGATTTTTTTGGGGTCCGGTTTGCCGGAGCGTACTCGTTCTTGATTACAACGGTGACATTTTACTTGGGGATGAAGCTGATTAATGTCGGCGAGCGTCGAAACGCACCGCTCAGCACTTCTCGTGATCACCGGAGATGGATTAGGAAAGAAGGCTTTCAAATTGAATGTACCTCTCCCCGCTCGGCCCACTAATTGTGCCATTTACCACCACTTGAGTCAGTGACCGCCGCTATTTAGTCAAACTAATGATGATGCACAGTCAGAGTCATCCCCTGATAATTAAACCCCGGGCTCCATCTCTTCTCCGGTATTAGCGTTTCCCCCCCCCCTTTTTTTTTTTTATTTGGGCGAATTAACAGTCTCGCTGGAGAACAAATCGAGTCACTTAGTTCCTTTAAATTACTGGTGGCGTTGTTATCTGGGAAATGACTCCCCTCCGCCCCCCTTCCAAAATCCATTTCCTGTCACTTGTTATTGATTACGCAAACTTGACATTCTTGTTTTGAGGGTTCAGGCAGGTGAGCCTTCGCCGCAAGGATCCTCACTCACGTAGTATAAACATTAGAATGTCAGTGTCATCATCCGGATATATTTTTTGCATAATTTTCACAACACCCACGAGATTCACAGGTTTTCCAGTCGCTTGTTCTTTTATATTTACGGCCTACAAGTGTTTTCCATGTCCATATTTACTTGAGGCTATTTATGACTATTACTGCGCTAGCATAGGTTAGTGATAAACTACGGCGCATTTTACATGGCCGCCGTAGGGACAAAACTCGATCTCAAACGGAGAAATCACTTTTTATTTTTAACCTTCGGTACAACGTGTGTGTGTTTGCTCCAATTTCAATTGTTTGAATTGGAAATCTTCCAAAATGCTTGCGCCAGCGGTTGCACTTAGAGCATTCAGACCGAATTCTTCCTCAAAGTTTATTGGTACAGACCAAGCGTTGCAGTGCAATCACAAATGTGCTGTGGACGTGTTGCTATTCTAAGCGAATAATTTAAAGCAGCCAGTTTGATTTTCTTACAATTTTGTATTTTAAACACACTGAAAACCAATCCGGTGTAGGTCACGGTATGCTAAGAAAACAGCCTATATCTCCGGTTTTTGTCATTGGCGACAAAGCAAATAGTTATTACTGCGTGTAGCGGTGCACATAAAAATGGATCGGTTTTAAGCTCATTGTTCACTGGGTTCAGTAAGGGAACAAAATGCCAAACCTAAAACCAGAGGTGGGAGTGGTAAGTAAAACGTTTGTCTTAACTTTCTCGTCCCAAGTTACTGTGGCAAAAATCCAGCAAATCGGGTCAAGTCATCACTTGTGTTATGCAAGTCAAGTCATACAATCATATATTGGAGTACAAGTCGATTTTATGACACTTAAAAGAAAACATAAAACACTTCAAGCTGCTCGCAGTTAATTCTCCAATACGTTTCTCAAATTAAGCAATAATCTATACAATAAAATACAAATAATTACTTGTGAAAATATGACGTCTTAAATCTTTTATTGGAAAACTGCAACATCAATAGTTTTGTTTTTTTGCAACAGTGACTTGCTGCCCACAAAAATACAAAACGGCTTCACTCGAAGGCTTTTTCCTTTCAAGGCTGACACCTCCGCTCCCAAAATAAAACGTTCCTGCGCGTCCCTGAAAAAGCATCGCATTTTGTTCCGCGGCGGAGTGCCCGTGCCGAGTGTCGGCCGTAAGTAAATGAATAAATAGGCTGATGTTGAATTTTCCCCTCACTTGGCTCCACTGACACAAATAGGATCTACGGTAATTTATAATGCCGTTAGGGGAGGCTGCTCTCGCTGGATGCGAGGTGTCTGCCACCTTTCGGAGGACCTGCGGGGCTCCCGACGTCCCGCTTTGCTATTCTACTCGCCTTCCTCGTGGAAAGCTAAGTGACATCAAGCCTCGTTATTATCATCACATGCCACATTTGTAAGTGGTTAGCCTGCAAATTGTGATGAAATAGGCTGAAGCCCCTTCTGAGGTGGACTTAGTGAAGTGTTGGGCGCCAAGAAGGAGGGAAAAGAGGGCCATTGGGAGCAGTTTGTACAATCTTAAACCTACTGTATTGTTTGTGGCTTTGAAATGTGTTGGATCCCTCCTGAAATGACGTAAAGACTATGTCTGAAAGTCTCCTGAAATCAGCCTTGCAAATACATTTGAAGGCTGTCAAGCGCACAAAAACGCAACAGGTGGGGCCATAACCCCCAGGGACCTTTTAGCCAATAAGAAGCCTGAAGAAAGTGTTTGTGGAAAAGGCACAATCAAAACAATGAAGAATCAAAAGGAAGATTCAAGATGCTTATTGTCATATGTACAGTAAAAAAAACAAAAACACACACACACAATGGTCGCACTGAGCAATGAAATTCTTACTTTGCTAGTCTCTCTCCACTTATTCAAAGAATATAAAAGATTAACAAAGAGCAATTTTAGATAAAGAATGAAAAATATGTATATAATGTGCAAAGATGCAGGCATTTGCCCAAAACATATATAAACATATAAACACATTCTTGCATCCTTGATCCTTCCTTTTGCTGAAACCTGCTTTCCTGACTTTCTTCCTCCCTTCTTTCCCTTCCTGATACCTCAGACCTGCTTTTTTTTTTTGCATCCTTCCTTCCTTTGCTTTTTCTGCATTCCTTCCTTCGGCACCTGTCTAATATTGCTTCAGAATCCACTTTCTTTGTTTTTGACTCCAATTATTATGGTAGCTGAATAAAAATAAATAAGTGCGTCTACTTTGGGCCCACCCTGTGTATGGGCCATTCCACCAAATCTGTGCCATTTGCGACCCCATGTATGAATGCATGATAAAAGTAAGTGTAAAGTAATTTTTTTAAACCAATAAAAATGCCATGCACATTCATCTGATTTCTTATTTAATAAATACAATTTAAAAGGTTGATTTAAACTACCCCGAAGATCGGAAAAATTGCATTTGTTGACAGTCCCCACTTCCTAAAATTAGACTTTACCATAAATTATCATTTAAATCTTTTAGAGAGATTTTTTTGAAACATATTTGTGTTACTACACTGTAAGTTTATTTTCTTAAAAAGAAAACTATTTACTTTAAATTCGTGTCCCTGTGTTTTCGCTCAGTCCTGTTCCCCTAAAATTCCTAAAATGTGGAATATTCCACAAGTCACATGGTCCGCAGGCCGTGGAAAGGCCAAAACGGAGCTCACAGGTAGTTTTTCTGTATATTTGATGATATTTTCAACTATGACTGGGGTTAAAGTCTTGTAACCTAAATTATTATTTCTTGTTGAATCACTGTAATGTGCTTAGTGTCACCCTGCTATTAGCATAAATGCCATGTGGCTATATTTCATTTATTTGCTAATTCAATGGTAAAAACTCGCTCCTGTTATTTTCATTCCTGCTACTCAAATGATGACTTTCCAGTACAATAAAACAGTGACATAAACAAATAAAGTTGCCAGAGATGATTTAGAGTTGAAAATTTTGTGATTTGTGTTTATTTTGAGAGAGTTACAAGCAAATGGCACCGATTCGGTGGAATGGCCTCCTGTACATACAATGTATCGGAATGCTATCAACAAATACGCAATGAAAAACTAATAAACTAAGAAAGTAATTGACACGACTTGACTTCAAAATCCTTTACTAAGAGGAAAAGTGTGTGGCATTGTACTCAGTTTGATCTTGAGGAGTTGGTGATAAAAAAAATGAAAAAACAAAAAAAAGCATCACATGGTGACCTTAGAGTGCACACGATCACGAGGTGCCCCCCCCCCCACACACACACACACTCTCGCACATATAATGAGGGGGAAAATCCCTTGTTGGCATCAGCGTCAAATTAGGGAAACTCAAGTCTCTAACAAAAGGACTGACATCCCCCCTCTCCTCCTCACCAAGTTGCCCCCCCCCAAACCCCCTTTCCTTCCGTGGTGTCCTGGTCTACTGTTTCTCTGTCACGTCAATTCCTCGGAGGGTTCATGTGACAAAACACTTGAAAGTTGCTTTGTCCCTCCTCCTTGTCACGTTACACTCGTTACTCCTCCTCCTGTTGTCTGCGCTGTCAGCCCATAGCCTGGCACCTGCTCTCATGTTCCCAATTAGTCGTGTTTAATTAATTATGTGCGTCGTCTTATAGCTGGCGACGTCTTGGGGTAAACGGTTTATTGGGTGCACCTGTATCATCGAGACGAAGAGCGAAACATGCTCTAAGTATGGCGTCACTTGGGAATGTCCGTATTGCTTTTAAATAACGTCCCCCCCTTTTTTTTTTAAGGTGAAGTAAAATCAATTGTATGTGCCACTACTAGTTTCAACACAATATTCTGATGACTATCGCGTTCATGGAATAATAATAAAAATATTCATACATTTTTGTCCATCTCAGGGGACCGCCATGTAGCGCATTACCACCCTCTCTGTCGCCCAAAATTAACGTCACAACTGCTCTCGCGCTTGCGTTGCGAACGCCACGTGACCAAACACCGGAAACTAGATCAGCAGACCCCCCGCGTGTGCTGCGATAACTAGCACAACTATGTGGATGATGAAAAGGTTTGAACCCAAAATTACAAAAGTTTTGTTCGAGTGCGTTTGACAGCAAAGGGCGATATTGTGCAACATGTCGGCACCCCGAGACTGATGAAAAATAATGAATTCATCCGCTTAATATTTATCACACAAACCCAGTATTAATCAGAATGCTGTATTTAAACTAGAGGGGGCACATACAATGTATTCTTGAAAATTTCAATTGATGTTTGGTTCCCCTTCAATGAAGATAGCATTAAATTAATCCGAAATTAATAGCAGAATTCTTTAGGCTGTTGCAGGTGTACCTAATGTTATGACCAGTGAGATGAGCGCGAGTCGATCTTTTTCTAGGCCGTTTGCCAGTGCGGGTGAAGGGACACTTGACGTCACTGTAGCTGCGTCCCAGCTGCTGCGCTGCTTGCTGCCGCCTTGACATCTTCTTGTTACGTCGGCACGCACGAGACACCAAACAAAAGCTTCCATCAAATATTTACCGACCCGACCGCCATAACACAAACCGGGACAGCGCAAGCTGATTGACTGGATAAGGCCAACCTCGCGCTCATCGAGTTTCTAGCAGAGAAGACAGAACGACCGGGAGGACTGTTGTCATTAAAAAATATCATCGGTGTTCAATGAAAAATGTATTCTGTTTTTTGGTATTTTTTTAAAATTGAAAACCAACCAAAATATGTGATGGACAAGCGGTAGTTCAATCCATCTTTTTTCCCCATCTGGCAGTTGCCAAAGGTGGTCTTTTGAAATTACAAATTTGCTCAAAATACCTTTCATAACATGTTATTATTTAGTTTATTATTGAACAATATCAATATGCATCACTTCATTTCTATCAATCTCTGCCAGTGTTTACATTTTCAAATGATCACTTCTACAACATTCCTAGAAAATCACAATGTCCCATCACTGCTGAGCTATTAGTTCCTTTCCTGCGGTGCTTACATCACCTGAATTTGCACATAAGTTGAAGCACTATCCTATGCTAACACAGTACCGAAGTTAAAATGACTTTAAATATTTAAATATGCTGGTACTGTTTTAAACAACCACTTTCTGACTGAATTGTAATTTTTAGTTTTAACAGTTTGGTAAAACGAAAAAAGTCAAAAATAGTTGTTGTTTTCTTGACAAAAGACCGGTGAAAGTTTGAGCAATAAATCCAGCGTAACTGTTGCCACACAGTTGTTTTGGGAGGCGCCGGTGTGACAGCTGATTGCAAACAATAATATTTGTCCTAGGCGCGCATAATTACATCTTCTCCTGCTTTGACTCGCCTTGCTTCCTGGAGGACTTGTTTGCCGAGCCTTAATGACAAGAAGTCGAGTTGACAAGCCCGGTGTGAGACAGTTAAATGCCCCCTCGCCGCTCTGGATAATTAATAAATAAAGTACCAGGGGAGTCCTGTCATGGCTTCCTCTATGACGGGGGGCTGTCTCCAGTGCGCTAAAGCATTAAATGACCAATTCCTGTCAGACGAACTTCCACCGCACTCCCCCGGCGCCCCGGTTCTCATCGCCGCCTTCGCCCCGTGCACACGCGCCCGTATCGCTTTCTTTCCAACAAGAGCCGCTTTGCCGGCAGTTTTCCTGCGACTGGTGGCTGTAGTTTATTTCGGCTGAATTAATTGGTCCCTGAATGAATTGCGTTGACAGGGCAATTCATCATGTGTTTGGCCTGACAGTGAGCGGAGGCGGAGGAAGGAGGAATTCTGGGGTAACACGGGCGGTGGTGTGGTGTGGGGGGCGGGGGTTTGATGATTCTGCTCCCTACCCTCCCTACTCTCCAGTATCTCTCTCGGAATATTTGCCAGCGCCTAACGCCGGGGCTGACAGCTGATTAGAAGGCCGCCTCTGTCTGTTTTGGAGGGTAACCCCCCCCCATTTTCCAGCCAGTCAGGTAGCAAGTGCGGCACCACCGGCGGGCGATACGTTCACTAAGTGCGTCATGTAGTCGTCAATAGCCATTAGGCTAATTATTCCCTGGCAAAGCAAGTGATGTTGGTGTTCACCTGACTTCTAACCGATCAACCTTTGAAAATGTGCCAATGCAACAAAACATTCTTCTTTGTTTTTATTGTGTTCCTTGGGATTTTCTTTAACCGCAAAGATTTGATTTTTTTTTACTTTTGGAGGTTCAGTTCAGCAAGCTGTTTTTGCACTTGTGTGATTTCTATCTGATCCAATAATTAGTCTTTTGACTCATTTAGAAATTTGTCCGGGCAACCAATAGTTCTTCAGTGTTATCGTATCACGTGGAAAGTAGTTTTCACAATTATCTAATCTCTACCTGATCCCATCAGCGTTTGTTTGACTTTTTTTTTGTTTGAAATTGTCCTGAGCAATCCATCGTTTTTATCGTATACCGTGGGATTTTATTTATTTTTTTTGTCCCCCAAAACATTTTTTACTGTAAACGTTTGGTTCCCAAAAGCAATATTTGCACTTCTGCGATTTCTGTCATATCTAATCAACTGTCTTTAGGACTCATTTGGAAATGTGTCTATGCAAGCAAACGTTCATCGTTTTAGATATTTTTCTTCAGGTGCAAGGATTTGATGCTTAGCAAATTGTCAGGGACCAAATTTTAGGTGGTCACCAAAATCATCCCAAAAAAAAACATCCCAAGGATTTATTGTGCATTTGACACGCCACTAACCAAATTAGCATTCGGCAGTCGCAGCATATTCATGGCGAACGCAAGTACATGCGGCGTGTGCAGTCAGCAGTTCGAAAGGTCAACAGTGGTTCTGACGCCGTCCTACACAAGTCAAGTACACGGGTCCTAAACTTAGTTCCATGTCGCTCTTGTCACTTCCACATTTGAGTTACACTAAACAAAAGTGCCAAATATATGTTTAATTAATAAGAAAGAAGCACAAGCAATAATAAAGGGTTAAGGACTAGGGGTGTTCCGAGACTAGAATGGAGTCACCACCCTTTCACGTTGACATCCTTTTGGTGAAGACCATTTCATTTCATAGTGCCTCGTTATAGTCCTGACAAAATGCATCATCTTGTTAAAGGATTTTAAGTGGCATGTCTACTAAATGTACATAACGCACTTTTACTATCATGTTTAAAGCTGGAGGACCAGACTATATAGCGAACGCAAATTTGTCTGTGCTGTTTATATATCTTCTTTTAACGTTAGAATGGTTTGCCCCTAAGACTTTGCGAGGAAGTTACAACTATGTGGGAACTATATCTGGTTCAAAATTGGACCATTCTATCAAACCCATGTTACAATAACCATAACAGCTTCAGATTTATATAACACCTTTCAAAGGACCTTCATATACGCTTGACCATAACCAATCACATCATACCAATACTGTAGCATATACAGTATAACAAATACTGTATATTTATATGCTGCTGTCTGTTGTCATGTGGCGCTGCGCAGTCGACAAGCTGTCAAAAATCAACAGCCTTGTAGGACTAGCAGCTGTGAAATAATGCTACGCTGTTAGCGCGTCGACCGAAATGCTAATGTTGTGCTACTATCGTGAGGTCATGTTCGTTTCCAAAAGCTTAACCGCCCTAGCAACAGTAACTAAGATGTAGCCGAGAATTAGCAATAGGTCAATTAGCTCTGTGTGGTACATGTGTGGTTTTGAGGGCTAGAAAATGGACTGCTACTGTACGCTTATTTTCCGACAGCGCACTAAACATCCCATTAGCGTCCCCGACGTGCTGTCACATGTACACAGTGCTTTTTATCGCACGCCCAAATCCTCAGCCAATTGCACACGGCTAATCGAGACGGTGTCCGCCAGCTGTAAATCAATAACGACATAACTAAGTCGTACCAGGCCGAGGGATTACGGCGAGAAGAAAAGAGTGAAAATAAGCTCTCGGAGAGAGCGAGAAAGAGGTGGAGGTTGAGGAGGGATTTCACGCATAAATCTAGCGGCTGCAAATTTTAAGCACAAATTGAATTCCGAGGTGACGAGAGAGAGAAAATAATTAATTCAACTTTACAAAGCGGCAAGAGAACCGGAGAGAGAGAGAGAACGAGAGAGAGAGAGAGAGAGGGAACGAGAGAGAGAGAGAGAGAGAGAGAGAGGTTAAACACTTTATGCGCTGCTCTCTGATCCGAATCGGAGAACACATTCCGCGGCTCCCGTCTCTGATCGCAGTTACACCTGAGAAGTCGCTTCATTTGTCGCTAAACAGGCCCGTTAGCAGGAGACATTTATACAAATACCTTTTTTTTTTTACACAGATTTATACTCTGAAAGCACAGGAAATAAGTCATGATGTATGCATTTTTGTCCTCTAATTTAAGGTTGAGCAATCCACGACGCGTGGGCCGTATATGAACCCCTCGAGCGTTTGATGTGGGCTGACATGACATTCAACGCCACGCCCTCACTCTGTAAGAATTTGAGCTCCTTTATTCGCATCAGTGGTTATTCAGCGCAATTGTGAGTTACTTAGTAATTATTACTAGGCTCATTTCTACCACGACAGCATGCAGTTAGCTACATAGCCAGCTATGCCTGCATCCCAAAAATGCATCTTCCCGGGATGCCACGATTTACACAACATCTTGGTTTTGAAATTTAAATTCCCAAGCGAGGAGGTGAGAACATGGACGAGCCCGCCACCACCCGTCCACCAGCCGAGAGGAGCCCCAGAAACCTGTTAGCTCCCAAGCTAGCTGGCGGCTCCCCGCGGAATGGAAAGCCCCCCCCCCCCCGATGACCTGGTTGGATACTGTATATTCCAGGCACCGGAGGCTTTAAGTAGATGTATTTTCACGGCTCAAACATGTGGGCATAACAAAGTTGCTCAAAGAAGTGACATAATTTTTAGCGGTGCACGGTTACATGTATTCATTGGAGACCGCAACTTGATTTTTCACTTTTTTGAAGCCCCTTGCAAATTTGGCAAGATTGTTAACAACATTGACTTTACAGAGAATTTAATATACATCAAACATTTTATGAAGTGGCCTCTGCTGTAATACATCTGAGTAATGATATTGTCTAATGCTGCATTATAAGTAGCTTAAGTTTAAGCGTTTATGACATCTGAAATATAGGGAAATTAGTGTATAATGTTTGTATACATTTGACATTTCTTCCCCACTTTTACGCTCTTGTGTTACTGGCATGTCAAGATATTTAATATCCGATACATGGGAGGAGGTGATGAAAAGATCAGAAAAAGACATAATAATAGATACTTTAACATATTAAATTTACAAGATCCTCATTTTCCAGAGGCTGAAACCAATGCAAGGCTGACGTACATATTTTTAGTATTTAAGTAAATAATTGTTTAAATAACAGCCATGTTTTTGGTAAAAGATTTCAGACACTTTTATTATTATTATTATTATACAAGTGTGACCAGCATTAATGAAAGAGATAATACCCATGAACATGAAAGACAGTTCTTACTGTATTTACATGAAGTGTTTTGTCACACACACACAGATGCACGTTCACACACACACACACACACACACACACACACGCTCCTACAAATGAACATTAAATAAACCCCACCCACTGTACCTTTAACAGCTTCAAATGCATATGATGACCATCTGCACTGCATAGAATTTATACATTTCGACTTCCTCGTGAAGCATGTGGCTTGTCCCTAATAATATTAAAAATAATAACCATGGAAACAATAATAATAATAATAATATTAATAACACTGATATCAATGATAGGCGGCCTGTAAATAAACAACGAAAAGTCTTTGGCAAATGTAAATTACATTCAGTCAAAACAAAACAAAAAGAAGCCTGAAACATGATGATGCTGAAGCTTTGTTTTTTTCCCCCTCAAATTTAAAGTTTGATAAGGCATTGGCCAACTTTTTGACTCCATGGCCATCAGCAGTGACTTAAAAAAATGAATTTCAAATTTCTATTTATTTTCTTTTTAGGGAGTGGTGCCAAGCGACAATGGGGGATGGCTGTTGGATCTTCTCCTGCCAAAGACTTCATCAACTTAAATGAAAACATCCAGCAGTAGTGCACGTTGTCGAGATACGTCGCTTTAAGTGCCAAACCTAAAGCTCATATGCATAAAGGATTCCTGCATATACTGTACAACAACGCTCCAGTGTTGCAAACCTCCAAAATAGTGCAAAATCAACAACAAAAATAAGAAAAACGACACAAAATGTTGCCTTTCATATCCTGACACAGCAGTTTAGTCCGTTAAATGATTTTAAAAAAAACAGAACAGAAATTGAAAATATCATTAGGAATACATCCATTTCCTTCCATGGCGACTCACTGTATTTTTTTATTTTATTTTTATTTATTTTTTTTGAACATGTTGATTGTGTTTCACAGAGTCCTAATCTTCTCACGGCATCCGCCATGCTTGATGATGGATAAAAACGCAGCCGGCTCATCTCACGGCATTCCCGTTTGACTCGAGTCAAGGGAGAAAAAAATAGGAAAATAAAAGGCCGCTGCTACATTTTTAAGCCCCGAACAGTCCTTGCTGAGAGCTGCCAAGCAAAGGAATGTACAGTATTGATCCACAATGGCTGATTTTAGTTGTTTTGTTTTGTTTTTCCTCCTCACTTTTCCACAACAGTCTACTGTTCATCAATTTCAAATGGGTGGTGAAGAAATCTGGAACCGCCCAACCCGCAAAAAAAACAGAACAACAAAAAAAAAAAAATGGTCTCATCGTGCGAGCTCGGTGTCCTCACTGTGCTCAAATATGGAGGCTGAGGCCGTAGTCCTGCAGTTTGATTTGGTTTCCATGGTAACTAGTGGCGGTCATAGGCAGCGGCAGCAGTGGGTGGGACTGAGCCTCTCGACGCGGCACTATAATAATAAGGGGAACCTGGAAGTTAACAGAAGAACGCATCATTTGAAACAATGCGTAACAACATTATTATTTATTTATTTATTTATTTACTTAAAATGTTATCATCAGCATTGATCACAAATAGTTTTCCTAATGTTGAAAAGTGAGAAAAGCCCATCACAAAGACCTGATTACGTCATGTCAGTCACTCTAAAAGTATACAGTGGACCCTCGCATATTCACAGTTTGGCACTTGCAATTCCATCTATTCGCAGATATTTTTTTGGAACCTGTTTCCCGTTTTTAGTGGAAGTCCCATCGCTTATGTTATTTAGTCACCCAATGCCCCGCTAATATATGTTTTTTCCCCCAAAAAATGTTCATGGCAATTATGTTAAGTGTCAATTATTTGCGGATTTACGCTGTTCACGGTCGCCTATCGCCTGCAAATAGCGGGTCCTATTATTATTATTATTATTAATAATAATAATAATAATTAAATCAATATTTTGGTTTGAGAATAGTGTGGATGTAAAAATAATGTAAATTTAGCTTGACACTGCGATGCATGCTTAGCTAATGGAAAAAGATGCCTGTTGTCATTGTGTATATCCTATTTTTTTTATTCGTCTATTATTTATAACTGATTTTATAAGGACATAGGTTAATGAAAAGATCATGAGTAAAGTGAACTTGAGTTTTAAGTATTTCTATTGTACAGTATATTTTTTTTTAGCATGAATGTCATTAAAACAGCACAGTATGTAGGTAGTTACACTAACAGCCCAAAATGACTGAATTCTGTTTTCATGATAAAATGTAGCATTTTAGAGTGTAGGATGTCAGCCATCTTTGAGGCCAGTGACGAGACACATTTCGTTTGCAGAACAATTATGACGTGTCTGAATATTCTCATTCATCCAGATCATATCATTCTCAGGGCATTGAATTGATCGCAACTGGACTGAAACACAACCACTACAGTTTGTTTACAGTTCTAACCAATTTTTTTTTCACCTTTTCTCAATAAGAAATACAGTTTTGTGAACTTTTCTACTAAAAGATTAGCCAAATGAGCTGAAGAAGTTCTCCCGAGGGCACATGGCAGTAGGTTAGCAATGTTGTTCGCAGCTAATGTAATACCGTATGTACGAGAATCAGAGACATTTTGTATACGTCATATCTAATGCGCAATATATTTGTAAACTTGTTCTTTTAATGAAGGAAGTGTAAATTGTTGCAACTCCAGTGTGTGACATGTTTCCATAGTCATACATTTTCGTAAAAGAAAACTATGAAATGTTTGTTTAATTTTCAACCAAAAATTAGCTAATGATCTAAAAAAAGCTAGCTAAAGGGAATGTGGATTTAGTAGTAGGCTAGCAAGCTAGAAAGCAGGCTAAGCTAGCCGTGGGACTCACTTAGCAACGCCGGGTTGCTGAATCGCCAAGCTTCGTTGTAGGTTGTGTACTGCGGATGACTGTAGGGGTTCCCCGAAAACTCACTCCCTGCAAAACAAGACAACAAATCAATTAGCATTTCAATGCCATGGGGGGGGGGGGGGACCCCTACAGTTTTTTTTTTTTTTTTTTGGCATTTGAGGAGGGGGGGGGGACGATAGTCATCGATGTGTGACCGTTCAGGCATGTAATTTATTTCTTTTTCATTTGGCTTAAGTTATGCAACAGTGAACAATACAGGAGGTGAAAGTGAGGCCGCCTTTCCGTGTCCCATTTATGGATATCTCCTCATTCTTCTTCCCCCCGATTTTAATTCCGAGGCGGTCTAATAAATGGCGAGTGTTATTAATAAACTGTTTCATGCGTACATTTCTTATTCAGCGCCGTAAATCTTCCATTGAGCTTTTCGCCACAGAATTTCACAGGAGAAATGGAAGTGTCGGCGAGTGCTGCAGCGTTGGTTCGACACCTTTGCTTCCTTTACGAGACTGTAAAGGCCGTAATTTATATGAAGCATGGCTTTGCTTTAACAATGTTTGGCGCCCGCCACTAAATCTCATTCCTTGTGTGCAGGGTGAATGGACCGGAACGTCGCACGACAACTGGAGCGAGGCTGGAAAGTCGTGGTATGTTTCTCTTGGGGAATTTGCACCCATAAGATTTTATTCGTCAAATTCCGGGAATTACAATTCAGGATTTTTGACTTCCTGGCTGATGAATCGTTTTTTTGGAAAGAAATGTATCCTAAAATGAACCAAAGTATAATGCTAGCTAACTGTATTGTCTTTTTGGTTCGTTTCTCGTATCTAGGAGTATATTACTGGATGTACAGTATGAGAAAACTGCATGAAAACTGATGAAGTGGGAGCGTCTTCTTGGTGCACATAATCAGTATTTCTGTATTATACTGCCCCTTGTGGCCAAGGCGCACACCAGAACGATCACAATGTGGGACTGGAATGGACTGACATTTTCATTCATTTCAATAGGGAAAGATGATTTGAGATACAAGTGTTTTGCGCCACAAGCATAGTCACAGAGAAATTTAAACTTGGAAGTCAAGGCATTCTTTTGTATTAAAAAAAAAAAAAAAAAATCCTACTTCTGCTTTCCTAATCTGCACCGTCACAAGCCACGCCTTTCTGCTAAATTGCGTGAAAAAACAAAATGCTTTAGTTCGTTAACCCTCTTGTTACATTTGTTTTTCCAGAACAGCAATCATATTCGTGCTAGGGTCAATTTGACCTGGGGCATGTTTAATTATGCAAAAGTGTCAGAAACAACCATTGCGTGTATCTCATTATTATCTATATTCCGAAGCATTTCAATTAATGTTTAGTTCAGTGGCATTCTTTACCTCTCACACATCACAGTTCAATCAAGATAAAAGGCAAAATAAAAACATCTCCAAACTTACATAGGCTTGCATATAAAACATTTTTCGTAAAAAAAAAAAAGGAAATAAAAATGGATGCAACCATCATTGTCAAGGTAATAATATGTACAGTATGTGTAAAAATGTATATGTCAGTTCAGCATAAAAATGACAGCAAATACAGTAAAAGTCAACTTTACAATTTTGGCTTACCAGGAACCATTCCAGCGAGTGTGGACGTCGGGTAGCTGCCCTGGCCAGTAGGGGGAACGTGAGGGGGGTACCCGGGTAAGGTTGTGTTGGCCATGTCCCGACCTGAGCAGACAAAAATGACACAAAAGGAGACATACTTTGTCAATACTTTTATACTTGGGAAAAAAATAGCAATAAAGTTTCGTCTGGTTAAGTATTAGGAATCCATTTCAGGCAAGTGATACATTTTCAAGTCAATTTTGTTACATTCCAAAAGCCTACTTGAATGACAACAAAAACAAAAAAAGCTATCAAATTAATATTTCTTTTCATTTTTTTTTTTTATATTTGGAAACCAAGTAAAGATGAGTAAAGTGACTCCAAAACTGTTTGCTTCAATTTTCTTTTCTAAATATTTCAATTCAAATGCAAAAAAAAAAAAAGGAGAATTGAATAGTATTACATACAACAACAAAACAATCAGTACAGTTTTAGCCTTTCTTTGTCATATGTTGCTGGTATCGCAAATGTTTCTTAATTAGGTAACATTGATTTGAAAGACAACGAATGAATGCCATCAATAATGCATTTTGTTTTGAGGAGGAAGGTAAATAATAATAAAAATAAATAAATAAATGAATACAATTTTTCAAAAGACAAAAAAGGGTTCATCATGAGAATTTTGTAGCTTTTCACACAAAAATTCTTGGAACATTTTGGTATTTAGGGGTTCTTTAAACAAACTATGTATATTAATAGTGTTTTTTTTTCAGCCTTTCTTTGAAATATGTTGAGTGTATCATAAATATTCTTCATGAGCAAACATTGATTGGAATGACAGCAAATGAATGCCATCATACACTAAAACATATTATTTGGAAACCAATGCTAAAAAAATAATAATAAAAAGACTTGAACATACAAAAGTGGTCCAAAATAGTTTCAAAAGATTTCAAATGATACGAATGCAAAAACTACTCAGCATCATGAGCATTTTGTAGCTTCTTCTGCAAAAATTGTAATTAGACATTTTTTTTGTTGCATTTAAATGAGTTGATATCAGGAAAATAAGAAACCCTAACTGACCAAATAGATGAATATACTGTAGTTATGCCATATAGTACTTAACGTTTCGTAGGCTACATGTAAGCACGTTGCTGTCTTTGCTGATTCAGCCTTTCGGGGGATTGAGCCCGCTGGCCCCCTCTGCGGAGCGCCACCAGCGCGTCTGCACATATTCAGCTCTGTAATTGAGAGTGACGGTGCGGGTCGTCCTCGCTGGCCCGCGGTGATGTTTTTTGGAGCGCGGCACATAACCTCAATCTGCACAAGCGCCATTGTGGACCAGTGGCCCCCGCTATATTGTGGCGGCGAGGGCTCAAAAGGGGGAGCCAAAAAAAAAGTCTCTCCCGATGGAACTTTAATGAGGACAAGAGCGCCACAAAAAGCGCTGTCTGTTTATGAAGCGTTGACGTAAACACGTAGAAAGATCAACACGATGCACCGGCTTTGTGAGTTGAAGACATCAGTTGACCCATACCTCCAGATATAGTTTATTTGGGCACCCAAAAGTAGTGGAGAGCCCAAACACTGCTACTTACTGTAGATGTAAACAAGCATTTCAATTCAAACAATTAAACTGGCTATGGTACTGCTTTACAGGTAAGGGAAACTACAGAAATTACTGGATTTGTGGACTTGAACAAGTAGTTTTCCTTATTTTAGATCCACAGAGCTTAATACAGCACAGTTATGTGTCTTAATATGAGCATTCTTAATTCCATTAGATCCAGGCTCACCAACTTTTTTTTTTTTTTTAAACTAAGCTACTTCTCGGGAGCTCATAAATTCCGAGGGCTACCAGTTTGATACACAGATCTGAAATAGCAAATTTTCTCAAATGAACTTTAATTATATGTTATTATTAGTAATGAATCCTATTTCTCCATGTGAAGACACTGATCAAGTAAATGATTTCTCACACTAATTATAAACAATGATTTAACAAAGTGGGATTCAGACTCAGACAAATATCAGTATACAACATTTTATTTTTTTCAACATTTTCAAAAGATCACTTCTACAATAGTTCCAGGAAATCACAATGTCCCATCACTGGTGAGCTATTTTAGTACAGGCACACCCGCGGACTACTCATGTGGTCCTTGAGGGCTACCTGCTGCCCACAGCTATTCAATTATTTTGCTCTTTCTGCCCAAAAATGCATGTTTTTCCAAATAATGTGTACATAGAACAGATTTGAAATGATGTCTTATTTGGTATAAAATGGTCAAATATTTGTCTACAGTATATGAAAACAGGTTGCCAAAGCAACGGGTGGTGCTAGAACCCCCAACCCGTAAAGCTGTTTTATGCCAGAAAGCTGAAGAAAGTCGCTTCCAGAAAAGGAGGAGAATGGGGACTGACACTTGAGAAAAAAATGTAATAAATAAAATACAAGTTACAAGGTACGGAGATCATGGTGCTCACCTGGAATTGTCTAAAAAAACAAACAAATAAGCAAACAAAAAGTCTAAGTGTTAGTGTAATGACCAGACTGCAGGTCAAAATGAAATCAAAAGTTTAGATTGTATTTTATTTATTTATTTATTTTTTTATTTTATACAAATTTAAAAAAAAAACACACTGGTGACGTGTATGTGAGGGAGGCCATTTTGGGCCTACGAAAAGAATTAGTTTGCCACAAGCCAGTGCACTCGAGTCAAAGGGGGCCGTGGGAGTGCTGAGGGTGGGTGGAGTGTTTTGGTTCGCCAGCGGTGCATGAGGCCCATTGTGTGTGTGTGTGTGTGTGTGCGTGTGTGTGTGTGCGTGCGTGCGTGTGTGTGTTTGAGACACACTGATAACTATTGTCACAAGCGACCCAACCATGTCTTCATATGATGGCAGCAGATGTGCACGCAGCAAATTCATTTAAAAGTCACACCTTTTCAAGTAAAACAGCGACTGAGATTGAGAGTGTTTGGCTCAGACATTATTAGCCGATGCCAGATCAATGCTAACCGCGGTACCGACCCGGAGTTTGATCATGACGTCAATACAGTCCACCTCGCTTAAACCTTCATTCAGAAATTGTGCTAACCTTGATGAGAGGAAGTCAATCGTTCTTTAGTTCTTGATTACCTCCGTCAAGGAGGTTTTGTAAAGAGTTGAGTCATTTTCCCAAGATGCAACTGAAGGATACTATGGCATGCGTTGCTCATTCTCTGTACAATTTGAGTTAGAGCCGGGCGACATGCTTTATGTCATCCTTTCGAGAGCCAGGCGGGCACCGGTTGGGGAACGTGTGTATACATGCATGATAGCCTCATTAGCTGCATCCTCGCCTTTTGTTGCCTCCTCAACAGAAATTCTAATTCAAGAATGGGCTTTTTTATTTTATTGTCCATGCCTTTTTGACAGCGATATGAATATGGAAAAAAAAAAAAAAAAAACTGCAATACACTGAATCCTCAATAGTTGAACCGCAATATAGCGAGGGAACAAGTATAGACAAACACGCATTCACATTCACGTAGAAGAACACTTTTGAGTCCTCAGTGAACCCGAGGAACTTGTGCATCCGGGTACTCAGGTTTTCTCCAACATTCCAAAAACATGCATGTTAAGTTAATTGCAGAGTCTAAATTGTCCTTCGGTGTGAATGTGCTCTGCAATTGGCAACCAAAGGAAAGCAATTTATTTGATTTGTGTTTTGTTCCTTTATTGTACCCAATGTGACCCAAACCCTAACCTTTAAAACCGACGTATGTAGCAACTGTGATTTTTGTTTTTTTGGGGTGTTCCGGCGCATCACTATTCAACATGATTTTGGACTTCTACTTGGGCAAAGACGAAACTATCCCACAAAGTTTTGATGATGACAACAACAAGCGCAGCGGCAAAACTTCATCTTCATTTGGCACAAGCACGAGGTCATTAGCGACTGCCTCTTTAGCTCGATGCAGTCTAGCATGACGGGGACACCTTCATGTTTGCCGCAACAACCGCAAATCTTTGACCTCCATCTTTGAGGTGTACACAAGCCAAAAAAAAGGGGGGGGGGGGAATCCCAACATCCTAATTAATTACAAGGGAGTAAAGAATGTTTGGTGAGCCAAATTGCTTTAAATCCCCAAACAACGGCTGAAAGTCGCTCATTATCAAACGTGTGCTCAAAGGTTAGTTTGCTTTTGTGATGGCGGACTCACAATTCATCTTGGAGGGTGTACGGACACCTACACGGCTACTTTAAAAAACAATGTGCATAGCAAAGCGACTGATGGTGCTATTACCTGTAAGCATACAGTTTGTTTTAGCCAATGATAAACCTCAACAAAGTCATTTGCTGATAAGGCGCAGTCAAAACAAGACGAGACAAACAATCCAGAACTGACTCACAATTCTACCGTAAATGTTCAACAATGTGAATGCGGCAAAATGGATGCTGGATGTGTTGTCACTTTTTCATTTGGGCCCGACGCAAGTAGACTGTAACTGCAAAACAATGACAATAAAATCCGAAATGCACACCTTTATCCCAGTCTGCACCAAAACGTAATCAATTCCCACTGACCATAACTTTTCTGGACACAAATTCTTGTGCGGTCCTTTTGTTGTGTTTTTCCCAAGGTACAAGCGTTTGTGTAAAAGGATGGCGGTGAGTGTCATTGACGCGTGCGTTAAAGGCCTTTGGAGGCCTCCATTAGCAGGCCCAGCGGGGAATAACACACTCTCGGTTTGTCTGTATGCATAGTGGGGATGTGCCAAACTCCCACTGATTGATGAGAAGAAAAACACCTCATCTCAGGAACTCTCAATAGAAGGAGTGGACAATCGGCCGTATCGAGGCCATCTCGCCATTGACTAGTTGAAAATACACACACACACACACACACACAAAAAGTTATTCAAAGATGGAGCTTATTTGAATTTTAAGCAGCAGACGGAGCACCTCGGATGGGATTCATCAAATAAAAATGACTTCCCATATCAACAATAGAAATTACCTGACAATATGCAATTATCCTAGTCACATATTCATGGAGACTTCTAGGGGTAAGAGGGACTATTTAGCAGGTAATTCGCATTAATGTGGAGGAAAAGGAGAGAGAAGACCTCGCCTCTGAATTTCGATGTTTCGCACAATGCCCTTAAATCCTTTTTGGGGAGCCTGCTGCTTTTCAAGCGCCTAATAGGATAAGCAGAGGACACAAAAGATTTCTATCGGTGCAGTCACAATCCGATCTCTGGCCGTGACTTCATGAATCAAGTCTAATAGATTATGCAAATTCCGGGGGCATAAAATCAACATGATCAATGACTTTAGTTGGGAAAGCATTCTAAGGACGGATGTAAAACCTTAAGTTTCCCCCTCTTGTTAACGCACAATTAATTCGAAATTGGATCCCGGCCTAAATATTGTGCATCATTTCGGCACTTTTTCTTGGCTTAGAATTGCCCTGCAAGGCGTTTAAATCTCTGGTGAGTAACACAAAGCCACTGGAGATATTTTTAATATTTGCCACATCAAGCGAAGCAGCCTCCAGCCAAACAACAGGAGCGTCATTGCTTTGACCTCTAAATGTTCACTTCCTGCCAAGAATCAGGGAAGAACCAACACTCAGATTATATATACTACATACATACACAGTCATGCTAAAAAACACTGGCACCACTGGGCTGCCAGTGTTTTTAGCCACAACTGTATAGAAAGAAAAATGTTTTGTTTTGTGTTTTTTCTCCTCGCTGTCTGACATCAAATCCAACAAAACGTTTCCTATTTTAGGTCAATTGGGATCCCCAAAATTGTTTCTATTTGCTAAATGCCAGAATAACGAAAGAAGGATTTTTTTTTAGACATATATATATATATATATATATATATATATAATAGACAATACAGTCATGGCTAAAAACATTGGTACCGGTGCCAATGTTTTTGAGCATGACTTTATATACATACACATACGTATACACTTATTTTCCATCAAACTTCATATTCATTGTATTGGGTAGATGTTATGATGTTAGAAATGCATTTTGGTCAAGAAATGCATTTTGGTCAAGCTCCTACAGTTTATTTTTAGAAATGAACTGCAAGCAGAGAATTTACATGCAAACGGTAATATATGTTAGCTTGCTGACAGAGTGGACAATGACAGGGTGGACATTTTTGGCCAATGTTAGCAATCTTTATATCGATTGAATAAAATGAGTAATGCTGATGAGGACACCAAAGGCACTTATTAGTGCTATTAACCCAACAGATTTTTAAAAAATATATATTATTATTTATGGCCTACTAGTGTTTTCATACAAATATTTTCTGTAATTATGACATAACTGCTGCTTTAGCATAGCTTAGTGATACACCAGGGTGTGTTGCGGGTTGCATACAAATTCAGGTTACGCTCCTCGAAAAGCGAGGATCCCCTGCAAGTAAGAACCCAATCCCCTTCAATGTAACTTGAAAAACTCACCAGTGTAGTTATCTTTGTAACTGCGGATCTTTTCATACAGCTCTTGTGTTGGATCTCATTGCGTTGTGGTGACTAGCAAAAACAATCGTCAACAGCCGGTCGTATCGGTAATAGCAACAAGCGACAAGAAAACAATATTTTTCAATTAACCGGGCCATCATTACCTGTGACAAGGCGAGAGGTAGGCTGCGAGATGGGGCCGGGGGTGCGGCGATGGTGGGTGGGGGATTGAAGGAGGGGGCGGTGTTCGTCGGGCAACACAGGAGGGTGAAGTAAATGATCACGGTGTTAGAATGAGGCGGCGGAGGTGCCAGAGCGTATTTACCGAAGCGCATTACTCGTGTCCCAAGACACACAAACCGCCGCACCCCCATTCCACCGCCGCCCCCCGCCCGTCACCACCTCCAGGTGACAAAGTGAACAAATCACAGAGGCAGCCAACCAGCAGTCGCTCCCCGCACTGATGAATCTGATCTCGTGACACCCAAAGGACCTTGTCACCATGCCCCAATTTCCGAGCCGCTTGCTCAGCAAAACAACTTCGGACGACAGATGCTTAAGCTCCGACGGAGACAACGTTAAAAAAGCCTTCACACTTGACTTGTTGGTTTTACTTTTTAATGTTCACACATTCCCGTAGCGCGCAGTCGCAGGGTGTGCACGCGGGGCTCGATCTTACCTACAGGGTAGCTTTGCGACACGCTGGGGCCCAGCTCCGGGTTGGCGTTGGACGACAAACTGGGCTTGACTTCGTCCAGGCTGGAATTGAGGCCAGGCAGCGAGTACTCATTAGCCTGAGAGAACGGACAGCGGAGGGGTTACGCAACCAGACAATACCTTGATGCGAGCGCCGGCCCCAGTATACATTTGTATGAGAGCATTAATTGTGTGCATGGAGGCTGCAATTGAAGCATATCATGAATGTATTTGGGTATTGTCTGAGAGGAAGTGGGCTTTCGGCGGATTTGCATGGGAAGCCGAGGCGTCAGCTGGCCTTTTGTGCGCGCGAGCCTTCGTCTTGAGCGGATACGCTTTGTTGCACGCACGCCATGTGCCCCCCGCCCCGACCCCTGTGCGGGACACCATCCGCCTTTAAATTTGGAGTGTCCTCCCTACGATTTACACATTTAGTTACTTTTTTTTTTTTTTTTTTTAATGCCTCAGTCACGCTTAGCGCTTTAACTTTAAAGGGTGACTTCGTAGGAGAAAGTTCTTACATAGATTTGAAGCACAATTGCTAGCAAGTAGTACGAAAGACGAAGCTCTTTTTTCCTGTTATGAGAGCAAACATTCTCCACTATAGCCTAAACAAAATAATACCACAAAATGTTTTTCTAGTACGTTCATTTCTCTGGTGAGTTTAAAAATCGGACATACTGGGTTTAGAACACCTATTTTTCCTTTTTTATTTAAATAATAAATAAGTCAAGCAGTTCAAATCCAACGAATAGCATTGAAATTGTCCATACAGAAGGTGAACTGCCACAGGTAGAAAACAACCCCTCCTCCCCCCAAAAAAACAGGTAAAGTTACTTAAAACTGAAAATTAATGTACATTTCAGAATAATAAAATGATGCAATATCCAGACCTGAACACCAAAAAAGTGAAATTGACGCAACATACAGTACAAGCGCCACACATTTATGGGAACTTCCACAACAGATGAAAAGAACATTCTGGAAGAATATTTGGTTTCCATTGTAGAAAGAATGCTATGAAGTGTGTTCAGCTGTTGTAAATATGAATGCTTGAATGAGTCAAACGTTCAGAATACATTTTTGTTTATAGATTGAGCCCCTCATTTTTTTTGTAATTAGATTTGTTTAAAATTAGTTCTGTGCCTTAATTTCAGAGTGCGATGAGACATCGAACTGCATGAATTTCAATTTAAAAAAGAAATGGCAAAAATTGGGGAGTTGTAAAACTTTTGACTGGTAGTGTATATTGTATTACAAATTGTAACATTTTTTGGTGTAAGAATTTTTTTTGGGGGGGTGGGGGTTCAATCGAGTCTTTTTATTGTAAAAGGTTATAGAATTCCGAATTTTCCTAATAATAATGTCCAAATGGGGCCCTGAATCTGGTTGCTGAAACGTTTACTTCTTGATGCAAACATTGCCGCCAAATGTTAGTGAAAATTGACTTTGTCTCTCAATTTTGTTTCAAATATTGACTCAGTTTCCATCAAGATCTTTAATCCAACTATCCAAAATAATCACTTTGTCTTTCATTTATTTATTTTTTGTTTGTTTGTTTTTTTCCGTCTCTCTCTCTTTAATGAGATGAGACTTCCGGTGTGGGACAATGTTCGTTCGAGGTCCGGTGTGAGTTCAGGGAGCCCGGGTTGTGTCTCTGTGGGC
Source organism: Phycodurus eques (assembly GCF_024500275.1). NCBI lineage: Eukaryota > Metazoa > Chordata > Actinopteri > Syngnathiformes > Syngnathidae > Phycodurus > Phycodurus eques. The sequence goes on along the minus strand of NC_084543.1, from coordinate 5,808,803 downwards.
CCTAATCCCATGAGGGGTGGGGTGTGGCTATTGGAGGGGTTTCTACGCCTGTGACCCCGCTCTTGTCTGCCTCTATCGCCGATAAACTCTAATTGTCCGCTACAACTGTTCGCTGGCACAAGGTCGGATGTTGGCCAGACGTTTTCTCATGCAGATGGGAGGCGGTGCTGTGAAAAGGATGACCACATGGCAGGCAGAAGTGTGGGAGGGCTCCGTCCATTGAGCACCGCATCGCCAGAATGGCTTTTTAATGCGTCGCTACAGCGCCCAGACACTTGGCTAATAGGGCCACATTTTGCACAGGAAGACTGGGGCGGGGGGAGTGAGAGGCCCCCATGAAAGGGAAAGTGCTCTGATTAATATTGCATTAAATTAAAACTGATTTTTCGAGACGGTTCCTTTTTTAAGTCAATCCCCTCTCTCTTCATGCCGTGCTTAATACTCTCCCTGACGCTCTTTGTGATTGCAAGTCATTTCCAATTGGTTTTGGTATTGATCTTCCAGTAGAAATCAGTTTTGTAATTAGCTGCAAATTAGGCCCTCTTCTGGAGGTGAGGCCTGTCCCACTGATTTATCACCTGCCTAATTCGGCCCGATTGGAGAGAAATTAAAATGAACTCAATTAGGCTTTTTTGCTTTTTGCTTTTTATGGCGCCGACTTGTAGTTTGCTGGGAGAAATGAATAGTCTCTTGTTGTTTAATAGTATAAGGAATGTAAATAAAAGTTATCCATTATAATAAAGCCACAGTTTTTAATATGCAATGTCGGGTTTGGGGGGGGATTGCTGCCAAATGCGTCCTCGTTTTGCAGGGATGGAGGGTTTCATTCATCTATTTAGCCCAAAAAAATGTTCCATGATGAATGCAGATTTAAACTAATCTATGACAAGCATATAGTAAGAAATTGTTTGTATTGACTAATGATTGACACTTTGTGAGTCCCGCCTTCTGTCTCTGATTGGTAGTTTTTCCTTGAACATGGTGGTTTCTTGTATATCAAGTTAGGGGTACAAGATGGGCCACAGATTACATTTATCATTTACGACTGTCAAGTCATCATGATTCTGTTAACAAATATTGAAAAAAAGTGTCCGTTTGTTTTTCTTTTTGTAAATTGACGACAAAGGATATTTTGCAGTCAATCGGCTTCGCTTGTAACATATTGACAGCCGAAACTGTTGCGCCATCTGACCTTTTCACCGGAAATGCTTAATGTGCTGCCGTGCATATAGTTCATTACGGCTTTTCTTTCGTAAAAGATGAACCATTTTTTTAACAACTTTGTTTTCGTAATCGTCCCTTTTTTTATAGAATGTTACAACTTTTTTCATGGAAAACATTTCTTTTTAAATGACGATTTGTTTTCTTAGTGGTTATAAAAATGCCGTTTTTTTAGAACTTTATTTTCAAAATTCTAACTTTTCTCCTAATATTATGACGTTGTGCTTATAAAATATACTTTTTTTGTATTATTATAACCTTTTTTCTTGTAAAATGTTGACATTTTGTTTTAAAATAAAAAATTTTTAATAAGACTATTTTTGTACAATTTGCCTTTTTTTTGTTTTATACAATAGTTACAAATTTTCTTCCAAATATTACCACATAATGGCTGTAATATTGTCATTTTGTCTCTTAATTTTAGAACTTTATGCTTCTAAAATTCCAACTTTTCTCTTAATATCATGACATTACACTTATAAAATCGACTTTTTTTTGTATTATTACAACTTGTTTTCTCATCAAATGGTCACATTTTGTCTTAAGATTGAGTTTTTTAATATCAAAACTATTTTTGTAAAAATTGCCTTTCTCTTGTAATGTTCCAACTTAATTCTCGTGATACCCAAGGTTATTGTAACTTGTACTCTTCTGAGTTTTTTCTTTCGATTTTCTGTGCAGCCCAAATACTACTTTGTACGATGTACCAATATATTATAATATATTATTCATTAAGAAAAAAAAAAAGCAACAGCCTCGTAACCCTTTTCATACCAAATCCTACTTAATCCCCTATGTCACACGAAGCTGGCAAATTAAGGCAAGAGGCTTGCTGTTGATTTCATTTCATGCTGCTGTACTGTTATTCTCAATTATAGGCCATACGAGGAACGTGTTTTTCATGGCAAAATCAATAACGTGTGGGAGTTTTCCCAGCAATACCCTCCTGCTGCTTTTCCTTGTGGCGGCCCCCTCAGCCATCTTTAATTAGCCTCTAGATATAGAGTGTCAATGTGTTTTTGTGTTCAATTCAAAGGAAGAACACAAAACAAACGGTTCCACTAACCTGTTCCGGTTTGATGTGCTCCGATGTAGGGAAGACGTCCGGGTACGAGGGGCGTTCAAAGACCCGGTCCAGCGCTTCCAGCTGCTGCTGGGTGAAGGCGTCGGCCCTCAGGTGTTTCCGTAAACTCTCCACACTACCCTGAGAATCACTGTTTGGACCAGAACCATCTGAACCATCTACAAGGAGAGAGAGCGACAGTCGACACGCTGGCCCCGGTAAGAAAACTGACCCTCCCGCCACGTTTGTCAAAACCGCAAATAGTGACTGGAGGAAGGTAGGGCAATATGGCCAAAAAATCGAATCTTCAATTGTTATTTTTTCCCACATAAATCCAATATCTGGTTTTAATCATTTCCCCCCCCCCCCCCCCCCCTTTGTTTAAAGAATAAGCAAATGACAATAACAGTACTCAAATTCAAGTAACCTCAGCAGTTATCTTTAATGTCCACACACGTGCAAACAATATGCAATGGCGTCTACGAACTGAGATCATTACACTTACTACCCCGCGGGAAAAGGGAGGCATTGATTGTCAATTTGTCCGCTATTTGAGGAAATAAAGTACTGTACTCGAAAGAGCTTCACTTGACACCCCAATATTCCTGCTCTCTGTCTGCTAACCAGAAAGCACGGTCTCCTTTGCAAATCCGTCCTTCTAAATTTGCGGTAGATTATGTTCTCCCCTGCGGTGAGAGAGCGGTGATGTATGATATGCAAGCGCTCTATTGATTGTCTGATCTGGTGGCAAGAGAGAGCTGAAATGGACTCGAAATGAACATCCTGCCTCAACTCATTGCGCCTATAATACTCGACTTAATCCCACGTTTTTGCTCCCCCCCTTACGGAATTCAGTCGATCAATCATGTCATCTTGCTATTACCATTCGGGAGGGGTATTACTGAATGTTTTTGTTTTGTTTAGTTTTTTTCCACACCAACCCGAGGATAAACCAAATGTGCTGATTGTTGGGTGAAAAAACATCTTTGCAGTGTTTGTTATCTCCCAAAAGCAACCCAATTAGTCAGATTTTACAGTATAAATTCTCTGTGTATTTGCTTTAGGTACGCACATAAATCATGAAATTAAGTGGCGATGTCTCAGTTTACCACAGGTACACAGGGAACAAGCTAAAGAGCATAGTTGGCTAGAAACGTTCAAAGCTTTGGGTTGTTGCGTTATATAAAGATTGATTTTGTGGTTTTACGTGTTATCGGACTGATAATAGAACATTTAGGGCAAGCTATTTTTTTTTTTTTGCTTAGCGTTGAATTGCTATGCTAACAAGCTAACAGCACAGATGCACTGTGAACGAGCTCACAAGTACAGGTTTGTGCTTGCCTTTTGATTGTCACTATTTTATTATTGTAGTTGATTATTACTTTTTATAGGAGTACTTTTGTGGCGTTACACGATGTTGGACTGACAAGATATGCTTTAGAGCAAGCTATCTTAGTTCAACATATGCTAGCTTGCTGTGCAAATGATAAATGAGCACACTAACAAGTGAAGTTTGCGCTTATCTTTGGATTATCACTATATTTACAAGCAATTGGGGTGCTTATACATTGTTTGATATGTTATTCAAAGCATGCTAGCTTAATTCTGCTGTTTTATTACAGCAAACCCACATTATTCAAGGGAACTTCCCGTACTTCCCACGCTCTTCAGATCGATGACATTTTCCCTCCCACGATCAGATTCCCAGCTGATGGATCAACTGGACCATCGCGATGGCAGATGATGATTCTCCTTTACCATTTTTTTTGTAATTCCACGTGTTCAAGCGTCTTCTAATGAATACTTATTGTTACTTCACAAAGTTTCCAGGGTGTTTATTGATCATGGCGGCAGCACAGTCTATTCAAGTTGACATCGAGGGAGCCGCCCCCACACCAGATCAGATAACCGCCCCCAGCAAGCAGACGCCTCTCTGCGGGTACGCCACCTGAAGGTCGCGACCCCCGGCAGGAAGTCAGAGCCGAGTGGTACGTCCCGCCAAAAAGCAAACAAAACAAAAAAAGGAAAGAAATGTAAACTGGGAGAGAGTAGCTACTTTACCCACATTGTAGAGAAGCATTTTCAGAGTAAAAGTGTTTACACAATAAAATAAGAGCTGCCACCTTAAGGTCACAACCCCCGCCCTCAGATTAATGGTCTGCTCCTCGCAGTCGAATTCCTTGTTTAAATAACATGTCAACACACATACATTCGCCTGACCCAACGCATTGTCATTTCCAGAAAAGGAAAATCAAATTAATACTCATTTGCATCAAATTAAATCAACTTGGTTGCCTTTTTTTCCTCTCCTCCCATTCTAATATAATTTCTGATGTTGTAAACATGAATGAATGAAATACAGAAACTTGTTCATTTTGCTTCAACAGACCATTTATGATGAATGGATTGGACAGGAATTAATAGATAGTCAAGGAAGACCTTTTTCATGAGCCAAAATTTGTTTTATGAGGCGGATAGCTTTTCAAATTCAGAGAGAGAGAGAGAGAGAGAGAGAGAGAGAGAGAGAGAGAGAGAGAGAGAGAGAGAGAGAGATAGAGAGAGTGAGAGAGAGAGAGATAACCCTTTATCTTCCTCTATGGTTAAGATAGGTACGTTAACTAGTTAACTGCACAGATGCATAGGGAAATAGCTAGTGAGTCAAGTTTGTATTTACTTTTGAATTATCACTTTATTTGGGTGTAGTTCTGCATTTGTATACATTGTCGGATGTGGAAAATAGGATTTAGCACAAGCTATCTTGGTGAGAAAAGACGAGATATGCTTAGAAGCTACTAACTAGCCGCTCAAATGCATAGCGAACAAGCTAATGAGTAAAGTTCGTGTTTACCTTTGTATTATCACTCTATTTCTGCATTTTTATATGTTGCTTGATCAAGAACATATATATATATATATATATATATATATATTATAGATATATTTTTTTAAACAAGCGAGCTTAATTGAGCACAGACTATAGATAAAGGCAATCCGTTACTTTAGTGTTTCGCAAAGTGTTTTAAAACACCAAATTTGAAATTTTGTTCTAAATGTACAAAAATACATATGTATCGCTGTGTCATCAACAAATAGTCCATGTATACTGAACATGAATTTTTGCTCAAGAACACGAATACAGCAAACATGAATCAAAAAGACCTGCTCAATACCTTTACTTGCACGACTGGCGATTGCAATACAGTTCAGCCAGAGCTCTTTTTTGGCCCCTGACCCACAGTTTGGGCAACCTTGAGCTAAATGACTTGTTTTGATTTCTGATTCTGATTTCTTATATTTCCATAAGGATTCAGCAAGACAATAGTTTGCAATAGTGGCCCACTCCATCGCTCATCCTCCGCACGGCACCTCATGACGCTCCCAGATGTCGAATAATGAATATCGCTGCGTCCCGAACGACGTATCTCATCCATCCGTTCCCGGCGCCGCTCGCCCGCCAATTTATTGAAATATGGGATGATGGCCTCGTTAAACGTATTGCCCTATTTCGCTCATAAATCACTAATTTAAGAAGCCAAGGCGGGGCTGACAGAGCGGGTTGTTGGCCGGGAAGTGACGTTGGACCGTTAGCTAGTGGGTACTCATGGTGCCACTGCTAAAATAAGACCACATGCATTTATCATTCTTATTTCATTTCTCAAAGCATTAAAAGATTGATATTTGGGGTGGAGGGGTTACAACAATGAAGTCCTGATGTATGTATTGAAGAAAATGTTAAATATTTTATCAAAAGAAATACCTCTTTTTATGAGAGAAACATTATTTATGGGATTAAAGTCTTAAAAATTTTGTATTACATAAAGTTGTAATACCACAAGAATTTCTATTTTTATTTTCCCTGAATAAAGTCATCATATTACAGGAAAAAGTTGTAATTTTACGTGAATAGTTGCAATTTTAGAAGACTAAAGTCATAATTTTACAAGGAAAATATAGTCATATATGGATGACATATATTTAAAGTAATAAAATATGATAATAAAGTCGTAAAGTTAGACGTAAAGCCCCTTGTTGAAACTCATAATAATAAATAAAAGATTTTATAAAAGCCCTAACTCAAGTACAAAAAAACAACTCCAGGACTAACTGAAGGACTTTTTGTTTTAATTTAGTAAATATATACCTTAAGTATAATAATGTATATAGTAGTATAAAAAAAAAAGTAGTATATATAATAATGTATATACTACTTTTGAAATATGAATTGATGAATTTTGGACATGATATTGTATGACGCTACAGAGACTTAAGAAAGCAGCTCCTTTGTCTTTACTGAAGCCTCTGAGCTCACTAGTTGGGGGATGTACACAGATGTTAATGTGTCGCGATAATCGCTTTTCTCTGCAGCGGTGCACATTCTAATACATGTCACTTCGGTACAACGCGTGGACGGCCGCGGTCACCGACGGAGCCATCTTCGGGGGCCCACTCCAACAATGGCTGCCAAGTGTTACATGCTACTTTTAATTTGCCGCGGCACAATGGCTGCCGATAATGGCTCTTATGACACCCGCGTCCCCGAAGCTCCTCTGGCCCGGCCCCAGTGTACATAAACGCGTGTCGCAGCGCATTATCTTGACATGGCCGCCGTAATTCGGGACCTTTCTTTTTAAGGGCACTGCTGACTGGGAAACTTACTTGGCAGAGCGCCACGGGAACAAATACTCAGCCGCTCTGTTTCGCACTAACCCCTTCCCCTCCTTTGCCGCTCGTCCCCGTGTGTGTGTGTGTGTGTGTGTGTGTTTTGTTGCCCCCCCCCCCCCACCCCACCCCCAAGCCTTGATAATGACTGCTTTCGCCATAATCATCACGCGGCTTACCGAGTGAAATGAGGCCTCGCTGCGAGGAAATGCGGTGGCGGCGTTTACTGACTGTGGACTACGGCCTAGCGAGCAGTGCACAATATGTACGAGCTGCAAACGTGGCCGCGCAGAGATATTAGCTGACACAGAGTGGCATTTTGCTTCAAAACAACATTCATACAGTTCTATTGGAATGGGACCATCATCATCAACAAAAATGGCGATGCACTCATATAGGCTTTAATACAACACAATGAACGGGACCCAAAAATGCAAAAATCCACAGTCCTTGGATTTAGTAAAAAAAAAAAAAAGTACAAAAGGTAGGGCAATATATAATAATGGTCTACTTTCCAACAAGATAAACGTGAGCCCAAATCCAAAAACAATGGCGAGCACCGCCGCAACCCGCTCTGAAAACATGGCTGACATGCTGATAATGTGATATTTTACGAGGAAAATGTTACATTTTTGCCATGAATACACTAAATTGTTCCATAAATACCAATATGTTAGGGGAATTATCTCATATTTTCTAATAATATTTAGTTCCATGTCCCCCCCCCCCCCAGCAAGTGGTGCATTTTGGGTTAAGTTTACCATGGTATGGTTCAGACATATTCTTCTAATGATATTCAGTACAAAAACTTGCCTTTGAAAACAGTACCAGAACTGGCACCACCCTAGACCGCGACACTTGTGTATATAAATAAAAAAAAAAAAAAAAAAAAAACCATTTCAAGCAAGTTGTACAGTTCCGTTCAGAACAGGTTGCATTTCCATCCAGATTCTGATAGTGAGTACGCATACCAACAAGATAGTGTTTCAGAAGGCAACAAATTCAAGAATTACAAATAAATGTGACGCTTTACAGAACAGTGTACTGTCAGTATTGCAAACGAGCAACAAGTCTTTCCACCGCTATCCCCTGGTTCTTTTTTGTTTTCATATAACTTCTTTATCATGCAGAAGATGACAGAGAATCGTCAGAAATCAGTGTTTGGAGCGCCATCCTCCACAAGTGAACTGAAGCACCCCATCCAAGGGTACTGAGCAGTGGGACAGTTGGGTATTATGGGGCCCCTTTACCAATGGAAATCGACCGAACTGAGCCACGTTCTCAAGCACGGGTGTCAAACGCATGGCCCGGGGGCCAGATCTGGCCTGCCGTATCATTTTATGTGGCCCGCGAAAGCAAATCGTGTGTCAACTTCCATGATTCTACTAAAATCTGGACCAACATTTCAAATCGTCATATGTAATGAATAATAACATTAATAGCATTTTTGTTGCGTTTACCAACCCCCTTTTTAGTTTAACTTGAACAATCGTTGAAAAAAACTTTCCTCAACTTCTGATTTCAAAACTATGTATCCATCAATTTTTTTGTGTATATGCAATATTATGAGGAGCTAATTAAACATTTATATAGTCTCATAGTCATAGCGGCCCCTTTGAGGGTAACCGTAACTCCAACGTGGCCCGCAGGAAAAAAATGAATTTGACACTAAAGCTTGACGAATCACACAAAATGGCGTCACATTAGGCGAATCAATTGAGACCACAGAAGCACCTGGAGGACCTCCTCTCAACAGCTCAGCTCTTCCTCTGCGCCCTTTAATATGGTCCTGCCCTTCAATAGGAATCTGCATGAAAATATGCACCTTCCATCATTCGAGACATTACGCTTAATACGAGGGGTCCTGCCACGGCTCCAAATGAACCCTGGAAAACACCAGACGTTCGCATTATGCCCTCGCCATCGCATCGCTTCCCTTGATTATGTCATTTGCCGTGCCCACGTCATGCTGGCTTTTAGATCTCTGCCAGGAAATCTACCTCTGACAGGTCATTAGTCATCCCTGCCTTAGCCACCCCCGCCTCCAACCACCCGCCACCTCCTCAACATCAATTTCCCCCCCTTCGATATCCCGCAAAAGCCGGAACAAAGACGACGCCATGTCAACGACCGCCGTGCTCTGATTAGCTCTCATTCTGGAAAGAAGGCACTTCGCATCATTCCAAAATACACCTCACAACACCAGCGCACGTCTTTAGCTGTTCTCATCAGCAGCTCGAGCATGTAGCGTCATTGAGGAAGCCTATTGCTTTCAGAACCAATAATCTATAAAAAGCCTCAGGCCTTTTTCTGGCCAATGAAGGTACTTTTGTTGAAGGAGAAGAAGGAGGGGGAAAAAAAACAGAGCTTCAGATGCTTTCTTGACTGACCTGGGTGGTCGGCTACATCATCTTGACATGTAATTATCTAAAGCCCTTTAATCACTTCCATAAAGATTAATTGCAGGAGACAATAGTGGAGGTCGTGCCTTCAAATCAAAAAGACTCCTCGGCGGATTGACACAGCAGTGTAGCCGAGTTCAGGTGCTTTATTAAGGGTCATTGCCTGGAACGATGGCGCCTTTGAGAGCCGGAGTTGCAACTTCAGCACAGCGCGTAAAAAAAGAGGCTCACTTTTTTTTTTTTTTTCCATCTTTTTGGAGGCATGAACCAATCCTGCGCTGGTACAAATAGGGCTACAGGAGGAGTCCATTTATGTCCCTCAAATCTACAATAATGGACGGATTGTTATTGGACTCTGATGTTACTGGACGGCTTTTAGGACCAAAGCTAGAAAAGTGACGGGTCGAGAGTACAAGTAGAACCTTGGAGGTTGTGTTTTTTTTTTTTTTTTTTTTCCCTGAATTAGAGGTACAGTAGGATTCCATAACTGTCCCTCATACCTTAGGGATAACTACTTGACTGGACTGTTTTTAGGACCAATAGATCAGAGCCAAGCACACAAAGTCAAAGTTACAAAAGCAAAACCTTTGAGGACACCCCTCCACCTCCAGTGACAAGACATTGTATCCTTAAGTACACAGTACACTTTTTCGGGAATGGTTCCAGGTTTGACACAGTAGGATTCAATTTATGTCCTTTAAATCGACATGTACCCCAATGGGATAACTACTGGACTGGACGGTTTTTAGAACCAGTGGATCAAGACCAAGCTGGAAAGTGAAGGATACAAAAGCAGAACATTTGAGGATGCCACGCTAGTTAGAAGCCAGTGGAAAACAGTAGACCTTTTTGTGTGTGTGTGTGTGGGGGGGGGGGGGGGGGGGGGGGGGGGGATGCCCGATGCCCGATGCCTCACTGTCAGACATGCGGTTACCGTAGGACTCCCGCAAAACTGTACCGATGTACCCCATCGGAATAATCTGTTGGACTCCGATGTGGCGTTTAAGAGTAATGGATCAAGACTAAGCTGAAAAAGTCAAGAGCATAAAAGCAAAACCTTTGAGGACACCACCCCAGTGACAAGCCTTTGTATCACTCAGGGTACAAGGGCGCTTTTGGGAAAATGCCGGGTACAATGACGTCCAGTATTTTGGGGAGAAAATAGCCATAGGCTTACAGTAGGAGGTACTAGTGGAGCCTAACGGGGCAACTATTTGAAGGCACCGGTATGTTCCCAGTTTTGAAAAGCTACAAACTGACACTCCAGTGGCAAGACTTGACTGCCTTTTTTTTTTTTTTTTTTTTTTTTTTAAATAAACATATCCTACCTTCGTCTCTTTTCCTCTTTTCACCGTTGGAACGCGGAATACCCAGAATGCCGTTAATGGAGTACGACCCCGCTGGGTCGTTGGAGGCGCTGGTTACTGGAGGAGACACTGTGTTTGGCACTGAGACGGAAGGGAAGGGGAGGTGGGAAAAAACTCATCAAGACCTGCTGTGAGTCCATTCCAAGCTCCTGCTGATGCCACTGATGATGATAATGATGATGATGAGAATGGTCACGGTGATGCTGCGAGCCCCGGTACCTACCTATGGTATGGCCTGGCGTCGACAGGGACGTCCCATCGGGCGAGGGATGAAAGGGCTGCTGCACTTTTGTTCGGATGATCCTGCAAGTCCAGGCAGATGTTACCCGGGTATGGAAACATTAAGCTTTCCGGCCGAATGCTGCAAATAAGACATTTTCCATCCATCCATTTTCTACGTCGCTTGTCCTCATTAGGGTCACGGGTGAGCTGGTGTTGCTCTGATTCAAAATGGGTAATTTTGTCCAAACTTGAAATTTTTGGGAATATGGATGGAAGGCCGGATTGGAACCCATATCTGGCTAATCCCTTACGCTTCACCCTACTGACGCCCCCCCCCACCCCGGGACCCTCTGCAGGACCGCCATCCCCGCCCTACCTCCCAGCACGCCGAGGCTGATGAGGCCGCATCGATCGGAAAAGTCCGGGATTTGCGCACGCGGGCCGAGAGATGCAAATGGGGAACTATAAATTACACGTGACAGGAAAGCAATAGTTCCTTATTGCCCCCGCGCTAGCTCACGTTAGACTTGTTCGGTCTGAGCGGCGCACCCGCCGAGAAGGAGGCCCGTCACCATCATTTGGAAACTCTAAAACTACTTATCAGTCCTTTTTGTTCTCATTTCCGTCCCTCGCGTTAGCTTCGCTTAGTTTGGCGTCCATGTTCCAAAACAATTTTAGGGAATCAATGAATGTTCCCCCTCTGAAGAAATATTAAAATCGCTAAGTTTCTGAATCAATACTATTGGACAGCACCCAAAAATGGTTTTTGTATTTTAATAACAAGCCATGTGTTTTTTAGTAGCTGGTCTCGGCTATGACATCATCATACAGGCCAAAGGTGTTTGAGTACGGCGTCCTATTTTGTCGACTGTTCTGGGGTCAGTCGGGAGCGCTGGAGCGGAAAACGAGACCGAATCCAGTCTGAAGTGAAGGGGGAGGCCTGGTTTTGAGCACAAAACTTTTGTTTCGTATCGTTTGCCTACTAGCGTAAGTGCCCGAGCCATTTTAACTTACTGTCATAATAATAATTAAAAACCACCAATGCTACTAAAATCGTTTTCTTCATGTTTGCTTAGATCCTCAAGTCCTCTAGGTCAAGGTAATCCGCAAAGGTTAACTTGAGGCTAACTGGACTCTTTTTGTTTGTGTAATGTGTTATATATTTGTTCTTGTTTTCCAAAAACGATTAAAAAACGACTTAGGCAATTACGCTATTAGGCTAATGCTATATTATATTCTAAAGACGTGAAACATTTACCTGGAGATATGGCACCTAAAAATAAATTCCACCGTTTGAGCCCCTGATAGGACTAGAAAATTGCCTGATGGAATTATAACGCTTCTCAATTCAATTTCCCACATAAACAAAGAGAGCTAACTCCAAATCGAATGTTTTAATTGGAATTCAAAAAGGAGAGTAGAGGGGCTTTTATTTTTATTTTATTTATTTATTTTTTTGGGGGGGGGGGCGGTATTAATCCGTACATTTTGGATTTATCACGCACGCATGTGTCTCTGTTGCCTTTTTAAGCGAGCACGGAGCATGAAATGAATTTTCTTCAGCCCTTTCTTATTTAAAAAATGTGTGTGTGTGTGTGTGTGTGTGTGTGTGTGTGTGTGTGTGTGTGTCCATCCACGCTCTCAGCCATCAGCTCATTAAAAAGTCATGCCTCTATGGAACAGTGCATTTTAAGCAAAGTTCATCAACTGGGGATGTGTTTGCGTGTGCGTGTGTGTCTGTGTGTGTGTGCGTGTGCGCGTGTTTGATATATGCAGCATAATATTTATATACATATGGACAGTCGTATATTGCACTTTAACAGGCATGCACACATCAAAATGTGTGAGGCTAATATTCCATTTTGATGAAAATATTTCCCCCCCTGATGGTGCATTCAAGATATCTTTTTGTTGCAAATGTATCGTTATGTTTGACTGCGGTTGTGGTTTGCAGGGGACTGAGGGCCGTTCCTAATATTTTGACCCTCTCGTGTTGCCAAATGTGGCCACCCCACTAACAATAATATACACATAGTTGAATGAACTTGATAAAAACAAAACCTGTTTTTCCCTTATACAAAAAGTTCCCTTAAATGCACCACCACCAAAAAAAAAAAAAAAAAGAAGTCTAGATGTCGTTTTATTTTCCAAGCTGCTTTTTTTCTTTCCCACCTTCTTTTGAAATCTTACTGACAGGCTTGCAGTGTTAGCCCCGCCCCCCTGCCGCCACTGCGCGCATGCTCAGAAAGACGATTGGCCTGCTTGATGGCGCCAAAACGGATGTGGGCGCCCTCATATTGATCTCCCCTCGTTGTCCACGTGCTGATTGCTGAGGGACCACCGCCACCATCGAGCAGGTGCGTGCAATACTGTGTGGCCACTTCATTAGGGACACTTGAACGAGCTGTCCCCACTCAGGAAAAAAATAAAAAAATTAAAAAAATAAACGATCTACCTGAACAAATATTGCACTGCATCACATGAGACCTGTTCCTAATGTTTTGACCCTCTGAATGTGCTTCGTTTTGATGGACACTAGAGATATTTTAATTATTGATCAGAATATTAGGAACATCTGCTCCAAAAACAAATCTGCCTTTACAGAGCCATTTAAAAAAATAAGAAAGTCAAATTCGTAGTGGAAGCTGTTCCTAATGGTTTGACCCTCTTAATTGGTCATCCTGCGTTTTGATGGAGACTACCAGAGAAGTGCTCCTAATATTATCATTTAATTTTTTTTTTTTTTTTTTTTAAAGAACAGCTCCTAAGTGTGACACGTGCAGGACCTCAATAATCACAATAGCAAAATATTAAATGTATGCCAATAATAATAATAATTTGCATTAAACGTGTCAAGTCAGATTTGTTAATACAATTAGATCTCGTTAGGGACCATATACAGATTCTAATTATTTTACATGAAAAAAAAAAAATATATATATATTTTTGATACGAGTTTCGCATGATGTATTTGGTTTTAAAACTCCTGCCATTAAATGCACTCTTACCGGTTGATGGACGAGACGCTGGGCACGGTGTCGTTGTCGCAGACGCCCTCAGCCAGCAGCCTGTCGCGGATCTCCCACGCGAACATGGTGGGGTTCTGCCTCTTGTAGTCCGCTATCTTGTCCACCACCTTCGGCGTGGCCACTTTGGGCTTGGAGCCCCCGATCACGCCTGGTTTGATGCTACCAGTCTCATAGTACCTGCATATGCAAATAATAATTTTAATCATCATCATAATAATAATAATTAAAAAACAATAAGACTTAAATTGGTTTCCCTATTCATGTGAAATTTTTCTGTAACGATTTTTTGCCCCCTGGGTGTCAGCATTTTTATGGCCAATCACGCAAAACAGGCCCTTTAAATATGAGACAGGGGGCGTAGCTCAGGTAAAAAAAAAAAAAAGCAAGTCAAGCCCACCCACACGTCACCTTTATACGCTGAAAAATCTAATTTGATCATGTCGCCTACATTGTTTGCACATGATTAAAATCTGGTGAACTGATCTAATTTCCCCTCTTTTCCTCGAAAATAATCAAAACATGTTACTTTAGCACATTTTAATCGTATGCGACCAATGTACGTGAAATTAAGAGGACTTTTTTCCCCCCTCCGTATGCCCAGTCCAATAATATTCATAAAGAATTATTAATTACCTCCACCAAGCACATATTAAGTTTTGGTAAAAAAAAAAAAAATATATATATATATATATATATATATGTATATATATTTTTTTAATAAATAATGCAACCCCACTATTTTGAGGATTTACCTTGTACTTAAAATACTTCGATTTTGTGTCCCCAAAGAAATTGACTTATTTTACTAAAATTGATTGAGAGGTGCTGATTTTACAGATGTATGTTTGTTTGTTAGCAGAACTTTTGCAAAAAACGACGATTTTCATTTCCAGCAAACTTTGTGGAAAGAACAATTCGGTTTGCGTTAAAAATAATAATAATAAAAATCCTATAAAATACTACATTTTTAAAAATCGTCAAAATGAGTACATTGTTTAAAGCTTTTGTTCAATTCCCATTAGTGGAAAATGCATCAGTCATGAGCACTAGTGCAAATGCAAAATTCACTCCTTGATAACAACATATATATATATTTATACATTTAAGTAATACAACCACAGAAATGCTGTTTTATTGTATGTCAAAAAAACACATTGGACTAAAATGCATTCAATTGTACACATTCATTCGTTTGTGCTAACATTTCAAACTGTCAGAAAAGCATCCATTTCTTTTTGCATTTGTAAAAAAGAAAACAAAATCGTAAAACATTTTTGGGTTATTTTGTTCAACCGATGCCAGCAGTGAGTATTTTGTACAATTTAGTGCTTAATATCCCAAAATTCATTTTTTTTTTTAAATAATGAAGCCAAGATTCAATGAAATGTGAATTCGTCCGTACCTGCCCAGGATCTTGCTGACGCAGCCGTGGCTGACGCGCAGCTGCCGGGAGATGTCGCACGGTCGAACCCCCTGGTGGGCCAGCTCCACGATGCGCTGGCGCACCACGTCCGGGAGGGGTCTTCCGTTAACGAACACCCCGCCGAGCTGGTTCACACCCCCGTGCCCTACGTGGGAGACAACAGCAGCACACGCGCACACCGGCAGCCTAACATTACATAAAGCCGTAAAGAGAGCCAGGAACAACGACGACTGAATAACATCAGATGCAGTCGTGCCATCTCAGCCAAGCTGACTTGATGACATTCATTTGTGTGTTTTCAAAATCAATCCATCAATCAATCAATCAATCAAAACAGGTTCATGTGTTTGCCACTCCAAACAAATCAAATGTTCATATAGATGCTAAATTTGGATTTGACTTTGTGCTGTTCTAAATCAGCAGCATAAGCCAAGTAGTGTTTTGTGGAAGCTTAGTGCACATTGCTCATGACAAATGTAATGGATTCACTTTATTGTGGGAAGGAGGCCAGTGTCCACCAAATAGTCCCGGATAAACAAAATGTAACAATTCTAAAACAAGCAACAACAAATAAATCCCCCCCCCCCCAAAAAAAAAAAAACAAGGTGTAAAAAAGCCTGTCTCGCTTCTCATAAATTTCATTTTAAAACACTGATGTTTTTGTACATCAAACCAAAAGTAAACATATTTTACAAATGTATTTCTCACCATAAAAACAACAACTTTCCCACAGTCCACGTGCAGCAGCTTGCTCGCTCCTCTGAGGTTCACTTTCACAGCTTCATGGTAAATAATTGATCGAGCTCTAATAACTCATATTACACGACAATTATTTTTTTGCTTCACGAGGCTAACACACACAAAAAAAAACATCAATTATTCACTGGAATAAAATCATATCAAGTTGCACGTGCGAGTCGAGTACATTGGAATGATTGTGGCATCATTTTGGCTACATTACAGCTGGATATTTCTTGCACGTTGAAACACATGCTTCATGCAACTTTGTCATTAACGCAGTTTTTTTAAAAATGCACATTGATTTACGTGTGATGATGATGATGATAATAATAATAATAATAATAATAGCAGCAATGAAACTGGGGTTGTGCTACTTACGGTGCATGGCCGCGAAGTGGTCCGCCTTGCAGTGAATATCCATCGGATAGCAAAGGAAAGAAAACAAATCAACCCAAGCCGCCGTGTCGCCTGCTTACAATGTCAAAAAATGCAAAAAAAAAAAATAATAATAATAATTTTAAAAAAAATTAGGATGCTGTCGTCGCCGCCTCCTCCTCCGCCACCACCGCAGCACGAGGGACAACTTTGCACACCCCCGGTCCTCCTCCTCCTCGTCCGGAAGAAGGAAAGACCGCAAAAGTTGCCCCGGTAGCGGGGTGCAGTCCGCAAGAGGGGCTGGCAGGTGCGTCGCCCACCCCCCACCCCACCCCACCCCTCTCTTTGGGTTCAGCGCCGCAGACCGAGCGGGAAGCTCATCGCGAGGGAGGAAAAACGGCTCCGGTGTGCGGTAGGAAGCTCGGCTCGGTTCGGTTCGGTTCGGTTGTAGCTCCCCACGATCCGTGCGCGGCGGCCGGGCCCCCTCTTCCCCTCTTCCCAGTGCAGCTGGGATGCGCTCGCGTGGAGGTTTCGCACCGGGAATGAAGCCCGTGTCGGTGTGTGTGTGCCTCTAAAAGCGACAAGACCCCCACCCCCCTGCAGCACTCCCCCCCAAGCTTGACTTGTCAGACAAAGGCAGTACATGCCAACACACGCACACACACACACACACACAGTCACACATTCACGCGGACACACACACACGCACACACACGCACGCGATGAGGAGTCCAGATGAGGAGCTCTGACTCATTTACAGGAAGTGCATGTCCAAATAAGGAACAGCAGCCAGAGTTCATAATAACATTCCAATGAAATATGTACATCTAAATCAATTGCATTTTTAAAATAAAAAAAAAAGAAAGAAACAAGTTATTGATTATCACTCTTTCTCCTATTTGTTATTGAACATGGGGGTTCTCAAACTGAGGTTTGGGGCCCTAAAATCCAATTTTTGTAGAGTCAAACAACTCTATTGCTCATCAAGCAGACATATTGTACATTTTCCTTGCAAATGACTTTTATATCTATTTTGGCATCAATTCAAGCCTTTATGCATAATGTATGTGGATGTTGTGGCAATACATTTACTTTGGTCATGGCAAGGAACCAAATAAGATGCTTACCACATAAACATTGAAAAACAAAATTGACATACATAAAGAGCCACCTGTAATTAACCACAAACGATACAAGAAAATGTTCAAAATATGACAGTAACAATACTGTATGAATACAGCATTCCCGAAATACAACATAAATATCCCCAAAATTACACACATAGTACAAGTATTCCAAAATACCTAAATATTCCATTAGAAAATATAATAATAATAATAGCAGTAATACGAATAATATTCCGTGAAAATGATAAATGTTACAAAAATACTACACTTACGTTCCAAAATGAATCTCCCCTAAATGCCATATAAATATAAAAAAATAATAATAACACTTATATTCCAAAAATAACACAAGTATTCCAAAATATGACATGAGTATTCCAAAAAAAAAAAAACTTAAATTGTGCATCAGATATGACATAAATAAGCCTGACACAAATATTTCCAAAAGTACAACCTAATCCAAAATGAACCTTCTTAAAACATCTGCATGAATATTTCACAAATACGACACCTACATATTCCCATAATAATAAACAAGTATTGAATAACTACTTAAATATTGCATCAAATATGACATAAACATTTCCTAAACATGACATAAAGATTCCCCAACATCCTACTTAATAAATAATTTCATTTCATTTTTTTTTTAAAGCTAAGAGTGTGTTTTTTTCCATGTGTGAGATGAAGCTCATTGTGTGATGGTGAGGAGGAGGAGGAGGAGGAGGAGGAGGAGGAGGATGGGGATGATGTCCTCCACATGTAGCAGTACCAGCTGCCTTCTGTAGATGGCGCTGTATAGTTTCACAAGCACTCAATTTGCAGCCTTTCTTGGGGTACTTCAAGTCAAAACTTGGCTGCATCTGATTTCCTTTTCCCCTTATTTTATCAATGATATTAACACGAGAAAATGCACGGATATTATATTGGAATCTTTTTATACTATTTGTTTTGTTGTTGTTTTACTATTCGCAAATCATACTCATAAACTTTGCACACTAAAATGTCAAATATATGCATTTTTTATATTTTGATGCTGACAAAGTGTGTCGGTTCATGTACAGGCAAGTATTAAATAAGCATGAGACTTTTCTTAAAATGGTAAAATTTCCATTGAATTGAAGCACTTAATGGATTAATACAGTTAATGAGGAGAAAATATGTCATTTAATATGCTAATTGAGGTAATGTACAAGAAAATATAACAATGCAATTGCCAATCAAGTCAAATTACATATGTAAAAATAATACTGACGTGGTATTTTACAAATAATATTTTCATTTTGGGGGAAATTACTCAATTATTCAATTACTGCCTCCTAGTAAGGTTTGAGGATGTTTTTTTTTTTTTTAATATTATTTCATTGTTAGTGTTTTTGGACAGAGCTTGTGGTATAATATGTTGCACTATAGGCTGTAATTTCACACCCGGTTGCACATTTCCCTTAAAGCACGCCCCCCCCCCCCCCCCCGTATTCAGCCCCACACCCTCCCCCTCTCATCTTTTAGACCCCCTTTCTCTTGCAGGACCCCCATAAAAATTATCCTTTTCGGTGAGACAGGACAAAAGTTTCATTTGCTGCTATTATTCTAATATTATTTTGATTTAGGTGGTGTTATATTGCAGGTGTTATAAATAACCTCAATACCCACACACTCACCCCGCCCCCCTTTCGTCCATAGGCCGTGACGTCACTTATCGATCAAAGAGGGTTCACATGACTTAGAAGTGCAATAGGATTTTTTGTGGGGGCGTTGCCTTGATATTTAATGATGATAATATTAATATTCCATACTCAAAAGATTGTTTTATATTGAATTGAGTAATTGTAAATGATGCCATGGGCTTCGCAAATACGACATGAATATTCCCCAAACTGCGACTAAATATTCCATATATACCACATACAGATTTAAAAAAACCAAAACAACAACAACAAAAAACACTCTATGTAACTATGACAAAAATGCGACATAACCATTAAAAAAAAAATAACACTGGAATGTTCGGAAAATAATACATAAACAAGCCAACAATACCCCATGCATATTTAAAAAATTATACATGAATGTTCCAAAAACGGAGAAAATATTTTTTAAATATGCTAGATAATATTAGTTAAAATTACATATATATTTACAAAATACTAGATTAACATTCCCCAAAAAAATACATGTCCCCAAACCATGACATGAAGTATTTTAAAACTATGGCATAAACATTCAAAAAGTACTGCATACATATCCCAAAAAATAGTACATGAAATGAACATCATTAATATTTCAAAAAACAAAATATAAACAGTAAAAAACTTCAATATAAAAATTACATAAATATAGTAAATATTCCACAAACATTACATTAATATTCCAAAAATGTCACAAATATTATAAAACATACTTAATAACATTACAAAATACTGCATAAATCTTTTAAAAATATTGCATATGAACATAAAAAAGAAACATTTCCCAAATACTGTCTAAATATGGGCAACAGTTGAGAAAAAAACATTTTACAATCACCACATAAATAATCCCAAAATATAACATACTGTACATGTTCTAAAATTACTACATAAAAACTCCAAAAATATTTCAGACGTTCCAAAATAATAAATCTTATTAAAATAAAAATACACCATATTCCATACAATACCACATGAATTTTCTAAAAACAAAAAAACAACATAAACAATATAGAAATATTCCCAGAATACTATACTAACATTTGAAAACAGTATTTAAATATCCCCTAGATATGACATACGTGTTCCAAAATTATTACATAAACATTCCAAAAAATCATAAATATTTCAAAAATTAAAAAACATAAATATTCCAAAGATACCCAATACATATTTAAAATACTATATAAACTTACAAGTACTACATGAAATACACACAAACGCTAAATATGCCAAAGTAGTACATTAAGGTTCTAAAACAATACATAAGTATTCCTAAATATGCCACACATATTCCAAAATTCCGTCATGTAAATCAAAAAAACATACTAATATATATAACATTAATTCCAAAATTACTGCATAAAAATTCCAGAATATTCCCCAAATCCTCCACATATTTTAGGCCTTTTAATGTCTTACTGAGAGCAGATAATCAGTTTGATGCGTGTAAAAAAAAAACAAAAAAAAAAACAACAACAACAAATAGATTTGACACTGTAGCGTTTAGGTTTTCCTCGTAGTTAACTGAATCAATACAACTCTTTGCTATTGATCATGACATTTGAATGTAAAACTAAACACCATTTGCATTGATTCTCACCCCAAGTGGCAAAATCATTCAAATAGGCCAGATTGTGACACATAAATCAATAAAAAAAATATACAATAAAAAGTTATAACGCTGCTCTGATGAGAACACATTTTGTTCAATGACTTTTTTGCACCCTGCGCACGGACAGACACTTTTTGAGTTTGGGATGCCCCGGGAGGAGCCAATCATGAATTGAATTTACATCTCATTTGCATTCGGACATGACTAAAGATAAAACACAATATAATGTATGCATATCTAAATCTATATTTAAGATATACTTGAAATAAAGTGATGAAATCCCACTAACGCACACGAATTAAATGACTTAAAAGCACCTTAAGACTTGAAAATCCCTTCTGCCTTAATTCATTATGCAGATTTGCACCTAATTATTAAATGTGCCCCGCAGTGCTGGATTAAAAATAGGACTGTTCCCTGTCAAAAAAAAAAAAAAAAAAAGTCTTCTCTCCATACAGTATGAGTTTATCATACTGCAGGGAACATGAGGCGAACCCCTTTCCACACGGATAGTTTCAACTTGTGCACCCCTTTTGTAGGATCATCTTTTTTTGCGAAACATCTACATTTTTTAGTCATAAAAGTGATATACATGGAGGCAGGGGGGCCCTTCCCCTTCCCCCGTCCCCTCCACATGGCAGGTCCTGTCTGGCTGTAGGAGAATGGCATCCCACTGTGGATCAGCCCGAGGGGGTGTCCCAGCCTGCCGGCCGCCAGCCGCCTGCGTCCCGAGCAGACAGCCAACAGCTTCCAGTCACATGTCGGCAATATGGGAAACAGAGCTTGTGTCCATGTGGGCGCATAATCAAGACACGGGGGGGGGGGGGCTTTGAACACACTAAATGTTCTTACTCGTCCGCACTATTCCAATAATCTTCCTTTGTCTCCACTGAGGTGTTCACTTAACCCCCCCCCCCCCCCCCCCCCCCAACCGCACCCGAAATTTTACAGCAATACAAAACATTTGAACTCACTTGACAGCAAGCAGCAGTTTGGCAGAGAGTCAACAAAGCTATTTAGTTGGAGTTTACTCGGCAAACTAAATATTAGTCAATTACACATTATTTAAAACAATCACGTAACTTTGCCTCATGCTAACAAACATTTAGAATACTTTAAGAAACTGATATTTGAACACAAACGGTGTATCAACACATGAAGACAGCCAATATAACAATACTCACAGGCATAGATTCTTTCTCCTCTGTGAAAAACGACTAACATTACTACAGTTTACCGTGGCACATGCAGTCGTTTTTAAATCTTGGTTTGTGTCTGCGTGACTGTATTATACTGCCACCTGGTGGCCAAGTCACACACACGAGAAGGACCTGCAATGAATGAACACATTACAACATCTTTTGGGGGGGAAGATGCAACGTAGTAATGGCCTTCCCATTCATTTCAGTGGGTAAAGGTGATTTGAGACAACTTGATACATTTCTGATGGTTTCCAATCAAAACGGCAAAAACTATGTCGGCAGTCTTTTTCTTTATGGTGAGGATGATGTCGCGGTATACGACCGCGCAAAGCTCCTGATCGCTCCCCTAAAAGCGTCCTGTCACCTTCAGCCCCGTCGCGATCGTGAAAACGGCGACCTTGATGCACGGCCAAGTGAGGCTGGGCTCGCCTCCCGAGCGCTCCCCCTCCAAACGGGCGCAGGATTGTTTAGTGCTCGTAAAGAAGCTGCTACTTTGGAATGGCCGCTCTCCTCTTGTACGTGTGTGTGCACGTGCATTGTCGATGCTTGTCCTCAGGCAGGCGAGCACACTTGATTGTCTGGCGGCCCCATAAGAGCGTTTAGTGCGCGGAGACGCTGATGTTATGTGGCGCGCTTATCATGTAAGGTTGAACTTTAAAAAAATCGCCTCCGTGCCACCGTGATGTTATTGCCACTTCTCTATGTCTGTTATTGCTTTATTGCCATTGCTTACTTTTGCCCTCGAAAGGCCGTGGCCATAAAAAAAAAAACAACAAAAAAAACAATCGTTTCATGAGGTTGAAAAAGAATGACATTGTTTGATCCTCTTCTTGAGAAAAGCGCATGAATTCATTGTTTTATGTATGAAACAAACTGGTGGGGCGTCAACCCAGAAAATAGGATACTAACCCGAATCAAATGCTGTGTGTGGCAACATGTTGCTAGGCAGAATTCGTGGGGCACTTTCATTTGTGGACCCAAAAGCCTATTTAAGAAAATATTTGGCATATCATTATTCACTTTCTAGCAAAGAAAGAACAGGGAGCATTGGCAAGAACAGAAATACAACCAAACATTCCATAAATACTGTCGAAATGTTACAAAAATCAAAATATGAAAATAATTTTTTAAACTACAGAAACGTCCCATAAATACTGTATAACTATTCCCGAAATTTTATATGAACATTCCAAAATAAAGCTTCCCAAAGTACTCAAACTTTTCAACACTACTGCAGAAAGATGCCAAAATTACAGCATAAGCTAATTACCTCATAAAGATTCCTAAAGTACAACATGGAATTTCAAAAATAAATCCCCCAAAAATACAACACAAATATACTAGAATTAATATACAGTAGAATCATTCCAAAAATAAAGCTCACTAATATACTATCATGAAAACAAAACTACTATAATAATATATAAAAAAATAAAATAAAAAATCCATAAAATATTACATCGACAACTCAAAATAAATATTAAAGAAATGCTACAGAAACATTCCAAAAATACTGGATAAATATATTCTTGAAACAAATCATGGAAATTACAAATTAAAACTGCCCAAAATATTAAACAAACATTTCAAAACTACTGCATAAAAACTCAAAGGTTAGTGCATAAACATACAAATACCACATCAATATTCGTATAGCATGCACATTCTAAAATAATAATTAAAAAATACAACACAAACATCCTAAAGTACTGTTCAAATATTATTGAAATACAATAGACACGTTCCAAAATTAAACTTAAACAAAATACTATACATATACAATACATACACATTCAAAAAAAGATCACATAAATACCATTTTTCACTGAAATCCTATATAGACAAAAGGTTGAGTTGGGGAAGAGAGTTACGCTGCCCCACCTGGCAGAGAAAGGACAGGGAGGGGTGGTAGCACCAATCAGACGCACACAGGAAGTATCTCAAAAAACAAACAGCGCTAGCACAGAATTAAGTTACATGCGATTTTGCGACTGAATCACGAAAACGTCACATCATTTCTGCCCCCAATTTTAGTCAAAGTGCCATTTGTTTGGCACCAGTGCAACCTTCTCCTATTGTTTCGTTCTTCCACTGGAATTCTCATTTTAGTCTACGTGGGAAAAAAAGAAAAAGAAAAAGAAAAATAATTTTGCACCACATTGTTTACGACTGCACCCTCGCCAGCTTTTCATATTCAAACGAGCAGAGGTTTAATTACCAAATGATGACGGTGTCATATGGTGCCGTGATGGCGCTGGGGCGGCTAATAAATGCGAAGAAGGGAAGCGAGCGCGGCATTTGAGCGATGGTGAGATCCAAAGAAGGGAGAGAGTGAGAGAGAGAGAGAAAGGGAGCAAAAAAAAGAAGGCGAGACAGTAAAACATGTTTAATTTGTGATGTTCCGTGGCCGCTCATGGATTAAGAATTTTCAAGTATTGTCTGCCAGATGGAAAGGAGGCAGGAGGGGGGTGACATATTTACATCTGTATATTATCAATCACAAATCATCCCCAACACCATTTCATTTCCCCCCCCCCTCCATATTTAAAAATACATTTTATGGATTATGAGGGACTCCATTTATCTCCGTAAGACTGTTTGGAGCTGCTAAGCACATCAGGGCTAATTTCACTGTGGAAGAGACGAACAGGGTTAACCAGGCATGAGGCCGGATGACGTCGTATTTATGGGCGCGCATCTCACATCAGCACTCTTGTCATTACAATTTGGGCTTGCGGTTTTTACTTTTTTATGGGTCTCTCTCTCTCTCTCTCTCTCTCTCTCTCATTCTCTCTCTCTTTTATCGGTCGCAAGGCCTTTCTGCAGCATGGGTGAACATTATTCCACCCCCCCACCCCAAAAAAAAAAAAAAAAAAGAAAAAGATAGCATCTGCTTGAAATGAGTCGAGTGTTCACACTTTGTATTTCGTTAGCCTAATAGCTTACTTGCATATGTCATTTTTTAACTAACTTGGCTTCAACTTCCTGTCACACTATACATATTACCAACGTCATCCAAGTCAAGATAATCCACAAAGGTTGAATCGAGGCAGCTGGGATCTTCTTGTTTATTAAATTTCTTTTTTTTAACAAAAATCTCACAGCACACAAACAACAAAAATGTCAGAAAGAAGTATAATCAGTGACCCCCCCCATATTTTCAGTTCTGCATTCGTAAACTTGCCTATTTTGTGTTTTTTTTTTGTTTTTGTTTTTTTTGTCGTCCACAGCCCGCTGAAAAACTCCTCTATATTTTTGTGCTTAGGCTCACAAATGTACTTCCTTACTCAGTGTGAAATCCGGGCCTGTTTCGTTGAACACAAAGCTATTATTCTGTTGTATAAATGGCAACAGGTGAATACATAGCTTAATTTTACCTTCTGCCATCGAGTGAAAGAGCATTTATTTCTTCTGCTTGTCACTATACATCGTTGGCACAGATAGACCAAACAAAGATAAATTATTTGTAGCAAATAATAATTTTCTGACCAACTAGGTAACATTTGATAATTTCCTGCGACACACTGGATGACCTCTCATTGCATGGTTGGGAATCACCGCCCTATCAGACTACAACTGGTTAGTTCGTTGGCTCCTGGGATATAGAATTTCATGAATTTTCAAGGGTGTCATTTTTTGATGGGGAAATAATTAGATTTATCGGACGTAAACTGTAAATTTGGTGAACTCTAGGCTAATCTATAACAGGACAACTACCGTATTTCCCCAAGTTGTGGCCATCCCTCTAATAGATGCCAGAAATCACGGTTCAGTGCGTACCTTTGTTTTATGATCAAAGTTCACATTGGGTACAATAAGCGAACAAAATGCCAAACCTGAAACATATTTTCTTTTGTGTAAACAGGAAATGAAACATAAAAATGCTTGAAGTAAATTGTCCAATAAATGAAAGAATCTCAGCTATACCAAATCATGTATATAATACCAAAAAAATACACAATAGCTCAAATCTGTTCTTTATAGGAAAGGGCAATATCAAGGGTTAGTCTTCTTTTTAGGAAATTGACAATACAGACGAGTACAACAGTAAAAGTTTGAAGAGTGTAAAGTTTTATGCTCTAACAAACTATGTCATTTTTGATTGATTTTCCTCTCTTTGAAGAACCCTGGAGAAACAAGTCAACATATTTTGACATACCGCCGAAAGAATATCGCTAGCCGTGACGTCTGCTAGCCAGAATTTGAGCTGCACTGTGTTGGTTTACTTAGCTAGAGCGTAACGCAGTTACGGTGCAAACTGGAGGAAGGCCCGAGTCGAATTTTGACTCCAGGAACTCAGAACTGTGAGGCAGACGTGCTAACTAAGTTCTGTTGCGTTTGGCACGTTTTGGTTAAAATGTCAGCAAAATTATGCAAAAACGAAAAAACGGAGTTTGAGGAAATATCATGGAGAGAAAAATACGTACATTTTTATTTTGATTTTGATTAATAAAGGTGCGGATGCAAGAATGTACATTTTGCCGTTACGGTCCACTTGCATCGGGGGTTGGCGGGGTGCAGCAGTCGATAATAGATGTTGCTAAACAAGGAGACTCAGGTGTTGTTGTGCCAAACACACAAACACGGGCCCCTCTGACTGCATGGCGCCCATCCAGTGGCTACCCTCCTCAGGACGGGGAACATCTGTCACGGCGGCTGCCATCTTCCTCGGCGGTCACGGCATCAGGCGAAGGTGGCGGGCGGGCGGGCGGCGAGCGAGCGCGGCGACACGGCACACATGGGCGCCCCCGACAACAGCGCTCATTAACAGGCAAATGGAGCAGGAGCGTGCCGGCAAATTGAGCCAGATCGGCGGCCAAACGCCACGAAAATGCCAGTCTCTGTCCCTTTCCAAAAAAAAATACAAAAATTAACATTTCTAATCATGTGCCAGGCTAAACATTATTCTTCATGATTCAGATCAGCCACGCTTGGAGTATCTCCGCTGTGCTCGGGTCCAGAGCAGCCAGCCTTGGACGCACTGCTCAGCCTTTTGTGACCTTCGTTTGGGCGAGTGGCGAATCCATTCGGAAATCATCAGCCGTGAGCGAATCGCACCCAAAGCCGAGTGGTGTGGATAGGAAATGGAAATGAGGAAAACAGACGGCCTGGGTGGATTTTTATTTATTTATTTATTTTTGGGGGAGAAAACTTGAGTAAGATGTAGCTACTGCTGCAAAATATGACCCACATGCAGCAAATATCCTAGTTACACTGTCATTAGTAGAGATTTTCGCACCATTTTTCCATGTTGCTGTTCTGAATCAGAATCAGAATCAGAATCATCTTTATTTGCCAAGTATGTCCAAAAAACACACAAGGAATTTGTCTCCGGAAGTTGGAGCCGCTCTAGTACGACAACAGACAGTCAATTTACAGAAGACTTTGGAGACAGAAAGACATTGACAAAAAAATGCCGACACATTCTGTGTCGGTGGTGTCTCAGCGCCCTTTACTGCTCAGTCACTGAGCAGTAAAGGGTTGCTAGTTATCTGGTAATGCCGGTACATTTTATTTATTTATTTATTTTTTTGACAATTGTGCAAAAAGATGCAAAGTCCTCTAGCACTTAGAGCAGTTCGAATGACTAATATTGCAACAGTCCGGTGCAATGACCACTGTGCAAAGGGCGCTGAGACACCACCGACACGGAATGGAGGACACAAAGCATCATGGAGTGTTTTAATGCAGACTCTTTCAATTTCAGTGAGCTCTCCATGTTATACCATTCTCAACAGCTATGAGGCTTTTAAATGGGAATTCACCTTTGAGACTCAAGTTTGAGCCAGTACGAAAGGAATTGTCATAAAGAGAGCATCCGGCATCATGGAGGGCTTTAATGCGGATTCTTTTAATTTCGGTAAGCACTCCATGTTTTACAAATTTGAACAGGAATGAGGAATTTCAAAATGAATTCCTCTTTTCGACTCAAGTTTGAGCCAGTCCGAAAGGAATTGTCATAAATAGAGCATCCGGCATCATTGGAGGGGTTTAATGCGGATTCTTTCAATTCCAGTGAGCACTCCATGTCTTGCCAATTTTAATAGGAATGAGAAATTTAAATGTGAATTCAGCTTTTGGGCTATAGTTTGTGCCAGTCAGAAAGGAATTTTCATAAAGAGAGCATCTGGCATCATGGAGTGCTTTAATGCAGATTCTTTCAATTCCAGTGCACGCTTGGTGTTTTCCTATTTTGAACAGGAATGAGGAATTTCAAAATTAATTCCTCTTTTAGACTCAAGTTTGAGGCAGTCCGAAAGGAATTGTCAAAAAGAGAACATTTGGCATCATGTAGTGCGTTAACTCGGATTCTTTCAATTCCAGTCTGCCGTTGAAGTCTTATTATTTTGAGCAGGAATGAGCGATTTCCGATTTAATTCACCTTTTTAGACCCAAACATGAGCCAAGTCCAACATGAGTTATCATAAAGGGACCACCCAGTATCATGGAGTGCTTTAATGTGGACTCTTTCAACTTGAGTCATTTTAAACTCAAGTCATGTTTTACCATCAAGCCATAAAACCAATTTTATGCAAGTAAACAACTCTAATTTGGCATCTTAATCAAGCAACATTAATGCGCCACAATTTGTCAATTGTTTTGTGCTTTTGGAAATTCACAGATTACAATAAAAATCACATTTAATATTTAAAAAAAGGAGAGAGAAAAATCATTTGGTTTAAAGAGTGTCTACATACTAGCTTATTGCGCGTTAGAGGAACATAAACAAATATATTTTTGCAGTTACAAAAATGTTCATTTAGGTCAACTGTGGCATTCAATTTACACTGGGCGCTTCTTTAATACAGTTGTTACACACTGTAGACAAATGATCCTTTTGGTAAGGTCTGCTGGAATCTGACGACTCGCCCCCAAAAAGATCGATTGACATAGTTACTTCATTAGCGCGTTTGGTTTACAGAAGTTCTCTGATATGAATTAATCCGACGACCGCGCCAGTGTGGTACTTCGACGGCAGGTGAAGTGGATGTCTCGTTGGATTTCCGTCAACAACTCTGAGCTACGCACGGGTGAGGGTGTTCGACATGATTGCTGATTAATAACGCCAATTAGAAGCCTCGGTGAGGCGTGATCGAGAAAAGACCAACGCCGTGAACACCGTCAGAAATAGGAGTCGCATTTATTTGCTCATTATTGGACTGCAAGGGCCAAAAAGGGAGAACCGTAGCACCGCCCTCCTAAAAGTACAACGAACAAGCAAAGTTTGTCTTCCAAGTGCTTACTCACAGCAGAGTCTGTAAAAAGGGTCTCGGGAGGCCTCTCGGCAGGGACAGTGATGTATTGAAGGCCCTCCAGAGGTCAGATGGACTTTGTCCACAGCGTCACCTACAATCAATAGCTCTCTCAAAACACACACAGAGGCGGTAAGCTGGCAGTAATCCGTTCTCTGAATGAATGTAGTTTAGGCATTAATTGTATGAATGTCATTATGATGTTCACTTCATTTTCAATGAAACAGAGGAAGGCAAAAACAGTATGAAAGCAGATAGAAAGATAAGGCATACCAGGGACTTGATGTCTTTTTTTTTTTTGCATTAAAATGTATTTTCCTGATTTTAAGGGTGTTCATAAAAGGCAGGGGTGGACAAAGTATGGCCCGCGAGCCACGTAGAGCCCACTCTGTTCTTCATCTTTGGTCCATGTTTGGATCCCGAGTGCCTTTACTGACGCGCAAACTTGAAATCCAAATAAAATTCGGACCTGTCTTGTGCGCATAAAGTCAATTACAATTTTAAATAAGAAATAGGACCCTTCCCAATAATTTTTTTTTTAGCATACATTGTAACTCTGCATCCAAAGTAGTCCAGGTTCCATCACGCTTCGGTGATCTTGAGGCCTGACAAAAGCGATGAATGTGGAGGTTGTGGAGGGTGTCTTTTTTTGAAGAACGCGCTCAGTCATTTAGCCAACACCTCACATCCTTCACAAACAAATGTAGCCCCCCCCACCCTCCAACGTTGCCTGCAAAGTGAAATTGATCACGTTTTGAGAGCACAGAACAGTGAGATCGTGAATATTAAAAAGAAAAAAAAAAGAAAGAAAGGTACTTCCCTGTGTGAATATAATCCTTCCCCACCCCTTTTGGAGTTCGTCATCAATATTCACTCGTTCGTCATTGACGCTGGCAGCAAATTCTCGGATGGATGTTCTCCTTTTGTCACTGCGAGTGAGTGCCTGGAATGGAATTTTAAATGAGAACAATTCCCTCTTACTTTTTTTTATGGACTCTGGTCACATCACTTTAATGATGGAGAACTTTTCAATTTACCCCACGTGACTCTTCGCCACTATCCAGCCATTAAATAGGTCAGGGATGAATGTGCATGGTTTACTCTCGACTCCATGAAACAGATGGGGGAATTCGGCGTTGTTGATAAAACCCGCCGACGCGTAATCAATAAGAATATTTTTCTTTTTCAAAAATGCATTGGATTTCATGTGCCAAACACAAATGTACCAACAAAGACATCTCAGGTAGCGTTAAAAGTCAGTGAACCTGCTAAGTGTGCAGGTCGTAGGCGGGCGGCCACCTTCCGCCTCGTCGCTGACCCGCGTCGGACATGAGCGTGGGTCGACGACACCGGCAGAACCCTGTGACGGGGATGCCGCCAAACTGTTGTCGGCGCCTGGCGAAAACGTGCCTATTACAGCGCGATTAGCGTGACAAACTGGCTGCAGTGTAATTTGATTTGTACTCATTTATAACAGAGCTGTCTGTTGTTGTTTTTTTTTTTTACTATAATCTGGTTGGCCATTAGGCGGCGCCACTAGGGCTGGGCAAGTAATCGATTTTTGGGTTTAGTGACTTACCGAATGAAACGCACTGGACATAATTTTATTTGGTGACCCCTTCATTTGCAATTTACATACGCTTTCAAAATAAATTTAATACTATCGTTTTTAACATTGTCTTTAATGTATGAATAATGTCACCCAATTAAACAAATATATTGTTATAATTTAAAATATAAAAATGTTAAACAGGTCTACTATGCATGTAATTATACAATGTATTTTCTGATACGCATATTAGTACCGTAGATTAGGCCAATGGCGACATAGACTGAGACGGATTATGATTTATAGTTAAGACGCTTCCATGTTACGAATCTGAATCTGAAATATAATGCTGGTTATTTACTGATTAGCATAGAATGTTGAGGCATTAATGTCATTGACATTCGTGTTTTCTGTAAGTGAAAAGGAAAAACTCAATTAAAATCGAAAATTTGATTTTGGTGAAGAGAAATTGCAGATTGCAGGCCCCACATTTCTTGTGCATGGACTTAGTGTTTCTTTACACCGTAACACCACCTACTAGTGGCCTGGCATGCATATTACAGCTTTTTCCCATCATTATTTCAAGTCGGCATGACTGAAGTAGTTGTTTTTGTCTTCTTAAAAAACAAAGCAAACCTTCAATTCCTAGTTGGTGACATAAATACAGTCGACGATAATTTTGTCATAAAAATGCTAATCAGCGGGAGGCGCTGACCTCCCTTTGGGCATCAGCTGAGGTGAGGGCGTTTGTCGTCGCTCAATGGCACTCGCGCTAAACACTCGCACAATGTTGTCGCGCCTTTGTCTTCATTCATATCAAAATGAAGTTCTCGGAGGCCCGCGCTGATCAATCACAGCGGGGCTCCAGCTGTTCGCCACTCTTTGGCCCGACTTCAACAGCCGGCCTCACAAATTGTCCCTGAATGGTGTCGAACGAGACCCCCCTCAACCACCCCCATCCCCTCAGCCCCCATTTTGTCCCCCCCCCCCCCCCCACCACCCACCCCCATCCCAGACGCATACCTCCTTGCCGCCTTCTGCTCGCCACTATCAGATGGCCTGCTTTGCATTGTCGCACAGCTCACCGGGATGCGCTCTTTCTTGGATGCACGCCGGTTTTTTATCGTGATGGCCTGTGTCCAAAAGTGCTCAGCACTTCACTGTCAAATGGGATTATTATGCTAAACCACTAACATCCTAGTTAGGCCTCTCTCCCTACCAAACCAGGATGATGATGAAGAGAATGGGAGAATCATGGCTGTTGTTTAAAAGTAACGCACTGTTTCTGGTCTGCATTGATGCAGTTGCTCTGAGTAGGGTGATAAAAACGTAAAATAAATTATTACTGCTGAAAATTATGCTAGCTCCAAGCATAAAAATGGTTGATTTGAATTATATTCTTAATACAAATAGCATTTAGGTAATTTGTATAACTCTAGAAAACTATAATTCACCCCTTTCATATGTTTTTTGGTTTGTTTTAATATTGCTATTAATAGCCACACTGTTGTTCAACATTTTTTTTCGATCGAAGCACAAAATATGAATTTTGTTTGCGGTGGGGGTGCGGTGTTGCTGGGCAGATTTCAACCCTGCCAAATTCAGTGACATCTGTGTAGATTTTTGTGGCATTCAGTCACATCGGTGAAAATAAAAAACCTTTGCCTCAAATTGTCAGGTATTCACATTTATGCTATTGCCTCCCAAAAAAAAAGCAGTAATTGTCCGTTTTATTTTTATGATTGCAATTAATAGCACTAATATGGCTCTGATTTTTTTTAGCAAAGGACAAAATATTTGTTTTGTTTGGGACGAGTTCGGAAATATTTTTTTGTCGACCAAAAAAGAAAAACACTTATTGAAACTAAAACGTCAGACTTTTTAGTCAACAAATGGGAAAAGACAAATCTTTGACTTTGGAATTTTGCTAGGCAGATTTCAATCCCACCAAAGTTTGTGACATCACTGCGAGAATTTTGTTCCCCATTGGTAGTTTTTTTTAATTGACATTGTTACAAGTTAAAACTTACTGCGGCAATTATGCTACTCAGCTAACAAAATATTCGTCTTGTTTGGGATGAGTGTACTATTATGTTTTTGGTTTTTTTTTGTCAACCAAAACAGTTCTTTAAACGGAAATATCAGACTTTTTACTCAAGAAATCGAAATAGCAAAATCTTTGACTTTGGGATGAGAATTTTGTACTTACTGTACATGGTTTTAACAATTTGTATTTATTTTTGGTTAGAAATTTTCTAATGCTATTTTTTGTGACACTGATTGGGTAGCAGAAGCAAGAAGCAAGTGTTCTATCCGTTTGAATCATTTAAAAATGCACAGAAATTCATCAAAGAATTGTGGCGAATGCTTGATTGGGATCAATGGCGCAGTGGTGTACGAAGGCGTCATGATTTATTACCGGGCGAGTCGCACATATTATTATGAAATGAGTTTATTAGTTTCAGAGCGAGTGTGACAAGGTCCATCGAACTACATGAACGCTTAATTTGCTTCCGCAAAATACATTCCAAGAGCTGCAATAGTGAATAATTACAACTCTTGCGTGGTCATGATGTTGCAGTATTTAAATATTCAAGTTTTTTGTTTTTTTTCCCCCCCAGCATTCGTCAGTGCAAAAGAATGCGAACTAAGCAAGAGTGCCGTTATCGTGCACAGTAATGCGAGGGTTTTTTTCTTGGCATTATCATCTTTCGCCGCGATTACTGTTTTACTTTCTTTTCGTTCTTCTTTAAATGATATTCGGCGCTAAATGTATTAGGCTTACAAGTCACGTTCGTTGATCATTTCGACATGGATGATTTTCTACGGCGTTAAGTTGTATAAACGTTAAACAATTCAACATAAGCTGTATGAGGAACACAGATGGATGCTAGTGATAAATTTCAAATTCATTTTTTAGCAGTGATTGATATAAAGAAGGCAAAGTTGATTTTATGAGGAACCCTGTTTATATTCCACATAGCTAATGTTGAAGGTATTGTAGTTATATTTTTTCCTTTATTTATGTTTTGTAGGTAGAGAACATGATCTTGACAGAAACCATTGTAAGTAATATTTTTCTCTTCATGATTTTAGCTACATTAGCCGTATAAGAAAAAAAGCTACGGTTAAGTTTACATGTTAGCTAGTTAGTTCATGATAAATACCATTTTATGGAATTCGACAAATATTTGTTTTTTGTTTTTTTATGTGGTAACAATGCTAACATTCCAACAACCTAGTCATGAACATTTCCAATATTGCTGTGTACTAATCTGCTTTTAAAAAAAACCCCAAAAAATGTTTATTCAAGATTTGGGTTTCATTAGCCATATGACGAAAATAGCTAGTGGTAGGTTAGCATGTTTAGCAAATCTGGCTAGCACATGTTAAAGGACATTTTTAGTAAGAAATGAATGTGACAGGCTTAAACACACTAACTACATCAAGTAAATGTTTAGTTTTAAAGGAGAGAATATCAATGATAGAATTGAGATTTCCTGTCAGAACGGTATTGTAGCGGATTAGACATCGCTACTACCACTTTAGAGTCAAAGTAGACATGATAGCACAACATTATAGTGCCGAGTTTCACTTCTTTTCTCATTTGGACACAAATTGAAAGTGCCTGTTTGAAATGACAGCAGCATTAGTAGGATAAATATTCCATTTTTACCTGCTAACATGGCCGACATTGAAGATCTTTCTCCTCCTACTTCCGAAACAAAAGCCCGATCAACATCCAAGGGCTGCTGCTTGTCAGCCACATATATATATAAAGATAAATGATATTATGGTGAATCCCACTTAATGATGCACTTTTAATTTTCTGAACATGGCCATTTTCTGGCTTGCGAATCAAGTGGAAGGAGCTAATTATGAAGAGGCGGGTAAAAGAAAAAATGAAAAAAAATGCTCATTTTCAGGGATAATGGAAGAGAAATGTTGTAGATTAATGGCGCTATTTATCTTTTTTAAATTTCTATCTTTCCCCCCGGTGATGCTGGCGGTGCTCCCCAAGGAAAATATTCATAACATGGAATTGTAAGTGTAATAGGTTAGCACCACTTCTTCTTAAATTGAATTTTGTGAGATACAATTTTTGTTGTATTCATTTTTTTATTATTGTTTTGTATTTTTTGCACCATATCTAAAATAGAGAAGGATCATGCATCTTTGTCATGACATATGCTCTATTCTCATTCCAAATCATTTAAAATAAAAATAATTTAAAAAAGCATGTCCCAGTGTCTGCTGACAACACAACCAAGTGTCAGCCATGTGTTTCCATTAGGGGCCCCGGGGCCGTCCAGGGGTTTGTTCGCGCTATTATTTTCCATTTCAGTCTTTTATCTTGATTTAATGTGAGCTTTCCTGAACATTTCCAACCAAGTGGCCCCGTCCTCCTCCCTCCTCCTTCCATCGCCGTTCGATTCCCCTTTTAGGCAGTCAGAAATGCTGTGGCAGCGTAGCCGGGGGTCTCTCGGGGGACGCCGTGTAGATCGGTTCAAGGTGGAAGAACTCTCTTTAGACGTGCAGCGTGGTTGGAAATATATATATATATATATATAAAAAGAGGACTTGGGGAAAAGATGTAGATAACTTTTTAAATGGGCTATTAAAGTCTTGTTGTTACTTTCGTCAGAAAAAAAACAAAAACAAAAAACAGTGCGGATGTGGCCAAAGTTTATGATTAGCTATTTTTTAAAAAGTTGATGTGCACATTTATTTTTTGTTTCAATAATAATGAAAAAAAATCTTCAAATGGAAAAAAGACGTTATTAAATTTTATATAAATAGAGATAACATAATCTTGATTTTAAAACATTTCAAAAACACAATTACTTGTGAATATATACATTATTTATGTGTACAGTGTTATATCATTGAGTAAAATTGGTAAGAGTTACAAAATTCTGTAAGAAAAACATACAAAATGATGTATAAATATATGTATCTAGGATATATATAAAGTTGATTAAAAGGTTTTACAAAATGTTAATTTGTGTAATAAAAAAGAAATACGTATATCACTAAAAATATATATTCATATTTACATGGAAAAAGTGGTTAAAGAAGTTAAAAATTCTGTTATAAAATAAGAATCATGAAACATATGAATAAATCAATAAAAACTCCCCAAATTCTGCCGGTTTCTTATATATATTTTTAGCCTTATTTAGTGTTGTGAGTGTTTCAATCATATTCAGAAAAAGTACACAAATTCAAGCTTCACCGGTTTTGTTTTCGTTTTTTTTGTGTTTTTTTTTGCTCTAAAATATATACAAAAGGTTCTTTTTTTCCAACAGTTGAGAGGAAATGCACTAAGTGGTACAGCCATTTAAAACCGTGTTAATGTGCAAATCGACTATAATAGTAAGACAGTAATGATACCACAAAGGTAAAAGTCATCTTTTTAGTCGAATTAACTCTCAAACATCTTTTTGATGAACTAGTGACTGATGTATCTTGCTTATGGCGGTTCATATGAATGACACCAAACGATCAAAAACTAATTCAATTGCAAGTTAGCATCTGAAACGCATCATTCCGCATTGGAACTGTGGCGTGCCCCGTGGTCACTTCTCAAACAAACAGACAGTAATATTATTGCACTGTTCTCTCCATAAGAACATAAAGAAAGCTGTCAGTCTCTCCAGTCGCGTGTTATTACTTAAACTCTGAGAAATTGTGATGTTGCGCTCTCCACTCAGTTCGGAATTGATGACATTTTGTTCGGACACGGTGCAAATGTATCATTTCTTGGGCAGCATCCCCTAAAGGATTGTCCTATTTGTTTTTTTTCCCTCCTTCAGATTCCTATTTAGAAATTCTATGAGCTGCAAACCTTAAAGAATATATAACACACAATCCTGACCTGTTTATGCCGTGTGCAGGAGATGATTGGCTGTCAGGCCCCCAGCGAGAAAAGGCCCCCGAATGAGGCGAGCTATCCTTTAAATTGCCAGGGCGATAGTTGCAGATAATACCAGAAATAAATCAGACGACAGTGGCGGAATATTTCATTTGTTATCCATATTCCTTATGGGCGAAGGGTGAGGTTGGGGGAGGGGTGGAATGATAGCGAAATGTATGAGCGGCAATTTTTTTCTTCCCCCCCCTGTGGAATTGCAACACTTGAGATGCTGATTTTCACATGTGAAGACAAAGTGCATGCTAGCTGCCAGCCTGTCACAGATAAATTCACGAGGCACCGACAATTACTGCTTGTGATCTAGGATGAGTTGTTTTTCTTTATTTTTTATTTAGTCTTGTCAGTCCTTCGAACTAACAGATACAACAGTTTACCACCACTGCCATCATTTAAGTTCTAACTCCAGTGTGAACCTAAAATCAGACAACAAGATCACTTCGGAATACGTTTGGCCCAGCATTTAAATAATAATATTTATAACGTAATAACTTTATTTTGTACAGCGACTTGATCTTTTGACAACTTGTAATTGAACTTGAATAATCTTTTTTGGGGGGCAAATATATTTAAACAGACAAAGAATTTGTAGCCGGTAGTTTGAGTCACTTGATTTTTGGACAAATCTTTCTATTTAATTGTCATTTCTAACTGTTGCAAGTGGTTAAAAAAGAAAGGTACTATATACCATTATGTCATGAATAATAATTCATTCTTTATAGTTAAATTGTAGTCATATTATGCTTAAATTGCATATATTTGTTCACAGTTATTAGCTTAGCAATTAATAACTACGATGAAAACATTAAGTAGTCAGTGTTAAGGCCTCTTATTTGAACATCATTCATTAACAAAACTTTATCAATAAAGCAAATTTTTTTTTTTAAATGTTTTATTTATTCCTACAATTAGATACATTTTGTCAGATCAGTTAAATGTTACCGTGCATATAGTCCATTCATCAATTTTCTGTGCCGTTAGTCCTTATCAGGGTCACGGTTGAGCCGGAGCCTATCCCAGCTGATTTGGAGCGAGAGGCGGGGTTGACCCCGGACGAGTCGCCAGCCAATCGCAGGGCACATGAAGACAAAGGCATGCACACCTATGAACAATTTCCATATTTTCTAGGTCAGTTACCAGTGGATTATTTTTGTGAAAAATCCTGCAAAATTCTCTGCTGAGCGTCCGCGCTGTCTCTTACCGCCCGATCGATGAGCCCCTTTATGTTATTAATAAGTTGTTTTGGTGGCACGCCGGGGTCCTTTTGTCGCATGGCCGTACATTATGTTAGTCTGACTGACACGCGAGACCTCCCACCACCTGTGGGCCCCCCCACCCGCGATGGCACTTTTAATCTTTATTTCATGGCCTTCATCCTCCCCAGACCTCTCGTATGCGCGCTCATTTCTCCTTTTGCCCATTTTCGGATAATTTCGCCGCCATCTGCCCCGAGCATCTGTCGGCCAGGGGCGGAAGAAAAAGGGAGAGGAGTTGGAGGGGGTGAGGGTGGGGGAAAAGAAAATGTAGCTTTCATTCTTCTTCTAACTTTCTTCTTCTTTCGCCGCCCCTCTCTAAGCCCTTTTAAGTCTAATTCTACATGTAAACCTCAGACCTGCTTCCTCCTCCCCCTCAACACACACGAAAGGGGTTTGGAGGGGGTGGGTCACATCCTTTCCATGTCAGACCGCTTAGTCAATAAGCACTGTCAACAGGAGTGCACAAAAGATCAGAAAAGTGCAATTGTAATTTTTGGACAATGGCGACCAGCTCTCATAAGGCCGGGTCGCTGAAAAAAAGAGAAACCCCAAAAAAGCGTTTGAAAGGGTGGCAGATTACAGGCATTCTTCAACAGGGCCGCAGTTACCGCGGAGAGCTCCTCACAGCCCTCGGAAGGGTGCACCCCCCCCCACCACCACCGTTCCCCCTCCTAACCCAAACCCACCCCGCCTTTCCCTCGTTTTGTGTTGCCCGTGTTTGACAGACACCGAGCCCGTCATAATCTCTTCCCCCGCAGGGACCCGCGCCGTTTGTTTGGCTCTACAAATACATTGAATCCCTCTCCTCCCTCGCCTTGTCTGCGCCGCTGTAGCCTTTTGGCCGGCGTCTAATTAATGCTTTTCATCGCCACTTCCTGTTCATTGTTCGAGCCGCTGCCTCCCACCGACTTTAATCCCAGATTTAAAGCGGAAAAGTCAGCTCCCCCCTGTTTGAGTGGCCATATAGGGATTAAAATAACAGATGATGACTTTTGTACATATTCATTGCTTTAGAGACTCTCTTTTACCAGCATGCACTTGGAGAGGTCAGTCGGGATGTTTACCGTGAACAAACCCCCGCCGATTTGCGAGTCACAATTCACAAACTCTCCTTCAACTTTTCTAAAGAAAACTAACTTAGAAATAGTTGAAAGAAATCGTCTATTCCCATTTTCTGTAAAGGAGTACTGTACAGGGCAAAATGTATCTAGAAATCAATTTTATGGTTAGTTTGTTTTGTATTGTTTTTTTTTTTTTCTCACCACGTTAGCAAGCTGCGCAGTGAACTCACGCCAATTCGCAATTTCACATTCAAGAATTCACCTCATGGCAAATTTTACTATCAACTATGTGCTGAAAAACTCATCTACAGTATTTGCGCTTTCTGCAATGGCGTATAGTGCACGGACAATGCAGCATGTGAAAAAACAATTTCCTGGTTAGTTTGTGTTGTTTTTAACTGTTAGCTAGCTCTAGAGTGATTCCCACCGATTTGCAATTCACCATTCAAGAACTCACCTACCGGAAATCTTTCTGTAGCATCAAACTAACAAATAGTTGCTGAAAAACTCGTCTATTCGCGATTTTTGAAATGTTTCTTTAGAATGTCACGAACAAGGTTTGTACCATTTTTTTTACCATGTTAGCTTGCTATCCAGTGAACTCCCACCGAGTCGTGATTCACAATTCAAGATTTCACGTCTTAGCAATTATCTGATCGACACAGATATTCTTTCTGTAATGGAGTATTATACATGGTGAACCGGATCTAAAAAACATAACGTGTAAAACAATTGAATGTTTAGTTTGTATTGTTTTTATTATGTTAGCTACCTATACAGTGAACCCGTACCGATTTGCGATTCATCTGCAAATCTTTCTATCGAACCTAACAGCTATTTGCTGAAAAACAATGTTATGTGTGTCTGTTATTAGTGTTGTAGTTTTTGTAAGCTAGCTGTTTTTGTCAAGATGCCGCCGGTAGGTGCCAGCTCTATGCCACAGACATACTGGAAAATATATTGACAGATATTCTATTGCACTGAAAGTATTTTCTTAGAACTCAATTGATGAATGGGAGGCAGTCACGAGGTGTGGGGGTGTTACACATGTAAAATCAGCTGTTCACTTGGCGGAAGGGTTTTGAACTGTCAGAGGGTGAACGGAGAGAGCCTACTTTTTGCTGACCGCATGCTATATCATTTTGATTGCATATTGAATGCACTTTGATGACTTTAAATATATTTGGAACGCACTTGGATGCATGGACTCCGTTTGCATCACCTTGTTGCTTTGGACCGTAAGTGGAGACGAAAGCTTTTGGGATCGATGAT
This sequence comes from Phycodurus eques, assembly GCF_024500275.1. Classification (NCBI taxonomy): domain Eukaryota; kingdom Metazoa; phylum Chordata; class Actinopteri; order Syngnathiformes; family Syngnathidae; genus Phycodurus; species Phycodurus eques. The sequence continues at coordinate 5,768,346 of NC_084543.1, read as the reverse complement.
CATTGTGGACAGCCGGCACGTCTGCTCAGCCTCTTGGCGACTAAAATTGTTTTGGGATAGTCGCCTACACCACCCAAATCAATGAAAGACAATTTCATCGTTAGTGTGTACCGTATTGTTTTATGTTTTTACTACGTTAGCTATCGATACAGTGAACCACGGCTGTGTCACCATTGCCAAATTTTTCTGTAGAACCTAACTAACAACTATTCGCTGAAAACCTCAACTGTTCGCGCTTATCCAAGTATTTTAAGTGTTTTTGTTCAGATGGCGTCCAAATGACATGTTCCTACTACGATAATTGGCCATGTTAGAGTAGCAGTAGCTTGGTTGGACAAAACAATTGCTATTAGTTGACGAGGGACTAAACCAGGAAGTCTCACAGCACGACACCATCAAATTAGCCACTTCCTCGTTCTTGTTTAGAACTTTGTTAGTGTTCTTTCACGGTCTGCGCTTTTTAGTGTGTAGCCTTCATGTAAGGGAAGGCCGTTTGCATTAATGACACGCGGGGAGCACATCTCCATAAGAAGTGATATACGGCCACCGTGGCCAACTATAGCAGCTATTTATGGCCCCTCCCTCTGCAAAGGCGCCGTAATTGGTTCTCCTGGCGTGCTCCCTCCCCCGATGGGCTCCGCAGGGAGCGCGTTGATGATAACTCGCCGCATTATAGGCGCTAACTTTTCGACAACGGCTAACGCGCTCTGTCTTTATTGCGCTGCCTCCTAATAGCCATCTCCGAGTGCTGCCTCTGGCAAATAAATAGAAGCTGACACAGTAATTTACTCAAATCTTCTCTACTGTTTTTTTTAATTTATTTTTTTATCCCCCACGACCCCGCCCCGCCTCCTCTATTGAGATTTACCCTCCCCGGAATAACAATTATTCCAAAACATGCAAGCCTTGTGCCTGCAGGGTTGTGGAATGAACATAGAATCTTGGTGAAAATTAAAATATTTAAAGCTTTTGGGAGCACTTGCTTGGCAAAAACATTAAAGCTCAGCTCTCGTCCTCCACAAATTAACCTTTCTCTAATAGGGGCAATGGCTCTCATTTAGAGCAAGGACGCGCAATTCCCTCCAGTCTCGGAATTTTATCATCACGATCTCCAAATAGAGTGGAACCTTTAAAGGTGAACACAATCTGTTCCGAAATGCTGTATCAAATTTGATTGGAGTTCATATTTTTTCAAATCAGAATGGGGGGGAAAAAAAATAAAAAATGATGGGTGCTTCTGAGTTGGTTTTATGAGTTAAAAATACATACATTTTAAATTGAAAAAAAAAAAATGCATACATATTAAAATACATACATTTTAAATTGCCTCCAGGTCGACAATATAAATGAGAAACTGTTCTCAATTGCCTTAACTGGTTAAAAAAAATATATTAAAAAAAAAATAATAAATAAACATTTTCACCATGATGCGTACGATTAGTGAGTTTTCAGTCTTGTCAGACCCCCAAAACTCGATTCATTCATAAAAAGAATCATGACCAACAACGATTCCATGAGGTCCATCACACTGCCCGGTACTCAAGCCATAATACTAGTACTACTCATGATACTATTGTATTGCTAATAGAAATGATACTAGTAATCATAATGTTTGAAAACTATTTCAAAGACATCTTGTAATTGATCATTTACCTCTATAGCTTTCAACTGGAAAATGCTATCCTCTTAACAATACAGTACTTTGCGAAGATCGCAACGCTGCCATAATCATCGTAGTACATAACTAGAATCAGAATCAGAATCTTCTTTATTTATAGAAGGCGCCCAACTACAACACAGACCTCCACCAAGGCTGAACAATCAATAAAAGTGAAAACTGTTCATAGACCGTAGTATTAGTAGTACATACCTGCCTATCTACCTACGAGTAGATACTTACCCACCAACCTGCAGTACAAACAAACCAACTACCAACCAGCAATTAAATAATTACCTACCAACCAGATTCATATCTACTGTACCTAGTTACATACCTACAGTACCTACTAAATACTTACCTACCAAACCTATCTACCAACCATCATCCCAACCAGACTCTTAACTGCTGTACTCTTACATACCTAGAGTACCTACTCGATACGTAGCTACCAAAACGTCCTCCCAACCAGCTAGCAACCTACCGGATGCTTGCCTTTCTGCCTTCCTACGTACGTACGTGTACCTATCCAGCAGCCAACTAGGCGCTTCCTTCCTACCTCCTGTACAAGTCATATTGAGTGCTGTGAAAAACAGTCATTATAAAAGCAAAGCTTGTCAGCCACTTTTGCATGCTGTATATTTGAAACATAATGGCTAATTCAAACGACATTTGCTTAGGATCGATATACCGACTGCTCGTCATACAGTACATTAGTTTAACAGTTGCATCGTGTTTTTTCATTCATTTCATACGGCCCTCCGAGGACTATTTTCTCAAAACTGGAATGGATTTGGATTTGGGCCTCCAAAATGCCCCCAGAAGTGTCCCAGTTTGCTGAATATTGCACTGCTGGCCCACTTTGTTGATGGGCTCACGTCTGTCTGACATAAATACTCCCTCGCAGACACACAAATGAGAATTGCCCCCACGGGATCCGATGAGTCTATCATACTTTGGCTAAACGTAGACTGGGAATTAGTTGACTGGATAATCAATTTGACGGAGTGCCTCGCAGCAAGGGGGTGAGTGAAAAGACGTGAAAAAAATAATAAAAAAAGGCAACTTGTAGTTTCAATCCAAGTTAAACAGGTTGTGGACGAATGCAACTTTGTCACCAACAAGACAAAACTATCTGGTTTTTTTTGGTGTGTTTTACCAGCAAAGCAGGTCAGTGCTGAGCACCTCTGAAGGAAAATGACTTGGGAATAATTACTTACTATAAACTCTGGCCTCTCTGGGGAGCAATTTGCCGAGCCCAGATGGCCACCAAAATAGGATTTAGGTGCTACGCGCTGCTCACAAAGGGATAATCAATTACCCAAATATCAATCGCGGTGCAAATGGCGGAGAAGGCTTCTTGGAGGAGGCCATTTGAAAAGCTGATGTTTCTTCATCATTCTGTCTGTTTGTCACATTTGAGAGGGTCAACATGAATGAAAACAGTCAGTCTGTAAAGCAAAGTAGCAATAAAAAAAAAAAAAAAAAAAAAAAAAAAAAAAGCCGTTATTTTTTGATCGTTTTATTTGTTCATCTTCATTTCTGTTGATGTTTACTCACGGAACTCGAGCAAGATTTCCTTCATTTCTTTTGAAATTATATTTTCATTTATTTTATGATTAGAACAGGTGCGTAATAATGTGCTTTTCAAATAAGAACAAATACGGTAAATTGGTGCAAAGCAAAGCAAAGCAATACAACTTGAAAACGTTATGATATATAATGGTTCATATACTGAATATTATTTGTATTATATAGCAAAAAAATGCTATATTCTCATGTATCTTCTGTCTACATTTGGCTGGCAGGTTTGCCACTAAACCTATCACCTGAAAGGTTATTCATTTCCCGTCTTTTTAAATTATTATTATTATTATTTTTTGAAGGCTTGCAAGTAATTAAGAAGTCAGGAAATGTAAATAAAACGTTTCGGTAAGTTTCCATGACAGTGATTTATACTTCAAAGATCATCGTCTTTTTCTTGACTTGTTCTGACTCATTAATTCATCTAAAAATGCAAAAACATGAAACCTTTGTAATTAGCAAACAGCTTTATCTCCTTCACCAGACTCGATGAGGATTAGGAATGTTTGAATTTGTTATAGGCTTCTAAATAACTCATTTGCATTACGTTAGCTAGTATAGAAGTCTCTTCAACAGACAAAAAAAAATTCATTAAAAATACTTTTATCGTTTTAAACGGCATAATACTGTCCATTATATAGTATCTTCCCTTGGTAAATACAATGATTCCGAGCTTTAATATTCATCGAATGCATCAGCAGGTCCACATTAGTTTCGATGCAAAGTGAAGAGAGGGGGGGGGGGGGGGGGGTCAAAATAAAAATTCTCTCCTAATGATAATAAATGATAATGTTAATGAGTTGTCCAAATATAACAAATGGAAAGAATTACCGCCTCCAAAGGGAGCCTGTGTCATTAACGTGCGATTAAAAAGGAAACAATGTGGAGAAGTAACTTGAAAATACAGGGAGCTTCTGGTCGATATTGATCAAATATTTTTGTGTAGCCAAGTGTAACATTTTGTTATTATTCATTTGAGCATTTGAAATAGGTCAAACTAGCAGAAGATTATTCCTTGTAGTGGGGGAAAATAATATAAGTTTGAGCGTGATTGGTTAATTCTCAACACAACCACATCCCCCGTTATAAGAGGGTTTCTCCTTTGTTTAGTTTTACTTCCCTTCTCTCAAAGATTTTTTTTCAGTTGATTTGTACATTATAGGTCACAATGATGACTTTTATTTTCTTTAATGATTTATCTTGGTCCCATTTTTTACGTCATAAAAACCTGGCATTCGAACAGGGGTGTTTTGACTTTTTATATCCACTGCAATTGCAAGTGAATTCCGTGTCATTGAGAGACCATCTAAAAAAAACTTTGTCACTCTCAGTCGAAGTTTACTGTCAATCTGACGCATAGAACTAAAGAGAACGAAACATAGTATATTGAAAACCATATCGTTTCATCGGAAGTCCTCTAGCGTAATACGTACGCATATAATGTGTAGTGCCGTAGACAGGCTAATGTTAATTAGCGTAGCTATAATAATAAACCTTCAAACAACTACTACTTTAACACACATGGTGCAGCAACACAGAGCATACAAGAATGCACACAAGCATATATTCTATCTGCTCTGTGGGAGCAATGACTATTACAGGAGTTTAGTTGGGGACCTTCTCTACCTCTTCTTCTCACTCCGATTTAGGCCACAGGTCTTCCAGTGTCGCCCGGTGTGTTGCGGCACAATGTGGTACCTAAACTGATGGCACGCAACTGTAAATTCGGACTCAACTGTACACCGGACAAAAAAAGATGGCTTAAAAATCGACGCTATATCAGGGCCGTGAATGATGAATGGTGATATAGCGGGGAATACTATACTGTACGTTTTGCTAACTCAGTCCGTCTCGCCATGCAACTTTTAATCCATTTAGTGGGAGTCTTGCTCGAGAACTTCGGGATTATGTACCGAGGCCGGTTTCTCTCTCCCTCCCGGTGACGACGACCTTGTCTGCGTCATGCTACTGTTAGCCCTTCGGCCCTGAGCGCTCGGCCGCCCGCCGCCGCCGCCGCCCCTATCTCAATTTGTATTTCATCTCAGACTTGACGGAGAAGCGGGAAGGATTTGTCTTGATCCTCCACTCTCCCTCGAGAAGGTAAATCTTGGGACTCGGTGACGGGCTCGCTTTAAGCACACGTAACGTATGATTCATGTTACTGTACACACACACAAAAAAACAATAAAGGTCATACTTGGCAAAGCCTCACGATTTTCCCAGGAGGCTGCCCTATCTCATTGCCATCGGTGTCAGGTTTCTCCCGTATTTCGCCCGATTTGTGGAGCTGACATTTGTTTAGATTGATCAGTTTCCATCATCTCGGAGATTGGTAATAGCGGTGAATGTCTACGTTCAGTTTCAAGACTACATTTATACGAGTTAGAGGTGTAGCTGACATGAAAACCAGAGAGCTGTCAGTGGGTCGAAAACAAAAAGTCCGTAGCTCATCATTTACAGTGATCGGTGAACTGTATTTGTGGACACGAGGGTAAGGCTATTAGGCAAGTGGGCATGGCAGTCAAATGCTGCTGTTCATATTCACTTGTATTTTGTCAGATTGTTTTGTACATTTGCCACTTACATTTGGAGATACAAAATAATTTTTTTCTATTCATTTTATTCATTTATATAGTTAGTATTTTTGAAACTCTTTTCTGATTGTGTCCGCATTACACCGTTATACTGGCAAAGTCACGTTTAGTTCTACAGTGGCAATTGTAGACATTCCTACAGTGGCAAAGTCACGTTTAGTTCTCCCAAGTGAACATTTTTACATTCTATGTATTTATGTTATTGGCATATTTTTAGAAAGTACAACACTATAGAGTGCTAATTTCCTTTTTTTAAAAAAACCCAAAACATTCCATTTGTATTTTTTTAGGGAGGAAGCTGGAAAAGATTAACAGCATTTCCGTTCATTAATCCATTCATTATATTAAAGACATTTCTTGAGTGCATTTCGACGAGCTTGTTAGCATGGCGAGCTAACCGCTCGGACTCTGGCGCACACTCTTAACGGCGATGATGCGCCGTAATGGCCAACACGGAGGGCTAAAGTGTTGTAAATATAAAAAGCTTTCAAAAACGATGCGGCCTCTTAAATCACGGTGTAATCGTCCCTCTGTGCACGACCATCCGTGTATGTTGGACGCTCCGGATGACCCCAGCTGTACCCCGTTTTGCATTATCCCCCGCCTCACGTCTCCACCGTTAAAGCACAAAGGAGTTAATGATTGCCTTTGTTTCGTTGCAAAGCGAATGACAACAACAAATCCATCAAATTTAGCAGCGGCGAGCACATCAGCACTTTTTTTGTCCAGCTCACCAGAGGCCTCAAATGCACATTTTGCTCCCACCGACCCTCACCCACCCTGCCTCCTCCCTTTCCCTCCGAGGCCGCGGCCGACTTGATAAATGGCTCGAGCGGAATTCCCTGAAAGGGGAGTGGCCGACGCTTAGCTACTTCATCCGAGCGGTATCACTTTTTGGGGGGTTGCACGGCATCCTACGATTAGTGGTCTCTCTTTGTGCACGCGTTAATTGTAAAGTTGCGCTGTATCCCCCGCTATATCGCACATCATCGTTTGCGCCCTCAATTGCAATTTTTCAATTGTTTTTTACAGTATACAGCTGTACCTTGACTTACTAACTCGGGGCACTGGTATGGAGTAAAGAGACGAAGCAACGCTACGCAAATGAGACACAAACATGCACCCCAATGCGCGATATGCGGAAGGTCAGGTGACCAAACCCGGAAAACGGGATAGCCGACTTCCTATGTATGCTACATCACGAGCATAACTCGGATTGATGGCATGAATGTTTGAAGATAAAACATTTTCATTATGGCTGGTGTCTTCAGACAAAAGCTAATTACATGTATATATATTTATTTATACAAATTTGTTATGACATATGTAAACACCAATGAAGCCTAAACATCACCTATCGTCATCGTTCGTGGCTCTGTGGTGACATATTGTGTTAAAAATAGACACTGTAGATGTTTAAAGGTAATGGAACGGTTGACACGGTCCACTTCGCCATTCACTCGAACAAGGAGGAAGTGCTTTTACCCGTTGCGCATATTCCGGATTTTCATCTCCTCAAACTATTGCTTATTAGCGCATGTTGTTTTGCACTTACGGTTCACAATAATAATACAAAGACGAACCAGAGAAAAACGTGAAAATAACATTTAGAGGCTGTCATGTGCATGCCAAAGCAACAGGTGGTGCTTGTGACCCTGAACCGTAAGGTCTTTTATTGCAAACGAGAGACCAGAAAGAAGCAATTCCTGTAAAAATGCACAATAGGAACTGGAGTTATACAGTAATGACAAAAGCAAAAAAAAAATATTTTAAATGACTGAATCGGAAAAAAAAAAATAATAATCAAAATTGGAATTGAAAGCGCATACAAGGAAGCAGGAAAGATGACACTACAAACTCCTGAAAAAGTTGAAAGTGTTCACTCTGAGGACTTTTTTATTGTACTAAAACACAATGGGCCTGATTACTAAGATTAAAAAAAGAAAAATAGAAAACCCAAAGCTCGACAAGTAACTTCCTCCCAACATGGCTTCCCACACATTTTTGTGTATTAATTTTTCAACACTCGAGCAGCAGCGGCGAAGAAGAAGAAATCAAAAGAAAAAACACTAATTAGACCTGAAGCACTTTTGAACAAATGAATGTTACTTTTGGTTGCGTGCCGGCGAGCGTCACGTGCGCGCCGCAGACAGCTGATCAAGGGCAACATGATGCATGCAAGTATGTAATGTATGTAATCATATTTATCACACAACGCTTATGGGAGAAAGCTATTAATTTACCCCGCCTCCGCCTCCTTCGTCCGTGCCTGCCTCGTGACACTTGAACATAATGCATCACTTGCCTCTCGCAAATGACTATTCCTGCATTGACAGAGCATTATTTTCCTTGTTATTTTCCCAAACTTTCTCGGCGGCGAGTAAATGGCCTCCGATGGAAATTTCGTCGGGGAAGAATTTAGCCAAAGTGCGTGTTGCGTGTTTAATGGGAAAAATAATTGCACGTCAGGTGAAACATAACATGCGGTCGGACGCCATTACGCACCTTTGTTTGCTGTTTATTTCATTTTCGCAGTTTCCAAAATAACGGTTCACCTTTTACCATTTTAATGCTTGATTTTTATTATTTTTTTATTTTTATTTTTTTATAAGCTGTAAAATAATTATTTTGACATTGAGCTCTGAGTTGAGTCTGATGGAAATGACCAGATGGTAACATTACTTGATGATGGCCGTGTTTTCCCCCCCTTCTTTCCCGCTAGATTATATTAAAATCCCTTGTCAAAAACGACAATTTAGGCTAAAAGGATGATATGCACGACACTATTAATATGCCGTCACTGACACTGCTGTTAATTAGCCTGAAGTGTTGCTGTCACACACACACACCTTTACTATTAACGTTCCCACGACGATGGCCTTAACTTTTGCATTGCAATCTAGTCAACGTTTGTGGAACTTCCTGTTTACATTTTTTGCTATCGTCACTAACTTCTTGTCTACACTTTTTCATATATTCACTAAATTCCCGGTTGTACTTCTCGCTTCCCTTTTACACTTTTTAATTCCATTTCTAACTTCCTGTTTACATATATTCACAAACTTCCTTGCAATAGTCGCCAATTTCCTATTTACACTTCTTGCTATAGCTGCCATCTTCCTTCTTGCACTTTTGTTACAGTCACTAACTTCCTGTTTATACTTTTTGATACAGTCGCTAACTTCCTGTTTACACTTTCTGATATACTCACTAACTTCCCTTTTACGCTTTGCGCATTAGCCAGCGACTTCCTGTTTGAACTCTTTTCTATAGTTGCCAATGTCCCATTTTCACTTCTTTTTACCCTTTTTGATACTTTCTTTAATTTCATTTTCACATTTCTTGCCAAAGTCACCAATTTCCTATGTAGACTTTTTCATATAGTCACTAAATTCCTCTTGACACTTTTTCATATATTAATTTGGATTTTCTGTGTCCTCAGAATCCTGACAACTTTTCCTTTTGTAACTTTTTGTCTTTTCAGCTACTGAACTAATTATGTGTTCAAGCACAATAGTTCCAAAATAGAAAGACACAATGATAGAAAGACGAATATATTGCACGCTAACGGTAGGTTTGCAAAATATAATGCTTTTGTTGTGTCGTTTTTGGCGCTTGGCATTGTGATTGTTGTCTATAGAAGATGAATAGTACCTACCTACTAATAAAAACATCCGGTTAAAACTTATTTCTAAAAAAATCATAAATTTGGGGTCGTGAAATGCTGTCTTTTTCTTCCAAAATATGTAAAATCCCTTTGAAAAAACAGTGCTCTGTAATTAGTACAAGATTAACAAAAAGGGTCATTCATAATTATATACATATACAATAAGAGTCATCAAAATATAAAAGTGTCTTCAGCCTTACCACTTTTAAATTATGACCAAATTGCAAAAAAGGAAAAACAAAAAAAACGCATGTCAGGCATGTTTGTGGAGTATGTTGCACCAGGACTCCATTTTGTCTTTATTTGTATTTATTTAGATGCAGTGATGACCATGTAACTGAAAAATAGTCAAACTATGACCGCTGTCCAGTGCTTCATTTTACTCTGACAGAGCAGGCTTTTTGAGGAAAAAAATCCCGATCGTAAAATACAGAAAAGAAGATGAAAACGTCGGAATACAATGGTCATTGGAAATAAAGCACATTTTGTTTGCTACAAGGCTATGAGGTCCGCAGTTGTCCACTTCATGCGTTTCCCAGTGTGACAGCGTAGCCATCTTCATTGTCGTTGTCCTTACTTTGGGCCAAGAGGTGATAAATAAAGCGACACCCGTCCTCTTCAACGGAGGAATGTCCGACGCTTCAGTCTCGTCTTGATATGATGACTTATATCCCGATTCCCGGGGAGTGGACGTTTCAATTTTTCCTGTTATGTAGACATTTTATCACGCGGTCGCGTGTGATTCCACCCCACTGGTCTGTTCAGCCACAGATGTAACTGGTGGCAAAAACAACTGAATTAGCTCTTTTGTTGGGATTTTAAAAAACAAAACAAAACAGAAAAAAACAAGAGCTGCTGCTTCAGTTTTACATTTACAGTCCATTTTTGCCCAAACAGAGTGGAACAAACCACACGCTTTACTTCACAAGGCGGGGGCTGTGTATGTTAACTGTCATAGTTTACGACTATTTCTCCGCACTGTTATCCTTTGTTTTATGGGAGCAAAGCGCGTGCAAGCTCAAAGTCAAAGTCAATATGATGAGGTATTAGCCTCGGCAGCCGTTGTGCTCACGCGTGTCAAGGTCGGGTCACCGCGGGCGGGAATCGTCTCTCTCTGGCGGCTGCGTCTTCCCGCCGTGAGAGCGGGTGAGTGGTTTGGGGATGCGCACATTATTTGTGCTCACCTCATCGCTTATCAGATGGGCTTTGCAGGGCTCGTAGTAATAGCTTCTTTAACCTCCTAAATGATGACGATTGTGGGCGAAAACAATAAGCTTCGTGTGTATTTGTTGGGGACGCTGCCTTTAAGAAAACAGGGAAGTTGGAAATTTAAGAGTTGAGCTAAAGTGCAATAATGTGTCACCTTAAATCGGACTTCCCGGATGAATAAAGTAGCCTCGTTTCCATCAAAATGATACAGGTCAGTTCAGTATCCCTTTTAATGGGTTTCATTGTAAAATGTCACAAAATACGCAAAATCTGAACAGTTTGAGTATTTAGTGCCATTTTGTTGTGGTGTTGGTAGTTTATGTAACCTTATGGAAGTTGTTTGCTGTTGTTTTTTTGTATAAAATGCCCCAAAAAAACAGTTTGGTACATAGATTTGTTTTAAGGTCATGCATGACCTTAGAAGAAGTTTGAAATCAATTTGACGTACTACCAAAAGCATATTGCTAGCCATGACATCCGCTAGCCAGAGGCTGAGCTGCACTGTATTTGTTTTAGGAGTCGACGTGGCTCGAGCACGAGGCAGTTACACTTCCTGTCCTTACCGACTATGTTCCGTTTGGAAACTCCAAATTTTCAGCAGCAAAAAATCCAAATCGGAAAACGTGTCAAATACGCTTCCTCTGGTACTGTTGGTGCACTGCACTGTAACGTTTCACATTTCTTATTTTGTCTACTAAGATGTCATGATATTTTCAGTGCTGACACAGCCACCCATCTTCGCGGTGATAATGTAAACCGAGACGGGGTTTACCTTAACTGTACTGCTTGGTGGAACCCAGGCTTGCCTAATCTTTAAAGAAATGATTGAGGTCAATGGAGGTTCAGGACGTTTGAGAATACTAGCACACGCATTCAGCCGCCATGCTTTTTTAGTCATTGTTTGACTTTTAGGTCGGACCTTGTAGTCTCCAAGTGTGGTATTTCCTACTTCAACTGATGAGTCCTCCCACATGCTTAATGTACTTGTACTCGAAGGGCAGCCATGTTGTTTACTCCGGGGCAAGCCAAGGAGGGAGAGGGATGCGATGCATCGGTCCCAAGGTGAAAAGCGCACTCGTCGACGTTAAATAAACACTCGCAGACCTCTGGCTAGCGCAACCCCGGCCACAGTGAAATGCCATTGGCGTGTCCAGATGATGGAGGGCTATTGTTATCTATCGCCCCTGTACTCTGCTGAGGCCAGCCGGGAGGTCGCGATAGGCTCGCCCACTCACGATAGATTATACCTTGGCGCAAAATAAAAATCGGCAGAATTTCTTCTCACAACAGCAGTTGATCTGGAGGAAGGGCGGAGGAGAAAAATTAGCCAATGAGGGGCAGCGTCAACAACTATCGGCTTAGTCTGCACGCTACACTAAGCCGCGATGTGTATTTCTGCGGATGATTCAATCAATAGCATTTTGACAAGACTTGTTGGAACATGCCTCTTTATTTGACGCCGTTGCTTCCCGTCGGTCGGAGCGCATTCATCAAGCTGTCACCCGATGGAGATTGTTCTTTAGTGGTGCGCTTGATAGAGGGCGAGCATTATGATGCATGTCGATAGCTTGCAGAGCTATCGACAGAGCGCGCAACAAAGAGCGAGTCCTCGCGGCTGGTTAGCTTCTCCCTTAAAGTGCTGGGACCGGCATATGTTTTGCTTTTGTCTATGCAATCAAGTGAGGGTTTGAAGACCCGTAATGTGTTTGAAAGGGGGACCGCCATTGTTACTCTGTACCCTACCATTGGCACACTCAGATAGCTGGTGAAGTCTTTTGTTGCAACAACTGGATTGCTATTTTTAATTTTATTTTCTTGACAATAAATATCAGGCCACTGTGCCGCAATTATTAGAAGAAAGGGAATATCATCTAGCTATGGAAAGGAACAGCTCATGGTCCAAACCAGACCACAGCATGTCTATCATCTAGCTTGACAAGAACCAACTATACGTAGTTAATCTTTTAAAACCTTTTTCTTCAGCTGCTGCTCATTTTGATCGCTGCGTGATAGCAGCAAATAGGTTTAGTTATGTTCTACAGAAAATGGTCATGTGCAAATCGGTGGGTGTCTACTGTACAGTCCTCGGTTTATTTACTATTTAGGTTGGTGAAAGCAACTGTCAGCATCTTCCTCCAACAATTTCTCATTCATATTTGAGCTTCTCCGCTTTGGAGGACAAAGACGTCATAGCCTGGTTGTGAGCATAATCAACTGAGGGGATGAAAACTGAAACAAATGATGAGCTCTACCTTTTAAATTTGATCGTGTGATTGCGGCGTCTTGAATGTGCACTCAACTGTGACCAAACGCTAAGAACTATAATGCGTCAGTGATTGTTTACCCCCCTCTGGAAAGTTTTGTCCGACTTGGCTTTTTGGATTTCACCGTCCCCAATTATACCTTTACAAGCATGCACACGCACATAATTTATGACTGCCTCTGGTCTTGATGACAGATTATTAAAAGTAGAATTAGTTTGCGTTCATCTTTTTTTTTTTTCTTTCTTTCTTTGTTGCTGGGGGATCTCTCCAGCGGGAATTGGTGGAAGGGTGTCTCGCGAGGTCTCCGTCGTTAATAGAACTTGCGAGCAGACTTAATGATTTGAATCTGGCGAGGCGTGAGCCGGGACGCCAGAGGTTAACCGAGTCTCCCCGCGGAGATGTTCATTGGATTGTTTAGCTGTAGAAAGATAAAGGTTTTGGGGTTTTTTTTCGTCAGAAAAATGAGGGAAGGAAACAGACAAGGAAGTTGCTTCTGTTGCACTTCAAAGCCACACATAGACGAGAAACGGGGGTGTTGGAAAGGAGATGTCGGCGGCGTTCACCTGATGGCCGTCGGGAGCGTGTACTCCCAGCATGCCTCGGTGACGGCGTGCACCAGAGGGGAGTCGCAGCGCAGCTGAGAGCCTCGGCTTAATCTTATGCATCATTAAGCACTCAGCGGCAAGCCGGTGCTGTTCATATACATCATCCACGGTTAATAAACATAATGATGACATAAGATGTAATTCTAGATGAATTTTCATTTTATAGGGAAATGGAGAATTCCCGTTGAAAGGAAAGAGAGGGGGGGGGGGGGAGGTGCTTGGGAGCAAATTATCTGGGAAGTACGAAATAAATGTTTGCTCCAGATTTCTTAAATGGATGAAAATGGCTGGGATGTGGCAGACACACAAAAAAATATATAAAAAATGGGCGTTTTATTTTATTGCTATTGGAGGAGTGACTGACAGCCAAGTGGACCTGGAGTGAAGTTTGACCACCAAGCGGGAATGTGAGAGAGGAAAAGATTCCAGAACAACAAATTTCACACCTCTCTGTTTGGACTTTTAATGGAACATTAATCCATTTTCTAAACTGCTTCTCCCCCTTCGGGTTGTGGTATAAATTGGAGCCAATCCCAGTTGACATCGGGCGAGAGGCAGGGTGCACCCGATGCTCGTCACCAGCCAATCGCACGGCAGATATCGTCGCTGCCGGACGGAATCCTCGCATCTCCAAAACCACTACTTTTCAGGAAATCACCAAAAAAAAAAAAAAAAAAACACCATCTTGCTTGAGTTACCAAGCACCACATTGTTAAAGTTGGCATTCAACTTTGTAATGTTGCACACAACACAAAACAACACCTCCCCATCATCAATCACTAATTCAATTCCCTAAAAAAAAAAAAAAATCACTAATTAAATATGCTGTCCTTTCTTAGAATGTGAGCTAACGACTGTGGTTATGTCATCTTCTCAAACTCTACTGTAAAGGTTCATGAGTGTTCAAACTTAAAAATGATGACACAAGACACTGTGATTGGTGGAAATTAATCTGCATGCAAACTTACCTTCATAGCTGACCGGTGCCTTCTGCACCATAGCATTACATTTATCGTTTTGTTTTGCTTTTACAGTCCACTTGCATTGGGGCCAAGTGGGGCATTGACCGACCAGATCTTCCAGATGGCGCTTGATGTGTGTTCTTATCACCGCCAACAGGCCCGGAGTGGAACAGCATCTGTAATGCCAAAGATCCGAACGGGACACGATGAGGATTGTCCAGCCTTGGTGGAGGTCTGCGCCCAACTGAGTGAGTTCGAACTTTATAATGAACAATCCCATTCGTTGCAGCCCTCAATTTTGCTGGTACTTGCCTCTTTTTAAATCACAGTGTGAGTTTTATACCTTTGCATGTTAACGGCTAGTGGACTGCTTTTCATTGTAGCCATAATCCACCTCTAGTAATAGTCAAAGAACGTGGTTTGGAATCAACGTGCGTGCAAAGTGACGAATGGATTGGACCACAATTTAGACTAATGGAGCCGTGGAGCTAATTAGGCCGAGTAGAGGCGAGCTGTGCTTAAATGTAAATGGATTGAAGCTGAGAGAATGATGAGCTCCTTGGCTGCAATCAATAGCAACGCAAACAGAATCTATGGACGCTCCAGGAAAGGGGAGTGGGGTATATTATCTATTACAGGAGTCAGGTAAACACTCAGCGGACACTATATTAGCTACTCCTGGAATATTCAATGAGAGCCAAATCAAGAGGGGAACAAAAACGTTAAAAAAAAATAAAAAAAAAAGTTTTAAACAAAAATATAATACATTCAAAACAAGATTCAATGAAAAAATATACAGTATCAAATAATAATTTGGTGTCTTACTGTACATTTTCTCGTACTGCTGCGTATGTTCTATGCCTATTTCTGTTCATGTTGGGTTAAATATATATGTAAAATAAATGTTTTAAAAGCGAATCACAAAAATAAAAATACGGTCCACAAAATGAAATCCAATACAATTGACAAATAATATGCTAAAATCTATCCATCCATCCATCCATTTTCTGAGCCGCTTCTCCTCACTCGGGTCGCGGGCGTGCTGGAGCCTATCCCAGCTGTCATCGGGCAGGAGGCGGGTTACACCCTGAACTGGTTGCCAGCCAATCGCAGGGCACATACAAACAAACAACCATTCGCACTCACAGTCATGCCTACGGGCAATTTAGAGTCTCCAATGAATGCATGTTTTCGGGATGTGGGAGGAAACCGGAGTGCCCGGAGAAAACCCACGCAGGCACGGGGAGAACATGCAAACTCCACACAGGCGGGGCCGGGGATTGGACCCGGGTCCTCAGAACTGTGAGGCTGACGCTCTAACCAGTCGGTCACCGTGCCGCCTGCTAAAATCTAAATAACAAAATAACATTTTAAAACATTTAAGAGCACGACACAAAAGTACACTCCATAAATTAAAATGGAATAAAAAATATAAACTACAATATATGAAAAAGAAAAAAAGGAGCAAACAATATGGTAAAATACAATTCATTGCTCAATTAAATTAAATCCAATTATTGAATTACAATGGGACGAGTTAGCACATCCGCCTAACAGTTCAGAGGTCGTGGGTTCCGATCCGGGCTCTGGCCATCCTGTGTGAAGTTTGCAGGGAGTGTGTTTGTGCGCATGCGCAATGTGACGTCACGGACTCATTCCATCCACAGTCGTATTTGTTTTTGTAACGTGAACGACTACATAAAAACAAAAATGAATTGGGCATCGTGCCCTGCAGCGTGAACGTAGCTTTACATGCAAGTTGTTTGTTTCTATTTAGCGTCTAACTACTTCAGAGAATGAATTTGTGCATAAGTGCAAATAGAACACCCCAATCAAATTTGTCATTGCCTCCTGTGGTCATTTTTATTTTCTGCTGAGGTAAGAAACAATTGAATGCCAAATTACAAGTCATCCCTCCAACACCACTTGCATTCTTAATGAGCTTGCAGAGGAAGGTTAAGATGAACAATACAACCTGATGTGCTCACATGCTCTCCTTCTCCTGCTCCCTCCTCCTCTGCTCGGCAGCCTTTCATGATTGATACCCGTCTTTGCTCAGCCATTGGTGGCGTGCTGGAAGTAAACACTGATTAGAGGCAGGAAATGAAGCCCTCACTTTGTCCTCCCGTGTCAGGGAGCAGCGCAGCGGCCGTCGCGGTTGTTTGTCCACTTCTTTCCAGCTGAGCACACCTTTAGCTCGGCTTTACGGCCGTTATTTAGATAGCGACACGACGACATGCTTTTTTTTTTGGAACCCCTCTCTGCGCCGTTTGACTGATATGGGAGCACAGGAGGCTCAATGTGTAACATCCTGTTGGCCTTTGTAGGAGTGATACCAAAATGGATGGCAATACAGTCAACCCCAGTTTATCGGGCAGATACAGTACATTACCAACCTGAGATTTATATAGTCCCCTCCACACACTTTAAACACAGTGAAACGTATTAAAACACACTTTTTAAATGCATTGTAACCATATTGTGAACACGCTCAAAAATGCTGCATGCATAAAAAGTATTGAAAGTACTGTACATATTTGTTGATCTCTTTGTGTTGGAGTCATGCTTGTGCCTTTAAAAGGCGGAGTCTTGTTTTGGGCATGTTGAGTCCCCCCAATCGTGATCATTTCAAAAAAAAAAAAAAAAAAAAACATCTAAAACAACATTTGGAACTCAAGGAGACTCACATCTCAAATGGAAATGCTATGAATCTGTTCCAGCCTCCCCCAAAAAATCCAGCAAAAAAATTTGTAATGTGTTTTTTAAATAAGAAAAATAGCCCTCTTTGATAAAACATACAGCAAATACATAATTCATAGAATGTAAATAAAAAAAATCAATTCTTTTCTTCAATTCAATGGACATTGTGTTGCTCCTTGGCCAGTATTTTTGATACAGACATACAGATCTACTGTACTGCAGTAATATTAGTCTTTCTTTGCAAAGGATACAGAATATAGGCCTGTGAGTCCAGTATTTTTATATTATCTGTTTACATGTGTCGCGCCACTGTTCAAATATTCTTTGTACCTTGAAAAACCTGTAAGTTGGATCCCTCATATCTCCAGGCACCACTCAGTGGTGACCGCTATACAATATACGCTATCTTAAACATTTGTACGCGGCAGCGACACAGTGGCCTAAATGCTTAAGCATGCAGCGGGTCATAATGACCCGTGCTTTTTGGTGTACTAAAGAAATAAACATAAGAGGAGGGTTATAAATGGTTAAAGGAGGTAGTGTTATATATTGACTTGAGCGGAATACACAAATAAGTAATTTGTTCTTATGCTAAAGAATGCAGCAAACTCCAATCTCCATGTGTTACATCTCATATTTTGTATTATTCATCATACCTGTAAAGTTCAGAATGGTCCCGATACTTTGCACCTTCGGAAATTGCGACAAACTGCTCAATCCCGACGACGACCAATCCACTCGGGAGCATGCCGCCGAGCATTTTTCTTCCTTTGCGTGAGAAAAATGAAGTGTCAACATTTAATGATATATATTTGCATTGCGATACAAATGGCGTCCTTGGTCCTAAACATAAGATATAGATCCATTTTATAATGAATTCAGATAAAGCATCCTTTTTTTGTGTGTGTGCATTTTTTGGCGTTGCGGTGGCGGTGCCAGTGACCCTGACACAATCGACTGGATGATCAAGACATCCGTCATCTATCATTTCCTGTCACTTTCACTTTCTGGATGTTGCTTAGGTGCCCCAACCTTGTCCGCCCCTCCCCCATCCCTACCTAATGTACATGCAACTTCGGCAAGTTGTTTTGCGAGAACACACCGATCGAGCGAGAGGAAGAGAAAGCAAAAAGACATTAGAGATGATGTGCTAGCTGCATGTGGTCCAGGCCAAGTATTTATAGCCCCGCTGGAATCTCGCTGTGTGCCGCTGATAGCAGAGATAATGGCGGCGAACGGGTCGCGGCGAGCTGCTCTAATGACGCCTCAGCGAGACAAGGCGAGCAGCGAGGATAAATAAATGTTAGCGCCGTCGTTTGCACTCTTCTCCATCTTGATGAGGTCACTTAGAGACTGGGGAGAGAGAGAAAAACTGTGAGAGTAAAATTAGTGCTTGTTTTTAATTTTTAGCTACTTTAAAAATCCGCTTGAGCGCGTTTTTTTCACTTCATTACACAAGAATATACAAAAATAGTGCCTACTTATGGAACTCATTGTTAAACACACACAGCATCATGTGCAAAAATCACCATGTATTGCTCTGTGAAGACATTCAGTCTGTTGCGCGGTACAAAATTCTCTCAACCTTCAACTTTGTATGCTTCACTTTAAATGTCATGAGAAGCGCTCCTGCTCAGACAAAGGATAAAAGCTTTCAAAAATGAAAGGATAAAACATTCCTGTCTTTGGAGCCAAAGTGTGTCCAACAGTGGACTCGCTGAGTGGGCCATTAGGGAAACCCCGGGGTCCTGTTTGGAAGTGGGGGTCTGACGACTGGCTAACAGCCCCGTCAGCGGCGGGCATGAGTGCTCCAGTTTATGGGCGGCGTTGTGTCCCGCGTTAACACCGATGTCACCGTTTTAGAGCTCTTGTGTTTTAGCACCAGCCTGCTAATTGAGACGACAATGGCCATAACAATGACATTGTTAGCCAAACGGCCCGTTCTAGACTCACGTCTGGCTCCAGTCAAGGACGTCTGGCGGGGACAACGGGGGCAACCTTGGAGTTTAAGACACAGTTAGGGGGTCCTCAGACTCCTTTTTGCAGTGGTGGACCATGCATTTGATACCTGGGACTGAAACGATTTAATTCACTGCTTAATACCACCACTGGTACACCACAATTACAGAAACCATCACTAAAAAAATAATGCGATGCAAGTGCAATATAACAGCACGGAATTGTGTCCTGCACATCTAATAAGGTGAAAAACATTACAAAATTTCTCTCGGCTCTTTCGGCTGGAACAGTTTTGCTTTCCAACCCATCAGATTACAGAAAAATGCTGCTGTTATTGTGGCTCAGCTAGACACAGGTGGTGTCGTGGTACGTGCTGCTACTTTTCATAGAGATGGTGCGGGTTCGATTCCTGGCGAGTGCCCCAATGAAACCTCTGCCGAACAAATGTGGTGATTCCTGTTTGGACAAACTGGAAGTCACAACAACAACACCATTGCGGGTTAGCTAGCTGTCCCTATGTTGACAATTTTAAATCTGGTTAAAGGAACCATTCCGATGCTAACGTTGGTTAAATTACATGGGCCAGCACTACTGACTTTGAAGACCCTGGGCAGATTAGATTGACATGGCAGTTTGAACCAATTTGTCGACTTTAGTACTCCGCATCGACGTTTAAAGCTTGAGGTCATGCTTTTTTTTGTTTCTATGCCTATCCGTCAAAATATCAATGACATGGTCAATTCATCGACTTCGACTCGACATTCTAGACGACTACAAAAACATCATTGTATTGTTCAACCTCAAATGGCAGCACATAGAGTCTAAAATCTGATTGGACAAAAACAGAACGCCCACATACACATACTGGAAGCCAAGAGAAATGCGAAGAAATGAAGAAAATCAGCTGTTGGGAATTAATGAATACAATTTCATGGAACAAATATAGGTTGTTGATGTTAGCATGTGCTTGTGATCGTGTTTAGGCCAGCAGAGAAGGTCTACAACTTCCTTTTTAAATAGCAACGCTGCACTTGTTTTGTCTAACTCTGGACAAACATGCACCAAAATCAAGTTAGATTAGCGCGTTTGTCATTTATACTCGTTTACACAGTGCGGCGTCCTCAAACATCGCCGCCATCACACATATATAACATGTTAACAAGATACATAAACAAGAGCAGCTGTTGGAATAGCCGCCACCGTGCCCGAAACTGCCTTTCGCCATCAATTAAAGCGCCCACGTAGCAAGCGAGCGTGTTGTTTTCCACTCGCAATCCAATAATAGTAATGCATGTGGCGAGCGTTTTGATTAACATAATGGAAAAAAAATAGCCAACGTGATTTATCATCTAAGTCCGAGAGACAAAAGAGAGCGAGGGAGAGCCAGATTGGAGCCTGAGGACTCAATCCACCTCAACATATGCCGCCATCGGTCGTCAGGCCGCCGAACATCTCCGAGCCTCGTTCCCGTTGGTATTTATTGAAAAAACATTTGACTTTATGAGCGGCATACTCAATGAGCGCCTATCGATGGCGGCGCGCCGGCAGATGACGCCATAATTCTATGCATAAGCATCATCGCGGTACGCACGCGGACTCGTAATGTTCGCCTCTAATTGGGATTTACTCTCATTTCTCTCCGTCAATCGTGGCTCGCTCGCCCCACCGCGAGCAAAGTTTGATCACGATCGACGTTTATTCCCCATTAGGGTTAAAATAATTTTTCAGTGCTTCACATTAGCCATATTTTTCCATGCAGGGCAATAAAGAATGGGAGGGATCGACATGGCAGCTGGCCAGCTTCATAACGAGTGGGCCGACCCACATTTGAAACAAGCTATTCTGATTTTGCAGGCTGAGTGAAAGAAAATGTCGTGTCTTCTTTTTACGCAAAAAAAGCTCATACCGACACATTGACGCCATGATTGTAGATCGAGAAAGCTTTAATATTAACAGTTTTAATATCAAGCATGACTTGACGCAAATAGATTTTTGACCTTGGGAGTCGAGAACTTTAACCTCGGCCACTCTGCCTTAAGGTACAGTGGGGGGGGGGAACTAAAACGCTATAATATTGCCGATTATAATAACATATAGTAATAATTGCCACATTTTTTTTGCTTCACTTCATTGGACATTGTGCTGCTCCTTCTGGCCAGTTAACTGTGATGCGCGATCACTCCACAATGTTGTGTGCATCCATGTTTATGTTCCCGGGAGTTATGCAACTGGCATAATTTTTCTGCATTTCTCTACTTTTATTTCATTTTCTATTGTTACATACCAGTACTGTTGTTGAAGATTATTGCAAAAATGCGTTTGTACAACAATCCCCTATCTGCAGTCACGGCAATGGATCAAATGAGAGTTTTGGTATTTTGAAAAGCAATTGTTTTAGGCAAACAGTCCTCCAAAAAGACAAAGCAGCATATCGTGCCTTGTTTGCACTGCGGCAAAATAAAAGTCCTCTGATTGACAAGATGGAAGAGGTACAAACATCATTCCCATGCATTGCCTTCCTTATCTACCCCGAACAAAAGCTGGCAAGTACTGTACATGTCGTTCTTGTATTTCACCAAAACCAGATGTGCAGTTACTACTTAACGCTAGTAGTCCATTGCTTTTGTCCGAGTGATTTCCCCGCCCCACATCGGAGGCGAGTTAGATGCATTCTACTGATTGTCTCCCAGCGAGGAAAAATCCATCTGGGAGCATCCTGTGGCTGCAGGACCTTTTTATTGACATATCAGATGGGACATTGGAGGAGAAATTGGCCTCATTTGTTTCTCATGTCACCTTAATGGCAGATCTCTTTCAAGGAGGGCAAAGAATTGACGGGACTTTTGGTCTCGGTGAGCAAACAGTCAAAACTGTTTTATCGGTTTCCTCTTGCTTGAACGTGGCTGGCTTGGTCAAGCAGACGCTGGTTGCTAAAGTCTTGCTACTGCATGTCCTTGATCACAAATAGAACTTTATTCACGGCTCCTCAGCCTATTTTAAGCAGCAATCTCATCTGAGCAGTCACTATTTACGTTCTAATACCACCGCTGGAAAAGAGGCGATATGATTTGGTTCCACAGTCCAGTGTCTATGGTGTTGAAACTAAACAGTCAGTCAGGAAAAAATATGGAAATGTCCTAATTTGAACAATCTGTGTAATTGATACGTAATCGGAGCTGAAGAAGAATTTAGGCTGATACTGCAGTGAAAATATGAGCGGACCAATCAGTGTCCATTCAGGAGGTAGGGACCGTGTCGAGGTGGTTGGTTTGAAAAGCCAAACTTCACACTTGTAACTGCAATGGCGACCCCCGGTTTTATCAGAACCGGACATGTTTCCTTGAAAAGTGGCGCAAAAGAATTGCGATTATTTACTTGTGTGATGGTGGATAGCTACATTTTCTCGCTTTTGGGGGGGCTGCAGAGTTAGGGCGTGGTCTCGTTTCACTTCTGTGTTGATGATGGACAGTTACGTTTTCTTGTTTTAAATTTCTGTGATGACAATGGACAGTTATGACATTTTCTCATTTTACTTCTGTGAGGAAGGACAGTTCCAACATTTTCTCGTGTTTTTGTTTTATTTCTGTTATGAGGATGGACTGCTATGATATTTTTCGTTTTACTTCTATGATGAAGGACAGGTACGACATTTTCTATGTTTTTTCATTTCTGTGATGACGATGACCCACGTTACAAAAAATTCAAATTTTTTTCTTTTTATTTCTGTCATGATGATGGACAGTTAAGTTTTCTCGTTTCACTTCTGTGATGATGCACAGTTACTAAATTCTCGTTTTTTGTTTTATTTCAGTGATGGGGATCATTCGTTATGAGGTTTTTCTCATTACAGTTCTGTGATATTGAAAGGTTACAGCAAGTTATTTTTAGTTTTTCCTTTTCGTTTTTGTTATGATGATGGACAGTAATGACATCTTCTCATTTTTAGTTTCTTTTTGCAATTATATCTTTTTTTCTTTTATTGCTGTGATGGACAGTAACGACGGCTGTTTTTTTTTTTTAGAAGCGTTTTTCTAGACCTGCTCAAAATCGTAACACACCTTGATGGCTTCAGTTGGCGCTAGATGAATCAAATTGAAAAGTATTGTAGTCTTATTCACTACGCAGTTCCCTTATTGATCTGATTGGCTCCGATTGGATGTTTTGCAACTTTTTTTTCCTATCACCTTTCAAGTTATATTAAAAGTTGTCTCTTTCCCAAGGTTAGCCGTTTGGTACAGGAACAGTTAAAAGGTTCAATTAAAGATTTTATGTAGGGACGCGCATATTGACGAGTAACGACTTGCGGGTGTCTCGCCAGTTATCCACCATCGTTGTCAATAATTTATTTCCCTGTTTTCTGCAATATTGAGCGAATCTCCTCGACCGGTCTTGACTCAAGTTTCTGTGGATGTGAACAGGTGTCAAGCTCGCACAGATGGCAGCATAATTAGCATTGATTCTGGCAGGCGCGCACGGCGGGCCCGAGGTCTAGATGGCCGTGACGACCAACTAACCTCCCCACCTCTTGATGGGCTACCGCCGGAACAGATCGAAGCTCATTTGACTCAGGAAAGGACTTCCTCACTCACGATGAAGAGGGACGCTGCTGCACATACAACGGGAGAGAGTAGAACAATAACAATCGAAGACAACATCACATGATCTCAAGACCATCTATCAACTCATGCATCTATTATCTTGCATCAATGAATCTATCAAAAAAAAAAATCAATCTGTTCATTAATCTATCAATAAGTCCACCCACATCAATGGACATTCAGTACAGGACAGTAATGAAATCCTTCATTCACCTGTAAATCTGTTCATCTAACTTCCCATTATCTACTAATCTTTCCAGCCATTCTCCCATCAATCAATACATCCATCAATTAAGCTATCAATAAATTCATCCATCAGTGATTTTGTCAATCAATGAACGCATCAGTAACCATCAATGTGCCCACCTACACCCATGTATCAATGAAGCATTTAAAAATCAATCTTTCCATCCACAGCTAGTTAATCGTCAGCTAACTCTGCTCTCATTCGCTGACTCCCACGTCACTCAAGGCCAGAGCCCGCCTTTTTAATCCACACACATTCGAAGTCACAGATACTACAGTGCAGAACGTGAGGATACTGACACCAAGTGGGCAAAAAATATAATATCTGCACCTCACATGCATATTTAGTTTTGGTATTATGCATAAAGCTTTAAAATACAGAGAAATGATCAAATAAATATATAGTTGCTTTTTTTTGCAGATTTTCATTGAAATATAACCCCCGCGAAAAACCACGGATCACTGCACCTGGTATCTTGGTGCCAAGGAATTATGTTGAAATTAGTTGAAGAGCTTCATTTAGACAAAGGTAGTCCTTTTGCTGCCATATTGTGGCATTGATAAGTAATTCTGACTCTAATCTATAAGTAATTACCGTAGAGTTTAAACCTTTTGGAGGGGGGGGGGGGGGGGGGGGGGGTGTCAATTACCTACAGGCTTAGTCCCTATCCCCCGTGAATACAGGAGTTCACTGTATTCTTAAAGTTCAAATGTATACTGTATTTGTTTATTTCATTGGATAACATTGCAGTGTAACACGCTGTAACACTGCTTATGTAGCGCATCATATTGTAGTGTTGTAAGTATGCAGCACTTGTAAGCATGTTTGTTTTTGTATTTGCATGTGTTGCATCCATTACATTTTCTGACTTGCTGGAGAGTTCTTTAATAACAGTCCCTTGTAGCTTGAAAATGGAATCGCACGAATACAAATGTCTTTATTCTATTATTCTGTTATTCTAGCAATGGTGAACGTATCGCTTTGGTGGAACAACGTGACGCTGGTCAGGTGTCAGCGTTCATTATATTTGTCTAGGAGGATATGCATAATGCAAGAGGCATCAAATGAAATTTGCATAATTTCTTTGATTACACTTGTTATTAAATGTGAGTGACATTGATTTACAAAATGGCCCCATATAAGGTTAATGGCGGATGTCACCTCTTTGCGCCTCTCTCTTTTCTCAATTAGCGTTAAGCTTTATTTGGTCTGTCATATATTTCCCATGTCCTTAACCGTCACCTCTGCTCAGCTACTTTCTTGTATGGCAGCTGGGGGGGGGCAAAGGGGGAGGGGGCTTCTATAATTATGTAAGACAGAGGAGTCATTTCGACGGGATGAACGGCCATAACATTGGTGGGCCCTGGCCCATTCAGGTGGGCCGCGATCGACAGGCAGCTAAGTATCGTTTGCCAAGGGAGGGACAGGCAGGGGGGATTGACAAGCTGTGTGCAAAGACACTCAATCAAAGCTGCTTTACAGTTATAAGTGTGTGTGGTGTTGTTTTGCAGGAAAAATGAGGTATTTTCAAACAGCCTTTGGAAGCATTGGCAGAAGGGCTTCAATCTCTTTTTCATTTCATCCTGATGGCTCTGCCTTTTATTACACGGCGACAGGAACGTTACCCGAGGTAACAAAAAGGAAAGAGCGCACATTGTGGAGATATAGCCGGAGGTTTGCAGCCATTTTCCTCCGGAGTAATGCGTTATTCCGTTAAAGCAATGATCAGGTAGTGTCGGGATGAATGGAAGCTGTTCAGCACCATTACAGCCCCAGCATTATTACATTATCGCTGCTCTTTAGCGGGCGATTGGCTGTGTGACCGCGTTCTGAATACACTCATCCCGCTCTTGGCGGCGTCAATTGCAGATTGGCTCATTGACTTCAATGATAAAATGGAAAAATTGCCGGTGGGAAAAAGGGGAGAACGTTGACTCCTTAGGTTACTCCTCGGATGTTAAGACTTGCATTTTCTGGTAGTCCTGCAGTTTCAGTGAAAGTGTTTTTTTTTGTTTTGTTTTTTAAATATACACACATATCGATTAGGGCTATGGCAGCACAGTGTGTGCACACTTTCTTTTGTTTTGTGGGAAAATAACCCACATTTTTTGTTTTGTTTTGTTTTTTTAACGGTTTGCTGGGTTCAGCTGCATGCTGAATAAAGCCAGAAACAAAGCCACAAAGACATTTTGAAGGGTTTTTTACCCCTACTACAACATTAAAGGATTTTTTTAAAACACCCGCCAAAAACACAATATGTGGTGTTTTTCCTTTTCCCATGAAAACTTACAAAAAGAAAAAAAGCAATGAATTTCAGGTGTTTTTTTTCCCTCACCAAAATATAAAAAGAAAAAAACAGCCGCAAATCCTAAAAAAGACAGGTCACCTCACAGTTCATGTCAATAGTTCAAAATGTAGTTTTTTCCCCCCACTAAGACTTTTTAAAAAACTGCAAACCCACCCCCCCCCCCCCCATCAAAACATGAAAATAAAAATAAAAAAAAAAATACAGCCGCAAAAAAAAAAATTGTTTTTTGTTTTTATTTTCATGCTTTGGTGGCAAAAACAAAAACCATGCAGCTTTTTTTTTTTGTTGCAGGTCACCCAATTCAAGACTCTTAACCATTGTGATATTTAAACATCAGTGCAATTAAACACCACAATATATGTCACACAGTGCCCGCTAGTTGCTCTTTAATTGTATGATGCATCAAGCCACCATCAAGCTGGTTCTGCATGAGCCTTAACGCCACATTAAAGGAAAAAAAAGAAAACAATTCTGCTTATTAGGTCTAGGCAGGTTATGGTGGAAATGAATACGGCTAATGTTATTTTGCACGACGCCCCACAAAAGGCATTAATCCCGGATAATTACCTCGGAAGGAAGCAAATAAAGACAAACTAATGGCGGGCCTGACCATCAATTCCCCGACATCGGACTCGGATGGCCTACATTTTCATACAGGAAGCGTCCAGTTTGCTCCGTTTTCCAGCCTGGAATGCCTTTTCAAGTGTATATTATCCTGTCCTTGACTGGGAGAAATCATTAAGGCAAATTAGACTATTAACATCCTAAAGAGCATTCATCTTGTGGATCAATATGCTCTCATCTTCTTTAGAGGACCCTTCGGTGTCCTAAAGCCATTACGAGACGGATTATGGGAACGGTCAATTCATTACATGCAGATAGCAGAATAATTATTGACACTGGTGCTAGAGCTAATAGCCTCAGGTGAAACTTTGCAACAATTTCAATGGAAGAAAAAGACAAAAAACACGAACACAGCACATTTAGAGACAGGTTTTCAATAAAATTTGTTAAAATGAGTTTTTGTGAGTAAAAAAACACAAACTGCGTGTAGTTACTGACACAAAAGTGTACAATAATTCCTTCGTTTTGCCTTAAAGAAGTGGTGCCTTAACCTTTCACTTAATTTTCAATGCAGTGAACTTGAGAAAATATATATTAAAAAAAAATACCCTATGGATGTTGACTTTCGAAAAAAGGTTTATGCTCGATATTTATTTTGTATATTAATGTATGCGTTAGGGTAGTGGTCCTCAACCACTGGGCCGCGGACCAGTACCGCCATCGCCCTCCCTGTCAACAAATGGTTTCTGGTCCGTGTTCGGAAAGGACGCCCCTGTGTTGCATGTGAAGCATCTTTGAATGTCGTAAAAAGTGCAAAATAAATGATTATTAAGCTATGTACCCAAACCGGATGCACAATCAAGTTTGCAACTGTAAATCAGGCCGGTAGTTTGCAAACAAACACAGTGCAGCTCAGCTGCTGGCTAGCAGATGAGTTTAAAATAGAAATGACAAACGCAACTTGAAACAACTTCTCCCGCTTCTTTAGAATGAAAGAGAGAAAAGAGAAATGCCGTTATTAAAGTTTTTATAGCAGAATCATTCTTATTGTTCAAACTGTTGCCGTTTCACTTGTCACTACTGCGATGCGGCACGCGATGAAAACAAGGTTGACACCCCTGCTCTAAATTGTCTCGAATGTGTACATGTTCCCTGAGAATGACTGGCAAGCAGTCCAGGGTGTACCCCACCTCTTGCCCTAACTGGGACAGGCACCCTAATGAGAACAAACGCTATCAAAAATGGATGAGCGCAACTTTAGTGGAAGCGCAAGACTTTTCCATAATACACCAATAATACCTTACCGTTGCATCAAGATCAGTGGTTCACAATCTTTTCTTTACCACATGCCTAGAAAGTGTTTTTTTTTTTTTTTGGAGACTGCGCCTCTCCATTGTGCGTCCAGGAAGAATAATGGTAGCATGACATCGTGGCCCCGAGAAGCCCGCTGACATAATGTTGATTTGATGAACACGACGTCGCACCATTATCTCGCCGTGAGCCTTCGTCGGCGTGTTGACTTTTGTTCAAAGGTCATAAATCTCCTCCTCCTTACATCGTGCCTGTAAATGACTTTCCCCTCGCGCGTCACTTGTTATGCTAAAAGCGCTAACCTCAAAGTGACCGCCCGATGGGAATAATAAGGTGCGCCCCAAAAGAAGCGAGCGGGACATCCTTCTGTTCCCCATATGGCCCTATTGTCTTGGTAATGTCGTACAATGACAGCCCCCCCTCAACCCCTCCAGAGCTTGGCCCCGTCCCTGCTGCTGCTGGTCCACAGAATACGTTCTTGGTTGCACTGAAGTCTGGAAGATTTGGGGCGGATTTAAAAAATCTACACACCCCTGTTCAAATGCCAGATTTCTGTGATGATTACAAAAATGAGACCAAAAGAAACCAATCTAAAACCACCAGAATTTCATGTATAATGCACATTCCCCCCCCCCCCCAAAAAAAAAAAACATTTGTCAAAAGTCAATAGATTGTATTAAATATAGGTATAAGGAAAGTATAAGGAAATTCTTTCAAATTGTATAAGCCTATACCGTTACCTAGGGGTTGTGAAATGTACATATAATACAATACATTTTTGATACTCATCCAAGAATCGTGACTTATCGATATTAGCTATCTGTCCGCATGACTTCCGTGTCTCGGATCGGACGTGTCCGTGTGTTACGTCGACGCGACGCCACTCGCTGTCTACTTTTTTCCCCTACATCTGGTAAAACTACTGCTTGCTTTCCATAGCAACGCGGTCTCCAGTTGGCTACTGTTAAAACGTTTCACTCGAACTCATTCCTTCTTTGATCTCTACGCTGCGTCGCAACAGAAGCTAGCTAGCTCCGGCCGCTAGCTCGTGGTAGATAGAATAAAACAATGATAACAACAATAATTAGTCAAATTAAATACAAATCGCAAAACGATTATAACAATTATAAATGAATACAAATTATTAAAATAATAATGAAACTAAAGAATAATATAAAATAAAAAAATTAAATTTCTAATAATGGGTAATTTTCTCTACAGTTGACCTGCCCAGCCACGCCCCCAAACTAAAGCATGAAATAAAATTATTGAGCTAAGTGTCCATCCGTAATTCCCCTCCCTCTTTGGTGCCTGGTTTTCCTCCTTTGAATCAGCTGCTCAATGAATATGACGGCCCCCTCTTATTACAATTAGAACTTTGTCAATGACAAATAACGTATTGGCGTAAGACAAACTCACTCGTATCATTTTGTGGAGGACACGGGGACTTTTTCAGCATGGCTGCCTGCACACTCGCCCCACAGCCATCCATACGTGTGTGTGTGTGTGTGTGTGTGTGAAAAAGGCGCTTTATTTGAGCCGAAGGAGCAAAGCAAGCCGGCAGCATTTGTTTCATCTGCTGAGCCATAGATTGAAACAGAGAGAGAGAGGCAAGGGCGGGTCATCAATTATTTTCTGATATGTCACACACTCTCTTGTTCCTATTTTACTGACCACCACTGCTTCGTGCCTGGTTGGCTCGTGTCTCTTTTATCAGCCCATTACTGATGGTAGCACAGGACGTGGACCTGCGAGAGGTCATGTTATCACCAAATATCCACTGTTCATTTATTTGTTTTGTTGCACACATAATTTGTCCTTAAATATGTTGGTTTTTATCCACTAAACCGTCATTTTTAATGGGAGTCTGTTGAAGGAACACTCTTTTGGGGTAAATAGAGTTCTAAATAGCTTATATATATATATATATATATATATATATATATATATATATATATATATATATATATATATATATATATATATATATATATATATATATATATATATATATATATATATATATATATATATTTGTTGTTGTTTTTTTTTTTTTTTACACAGGCGGGGTAATGTGGATGGGTACTGACGCAACATTCTGCTGGTGATGATTTATGGTCACAAATTAACTTGTATGCAAGAAACGTAAATGGAAGCAAGGACGTGTGATGGAGAAGCTCATTTCCGCACTTAAATGTCTCAAATTACTCACACAAACTCATGTGGCCAAGTGTTAATCCACACTTTTTTCTCTTTTTCTAGTCTAAGAAAAGACTTTATGTATAGCAGAGGAACCCCAAGGGGAAGAAGTGAGTTTAAAGAAGTGATTTCAAAAATGCCCAATGGTTCTGATGATGCATGGGCAAAGTTGATCTGCAGTCCATCCTGAGCCAACTAAATCCATTTTATTCATTTATTTATGCACCTTCGGAGCGTTTATTCATCGCACACCATGTAGTGAGTGTGCAGCACAAATGGCCAACAGGGAGAGTTTGTTTTCTAATAACAAGAGCCGACGGTCCCCTGTGGGACAATTACAACGTTGTCAGAGCAAAAGCCGCTTTCAAGCTGCTCCTTTCCCCCCCCCCCCCCCCCCCCCCCTCCTCTCCCCCTAACGCTATCATGTTTTCCCCGCGAGCAAGGCCTGCGGCGCTCGCCACGTCGCTCGCTTTTCATTCCTCTCTATCGCTATTGATTGAGGGCCCATTTATAATCACAGCAGGAGGCGCTCGATTATGAGTGTGAGCGAGAGTGGCCAAATAGGGCTAAGTGGTAACGGGGGGGGCAATACCTCAGCCACGGGGCTCCGGGCCGTTTAACATGCAGCGCCACACTTAAGCCATCAGTGGCAGTATGAATTGGGAGAAGTGTTGGGAAGGTGTGGGAAAAAAATATTATTTTATAGTTTTTACCCCAGAAATTGAAACAATAACTGTCACAATGTTTTTGTGTAATAATTGAGTAGGATTACATATTTTTTTTAAAGTACTGTATTTAGTACAACACCAACTTTGCCTTTGTAGTCTTTTTTATTGTTGTATGTAATACTACTGTAATACTGTATTTATTACAAAAGTCACATTTTTAAAAAAAGCTGTGGTGGAAAAAGTTTATGTCGGCTGTAGTACAAATAATACCGATTCTTGTAGAAAACTGACCTTTTTTTTCCCTTTTCGGAGCATAACCGACACATTTTTAGCATTCCTTCAAAATAAGTTTTAACCATGTTTTAAAAAGAAATTAATAGTATTAAATATTAACATTAGTCAAATCTAAAATATACAGTATATTTTAAAAAAATATATATTTTAAAATAAACAGTTTGAAACTAAATATAGGACAAAATAGGCCTTTCTACTTATTCTCATGCGTGGATCCTAGTTTTGTCATCATTACTGTCCAATCAGAATAATGCATCTGCAAATATGCTGAATATTTGGGGGGGTTATAAAAAAAAATAATAATTTAAAAAAGAAGTGTAGAAGTTCTTTGTAAAATGTATCAAGACGATCACTCACCCTGTTTCTTTGCAAAATTCTTAAATTTGAACTCATGTCATCTTCCGCTTTAAAACTCAACCTGTTCTTAGCTTTCTTTTACCAGCAGCCCTTGGAAGGACGTTTGAGTTCAAGGCTTGTGAGTGTGCAGTGAGGTCTGGCCACCATGGTTGAAACGTCCCCGTGGTGGCCCGGCTCACCCCCCTCGGGATCTGCGGCCCGACAACAAGAGCGCATTGTGTCGCTCCTTTATTTTGTCAATTCTTTCTTCCTGCTTTAACCAGTCAGCCGTGGCTTTGCACGGTTTGTTGTGGCCTCAAGATCAGAAGGAGGAAGCTGAATAATGTCTTGCTATTCTTTAAGGGGGAGGACCACTCTCGGTTGATTAGAGAACAGCTTTGACAGACCGCCTATGAGCTATGGCTTATGTCAGGTTCACGCACAATGGAAAGGTAAGTTCAGAAAGAGCTTAACAAGGCAGATGTTGACTGTTCCTCCACATCCTAAGCTTGTAATAATTTTAGAAACATTTTATCTGTAGTGGTTAGGGTCTGCAGTGTGTGCAAGACTAGCATCCAGATGCCCTATGAGAATTAGCATTTGATTTGGCGCAACAAGGCCAATATGTTTCCAGACGCGCCGCCATACTGAAACAAGCCCGTCTTACAAAAACAGAGCTTCAGGGCACTACTGAGGAGGTGGGGGGGGGGGGGGGGGGGGGGGTCCATGGTCGCGGGATGAGGACTCCAGGGACCACCGGCAGCCTCCACGGCATATTTGTTCAGTAGAATATGTTATTCTGTCACAGCAGGCCTGCCTCAAGTGAAATGCTTCAAATGTCCAATTCTGTATTTAAGCTGACTGTGGGCAAGCATAGTCAAATAAATATTTTTCTTTTTCTTTTATTTTTTTATAAGTGGGTTGAGCGATGGGGTTTGGACCCGCTGGAGCAGTTGTCCTATGGGAGCTTATTTAGTGACTCCCCCTCCCCAAAACTCAACTTTTAAAGACGAGTCAGTTAACAATGCTAGTCCTCATTGTAAATTCAAATGTAGCATATTTAACAGTAAGTGAGACAAAAGGTCTTTAATATGGTTTTATCTCCTTAACCCGTAGTGGATTTACACTATTATATTGACATAAAAACAAGCTATATGATTTCCAAGATTCCACCAAGCAATTGGATTCCAAAAAGAACACTACAACAGGAAATAATAATGGAGGACTTGCAGTACCAAAGAGCCAGGTTATTTTGGATTTGGATTTTGATCGGCCCAGTCCCAGTCATCCAATTGCCTTACCTGAGATGAGGATCTGAGGGATGCCACAGATGATGATCCCACTTGTGTCTGACGAGTAATACCGTCGACCCAGAACTACTGGGTAGAAAAAGCTTTCTGACTTGACACGCCCCGAAGACAATCGCTCCTTTGACACCATTTGTCACTAAAGTCCGAGGACCCTCAACAGGGTCTGTTTGATAGGAAAAAGCCACTGACACCAAGAAGCAGGTTATTCTGGCATGGCAGTCTGATCGGCCCAATTTCAATCATCTCATTGCTTCACCTGAGATGAGGATCTGAGGGGTGTCACGGACGATTATCCCACTTCTGACACCAATGTGTCTTAAAAAGTCTGAGGAGTCGTACCCGCAACCCACTTCCATTGGGTTGAAAACCCTCTCTGATAGGACATGGGTGACAATCCCACCACTGGACACACCACTTCTGACAAACCCTCTTCTGACACCATTTGTCACTGAAGTCTGACTACGCTCAACATGGCTCTATTGGGTTGAAAAAGCCAATGTTATTTTGGCATGGTCATCAGATCACGTACACAACAAGAGTGACGACACACTATGTCAGATCACCTGCCCCATCTGGATACTACGCCATGTTCAACAAGTTCCTCATTCCAGTCATCCAAAGTCTCGCAACTATCTCTGGCGTCTATCATTCAGGTCTGTCACTTGAGGAGTAACCACAAAACAGGTAGTATCAAATTTTTGGTAACTTTCCCCTGGGACCTTTATGTAATTTGATGTTGGGAAAGAAACGCACCTTCATCGATACCACATTTATATCAGCAATTGGATCCCAAAAAAATGTATAATCGCGTGAAGCCGACAGGCTAATGCAGACTCCGCTCCGGGTTATTTCTCACAGACACAAAAGCAGTTTGGAGGATTCTAATTACCGATGTGAGATTACAGATTATGGCACACAGGCCAAAATACGATAATGTGATTCAACAATATATTTTACGGAATTTTTGACCAGAAAAAGAGAAATGGTCAAATAAAAGGATGTTCAAGGCCTACTTTAGAAGTCACCACAGAGGATGACGGCCCATTTGTGTTGGCGACTCTGCACCCCCGATGACTCACATGAAGATTGACGATTTGTTTATCAGATTTCCGATCGGAATGTAATGGTGGGGAAGCGTTAGCAGCTGTAGGGTAGATGACAAGCTCCCACCCTCTGGTGGTATCTCTGAGCACTTCCTTTGTAAACAAACCACAAAGAGAATTAGGAAAGTGTCATTGCGTGGCGTTCCCAAGAGATGAGCATTAAGCAAAAGGCACAATTGCTGCGTTTTCTTTATATCCCTTGCAGGCATAAAATACCCCTCCCTCTGTGATTATTATTAGCCGCCATCCCAGGGAATTTCATATTAGCAATGGATGCCCGCTAGTGAGCGAGATTGTCCTGAGTATGAGCCTGGCGGGGAGCTCTCTTTAACTCTTAATTCACATTAGAATCCGATCGCCCCGCTAAGACCTCATCAGTTTTACGACCGCTCGGCCCAGCCAGTCTGGCCGTGTGCGCCCCGTTGAGCCAGTCAGGCCTCCGCCATCATACGCCGCCATTACCGCTCCCCGTTTTCATTTCCTACTGGCCCAGCTTATGGGGAGCGGTTGGGGGGCTTGAAATAACTTGTCAGGTTCTGGTTATTTTTTTTCCAAAATACACTCGTTATTATGCTACTATTTTTTGTAATTTCTCATTAAATAGAAATAACCATAAGCATGACTGAAATTCTGTTACACATATGTTTGCAATCCATTGTTTTTTTCTGAGGGGATAAAATGAAAAACCTAAAAAAAAACCATCATTTTCATGTATGTGTCATAGAGTTTTATGCTAAATAAAAATCCAGTACAGTATGACCTGTTTATGCCCAATTTGGATCCTATTTACAGTTCACTGTAAGGCACCGTAGACAATATGGTGTAATTGGTTGTCGTGTGTGCAGAGAAACTGCATAGGGTCGTGTAAGGCTTCACTTTTCAAATGAATTGGACAAGCTACAAGAACATCTTGATAGCAAATTTGATAGAGCAATGAGCCGTGGTCACAGTGAACACGGGCTTACATCGATAAAATGTAATGTTATATATATCCAAAAAGATGTGTATTCAGTCAACACCGTTAAAACGCCGAGGGAAACCCCATAGCACAAATGAAATTGTTGTACGTACTCACTGGGCCTTGACTGACAAAATGGAGTGCAAATGTTAAGTACTGGCAGGATGTAAAATACAAACACATTATGGGCAGGTATTAGCTTATAAAACACCGTAGAGAGAATGTGAGCAATCTTCACTCTTGTAAGCCCAGATCATTATAAAACAAGTCATCGCGGGGATGGGGGATTGGTGGAAAATAAAAGGTTAAGCATGACGTGACCACCGCGTTTAACTTTCAGTCAAGCCTTGCAGGAACATACTGTCTGATGAAGATCTTGGAGCCCCGCTTTGTGACGATTTTGACATGTTTCCTGCATTGTGTACTGCTAAAAGTCTGGACCATGTCATGCAGTTTTTCATAAATTTCTCAGATGGCTGCCAAAGTGTCCATCAAAAAAAAAAAAAAACTCCTGTATAATCAGTCAATCAATTTATCGCCGGAATATGTTCCAGACCCATTCAAAAGAACTGTACTTTTCTATTAACATCTGAATAGGGCACTGGCGACTGAGGCTCTCCTTTCCCACGTGCAAGGGCATTAAAGT
Organism: Phycodurus eques; assembly: GCF_024500275.1. Taxonomy (NCBI): domain Eukaryota; kingdom Metazoa; phylum Chordata; class Actinopteri; order Syngnathiformes; family Syngnathidae; genus Phycodurus; species Phycodurus eques. Next base: position 5,732,603 of record NC_084543.1, on the reverse strand, counting down.
ATGTAAGTATACTGTAAAAGCCCATTTTAAAAAAGATCACTTTAAAGGTCCCATGCCATCCATTTCCCCCCCCCCACACACATCTTTGATGTCCTTTTATCGGGTTTGCAAGATAATGGATGCCTTCTATCAAGTTATTCTAGTTGGTCTTTTACGCCTGGCAGTTGAGACCGCCGGATTTCTCATTCATATTTGATAGGTAGATAAGCTTTGCTCTGATTGGATCGCTGTTATTCCTCATTTAAATATGGAAAAGCTTCGAGCTTTTCTCCGATTGTTCTGGGGCTGCTTTGATACATCTGCCACAGGGTGTCTCGAATCTGTGTAGGACACATTGAAAATCCCAATCCATTCATTTTCAAAGAAAACGTACCAAAAAATATTGCCGGATAGTATGATTGTGCCACGCAAAATTGCCAAACATTCTTAATTTTGCTATGTTTTACCATATTTTAGGAAGTAATAGTATAGTCTTAGTAGAAAAAATACAGCTCTTTCATTAAGCCTTAACCTAAATATGTCAGCACTGTGCATTCATTGTCGTACAAAATCTGACTAAATGTCACAAACCGCATGAAAAGAGCATTTTAAAAACTTTAGCTCACTTTTTTTAGTTTGAAATCTTGAGGGGCGAACGCCAGCTGATTTGTCACCACTCAGCAGTACTTTTCCTTCTTAATGCATTTTTAATATCCTTAATGACAGCAGAAGAATGGTGTCATTAAGAGTTGATGTTGGGGACTTGAACTCTTCTTAAGGACCTTTTCTCTCTTTTTTTTTTTTCTTCTTGGTAATAATTTAATATAGATTAACGCCCCGTGGTAATGAGCAAGGCCGCCACTAAAAGTAAGATCACGAAATGTTCTTAATAAAGCAAGTGTTCATTTTAAGGCCACAAAAGACACGAGGATTAAGACTGTGTCCCTCCTGGTAATTTACCTACTGGACCTTGTGCGCCGCTGGAGTGTGAATCAATTTGTAAAGGACAGTTAAATTTCTATAACAACCTCCCCTTTCTTCACACTTGACGATCCCACATCAGCTATTAAAAAATAAAATGTAAAAATAAAAAAAAGCCGTCTTTTGAAGATGATCAAGAAGAAGGCCACTCACTTGGGGATGATAAAACGAATGGCTGCGCCGAACAGACTGACCTCCCTTCCTATGTTGCCGTGCGTGTGTGACAAGCATAGAGAGAGACGCATAAACAAGCGTGGATTTTAAAATGAATAAAACAAGAAGTGGGCCGGGGGAGGGGGTGTTAGTGCTAGGACATTGATATCCCGTGGCAAAACTGTTTTATCATATTCAGCAAAGGAAGAGCCTTTATTTTATTGATTTAGAGGGGAGGGGAAAATCCCAGAGGCACTAAAAGGAACAGGCAATGATTAATGTCCCTCTCAGAAGGAGAAATTATATGGAATAAATTAAACTAGTGCGGCAGCAAATTGAAAAATAAGGATGTAAATGAGGTCTGAATGCTTAATATCTTATCAGGAAAAATAGTCAATGAGGCCCAAAAATGATGAGGGATGGCCAAAGAAACACGATATTAAGTCTAATGAGCGAGGCTACAATAAAAAAAAAAAAAAAAAAAAACACCTGTCAAAAGGGATTCGACTGAAAAATGAGGAGTTTGAAGCAGTTGGAGGAACAACTCCCTGCAGGAGGAATAAGCAGAGGTGGCAAAAGTACTCACACTCTGTACTTAAGTAGATGTATTGATACTTGTGGAACAAAAGACTAAACGTAGAAGTACTGACTCAACGATTTTTGTAGGCGACTATAGTGTGGTGAAAGTTGAGTCGAAGTCGATTAATTGATGACATCATTGATATTTTTTTTTCAGCACAGTACAGCAGCTTGTCGACCAATCGATTCAACCCCGACTCGGAGTAAAATGGAAAAGTTGTTACATATCCCTGAAAAATCTACTTAAGTACAGTAATCAAGTATTCGTATTCCATGAGTTGCCACCACACGGAATGCAAACGTGAATGGCACTGTGCATGAAAATGCCCCCTTTTTAAAGTGGACTCATCAGCATCGTCATCTGTTGCCGTGACAGCCAACGCGCTCTACTGTAATCGCATGTAGTGCAGGCTCACATCATTCTGACGGTGGGAGGGGCCCTCGTGTTTATCACGGCCGCCAGCTCGTTTTTATATCGATGCACACACACACACCGCGCTTCATTCATCCCCTGTGATTTTTCTTAAAAAGGTCAAGCTGCTGAGAGAGCGTTACTTCAGTATTTGTCAACAGGACTCCTCTACTGTCGAAATTAATTCGTGTAACGCTCACCAGCACATTGCTCCGACCTCTTGTTTACGTTCACTCACATTCAGCTGCAGCTTTAGCTCTTAAAGGCTCAATTCTCAGGACTTAGTTCGAAGGATTTTGCTGTAAAAATGTGGTTCTTAGATTTGGTGCTAAGTAAATGCTTTCTCGTGGTTTGGTTCTTTGAAGGGTTTGGTTCTAAGATGATTTTTCTAGGAGTGTGGTTCTTTCTAAGATATCCATTCGAAGAATTTGGTTTGAGGAATCTGTTCAAATGACTTAGTTCTGAGGATTTGGTTTGAAGGAGACGGTTCCCAGTCATTGGTTTTAAGGATTTAGTTCCACTGGCATGTTTCTAAAAATATGGTTCTAATGGTTGGGGTCAAATGACTTAGTTCTAAGATTCTGGTTTGAAGGCTTTGGTTCTCAGGGCTTGTTTTTAGGGTTTGGTTTTAAGAACATGGTTCTAGGGGTTTCGTTCGAAGGGATCGTTCAAAAGTCTTGGTTCTAAGGATATTTGTTTGAAGAATTTTGTTCTAAAGCGTAGTTTCTAAGGACTCGGTTCTATTGATTTAATTCTGAGATACATTCTAAGGACTTGGTTCTGAGGATTTAGGTCAAAGGACTTAGTTCTAAAAATTTGGTTTTAAGGACATGGTTCCTAGGATTTGATTCTGAGGATTTGGTTCCATTTGGGTTGTTTATTGGAACTTACTTGGTTCAAATGTTTTCGTTCTAAGGATTTGACTTTAAATATATGGTTCTCAGGATTTGCTTCTAAGAATTTGATTTCAAGGTTTTGATTCAGAAGATTTGGTTCCATTAACTTGTTTCATATGTCCCCTTATAAGGACAATTAAAATTCGTAACGATTATAAAATGTTTATTTGCCCTCGTGGGACAATTCAAGGACTTGTGTTCTTTACGATACGGAGCTCAGAACCCAGGCTGTGGCGTTCGTTGATGTATATTTATTTTTTAAATTTCATTTTTCATTTCATTTTTCTTGGACCTTGAGGAGTGGCTTAAATGTCCATCCTTTATGGATGGACATTTAATACTGTCCCCTCATTTGGAACCTTTAATTATGACTCCTCAACATCAGTGACAGCAGATGTTGAACACTTTTGGCGTCTTGTAACCCCCCCCCCCCCATAAACTGCACCTCAAATAGGGCACATGAGTGAGCAGACAGGCTTGATGTGGTTTCCTGTGTCGAATTTTGTGTGTGGTAGAACTTTTACAAACTATATGAGTAGTTAAAAGGATCACAGGACCATTTCAGGTTTTCTAAAAATGCCTTATTTATCTTTTATTAACACTCGACATCAGTTTCATCGATCGACCTGAAATTGGGTTAACATGTCCCGGACCAAAAAATGTAACGTAAAGTCGGGCGTTTTGTTTTGAAGCAGCCATTTCAACGACTTCTGGAGAGTGGCAAACAGGATTTACAAGTGTCCCTACTTTAATATAGATTATTAGATAAGAGACTAAGTTTTTCAAATTACAACCTGTTGTTTGGTAAAAAAAATAATAATAATTGTTTTCTTGTGCAAGTCATAATTTTTGTTACAATCGAACTACGGATATGTCGCCCCTAGAGTAAAATAAAAAAATGGCGCAATTAAAATACTCCAATGACATCTCATGTGAGAAAATGACGTGAGTCAATGATTCACTTTCAGCCGTTTATTGAACAGGACAAACAGTCCAACACACAAATACAAAATGAAAACACTTGCAAGGAGCTGCTGTAGGCCACAGCTCACGCCCAGATGTTCACACGGAAGTAATAACTCCATTTCCTTACATCATTTATTAGGCCAAGCCCCTTAAAAGCACACATCCAACACACTACAGTACAGTACATACAGTAATTACACTGAAGACATTTATAGCCATTATGCTGTATTATGCTTTTACACAATACAATGCTATTTCAGCAAAAGTGCTTGAATTCTTTTCGCTGTACAGTTGAACCCACATACGCGCAAGATCGACACCCACAGATTCAACTAATCGCAGATTATTTTTTGGGGGGGGGGGGTGGGGTTTCAATTTTTTTTTCCTCCGATTTTTTCCTTTTTTTTCAATTATTTCAATTCTTTTAGTTGTTTTCATTCGTCTGCATTGCTTTTAGAACGGCCTGACGGGCCGTACACGACCAGTAGGTTGCGGACCCCCGCTATAGTGGCAGTAAATCCACTCTGCTTGCTGTTTACATTTGACAGCCTTTCCTTCTCGTCTGAAGGGTAAGCATCATCACCTTGCCTCAGTGCACGGCTCATAAAACTAAAGAAGCTGCTTGTCAGCAAAGCGACATCTGGTTAAATGATACACTCACCGGTCACAATATTAGGTACACCTGGATTACATCTAATTGATATCCAATACACACGCTTTGTATCAAAAAGTCTGCCTTTACAAAGACAACGAAGCTTGCAAATTAGCACTACGGCGGCTTACAGTCGCAGAAAACTTTGCTCCACTCCGCTCTACCAACACACTTAATTGCGCATTCACTGTTTTAATTGTATTTACACGAGCGGTGCGCAGTTATATCGGCATCAAGGTCATAAAACGGGGTCGTTGACTTGGATTTCTCGACATGATGCCGGTGGCGCCCTCATCCGAGCTGATTTTATTATGAATTAAGCATCTAATTGGTTGACCTCGCTGCTTACACGCCACTATGCTGTCACACGCACACGTACACGCACACACAGTCTGCAGTGGTGCAGTCTGCAGGGTATATGGCCCAGAGAATATTTGTGTCAATGTCAAGTCAGGTGCCACACTCTAAAGTGTGATACGCTGACACGGAAGCCATTTGGCTCAATCTATAAGCCTTGCCTGAGTGACCGCCGTGCGCGTGCGAACAGATAACTCATTGCCTCTATACACTGGACTTGAACAAACACACCAAGCACGTTTCACTTTTCCTTTTTTTTTTTAATGTTTTAAATGGATGGAAGAAAGTTTGTATTATTTAGATCATTAATACTTGCATGGGATTTGCTTATGCTATGAAAGTACATAATTAATTTGATATTGTGTACAGATATCTGCCATGTTCCATACAGTTGTTTTTTTTGTGCTTTTCAATTTATTTTTTTCTTGAAATGATGAGAAAGAGTTATTGAAATATATCTAAAATACAAGGAAGCTTATATTGTATTAATTTTAATGTAATTTTCAAAATAGATCAACTCGGAGAAAATTTAATTATGTATATTAAGTGTTCATCCAGAGCACATTTTTTGGGAAAAAGTAAACACTCAGACAAATAGTCACAATGGTGAAATCTTTTCTAATTGGAAAATTGATGACCTTTTCAATGCGTTTCATTTCCTGTGTCACAGGAAGTACTACATGTTTTGACCCAATAAAGCCCCGTTAAGAAAATCCTTCATTTAAATCACCCCTTGGGAAGCTTACTTGATTGTGGTAATAAATAAAATGCTACGTACTTGGTCACAACCTTTTTACCCATACCCATTTAGCTACCATTAAGAAGCACACAAAAAGGATGACTAATGCAAAGTTTAAAATATTCACCTTGATTTTATTTTCTGCTATGTTCTTATTACAGGGGGGCCCACTATAAAGCTGTGTTGAATGCACAGCGCCCGAATAGAAACGTAAACTTCACCGCGGCGTGCATTAAGCATATTGTAACATTTATCACTGTCAAGCGAAGAGTTTGTAAAGATTTAAATGCACTCAAGCGTGCCCATCCCCCCCCCCCACCCCCCCCCTCTCTCTCTCACCTCTCTTTTTTTCTTTGTCTGCAAGTGGCAGGATAACCTCACCAGTTTATTGTGTACACTTGGATCTAACCATCAAACTGTTTGGCGAAGCGCTTTCAATTAAAGTTCAATTCACGGGGTCAAATTCGGCGAGGTGTTGTAACATGCTTGTTAAAAAGTGTTGAAACGCAATCAGTGCCTGAATGTGGCGTCTGCCACTTTTAACATTAAAACAAATTGCCTAACCTTTCCAACAATCAGTGACAAAAAGAGAGGGGGGAAAAAATGAAAGATAATATTGTATTACCCAACGAGGGATTCGAAACGTGGAGTAATGAAGTCATCAATAATTGCATACGGGTGGCGCATCTTCCAAAGCAAAGAAAACCATTTAAGGGAGTCACTTGTTTTGGGTGCTCTGGATCAGTTCTGTTTGTGTATTTAAATGAAACAACGGTCCGTGAACAGCGTGAAAGGTGTCCAGCCAGGTCCACGGAAAGAAGAAAGAAAATGAAACTATGCTTATTATTTATTACAAGAAAGATCATTTTGAGGCTCGGAGGTCAGATCATTGCACGATCGATCCGTTTTCTATAGCGCTTCTCAATTCGGGGAACCGGAGCCTATCCAGTGTTGGGACGATGACTTTGGAAATGTAATTGGTTACAAGTTACCCTGTTGAATAGTAGTTTAAATATTTCGAGTACTTTCTCAAAGTAATATAAGTCATTACATTTGATTATCTTTTGATAACTTTGGATGAATGCATCAACAGGAGCATTGGATATTTCCTCTAAAAAAAAAAAAAAAGTGGGTTAAAACCATCGATCATTATTTTGGAATTAACCACACAAATAATAAACTGATAACAAAACATGATGAAATCTAAAGACGTAATGTAAAAAAAAAAATGGTTGCAGTACATGTGTACAGCGTGTGGAAAACCACTATATCATACATGCTGACCTAATGACAAATGTGCACACTTTAGAGACTATTACTTCCATATGTCAAACCCAGATAAGTGATGGTGTGGATGTTCCATAAAAAAAATTATAATGACGAAACTGGTCAAAAGTCAATGTTCTTTGGTGTGTTCAAAAGTGTAACTATTAGTCAAACCTTTGCAGAATTTCAGACAAACTAATAGGTTGCACAGCAAGAGGCACTTTGAGGTCATGTTTGAAAAAAGGTTTGAGACCACAGCGGAACAGCACATGACCAGAAACAGCCGATCAATATGAAAAAAAAAAAGTTTTTGCAGCTATTTTTCAAATGGAACTAACATGGTAATTATGGAAATTTCCAAGAGCAACTGTAATTTAATTACTACACATTTCATCCCAATAATGTAATGGATTACAATTACAGAGATTTTGTGATTAAATAGCATAAGCTTGTTATTGTAATTAGTCAATTCCGACAAGTCTGTAGATGTTGGAGGGTTCCAACACCCCCCCCCCACACACACACACACACACACACACACACACACACACACCCCCTGGTCGTCAGTGGCAGCCATGTGGGCAAGGTGCGTGCAAGGCAATCGACAGAACAAATGAGGGCAGCGGTGCCTGTCGCGTCGCACATTTCCCGCGCTCTAAATAAGACGAAAGCCCGTCGCGGGGCAGGTTAGCAGAAAGCTCTTAGGAGGCGGTGAACATCTGGAGAGCGTTGCACCTCCACTGCACTGTGACCCTCGCCGCCATAAATCAGCCCGAGAAGTGATTATGATGAGGGCAAAGTGATCAAGCAAAGGAAATCTCGACGCTTTTTTTTTTGCATGGAAGCCAGTGAGGTGAGGTGGCTTTTATGGCTCCTGCGGCATAACTGCAACGTGCGCAATATGTGCAACGCTGTGGTATGAATATTTAACATACACATATTTCACATATAAAAAGTAGACATGAAGTCATCAATGCGCATGCAAAAAAAAATGTCGATCCGGTTTGTCTCTTTAAAACAAAAAACTGTTTTTGTTTCGCTTTATATCTATTACAAAGAGGTATTACTTCTCATGACTTTTTACTCACAATAGTACAACTTTATTCTCGTAACATTCCGACTTTTTTCTAAAAAGAAAATTACAAAACGGTCCAAATTTATTTTCTCTTATATTCCAGTTTTATTTTTTTTTTTGCAACATTACGACTTTATTCTTGGCAGTATTACAAATGTAGTCTCATTCATTTTGACTTTATCCTCATGGCGTCATTTCCCAACTTTATTTTTCGTAAACCTTACAACTTTTCTTGTAACGTTGTTCGGCTTTTTTCCTCCAAGAACTATTCGTTTGTTATGTAACATTCCAACTTTTTTTTTTGCAATGTTACGACTTTTTCCTCACAATATACTGACTTTATTTTTGTAACGAAGATTTTTTTTTCTCGTAAATTCCAACTTTCTTCTCCTAAACAATATGTTTTTAGCAACGTGACAACTTTTTTCTTATAACATTTTTTCTCATTATTATTATATTATTATATATATATATATATTATTATATATTATTACCCAACTATTTTCTCAAAAACGTTCTAGTTTATTCTCTGGACTTTTTTCACGCAATATTACAACTTTTTAGTCACAACAATACAACTTTCATCTCGTAACATTACGGCTTTTGTTTCACAAGGGTGCGACTTTTTATCCACAATGTTACAACTTGATTCTAGGAACACGACGACTTTTCACGTCAATCCCTCCATTGTCATCGTACCAGTTCATCTTTTTTCTCACAATTTTATTTCCATGCGACTCCATTTTAATTTCCCAACTTTATTCTCATAACATTCCAACTTTTACCTCACGTTAACTTTCTTCTTGTAAATTTTCAACTTTATTCCCGTATCATTGACTTTTTTTCTAGTACGATAATCCTATTTTCTTGTAAAACTGTTACAGAAATGACTATGCTTTTCTCACAATTTTCTGACTTTATTAGTGCAAGATTGACTTTTTTTTTTTTCCACCCACAGCAACACTTTTGTGGAAGAGCAAATGGTCGGAGGTGTTTGGGAATGTTTTCCAGTTGCATCAGCTAAACTGGTGAGTTGATTCCGCAATATGGGTTTATCGGAAGCGGGCATACCACGTCTACATCTTTATCAGTTATTATCGAGACGCTCCATTGTGACGTTTCCACTGCAGTCAGTCCGTTACACCCCTTCTCTCGTGTCCATGTAGCGATGATCTTAACACGAGAACTGGATCGATACACACAGTCGTGTGGACCACCAGGGAGGGGGTCGCGGAGGGAGTGAACACCACCTGCACCACCTCCACTTTAAAAAAAGGAAATTATTACAATAAGCACTCATAAATGAGAAATATGTGAATTTTATGAAGTGTAAATTAACACTCTTTCATGGGGGGTTAATTTAATGAAAAAATATATGAAATCAATAGGAAGGTCTTCTCATCCTCTTGTTGCAGCTTAGTTTAAAAAAAAATAGCTCATTTGTAATGTGAAAAAAATGCAAATGAATATGCAGCAGAGGTAAACCCGTGCAGTGAGATGTGCGCTTCATAGAAAGGCGCACAGCTAATAATGTCCTCCGTGGCGGTGACAAAGACAAAGTGCTTGCGCTCGGGTGACATCTGAAAGGTAGACTCGGTGCCAGCTTCTGAATTTTAGGTCCAGAAAGAGGCCAGCCATCATTTAAAAAAAAAAAAAAAAAAAAAAAAACCTCTCATTTTTGTGTCAGGTGGACTTACAGGTAATCGATCATCATGTCACACCAATTTAATTTTTTCTTTTTTTTTTTTTAATCCCAAAGTGAATCCTACTTCGTTCCAATTAAATTTGCCGCCAGGGGAAGAAAGGGGAAAGTGTTACGCCTTTTTACTCTAATTTGTTAGTATTCTAGTAGCATTACCACTTTTGTCCCAAAAATAAAATTTTGTACTCATACATTATGACTTTTGTAACGTTCCAATTCCTGGGGGGGAAAAAAAGTAATTTTACAAGAAAATAAGTACTATGACCAAAAAAAAAAAACTCTTGCAAGAGTAAGATATGACAAAAAATTGCATGTATGAGAAGCATACCATCCAAAAAAAAGTTTTAGTTTCATCTTGTCAGTCCAAACAATATTCTATCAAAAGTCTTGGGAATAGTTCAGATATTTGTTTGTTGATTTATTTATTTTTGTGCAAAATTAGGATGAGTCTTTCAGTGGTTTTTTGCTCAGCAGTGGTTTTCGCCTTGGAACTCTGCCATGGATGCCATTTCTGCCAAGCCTCCTCCTTTATTGTTGAGTCATGAACACTGGCCTCACCTGAGGCAAGGGAGGCCTCCAGTTCTTTCGATGTTGTCCTGAGTTCCTTTGTGACCCGGATGTGCCCACATTGTGCTCTTGGGGACCTTTTTGTGGGCCGTCCACTCGTGGGAAGGTTCACCACTGTTCGATGTTTTCTCCATTTTGGGGTAATGCCTCTCACTGCGATTTGCTGGAGTCCTAACGCTTTCGAAATGGCTTTGTAACCCTTTCCAGACTGATAAATGTCAATTACTTTATTTCTAGTCTGTTGTAGAATTTCTTTGGATCGTGGCATTTTGTTGCAGCTTTTTGATATCTTTTGGCTGACTTGATTTTGTCAAACATGTTCTATTTGAGTGATTTCTTGGTTGAACAGGTCTGGAGGTAACCAGGCTTGGATGTGGTCAGTGTCATTAATTTAGCTAACTAACCATTTTAACAAACAAATGGCATATTTTTAATGGGAATGTCATCCTTTTTATATACTTTCTTCCCTCAGTTAAACTGACTTTAATATCACGGTACGACTTTATCTTGGAAAAATATGCCTTTATTCCCATAGTATGACAATATTTTATCCCTAAAAAGAATACTATTTTTTTAACTTGCAAAATATGGGACTTATTCTCTTTACTTTTTTTTTTAATGTGAATTTGTAGACTTTCTCAAACATAGGTAACTTTCAAATTCCTATGGCATTTTGGGGTCCACGCGGTTTAATTGGCTTATCGGAATATATGCGGTTCCTTGGAAAAGTTTCTCCATGAACCCAAAAGGTGTGAGTTCCCTTGGTTCAAAAGATGTTCTGAGGGTTTCCTGTCAGTCGCGCTTCCCCTCAGCCTGCAGCCTTTCTCGGGCCAGCGTTGCTATGGCAGCACACTGAAGGAGGTGCCCGCAGACAGCGGTGTTGATTAGCGACCCGCCATCCCAGCATGCCTTGCTGTGACAAATGACTGACTTGGAACAATATCTAAGGCGATCAGGACAAAGCACTGAACATTTCAAGGCTCAGCAAGATTCTAATTCTCATTAGACTTGGAGAACAAACAAAAAAAAGCAAAAGTTCCAGTTGGCATTTTGTCCCATCAAGTGTTTCATCCATCGGCGAAATAAAAGCAATAAGGGAAAATGATTAAAGTGATAACAAAGGCATGGCGTCTAAATCACTGTGGCTCCACGTCTAGGATCTATATGTCAGCGAGCTGCCATTTTGCCCCTTTCTTCATTCTCTCTGCATGAGAGCCGAACGAGAAAGAGAGAGAGTGGCATTAAAAGGTAGAAAGCGAGGACGCAAATAGGCCTTCAGCTTTAGCGTTATTAATGACTCCTCAAAAAACGCCCGGCTTTTCCAATCTCTGGGAGAAGCGCATGAGGGAGTCTACAGATGAAGCTGACCTTCACAATGTTCTCTGGTCTTTAGTTAAGAAATTCACTTGCCATTATGGTGTCATTAAGGAAACAAGGATAAAATTACTCCATGCTTAATGGCCTATAGGATCCCCCAGCAAAATTTGCTTCAGATCTCATAAAAAAAGGAAAGAAAAAAGTGAGCTTAGCACACTCCAATGAATGATGACCACGGTAACATCAGTCGTTAAAATGTGGAAAATAGATATTAGAGCGTGAGGAGGACTCAACTTTTTCCTCATTCGGAATTTACAGGAGGCTTTTCTGCATGATAAATTCCACCGTTTCTACATTCAGGTGTCCAAACTTGTGATTGATCTTTTTTTTTTTTTTTTTTTTTTTTTTTTAAAGTACGTCGATTCCCTCCCCCCCCCAAACACAAACATGTTTTCATTCATTCATACATTTGTTGTTAAATTAGAACAGAGGCCCTTCATAAGGCCATTTGATTAGCTACACCAGCAAAATCTGATGAGATCCAATACAACATTTTGCATTTACGAAGTCGATAACGCTCTTTTGGAAGCAGCCTAAAATCACTTCAGTACAGTTTGGTTTTAAGGTGACGCTTTGGTTCACTTTGGGTACAGTTAAGAAACGAAATGCATAACAGGAAAGTGATTCTTTTCTTCAAAAAGTAACAGATCTAATAATCTAAACGTGTCATGAAAAAAACTGCAATAATGTAGCTGTGGCCTTTACAGGAAAATTGTGATCCACAAGCAGCCAGGGGGAAAACTGGGAATCAGTATACATTTTTTTTTTTTTTTAAAACTGGGAATCAGTATATGCGGAGGAGCTAAAGGTCATGCAGGAAATCCTTTTGACTCGACTGATGAGGGCATCTTCATAGCAATACCATATCAATACCACTTGATTAATATTAGAGTGTACAGTGTTCCCTCGCTATGTTGCAGTACATCTATTGCAAATTCAGTGTATTGCAGATTTTTTCATACTCATATTGTGCAGAAAAAAAATGTATGAAATTTCATTGAAACATTTTACAAAAAATAAAATGTAAACAGTGTACAATACTACTGTGCATTCCTGTAGGTCTATAAGGTATTTAAGATTATGGACAGTGTTTATGGAAAGTATGGTGGAGGTTAAATATGGTTGTGGTGAAAATGAATAAGTAGTCCGGGGAGGTGCATATTGCATGTGGGCAGAGAGAACAACATTCACCAATGCACAAGTATATTTTTAATGCAATTTTTAAAATAGTTTTAAATTATTTTGATTTAATTTTATTCAAATTCAATTTGCAGAACTTCAAATTCATTTGTTTTCCAAATTCAATTTGCAAAACTCAGTTTTCCAATTTTAATTTGCAGAACTTCAAATTATTTTTTTTTTCAAATTCAATTTGCAGAACTTCAAATTTGATTTCCAGAACTTCAAATTATTATATTTTTTAAAACTTCAAATTATTTTTTTTAAATTTCTAATCGAATTTAAAAAACTAAAAATTCAATAAATTTTTTCCAATATCAATTTTCACAACTTCAAATTCAGTTTTTTTTTTCAAATTCAATTTGCAAATCTGGAAATTCAATTATTATTTTTTTTCCAAATTCAATTTCCAAAATTCGAAATTATTTTTTTTTTCAAATTCAATTTTTAAAACCCGAAATTATTTTTTTCCCTCAAATTCAATTTGCAAAACTTCAAATTCAATATTGTTTTTCAAATTCAATTTGCAAAATTCACAATTCAATAATTGTTTTCCAATTTCAATTTGCAGAAATTAAAATTGCAAAACTCGAAATTCAAAATATTTTTCTTATTCAATTGGCAAAACTCGAAATTCAAATTTTTTTCTCATTAAATTTGCAAAACTTCATCAATCATGCTCTAAAGTTTCGGTGTGGGTGAAGTTAATTTAATTAAAAATAAAGAAATTTAATTACAGTAAGTTAGCACCCATTATTTCTGTCATGCAATGTTGGTTTGGCCTTACTGATTAGAATACACAAGTCAAGGTACTAGTGTACTTTTTCACTGTGTCCTGCATTCGATCGAAAGATGATGCAGGGTTTGCTCAATAGTGCGTCACATGCAAGTGGAGGATTCGAGTGTAGAAGAAAAATGACGCCGCGAGCTGTTCGAGCTTTTCCATGGCCGCGCTTTGCCGAGGTGCACCGCACTCTCATTTGCGCCACTTATTACCTGCTGTGCTAACCCCAGCCTGGACGCCACGCAAAGATCCAGGCTTCTCCTAAAAAATGGTGCCACAGAGGTGGTGTGTGTTTGTGCGTGTGTTCAGCGCGCTAATGGCATTTGCTCTCTTTAAACTTTAATCTTTCCTATTAATTCGCTGCAACTGGAGAATGTACGAGAGTTAATGTCCCATGAACGTGTTTCTCACTCCGCAATCTCTTCAAGCTAATTACCTTCAGGTGCTAAATGGTGGGAAATTGCCATCCATTTGGATGAGAAAAAATTTCACCCCCTGCTCCCTAGCGAAATATTTTTTCTTGCCAGGCACATTAAGGAGAAAGAAGTGGAGACAGTGCAGACCTTCACCAAGGTAAACAGTGCTCATAAAATTAACTCTTTCTGGTCTATTTTTTGTTTGTTTGTTTTCAGTTTTAGTGTTTAGTTTCAACCTATTGGCCACCAGTGGAGGTCAGTCAGAGGTCAGCAGGTGCGCCTCTTGATAAAGCGCGGTGCAGAACAGATGTATGATTGTCATGAATCATCTAAACAACACATTAGGAAGTTATGATGTGAAAGGATGCCACAGCAGCGTGCCCGGGACACTTTAATTACTGCAACTTGCATGTCCATTAAACTCGCAAACTTTGGCTACCTCTGACTAATGAAAATGTACATACTTTTTTCTTGTTAAGCTTAACATGTTTCATTATAATGAAACTGTTGTGCATAACAGCCTGACTACTATGGCATCAGGGCAAGCCGTTCGATCAGTGTTTCCTCGCTTTTACTGAGCCAAGGCACATATTTTATATATTAAAAAAAACAAAACTTCTCACAGCACATCACAATTAAATATGTCACAAGTATCAAATTGACTTACCCGGTGTGAAACATGAGACTGTTTAGTTGAACACAAAGCAACTTTACTGTTCTGCTGTATGAATAGTAACAGGTTATTTGGACCTTCTGCCAGTGGAAGATTATTTATAGATTATTATATTATTGTTCAGCATTTATAACTAAGATATAACCAATTGGGAAATAAAATGTTATATTGAATCTTGGTAATTAAAGGTATGATTGTCACAGTACATGTTTAGTATTTGTAGTCAGATATATATTGGCGCAGCCGTGGACCAATGGTTAAGATCATCGCCTCCCACTGTGGGGGACCTAGGTTCAAGACCCCGACTGGACCATCCGCCAACATCTCCCGGACTCACGGCTGTGGTGCCCTTGAGCAAGACACTGATACCCTGAAATGCTCCCCAGGCGCTGCAACCCCCCCCGCTCCAGTGTATTCCACTAACATGTGTATGTGTTCACTGTGATGTGTTAAATGCAGAGAACAAATTTAATGTGCGTGCATGCATGCATGTTCATGACTATAAAAGGTGATTCTATTCTATTTTGCCATAAATACAGTGCAGCTCAGCTAAGCAATATGCTTTCAACATTGTCAAATTTGTTAAATGGCATCATGCCAAGGTAAATTCCAATTATTATTGGTTGGTTTTAGGGGCCAAATATGACTAGAAAGAAATTAAATTGGAGGCAAAACTGTTGTGTGAGTTAGTATATTAGCAGAACTGAAGATGTTTTCATTTAATTTTTAATCTTTAATCTGTGACAATATTATCCACTCGTGTGAATCTAAACAAAATGTGCAGTAGTATTGTTTAATTAAGAGTATTGTAATGTTCATTCTGTTGTTTCGACATGCTTGTCGTTAATGTGTTCCAAGTTCGGTCCTAATTTGGAGCCCTCGCTCGCTCTCGAGAAGTGTTGGAAAAGATGCATCATGGGAGGGGAGTAAAAAGGCCAGCTGGGATGGGTGGGCCACGTTGTGATCACTCACCTTCATCCCTGATTTGTAGTCATTATACCGACCAGCGTTTGAAGATCAAAAACAAGGACAGGCAGAGTGATTGGGGACAGCGCACGAGAGAGAGAGAGAGAGAGAGAGAATGTTTAGAGGGGTGGGTGAGTGAGGGGGGGGGGCAGCGGGCCGGTGTCCCAGTCGTAGAAGGCAGTGTCGGGTGGGCAAGTGGGTGGGGTCGGGAGGAGGGTGGATAAGGGTGATAGCGCCCTAAAACCAACCAAGCTGCAAAAGCAATGAATATTAAATCCCAGCCAGCCTAAATAGCTGTAGCGTCTACCACGCCAGGCTGTATTACTGTATTATAATTTCAGATTTTGTCAACAGGGCGCGTCCGAGCGATAAAGTGATAATCCCGTCGTAAATGTTGAAGAATATATATATACCGCGTTTGCGATTGGACAAATGCAAATGAGAGCATCTTTTATTGTGATAAGACAGTCCAAATGCAGAGTAAATGTTTGGAGGCCTAGCATAAATGAGCCCAAACCCTCACTGTGCCCAAATCCAACCCCGACTGTTTCCCTCCCTTTTTTTAGATTTAATTATCTTTTGTTGTTCTCTTTATCTACCTTCAAGGATTGTCCTCGGTGGGGGGTTAAAGGAATGGGAAGTGGAAAAGACGAGGGGGTGTCTGAGAGCGAGCGCGGGGCTACTTTGTCCTCCGTTTTTGATCCGACTGCTCGCGACGACACAGCGGGAACTTCAATTCCAAATGAACAGTTTAAATAAATAGCAAAATGTGGGGGGGAAAACAACAACATCGGCTTCGTTCCAAATGAAGTGAAAGTCTTTAACAGCCCCGCCGAGAGAAACGTCTCTTTAGTTCAGCTTAGTTGAGGTCGTTTTGGCTTCATTTAAACGGCCGTGTTTGATGATTTCTAATAAAATCCTAATATCAAACCAGTTAATGCGCAAATGTATGCAGACGCGGAGCGTGGCCATTAAAAGCAACACCGCCAAGAGTTTTTGGGGGGCTGGGGGGTATGTGAGGCGTTTAGAGCAACACTCAGTTATAACATGGCCTGGAAATAACAGCTTCAAAATTCATTATGATGGTACACGCCATAAACTCACAAGTCCTTTGATTAACAGACAACAGTAGATTAAAAAATACAGTTGTGCCTTGAGATATATTCTTTTTTTCACCATGCTTGTGACTTAAAATTAATTTCCCATTGAAATGAATGGTAATGCCATTCATCCATTCCAGCTCCAGTTTTTTTAATAAGACAAATAGCACTCTATGCTATAGTATTTTGTAAAAACATTCAGTAATGCCATAATTTGATCGAATGTAAAGAATTTGACAGTGTTTGCAAGATTTGCTTCAGTTCAATGGACATTGTTTTGCTGCTTCTGGTGTGCGCCTTGGTCACCCAGGGCCAGTATAATACATACAGAGAAGCACACAAAGAAGCGTTTCACAACGGACTCAATAAGCTGTAATAATAGTATCAGTTTTCGCGAAGAATAAAGACTATATCCCTGTGAGTTTTGTTGTATTGTCTTTCTACTTGCGTTGCTCGACCACTGCTATGCTATATGTTAGCCCATCAATGGTATTTTGCATTCTATTTAAGCATTAAGATAAACGGACGGTCGTAAGGCAAAGCTATGATATTGTATGAAATATGCAATGTTTGTTTTGTTTTTAGCTTGACTGTAAACTTCAACTTGAAGAATCTATTTTGAAGAATTGACCATTTGATACTTTAAAAAAATATAAATAAAAAGGCAAACTGCTGCTTGGTTTGAAGTGAGCCGAATTGAGTTCACTGCAAAGCTGGTTGGGAATCACTGTAACTAGTATAGATAACGCAAGTAATTAGCTTGGTAGCTAAGTTAGCTTGGTGGAAAGTGTGTTAACTTGTCACAAGTCAAAACTACTGACAAAATTAAGTTATGCACTTTGATTCATGTTTTTCATATGACAGCAGCTCCCATTGCACATTTTCCAGCGCTAACGTGCTAAACAAAAGTCCGATTTTAACTTTTGGAAAGAAAAGTGAAGGTGGAACGCCACTAAAACATGGCGGCTGTGCCGCTTCGCTCGCCGCGCTGCCAAACTTGTCACCATTTAGGCGGCGATAACGATGGCGGTAATTGCGTTTCCGGGAGAGCGGGAGCAGATGAAACATGCAGTGGGCAGATACCGCCAGCACCCCCGCTCCCTTCTCTTGGAAAATTTCATTTTTCCACAAGGAAGCCATGAATGCTAAGGCTGAATCCAAATCCTGTTTTTTTTTTCCCTCTCTCACTCCCCCCTTTGCACTTTATCAGTGTGTGGCCCACCAAGTGGGGAGATGGAGGTAATTCATTCAGCTGAGACTCACCACCCTAATCCAATTTCCAGCCTCCCCCAGCAAGAGATAATTACAAGTATTAAAGCTGTTAGGACCAGAGGGGGGCTTCTCTGCAACTCTGCTACAGGCCCAGCAAGTATCCACAGAGCAAGCAAAAAAAAAAATAATAATAATAAAGAAGTGGGGGTTCAGCAGGGAGACGCCAAGCTAAGGTATTGTTCAAAACTAAGAAAGTGTGTTAACTAATGAGGCAAAGGGGCTCTCGAGGAATAAAAGGACACCCGTAGCCTCATGTCATAACACACCGCAGGACCTCTTCTTCTTAAGCCTGCGTGAACAATCGCTCATTTCATGTGTAAAGACAAGCAGGCCTTCTTGCGCGGTCACTATGCATATAATAGCCTTTGGAATGTCCGCTATATGAACCTCGGGAGATGTGCCACACTTCAAATTTTGTCATCGACCATCATCATTACTATAGAATTAAAATGAAAAAATAGGAAAATGTTATAACTGTTCATTATCACAGACGCAAAATGACAAAATTATCGCAGAAATACACTTTAAAAACAAGAACGTTTATTAACTGTCCCATTTCCTTTTTACGGAATTAAACCGTCAACATCGGAGAAATTAAATGAGAGAACAACATAAAGGTAAGAAAGCTGAAGAACAAGAAAATGTCATTAGTATTAATCGTCACAAAAGTAGAATTAGGAAACGGGACAATGTCGTAACTGTCCATAATCATCATTTTAGAATTAAAACGTAAAAAGGAGAAAATGTCACAACTGTCCGTAAAACAAGAAAATGTAACTGTTTGTCAATGAAATGAGACAGGGGGGAAACTAAAAATGACATAATTGTCCATCATCATTGGAAATAAAATGACTAAATGTCATAACTGTCTGTCACAGGGAGGGGGGGGGGAATGATATGTTGTAAATGTTGGTCATCATCATCATCGCAGTGAAATGAGAAAATTTAACTGTCCATAACAGAACTTAAAAACAAAAACAAAAATTATAAACATCTTTCATGATTATCACTGTCTATCTATCATCATTAGCGCAAAAGTTTAACTAGAAAATGTTAGAACTGTCCATCATCACAGAAATACATTTTAAAAACAAAAAAAATGACTGTCTGTCATCACAGAAATCAAAATTAAAAACAAAATGAAACTGTCCCTCATCGTTATCACTGAATTAAAATGATAAAATATCATCATTAAGCACAAAATTTAAACGCGAAGATAAAACTGTCATCGCAGAAATACACTTTAAAACCAAGAAAATATTGTAACAGTCCCATTTCATAGAAAACGAGAAAATGCAAAAGTCGTATCATCGCAGGAACAAAATGAGAAAATGTCGTAACTGTCCATCGTCATGGTCGCAGAAGTAAAACGGGAAAGTGTTGGAACCGTCCGTCATCGTTATAACCGAACTCAAACGAGAGAATGTTGTAATTGTCACTCGTGAAGCTGGGCTACATCCGCACGATGGCACAAGTCGGAACTGCATTACGCTGCTCAACTACCGTGGAAACAGGAGTTCAGAACGTTCAGACAGAGCTTCTACTGTGCTGTTAAAAATCAATATTTAAAACCAATAGTTGAATTATTGACGCCGCCCGCCTCTGAAATCTCCGACTCCTGGCCTGGCATGCATGTTAAAAGTACAGACGGTCTTTTCATCCAGGGTCTCCCTTCTATTTTCTCCCCAATCCTCCAACTTTGACTGCGGGAGACGCAATCAGCTCTAATTAACGGAAGCGGACGTGGCGCTCTCCCGTCGGTCTCCCATTCAGCGCCTCCACAATAGGACGTTCCGTGAAGCATAACCGGGAACAGGAATATGAAAGGGAACGAATGGAAAATGTGCCCATGTAAATAAGAGTAATCGCTTAATTTCCCACCCTCAATTTGTGCATTTTTAAAATAAAAATCACATTTTCTATTGCTGTTGACATGTCTCTGCCCAATTACATACATAAAATTTTATTGCGCCATAGATGATATGAATATGTCTAAGTCACACTCCATACATATTCATAGCATCCAATTAAAAGAACTGTTGTAATTAATGAGTCTCAAACTGGTCTTCCGCTATTAGCATTGAAGCTTTTATTTTTCATTTAACAATACAGTCGCAGCTAATTGTGCATTTTTGATTGGTTTAATACTGATAGTTAATAATATTTAAAATTGAGTTTTAAAACTCTTATTCGAAAGATTGCACCACCGCCAAACTCCAGGGTTGTTTTTATGAGAATTTAGTATGATTTTGTACAAAACAATATATGCCAGAATTAGTACAAAGCTTACAAATTTCTTTCTTTCTGAATGCAATGAAAATAATTGTCAACACCCCTAATGCTATGCAGCTAAAGACTGGTAAGTCGAGTAAATACAGGGCAAAATGTCAAATTAGCAATGATAATAATAATAAATTCAAGTTTTAAAAAAATGTGCAAATTGTATGAAATTGAAAAATTTGGAAAATAATGTAATTAAAAAAAGCTATCATATTTGTTTTAATGACAAAATAGGATGTTCTCAACACAGCATGATTTACAAACTAGTCCAGTAGGAACAAGACCGAGTCCTTAACTTATCTAACGTCGCCTTTTGGGGTTGTAGGTTTGCGTGCGAGCCACTTAAAGCAACAATTTGTGCTAAAATGTTGTTTAAAAATGAAAGAAAGAAAAAGAAAATTATTAGCATTTTCTTCTTTGACCACTGAAAACAGTCCAGTAAGAACAATAAGTGTGCTCAACTTTTTTGTACAATTTTGGAACTAAACTAGTGAAGAGTTGACATATCAAGCAGAAAATCAAGGTCAGTTTGAGACAATTATTGATAACTAAATCTTAGTATCCAATTTTTGTTTGTTTGTTTTGGCACTAAGAATGTCCTAAGAGACTCCTCGTGTCCCGCCAAGCAGCAAGTTTGAGGGGGCCCGTCTTCAATTCAGCTTCGTTTCTCATCTCTTCTTTTCTGCTCTCTCACTTTTTGGAACAAGGGGCCACTGCTTTTTGTCCTGACGGGTGACCACGCCGGCCACTTCCTTGCATGTCGGGTGAGCAGGCGGTGGGATGCTTCGCTCCCAAGAGAAGGGTAAGATCATTTCAAAACGATACAGACTCTATCTGCTGTTAGGCGTGCATCACACTGGACTTTGTTTAAGAGTCCATCGTGTGCTTCAGGTAGAACGAGAGGCAGGTGCAATATATCTTTCCGAAAGGGGATTTACAATGCGGCTGGCAACAGCAGGCCTGCGATGATGTGCAGTCGATATACAGCTGGCGCCGCCCCATAAAGGCCTCAGCCTTCTTTTCGCCACATGATTTATCGTGGAGGCTCGGCAAGATGGTCTCGTCAAGCCCCCCTCGGTCCCAACCTGCCGTTTAGACTCGTTTTGTGCTAGCCTTTAGCATATCCGTTGTTAGGGTTCAGTTTTACAGCAGTACCAAAGATGGTGCTGTGTCCTTATGGACTCTTTGTGTTTGAAGGTCTCGACTCCACGATGATATAACCAAAGAACGACTTTATTTCCATACGTCGCTTAGAAAATTATATTAAGCTGGTCCGAAGAAAACCATAAAAGTGAGACAATGTGAAATTCATGGAAATTTAGTATGATTTCGTACAAAAGAATTAATCATAGAAACTGACTTTTTTTTATTTTATTTTTTTTAGATTTATCAATAAAATAAGCACCCTTAAGCACCCTGATTTTTTTTTTAGATTTATCAATAAAATAAGCACCCTTAAGCACCCTGATTTCGTACAAAATAATTAATCATAGAAACTGACTTTTTTTTTTTTTTTTTTTTAAGATTTATCAATAAAATAAGCACCCTTAAGAATGGGTATTCAATTAAAATATAAAGACGCCTGAAATTTGATCATAAAATAAAATCTCCATAAAATGGAGGTAATGCAAATCGCATGGAAATTTAGTAGGATTTCATACAAAAACAATGGGGAAAATTTTGTAGAAAGCATTTTTGTACGTTTATTGGATTTTTTTTTTTTTAGATTTATTGTTAAAATAAATACCATTAACAAGGGGTAATCAATTAAAATGTAAAGAGGCCTGAAATTTGCTCATAAGCCATAAAATGGAGGTAATGCAAAACATGGAAATTTAGTAGGATTTCATTCAAAAAAATTGAAAACCAAATGTTTGGAATATTTATTCGAATTTTTCTTTATCATTTAAAAAAAAAAAAAAAAAAAAAGAACATTTATTTATTATTATTTAGGGAGGGGGCAGCGTAGTGGGAGACTGGGCACCCCTCACCCCGCCCCGTGGATGATCATTCATTGAAAACTGACATTTTTTGTGTTTATTTGATTGTCTTAGATTGTCATTAAGATAAATGGCATAAACCAGGATGATGAAATTGGAAGATATAATAGGACATTTTAACAGCAAAATGTAGCTTGTTATGGGCACCATGTAGATGAAATATTCTGTTTTCACAACTTTACTCCCATCTGATGTATGAAACTGACCTTTTCAGATCAAGATTAAAGTTTGCATGGGAAAGTAGGTCATAGGGAGGACCTGGCTGGACGATGATTAAAATGTGCTGACAGCCATGTGTGGACCAATTTTGGGGGGGGGGGGTGTGATGACAGATCCTCATCTTCCTCGCTCACCCGAACTTTTGCTCACGCCACAGTTCACGTCCCACTGCAGACAAAATATGGCAACAAGGAGTTGGAGGGATGCTGATCTGCTTCCTGACGACTGCCCTTGAGCAAGCGACGTCTCTCCTCCTGTATACAGCGGAATGTAAGTTACATTTCCACTTTACAGTCGGTAAAACAAATGAAAAGTGCTATAGAAAATGGATGGATTGATAGTATTACAAGTTAAAATGTAACTTTCATGACATGCAAATTATCACTGGATGGCAATGTGCGATAACTGCAAAACAAAATAACTGCAAAGTTTTTAAAGTCACATTTTCACAGAGGAAAATTTTTTTCAAAAGTTGAACTTTTTTTCATATTTTATATTTTTTATTTTAATAGTTTAAAATATTTTTAATGAAAAAAGTATTCCTACAAATTAAAGCTCTAAATCAAGTTTGCACAAAGACAAAAAAGGTTTTACTGTACACATTTAAAATAGATGTTTTTTTTATTTAAAATTAAAATATATTTTTAAAATTAAATCAAAATTATTCCTTCAAATAAATAAAAAAAGACACAAAATGTACAGATTAAAAATATGAATCACGATCATGTAAAACTGATTTTCAAAACATGGTATGAGTACCACTAGTGGTAAACAAAAGAATGACTGAATTAATTACAAATAAGGTTTCAACATTTAAAACATGCAATACAATAAAACATATTAGAATCACACTTGGAGCTGTGCATACAAGCCTGTTTACATTTTTCTTTTGATTCTAGTACGATACATTTTTTTTTACTTTTCAAGTAGAGTACATTTTTTTTAAAGACAGTTCAGTTATCTTTAACTTTAAAGTACATTTCATTTATTCTTTAAGAATTGTTTGTTTTTAAACAAGTAAAATTCTTAGTTAACTTATGTACAATACACTTTCATTGAATCCTAATTGTTCCTTTTGCTATATTTTAGTGTAGTGTTAATCTACAAATTACATGTAATGTTTAAACTGTTTAAACTATTTCTTTTAATCCATTACTGTACATACTCTATATTTCATGTACAGTACATTTTGTACTTTTCAAATATAGTACATTTCAGTTGTATTTCACTTTACTACAAAAATCTAAGTAAATTTTTCCTGTTCTTTTATGTGCACTGCATCTTAAATGAATCAGTATTTATTTACATTTTTTTTTCTTTTCCTGTAAGCGCAGCGTTAATGTTCAAACTGTGCTTAATGTTACAGTGCCTTATTATGTATAAATACATACTTTAGGAATACCACCTGCCTCATTTTTGACTTGAACACTTAGACCTAATATGTTGATGTATTTTAACTTTGGTCAAGAGGCTGGTACTTGGAGTATTTTTAAGGCGGTACTTGGTGTTAAAAAAAAAATTGCTCTAAATAATAAAATATAAAACGTAAGCAAAAAAACCTTAAAAGTATACATTTGGAAAATAATATCTGAATACGTAAACATAATGTTATTCATAATAATAAAAATGAAGTGTAAAATAAAACATTGGAAAAAATACAATTACTACTAAATAAAACTTTTTTTATAATAATTAGAAACTTTTTTATGAAAAGACAGGAGTTAAACCTTAATTTATTTTATTATTTTTTTAAGGCTATATTTCTTAGTGGTGGTCATCCATTGCTATAAATTAAATCGCCCATAAAACGCCTTACAGACGCCTACATATACTGTATAAATACACTAGTCGTTTGCTGCCCTCTAGCGATTCAAAGGAGGTTGCAGGCACTTGTGTGTTACCGTCAGACTTTGGTTGTGCTAATGGTCTCTTTTGCTAAATTTGCAGCACGATTTCACATGGTATCATCATCTGATTTTGGGCACAGCATTAGGACTTTCTAGAGAAGGGTTGTTTGAATTTAATGCTTGATTTGTCATCATGGCAACAGTACAACGATACAGAAAATCGAGTCCAAACACTCGAGACAAATGTCGCTAACATCTGTTTCCTCTGTGTTACACAGCCTATCGCGTTATTGCAAGCAATATGTGACAACCCCATACACATACACACACACACGCCCTCAAAGAGACACGGTGTCACAGCAGCACTTGTCTACATTTTGTACTTGCTGCAGGAAAATAATTGCCTTATCTGCAACTGTCAAAATGATAAATGCCCCTGAGAGTGGCGAGAATTGACTGATGGAATTGGGGGGGGGGGGTAGTAGTGAGGATGATAGAGGGAGGGAAGGAAAGCGGGTAGGGAAGTCTAATCCCCGATCTGAACACTTTGTATAATACATGAAGTCCCCCCGCCAGTGCATTTGTATGGACTTGTAGAGAAATAAATTCAACAGAGGATCAATAAGCATCGGCAAATCAAACAGTTTGTTTTACGAGTGGAGTGAAAGGTTAACAACAATGTTATTACATGTCACAGAAAATTAGGGGGGGGGGGGGGGGGGGCAAATACATGAGGTAGCATTGGAACAATTAAAAAACTGAGACTATTGCTTTCCAACATCAGATTTTAATAGATTTTTTTTTTAAGTCAGTAGTCCCATACTTATTGTAAATTACAAATATTTTTAAAATAAAATGTAAATTATATTTACTTGCAATATTTGGAGAATAATTACATTAAATTAGTACATTTGAGAGTAGTAAATTAATTGAAAACACACAATACACCCACAAATATTAAATTTAATATATACATACATATACATACACACACACACACACAAAATATACATATATATATATATATATACAATATATGTATCGAAACCTATTTCATTAAATTCTGTAATTCAATTCTATAGTACTTTTGGAAGTAAATTTACCTTAAATATTCCAAATAAATGCATTTTAAAACTTTTAAAAGTCAGTAATAATTAACATTTTTAAACAAAATTTTTCATTTCAATAGTAAAAAAAAAATGTATTAAATTAAGTAGGTATTTTCTAAAAAAAAATTAAAAATCATTTACCTGTAATCTCCCGAAACAAACGTGAGTAAATCTTTAAAATGTTAATCATGATTATTAGAAATGAAAGCGATCCCCAATCAGTCACGCATTTTATCATGTATTATCATTGCAAATATGTTATCAAAACCTGTAAATTAATACAAAATGTTTTGGGGGGGGGAAATTCTATGTATTAAATATTATCAACAAAGACAACTTGCGACAGGTTAATGACCTCGCGCTTTCCACATCATTTCACTTCGTGGGCCGTCATCAGGAGACGTTAAATGCATCTAAATTATGAATTATGCTCCAAAAGTGATTACAAATTGAGCATTTTCACTTTAACCTTCTCTGACCTCAGCTTGGAAATGCATCGGCTTTCTAAAAAAAATAAATAAATAAAATAAAATAAATTTAAAAAATGAATGATTAAAAAACTCTCCACAGCCATGAGAATGAGCATAAATATTGGAACAGGAGAACAAAAACATCTGCAAATGAGCAACGAAAGTGTTTGAGGAATGATGTCAAATCATCACGTGTGCTTATTAATAACTAACCCAAACGCGCGCACACACATATTTTGAATGTGTTCAACACGTAAATAATAAATCATTGCAATAATTTGAGCATGTTAAATGAGTGCACAGCAGCCGGCTGAAGAGTTTTGGGGCCTTCCCCAAGGCTCAGCAACATCTGCTCAACACGTCTGCATCAATAACAGCCGTGTTATTTATTCTTTCTGAGTAATTGATGAAATACTCGCCTACTTCGTGGTAATTTACATGCTTGTATTCCGTATCACAAGTGGGGAGATTACCTGTAAAACTGATTTAGTTTTGAAAGATTTGATATTTATAAGACAAGCCAGTTTTCCCTCCACACATTGCAAGTGCTACCAAATTGATCCCACCAATTTTTTTCCAGGGCAAGCCATTATTATTATTATTATTATTATTATTTATTTTTATATTTTTTTAAACTTACGGACTTCCTAAATATCCATAGCACGGCAGCTCCGACCTGACGCCTCGCAGTTTGCCTTTGAACTCTCGGACAATTTTTTTTTTTTTTTTTTGTCTTTCTTGAAGGCTAACTTTAGCATACTCGGCTCCGTGTTTGGTGTCAAAATGGCGACACCGCCTCATAAAACAAAAACAAAAAACAAAAAAAGACGTACCGGTTTTTCTCCTTGAAGCACAAACAAATACATTCGCCTTCCCGTCTTTCATGAAACAACCTTTCATGCGCATCAATCTTTCGCTTCCTGGACACTTTGAGAACATTTGTGGACGTTTGTCAATCTGCTCTTACTTGTCGCATTAATTAAACACTGATGTGGACACTGCCATCTAGTGGCGGGATGTCGTCACTTCACAGGTAACATAATCGCCATGCATTGTGGGAAATGTCGTTTATGGTCAATGCACAATTTAAAGCAACATAGACATATTTTCAGGCAGTTTTTTTAAAAAACCAATTAAGTACTCGTGTGCCACATAAAATGACGCCACATCTGGCCCGCGGGCCTTGAGATAGACACTACATTTTCCATGGTTTACTTGTTCTTGTAACACTAGAGGGCGCTGATCGTTCGTGAATCAAAAATCAAAAGATACAATGAATAAGTGAACAAAAAAATGAAAGAAAAGAAAATTGAAAAAATAAAACAATAAAAATGTAAATATATAACTGAATTAAAATAAAAACAAAACAAAATCCCCAAATGAATAAAAAAGAAACGAAATGACTAAAAAGAAAAGAAAATTACAGACAAAAAAATAAAGATAATACATGAACAAAATAAATTATAAAAGAAAAGAAAATATAAGAAAATAAAACAAATAAAAAGAAAAAGAAAAAAAAGAAACACAATAGCAACATAGGTCAAATAAAATAAAAAAGAATAATTATATACAGATATATACAATTATAATATTCAAATAACAAATGAAAAGAATAATGCAAAAGAAACAAATGACCAAAAAATTGAAATTTAAAGAAAATGGAAAATTCACAAATTAAATATAAATAAAAATAAAAGATAATATAAAACATAACGCAACAAAAAATATTAACAAAATAAAAGTGAAAATAAAACGTCAGGTAAATATTATGAACATGTGAAAACTATGTTTTTATAATGCCTGCATGCAAACACCACACAAGGCAAGCCCAGATTTGAACCCAGGCCCTCAGAACTGTGAGGCAGACGTGCTAACCAGTCATCCATTACTAACATTATTGCTATTATTATTATTATTGCTTTTTATGTGGCCAGTTGTCACAGTAGCCCTGTTTACAAGCATGTGCGTGCTATGTAAGAAACAGTTGTGATATGTGTGTTCTAGAATTTAAGTGACGCTCTCTCCGCCCACTCTGTCAGCACCACAGGACGCATGTAAAGTTCACTTTGAACATTCCAGCTGGTCACAAAAGCGTCTCCAGGTCCTAATTGCCAGCGAAGGGAAAGAAGTGGGGAGGGGGAACAGTCAAAAAACAGTCACGGGTGTGCTCTCCTGCTCCCGTCCGGACCATCCGCATGCTTCCATGTGTGATTGCTTCCTGCGTGTCCAAAGTGAGGAAGTGCGAGGAATGAGGCCTTCAAAGGGTCCCGGCGGCGCTAATCCGCACTTAATGGCCACCGGGAGCAACCGAGCCCGACAAGCTCACATCCGGCAGGGGCCCCTCGTTTGGGATCATCATACGAACGTGTACTCTTCAAGTTTTGCGGAGATTTATATAGTTTGGAACAAATAGACGTATACATGTATTATTCTACTGGCTGTGCACGAAGTCTCTTTACGATTTTGAAAATGTGCAGTGCTGACTAACGAGTTCAATTTGTTCCATGAGCACGCTCGTAACTGAAAACAACCCCACAAAAAAAACTTTAAAAAAATAAGGTAAATAGCACCGCAGTTTGTTACTCTATAAAATCATACTGTAATAACATAATGGAATAAAATTTTGCATCATGATCATCGTGTAGGCTGACGTCAAGGTGACACTCTGCAGGCAACGGGGCCTCACCAGCAATCACTACGTAAGTAGAGTTCAGTTGTATTTAACTTGTAAATTCACTCCGTGCCGCACATTACAATTATTTCTTTGTCTTTGTCTGAAAGGCGTGCATACCTGAAGGTGCAGCAGACATGCAGATGTGCGTTAAGTTTTGAAAAAAATATTTCTTTTCCTAAAAGCAGTAATTGTGTCTCCCCTGACATGCGAGGAATGCTTATGTTGTACGTGATGTGTTAAGTGCAGCGTATACTGTAACAAAGTGTCATTGACTTGAGAGGATAATGACACACCGGAGCGCCTCTTGGCGGCTTTTAGATGAGAAGAAATGGTAGCTTGCGCGAGGCGTTGGCCCGCTCCCGTGTGTTTATGTGTGTTTGTGTGTGCGCGCGCGCCAGATAGAGAGCAGCTTTGTGTGGAGTGCAGAAGGATCAACGTGTTCCCTCCACTTCCCGATGCCCCGCCCCACCTTAATCTGGGAAGAATTGACCGCTGGGATGTACGAGATGGAGGAGAAGAGCGAGAGAGAGAGAGAGAAGGAAAAGGGGAGAAAAGAGGAAAAATAAGGAAAGTGAAAAATAAGGAAAGGGAATGAAAGGATGGCCAGCGACAGGCAAGGAAAGGCCAAGAGAAGAAAGCAGAAGGAAAGGAAGAGAAAAGGATGTGAGGAAAGGGAGCAAAGGTGAGAAGTGAGGAAAAGGGGGTGTGTAAAGGAGAAGAGCGCAGAAAGCGGAGAAGGAAGTGATGAGAGAAAGAAAGTGAAGAGGAGGATAAAGGGAGAAGGATACATGCAAAGTAAAAGAAAGAAGGAGAGATGGAATTGGAAGGAACAAAAAGGAATGAGATAAAGGTGAAAGAAGTAAAAAGAAGGGATGGAAAAGTAGGGCAAGGAAAGACGGGACGAGGAAAAGAGAAAGAGGAAAAGACTAGGAAAGGAAGGAAAGAAGACAAGGGTGAAAGGGGGAAAAGGAGATGAGAAATGGAACAAAAGGCGGGGAGTGTGAAAGGAAGGAAAAGGCGAGCAGGAAGGAGAAGAGCATAGACAGACGTCGAAGGAAGGGAAAGGGATAAGAGGGGCTTAGGAGAGGAGGGATGTTAAAAGGAAGATGAAGAAAAAGACAGAAAGAAAGAGGAAAATGAGATACGGAGTAAAGGGGTAGGAAAATAGGACTAGGAAGGGCGGCAAGCGGAAAAGAAATCAGAAGGAGGAAAAGGAGGGAAGGAAATAGGATGGAGAGGAGGGAAGGAAAAGGAAGTGGAAATTGACAGAAAGAGAAAATCAAAGGAGAAAGGGGATACTGAAGGAAACAAAGAGAACATGAGGAGATGAGAAGGGAAACGGAGGGATGGGAAACATAGAAGTAGGAAGAAGAGGCAAAAGGAGAAAGAAGGCAGATGAAATCAGGAGGGAAAGGACTGAAGGGATAAGGAGAAAAGGAAACAATAGGAAAAGAGAAAAAAGGAAATGAGAAGGAGACGGAGAGGAGAGGAAAGGAGACCTTTGTGACACCTGTACAAAGGAACAACAGTGTGAAATATTTCCGTGTTTGTGTATTTTGGGTCACTTTAGGGAGGAGTCGTGTAATTTCAGGGTGGGGGGGGGGGGGGGGGAGAATTTTTTATTTCTGTCAAATGTCAAAATGGGTCAGATTTAACCCGACAGTCGGAAAGGTTTAATTCAAGTGTGTGTTGAGGCCCACTAAGTTTCATTTTAGAGGCGAGTCTCAGTGGACACACCACACCTCTAATACAACACCCGCTACTCTATTTTTACTTTGCCCTGTCTTATAAATAAAAAGAAAAAAAATCCTGTAACCGTGTATCTCTAATAACGGCAACTCTAAACAACAGGCTGCTGCAGTCTTTCATTATGGTTCACGTTCAAATAAACGCAGTCACATCTCCTTCCTTTTAAGAAGAAGGAAAAAGAACGCTAAATGAAGGAAAAGGAATCACGATTGCCACGGAGAAAGGAGAGCCCGTTTTGCACGGGCAAGCAAATTAAAGACAAAAGTTGAAATCGATGGAGAATGTTCAACACTTTCTGAAAATGTTCAAACAGCAATCAACATGATTGAAAGGGAAAGGAATCTTACATGATGATGATGATGACCAAAATATAGAAGCGACATTGCTAAAAATGCCAAATTGCCCAAAAATGAGTTTAATCCAGAGGAAAGTGTGTCTAATGTGCCAAGAAATGTTCAGGCGTGAGAAGCCCTTCAAGATCGGACCCAAAGTTGTCAGGAAAGCATACTAAAACAGCTGAACTTTATTTGGGGTTAAATGGTGGCAAATGTGTGCTGACTCCTATTTAACACGAGTTTAAATGTCATTGGTGAATTCTGAAAACAGCCACATCCCCATTTAGAAGTGGGTGTGCACACTTGTGCAACCACATTATCCCAGTTATTTGGATTTTTTTTTCTAAAATGTGTTGTACAGGTCACAGGTTACATTATTAATGGGGGTGGGGGGGGGGGAGTTTTTATCTTACAAACACCTGGCATTTGAAGAGGGGTGTGTAAACTTTTTATATCCAATGTCAGGAATTGGGGCACACATAGTGGCGGAAGGTCATGCGAGTTTGCGCTTCGTTATTTATTTTTGTACGATTCAAGTCAGTTTTTGTTCCAAAAGAGAGCAACAATTGTTTGTCGAGAAGAGCGCGTCGAAAAACAAGTTTCCCACACCCGTGCAGATGAAAAGGGGCAGGAGAATCGCTATAGCATTGTTATTTTTAGAGCTAAAGTGTCATCAAAGTGGCACTCCGACACTCCACTTGGAGCGTAGCCAGTTACGGGACAAATGGCAAGCATCCATTCACTGCCTGGAAATGTGCGTGTTGTTGTTTTTTCCCCACTTCTTTTTAGCCACATAGACAAAAGGAGGTATTGATGCGAGCAAAAGACTGAAGCTTTTTTTGTGCTCCTCCGCTGGCAAGACCCAAAAAATGGCAGCGCATTTTGTACTCGAGTGGCTGCGCACTAATAAAAAGCACAAATGTTGACAATCATTTATTATGATAAACCCGTTGACTTGTTTGCAGCAAAACAGCAGTCTAGACAGGCCTAAATGACCAAAATTGAATATTAGCTTGCGACGTTGATTCTCGGCACACGCTTTCCACTTGTTGCTAGGGAGACGTGCAGGTCAACGTGCTGTTTCCATGGCAACTTGAGGGGGTCCACTGGCTCACATGGCAGATAAAGGACAGCGACAGGAACTTAAGACAAATTAACTTCAGAGTTTATTTCTATTATTTCTACCCATTAATTAATTTTTTTTGCTTGTTTTTCATCACAACACTATCTGCTGGATCTGGTGGAGGCACACATCCACATTTTCCCCAAATAATAATAATAATCATTGTGAAAATGATTGAATTTCATAACGATTTGTTTTTTGTTTGGAGAAAGTAAAGTTACCACTTGATCCAGTAGATGATATTAAAATAAAATAACTAATTAGTTAACCCTCTGGGTTCTATGGTGGGCACTTTTCAGTTCCTTTTTTAACAAAAACAGAACAAAAATTGTTATTATTTTATCATAGCAATATATATATATATATATGTATGTATGTGTGTGTATATATATATATATATATGCCAATTGAAATTGTGAAAACTACATTTTTAAAATTCCATATTACTTGCTGGATTAAATGCAAAAATACAAAAATAAAATGTTTCATTCTAGACTAATTTTTTTTTTTTTTTTTTTTCCTGTTTTCAAGGAGATTACATTTATCTTTTTTTGGAAAAGGGAGCAATTTGATGTAATATTCTTAGTTTACGAAGGAGGTGTTTAATGTCTTATTGCACTGCGTGAGGTTGAAGAAATTAAATAATTTACTGTGTTAAATGTCTGTTCTTCTATTCTTCAATGGTAATAATCATCAGGTCATTGATGGTTTAATGGTACACATACCTGACTTTAATAATAAATAATAATAAACCTCAATTGCTTCACCACTTTCCATCAAACGAGAAAAAGAAAAAGAAGCATAATTGCTCCTTCAATCCCAACAAGGTCATTGTTTGTTTTAGCGGGTGAAGTCCCACTCTTGTATGTTATCCAAGTGACTGAGGGGATAAACAACGAGCTCATAATCACAGCGATAAACGCGAATCAAGAAGCTGATTAAAACGAGCGGTCCAAACCAAGCAGGGTGAAAATATTTGATTGTATTTTGTTTAAAGGCTCTGGTGAAGATCACGTCACATGGAATCTTTTTTCACTTAATCAAACATTACATCACAGAGTGAGTGTTCATGTGACAGGAACCTAAAAAAAATAGCCCTTTTACTTCCCATTGACTTTAATAGTGCAGTCACCTTGAGTGCATGAGTGCAAGGGTGGAAAGGGGAAACCCAACCGTGTATAATCTTTCACATCTATATGCAAACAACTACGTTGTACATGTACTTCCTGTTTTGGCCTAGATGTGAGAAAGGAGACGTTTTAATATTAACAGTTACTTGTACAACTTCTTTGCATTTCCATGACATTTTACGATGTTAATTATTAAGGGTGCAAGGGAATGCCCAAAAAAATAAATCACAATTTGATGTGTACCTTGGTTTTGAGGTGCCTGTTCAGTTCCCGCTGGATACAGCAATGGAATACGATGCAAACATACAGCAAGTGTTTTTATTTTCTGTAAAGATGAACAGATTTTTCCCCATATAAAGTGGGGGGAAAATTACACTGCTTGCAGTAAATTCTCCAAGAAATCAAAGATTATCAAATGAAGAAAATGTGTTTGTTTGCGGAGTACTACGTGGCAACGAGGCAATTACACTTTCTTTCCCTTACCGATTCATTATTGTTAAGTCATTACAGCTACAGTTTAATAATTTCATAAGGGAAAACGTCCAATTTCAATTTATTCAATTATAGTTGCGGAAAATGATCAAAATTGGAACAAACTGAAGATTAAACAGCCTCCTCGAATGAACTGTGGTCCAATTTTGCGCGATGACCGTATAGTGCAGGGATGAGAAAAGTTTTGTGTTTAAAGGGCAACATTTGATTTTTAAAAATTACAGATGAGCCATGGGTCATTCAAGTCCAAATTCAAATCAAAATCTGTATGTAGAATATTCAAAATATATATATTTTTTAAAATCAGTTTATTTGAAAGGGGACAATGTAATTTCATAAAACACATGAAATACACATGGTTCATATAATAATCAAATATTTCATTCTCATTTTGTATTTTATTATTTAGAATGAATTTATTTATAATTAAATAACCAGTAAAATATTTATAAAATTATATATATATATATATATATATATATATATATATATATATAATGTACATGTGAAATTGTTTATTTTTTTATTTCGCTACTTACAATTAATCAAGTAACTATTATTATAATATAAATATTTAATGAGCTACAACAATTTGAAAAAAATAATAAATATATTTTAATCGAGAAATATAGGCCAAAACGGCTAAATGAATGCAACAAGTATTACAGGACTCTTGATAATGTAAATATTTGCTGAGCTGGACTAACGAGCGTAGCCATACTTGGTATACGACTGGTATCGTGTGTTACTTTTTGAATGGAACCCCATTAAATTAATAGCCCCAAAAGACCTCTACATGTTGTATTTTTACTTTTCATCATGGACAATGCCTTCATTGGACTAGGTGACACTTGTTGAGTGAGATGGCTTCGTCAAAAAAACGCTAACACCTCATTGGCTGCATCAATTGAATGCAACCTCCCCACAATGACTATGCAGCACAGTCATATGGTGTTTTTGTACGGGTGGTCACGGTGGTTTATGTGGCGATGGAGCAGGAGGGTGGGGTGACTTAATGTCCGTTATTCGGGGTGGTGGAACTGGTGAATGATTTTGTTTTATATTTGGACTATCATATACAGTGACTCCACCCATTTACTCGTTCCCTACTTCCTATATCACTATATGGCGATTTTTATATAGTGGACTAAAGTCATCAGGAATAGGTAGTGTAGCAAGCTCACTATTTAGGGCACTGCAGGTACAAAAGTGAGTAGGAAGTGATTCCAAACACAGTCAAAGAGTTAAAAAAAAGTCACTTCTTACACTTTCAGTATTTAAAAAAAAAAATAAAAAATTTTATTTAAAAAAAAGTAACCCAAAGTAATCAGATGGTAAAGGTTTGCCTTTTAACATAGCAGATGAAAGGATGAATAAAGGGAGTGGTAGAAAAAGAAATGGTGTGCATGCGACAGGGCGGGTCCAAAAGACTCGGGGCGACCACATGATATGTAAAGTCGGGCTAATTGCAACCTTGAGTGACTGAAATAGCCGAGGCCACGGCGGTAAACACAGCACGCCTCCAAAACGTCCCTTCCTTGGCCGCACAAAGCAGCCAGTGTGCAAAAAGGGACCTGTTCAATGCTGCATGGACATTTTTGCAGATGGTGTAGCTTGAGTTTTTTTGTTTGCCAACGGAAGGTTCCACCTACGTACACAGGATGGCATGTATTCCAAACGATGGAGGAAGTTCTGATCAAACATAAACCTCTTCACATTCCTGGTTAAGATGGTGACAACGGCACCGTCCGTCTGTTTGTCACCCTCCATGAACCAGGAAGTAGCATAACATTCTAGCTAACAGTGGAATGGACAAAAAACAAGTTTGTCCTTGGCATAGGTCATATTATGGACATTGTGGGGTCATTTTAATATTACTAAAACATCAAATGTAATGGCAACCAACTGTTTTCTTTTTTTTTGTATTTGCGAATAGCATTAGCAAGTATACTGTATGGTTTGCATTCTATATGGTTTGCGAGCAAAAGTAGTTCACAAATTTCCACTTAAGATTGGCGCGTGGGCAAAAGAAAAAGTCATTAGGTTTTCATACAAATCTGGATACAGGTGTAAATAAAGTAATTTGCCAAAATGGAACAACCCATCTGTTTGTGATTATCCATGAACAATTGTTTTTGTTAGCATGTAGCATTAGCATATTTACAGTAGGTTTCGATTAGTCTGTCTCAAGTAGAGTTCCTTTTCCTTGTTCCTTGATGTTTACTAGCTAGATTGATAGCCCGTTCGCTAGCGAGAGTTAGCCAAAACTGGTATGCATTGAAAAATTGGGTTTCTGTCAATTTGTGGAGTCTTAATAATTAATAATAATTTAGTGGTGTAGTTAGTGTCATACCAAATCAAAGGTCGTGGGTGGAAAAACAGCACTCGGGGAGGAAACTTTATTCAGCCACTCGGCTTCAGGGCACGAACACCACCGTCTCACGCCTCATTACACTTCGGCACCTCACCACATATCCTTCCGCCAGTACCATCCCTGTAATATAGTCCCCCAGACATGACATACATTAGGTCCATATACAGTACATACAGGTATCAATATAAAAAAAAATCCTCTTACAATAAAAATAATAATAAAAATAGCTTAGATTTATACAGCAGCCTTCAAGGAACCCAATGACAATAATAATAACTCATGAAGGTAATTAAAAGGGTGAGTGTGTTAGGTGCGCCAAGTTAGCATAGGAGTAGATAGCATTGGCTACCAGCTGATAAATGGCTATCTTGACAGCGAACAGCAACATAATGGAAGATTCCGGTACAGGTCCGATATGCAGGCGAGGCTGCTTGGTGGGTTGACGCCGGAGACGGCAGGACGGTAAACCTCAAGATGATGCAGACAAAGGTCCAGATCACTAATGGCTGTGGTGATAGTTAACAGCGGATCGTAAGCTACAGTGCCCAACTAAAGATAGTCACTTGCGGAAAAATTGAGAGTATCTAGGTATCACTCAGACAGAAACATAACAAAATGAGTAAGAGGAAAATAGTCATTGGTATTTTTAGCGGTTGTGAAGCGGCGACATACAAACGAACATTTCTGCTCTCCTGGTGCAGTTTTGTGTTGTTGGTTGTGTTGTGACAACCATCTCCATTATCCAGCTAGCATAGCATAGTTTACTAACTCAAAAATTAATACAGTAATTCCACAAATATTTGTAGTTCAATATTCACTCATTTGTGTTGTGTGTCTTGTGGAAGGTTAGGTTAGTACTACAAAGTACTACACTACTATATGTTAATGGGATAAATCTCGACTGAGAGACAAGCTTAGTAGCGGTATGTCAGTGAGGAGCTAAGTTTAGTCTTTGCTATTAGTGGAAGTTAGGAAGAGTCATCATAACGTTTATGTTTATGTGCGCCATTTAGTTTGAAGGGTAATGTGGTAAAATGAGTTTGCAATAATATTACAGTGTTTTGGGTTTAAGCTATTCATAGAGGCAATTTTTACTCAGTTTTTCATTATTTGAACCCTATCCCCGCACGGCCTTAGTTTGCACTGCATAGCACTTTTTTTTCTTCTCTTCTGCCTCTTGTACAGTGTTTGTGCACTTCCTTTTACAGCATCATTGCCCAATGATAAGAGTTAAGCGATAACGCTTCCAAACAAGGTCATAAACCAACATAACCATGTGGCACTAACCCTGCGTCCTCGACACAATGACAGGACTCACAAGTCAGTGTCAAAGCTGGTTTATTGCGACCAACGTAAAGAGAAACAACCTGAAAGGTCGGGTGGCGCTGACTACGGTATCAAGGCCTCATTCTTTCTCGGCGTCTCTTTATCAGCCGTCAAGAAACTTGTGTCAACAGACATGAGACTCGCAAACAAATGTCGCACCGATCTGCAAACCAGCTGCAGGGTCCGGAATGTTTGCGTTTGGGCAGAAATCTAAACATCTGGTTTCACCAAATTGGTCCTTACAGTCGCTACAACCACTTCAAACAGTTAGCAATATGCATGAACATCAACCAGCAAATGAGGAATGCTGAGGACACTGGAGTGACTGAATATTGGTGGAAATAGCCTTTTCCTTCATTTTTTTTCCTTTATTTTTATAAAGCTACCCTTTCTTTTGGCGTTTCTTTGGTTGCCAACTCAGGAACTGGAAACAGTTAGTGGAGTTTCCCACAGCCGACCTGTTAATGTTTACTGCCCCCCCCATTGACTTTCTCTTTTAGGAATGCTTCTATTTGCTCAGAGGTACAACTCAACAAGCCAGTTTATGTTTGTGTGAATGTGAATGATAAAATGGTCCCGAGTGCAAAAAAACAAAGCAAGCTTTTCACATGCTGTGCTTCCTTTTAAATATGCTTCTTGTGGTCAACACTAAATCGATTCCTCTGGCTATTTTAAATAGTAAAACAAAGTAAAACCGTGTTAAATATCAGAATTAAAAAAAGAGCCTAATAAATAAAAACTTTTTGTCCATCAGGGTCTACAAAAAATCTTCTATCAAGCTGACAGACTTGTCTCTTAGCATCTCTTCACTCGTCACAAATTTGTACCCGAAGAGTTTCAGCGTGGACCCGCAGACCTTCTGGACCAACTGGACTGCCTTGAAGGGCAAACTGAAGCGCCACTTCTCCACTTGCTCGGCGGAGTTCTTTTGCGTAGAGTAAATTCCTCTGGTCTCCTTAGAGGCCTGCGTGCTCTTCAGGATCCAGTCATTGACCTGCGGCGTGAACGGGATCCCGGTGAATTTGTATATCTCGGACGCCTTCTTCATGGGTAAGCGGGCGACGTCCTCATAGCGCACCAGCATGTAGCGGTCGTGCAGCCACACCGGCTGCCTGAGGCCGAGCTCCACCGACATCCTGATATTGTCGCAGTTGCTCTTCAGCTTCTTCACCTCGTTGTCGTCGATGAGCACGTCCGTATTCATAAACCAATTGCTCCAAGTTTTGTATTTGCCAGGGAAGGCCACCATACGGGAGGAGAGCACGGCGCGAGGATCCCGAACCAGCTGGATAAATTTCACATCGAGACGTGGGTCCTCAGCCAGAGGACGGAGAGTTTCCAGCTGGCGCACCCTCACCACCTTGATGGCTCTGTGCTCCTTCAGCAGGCAGGACTCGGAAGCCATGGTCAGGTTGAGGGGCCCGCAGCGCATGTTC
Source organism: Phycodurus eques (assembly GCF_024500275.1). Taxonomy (NCBI): domain Eukaryota; kingdom Metazoa; phylum Chordata; class Actinopteri; order Syngnathiformes; family Syngnathidae; genus Phycodurus; species Phycodurus eques. The sequence goes on along the minus strand of NC_084543.1, from coordinate 5,693,948 downwards.
CTACAGCGGTAGCGCTCATAGACCCCTTTGACGAAGGGGCTGCAGACCACCTCCCTGCACAGTGAGCTGCTGGACTCTCTGCGGAAGAGCGAGGCAGTGATGTGATCCACTGGGAGGGGTTCAATGAACCTCTCCAAAAGTGAGAAGTCACACAGGAAGAGCTGCCGAAGCACGTCGCAGTACGCTTTGGCGGTGGCTGTGGCGTTGGTGCCGCCCGTCTCCAGCGTCAGCATCTTCTCCACATGCCACAGCGGCTCGTAGAGGTAAAACATGTTATCGCCCTGCTGGTTGAAAAACTCCCCCACAAAGGAGGAACCAGTCCTGGTGGTAGCCAGAAGGAGAATGTCTTTCCTGCCGTTCGTAACCGCTGCCGCCGCCTGCTGATGCTCGCTGTATTTCTCCAGGTGCCGCTTCATCAGCGTGAAGGCTGAGCTAGGCTTGCCCAGGGAGGTGACTGAAACATTGCGCTTTGGCAGGGCGTTCCCAGATCTGCTGGTGTGTATCGGAGCCTGAGGGGTCTGCTTCAAGGCCAGTTTATCCGACACCCTGAGACAGTGAATGGAATCACAGGAATATACTTTCAGTTAAACAATTTAATGTCACCACGTTTCCGCTAAGCGGTTACGTTTGGGGCATGTTGGATGAGTTGTTAGCACGTTAGTGCGCCTGACAGTTCTGAGGTACGGGGTTTGAATGTTGGCCCTGGACTTCCTGTGTGGCTTGCATACGTGGGGTTGCATGTTCTCCCCCTGCTGTATGTGAATGCTTGTTTTTTATTATGTGCCTTGCAATTGACTTCTGATCCTAATGAGGATAAGAGCAAGAACGGAAGGCAGAGAATGTCCCAAACTAATCTCCCATAAAAGTCGTCGTTCCCACAGAGCAGAGAGAAGATATGCCTGTAAGAACTGTTGTATGATCTGTTTGTATGTGTTGCTGCTCTGTGTGTGTTGGCGTAGTAGTTGTTTGAAGGTTGATAAATCCCTTAACATCTATGCAAATTTCCGTTAGGCCCGTTTCATATAATGTTTACATTAAGCTAACGGACTTTCATCAGCCAAAATTATATGGTTTGGTTGAACATTTTCTTCATTCTCTTTTGTTTTGTTTCAGTTTGACAATACAATTATGCTTTGACTCTTGAATTGTGCAAACGAGTCTTCTTCTTTTTGTTTCCTTAATGTGATGTGATACGATAGTGTACCATTTCCTGACTGCGAGGGAGTGATAAGCGGCGCAAAGAAATCGTTTAAAAAACATGTTTTAATAAGTTTCAATGTGTTTAAAGCAAATGGGAAATGTAACGCTATCATTTTTATCTGGTTCCTCTATAGCGTGGATTTTCACCTATTGCGGGTGGGTCTGGAATGTATCCCCTGAGATAAACGGGACTTCCTTGTAGTTTTCGATTTGACAACCTTACAACTTGGAAAATTGTCACTGAAAGGAGTTTTCTGCACTCACCTTGAGATAATGTTGTTCTCCTTCTCGATGATAACGAGCGCGACGAAGAAGACGATGGGTATGGCGTATTTGATCCTCATTCTGTTGGCTGTAGGAGCGCCTGAGTCTGCCTCTTAATGGGTTCTGCCTGTCTACTACCTCCCCACCGTCAGGGTTCCCTTAAAGAGCCTAGCAGCTATTTGTAGTCTCCTCTCCTGCAGACTCGTTCTTGTGATGTTTCAACCTGTGAATAAAGCCAACATGTCACACATTTTGCACATCACTTTTGCGTTTGTGTCTAAACAATGACACTTTTGACCAATGGCTGATATTAGTTGATATCGATGACGCAACAGACATTGCAATTGCAAGACAGGCATCGGAGAGCTCGCCAATGGGGCCCCCGTACTAGCAGGCTTGTTGAAAATACATCTTAATCAGAAACAAATGAAGCAGGAGACGCTAAAAGAAAGAAGAAACACAAGGATGAAAGAAGACAGGACGTGGGCAAGGAGAGCCAAAGTCGACGCACTTTTCAGCATTTTATTGAACAGGACAAACTGTCAAACACACAAATAGAAAAACAGAACACTTATGACGCAAGCCCCTGGGCGTCCCTCACTAAAGTCACACACCCAATGCAGTAACTACACCTGATAAAACCAGTTTATATCTTTAAATTTGCTTATTATGGTTTTCTTTGTCTTCTTTATTAAAAACACAGAACAGAAAAATGGCGGTGTTTTTTCGGGGGCTGCAACGGGTTAATAGCATTTCAATTCATGTCAATGGAGAAAATGTATTTGCTGTACAAGTAAATTTCATAACAAGTTTGGTCACACAATTAATCGTACTCGTAAGTCAAGATACCACTGTGTCACATCTTGAGAAGGAAGGTAAAAATAGAAACAAGAAATGAGTCTAATTCTGACCCTCCCTCCAGGAAGTGCTTGTTATCTTAAGTGCAGCCGTGCATCCCGAAAGGTGCCCACCCACCATGCCAGGCCGGTCATAAACTGTGAATAGGAGTCTGTGGGCACTGGTGAGCTTTAAGCGACAGACCGCAATCAAACGGAAAACTCCTTTTGGGGTCATAATCTGACACCCGCCATTTCCTCGCCCAAGGTCACGGTGGTAACCGACATCCAGCCGCTGCTCCCGTTAAGACCCGCAGGAGATCTTTTCAACGCATAAGCAACTGATACACAACTAGACCATCTGCTGAGGTGCTGATGACGGCTCCCAGTTCCCTCAGAATCTGGTTTTCTTCCTCAACAAGGGGGTTGCGGCTTGCCCAAACGCTACAGTTGTGGGTAGTTATGTTGATGTTATGCCGCTAAAAAGACTTGCCTATAAAAGTTAACATTTTCACATTTTTTTCCCAGGTCGCTTAACCATCCTCAACAAAGTCCATCCATCCATTCTCTATACCGCTTGTCCTCATTAGCATCACGGGGGAGCTGCAGCCTATCCCAGCTGACTTTAAGCGAGAGGTGGGGTACACCCTGAACTATCTGCCAGCACCTAAAGACAAATAACAATTCCCACTCACAAAGCGAGTGTTAAAGTCTTCAATGAACCTACAGTAAGAAGCATTTACTGTACATGTGGTGGGAAGCCGAAGTACCCGTGGAAAATCCAAGCAACCCTAGGGAGAACATCCGAACTTCACACAGGAAGTCCGGAAACAAGATATAAAGCCACAACAATTAAAGTCGCCATGTTGCCATGAAGTTAAAAAAGAAACAAAAAAATGGCTTAGAAATCACATGAGAATACTAAGAGACGCCGATCTAAAATGCCCAAAAAATATTTGTTGAATTGACGATAGAGTGCCAGTTCATACAAATATTACAGCGATGCTAAGACGCCATGCAAAAATGCTACACTGTAGTCTATCGCTAACCTATGCTAATGCAGTAGTAAGGTCCTGATTACAGAAGGTATTTGTGTGAAAAACACTTATGTAGCGCTCTTCAAGCGACTCAAAGACGCTTAATTGCATGCATTTTTCATTCACTTCACAGTCGGAGTCACACCCTGGTGGTGGTAAGCTACTTGTATAGCCACGGAAACGTGGCTGCCATTCTGCGCCTACGACCACCGCCAAACATCCGACCACATTCATTCACAGGCAATGTTGGTTAGGAGGATGTCATTACAAAACAATCCAGTGAAAAACTGTATGGTGCTAACTGAGTGTACCTTCTACAGCCACGTGACCATGTATTCTTAAACAAGAAGCACGGTGAACTCGTGGTTAGCACATCTCCCTCACAGTTCTGAGGTTCAGGGTTCAAATCTCAGCTCCGGCCTTCCTCGTGTGGTGTTTATATGTTTTCCCCCGTGCTCATGTGGGTTTTTGCCAGCGTCCTCCCACATTCCAAAAACACTCATGTTAGACGCGAGAAGACTAAATTGTCCATATGCACGAGTGTGGATGTCAATGGGTGTCTATGTGCGCCCGCCTCTCACTCACACGTGAGGATACAAATGGATGGACATATTACTTAATCAATCCTGCCTTCATTTCACATCTGGATGTCCAGTCCTCACATCATATGATCATATCTTGACCTCCACAGCACAGAAGCACATCCGGTAATTTGTGTTGTCGTTTTTTTTGTTTTGAATGACTGCACGTAGTCTAAACACTCGGCATGCTCGGACACTGCTCGTGAAATTCTTCGGGAAGTTAGAAGTCATTTAGGCGGAATGGTGCATGATGAAAAGACCGTGTTGACCAGTGTTTCCCAACCTTTATTGAGCCAAGTCACATTTTCTACATTCGAAGAATCTCATGGCACACCAACAAACAAAATGTCACAAAAAGTGGATACACAACACAGTTCTATTATGTACCATCTAAGGGAAGAGTATTGAATTGTTCCGAATGCCGCTAAGCATCACTAGCAGCGATAGAGGAAACAGATACATTGTTTGTAGCAAATAAATAATTTTCAGACCCATTAAGTGAAATTGGATAATTTCCCATGGCACACCTGAGGAGTTCCTAGACCGCACCGGTTGGACATCACTGGTGTAGACACACGGGGTAGGGGAAGTGGAGGGTGGGGGTACATTTTCAGCTCCGTCTTGAACCAGCCTGCCGCATGCCGCGACCACAAAAGCCCTCTTCACGCAGGAGTGACCCCCGCAAAATGTCAAATTCCACGGGGTCATTTGCACGTCAAGATGCTAGCAGACCGCAGGCCTCGTCTCAGGTCATTTGACACCAGAGAAGGTCAAGCCTCTGGTTCCCACTTGTGCCTTTTACAAAGAACCCAGCAAAGCAAATGCCAAATAGCTACTTCTTTTTTGTTTTGTTTTTTTAAACACCTTTCTTACACTTTTGTGTTACATTTAAAATCATAGGACGGTGACTTTTTTTTGAAAAACCACCGACATTTAGGTATTTCTCGATATACATTGGAAGAACTAGTCCTTTAGGGTTTTTTTCTTCTTTGTATGACATCACAGTGTGTGCCAGTTCATTTTATCATTCTTTAACTTCACATTCAAGTGTGATATTCACCATTGGCTTCACTATCAGTCAATGCGTATATTTCCCTGTTATTTCGTATCCCTGTCATGTCATTTTGGCAAAGCTACCAGGTTGCTTTGGTTAGCGTTTTTTTGTTGTTGTTTGTTTTTTAACAAAAGAAACTTAATTCATGACTTACTGATGACTATTTCCACACAAACCAGATGAACTGCATTGCAATAAATTCAGTGCAGGCAGTTGGTAAGTCGTATCTCAAGAGTAACTATAAAGAAATACAGAAATATTTCAATCAAAGAAGATTAAATCAGTGATGTACAATGACTTGGCTGGTTATTGATTACATATTTTGTACTATGCAATGGATTTTAAAAAATACAATTTATTTTAATTATTATATAGCTTCGTAAGAATACAACTTTTTCATTTGACTTGACTATTATATACTTTTTATTTGGCTTTGTAAGACAGTAGAACTTTTTAACATACAGTATTTAGTTGACATTATATACCTTGTAAAGTGTATACCGTACAATTTATTTGAGTATTACATACCTTTTTAAGACAAAATAACTTTGGTATTTATTTGCCTTTGTATACTTTTTAAGACAATGCAACTATCTTATGTATTAGATGTTATATGATTTTCATTTTTAAGAGAGTACAACATATGATTTTATTGGAGTTTTTCAAAATATTTTTTTAAGACATAGCTTTTTTTCTTTTACTTGACTCTATATACCTTTTATGGTGATGCAACTGTTTTACTTGTTGGACTTTATAAACATTTTAAGACAATACTGTACACCGTTTTTACATGTGGATTTGACCTCACATAACTTTTAAGACAAAAAATAAATAAATAACGAAATAAATCAATACAAAAGGTTTTGTATTTGGTAGTTTGAGTTTAACTTTTGACTTTGCATAATAGACTTGTTTAGGAAATCGTGAGATATGATTGGTTCATCCTGGAAAGCATGCAGACAAGTGAATAATTGGGAGTCACAATGTAGTCATGCTATTTTAATAAAGTCTTCTAAATTAGAAGTCTCTCCCTCTATCAATTGAGCCGAGTTTTTAGCATCTCACTACATTACCCTGACTTAATCGCGCTTAATTTTTTATTTCCACTGTGGCCACTACTTCAGGTGTCCGTTACAGTCGTCTACCCACCATGCTGATGTGTCCACGCTGTTTAATCCCTTAAATTGAGCGCGTCCAACTGGGAGTAATTCCATGACTTCCTCCACGTATACACACACACACACACACAAAAAAAGAAGGGGAAAAAAAAGTTGTACAGGAGTCCAATAGGATGCATAGGCGAGGGTCACCGTATTTTTCAGTGTAGTAGCTGCAGGTCAGTCGAACATTGAACTAATGAAAGATTTTGAGGACCAACTGCATGTTGGCTGGCGACTTCAGGGTGTACCCCGCCTCCCGCCCGAAGATAGCTGGGATAGGCTCCAGCAGCCCGCGACCCGAGTGAGGAGAAGTTGCGAAGGGAAAACGGATGGATGGATGGATGGATGTTTGCCTCTGACTGGATGACGTACGAAGAGACCTCCCATTGTCACTTGACTTAAGTTTTAAAAAGGCAAGCAAACTGCACATTTGCACATGCCACCAAAGTGCATGCAAAATGCTAATTAGCATACTGTGTCATAACATTGTATGTCTTAAATTGTTGTTTTATACCAGTTTGACACATGTAGTCACACGCACACAAAAAAGTGTTGGCTCCCTCTAGTGGGAAAAACGCACATGGACAACTGAGCATCGGACGATTCATTAGGTACACCTGCACAGGCGAATTAGATTTCATATATATATCCCTTTACAAATGTAAACTGTTTGATATAATTTACCAATATGATCATTAATGTATGAACGATATTACTTCGCCACATCTCACTCATCAGCTAACCAAATTATTAGAAACGGGTCCATACAATGAACCTATTATAAATGTATCTAAAGATGAAATGAATGATTATCCTAGTGTGAATTCCTCCGCAGGCATGACAACCACAAGTTGCTTTCTAGGAAAAAAATAAATAAATCTCTATCACACCGTGAAAAGTAGTTACAAATCATCATACAATTGATACAATTAGCAACAGACACACACACAGGTAGCTAACAAATTCAGTGGTGAAAATAATATAGTAACAAATACCTTGCTGCATAGTTGCTGCCGCAAAAGAGGGAATTGAAGTGTCCTGCAATCGGGAAGTGATTGTTGTCCTCAACGTCTCTCTTATCTGAACTTATACATTTTTGTAAGCAGCCAGAAATGTCAAAGACAGCCATCCGTGATCCACATGCAATTGTGAAATTATTATTTTTATCTAACTACGTTTTCAGGACAATAAATCTTTATTTATTTACTTACTTACGTACTATATAAGTACGATAGTACACCTTTTTTATGTACTCGTCTATTTGACTATTATACGTATACCTTTTTAGGAATATACAACATATTTAAGTTTATATGGCTTTGTAAGACAGTACAACTTTTTTAATCACTTTTTGTATTCTGGCGCATGATATATATTTTATTTATACACACGCACAGGCACATTTTAAAAATATTAAATCCGATGTAGGAGTAGGTTCACTAGAAGGTAGTTCATTTTAATATTACTAATATTACAGCTGGTCTGTAGTTTATTTCAATAACTCGTTATCAGGCAACATTTAAAATGATATCCTTCTATGGCGTTCTTTGTGACGCGTCGACTCGACTTTGATGAACTACATCTCCCGACAGCATCGTCGCGTTGTGATGACGTCCACAAGAACCTTCAGGAAGCTTGCAAAACAGTTGCGTCAGAAGCTCGCGCAGCAGCATACCGAAATTGTTTCTTGTCAGGAAAGGTGAACACAACCGCTACGCGCATCTCCGTAAGTCACCTTAACGATATTATAGGGAATAAGTAATGTAAGTTAGCTGTTAATTAATGTATTAATGTATGACATCAATAAAGTGTGACTAATATGCTGTTTGAGTATACGTAGTTATGTCACGGAAGTGAACGTCGTTGTGTACCATTATCATTATAACCCCGAGAGGTTTGTACACCCCCCCCTTCTCTTCTCTTTTTTTTTTTTATGTTCATCTGCTAGAGTGACACACGTACGAGACCATGTTTGTGGCAAGGCTAGCATGCCTGAGGAGCCTCCCCCCGCTGGCCGCCGGACTCCGTCCAGGACTCGCGCACGGCTCCGCCGCCCTCAACCTGAGGCCATGTCCGAGCGTGTTCACGCCGCGGCAGGTACCGACGAGGACGGCACGTCGTTGGTCGTGGGAAGCCGGAAGTACACGTTGTCATGTTAGCATCACAACAGCTAGCATTTGAGCAATAATTCAATTCGATTTCAAATACATAGCGCCAAATCACAACACAAGTTGTCTCCGGGAATTTTACACATGGAAGCAGGTCGAAAACCACACGCCACACTCATTAAAAGCCCAGCTGAACCCCACACGAAGCAAGCATTAAGTGACTGAGGCAAGGCTTGAGACTCGGGAGTGGGGCGACCCTCTCTGCTCTTAAGAGAATTGAAAAGAAGAGAGACGAAGAAAGTTAGAGAGAGGTGCCGTTTTTGGCAAGGGCACTTCCAATTACTGGGACGGGGAAGACGGGAGATCAGAACTGAGAGACAAGAACATGCAGTACTATAACTGTTTGGCAGTTCAACTCGGAAGCGCACTCGGGAGGGAAACGACCAGCGAATCGGCGATGGAAAATGGAGATCATTACACGTACAGAAGCTTTTAGTCATCCTTGTTTTTGTTTTTGTCAGGGTTTTTCCTCAAAAGCCAGATTTGGTTTCCGCCGGGCGAGGACGACCAGAGACCAACTAAAGGAAGCAGCTTTCGAGCCAGCCACAGGCACTGCTTTAAAAAGTAAGTTCGTCAAGTGACGTCAGAGTTTAAAACAAAATTCCAAAATAATATTATGGAGAAATCATACAGTAATGGAAAATGTGATTTTGTTTCAGTTGACAGCATGGGAAGAATGATTGTAGCTGGAGGTGCTGCAGTGGGACTGGGAGCTTTGTGCTACTACGGCATGGGAATGTCCAACGACATCGGTGCCATTGAGAAAGCAGTGTGAGTAAATGGTCAACGCACTCCTTTCCTTCCTTCAAGTTAATCTATAAAGTGTATACCTACTTTCGGCCCACCCTGTGTGTAATTTTTTTTTTTTAATTGTTTAAACACACTTTTTTTTTTTTTTTTGCGCAGGATCTGGCCTCAGTATGTGAAAGACCGGATCCACTCCACTTACATGTACTTTGCGGGCAGCGTCGGCCTGACGGCTCTGTCGGCGGTCGCCGTGAGTCGAACCCCGGCGCTCATGGGCCTGATGATGAGAGGCTCCTGGATGGTGAGGATCACTGCAGAGGAAATTAACAAGATCAATTTGCGTAATGGAGCCTTTTTTTTTTTTTTTCTCAATTCCAGGCTATCGGCGCTACCTTTGCAGCCATGATCGGCGCCGGCATGCTGGTCCGGTCCATCTCGTACGAGAATAGTCCCGTGCCCAAGCACCTGGCCTGGATGCTACATGCAGGCACGTGCTGTCAACACTAGAGGGCAGCCCTGTAGAGTCTTAGGCAGTGTTGTGACCTTTTTTACAAATCTTACAAAAAGTATATATCCTTAAATAATGATTCTTTATTATATATTCATATATATGTGCAAACCCATATGTACAGGTGTGATGGGTGCTGTCGTGGCCCCCCTCACACTCCTGGGTGGACCTTTGATGATGAGGGCTGCCTGGTACACGGCGGGCATCGTGGGTGGGCTGTCCACGGTGGCCATGTGCGCCCCCAGCGAGAAGTTCCTCAACATGGGCGGACCCCTGGCCGTCGGCTTAGGGGTGGTCTTTGCCTCCTCCATTGGTGAGCGCGCACAAGCACGCACTTCAAATGAACGCCCGAACTTGGAAGATGACGTCCAACCTCTTCCGCAGGGTCCATGTTTCTGCCACCCACATCGGCGTTTGGGGCCGGCTTGTACTCGGTGGCCGTCTACGGCGGCCTGGTCCTCTTCAGCATGTTCTTGCTCTATGACACTCAGAAAGTCATCAAGAGGGCCGAGACGCAGCCATTCTACGGCGTGCAAAAATACGACCCCATTAACGCGTAAGTCCAGGCCAAATGATGAAAAAGGCTATTTTGGGTTCATCGGCCTTACTTAATGCTCATTTGGCTAATGACATTTACTAGTCTAATGCAGCAGAAGTTTAGAGCCATGGCACATCTTATGCATTAGAAAAATCTCATGTTGCACCACCAAACAAAAATGTCACAAACATTGTATACAGTTGTCTTGAGATAGAAGTGATCTGACTTAAGAGTTTTTCAACATATGAGCAGGGATTTGGATGTTTTTTTTGCTTATTTTTTGCCTTGACTTGTGAGTGTCAAGGCTTGTCCCATTCGGGGTCGCCACAGCGTGTCATCCTCTTCCATGTAAGCCTATCTCCTGCATCGTCCTCTCGAACACCAACTGCCCTCATGTCTTCCCTCACGACATCCATCAACCTTCTCTTTGGTCTTCCTCACGCTCTCTTGCCTGGCAGCGCCATCCTCATCACCCTTCTACCAATATACTCACCATTTCTCCTCTGGATGTGTCGCTCTCTAACTTTGTCTCCAAAACATCGAACCTTGGCTGTCCCTCTGATGAGCGCATTTCTAATTTTATCCAACCTGGTCACTCTAAGAGCGAACCTCAACATCTTCATTTCTGCTACACTCTCTTCAGTGCTTCAGTACCACTGTATACTTAACCAGAGATAATTTGTCTAAATTTACTCTTAAATTTACTTTTTACTTATAACTTCATTTTTTAAATAAAAATAAGCATTTATTTACAAAAATATGCAAATTGGAAAACTACAATTTCACTGTACTGTGTATTTAAGTCAACTTTTTTTTTTTTTTTTTTTAAATCAAGGCTGTCACTTGCAGGAACAGTCATACCAACTGTGCCTTTTTTTTTTTTTTTTTAGGTGTCTGGGGATTTACATGGACACGCTGAACATCTTCACCAGGCTGGTGATGATCCTGGCAAATGGTGGCGGCAGAAGGAAGTGAACATCTTTTTTAAATTTGGATTATTATTATTATTTTTTTTTTACCTTCCATAGAGCTGAACGGTGTCGTGACTTAGCAGCAAACAACAAGGTGTTATGCTCTTATAGTATAGCGACCAATCTCTCAACACAAGCGCTTCACATGATAAAGAATACTTGGTGATAAGAAAAATCTTAAAGTTCAGAGGTCTCACTCTTATGGAAGAAGTGTGTATTTATTTTCTGCCTGTCATTTGTCGTTGATCTACAGTTCAGATTTATTGTTAAATACCTGCATTACATAGACTACAATACACTTCTGTCTGCGTTTGTTTCTGTGGCTACAGTGTTACTTTAATAATGTAATTGTGTAATAAATAACTCAGAATAATGACATATGTCCTCATTTAGACTTTTAAAGTAAGGTCAATTTGTGTTCCAGGTTTAAACTGTCACCATCACAAAGCCTTTATTAGCCGTAAGTAACATTTTAACATCCCTAACATGTCAAAGAGAACTTACCCATGGCATAATAAAACGAAAATAGAGTAAAACTACTCACCCTATGAAGGCACATAGCAGACGAGTGAAGAAGCAGGTGGTGTTTGCAGTGCAATATTGTCACCTAGTGGTAAATTTGAATATTCATATTGTAAAAATGCTTATTATATGGGAGCAGTAGAAATTACAAACATAATAATCTTTAAAAAATGCATAAACATGTTAATACTGAATTTTCGCTATGTTGTGTATTTTGGGACTTTTATGCAGGTGTCCGTTCAAGCAAAGTGTTTCATTTAGTTTTACACATTTTGTTCATTTCTCAATTATATAAATGTTAATTGGTACATCTAACCAACGTGAATTGTTTAAAAAAAAAATAATAAATCATTCCTTATTTTTAAAGACGAATTTGAACTTTAAAAAAAAAAAAAAAAAAAAAATTGTGAAAAGTTTTTTTTTTTTTTTTTTTTTATTCATTTTTGGGGTCATAAAGTTAACTCAAAGGATTGGCCTTATTAACATAAATGTACATCTGAGGGTCCAGAAAGGTGGCCTCCTTTGCCACAAACACAGTGTGTAGTGCAGCAGCAGATGACAAAAGCTTAAAGCGCGCACTAATCCTCTTGTCCACCATCTGGTTGCTCCTCTCAAATTAAAGCCTCCCAACCAAACCAAGGGCACTGCCGCACTCACAGCAGATGCTGACAACTGGAGGCAAGCATACGGCACAGGTGCCTGCATGTGGTTGCCACGTTTGACATCATTTTCATCTTGATGTCGCCACGTTACACGAGTCAAAATCAGAATCATCTTTATTTTGCAAGTATGTCCAAAAAACACACAAGGAATTTGTCTGCGGTAAGTAACTATGTATGACCCATAACCCCTCATTTGAACCTACTTATATACAGTATATTGTTAATAACAAAAAATAAAATTTTATTTTGTTTTTTACTTTTTGAATCATATTTAAATATAATAAAATATGGCAATCATTTCACTTTTTCAAAATATGGAAACTGGAAATTATTAAAATAATTTAAAATAAACTAATAATTGAATAGTAAGACAACATATTTTCATATAAAATATATAAAAATGAACTACAATAATAAAGTTAAGAAAAAATCCAATATGTAATCAAAATGATTAATAAAAAAAATAAAAATAATATATAAAATCTATATAATTTTATACTATTTTCACATTTATATATATTTTTATATGTATATATAAATAATATAGATATATATATCTGATCACACACAAAAGGAATATTCCCTTTGCTTAACTTTTAAAAAAGAAACATAACAGTACATAATAGAAATAATAGTAACTATCAAAACAGTGCATAAAATGTTCAATGTACACGGTTATGAATTCTTTTCCAGGTGTGTAATGCAATTTTTTCAAACACAAAAATCTGATGCACTGTTTCTAACGTAAAACAGACTGGGCCGGCTGCGGCATTCATCATCGAGCGTCAAACGCTACTTTTATTCCACACTTGCAAACTGTCAATGCTGCATTAGACCTATTTAACATGTTAACATTGTGCCAGGGTGCAAGAACTGCACGCACAATCAACATTTGTATGCAAATGAGACCCGTTAAATGTAACTTAATAAAATTTCAGTTAATGTCACATATTTTTCTCCGATCATATCTGCCAGTTATTTTTGGCCTGCAGCCCCTCCTTTTAGATTTTCTTTTTGTCTGCTTGTGATTCATGGCTATGAGGGATTAGTTATCAGTTTCCCCTATGCTGACACACTTTGTGCTAAGAAGGCTCAGCTCAAATAGAAAAAGAAAATAAACAGTGCAAAAGCTTTGCTGCAAAACTTTCGCATCTTTAGGCAGCGGGCGGATAAAGGAGGCCGGGAGGAAAGTGACCGTTGGATGGCAGCTAAAGTGCATCAGCGTGATTCAAGAGCTGCCAAGAGAGCAGCGTGAGGCTTGTAGGCCACTAGGTCCGATGACGACTAGTGACTCATAGCTTTGTTAAGACCCTGTGCAACTGTTTCCCCGCAGTAAAAAAAAAAAAAAATCTCACGGCACACCACCAAACAAACAAAAAGTCACAAAATGTATAAACACTGAAATAATGATGAGCTTGTCTCAGTTCACTCACAAATTGACTTTGTGTGAAATCTGGTTAGTTGAGCACAAAGCTATTATTCTGTTCTATGAATGGCAACACGTGGCTACATAATAATGGTACCTTCTGCCATCTAGTGGAAGAGCATTTAATTGTTCTGCCTGTCACGATAAGGTATATCACAGGCATACATAGATGAGCAACCATCCTTCCATTTTTTAAAAGCTGGGTACACCCTGGACTGGTTTCCAGTCAATGTCAGGGCACACAGAGATGAACAATGGAATGGTTACTAGTCAATGTCAGTGCACTTACAGTGGATATACAAAGTCTAAATACCCCTATTCAAAGGAGTTTGAATGTAATTGGTTAATTCTGAAGACAGCGACCTCTGCAGCTATTGGAGGGTGTGCACACTTATGCAACCACATTATTTCAGTTGCTTATTTTTACTTCCTCGCTACTAAGAGATATTTTAGAGATACCCTAGATACAGTTCAGTTGTATTTAACTTTTAAGTTGTATACATTTGCATTCAATCTTTAAGAATTGTTTATTAACTTGTCTAAAAAGCGTGTTTTAAGTTTAAAGAATGTGGGGGGGGGGAAACATGGTCTCTCTATATTGTGGATTTTCAGCTATCGCGGGTGTGTCTGGAATGTATCCCCCGCAGTAAACGGCGGCACACTGCAACCACATTTGCGGCAGAGTAAGAGAAGTGTCGTTCACTTTGCCTTGTCACACGTAAAGGCGCCAACGCTCTTCCAGGAGGAATCCGTGGCACGGCGGCAGAGTAGTCGGAAGATGTCTGCGTAGGGAAGGGATGCGTCACTGGATTAGCGCCTTGTGAGTCCCAGCCTCTTCTTCCCTTCCTGCGCTGCCAGGAGAAGGTCACACAGCTCGCCGCCTGACCGTCCGCCGCACCCCCAAACCCGGGAAAGCTTCCACATGAGCCAGCCGGGCCTCGCTGCCCCGCCAGCATGAAGATAGAGAAGAAAACGTCGCTTTTCGCGTTTGTCCTCCTTCTGCACTTCAGCTCGGGTAAGGTTTGTTTTCTTTGTGCGTGTTTGTGTGTGGATAAGACTTCTTAGGCGGTTAATCCCCTCCAGCGATGGTCCATCCTAAGTGCGGCACTCTTCATGCTGTGTAATTTGTGCTTAAATATATTTTTATTGCATTCTAATTAAATTTGAAGCATCATTTCACATTAATGAATCGTTGCAATTTTCTTTCTCACGCTTGCTTTCTTCTGTCTTGTTTCCAGCAAGTAAGTTATTGTTGGAAGCAAAATCAAAGCAAAAGATTATTGGTGTATCTTGTTGCTAATTATATGCTCATTTGGTTTCCGATAAAGGACAATCCGACTATGCTCCATATTTCTACGACAATGGACCCAGCAGTACAAATGGGAATATGGCTTTGTTCAGCATCTCAGAGGACACACCAGTCGGTATGAGCTAAATTGTCTGCTCAATTTGAGTAGTTGTTTTTTTTTTTTTTTAATTCAACTTCAGTGTTGTTTTAATATGTACAATACCGTATTGAAGCTGCAGCTAATCGAATTAAATGATATCTTTTGGATTGTGACGTGGGCGGCACGGTGGACGACTGGTTAGCACATCTGTCTCACACTTCTGAGGACCTGGGTTCAAACCCGTCCTGGCCTTTGTGGAGTTTGCATGTTCTCCCCGTGCCTGCGTGGGTTTTCTCCGGGTACTCCGGTTTCCTCCCACATCCCAAAAACACACGTGGTAGGTTAATTGAAGACTCTAAATTGCCCGTAGGTGTGAATGTGAATAGTTGTTTCTATGTACCCTGCGATTGGCTGGCGCCCAGTTCAGGGTGTACCTCGTCTCTCGCCCAGAGTCAGCTGGGTTAGGCTCCAGCACGCCCACGACCCTAGTGAGGATTAGCGGTACAGAAAATCAACGTGATGAAAGTCGAGTCAAAGTCGATTAATTGATGAAGTCATTGATATTTTTTCAGCACAGGACAGTGGTACCCAACATTTCTTTTGCACCACGGCCCAGTTTCACATAAAGACATTTTTTTACAGACCGGCAGAGAAACAAATAAAAACAAAAGCAAATACAGCTCACCATTACGCTGATCTGCGCAGATTTCTGAAAGACTGTGCCTCCTCGTTGTCTGGTTATTTCGCTGCTCCGCCAGTGCGTTGGAGTTCAGTGATGACGGCAGATGTGCGAGTCGAAATTCCTCCGTAAATGGGCCGATTGGAAGATGAGAAGCGAAAAAAAGTGTGATTACCGCTTAGTCGACTTCAAGCTATATAATAGCAATGCGGAGTAGTCGACTACTCAGTTCAATTTGAGTGAGAATGGTTGTGTGTTTATGTGCCCTGTGATTGACTTTAACCCGCATCTTGCCAGAACTCATGTGGGATAGGCGCCAGTTCACCCATGACCCTAAAGAGGATAAATGATAAAGAAAATGGGTGGTTGGATGGCTTGTGATTTTTTCTTCAGAGGGAAACCATGTGCTCATTTGACCCACTAATCAAAAGGGGTCATTTCCAGTTAGCATTTTGGCAAGAAATGTGGTTTTACTTTCAATGTTTCCCATCCAGGAACGCAGATATACGTCCTCAACGGTACCGATCCCGAGGGAGATCCCATTCGATACGGTCTGACATTCCAAATGGCCTCCAAAGAATATTTTAGAGTTGATCCCAAGTCGGGAAATGTGACCCTCGTTCTGGAGCTGGACCGAGAGGTGAGGCCTTTAGGTGACATCCTCAGCTCTCAGGAAGTGTGTGTCAATTGACGAATTGTATTCTTTTTGTTCTAGAAACAAGATGAGATTTCTGCACTTGTTAGCATTACAGACGGACGTAATAAAGTAAGCAACAGGGAGTTTACGAGCCGCTGGAAGCCAACAGTTTTTGGTAGAGTCCTGTGTTTGGTTTTCAGGTGGATGAAAATGTAAGAGTGTTTGTCACTGACGCCAACGACGAACCTCCTGAATTTCAAAACCTGCCTTTTATCGTCAATATCCCCGAGGTAGGGTGCAGAGACTATTTCGTAATGTTCGTAAACCACATTCGCCGGGGTACCTCCAGGTGGCAGAAAAGTGAGTGGCTGCCGTTGAGCTGCACTGAAACCTCATATAACATTGTCTTTTCGACTGGCACGCTTCACGTTCGAACTATGGCGGTAGAAAAGGCTCAAATCATCCTGCAAGCCATTTACCCTGCTTTCTCAATCGCTCTGCCTTGGTCAAATGACATAAAAGGGTTTGTATACAAGTGGAAAGTTCCATCTTCTGCCACCCCGAAGTACGTCTGACGTCATGGTGAAACGGTCTATTAACGCATCCGATGTCAAAAAAAAAAAAAAGGAACTTTGATAGTCTTGTTTTGCTCTTCTACAGGATGCCGTGGCGGGGAGCAGCATATACCGAGTCCGGGCGTGGGATAAAGATATGGGCTCAGGAGGCAGCGTCTCCTATTCCCTGCAGGTGAACCGCCAGCTTTCAGTGTTGTGCAGATGATGCGTTGTTGTGAAGCTGTTACATTTAAGCCCCCGACTTGATGATATTAAGTGTGAAGTGGGATTTATTTTCACATTAGAATTTAAAGAAATTCAAAGCTCCTTTTGCAGTGGCAGATGAGAACAGAATATTGAAAACAATTTTTAAAGGGTTTTGTCTCGCTCTGATTGCTGGTACATTCTTCTGTTGGAACTTGGATTTTGATTTTTTTTTTATTTCTTTTTTCCTCTGTTGCGGCTTCCGGGAGCAGCACAGGGTTAAGAGTTAGATTTTCCGGTCTCCAGTTCCGCCAGAGCAGCTCGCAAGGTTTTCTCCTCCCAGTTGGACATGTGCGGAACACCTCGCCAGGGAGGTCGATAGAATTCTGTCAAAGTCCCCCACGATCCTGCACAGGCTCAGCTCAATAGAGAATGGATGGATGGATGGAGGGATGGAGGGATGGATGGATGGATGGATGGATGGAGGGATAGATGGATGGATGGATGGATGGATGGAGGGGTTCTATCAATCCTTTAAGGGTTCTCAAACATTTCGGGTCCTGGGACCGCTTACAGGGATACATTTTTCCAAGGACCCTCTCATAATCCTAACGCCAATTTAACATAACCATGTGTACCCTAAATCCCATAGGATTTAAAAAGTTGCCTGTATTTTCGAGAAACAAGTCAGTAAAACTGAAATTACGGTTAATAAATGTTTGGGGGGAAAGAGAAAACGCTAAAATTTTTCAAAATGACCAGCTGATATCACATGGCTTCCGTTTGGATGGGAATACCAGCCCCCCCCCCCCCCCCCCCCCCCAAAAAAAAGCCATTTGAGTGATGGAGTAGCGTGTCGAGAGAAAAGATTAATCTCATACCGAACGAGCCGTCTGGAAATGTGTTACTTGAGTGGATTAAATTTTAATTACATTTTGACCAATGCATTGAAAGCTTAATAAAGGCTTATGTTCGGACAGTTCCAGAAAGTCAACAATGTGAGCGACAAATGTCTGTCCATGTTGTTGCTGATCAAAGTAACCAGAATACCAACCCCTTGTGTGACATCATCAGCCGATGCCGTTCGCCAAGTTCACCATCGACGCCCACAGCGGGATTCTGAGAGTGAAACCGGGCGAGAGGCTGGACTACGAGACCACGCCCACACACTTTGTGACAGTGGTCGCCAAGGTGAGTGTCTTTGGCAATCAACAAGTTTAGTTGGGGCTCAACTTTCAGCACTCATTCGTATAACAGCTGTTGAATTCACTTTGTCATGAACCACCACTAGGTTATTCTAAATAGTCTTAAGGAGGATTGCAAAGCCACCTAAACCACAGGCCTGATCCAGTTCTAGTAATCAAGGCTCAGTTTTGCACATTTGTTGATTGATTGTGAACAAAACATTGTAGAGAGGGGCTGGGAAAGTGTTCTTAAATGTCATGACACATCCCATCGCACAGGCAGCACAGATTGGTTAGCACATCTGCCTCACAGTTCTTCAAGGGTGGTCTGCCTTCCTCCCACATTCCAATAAGATACTTCTTAGGTTAACCGAAGGGTCTAAATTGGCCATCGGTGTGAACCTGAGCTTGTTTGTGTATATGTGCGCTGCAAGTGACTGGCAACTAGTCCTAGGCCTCTCGCCCAAAGCCAGTTGGGATAAGCTCCAGCTCATAGAAATGGAAACTCTCATCACGCTTGTGCCCGTTTTCCTCAGGACGGAGGAGGGAAATACAAGGGCAAACACCAGGTTTTGAACTCCACAGCCACCATCACAGTCAATGTCCTTGATGCCCAAGACATGCCTCCATCTTTCGTAGGAACGCCTTACTTTGGCTACATCTACGAAGTCTCCGTTCCTGTAAGTTGTCCACACCATCCCATAATAATGCACGTAGTTTGATCCTGTCTTTTGTCATTTAGGGCTCAGAGATATTCACAGTGTACGCCAGAGACGGAGACCAAGGCAATCCCAGCCCCATTTATTATTCCATCATTGACGGTAAGAGCAAGTCACTACCATCATGCATTGGGATTACTCGAGACCCGTGGGGCGCAAAGTATGTTTAGCCACAACAACACTAGAATGTCTCTTACAGGAAGCGATGGTGTCTTCGACATCAACAGTACCAGTGGATGCATCACCTTGACAACACACCCCTCCCTGCTCAAAAACGAACTCTACGAGATTAAAGTCAAGGTAGTGCCTCTACCTTTAACACCTTTTTGCACAGTAGCACGGTGAACAAGTGGTTAGCATGTCTGCCGAAGGTTCGGGGTTCGAATCTTGGCTCTGGCCTTTCTGTGTGGAGTTTGCACAGACTGACTCCCCGAGCTACCGTATGGATGGATGGACCTTTTGTCTCTTACAGATGAGTTGACCCATGTAATTTTCCCAACCAGGCATCTGAGGTGGGACCGGACGATCTGCTGCAGGACCACGACATTGCCGTGGTGATGGTGCGAGTGGTGGATCTCAACAACCACCCGCCCACCTTTTACGGCGAGAGCGGACCACAAAGCAAGTTCGAAGTCACCATGTACGAGCACCCTCCTTCCAGGGAGATCTTGCGCGGGTTCAAGATCACCGTCAACGATTCTGATCAGGTACGTTCGCGTTGCAGCAAACTTTACTGGCCTGTTATTGCTTTTGATTTTGATAAAAAGGTTTAAAAAGGTTAAAAAGGAAAATAATGTTTACATGCAGTCCCGTATAGTCCCTGTACCCGTGTTCCTCTGCTTTTCTTTTAGCAACTGAGTGATTTTCAGCAATTCAAACGATTGTTCCAGTATACTTGCTTACTGCAATTCTCTCAACAGCCACACTTTCCAATGCACTTTCATCCATTTATTGAATGCCAGGAAAACAATAAAACACAAACTCAGGACTTACTCAGGCAGAAGCTGCTGTCAACCACAGTTCACACCCAGACACTCGCGCACAGAATTGCCGAACCCACACGCCACCCACAAGCTACACTTTCTGCAAAATAAGATAAAATGTAACATTTCAATTTCAAAAACTGGCTTCAATAAAACATATATTTGATAAAAATCCTTGAATACTTGTTTTTTATATATAATTCTTTAAATATTTCATTTGCAGGGAGCAAACGCCAAGTTCAAACTGAGGCTGGTGGGGCCGAATCGTGTTCTTAGAGTGGTCCCACAGACGGTTCTGAATGAGGCCCAAGTGACCATCATCGTGGAGGACACATCTGGCATCGACTACGAGAAGGGGCCAACCCTTTCGTTTAAGGTCAGGAGCTTATTGTGGAATTCGTTTTTTTTCTACCCATCTCCCATGTTTTGGTCAGTATAGTCATAGACCGTTGTCAATAAATAAAATTAATTAATATGATTATAGCTGTTGGCAGTGGAGCTCGACACTCCCGAGCGCTTCAGTGCAACGGCGGACATCGTGATCAACCTCCTGGACACTAACGACAACACTCCCAAATTCACGTCGGAGTATTACATAGCCAGGGTCGCCGAGAACTCGCCCGGGGGCACCAGTGTTTCCACTGTTACAGTGAGTCGCCTTCTCTGCTGGTCTAAACACTATCTGAAGCACTAACCTACATTTACAGAATAAGTTTGAATATTTGTTCCCTGAAATTGTATTCAGGTATTCCCAACTGTACACTTATGTATATATATCTTTTCTTCATTTGAACTTTTTGTCCGGTTTCTTCCTCCAGGCGAACGATCCCGATTCAGGACCCTGGGGTGAAGTCAAATACACCATTTATGGATCAGGATCAGATCTGTAAGTAAACGCGAGATTAAATGTTTAAAGCCTGCTTCAACACGTGTGTTGACTTCCTGAATGTGGAGCTCCTGATCCAAAAGTAGCTTTCCAAGCAGAAAAGAGAGCAGAAAACTGGTTTATTCAGCCACAACACTACACAAACAGCCTCGCCCTTAAGATGGCTGCAAGATGCCGGCTCATCTCCTAATTGGATTGGAGGGTTAAAAATAGTCGGCGGGGGCCCCATCTCGTGTCGGAAGAGCCAATTAACAAGCATGGTGACAGCTGGAGCCCGAGACGTGGCGGCGAGGAGAGGAAAGCGCGCGTGGCGGAAGGAAAGTGCAAATTTATGCTCGTGTGCAGGCGGCCACCTGAGTTAATTGTGTGAAAGTCATCAGTTTGCAAGTAACTTGTGAGTTATCACAGTGAATAAAATTGCAGTAATTCTGGGGTTGAAACACATACTCCACCACAGATACAACGGTGTCGTTGCTGTCTGATAAGAATGGAGAGTGAACATATTTCCAATTCACCATTTGCAGATTTCTTTTTTTGTTGTTGTTGTTTTTTTTTTTTGGGGGGGGGGGGGCATTATTCTAATTTAAAAATAGAAAATTATTATTTCTGTCAATATTTGCATATTTTATAAATATTTGTTATTCATGCCAACACTACAAGAGAAGTCGTCACGTTAATTCACGCAGTTTTATGGGAACCGGGACTAAGCTTTCACACAAAATCGAAATTTCTAGCCGATTAAAACAGAACTGTTTGATATTATGGAGGTTTTCCATCCACCCGTCGACGGGCCTCATCTCCACGCAGTCGTGGACCACGCTGGATGCGGAGGTGCGCTCCAAGTTCAACTTCTACGTGAAGGCGGAGGACTCGGAGGGAAAATACAGCCTGGCCGAGGTCTTTGTCACCGTGCTGGACATGAACGACCACTCGCCCGAATTTGACAACCCGCTGCTGGAGAAGACCATGGTCATCGGAAGCCCAGTCAAAGTGGAGGTGTGAAAAGGTCTTTAGTATCACATTCTGGGTTTGTAAGAGGTCTAAAACCGCTACGCTCGCAGGCAGTGGACGACGATGCCGAGTCTCCCAACAACGTGGTGGAATACTGCATCATGACGGCAGATCCCGACAACGCGTTCGACATCGACGCCGAGACGGGCGAGATCCAGCTGAAGCCGTACATCAAGTCCATGGAGATCGTGCACAACATCACCGTGCAGAAGGACTGCAAGTGGTCACTGGTGGTGCAGGCGCGAGACCAAGGCTCTCCGTCTTTCAGCACCACCGCCGTGGTCAACATCGACATCACCGAGGAGGTAAGATCTTCGTACCTCGCGGCTCGAACTGACCTTTGCTGTAGATTGCCGCATTTATAAATTGCTGCCTCGCTACGCTGCAACTCATTCAGCAACATTTAGACTTTAAATACAATATACAGTGAACTCTCCCTATTCGTGGGGGTTAGGGACCAAGCCCCGATGCGAAAAAGGAAAATTTGCGAGTGAAGGATATCCCCCCAAAAATGTTTCTTATTGCCTATATGAATAGTTCAAATTCTTTATACCCCAAACTCTCTTTTGGCTTCAACACTATCAGACGCACGGACTTAACTTTACGGCCAAAAATGCTTGTTCCATTAAAACTATGAATTTTGCGTTTCTTTTGGCTGCACTGCTTCCAGTATGTGTCGTGTACGTGGAGGTCAGATTTTTTTGTCCAATCAGATTTCGACCTGTATGTGTTGCCATGTGAATCTAATCTGCCCAGAGCCTTCAGACTGGCAGTTATTTGAAAGCTTATAACATCTAACATGTCTGCTAATTTCACAGCATTAGCATGAAGCGAGGGCACTTTCCGTAGTGACAAAGCTTGAAGCAATTTAAATGATATTAGCAATGGGGCTCTTTTGACCAGTCGGATTTTAAAAAATTGTCTTCACACTAACGTCGACATTTTTCTGTCCTCTGGTTGGTTAGTGAGAGCTAAACTTTAAACTCGTTTTCCAACGTTTCCCTTAAAAATACATGGCTTCCAGAGGATTCGATTTGGAAATTATGCAGGAGGCGGGCATGGATTTTGTCACTTTGCAACCAATTACTCCTTTCCTATGAGCCATGTTATTACTTTTTTGACTCACTGATACATACAGTACATGAAACATTTGTGAATGGTGACTCGTGAATTCTGTATGAGATTTCATGTTTCCATTCATTCCGACCCAAGCGTATGTGCTCACCTGTGTTTTTATTGCGTCACTCAGCATGTTGATGATTGCTTGTTTCTGGTCTTGTTGTGTGTTGTGCATCGTGCTTTCCAGGTCAAGGGACGCGTTGTTTCGTACTTCCTGGGCCTCAGCAAGCGGCCGCTGACGGTTTTCGCAATTTGTTTCAGCCTTGTCATCACCCTCATTTTTCTAACCGTCTGCATATCCACAATCCTGTACTGTAGCGCAGTGAAAAAGTCCAGAATCAACCCAGAGAGTAACTATATCAAAGTGGTCCGCAGACCCAAGTGAGGGAAGGGATACCTCCATGTCACGTTGTGTTTGTCTCTTGGCTAGGTTTGTCAAAGAGTACAAGAGCATGTTAAAAAGAGCTTCTGTTTTTCTATACCGCTCATCCTCATTGGGTTCGCCGCTGAACAGGAACATATACCAGCCGACTTCAGGCGAGAGGCGGGGTAAACCCTTGGCTGGTCGGCAGCCAATCGCAGGACACATGAGGAGGACAAAAAAACATTCATTCTCGCGTTCACACTGTGGGACAATTTAGAGTCTTCAGTTAGTCTAACGTGAAATGTGGGTCATCGTGGGGGTTTTCCACACCGAGACAGCAAGGCCCTCTTAAGCGCTCACACCAGGCCGAAGTCCCGGGTCCACATGCTAGCAGTCAAGTTGGACTCCTTCCACCTTTCTCACCGTGACGTGCGCACACTCACGGCTGACAACGAGGCACTCTAAAGGGGCCACGCCAGTGAACTACCTGAAGGGAAAATGCATTTCGAAGTGTATAGCTAGCGAGCTAACTGCAAGCCTATATGGCCACAATTCAGTCCTAAATCGTTCTCAGTTTTTGTACTTTTCAGCAATTGCCTTCAAAAATATGTACAGTATTTTGTATTTCGAAACAAATCTCCGAATGTACTTCATAGGGTCTTTAAATAAAACAAAAACTAAATAGCTAGTTGGAGAAACAATGTATTGTTTTCTTTGTTGTTGTTGTTTTTATAAATCATGTCACATGGCCAAAATTTGTGGGGCACAATTGTTTGTGCCACGAAGCAAAGTTCAAAAAACAAAAAACTAATTATGTAGCTACCAAGCGCACTGTCAGTACCTTGGCAACAAGGGGATGACATAAACCTGTGCCGTGTCACAGCACTGAATGGACTACAGCGTTAGCGTGGGTTTTGTGCAAATTCCATTCCGACTTACAGTATGTACAAGTTCAGGCGATGACACAGCATAGGAATGGAACCGTTGCAAATTGCAACGCTTTTTTTTTTTTTATTCCACCACAGAACAAATCTGTTGCCAAAGTCACAAACATTTAACCTTTTCCTTTTGGACGCGCTCATTTCTTCACGTTTTTCTTTCCACAAACATGCTCTTGTACTCTGATTGGCTCTTGTGACGTGTCGTCCCTCATCGGCTACATGCCAAAGTCAAATCCACCGAGCTCAACGCACTGCCAGACGCACTCCCAAACACTTGTGCAGTGTGTAGCATGCAGGGGTGTCGAACTCTCAAATTGTTGTTCAGGGGCAACATACAGTCTAACTTTTTGTCAAGTGGGCCGGGCCAGTAAAATCATAGCAAAATTAATATAAATAAAAAGTTTTCCCCTTTGGTTTAATGCAAAAACAACACCAGTACATTAGGAATATTTATATTTAATGAACTAAAGATTTGCTGTAGTTTATCATCTATATGTTTGCATCAGAACTGATCACAGTCATCGTGTATAAAGGCACAAAACTAAGTATTTTGAGCTGAAATATCTCGGATTGCACTGTAAAATGAGATAAACACACGAAGATCTCCAAATGATTTTCACTCCATTTTCTACACGAGCATACATTTTCTCACAATTCTCACGCCCCACCTCGTCATGTATTTTGGCACTTTCCAATTCAGATTGAAGCCCCTCCAGGGCTAGTTTGGCACGTGGGTCTTATGTTTTGACACCCCTGGTATAAAGAAAACAGTGCCTGTAGTGTGTAGCGTAGTCGTTGTTTGGGCTTCTTCTGCCAGTGCTTTCCTCATCCATTGATCACGCTTACACGCTTGAAATGACGCTTGGATGATTCCACTTCTATTTGTGCTCTTTTGCAGACTCCTCTCAAGGGGCCTATGGCGGCCTTTTTAATGAAAAGTAGGGATAATCCAATGAAAGCTATAGGAATGCTTACTTTGATTATTAGCCTGTTGGTAGGAGCGACCGTTCTCATCTCCACGGCCATGTACATGCGCAACGCCAAGTCGCAAAACAGGGTGACGCCAGCGCGCCGCGTCATCAGGAGGCGACCCAGGCACCGGCAGCCCTGGGCCTTCCGCATGCCCGCGTTCAAGTTTGGCAACCCCTCCGAGCAGTTCTTCATGGAGGATCCGCAGGGGAGCCCCAAGCAGGAGGCCAGCACCCCAAGAACAAGGCCACCGCCGCCACCCTGCGCCCCGTGTCTGCCCCCGCCGGCCCCGGCCACCACCAGACCCCACGAGTGGTCTCGCGTTGTCCCGACTGTATCGGGCGCCTTGGCCTCCAAAAGCTCAAAGAAAGGGACATCGGGTCGTCGCAAGGAGGGCAACATGAGCTCAGCACTGGTTTCCGAGTTGAAAATGAGGCTGGAGCAGAAAATTATCGAAAACAATCAAGGTTACTATTAACCAGAGGTGGAAAAGTCCAAAAGTTTAAAAAATAACAATAATAATAATAATAATAAATACAAACACTGCAAATTACAGTACATACAATACCGGATTTGGTAACTTGGCCCAAAAAGAAATATCTGTCAGTTGTGAAGTGACAAACAAAACATTTTGTCTGAAAAAAAACAAACATATCAAATGGGGAATTTTTTAACGCACGCGCCGCAAATCATTCTTGGAGTCGACAGTATCAAACAATTCTCGTAAATATGGCCGTGGATGGGGACTAGGTCGATCCTCCGAATTTCTTGTCATATTCGTAAATGCGCCCTGATTCACGTTGTTCAATGTCGCTGCTGTCCCCGTCTTTTCCGCCTTATAAGACCTCAAGATATCAATCCATCAAGACCTCAACCACGGTTCATTTTACATCTTTTTAATGGTGGTGTCATCATCCGCGGAGGTTGACAAAAGTAACAAGTCTATTTTGACTCCTAAGTACATGAATCTATTTTTAAATGTAGGGAGCAGGGAAAAACCCCGGCCACTATATCAGTAAATACGCTAATTAGGACCTTCCCAATAATTAATATTATATTTGCAGTCTCTCCTTTAAATTACATGGTCAAAAAGCACACAAAAAATAATAATAATTTTTAAAATAAAATCTTAACAAATCTCAGCTTGTGATGAAGTGCCACTTAAAACTGGACACTGTTCTCACAAAAAGGTCATTTATTTGTATTTTTGCAGCAGCTTTTCATTTATTTTTTTAACACATTGAAATTAGTTTACCATCGTATGTCAGAGATGTTCTTCAGCGTGAGCTAAATTCTCGCGGGAACACGCTGAAAGCTTGCTCTTTTTGTACGATTACCATGTGCCACGGTAGCATCGCACTGTAACGCAAGGTAGCTTTCATGTAGTTGTATGGCGACACATGCTTTTATAAGATTTGATTTTTCAACATATGTACAATACAGTGTTCTGAGTGTCTGGATATATCAAGTCTCTAGCTCGTAACTGCGTACAAAATAACGTGTGCTCAACGCGCATCTAAACTGCATGCCTGCTTCCGTTTGTAGTTACTCAGAAGAAATAGAATCGACATCAAAATATATAGGATTCATGCACATTTGTGTTTCTCATCAATGCCTTCAAATGGAGGCAACTTCTGTCATGTGATCATTGTACATTGTTGTAATAGCTCAAATCTGACTTCGTAAAATACGTGGAGATATACGATAGTAACTATAAAAGACACTGCCTGGTCTTTGGATGTGACATATTTGTACCGTCTTTGTATTGTCTTGATTTTGAATAAATATTCAACATAACAGGGCCTGTGCTGCATTTGTGTGTATTTGTTCATGCGTGCGCAGAGGCTACGGTCGATCGGATTATTAGATTAATGCAAAGCCTTAAACATCGTCAGTGACACAACAGGATTACAGAGGACTCGTTAAATTGGAATGAGGTGGAGAAATATTGATTTTTTTTCCCTTGCCATTAATGCAAGTTAGCAAACCTTAGAACAATGATGATTCCACAGCGTCAACATTGTGCTCGTGAAGGATGTCACTACGCTGTACTAGAGGAAGTTGAAAACATTTTGTTGGTCGCACATTGACTACATTTTTAAAACCATACATACGCAACAGAATAGAACATAAATTAAATGATAAATGTTAAACCGTCTGTGAACAGTCACTGAGCACTCTTATTTGAAATATTTGTCCACGACTGCTTTCTCTGTAAAGGTTTGACTTAAAACTGCTAAAAGTACAACTAGAAAAATCATGCAGATGGGACATTTACATGCATTTTCCTTACCAATCAATGCCCAGTGACAGCTGCCAATAAATGGAAATATCATGTCCCGCATACGAGGGTTCAGAGAGAAAATCACTCTAATCTTCTTAGCAGTGTATGGATAAATGCACGGGAATACAGCGCTTACGTAACAAATCCTTTGAGTTATTGCGCTAGGAAAAAAAAAATGCCTCAGCATGTCTTTGGCGTTCTCTTTTTAATCCAGGAATGTGACATACTGTACATTATTTAGAAGATAAATACAAATCAAAGGAAGTGATAATATATATATACATTTGGTATCCAAATAAAAAATGAACACAAATCCATACGAACATGAAGAAGTTAATACAAACACTCCTGAAAATAAAGAAGAATGATGGTTTGCTTGGTTGTCCGTCTCAAAATGTGCCCTCTGATCGAATAGCGACCCGTCCAGTGCACCCGAAGTCAGCCGGGATAGCCTCCAGTTCCGCGAGAACCTCAACAGGATAAGCGCTCCTCAAAATGGATGGATGGGAGTTGTTGATTTAGTACAGATAGGCCACACTTCCTCCGTTGCATTTGTTGTCAGCTTTTTCCTGCAAGTGCCTGCACAGGACTTCATCACTGGCCACCTGCAGGCTGTCGAAGGCTTCCTGACTGTTGGGCCCCCGATGCCCAGTCCCCTGTCGCTCGGCCTCCTGTGGATTCCCATCGTGAGACCACCAACGCCACTTCTTCCAGAGATTCCCGAAGCAAACCACACAGCTGAAGCGTGCCTCCGCGGTGCAGGCGTACATGCCGACCGGCACAGCCAGCGCCATGGCGCACACGACGACGACGATGTGGATCAGACGCTCCCTTTGCTCCATTTCCCTAACGTCACTTCCTGTCACAAAGACGACACACTGGCCCTCCTGTGGCGGATGGTTCTTAAGGGTCACGCACACCTCGTATTTGGTAACGGGAAGCAAATCGCTGACTGAGTAGCTGTTAATGCCCGGTCCAATGTAGACGGTTTCCCTTTTGGTCGAGTCGTACTTGCCGAAGTGGACGGTGAACCGGGTTTCTGCCGGGGTGTCGGTGGTGGCGTGCCACACCAGGCTGATGCCGTAAACTGTCTGCTTGGCAATGCGGATGTCAATGTAGGGGTTCTCGTCGGGGTAGAGGATGGGCGAAGGTGGCGGGTGAGGGGCGAAGATACTCAAAGCGCCGACGTTCACTGCAATGCTGACGGAGGAGTTGCCGACGAAATTGTTGGCCAGGCAGGTGTAGAGTCCTCCGTCTGCTAGGTGCAGCGAGGGTATCACCAGAGTGGAGTTGACGGTCTCTTCGTCGATGGGTGTCACAAAAGCTGTATGGAAAAAATAAAAATAAAAAGCTAGATCATGCATCTTTCCCTTTTGGTTGAAGACTATAATTGCGTCTGTACTGTCAAATCTTTGGTATTCCAACAGCAATAATATGGTACTGGTCGCTAAGTAGTGACTAGAGAATGGTCAATTCCATGCAAGAATGGGAACAGAATGGGAAGAACACCAAAAACGAAACTCGTGTTATAACTGTGCGCTCTTCTTCGATGAAGTCAGTTGGCAGCACAGTGGTCCCTGGGGGGCATGTCTCGGTGGACATGAGCGTTATTTGGCCAAGTGCGTCTTCTACTTGGTATACTCTGTAATTTCTTGGCCAAGATCATCATCATCTTCTTTCCCTTTGGGCTCAACTCTATTCAGGGGTGGCCATAGCAAATCATCCTGGTCCACTTGTCCCTGTCCTCTGCATTTTCTGTTCCAACTCCAGCTATTCTAGTGGAAGCTATTCTTCCCTCAGCACATCAATAAATCTTCTCTCTGGTCTTCAATCTTTGCTTCCCTACCCTGCATCTCCATTTCCAGCATCCTTCTACCGATAAATAAAGTAACCACCACTAACCACCCACCTTTTTGACCAAAGTACTGTATACCTCAAATCTAAACCAGGTCCCTGGTCTCGGCTGCCCATATTTATCAGCGAGGTGTTAAATGGAAGTACAACCTTCAAACTTTATGTGCCAGTCATCATCTTGCCTGGTCACACTGTTTGGTAGCTGCCATAGCTATTGCCTTCCTGTCTCCACACCAACCACTAGAAATACAAGCCAGATGAATGTGAGGGTGAACTTAGCTATACTGCTTGCTGGAAATCGGAGTGCTCCGACAGCAGGTGTACAACTGTTTTATGGGTGATGGTATTAAACAATAATAATAATTCTTACCGGTAAATCCTCTTAGTATCTTGTGACTGTACATCCACTCAATGGTCGGGCTCGGCCTGGCCTTGACTAAGCACGACAGCGTGGCATTGGTTCCGGGAGGTACGCTGATGTTCGTCTCCGGTGCAGAGGCCACAGGCTTTGTGCATGTTTCCAACTGGATCTTGTGGAAAAACTTGTCCGCTTTAGAGACGGGGCCCGAACACGTCAAATACGAGTTCATGAGGACGACGGGAGGGGCGACTGATCGGATGAACTCTACGAAGCCTTGGAGGCGGCAGTCGCAGAGCCAAGGGTTGTTGTGCAGCGCTAAGACCACATTGGAGACTGATCCCTCCTTCGCCCAGACTCTCTCTATTTTCTGGTAGAGGGGCCAGTTCATAAACACATCTTTTGATATAACACTAAACCGGTTGAAGGATAAATCTAAGTAGCTCAGCACCGATAAGTGTCTCAGGGCATGTTCTGGTAGGGCATCTAGACGATTGTGTTTCAGGTCTAGAATTTTAAGTTTTGGTGTGTCCTGAAATACAGTCCAAGGCACCGAAGTCAGCTTATTGCCCTGCAGCCGCAACTCGTTCAGGTTGACTAATCCCTCGAGGCTTTTGATGTTCATCAGGGTGATGTCATTGAAATTGAGCCACAGGAACGCCAAGGCACCCATTTTGGAGAAGGATCCTCGAGGTAGCTCCATCAGGTGGAAGTTTTCCACCCGGATCTTTGTGAAATAATGTGGGATGTCCTCTGGAATTTGACTCATTGGGGTTTCCATGCAAATCAAAGACCTAGATATTACGACCAGGAAATGAAATGAGGGGTCTTAAACTATCAGATGGCTATCACAAACTATAATCGACTCACCTTCCCAGGGTCTCATTGGCGCAGGAGCAACCATTCAGACAAGTTGACGATCCAAAAGTAACGAGATAAAACACAAAAGCAATACAGAGCACAACAGAAAAGGCGTCCATGTTCCTGCAGGAGCATGGAAACAAGCCTGTTGAGGGCAGGACATGCCGTGGACAGATTACATTGAACAAAGCCTATTAGTCTAAGCTTCCTTGACGTAACACTTAAGGCAACATGAGACGTGAGATGCACTCAGGTGGAGATTTGTCTCGGGGGTTGCTCCTTCAACACACTGTTTGAGCTGTTCTATCGTGTCAGGAATTTTCAGATATGTGACTCGGTCAGGCTCCCAGCGTAACGAGGCCACGGGCGACAACAGAAGGCAACAGAAGTTGCCCTGTTAGCGGTGCCAAGAGAGATGGTGACAGATGTCTGGAGAGGACTGTAATCTGACCTTGATAAACTGTGATTCCACTCATCTCGACAGGTTATTCTCTCAGCGATCATTTGCAGTCTCCTTTGGATTCTTTTGGCTGCTATACATCCATCCATCCATCCATCCATTTTCTGAGCCACTTCTCCTATCCCAGCTATCATGGGGCAGGTTGCCACTGGTTGCCAGCCAATCGCAGGGCACATACAAACCAATTCACCATTTGCGCTCACATTCACACCTACGAGCAATTGAGAGGTGTCAGTTAACCAACCACGCATGTTTTTGGGATGTGGGAGGGAACCGGAGTGCCCGGAGAAAACCCACGCAGGCACAGGCACGGGGAGAACGTGCAAACTCCACACAGGCGGGGCCGGGGATTGAACCCCCTGTCCTCGGAACTGTGAGGCAGATGTGCCAACCAGTCGTCCACCGTGCCGCCGGCTGCTATACATCCTTGGACCATAAGGGGGAACAATGGATTGGCTCTAGGGCTCAAAGGTTTTTGTAGCCTTGGATAAACCCTGAAATTAGTGCATGAGTGCAGACTGTACCTTAGGTTGCAAAACATTTTCCTTCTGTTCCGCATGTTTTGACTGACTGTAGTTGTGCATACAACCTGTCTTAGACATTAGGCAGTGAGGAAATAATAATCATAATAATTCTAATTTGAAGGGAAATTGTCATTTATTGTCTTAATAAGACCAAACGCGTGCCTGTGTGATTGACGACCTCCACTCATATGGTTTCAACCAAACATGCATTTCATGGGACATAATAAACAAGCATGTATCAGTATATAAAAAAAAACATTTATTTACATGCAATTCTTTCATGTACAGATGCTTCGGTTGACAACATATTTACATATTAGCAACCGCCCGAGTTGTGTTGAGTTTTGGACGGAAAATCTGGCACATAACGACATACAAAACAGACTAACCATCGCTGGTCATTCTAAATATAGTATATTCATGTAAAGGTTTTTACACAGTGCAGAGGTTATATTGGATAAAAGATGTTGTTTAGGTTTAAAAGTTGAAATGTCACCCTTTAATGTGAGGTCCCAAAACACATTTATACACATCAACAACAAATATACTGTCAATAACCATTTCACTGTGTATAATTTCCCATTTTGCTGTCATATATAATATTTAATGTGCTTCCCCCCCCCCCCCCCCCCCCGCGAGGCTGTAAAGCTGTTTAATCCAATGGCGAATGTGCTGTCAATGTCCTATGGAGATCTCTCAAAGAGAGGTCGGTCCTCACTACTCCAGTCTCAAAGTGCATTCTCCAGGATTGAGGCAAATGTCGGGATCTAGCAGAAGTACTCATTAGGTGGCCCCTCAGTCCTGGTAATGGCCTCTGAGTCAACGCTAGACCTCGCCGAGAGCAGCCTGTTGGACTCATCAGGGTTAAGTCGTGTCAAATACTCGCCTTCCATCCCTTTAGTTTTGGCAGCGGGGCCCAGAGTCTCAAATGTGACATAGGAGTCTTGTATTTCCTTAGATGGCCGGCCCAGGAGCTTTTGGCAATGCTTCTTAATGGCACCGCAGCACACAATGAGAGTGAGGGGCACAGCGATCACGCAGGCTACCGTGATGACCACCACATTGATGAGCTTCTGGGTGCCGCTTGCGCTGGCCGCCTCATCCGTTGAGAAGATTACGCATTGCTCCTTTTTCGGGATCAGGCCTTTTACGCAAACGCAAGCGATATACTTTGTTTTTGGCACCAGGCCATCAATGGTGATACGGTTTTTGCCTGCTCCAACGTTGATCCGCCGCATGTCTCGCTCGCCAAACACAGCATACAGTACGCTGAACTCAGTGGTGTTTGTGGCCGTCGGAGCTCGCCAGTTCAACGAGACAGTGTGGTCGGTATCGCCGATCACCTTCACGGAACGCACAACCCTTTTCTCCGGGGCTTGTTGTAAGGATGAGGCGTTGGCCACTATGTTACCCAAAGTCTCCTGCTGTGTCTTTCGAGGGTTCGACCCCCGGCCTCGTCCTCGAGAGCCGGAGGAAACGCTGTAGCTCTCGACCTCGTACTTCCCGGTGAGCCCTTTGCCATTGAGGGGTTCGATTAGAGGCTTCCCTGGCAAGGCAGTCGGGGGAGGGACATATCTAGCTATCAGCTTTTCCTGATACGCTGCCCTCCCAATACCGCCAGCTTTCTTCCCTCTGGGTCTCTTGGCGACTGCACCTGCTGCTTCTTCAGACCGAAAGGTGTCTGTGATCACCAAGGAGATGATGGCGTCTGCGGTGCCAACAAAGTTGGTCGCTTTGCACACGTACTTTCCCGAATCCCTGTATGAGACTGCGGGCACACTCAGAATGGACCAAATGATGCCCTCCTTGGAGATCTCTTGCTGAACTGAAAATAAAGAAAAGGTTGGCAGGGTTAAGCAGATTGGCACAAAGAGAATAACTTTAATCCTGCTGACACTTATGCGGAAATAGATGTCGTTCTAATCTTAGCACCTCTGGATTTCGTTCAGGAAAACTCACTAGTGCCGTTGATTTTCTTGCTATCGGCACGATTCCAAGACAGCTCGGGGATTGGAACGCCAACGGTACCGCAACGAAGGAGGACGTTGTTGCCCAGCGAGCTCCGGACACGCGCAACGGCCGTATGCACCCGAGGACCCTGGCACTTCTGCAGTTCTGCTTCGGTGAAGAAAACACCAGACAGACTCTCTGGGTCAGCACACCTCAGCCTGGGGTCTATTAGAGCCACTGATGACCTCGGGGATTTCTGGAACTGGACCAGATCATAAAGCCGGCAGTCGCACAACCACGGGTTGTCATGGAGACCTGAAAACCAAGCATCATCATTGAGACCTTGCTGCATGAGAGCAATTATAACCACACGCGCAAATCCTAAAATTAGACTAATCCGCCCTAGCGGTGTTGAAAAACCAAAATAATGGCTGGGAACAAGGAGCCTTCTGATACAGAAACTCACCAAGAATAAACTTGGAGGAATCGGCGTCCTGAAGCGGTTTCACACTTAGCCAAAGCGAGAGGACATCTGCGGAGACGGTGGTGAGAGTGTTGCTGGATAAATCCAGATAGGTGATATTCTTTATGTACACAAGGGCCTCGGCAGGCATGCTGGAGATCTTGTTGTTGTGCAGGTCAAGTAGCTTCAGGTTGGGCATGTCGCTCAGAGACTCCCATGGGAACGATGTGAGGGCATTCCCGTCCAGCCTCAGCTCGTCCAGGTTCGTGAGACCCCGGAAACTGTCCACGCTGAGAGAGTTTAGGGAGTTGAAAGACATCCACAGGAACTCCATGCTGCCAAGGTAGCCAAAGTTGCCACTAGAAATCCTCGTGATGGCCGTCTTCTCGATGCGTATCTTGGAGGTGTCCGTGGGGAAATTTGTAGGAATGACGCTGATATCGGGATCATTGCAAAGGACGCTTCTGCAGGGGGAAAAAAAGCACAACTGTCTGAATCTTTATGAAGACATGGAAATAGATTAGAAATATGTTTTAACTTTAGCCCTAGTAGATAGGAAGCAAGATATGTTTTCATTGCAGTTTGTTAGTTAGCAGGATAACACCGAAACTACTGATCTACAATTGTTCTGCGGTATGGTAGGAATAAATCATTTTTGTTAACCTTGCAAAAAATGTCATTTTCAGTGAATTACGCGATTGTGCAGTCTTGAATAGAATGTCATCATAGTTTACAAATTGCATCGATTTGAAATAAACAGTTCTGCAAACGTAGTGGCCTATTGTCCAGTACCAAGCAAAGCAGATTAAAGAGCAACTCCAAGTTAATCCTCCACGACTGAATTGACAAAAGCACCAACGGACAGTCAATTTTGCATGCAAGATAAAAAAAAAAAAAAATGTATTACAAAAAAAAAGTGAATCAGTAAGAAGAAGCAGCTGTAAATACACAGCCTTACCTAGCTTTGGAGCCGTCGCTCAGTTTGTGGAAGAAGCAGCTACATTGCTCAGGACACGAAGTGCTCATGAGGGGGAGAACAACTAAAGCCACGCAAAATGCACAAGAAAAATGTAGACTCATTTTGGTTCCCGCGAGGCTCCTCAAGGCTACAAGCTAGTTCACTACTAAATAAAGTCCTACAAAAAGTTGTTTAAGGGGACGTCAAATGCATGGTGGTCCATCTGCTCCGCCTGCTGTCAATCCTCAGATAAAAAGGATGCGCCGGGATTAGAGGAGCAGGAGGAGGAGGAGGAGGAGTTTACTTTGGGGTTATTTTCATTCACACGATTACACCAGGGCTATCCTGGAGCCGGATAGGTTGCACGCTTCTCACTTTCATTCGCTTTCCAGTGTTGACATTTTTCTGCAGAAGCACAACAGGAGCTTGCAACAGTATTCTCAACAGTCTCTCGTATGACCTCACAAAGTTCTATTAATTTGTAGTGGGATCTTTATTGACTAATTCTTGACACGTTGGGGGGAACCCCACGCTTAAGCCAACTAAAGTGAACTGTCGTGCTGTGTTATTTCTTTTTTGTCAAGTTTACCTGTCCCAACTAGCAGCGTGATTGCTTTGCGCAGACCCACCACTAGCTGGCAGCAGAGTCAATTAGTGTGTGTTTTGAATGTTCTTTTCTTTTTTTTAGAAATTACAAATAAATATTTATCTAAACATTAGTATTATCATAAACAGATGTATAAATTAGGACATTACAATACTTTTTACTTCAATGAGAGTTTTTTTTTATTATTATTTTAGTTTTTTACATTAAAAAGGTTTGCCGAAGTCCAAGTGTCTTTATGATGCTGTAAATCTAGTCGTTACTGAGTCCATAATTTACAATCTTCATGTTTCACTGACCTACTTTGAATATGTCAAATGTTTTTTTCGTTTTTTACAGGTGCAGAGTTTTGATTTAAAAAGAGGACAAATCCCATAATCCAGTCATCCGTGTCTTTTTTTAATGTAACTTTGTTCCCTTCGAATTAATTTTTGTCTCTGACAAACAAGAGGAGCACTTCGGTAGCATTTGCACTAAAACTTGTTACTTAGCATCACAGGAACGAACAAGCATGTTTATAGTCGACTACTGTCAGACCACATTTTGACGGTCAACGTCAAAAGCAGGGGATCCTTTTTATCTTCTTTTTCTGGTTTTAGGGTTACAGGAGGTTGTGACGCTGCTGCACCGCTCCACGAAAAGGCATTCACCGGGACATGTCAATAATTCATTTGTTGATGAGTTGGTGCTAATCTGTGAGCAGATTAATGAAGTATGCAATCAGACTCGCTACACAATTTCACAAAAGGCTTCTGTGAGCGCAAAGAGACCATTTGTCAACAACCTTTTTGTACAGCGCTTGTCCTCATTAGGGATACGGGTGAACTGGAGTCTATTCCGGTTAAATTGTTGTGCCGTTGTGGTTATCAGCCAATATAGATAAACATCCACACTCATGGGCAATTTAGAGTCTACTATTAACCTTATGTGCAGGTTTTTTTGTTGTCGTTGCACAGGGTGGAAGACAGAAACTTCAGAGCTGAGATTTGAAACACAAAAACCTCAGAACTGTGAGAACCGAGTAGGCCGCCGTGCTGCCGACTTTCCAACATCCTCATTTTAATTTTGGGTGGGCCGCGGTGGAATTTGGGCAGACTTGAAAGCTTCAAAACTTGACCAGCATGTTATCTTGTGAATTCTCATACAACTGAAATCACTGCACAGATGAAATAATAGCATAGTATAATTTAGTTGCGTTTCGCATTTCATAGTTACACGTCAGCTTGTAAATATCATAAAAAGTTCTATTTTCTCTTCTCACATCTTGCTGAGGGAGCATTTGAACTCGTGAGCGATGAAGGCTGGAACGTTTACCAATAAATCTGAGCAAAGGGTTCTTGTTAGGACATTCTTGGGGGGATTGCAGCAGCACTGAGTAACAAATCTTAAAACTCATTGTTCTGTTTTTCCGCCCTCCCCTTCATGTGACAGGGGGGCCAGAAAACAAAGGTTCACTTGGGACACGTCGCCGGATAGGTTCATTTGACACTTTTTTTGTGCGAGAGGGACGTGAGTTGGGAAAAGTCCAACAGTTTGTTGTGGTCCTCAGTCGACAACATGGCGGCGTACACGTTACCCGAGGGCTTCGCTGATTTCGACATGTTCGTGTTCGGCTCTGCGCTCTTTGTCGGCGGTAAGTAGACGCGAGGAGCACCGGTGGGAAGGTGGTTGTTGTTTTGTTATTACCTTGAACTGTCCTGTGTGCGTCCGCAGGCGTCCTCGGGTTCCTCCTGAACGCCGTCACCGTCGCCTCCTTCCTGGGCGTCCGGGAGCTGAGGACGCCCAATAACTTCCTGGTCTTCAACTTGGCCCTGGCCGACATCAGCCTCAACGTGAACGGACTCACGGCCGCCTACGCCAGCTACCTCCGGTACCGCAGAACACCCACGGAAGCTCCTTGACGACCCAATTATTTGTAATTAAAAGCGAAAATAGATGGGTGTTTTAAATGTGGACCCAAAATGGCGAGACGCTGTTCCAAGCCTTCTGAGTATTTATTCAATATCCTTGATATCCGTCCTAATTTCCATGTAATAGTCCCGTGGACCGTTTTTTTTTTTTTTTTTTTTTTTTAAATAAATACTAATCTATCCAAGTAACATCATAATTACTAACATTCTAGAACATGTTCAGCGTTCATCGAAAAATGAGGCAGGTTTTATTCCTACAATATATATATATATATATATATATATATATATGTATATGATTGTAAGCCACTGTCAAATTTTGCATACTTTGAATATGAACACTGCGCTGAATCTGCACTTAATAACTAAAAAGTGTACTTAAAGTCCCTGGAATGGTCACCAGTCAGTCGCAGGGGCACATGTAGAGACAAACAACCGTTTACTCTCGCATTCACAACTGAGTGAAAACCCAACCCATTCTGCCTGTGCCAAACTGTGGCGAATGTCCCACACCACTACCAGTGAAGTGAAAATGTCCTCTAAATTTGCCAAATTTGTATAATTAAAGAAAATCGCCAAGGATAACAAAAAAAATGAGGCTTCAAAATCGTGGAAACTCAAGCGGTTGTCTCCGCTCTCAAACGACTTGTCCTTGTCCGCTGAATGCATGAAACCACACCCCGCTACTTCATCTCGCAACTTTCTTATGCCTACGCATAACCACATGTTTGAGGCGCAAAAATATATCCGCTTAAAGCCTCAGGTGGCTGGAACATGTCCCACCGGGTCACGGCAGGGACTTTCTAAGCCGTGACGAGAGGCGCTAGCCACCAGCTCGCGAGCGAGCTAAAGAGCATCCGGGGATCCTGTTGGCGGGTATACGTCCTCGTCTGCAGTCTTACCTCCTCCATCATAACAACTGCTACCGGTGCTAATAAAATAATGTAATAATAATACTCTCATTCAACCAGATGAGGGTCATATTTAATGGGTTTCTCTTACATTACGGTAAAAGGTTTGTACAAGTTTATGCGATCCTGCTACCAGAAAGACAAACAAGGATAAGCTGATAAAATGAAGTGTCCCAATACTATTTGGAATCTGCACTCAGGAAAACCAATCTTAAAGTCTTTAAGAGGATTAGAAAGGGGAGGGGGGATTATATTTGTTTCCTGACTTTTTTGAGACCATTGTGTGTCTCTCGTGTCTTTGTCCCCCTCCCCTCTAGACATTGGCCTTTTGGCCAGAACGGATGCGCTTATCACGGCTTCCAGGGCATGATCGCCGTCCTGGCATCCATCAGCTTCATGGCAGCCATCGCGTGGGACCGATATCACCAGTACTGCACCAGTGAGTTCAACTTGGAAGATGAACGCAACAACATTCAAACAATTGGACCAAAAGAGGCACAGTGTGCTCACTTCAAGCTGTTTCTTTGTCACTCCAAGTTGAAGTTTATTGTTTAACTAACGCATAAAGCTAAAGAGAATTAAACAATATATTTAAACACCAAAATGTTCAACCCAACCATGTAATTTCATCTAATGAAAGTCCGCTATCTTAATGCCAACATATAATGTGAAACGCCATAGATGGGCTTAAAGACGGCATGTATGTTACAGTAATTATAAACCTTCACAGTGTAGCTTTGCTTTTCTAGTTTTTTCTTTGTCTCAGTTTGATTTCTTGGATACACACTCCGTCTACAGATGCTTCTGTAGTTATCTTTACCACATTCACTGCCAGCCTTCCGAGTTGACATGGATATTTGACTTCTAAAGCCGTCAATGGCAGTGAATGTGTTAAAAAGGTGGACATATTTGATGCAGCTCTTGTATTGGTTTCATTAGTTTTTTTCTGGTTAATTTTCATTTAGATTGATTTCTAGGATGAAATGTTGTCTTTCAGGTAACCAAAGTACTAATAACAGCAATTTCATTTGTAAAATTCCATCAGCAAAATCCAAAAGATATCCAGCAATTCTTTTGTAGTTACCTTGGCAAAGGCTGATATTGTTGTGCTACATTGTCTCCTCGCAGGACAAAAGCTCTTCTGGAGTACAGCAATGGTTATGAGTGCCATCATCTGGGTCCTGTCCATCTTCTGGGCCACCGTCCCGCTCATGGGCTGGGGCGTGTACGACTTTGAACCCATGAGGACCTGCTGCACGCTGGACTACACCAGAGGAGACCGGTACGA
The DNA here is from genome assembly GCF_024500275.1 of Phycodurus eques. Taxonomy (NCBI): domain Eukaryota; kingdom Metazoa; phylum Chordata; class Actinopteri; order Syngnathiformes; family Syngnathidae; genus Phycodurus; species Phycodurus eques. Next base: position 5,654,211 of record NC_084543.1, on the reverse strand, counting down.
AAGGCACGCAGAGCAAAAAAAATAAAACAATAACTTAACAACTGCGTATGATATTCTTGTTAGGGACTTTGTCACCTTCATGCTTACCCTAGTGTTGCTCTACTTGACCTTCCCGGCGCTCACCATGCTGTCGTGCTACAGCTCCATTAACAAACACTTCAAGAAAATCCATCACCACCGGGTGAGCGCGCCTAGAAACCCATTTAAAGGAACTGTACACCCTTTGAATTGTGGTCATGGTACAGTGAATTCAAACAATACACTGTTTTCAGTTCAACACCAGTTTGCCGTTGAGGGTGATGCTAATGTGCTGGGGCCCTTACGTCCTCATGTGCATTTACGCTTGCTTCCAAAACGTCAACGTCATATCGCCAAAGCTACGAATGGTGAGCGTCTTCAATCCTAAAACATCACATTTGAACGTTCCCAGCCCTCGAAAACACTCCCCCTCAAAACGCTTGTGCTTCCTTCCTTCCCAGGTGCTTCCGGTGGTGGCCAAGACCAACCCCATCTTCAACGCGCTGCTCTACTCTTTCGGTAACGAGTTCTACCGCGGAGGCGTGTGGTACTTCCTTACCGGGCAGAAGATAGCCGAGCCAGATTTGAAGAAGTCCAAGTCCAAATAGATAAAAAAGATGAGGATTTTCTTGGAACTGTTTGTACAGTTTTAATAATATTTCACTGTGGGTACCTCCTTTTTAAAATGTGACATGATGAAAACTGCCTCCAGGCTTTCATACGACCCTCTCTATCAAGTTTTATGAACAAAGGTATTTGGACACAAATCAAGGAATGATTCAGCAGTTGCCGGGTTCTTCCTGGGTCAAACTGAAAAGGTTACCTTTCTGATCATTCGGACTGGTGCGTATACCGTGCCCCCCTCCCCCACATGCCACCTGCCTTGAAAAATACTTGCTTATAAAAGCCTAAAGTGCTGTCTCAGATACTCTTTTGTATTTCGCTAAACCAAACATGCTTACAAAATACATATTTACCTGTTTAAATATCCCCAAAAGCATCCCTACACATTGGCAGTACGAAAATAAACTCGTTGATGACTTCGAACTGTTTCCGATATGCAATTGCAGTTAATAATAACCCAACTAGTTCATCGCTGGTCAGATAAGTTTTAAAGGTAGCCTACTCCAAATTGTATTTGCAAGAAAAACTCTAACTTGGGTTGAACCCCCCGATTCTTTATGCATCACAAGACTGAATGCTTCCAACTTTGTGGGAACAATTGGCGAAAGGTCCATAAAGGTTTATTTGAGTGAGTTTGGTATGCAAGAACCGGAAAACACATTTGAATGAGAACAGATGGTAAGGCCGGACCTCCCTTTCGGTGTCCCAATACTTTTGTCCACATAGTTGACAGTGAGTAAATCAGTGAATACAACAAATGATGCATTCACGTACTGTATAGACAGGAATGTTAATCCATAAATAAGTAGTTCAGATGGAGTGATTTATTGTAATAATTAAATCATGACTGCAACAACGTACAACAGCTTGGGATCTTTTTTTTGTTTTTTGCTTTCACAAATGACGGGTCCCTGAATGCACTGCGGTGATCTGCTTAACAAATTCGCTCCAGTTAAGCTGCCAGGAGACGCAAGCCGGTCGTCACACTGACCTGCGAGGCACAAAGCGGTGGCGTCAATGGGGGCCCATCGTGGTGGGAGTGGAGGGGATAATGGTTCAGCGGGCCCTGCTGGGAATACAACATCGTCGTATTAACCTTTACAACAAAATCATTCTACTTTCTGGTTGATTGATCTCATTAGATTGTGTACCTCAGTGATTTCTAACCACGTCGTGTGCCATGAGAGATCATCAGGTGTGCCGCAGGAAATTATAAATTTTCCCCAAATTGTTTAAGAAAATGTTGTCCCAGAAATAACGTCTTTTGTTCATCTCTCTATGTCAGTGACATATTGTGACGCAGGCAGAACAATTAAATACTCTTAAGTACTGTATATACTTTTGGTGACATTTTCGTTTGGTGGTGTGGTGTGATATTTTTCTCATGTAAAATAGCTCGGCTCAATGAACCTCACATGCATGTTTTAGGAATGTGCGAGTAAACCGGAGTACCCGGAGAAAACCCACGCAAGCCAGGGGAGAACATGCAAACTCCCCAGAAGTAGGCCATCATGTTGCCTTGAAATCCAGATCAAAAAGCAGCTTAAAGACAGAGATCATGTTGAAACTTTTAATTAGAAATGCTGAGAAAAGGTTGCAAAGTAGATTTCTCAAAAGTTCAATTAGCACTAATATAATCCTCAGAGTAGACCGAGTGCGTGGCGAGGTTAGCATGTGGCATTCTTGGAAAACTTTCACGGAGTGAGCGGCTGGACGAGTGATCCAATTTGGTCCCGAGCCCAAGTTAGAAGCAGCGCTAATAGCGCTAATAGGAAGTCGAGGAGGACACCTGGTCAGGGACGACTATAGCGAGGCTGCAAACAAACCACGTACACGTACAGTATGCATACACTGAGGCTTTTTTAATCCATCAGTCGCATTTCCTCCTAAAGTTCCACAAACTTTTGAATGGTTGGTGCATTTCCATCGCAGAAGCTTTAGCCCGGAACTTGGACATTTTGGCGTTTTTTTTTTTGGGAATGTTTGGACGCAGTGAACGCCCGTTTCTCGCGTTCCAGACTCACTCGCGAGAGAGGGACAATTATCAATTTTTTGTCATAGGTTTACCTCTTCGACTCCCTTGAGTTGACACAAGTACTTGTATTAACCTGTAAAAGATGTATCTTAAACACACTTAAACTTATTAAAACACAATTTTGAAAGTATTTCTGTTATCACTTTCTTGCTGTAAAGATAGGAAGTTCTTGTGGGGGAATGCGGCTTTCACCAAGTTTACTTTAGTGAACAGATAATCTGCCTCCCACCTGTCTTGGAAGTTAACTGTTTTCCATCTTTCGTTTGGCCATTTTTGGGAAGGGGAAGTGTAAATTTGCTCGAGGAGACTGGTAGCATAGTTGCTAACGACTGCAACAGAAAGGGAAGGGGCGCTCTCCGGTATAGACTGACGGGCCAACGCACTAGCAAAGCATTCTGGGATTTGTAATATTAGTGGCGCATGTGCTATATAATGGCGGGCCAGCTCTAATACACATTTGATACGGTCTTGCGGGCCAAATATAATTACATCGTGGGCCAAATTTGGCCCCCGGGCCTCAGTTTGACACAAATGTATATAGAGTCCAAAAGGTGACTGCGCTGACGTCATCACAGCACGTGATTAAAACGGACCAATCACGAGAGAGGATCTCCGCGGCGTTCGACGCGCAGCAACTATTTTTGTCAGGTGCGTGGAAAGCTACGCGGATTGGCTGCGATGGGAAATTCGTCGGTCACGTGATGCAGTCCGGCCGTTGTCGGCACGGCCTGTTGTCATTATATTATATTGTGCCTGTTCCCTTGGACTGTCCTAATCCTCATTTTGTTTTGTTAATGTCCACTGCATCACACCATGAACACGTTTTGCTTCATGAATTTGGCAAGAATAATGTTTTGCGCAGACCGACCAATCAGAGGACAGAAAAAACGTCTGACATCATCGAGAGCCAGCGCTCTGGCCCCGTGACGATGAATGTGACACCTGATTGGTTAGAGAAACAGTGAAATTGCTGGTATATTTAAAGTCAAAATGAAAATTTGTCACACGATTACCTTAGTACAAATTACAAAATAAATTCGATGATTTACAGTATATACAGAATTTCTGTATGATTGGACATTACCACATACAGTGCAATAGTGTAAATCTACTATAATACTCCACGATTCAGTGCATAGAAGTAAATCAAGTACTCATCAAGTGTTATCTTTTAATATAAAATTTAAATATAGACTGTTGAATGACATAATGTCTGTCAATCAATTTTAGTTCATTGAGTGTTTGCGGCACTGTAAAGTACATTTAGTTTTCCAGATCTTTGCTGCCCTCTGCCGGCCACAAATAAGTAGCACCTTCACTAAAGTACTCTACACGTACTTTAAAAAAAATACATGACAACTATTTCCAAAACATAACTGAATGTTGAATGCATGCTAAATGATGAATGTGAGACGAAAAAGCTACAAGATTTAATAATAAATGTACACGTTGGCCACAATATTAGGTGCAACTATATGAGCTGGATCCAAAAATCCTTCCTCCACAATATCATTGCTCAATTTTTAGGCCAAAAAGACAAGTTTAACTAAATGTATTATATAGTTTGCAGTGGGAGGGGCTAATTTTCTAAATTGTTCTACAATTCATTGTGGTGCAGTAGCGTTCTAAGCAGTACACTTACATGAATATTGCTTAATCAATAGCTCTCTAACAGTAAAACTGATTATGAATATAACTAAATTGAGATGTTTTCATTATGATCACGATAATGGGATTTTTAAACAACTATAGTGTGCGTTTCCCATTTTACGCCACAAGGTGTTGCCAGTGTCACCTTCACCAAATTGATTTTATCTTTGTCAAGCTCACGATAGGATTTTAACGGTGACCCTTTAAATATTTGTAAAAATAAAAATTTTCATTTTCTACTCCTTAATTTGTCAAATAGGCTTGCTACTTTCCTCAACCTCCACGGATAACGACAAGGAAATAAAAAGATGCAAATAGAGAGAGGTAAAGTCAATTGCGGTTGATTTCGATTGACAGAGATCTTGGCGTATTATAAGACGTAAAAAAAAAAATTAAAAAAAAAAAACAAAGGGGGGGGGGGCGCAGCAGCGACATGGAGGAATGTGAACCATGATGAACACAATACAAGTTAATTTAAAAAAGGGAAACTACAGTGAAGCCTCACATATTTATGTTTTGGCATGCCACAAATATTTTAGGGGAAACGTATCTGTATTATTTACAGAAAAAAATAACCTATTTGCTGTTTTTGAACTCAGGCCAAAGCGTGTCGAATAGAAATCATGACTTTGGCGCCCTCGTGTGGCATCTAGAGGCAATTACAAAACTTAATTGGATGAGCGTCAATTACTCGTGGGTTTTCTCTTTCAGCGAAAAGGGCAAATTGTATTGCTGCTCCTATAGCTTTAGTGCCAAATAATCAAAATTGATATTGTATATAATTGATCATTTCCTTTTCAGTATAGCCCACTGAATACATGCAAATAACATGCAAAACATGCAACACAATCAAATGTTGTAATGATCCTCGTATGGATACAGCCTGTTTAACCTTAAAAATTACACAAAATGTCCCACTTTTCAAGTATACTGTAGTCCATTTTTTTTAAAAGGCAGTTATAGTTAACTTTTAAATCCGTTGCATTTAATCTCGACATTGGAGATAAATACTCATCCCGTGAGGGAAATTAAGTACAGAATGGGAGTACTTTTGCCACCTCAGAAATTAAGCAACTAAAAAAAAAATTGCTTTTTTAAATCTTGGAATGGTGTTGCTGGAGCGCACAGTGTCTCCCATTGGTTGAAGTGAGTGCTAGCCGGGTGGGTAATTAGCATAAAGGGGGCAAAGTGTTGGGGGGATCCAGTCGGCGCAGTTTGCTGATGCTGATGTCACATCTCTGTGTGAGGAGGAGGGTGGGGAGGGGGCGAGGGGGCGAGGGGGGAAAGGCACCAAAAATAGCGGGTTAATGAGCACCAATGGCCACGGAGGCAGCACTGATGCTGTGAGAGCCGAGCGCAAAAGTGCCACAGGTGAGGATGGAAGACTCAGCGCGTCCTCGGCGGCGCCAGCAAGCTGCAGCCAAGTTCGCCGCGTGAAATTGGAAGCATGGAGGGAGCCCAGGGGTGTGCGTAAATTTGCTCAGAGGAGCGCGCCGATGAGACACTCGTGCACAATTTGACTGGAATAGGAGAAGAAGAGAGCACGTGATGATGAACGCGGACGTGGGATCGTCCGGGCTGGCCAGGTCGGCCGCGGTCAAGCTGTCCGAGATGGGCGCGCGCACCAAGCAGCTGGGCAGCGCCATGCAGGACCCGCACCGGCAGCGGCGCATCATCCTGGTGATCGTGTGCGTGGCGCTGCTGCTGGACAACATGCTTTACATGGTCATCGTGCCCATCATCCCGGACTACCTGGCCGACCTGGAGAACGAGCAGTCGGAGCACGTCCACGTCGTCCTGCACCCGAACGGCAGCGCGCACGGCAACGGCACGGGCGCGAGTCAAGCCCAAAGCAACAACAACTTGGACGTCCAGATCGGAGTTCTGTTCGCGTCCAAAGCCATCCTGCAGCTGCTGGTCAACCCTCTGAGCGGCACCTTCATCGACCGGGTCGGGTATGACGTCCCGCTGCTCATCGGGCTGACGATCATGTTTCTCTCCACGTGCATTTTCGCCTTCGGGGAGAACTACGCCACGCTGTTCGCCGCCAGGAGCTTGCAGGGTCTGGGCTCGGCGTTCGCGGACACGTCGGGCCTCGCCATGATCGCCGACAAGTACACGGAGGAGGGCGAGCGCAGCCGGGCGCTGGGCATCGCGCTGGCCTTCATCTCCTTCGGGAGCCTGGTGGCGCCTCCCTTCGGCGGGGTTCTCTACGAGTTCGCCGGCAAGCGGGTGCCCTTCCTGGTGCTCGCCTTCGTGTGCCTGGCGGACGGCTTCCTCTTCCTCACCGTCATCCGGCCCTTCTCCAACAGGACTCGAGAGAACATGCCGGTGGGCACCCCCATCTACCGGCTGATGATCGACCCGTACATCGCGGTGGTGGCCGGCGCGCTCACGGTGTGCAACATCCCGCTGGCCTTCCTGGAGCCCACCATCGCCAACTGGATGGAGAGCACCATGCACTCCACGCAGTGGCAGATGGGCTTGACGTGGCTGCCCGCCTTCTTCCCGCACGTCTTCGGCGTCTACATCACCGTCAAGCTGGCGGCGCGTCACCCCAACTTGCAGTGGTTCTACGGCGCGCTGGGCATGGTCATCATCGGCGCCAGCTCGTGCACGGTGCCGGCGTGCAAGACCTTCGGCGAGCTCATCGCCCCGCTGTGCGGCATCTGCTTCGGCATCGCGCTGGTGGACACGGCGCTGCTGCCCACGCTCGCCTTCCTGGTGGACGTGCGCCACGTGTCCGTCTACGGCAGCGTGTACGCCATCGCGGACATCTCCTACTCGGTGGCGTACGCCATGGGCCCGGTGGTGGCGGGCCAGATCGTGCACTACTCGGGCTTCGTGCAGCTCAACCTGGGCATGGGCTTGGTCAACGTCCTGTACGCGCCCGCGCTGCTCCTGCTGCGCAACGTGTGCCAAATGAAGCCGTCCTACTCGGAGAGGGACACCCTGCTCGAGGAGGCTCCGCAAGGCTTGTACGACACCATCCGCATGGAGGAGAGGCGGGCCAAGAAGAAGAAGAAGAAGAAGAAGAAGGGCTGCGGCTCGGCGGGCGACGAGAACGGCTTCGACGCTTTCAAAGCGCAGCGGTCGCAGTCCGAGGAGTCGTCCGGCACGGAGTTCGCCTGAGGCGGCCAAGCTTCACCCAAACACCCCCTCCCCACCCCAACCAAATCCTCCGTGTGTCATGCGCAATATAAAACACCCAATCACCAAAATCACCACTGCGTGACTGTGTGCGAGACTTTTTCTTTTCTTTTCATGGTTGCAATTTCATTGTGTGTTTGTTTATTGTAAAAGAAAAAAAAGTGAAGAGAAATGTGGGACCAAATATAAACCGCACGCACATATTCACTAGCACAAAAAAAGGGATAAAAAGCATTTACTATTTTTTAGTCTTTTGGTTTTCACTTGAAAGAGTCATCTTTGAGTATATTGTTGGTGATATTTGGTTTTATATAACAAGAGGGACTGCCACAATCTCATTTTTGTTCTTGTCGTTGGGAATTAAATGTATCAGCACAACCGGATTTGCACAAATGTGGATAACACAAGTTGCACAATGTAAAAAAAAAAAAAAAAAAAAAGTAAAAAAAAATTTAAAATAAGCTCAAGTGTGTGTGGGGTAGGTGTGTGTGTGTGAACGCACGTGTGTGTCGGTATGGAGCATTTTGTCAAGACGAGTCAGATCTCCTTATGACAAATAAATCCGCGTGTTCATTTATTGGCTGTGAGGTTTAATAAATCTCTTTTTGGCTCTGTGACACTTGATGTGGCTTCTTTTCTTATCGATGCATGCGAGAGAAACATTACTCATATAACCAGATTTATAATTATATGGTACTTGGAAACTAAAATGTATGGCAAAAAATACACATGAAATATAAGTAAATGTTTTTAGGCTTTTTATAGCAGTTTCTCTGGAGTTTTATTATTAGTATTTTTTTATTTTTTTTTTAGAATTGCATGGTAAGGCTATATGCCCACGAACCATAAGTTGTTCACCGTAAATGAACAAAACGGGTGTTGTTTAAAACAAACAAAAAAAAAAAGTAGTGTGTTATATTTAAAGTGCAATTTGCTCTAAAGTGTACTCTGCAAAACTTCCCTAATATTTTTGCTTTTCATGGTCGCCCACCCATTTTAAACGAGAGGTCGGCATGCACAACAAATCACGAAATGAACTTCCCACATAGTTGTGGTTCCTATGCGCACACCTATCGTGTGGACCAAGCGAAGTGTGCCGCTATCTGTCATTTTGACAACAATTTAACTGTCGGATGTTGGGGAGGTGGGGGAGGATGCGTTGGGATGAGTTGGGGTGGTGGGGGGGGTTAGATAATATGCCTCACAAATAGATTTTGATGGGAGGAGTTTCATGCCTCCGGGATGGAGGGAGGATAGTGGGGCGCTTAGGTAGAGCCCTTCTAAACACCTTCCTTCAGCATCTTTTTCCACAGCCGCCTTTCCGCAACGTGGAGTGTCACTCAGCCAGTGTGCGTGGGGCCGTGTATAGTGGAGCAGCTCAGATCCAACACCCCCCTCCACACCCCCCCCCCCCCCCCTCCCTCCTCCTCTTCCAAGCTTGGGACTTATCTTAATATGGGATACGGCTAAGTGGACGCGGGGGTCTCGCTGATCTACCTCCGCTGAACAGGTACAGTAACTTTTATTTGGTTATTAAAATGATGATTTTGATGTATTTTTTTAGAATTGCATGACTGGCCGGCTCAAATGCTCTCACAGGACGTGTGTGACCCACGATCCATAGGTTTGCCACCAATGGGCTAAATGGGAGTGGATGGTTTAAAACGGTAACGCACATGCGTATGATGTCCTTTCTGAGCACTGTGACTAAAAATCTAAAAGTCAAATGAGCGCTTGTTATTGCATGCCGCAAATTATATGATGAAAATGGATGAAATGCATATGTACTCGACTCCTCTCTGTATTTTATCATTATTAATGTTACTTTCTTTTGCCTTTGCACGCTCCGTGCAGCCAGCCGGCGGTCCCGACGATTGCCCCGACTGCTCCTGACAGTGAAGATGTCTCGTTCGGAGAGCGAGACTGCCACAGCAGCCCCGGAAGTATGCTAAATTTGATTTTTAATACACTTTTAAATTTCCCGTGTAGCATGCTGCTGCAACTGCAACTCTTAATCAATATTAGGGAGTCTAATGCAGTGATTCCCACCCAGTGTGCCTTAAGAGATCCAATTTCATTTAATCAATTAGAAAATTATGTATTTACGACAAATAACTTATCTTTTTTCAACTATGTGTGCCAGCGACGTACAGTGACAGCTCGGACAATTACAAATGGGACATACATGACCCGTGTATCCACTTTTTGTGCCTTTTTTAAATTTAGTTATTTTATTTATTTTTTTTATGTGCCGTGAGTGTTTTCCAACGTAAACACCGGTCTAATGTCATCCAATGCAAGAGCTGTATCAACATTAAATAGATGTTTATATATTTGAATATATTTCATATAGGTAAATAAGGTAACTAAATAATAAACTAAATATTAGAAAGAGCTCCAATGATGTACCACAACCCTGGTATTTACAGATACATATTAGTTAAATTCATTAACACCATAACTAACCATCATTATCTTTGAAAAGGCATAAATCATGTATTGGATTTTATTGGAGGCTGCAGGCGTACCTAATGTTTTGACCAATGGCTGTATTGTGCCACCTCGTGCCGGTTGTGTTGTTAAAAAGAAGAAAAAAGACCAATTTATGACAGTAACTTGAACATTCCAATGCACGGGTCAGTTTTAACAGCTGGTTGCCTTCGGCAACCATATGCAAATGATCAAACATCAGAAAGAAAAGATAATTCATTGGCATTTATCCACTTTTAAAAAAAAACCAAAAAAAAAAAAACCATTAAATTCATACATACAGTATTCCCAATAGTGCGTGGGAATTTATCGCCTAATGGGCCTTGAAGCATTAGCAATGAATTATTAACTGTCTAATAATTAATGTGTAAAACTAACCTCACTTTCATCCATCTCACTAATGAACAATCGCTGGAAGATGGGCGTGATGACATTTACCAGCTGTTCTCCTGCAATCCAACTGGTGCTGCTTTCCCCTATGATTGTATCAGGGGTTGCCCAAGGTCCCCGTGCCCCCGCTCAAGCAAACGCTGGACACCTACCTGAAGTGCGTGCGACACCTGGTGAAGGACGAGCAGTTCCACAAAACCAAGGCCATCGTGGAGAAATTCGGAGCGCCCGGCGGCACTGGCGAGGTTCTGCAGAAGAAGCTCCTGGACAGGAGGGACAAGATGGAAAATTGGGTATAAACGAGGGCTGGGACAAAATACAGATATCAAAGTGTTGCGCATCATTTTTTGTGACGGCACAGGATGGAATGTTGAGATTATGCCAGCTCAACGTTTAATTATACAGTACAGTGGTGGCTTGAGATGCGAGTGACCCGACTTAGGAGTTTTTTAAGTTACGAGACATCGTTGGGATGATGATGATTATTATTATTATTTTTTGCATCGTCTTGTGACACGAGCACCGTATAGCGGCGGTGGACGCAACTCGACACACTTCACAATCAGCTGAACTTTTGCCAAATAGCGAACCATTCTTCAAAAAAGAGGCTTCGATCTGTTTGTCGCCACTCCCAGTTGAAGTTTACTGTCAAACTCAACATCAAACTCAGAGAATTACTTGCGCATTCAAAACAAACATATAGCTCGGGCTTTAGTCCGCTAGCTTAATGCTAATGTTAACACATAATGGGTAACTGATATTTGAACAAAAACGGTGCAGCGACACATTTACATATACAATATAACCGTACTCATAGTCATATATTTTTTATCCTCTGTGAGGAGCCGAGACGAGCTGAGATGTCTATACTGAACAGACGTCCATGTGCAGTATACACATTTGTTCGTCGTATACTGCCCCCCCTCCCCAGGTGGCCCAGGCACACAGCAGCACAATGGCCATTTAATTGCGGCAAAGTGTGACAAAAACGGTTTCATTCTTTTTAATTCTGTTTAATTATGTCACTGCTGAATGTTTTTATAAAATACAATATTATAGAATGCTATTTTTCACAACAATAAAAATAATAATAATAATAACAATCCCCAAAATTGTTTTTGGGGAGGCTGGAATGGCATTCCCATTCATTTCAATGAGGTAACATGATTTGAGATATGAGTGATTTGAGTTACGAGCGTAGTCACAGAACATGTATGCCAAAAAACAGCTTCGCTTTTCTTTTCATTACTTTTTGGGAAAGTGCACCATCAATAGTTCGCCTTGCGGTCCGGGACCGCAAGGCCTCTGCTGGCCGAAACACTATCAGAAGCATGGACATACATTCACAACCTACATTTCAATATTTGTCCCATGAAATAATTGTAGCTTATTTCCAACGGTCTATGCTCTTTATTTTGTAGCAGTTCTCTCGGTTACACTGCTTCTAGGACATCTACATAGATGTTAGGATTTTTTTGTCCAATCAGATTTCAGCGTCTATGTGTTGCCATGTCTATTTATTTTGCCCAGCGCATTTATCAGTAGTTGTGGCCGATGTAAATTAAGGTATATTAGCTATAGGACTTTCTTTAACCCATCAGATTTCAAGTTCACCCTCACAGGGTCATTTTTCTGTCCTCTGATTGGTTGGTCCGGACAAAACTGCCAACTTTGACTAGCAGAACACGTCTGCAGCAATCTGCACATTAACACCGCATTAATACATTTAATAATCAGCATCTCTGGTGACTCTGATCTATTTAACTTTTTTGGTGGTTTTGTTTTATTAGATAAATATTGATTCTGAACTGCTCCAGAAGATGTATGTGGCACAGTTGCATGTTATGTCACCTTTTTTGTATAGTATTGATGGGTTCTACATGTGACATAACAGTGGTGGGATTTAGAGGTGCATTAAGTCTGATAAGTACCAAATGCACTGCCTGCCACCAAGATCAATAGTTTGTCTTCTTTTTAGGAAACAAATGATGCAGACAAGTGTAACAGTAAAAATGCACAACAACGTGGGATAAAATGTAGATTATAATACCTTCAGGGAAACAATGGTTTAGCAGTGGCATGTTACACTTAAATGTGCTCTTTTTGAACCCTTGATGCTTGACCTTTCGCTGGAAATACTTGTACATGAAACAGTCACCATTGAATGGGGAAAAAAAAAAAACAAGCCAACGATAGAAATCGACTATTACTGCACCACCAGTATTTCGACATTTCTTCAAGAGTTACATTCAACTTTGCTTCAGTCCTTAGCAGCAGTCATCTGCATTGAATCAATCAATTTAGCACATCAGCCTGGGGCCATCTGGCATCAATTAGTTGAACATCTTCCCTGTCTTTTACCTAAAATGATAAACACATGTAATGATCCTGAAAAAAGGACAAGTAAATAAGATTTATTAGAGGCTCTATTTGTTGTTGTTGCTTCGATAGTTCGAAGAGACCCTGGGTGACAGGTCGCAACTCAGCCGGCTCAGTGATATCCATCACAGCTCCCACTCTGGCTGGGCCTCACCCACGCTCTTTTCGCATCCAGCAGGAATGCACCGTAACGGCGTTTCTACTCGGTTGCGCTCAAGTGCCCCAACTCTGAACATAATCCCTCAAGTAAAACAAATCACATCATCCAGTTTTTCCAAATCCTCCAGGTGTACGACTACTGGCTGGAGGACATGTACCTGAGCAACAGGTTGGCCCTACCGGTCAACTCCAGTCCCGCCATGGTGTTTCCTAAGCAGACATTTAAAGATCGTAAGGACGCCCTCAGGTAGGCAACACAGTGTTGTTTGCCAGCATATAAAGACTTTGTTCGAAAACATCCAAAAAGATTAACTGAAGAGCAAACATTCAACATTCCCCCAAGCACTGATCATTGCAATTCTAAAATGCTAACATTGATACTCAAAACAATAAGAAATGGCGAGCAACATTTTGTCGACACAATGTTCGCCATTCGCTTTTGACAGCTTTGATGCAATAACTGAATATCTCCAGAGCACCACATGCAGCTGGTATGACCCACTGCCACGGACAATTATTTAATTGGGAGTGACGAGACTAAGCTCCCCACCGAGGCCGTGAGTCAGGCCTCATCTAGGGGTGTGGTGTTCAGCGGATGCCCCCTTTGCATTGATCTGTCTTCGGAACGTAATAACGCCAAAGACGAATGACCAGCAGCATAAAAGCTGACAAGCTGCCGTGTTTTTCCTCGTTGCCCACGTCGCCCACTCACATAAACACAGCTGAGCATATGCGAGCGTTCCCTCTGTAGCCCGGTAATTTCCACTAACGTGATTACCACCGGTACTTAAAAAGGCGGGAGTGCACCTCATCCTGATTGCTGGCCAGAGGACATTGTGTTTTCAGCCAACCCCTAAACTTTCTAATTCAGACTCCTTACAGATACGCTGCTCGTCTCATCAGAGGTGTGCTAGAGTACAAGACCCTCACTGATGCGTAAGTCACGCAAAACTTGATCAGACTGTGATGAAATTATGAGGCAAGTCTCAACGCGAGGGCTAATCTTTCTCTCTCAGGCGAGCGCTCCCGGTGGAGTTCGCCCGAGGCCAGCTGGCTGGGACCCCTCTGTGCATGGAGCAATACTCCCGCCTGTTTACCTCATACCGCTACCCGAGTCTGACGGCAGACACGCTTAAGGTCCGCGTGAACGCAGCCTCCGCAGCATCGGAGCACATCATCGTGGCGTGCAAAAAGCAGGTCAGGGCGCTGACAGTTGTTGCTCCAGTCCGTGTGGGACAAACTGTGTGACCATTGAATGCATCAATGTGCACGTACACATTACACCCTTGGTGGATCTATGTAGGCGCACCGTGGAGAAGACAGGAGGAGGCTCTTTTACACATCAGACCTACAGCTCCCCTGGGCGTTTGAATGATGGAGAATGATCTTTTAAAACTAACAGAACATTGGCGCGCAATAGCAGGCTATGGAGCTAATTCATTAATTACACGCGCCTCGTGTTAAACGCCAGCTATTAAGCAGGTTTCGATTCCCATTTGTGAATGGGCAGACAATTTAAGAGTGCTGTCCTTGCTTCCTTCTCATCAAATTGAACAAAGTCAGCTAGTTTTTACCCACCTAAACTAACTAGTACTGTTGGGGTGCGCTTGCTAACTGTTTGCTAGGGATCAGCCCAAATTTCTGCTCAGAATAAAGTGGGCTTTTAAATCAACCAACTGTGGAACCGCAGAGTCAGGGTTTTCATCTGGCTATGCTTCTGACAACCATCAATCTGCAACACACAAGGGCCAATCCCCTTGGAGACATCGTCAGTTAACTGAATTACAACGGATTAAATCTACCACTTTGTCTGAGAGCTTCCTTGAGTCGCAACATTACCTGATTATAGCACAGGAGACAGATTTGGGGTTCTTTACACTCTTAGCAAGCAACATATTTTCATTTTGTGTCCTTTAAGTACGAGGCAAAGAACTGTGATTGTGATGAAAGGCCTGATTTGTGGTGGCTATTTTTCTCTGTACAGTTTTTCGCGTTGGATGTAGTCGCCAACAGCAAGCCGCTCGGTGAAACAGAGATCTTATCCCAACTTGAGAAAATCGTGTTAATGGCAGGAAACGCTGAAGAGCGATCTCCTCCTTTTGGTATCCTGACATCTGATGGGCGAACAGAATGGGCACAAGCCCGAGACATTCTGATAAAAGGTGCTAGTATCCAACATTTTTAACCAAAATTCAAACTCGGGATAATAAATATGTCTATCTTCTAGATCAAACCAACATGGACTCTCTGGGCCTGATAGAGACTTGCCTGTGTGTGTTATGCCTGGATGAGGCCAGCGGGACAAAGCCCACTGATACCAACAGGGCTCTGCTCATGCTACACGGTGGTGGGTGGGAAAAGAACGGCGCAAATCGTTGGTATGACAAGTCGATGCAGGTAAGGCCGATGACGCGTCCGCTGTCCGTAAACGTAGTTGGGTCCATCAATTAAAGCCTCTACGTCCTCCTAGTTTGTTGTAGGAATGGACGGAATATGCGGAGTGGTGTGCGAGCACTCCGCGTTTGAGGGTGTGGTTTTGGTGCAATGTTCGGAATATTTGACGAAACAAATGTAAGTTGCTGCAGAAAAAGACTACATTACATCAAAAGTTGAATGGAAATCCATATTTTGTTGTTGTGTACAGAACCAGGACCACATTAGAGGCTGCCAAGCCAGCCAGTAATCGAAAGCTTCCGGCCCCAAGAAGACTCTTATGGAAATGTAACGCCCAAATCAAGGGACTCTTCGTGGCATCCAGAGAGCGACTCCAGAGGTAAACCATCAAGAAACCTTCTTTCCAGAGAGGCCAGGTTTTATACCGTATGTTTTGTGTTTTTCCTCCAGGCTGGTGAATAATCTGGACATGAACGTTTTCACATTCAAAGGTTATGGAAAAGAATTCATCAAGAAGCAAAAAATGAGTCCGGATGCATTTGTACAAGTGGCCCTACAGCTTGCATTTTTCAAGTAAAGAATTCACTTTCAAAATACCGATCACCGTTACGGCGATGTTGCGCTGACTCCACTTATCTTGTGCTCAGGTGCAGCGGAAGGCTGGTTTCCACGTATGAGAGCGCGTCCATCAGACGTTTCCGGGACGGCCGGGTGGATAACATTCGCTCTGCCACTGTTGAAGCCTTAGCTTTTGTCAAGTCAATGACAGATGAGAGGACCGCTTACGCCGTGAGCCATTTTTCTTCAGTTTACTTCCCCATGTTTGTTAATCGAGCCCTCTCTTCACAGGTGCAACACAGCCACCACGCCAAATAGATGATCCCTCCAGACATCCATTAAAATATCGATGATAGAACCTACCTGTGACTGGTGTTTTTCGATTTTCTTACAGGAAAGTGAAAAAATGAAACGACTGAGGGATGCAATAAATGCCCAGACAAATTACACAATTGCAGTAAGTGTGACAATGCTTCATCTAACGACTACTAGTTTTAAAAATCACCAGTAAATCACAGACTGTGTTTGGAATCCAGGGAGAAGGAAATGAGAGAATGATTCCAAACACAGCCAAAGTCCTGAATGGAGTGAGGCGATGAAAAAAACCCATTGGTTTCCAGATGGGTACTAAAGACCCTGACCCTTCATTCTTATACTTTTAAAACATGTTGTTAAGGCTATTACAGGAATGGCAATAGACAATCACCTCCTGGGACTACTGAAAAGCGCCAAGGAGCTTAACATGGAGCGTCCTGAGATATTTTGCGATGAAACCTATCTGGCTAGTAACCAATTCATCCTGTCCACTAGTCAGGTATAGTTATCACTTTAGATCCAAGACATTAGGTGGAAAATTGAAGATCCAGTACACAACGATTGCTTCACTTGAACATCTTCTCTCCTCTGGTCTTCAGGTGCCGACCACGGTGGAAATGTTCTGTTGTTATGGTCCGGTGGTGCCCAACGGCTACGGCGCCTGCTACAACCCGCAGCCAGACCACATCGTCTTCTGCGTGTCCAGTTTCTGGGAGAGCACGCAGACGAGCTCGGCCGTTTTTGTCAAAGCGCTGAACGAGGGCCTGCTGGAAATCAGGGACCTGTGCGACACTTGCGGCGGCGCCGCTACGACCAAGGTTGTGGAGGGCTGCCAGGGGGTAGCAAGCCTCACAGATCAGGGACATAGCGCAGCTACCACTCAACCAATCCTCCACAAACTTAGATTTTAGCTAGGTCAAGATGGATCGTCATTGTCTGTGCAACATAATTAATTTCAACCTCAGAATTCGAGGCCTGAACATTATCATGAGATTATCGTAGGTAGATATGATATTAGTTTTGTGACTGCCTGACTTGGCAGACAAACTGGTCAGCAGCCTTTAGGAAACCAAAGCCATGTTCTCCTCTTTCAGAGTGACTTGAGTGATGTCCAGTATTGTACACATATTCACATAATCGTGGTTCATAAATATAGTAGTGGTGGCCATCTCTGCTCTTTTAAGGTACCAAATGCATGGGCGCCACTGATATACTCTATAAAGTGTATAGCAGAACACATGCCAAACGTTTTCACTAAACATGTGCCATTCTGTTCTATTTATGATCCATTTCATATGTGGAATTCAGTTCTGTGCAAATGTGATGCCGCTGATACTAAAGTTGCCAAAGAGACTGTGTGCAGAAGCCACACATGCTATTCTATAAATGTAGCTAATAGAATAGAAATGACGATCAGTGTTGGAGTCTTGAGATGTGTATGTAGGTGTGTTCTTGATTATAGCAATAATACTTTAAAGCAAGACATAGTGTAAGTGGTGAATGAGGCAAACCACTGTGTTCATGTGTACAGGAAATTAAGTTATTTTTGTAGACGTACCGGTAGTTGTCAAGTAGGGTCAATGCGCAATACCATATATATTAGCCCAGTGAGGGTATACTATATGTGCAATTTATCACATTCTTATATTTATTTGTCAAAGGACCAAGGTGCCATTTCTTTGATAGTTGTCATTACTAGAGTTCTATTTACAATTGTGGCGGGTAGTTCTGGTGGAGTTTAATGTTTAACGTAATGTAAGTCAATTGTTGAACTGTCACAAATCATGCAGCAGTGTTGTCATCCTGTCCATGTCACACACTTGTACACATAAAATTTGAAATGTTTCTATAGTACAATGCAGATATTTTTTTCTATTTCCATTTCAATCAAGACAGCACTAAGCAAAACAAATGCATGTCTAGTCCTATAAAGGACCTGTAGTTTTATATGTCCAAAGCTTATATTATGTTATAAATATATTATTGTTAAATTGTGCTATAAAATATATTATCTAAGAGTATTCAGAAAACAATTATGCCTTAAGAGAAGGTAAATTTATTTTACAATATCTTCCAGCTGTACTAAGTAAATATGTCTATTGGGAGTTTTACATCGGCTGTTTTGTTCGGAATCATGAAAAGTAAAGAATGTGCTGTCTGTGTTGTTCAATCATTGATTGTGTAGGGAATAATAATTGCAGCATATAAGAACAGAGCACTATATTGAGCCAGTCATGAATGTATAGTTATAGGTCAGAAGTAAGAGTATTTTCTTGAATATTATCTAATTAAAATGTGCTATAATACATTTTTTTTTTTTATCATGAATTTTTGTGTACTTGTCTGTTGTGTGCACTATTCTAAACCTGGAATTTCCCCATTGAGGAACAAATAAAGGCTTATTGTATACTGTATTTCATAGTACTATTCTATTACATGGTACATTAACATAAAAAGAACCAATACCAAATGCTGAAAGGTTGGGGTCGACTTTTCACAACACTGAAATTCAGATCCTAAACAAAAATCTAAGAGATGATGATCATCGGAACTCAAACTGGAATAGTATGCGCGGGAGCTAGCAGCACGTACACTTGGGAGAAAGCCAAATTTACTTCCCTATCGGTTTGACCCCCCCCCCCCCAAATATTCAACACCTCATGTAGCTTTCATGAAGTGGTCTAACTGACTTTGGAGTTGTATACATCGTTCAGATTCATAATCTCATCGTAGTAATTAAACAACTCTGCGTGTTAATTGTTATCATAGCTCATGTTGTGTTTTATCACTGCATCGTCGCTCAACCAATAAAACAAACAACAACACAGGCTGACTGAAACTGCATTTGCATAAAAGCACACAATTAGTCACCGCATTACCACCATCCAACAAACTGATTCACATTTGCATATGAGAGACTTTCAGTGACGTACAGTCCAATACTTAGAAGATGGATTTGGATGCCAACCCATTTCGCAGAGGGCAAATGACTCAATCCTATACTTAATAAGCATCCATCCTTCTTTGTAAGGTGCAATAACGGTGTCCTTGGGGAATGCAAAATAAGTCATTCGGCGGGTGAATGTTACGGGCTGTTCTAGCAGAAAACTTCCAAAATAAGGCAGGGATATTTTTCCTGAATGTCCTGTGTAGTCGATATTTGGTTCAGGACTACTGCTAATTTCAGTCATGGACGAACCAGCATTGAATGTTGGGACTTGGGAGTCTTGTCCAGTCTGAATGTCATTATTGAAGCAACCTGAGGGATAAACAACTGTTTCTATCACCTCATTGTCCACCTTCAAGTTTATCGACAGAGCATCAACCCGGGTCATCAACAGCAAACGCTAAGGGCGACAACAGGGCAGTGGCAGTTGACATCCGGATCAATGGCGGATGCCCACCTGGAGACGCCAACGCCAATAAACGCCGGTTGAGCCTTACATGCTGACCACTATTGACTCAAAAGGCACCCTCCTGACCTGTTTGCAAATCACTTACACGGTTAAAACAAGAATCCTCACAAGTTCTCTAAACACGAATCATCGTACAGAGAATAGTAATGAGGACAAGAGAAAGCCAATTAGTTCCCAAAAAATATATATATAAAAAAAAAATCAAAAAATCCTAAGAATAATAATATCCAAAACTAGCTAATTCAGAGGCCACTGAGCAATGATACAGCTCCCTTTGAAAACCTGACATTTTCCCTCCCCAAATGTCCATTTTGTCTTGTTTCTCCAATATTGACATTTAGGAGAGAATTCAAAGAAAGTGCCGCTGCCATTGTTGCAATTATTCAATTAGGGCAGAGTCTATATAATTAAGATGCCTGATTTCACTCACAAAGGAATTCTGATAATAGCCACCGTGGCATTTATGGGGCGGGGGAGCGCTCCCAGGCCAGAAGCTGCATTTACAAACCATCTTGAAGCCTAATTGGACAAGAAGTGAATCCCCATTAAATGATATGTGGCGATGTAGTGAAAAAATGAAGCGCTTCATGAGAAAAGCAGATTATACTGGCAGACAATTCAGCATTATATTCATTCAAATAACAGGTTGCATAATGGCTGTTGACATTTTCCATATCTGCAAAGAAAAATATCAAAATGACTGAATCACAATATGTTGCAAACACCTGCAATGGAAGACAACTTCAACCTCTTCAGCTGGCTGTCAACATTTGCAGCTGTTCAGATTTGTCCTAATGAGGTTCCGGATGACAATTTGATACCCATTCATCTCTAAGTAGACCCCCCCCCCCCCCCCCCCCCCCCCGGCTAACTCCTTGAAAGTGCACAACTTTTTTCCTCCAAAAAACAATCCATTGCTGATGTAAGATGGCTGGTGTTAGCGCTACTGTAAATGTAGCAACTATTTGGCACCCCAATGATTCATTTTGTGATTGGAGGATCAATAACCAATTTTAAGATGAGCCAGTGGAAGAAGATCCAGATTGCGGGGGCCGTATTTTGCTGTGGAGCGTAAATCTCACCCGGTGGATGTGATGTTCTGGCCTGCCACAGCCGCCGCTCTTGGGAATGATTTATGCCCCCTTGGTCCTGCGACACGCCATGTCGTGCCCCGGCTCTCATCAAATACACCTGGGCTAATTTAAGTGGCCCCGGGGAAAGAGGTTACTGAGTGAAAAGTGGGGATGACGAAGTGAGTGGACCAAGGTGTTGAGTCAATGGAAAAAACAACTACCATCATAATCACTTTTATTGAAGGACTGTACATCAATTCACTCAGTTGTCAGAAGTCAGACAAGTGAAGATCAGTTGCGAGAGGTCAGACCCAAGTGAAGATCCTGGAAGGTAAACGGTTGTGCCAGGCACTCATCTCTGACATTAGAGTCAATCATCCACAAAAGCACCACGCAGAGGCAGCAGCATAAACGTTCTCTTTGCATCAGAGTAACAACCGTTAACCCGACCGCCTGCCTCCCAGCTAGCATACAACCCAGAGTCGGACGTGAGTGGATGCAAGGCGACAGTGAGGAGAAAGTTAGATGGAATGAATTTGTTAGAAGAGCCGCGCTCTCTTCACAGAGCGCGTCTCGAGTAACAGCGAGAAATTTATGCGCTGGCCATGGCTTGTGCAGGGACGTCTCATCAGGGTTGACAAGTGAAAAGCGCCACCAGGCAGCTAATAGCGACGCTTAGTCACAGTGGTAAATAAAAAGGCACGAGTTTGCATGCATTCATACTAGTTAGTCTGAGCCGTTGTGCCAGACGTTGGCGTTGAGTGTTGTCGTTGGGGATGGGGGTTGACTGAGGAGAGCTAAAGAGGTGTGCTTCAGCAAACACCCGCTCCCGAGAGGCCATTTGTCCTCGTATCGCCATCCCGATGGAGCAGCGTTTTCAGGACGCAGAGGTGACAAAAGAGAGGGGCCCCTCAGGCCCACAGCTGCCAGTGACACCATTACTCTTGGAAGTCTGGAAAATCAGGCGCATTCCGCAGAGCAGTGCCCGTTTCCTGCCTCTGCCAATTAATTTAAGAATCTGCTGGTCCAGCAGATGCAAGAGCAGAGGTGTGCTCTGTCACTTGTTTGGCAGAACAAACCTTTCAGTGTTTCACTGTCAGAACAAGAGGCCCACTTTGACTCACTTTTTCTGTCCCTAGCAACAAAACACCACATAGAGATCATTCCTGGACTTAAGGGTCACTGTTTGGCCTTTGGACTATCCAAGGCCATAAACATTCAGAAGTGACAGGCCTTATATCCGGTTTATAATATCAGTCAATTTGTCACAAAATCAACGCTGATCCAAGACAGTTTGAAAACCATTTGAAAATTGTAGCTAAAGGCTCTACAGATGAGGTAGACTAAGCGAAAATTCAATGTAGTCCCAGCTCGTCATGTGGACCTCAATAAATTTAACCCAACCATTTAGTGGTATAACGAGAGATATGATGATACAGATTAAGAAAGTAATGAACCACACAGCCAAAGTAAAATCCTTCACAGCTTTGGTCCAGGTACCGTCTGCCCATTCTTGAGCTCATTTATGTTTATTTACTTCCAGGGGGCTGTGAAGGTAGATGAAGCGGCAGCGGCGAGAAGCGAGCCATGCCCAAAGTAATGGTTCCCATCTTTAATGAGCGTCTGGGGAGCGCAATATCTGGTGACGGAGAGGGTCCCTCGGCTGAGAAGCTTGTCACGGAGGAGCCGTGGCTCCTAAATCTTACCATTATGGCTACAGGAAGCGTGACAATAGCTCAGTCGGGAGACGCAACTTCAGATTTTTACGAGCGTTTGGGTAATTGAACAGCTGGAGTGTCTAATCCACTTATCCGTAAAGAAAACGTATCCTAATGAAATGACTGGTGAATCCTCTTTAACCCCTCCTGCTTGGCTTTCTCTCTTAGTTTGTCCCCAAGATCTGAGCACGGACCAGTGGCACTTGGCTCGGGAGTGATGGCGTTTTCAAGGGAACACGTGTCTCGGTGTAAATAAGCCCGTCTGATTAGACTCAGGTTCATATGTAACCACAGACAGGCTGGCCCCTCAAAGTCCACATTTCCGAGAAACTGTCTTGCCAAAAAGCTCTTGTACCCACACAGTGGAAGACAAAACAACATCTCGCAAAGTGACAAATAGTCTACTCTGCCACAAAATAGACTGCATGGATATTGTTTTGTTGAGGGGACATCTGCTTCTGAGAATTTTCTCTAAAATCTTATGTCAAGGCACTTGAACTTGACACTTTAACGAATCCAAGTGCGTAGCTGCAATCATCTACTCGATGTTTTGATTTAAAATGATGTTAACATTTTCAGTGCTTATGCCTGTCATTCATAAAATGTTAAATTAAACAACCAAGTGAGTCTTTTGTTAGCAGTGAGGAAGGCGTTCTGAATTTCACCGGATTGTGACATCACAATTCGCGTAATTTACATTCTACTGCCAGTGCACAAAGTTTCTCCACCTACGACTTCGCATGATTTGCAATTGCAATCACCGCCTCTACTAGTGTAAATATCAAAATGATACTTTCATCTCTGTGTGAGGTCGCTTTTCTCGTCAGTCTCTGAACTGCTTGAGAGCAAGTAGCCGCTGGACTTGTCGCAAAGCCCTAGTCGTCATGGTAACGAATGCTATAGTCGGAGGCGGGGTGAGCAATGGCTCATTTGCATAAGTCAGGACTGCCCTCTCAAAATAGGGTAATTTTAGCAAGACTAGAAAATTAGGGATAAATGTGGGGTGTAACACTTCATCTTTGCAGTATTTCGAGAAAAGCATGTCCCATTCATGTTATTAAAGCTATGATCCACAACTATTTTTTTCTTAAAAAGTAATTTTCCCCCAAGCCACTGCAAGAGTAGATGACAGAATGCTGATTAAGTCTATCAGCTTCTGACTCCTCTTGCTATATTTTCAATATTTATTTTTTTATATTTAGTGACTATCCTATACATTCCCACACGGGATAACTTGTTGCCGCTCTAAAATGACGTCGCGGAAATGACTATTTCACCTACAAATGGGAAGCTCCATTCATGGACAGTGCGCGCATGTCGACTCAGCCATAGTAAAAGGAGAAAGCAATTTAGGCAACATGTCGGACGAGAACCCCCCAAAAAACGTCGAAGACATGGTGCAGAAGTGGATTCTACCACAAAGAAAAAGTCTGCTCGTTATCCGACTGTCATATCGAAGCGACAGAGGTTCTGTTGTAATGCTGAATTCCAGAATTAGGGGGCACCATAAATCGCAGATGATAGCATTAAGCCTTAGGAACTGTTTTACTGTAAAACGTGAAAAATGAAATCATCTCCAGCTGACAATTCATAAAGGCCCTGCCGGGGTCCTATTCTACACATGATGTCAACCAGCAGCATCCCTGCTGATTTTAAGGTCTGTTTCTTTGGTGTAACAACCCAACGCTTCCTTCCACTGTGAAAGCTGTCAGAGGCACAGGGAGGCCTGAGAGCAACTCATTTACTTGTGCCCTTTTGCGTTCATGGGCTCCAAATACATCCCGTCTAACATCTTAGGAAGTGGGTGAGGGGTGGGGGGCTGTTACATTGTGTGCTGTCACCCTAACCGTGACAGCTCCATAACAACTCTGGTGCAAGGTGGCGCCTGGAGGTCCACTCTGTCACAGATTTTCTTTGGAAAAAAAGCACTCGAGACAGCTCTTTGCTATACGGAGGCTCACATACTGACTGGCTTTTTTCTGGTCCTGCATTTCGGTTTTCTTGTTTAACTGCCAAGCAAAATAAAATGAAAAAATATTGTCGAGACATCTTTATGTTTGTCGCCACAGGCATCAAATTCAAGGTGCAGGGGCCAGATCCAGCCCACTACATACATTTTATTGGCTTTTTATTCAAGTTGTTGTGTAAATGTAATAATATGAGGCCATCATACATTTAATTAATACATACTGTTGTATGTATAATTGATATATATAAATGTTTCCGATGGAAACCGTAACTATGATGTGGCTCGTGACAAAAATGTGTTTGACACCCTTGTTTGCCAGTTTAAAGTAATCCTTACACCAACCGGGTACATTGGTGCCTCAAATTCCAAACACCCGAAAGGTCATAAAATGTGAAAAATGTGTTTTAATAGCAGCACAAAAACTCGTGCGGCAGGATACATTGCGTGAGACTTCTGCAAAACTCTCAGCATATCTTATTATCTCAGGTCAGCCAGCATCAAATTCATTTTTTGGGTGTCTACATTATTTCTAGTAAATAATATTTTTTTAGCCCAATTAACTGAAATTTGATTATTTCTTGTGGCACACCTGATGATATCTCACTACACAATAACGTGGTTGTGGATCACTGCTTTAATGGATTATTCCCATTAAAGTTCCCCAGTTTCATTGTACAATTCAAGTTTTGTGATCTAAAAATAGGACAGAATCAAATCATCCCAATTGACCAGAAAAGTGCTAGAGGACTCTGCATCTTTTTGCACAATTGTTAAAAAATGTACCGGCATTAGCAGATAACTAGCAACACTCGCTCAGTGACTGTTTTTTGTCAATGTCTTTATGTCTCTGTCAATTGACTGTCTGTTGTCGTACTAGAGCGGCTCCAACAACCGCAGACAAATTCCTTGTGTGTTTTTTGGACATATTTGGCAAATGAAGATGATTCTAATTCTGATTCTGATTGACGTTGGACTTGAGATGAGTTGTTTACCTTTATTAAGAAATGCTACCATGTGTCGGCACTAATCCCGTCCTGATCAAGTCCAAAAGGCTGTAATATGTGGCCTTTGAAACGAGCGGGAAACATCTGTCTCTTGGTTTCTCCCTGACATCTGTTTGGACGCGCTGTGTCAAACGTAACGCCACTATCAATGTTTGTATTCATCACTATTATCATTACTTGTCCTAAAATATGTAAAAGCTGCGTCTCTCGGACACGGTGCTAGAAGAAAACTTTTAACTGTTTGCCGAGGAGCAGCATATATTTTTCTCTTTTTTGAAATCTCGACGGGTCTTGCGCGGACACGGAACAGATGGTGTTATCTTCCGCAACTCCGTCAGTGGAAGGAGCAACACGTGTGCAATTAGACGCCCGAGGAGATGCCTTCAGTTCAAAAACAGAAAGAGTAAACCAATCTGCCGTGTGCTGCAAACATCAATAGTTAATTTCTGGTGAATTAAGAGAATTTGACATGCTGGATACAAATGTGGGGTATTAGAAAATAAGTGTGAATGTTCCCAAGTTTATGAAAATGGATATGGTCAGCGGTATGTGGTATTGTTTCTAAATTAGGTGGTAATACAGTAATATGCTGATGTTGACAAAAATAAAAGAATAGAAAACGCTTTCAGTCAAGTTAGTTAGGGTAGGGATCAGGCTCCACCTTACTGTTGGCCTTGCTCCATCTTTCACTCAGGCTGAGTCAGTATCAATCAAATGAAGTTACAATGATAGATAGGCAATCTAGGAATGCCGGGAACAAAAATAACTTCCCTCTCAATCTTTGACCTTCACGGAGATGGCAGTCAGTTTGGTTAAAAGCTACGGCTATCACATAAAAATGGATTTTCCCCTTCGGATCAATTGCAGTGGAAACACTGAACTAAAATGGCCACAGCTGTCACTGATAAATAATGGCCACTGTGGAGGATTTATACCAAGTACCTCCTGCGCTACAAGAAGCTGATACTGAAGAGTGTTTTTGACTGCAGGGCATCCATGTCAAACAAAAAAAACAAAAAACAATCCAAGCAAGTTTTTGTGGCTGGGAAAGGAAGCGCCTTCGGACGAGGAAGCATCTCAGCATGCATAAAGCCGCAGGAGGAGATGCAATTACCATCAAATGTTCGTGGTGCTGCCACTGCTGTGCCTCGCACACAGGAAGTGGACGAGCATTTAGGGTTCAGACACGCTCGCAGCTACGAGCGGCGTGACTCGGGGGGCACTCCATTTCTTAGCAGCACCATGACAATGCAGAACGTCCCCGAAGTTGAACATTCATGTTTCCCCTAGAACTTCGTGAACGGTTATTTGGAAGGTGATGGCCGTTAAAACTGAATCCTGCTTCTCTTGTGACAAGACAGCAGCACAACAATCCACT
This sequence comes from Phycodurus eques, assembly GCF_024500275.1. Lineage (NCBI taxonomy): Eukaryota > Metazoa > Chordata > Actinopteri > Syngnathiformes > Syngnathidae > Phycodurus > Phycodurus eques. Next base: position 5,627,491 of record NC_084543.1, on the reverse strand, counting down.
CAATTACAACCCCAATTCCAATCATTAACTTAGAATTTTATGGCTGCAACACATTCCCAAAAAGCTGGGACAGGGTCATGTTTACCACTGTGTAACATCACCTTTTCTTTTAACAACATTCAATAAACGTTTGGGAACTGAGGACATAAATGTTGAAGCTTTGTAGGTGGACTTCTTTCCCATTCTTGCTTTATGTACTAATTCAGCTGTTCAACGGTCCGGGGTCTCCGTTGTCACATTTTCAATGGGAGACAGGTCTGGACTGCAGGCAGGCCAGTGTAGTACCCACTCTTTTACTACGAAGCCACGCTGTTGTAACATGTGCAGAATGTGGTTTGGCATTGTCTTGCTGAACTAAGCAGGGGCGTCCATGAAAAAGACCTTGCTTGGATGGCAGCACATGTTTCTCCAAAACCTGTATGTACCTTTCAGCATTAATGGTGCCTTCACAGATGTGTAAGTTACCCACGCCATTGGCACTAACACAGCCCCATACCATCACAGATGCTGGCTTTTGAACTTTGCGTCCATAACAGTCCGGATGGTTCTTTTCCTCTTTGGTCCGGAGGAGACGACGTCCACAATTTCCCAAAGAAATTTGAAATGTGGACTCGTCGGGACCACAAAACACGTTTCCACTTTGTGTCAGTCCACCTTTGATGAGCTCAGGCCCAGAGAAGCCGACGGCGTTTCTGGGTGTTGTTGATAAAGGGCTTTTGCTTTGCATAGTAGAGTTTTAAGTTGCACTTATGGATGTAGCGCCAAACTGTATTTACTGACATTGGTTTTCTGAAGTGTTCCTGAGCCCCTGTGGTGATATGTTGATATGATTGTTCGACTATTTTCTCACGCACCTGTTCACAAAGAGGTGAACGTCGCCCCATCTTTGCTTGTGAATGACTGAGCAATTCAGGGAAGCTCCTTTTATACCCAATCATGGCACCCACCTGTTCCCAATGAGCCTGTTCACCTGTGGGATGTTCCAAACAGGTGTTTGATGAGCATTCCTTATCTTTCTCAGTCTTTTTTGCCACCTGTCCCAGCTTTTTTGCAAAATTTTGCAGCCATAAAATTATAAGTTAATGATTATTTGCTAAAAACAATAAAGTTCATCAGTTTGAACATTAAATATCTAGTCTTTGTAGTGTGTTCAATTAAATGTAGGTTGAACATGATTTGCAAATCATTGTATTCTGTTTAACACAACGTCCCAACTTAAGTGGAATTGGGGTTGTATAACGACCGTCAACACTTTGCCACACCGCCGTAATAGAACACACCTGCACTTATTGTATTGCCACAAATTAGAACACAGTGGGCGGCACGGTGGCCGACTGGTTAGAGCGTCAGCCTCACAGTTTGAGGACTCGGTTTCAATCCCCGGCCCCGCCTGTGTGGAGTTTGCATGTTCTCCCCGTGCCTGCGTGGGTTTTCTCCGGGCACTCTGCTTTCCTCCCACATCCCCAAAACATGCATTAAGTGAGAACTTTAAATTGCCCGTAGATGTGAATGTGAATGCGAATGTTTTTTTGTTTATATGTGCACTGCGATTGGTTGGCGACAAGTTCAGGGCGTACCCCGCCTTTCGCCCGAAGACAGCTGGGATAGGCTCCAGCACGCCCGCGACCCTACTGAGGAGAAGCGTAACGGAAGATGAATTTGTGCATGATGTGCAGCTGCCCTGTGCGTTAAAAGTGGCGTCTCGCACAGGGTCCCACCCAAGCTAGGACCGCCGCTGCTGACTGTATCACAGTTTATCCTTCGCATCCATGCTTTAACATAGATTTTTAATACTAACATTCACCTTAAGACATTTTCAGACATACACAAACATGAGTGTTAGTTAAAACGTTTTTTTTTTTTTTTTTTTAATACTTCTGCAAGTCCAAATTTAAAGCTGGGCGCCTTGAGTGTAGTACTATTTTGTGCCGCAACATGCAGGGAAGCACTGAGGTCTACTGGGAGGGATGCAGCATAATAAACAGCAAGAAGAAGAGGCAGAGACATTCCCAAACTAACTCCTACTGACACCAGTAATAATCGCTGTTCCCAGAGGGCATAGACTAGAGAAAATATGTATTGTTCTATGCTCTATTTGTATTTGTTACTGCTGTGTGCGTGCTGAAGTATCTACTTCTTTTTTTTTTTTTTTTTTAAAGTTTATTGTTACGTCTTACTCTAGATTTCATCTGCGCCATGTTTGATTATGTTAGCATGAAGATAGTGGGCTTTCATTAAATGAATTTATATGGTTTTGGTTGAACATTTTGGTGTTTGCCTATACAATGTTTAATTCGTTTTTGTTTTATGTGTCAATTTTCGATCAAACTTCGACTTGGACTGACAAATAAACAGCTTGAAGAAAGCACACTTTTTGGAGAACTGTGCGAACAAGAGACAGCCTGAGGAATACCATAAAAAAGTGTATTTTCATAGGTTTAAATGTGTGGGTGAGCGGTAAAACAAATCTATCTACAGATTTTATAAACATATTCCCTACCATAAACAGGGATTCACTTTCACAATCCCTTCTGTGACATCGGTTGATGATGTTTTCTCATTTAAAATAAATAAATAAATATTTCCCATCATAAATAATGCAAGGTTAATGCATTTGTTCCAGGTTCAAATGGTCAGCATTATATAACAATTTTGGTACAGCACTGTAAGAAATCTAAATCAAATTTAAAGTAAAACTACATACTCTTTGAAGGTCCCTGACAAGTAATGGGGAGGTGCTTGCAGAGCAGTATTGTCTTCTGTAGTGTCTTTGCTGAAATCCAAATCGCACCGTTTTTGCAGCGTTTGACTATGGGGGGTTCCGCTGTAATTTAAGGTGGCGCAAAAAAATAAGGACTTCATCCATCCATCCATCCGTTTTCCGTACCGCACCAGCGATTGGATCTCTACCAGAGAATGCAAAACGATTCCCATGAACAAATGTTAATTTGGTGTAAGGCTGCAGATTTTTACAGTGTCATCTTCTTTTCCATGAAAATAATGCTGTTGAGGAACCCGCTGAATAATTTGTTAATCAGTAGGCTCAAGACTGTGAATTACAGTGGCTACAGGGGGAGTTTACGCTAATGATTTTTAAAAAGGGGGTGTAAATAAGTGTAATTCATTCAAAGTAGCCCTTCATAATCAAAAAGCCACATTATCAGAGGTGTCCTCCTTGGATAGTAAAGCAAAAAGAATGTATTGATGAATGCCTAATGCATGTTATTCTTATCTGGGTTCATTAATAAGCGTTGAGACACACATTCAACTGAATAAAGACAAAGTAGTATATCTATGAAAACTATAAGCCTTATTTGCAGTGCTGTTCTACGCTATGAATTAAAGGCACCTGTATTTGGAACACTGCAGATGGCAGCCAAAGGTCGAAGACATACCAGACTCACGATAGGCAGATCAATGCGCCAGGATACCACCGACGGCTAGTTTTGAACTCAACAGGCTACAAAGAGACAGACGCACCACCCACACCTTTAGCTCATGCTGGCAAACAGCCCATTGAGCTCATTTGCTCCATTTAGGGGTCCCCTACCGTGTCCATTCGGCACACGCTGCCGACATCACAGATAACCTTTGGCAAATAATATTCAATCAATGTTGACATAACGGAAATAATAAGGCATTTAGAAAGATACATTGCACGGAGCGAGTTACGAACCTGGTCACGGAATGAATTAAACCACTGCACTACTTTTAACACATGTTGTGCTCACGTGTACTATCACTAACACAAAATTGGAACTATCAAATGAATGATAGCTTCATCTGCTTACTGTTGGCACAAAGTAGAACAAAACGTACTTGCCATAAGTTGACAAGAAACAACCTGAATGGTTGACAATTGCAGGGCGGATCCGTGATTCTCACGTATGTTTCATCTGAACCCTGCGATTGGAATGTTGCGGCCTTGGTTACCTTTCAGGTCTCCACAGCTGCTCCTCGGCTTACAAAAGCATAAGCAATTCACCACCGCCATTCTGTCAACTTGTAACACTTAACATCTGCACTGACCTCAAAGGATGGCTTCTCTTTTCCTAACGATTCTCCGTAAACCATCTGGTACCTCTCTCCATCCACGCCACAACTTCCTTTCAACCTTTCACAACTTCGGCAAAATATCACAAGTGTCAAGTGTACTTACCTTAATGAAACTGCGTTACTCTCAGCGCCTGGTGCTTACCTTTGACTGGCTCTTCCATGAGCTGCTCATTACTTAACGAGGTGTCATGTACAGTTTATATAAGGGGGTATGACCTTATTAAAAGATAAATGGAGAGGAACAGGACAGGGGGAGCTGTCATTTAGTTTTCAAATTGATGAAATCAACTTAAAAGACAAGCAGCACAGTACTGTTATTATTCAGTTTGCGGTATTACACAAATTAGGAGTCAATCGAGAACTAGATTGATTGGGGCATTCTATACAGCCTGAATCCAAGCAACATTTTCTCTGCTCTTCAACTCCATACTTTTTTTTCCCTGAGATTTCCAGTGCCCGTCCGTTCTAGTTAGCTTCTAACTCGATTTCTGACAGTTGAGTCAATTAGGCTAGATTTGTGTGGTGTTAAAAAAAAAAAAGGCAAAATGACAAAAGACAGATGGCAACCTTTGCTTCAAAAATCACACTTGTTGTATTGGCAAATTAGCAACAAAATAAACACTGTCCAGACGGTGCACACTTATCATCTCCTGTGGTTAAATTTGGGACTGCCAGAGAAAGTTATTGGTGCAAAATAACATTATTAACTGAATGTGGTCTAAAGGCAAAATAAGAAGGGTTTCCTGTTGCGTGTGTGTGTGTGTTCTAATTCCAAAGGCACAGTGACTCACAGGTCACCTGACATTAAGAGTCATCCGCGGGGACGCGTTGTCTGGCGGGAGTCACTGGCCAGGCGGGGAGGAGCCGACCTGTCTGTAGATGAAGGAGTAGAGGCTGACGTCAGGGCGCCGATTGCTGCAGCTCCTGCACACGTCGCTGTAATACTGGACCATGAGATCGTACACCTCCCCTGCAACAGAGACAAAGGTTACAACTAAGGAGCTTTTTCTTGGTTACCTTAGCAAAGCATGAGCTGCAGAAAGAGTGTGGTTTGGTTAGTTTTTTTGTTTTTCATTAAGAGTTCAATTCTCCAGGTGAAAAAATGCACAGTTGCATATAAACAAGGTGCAGGTGAGACACTTAGAAGAGCCCCTTACCGACACTGATGCACCTCCGCGTGAGGAACGTATGCATGCCGTGGACATCTGTCACGAGCTGGCTGTCTCCGAAGGAGAAATAAGCCACGTCGCGTCCCGCCTCGGCAGCTGCCAGCATCTGGAGCAGCGCTGGGTCGGGAAGAAAGAAAGTTGGCGTTACATGATCTATGAAGCAGTATCCTTGTCTGTCTTATCACATTGGGAAGGAATGTGAACATGAAAATAAAAGGCATGACTCTCAATGGCAGGGGGGGAAAACTGGGGAATAGGTCTAACCCCCACTGAGGTGTGAATATTTGAAGAGACTGCAAATACGCCCAGCAGCAAAGTCATTAGCTGTTACCTTATTTAAAATCAATCAAGGGGCAAAATTATTAACTCACTATATGATGCAGAGTAGAGTTTTAAACCACCGTAAACTGCAACCACAACAATACATTTTATACACTCTCTTAACAGCACCATTAAGGGATCTTCAAATTACGAATGCGTAAAACAATAGGTACCTCATTTATAGTACCGTAAGTGTTTGTCTGAATCTAAACCAAAAAAATAAATCTCACTGCACTGTTTTTCATGCATTTTCTCCAATTATCACCCAATTAGATGATACTAAAGGAAAGCAAGGAAGAGCTGAGAGGAGAACCACTATCACAATTACAAAGATGTCTCTAGAAGGCATATCATTAAGCAGACAATAGGTGGTTGGGCCTATGGAGACCTGCACGTCACTCCACATAATTACCAAATATGCATGAAGGTGTACAAGCACGACAGCAGCTTCCAGAATCCACTCGCTTTGTGGTGGAAGGCTCAGGCAGAAGAGCAAGTTGCAGATTGATGGACTAGTGCTAGCGATCAATTTCACTATTAATGAACTGTATTAGCTTTGTCACTTGATCAATAGGAGGAAGGCGATGAATAGGCCATAAGTAAATGAATGTATTCCCGCAAGACAAATGGCCGCACTGGAGCCGCTCATCCTGACATTTATTGCCTTCTATGCAGGAAGATGATCGGCGAGGACAGAATTTGAGCAGCGTTGCGTCACGACTTGCCTTTGAGACGCGCGTCGCCTCCAAAAACTCCGCAGCCCCAATTTCCTGTGGCCACCGCGGAAAGGTTGTTGCTGTGCTCACCGGGGCGGGCAAAGCCACAGTAAGCCTGTATTAGAGACAAAGGGTTGACATTAAACAAGACAATACATAATTTGATATGTTAAGTAAAAAAAAAACGTACATTTTGTCATGAACACAATGATTTAAAGATCTGTCGTGAGCTGCCATTTTTAACACATGAAAATTTAGTAGGTAAGCTCACAGAGATAAATATTTTTTGGGGGATAAATTATGAATGTAAGTGTGACGAATGTATTCAATCCTACTACATTCTTTGGAGAAAACTTGTATCTGTCTTGAGCGGTCAGATGGACTAAATTATTGTAAGAAGAGTGACAACAGTACTCTTTCTCGAGCTGTCACATTCAACACATTCTCATGAGAATTTAGTAAGAAAACGTCCAAAAAGTTAGTTTTTTAAAAACAAAGTGACATTTCAAAGCAATTGCATACATGCTGCACTTGTGTGTAATGTAACATTATGAAAACATTTTAAAGCAGGTATGTAACAGATTTCTGGTTTTCTTTTCACATTTCGTTTTGGATGAAATCCTTCCAAATTCTTGAGGAATCAGGCTCATATGTACGAAACAGTAATACTTGATTTAGATACTGTACTAAACCAAGGTCAGTCAGGTCCTTTTCGGGGTCACCTTAAAGTCACAGGTCATTGGGAGGCATAATGAGAACATTAACACTTCCACACAAACCAATGTAAATGGAGTATTGAAACGCAGCAATTCTCCAAAGTAATTCTATTTGCCTGCAGGGCTGCGCTTGACAAGCCATTCAATGCATGAGCACAATAAAGGTTGGTCAGCCTGGCGTCACAATGATATCATATATCAGCCGTATCTCATTACACTTCCAGAGCCACGGATGGCAACGCCATGAGTGGGTCGCATGGCTCGTTGCTAATCACAGGCTGACCTCAGCATATTTATTCTCACACTGGACTTTTAAGCAAATACAATACACGGACCGCCCCCGCCCACTTGCCCGGTCATAAATCCGGCGGATGTGGCATTTATCCGGACAGTAGAGTATTCCAAAAGGGATTGATCCTCATGTTGGTGCATTCCTCACAACCTTGTCAGAGCTGTCAAACACCTCCCCGGGCCGTCTGACGGCAGACCAACGTCTTCATTTCCCGTTACAAATAGATGTCTCAACCTGGGAAGACCGCTGCATTCAGACAATCTTTCATTTTTAAATGCAAAATGCATACATTTAGAATAATAATCTTACATGTATTAATTTGCAATTATAGGCTGCAGGATATTCTATACACATATTACAGTTCCATCTGTTTGCAACACATGCACGGGCTTCTCAAATATTTACACTGAGAACCATAAACATGAGTCAATGTGCTGGTGGTTCTATTTATCACCCAAAAGGTATTGCGGCTAAAGCTATAATGCACCAACTAAATACATGAAGTTAAAAACGAAACTACTGTATTATGAAGAGCAGCACTGGTACAACATTGATGGTAAGCAAAAGGCCAAACCTGCAAATAAAATGAAACAAAAAAGAACCTTATTGAGCTCCCGGTCTATTCTCTCTGGATGAAACTGTTCCAGGTAATTCCTGAATGGCAGCGCGTCGATCGCCACAATCTCTGTGCATCTTCTTTTCCAGTCATCTCTGAAATGAACGCGTTTTGTTACATCAGACGAACAAAAGTGTAGCAAAATATGGCTAAAATCATTTTGTGACCGCGAGTTTGGAAAGGTTCTCTCATATAAACGTCTTTTACTATCAATATACTGGACTGTATATGAACGAACCTAACTTTGATTGCATTGTCGCTTCGTTTTTTGCACAATACAGTATTCAGTAGAAAACAGATTTATTTTCATTCAGGAATTTCATGAAAATCATACGCTCCTAACCCACACCTGCTTGAAATGATGGCCATTTTTGTGACAAGTGCGTAAGTGGAAAATCGGTTGTGATTTAGTGTACATAAAACCAATTTTCAGTATCAGAAAAGAAGAAGCACAACCGACTGAAATTTTTTAAACTCATAAAGAGAACACTTTGACTCAAAACCACAAATCTTTCAGATTTGTGGCTTCATGGTAATTCATTTACACCCTTGTTGATGCATTTCAGTCTATATCAAGGTCAAACGGGTGGATCTAAATCACAGAAATGTCTCCACATTGCTAGCATGGCTTAGCTGCAGGGGCAAAAAATAGAGCTTTTAGGGGTCTTTACATCAGGTGGGATTTGAATACCTGGGAGTCGTGTCCTGATGGCTACCGCCAAATTTGTACGTCTGCGCGTAGCCTGTGTATTTACTGTACTGCTGGGTACCTGCAAAGTAAAAACAGAAATGCACTTGGCATGGTATTTATTGCTATACAGTGTGTAAGATAGGAGACAAATCCCACATTCACCTCAATAGTAAAGATGATGGACAAATAGAAATGTTATCTGAATTGGCCATGGTTAAAACATAAGGGGTGAGGTTCTCATTAGAGCGCATTAGGACCCTGGCCGTCGAGAGCACTCGCTGAGACGCTCCACACACTGCAGTAGATGAACCAAGTGATTAGCAGTGGGGGCTTCATCTGGAAGCACAGTGCATCGGGAGGGAGTGCGAATCTCTCAAACAAAAGGCCCGCGGGATAGATTCGGCCCACCAAATTACTTAGTGTGGCCTGCAAAAAGCCTGGCATAATCCATATGCACTTTGCAATATTGGAGGAACTGTGCATTTAAACGACAAAGAAGGAGCATATGATTTTTTTTCGAAACATTGGTGATAATTGAGTGGAGGGGCTATTGTGTAATTACAAGAACATATACGTCTCTCTAAGGGCAACCTTATCTCCAGTTTGACTACTCTAACTCTATTCTAGCTTTTTATTAGTAAGAGTCGCAAGAATAAGTCACACATTTCTTGACGTTTCCTGAATTCCATTCAAGTGGAAATACTGTAGATACCTGCAAGGTATCTACAGTATTCATTATAAGGGAAAACTCATTTACTGATAACTGCACCTGAAAAAGCCAAGTTAATCGGAGATTTTAACCCATCGTATGAATCCTGCGGCTTCATTTTCTGCAATCAAGAGAATTGTGCTGCTTCTCCTTGGTGCTATTTATGTTTGACCGCCACGATGTTGGCCAGGAATCTTATCAATCAATTCAATTAGGCCTGAGGACTTTTGCAGATTTCAGTGTGGCAGCGAGATCCATTATATTCCCTCCTGTGTGTGCCAAAAAGCATCACAGGGTAATATGATTTACTACACGGCCACAATGTAGCTACAGCTCGGATGCCGTAACAGGGGCAAGAGAGATACGAGGCGAGGTTTAATAAAACTGATGGAATGGGAGAGTCCATTAGCAGAGCAGGTCTTGGGCAGGTCTTCCAGATATATTTAATTCTGGGCTCATGTAATCAAGTTAAGTGGGGGCAAGAAAAAGAGAGTGAGCAGGAGAAACTGGAAGGTGACTTCCTGAGGGAAACGGAATGGCTTGATTGGTTATTGCGACAGTGAGGCCTCTGATGCTTACACATACGGTCGGGATCTTCAGTCGGCACATATTATTAGATTTGCTGTAACTGGGGTTTCTACATTATTGGTTACTGTGAGAGTGAGGGCCTCCGAGTTCCTTACTTCCTGTTTTAGTCCCACCCACTGGCAACGACGCTTCATGCCAGGACCTTAAAATCATCAGCGTCTTCATTCACTCAGTCGGCACACATCACGCTCTCGCTGTGACTGGGGTTTCAAATTAACTCCCAGCTTACTGCACAGTCAGACTGTACAATCATTGGCTGAATGTTAATGAGTCATTGGACGAAATAGACGTCATTCATCATAGCAGCACCAGGTTTTTTGTGCCGTTTTCTTTCTTTTTTGACAAATAAATTACCGGTATTGATTGTATTCGTCCTGCATGGATGCAATCAAGCCGCCGCAAAGAATGAAAGTGTCACTACTAAAAACAGAGTAAACAAAAAGTGGAGTGCCAGCAGGAGGCTGATGATCTCACGCTGGGACTCCCGAGTCTCGAGCTCGTTACGGCTGCTGTGGATTTGTGCCGACTCGTGCTCGCTATGTTGCCGCCACTCAATCCTGAAGGGCAGTCAGTGGGAATTACTCATCACAACAATCAGGAATGCCCGATCTCCGTCCCACCAACCAGGCTCTTCGCAGACAATCAAGAGGAGACGTGTGTGAAGAGAACTGGCCAATTGCCACAAACATCATTCAAGCCCTTGCTGAGGCAGGATGGGGACAATAGAAAGCCTGAATAAGTTTTTTCAGTCATTGGCTAGATGGGAATAATGTGCTCAATCATTACGATTACATTATAAGATTTACACAGGCGGATGACATTGTTCTACTGTATTACCCACCTGTGATGATCAGACACTCATCATGATCCAGAGCTTCAGTAAAGAGGCGAGACACAATGAGCTCAGGGTTGATGAGAAAGCGGATCTCCTCTTGAACGAGACCCGAACTGGTGACACCTCCTCCAACAAATTGATTGGCAAAATCCACCTGAAACCCAAAAGGAAAATGAGTCATTTGGTTTGATTGAGTGTATTACATTTGACCCGTACCAAGCTGATTGGGAAGCCTGACTCCTAAACTTGTTGTCCCAGGAGCAGTGCTTGAGTCCTAAGGTCTAAGAAACCCTCTGCTGAGTTGGAGCATTTGACGTCTTTTGTAATCTTTCAAGTAGGACCAGCTCTAGAATCCGTTGTTTCTGCTCAGACACATACAAGTCAGAAAGCAGCCATGCAGAAGATATGATTCTCGATTTGAAGACTGTTAGCCGTTGCTCATTAGCCTGCAGACAGCTGGGAGCAACCCCTGTCACAACCCCTGGAAGGAAGGCGCATAGGGGCAGATGTCCCCCAAGTGGTCACTCAACTATGAGGACAGCCAGCCAGGCTGCCGAAGTCTACTTTGACAGGCTGTCAAACAAGCCCCCCCCCCCCAACCCCCACAGTGGAGCGGCCATCAATCCGGGCCCCGGCGTTCCCGGGGGCTGGTCATGAGCGCTCGTCAGCTGTCAGCTGGTGGCGACAGGAGGCAAACAAAAGGTGAAAGGCAGGGTGGGCCATCTGACAAGAGAGCAGGAAGAGCGGCTGATGTGGAAAGCGGAGCGGCCTCGGAGGCCTCGACCCTGGTCCCGGCGCACCCTCTCGAAGGCCTTTTCAGCAGCGGTAAGCATTTTAGATAAAAAGCTACAGAATGGAGCCAATCGAGTTTCTTTTGCACAGAGATGACACAAACCTGCCAAATCATAGCCGTAACAGCAGATCCGGGATTTTGCAATCTACCTCCACCTTTTATACAGAACCCAGCGAAGTGGGATATGTCTACGAACCCTTATGGAGAGACGTCCAAAAATGAAAACAAAAAAAGTCCATCTTGTAGAATATCCTCCAGAAAAGTGTTCAAGAGTACAAACAAGGACACCAACCCCATATTTCTTCTTTGTGGTCACATGTCCAAATACTATTGTCTATATTCCAGACCAGTGGTTCACAAACATTTCACACTAAGTACCACCTCAAAAAATCCTTAGTTCTTCAAGTAACACCATATTGACCAACATTAAAATACAGTAGGGTAGATGTGTTTATTTCTAGAAGATATCTTTGCTATTATTGTAAGCCACTGTAACATTATAAAGAGTTTTCACATCAACACTGCACTTAGATATAGGATAATGAAAAAGTATTCAATTAAAACATATTCGACATAAATGTAAAACAAAAAAACAAAGACATTTAAAATGATGCCTTAATGAATGAACACAAACAGTTTGTATAAAGTAAATACAAAATGTATTGTACTTAAAAGTTGAACACGACTTGAACTTTATTTAACCAATACACTGTAATGGGGAAAAAAAAGTTCAAGCTGCCACATTATGCAGTTTTATCATGTATTTCAGTGATTCTTTTGCATACCACTCGAACGGATTTGTGCCGACTCGTGCTCGCCACCCATTTTTAGAATCACTTTTCTATACTACGCCTCTGTCTTACCTGAAGCATTCCATAACCATCATCTTCAATGGTCCCTTCGGATGCAATGTACAGCTTTATTAGCAGTCTCTCTGAGCTAAAATGGGAAATGTTTTTATTACTTATTATTACAAAACGCTGCTTATATTAAAATGATCAAAATTTTGACATAATCTATACCTTTCCCAGTCTGGAAGATTATCCAAGCTTTTTCGTGTGAATGTCACCAGACCATTAGGCTCTGAAAAGCACAAAATGCAGGGAACCGATTTGTCTTCTTGTATCATTAAGCATATTCGTGAAAATAAAACCAAAACTTACTTTGCTCAGTGACGCTTTTGAAGTAGCACATCAGAGTTTTTAACTTCTCAACCTTTCTGGACGAAGACCCCTCAAACAGTCTGGAGGCAAAAAGCGATTACTGACACTTCTGATTTAATGGAGCATTTGTTTTATTGATATATGTAATAAAATATTTCAATATATTCGTGTCTTTTTTTTAAGATATCATGCACTTACCAATTAGTTACAAGTGCAGGTACATCACAGGGTAAACTAGTACATATCTGACAGTGTCATTCAAAAGTAACTCTCATCTTCGACATAGCTCTTGTATTGCATTACATCAGCTTGTGCATCACCCCTGAGTTTATGCTCATTTATTAAACAAATGCCTATTTTTTTTTGGGGGGGGGGGGGTTTGTGACATCACAACTCCACATACTGAGTGGAGATTAAAGTGTCACAGAGATGGGAGCCGTCCACTGCATCCACGTGAGTTCAGTCGTGCTTTGATAAGAATTAGTTCACCCCTCACTCAGCCTCCCTTTCAGTCACTTGCCGATTATGTAGGATCTCCTCTGCTGTGGCCACAATGGAGTTCGCCTCAGGCACGCCATCACTTGTGCCACTTTGTAGCACTCACTCTCCCACACACACACACACACACACACACACACACAAAGCCGTAGCTGGAGTTCTGGCCTCCTCCTTGGGGATACATTAAGACATCATGCGTTGCTTTTAAAGCAAGGAAGCGTGAGGTCAGTTCCACTTTCCTGACAACTAATGTACACAATGCTGCTATTGGCGAAGTTTTGAATGCACATTAAATACGCCATCTCACTTCTGAGCGCGCTATAAGTATTTTCATGTGAGGGGGAGAAATGAAATGACAAAAGGTCGACGCTCTGAAAGCCCCTGAGGGGAACGAGAATCTCATTCATCAGACTCTCATTTTGTGTTAACAGTGGAGGCCGGTAGCAACAATCCTGCGTCGGTATAGTCCTGAGGGCGAAGTGTCTTTGACTTGACTCGCTGGTGAGAGCAGGCTTTTAAGTGATGACGGAAGGCAATATGGTCTTGGGGGAATGTACAATTCATTTACAATTATATAACATAGAGTGGAAGCACAAAATTTGTGCAATTTGGAGTGCAACCAAAATTTCCTGAAAAAAAAATATGCCTCAAAAGTCAAGCAAAACAATTACTGCGCATGACTTCAGCTCAGTGAACATGTTTTTATGACGAAACGACAGAGGGTACAAGTGTGATGATAACCGTAGAGCTGCAAATTGAGCTTACTGTGACCCGGGAAGCATCTGTTTGCTCAGTACAATAACATCACTAATACAACGCTCCAAAATGAATTTTACCCAGCGGCTAATAATGTTACTATAATCATTCCACACTAAAGAAAGATGCTTTGAGATATGAGCGTTTTGAGTTACGAGTATGGTCAAGGAATGAATTAAACTCACTCTAACCCTAAAGCATCACTGTAACTTGCAAATATTGCATGTACATTTATTTTCATGTTCTTTACATTTTTAATAACACAAAATCCCAGTAGGTAAGAACCAAAAAAAAAAAAAAACATTGAAAATCAAGCATGGGATTAGGCTTGCATAAAATCGATTGAGAATCACACGCTTTTGCTTGCTTATCACAAAAACAAAACCTTGATGTGAATGAACTTGCGATGCCGCTGCGCTCTGTCACAGTCTTCAGCCAAACAGCCAATGGCATTCTCCATCTGACTCGATGCTAATCGAATTTTCTCCTCCATTTAGGTAATTACACCGCGATGCCATCAAAATTGGGGGCGGGAGGATGTCTGTGCGGCGATCAACGGGCTGATTTTGCATGACATCTTCCAGACAGCTATTAGGCTCGAGAGTTACCTGAAGAAGTTGATGTCCGGGTAGTTGCTGTACTCGCTGCGGCGAGAGTTGCGCCGCGGGAAGGTGCAAAAGAAGGCGTTGGCGAGCAAGCAGGCCACCTGCTCCTGCGACATGCTGATGGAGTGGTTGGTGCCCCTCTTGAGGAGCGGTATGGGCTGGAAAAGAAGGAGCAGAGCCACACGACCGCAATGGAAGGTCAAAATCATTTGTTTAGTCCATTTGCCGAATGAGAGGTTGAAGGATGTCACGTAAGGGTACCAATTTGGCACGACTCTTGCCCGCCTCTTGAACGATCCTTACAATTAAGGGCCTCAAATCTAGAAAATAAGCTGACCAACTAGTTTGTGAGGCATTAGTAACCTCTAAACGTCATTACAGTAAATACCTTTATAAAAACACCTCTAGGCATTAAATATATAACAATTAAATGAAAAACAGGAAGTGCTGATGTAACTGAGCGTGTCTTCCTGTGCCACATGGCGATGTACTCTTACAGAGCACATCGTTCAGAACCTCAAAATGTCCGACGTCAGGATGGTCGCAAACCGAGGAACCCTTGTCTGAAATACTTGTCGGACAGCGACAATTGCTTTTCACACAATAGGAACCAAAGTGTGAAATGGTAGCCCCTGGTAACCACTTGTGTGTCATTGCTGATTATACAGAGGAGCAACATGGGGGGATTTCTATCTTTTACTCGCAGTGTGAAAGGGGCTATTGGATGATAGATTTAATGTTTAATCAACCCAGTTCGAAACCCATTTATGTAAATTTAATTAAGGAATTGTCATCTTGAAATCCCAGCAGATGCACAAAACTGGGCCATAATGCCCATAAAGAGCGTTAACATGGGAAGATCAATAGCTAGGCTCCTTGACCTCAGCGCTTCGACTGCCGTTTTGGATTAACTGTCATGCTGTGTGCGACCTTCGGGGTCAACCCGCGGCCGTTGCGGGGCATGGACGCAGACTCTTTCGCGGTCAAGTGAGTGCGCTGGTTAGCGATGGGTGTTACCTTGGTGCACAGCTCTGACACCCTCAGTGCTAATTGCACAAGCTTTGGCAGCAGGGAGCCAAACAGATGTTCCGCGGCGGCAGGCTCCAGGACCTTGGAGAGAGGGAGAATGTCTGTTTATGTTTGTTGCCTTGCCACGAAACTCACATGTGACACGATTAGCAAGTTTGGAATGTCTAATTTCACGACGGCTACAGCTGGTTTTGCACACCTTCTGAAAAAGGTCTAATTCAAGCACTTTCAAGTTCATTCGCTTATAAATCCAGTATTTACATATTTATTTAGTATTTATTGAAGTTTGCATGTGATTAAAATGATTAGTGTACTACCAGTGTATTATGCAATAAACAAACAAAATTCAATTTCTTGACATCAGTGGGTTACAGCTAAAACTAATTTGATATATACTGCATTACAAATTATTATGCAAATGATATTTTTCTCTGCTTCAGTAAATAGTTGATGTGAATGACAGTCAGCATAATTTCATCATCATCAACCATGAGCATAATTCTTTTTTTTTTTTTTTATAACTAAAAGAAAAATTTAAAAGACACTGTTCCAAATTACTATGCACAACAGAGTTTCAAGACATTTGACAGGTTCCAAGGAAGTGAACATAGCCATTTGTTGAATTAGCAGCATTAGGAGGTCATATTTACTCAAATCAAAAGCTATTTCAATCAAAAACATCTTAATAGGTCATGTACATTTTGAAATAGGGCCCCTTATTTGACAGCAGCGTCACAATTTTTGCATCCATTAATCTTTGCTTTTATTTTTTTAGATTTTCTGCTTGAATTTCTTGGCAGGATGTCTGACTTGCCTCCCTGAGCTGCTGTTTGAATGTCAAATCTGAATGAAATTACAACAAGAAGTCAAGATCTCATATCACATCTACAAAATGTTAATTTATCTATCTAACAAGCCAAATAGTCAGTCAAATTTGAAATAAAACCTTTTCATATCAACCTAAAAAGATCCAAGATTAGACATCAAAACCAAAAGAGTAACAACTGATAGCCAAATAAGGGGACATGTCCTATTTAATATATGACATGTTTATCCCCACACAAATGTCAAAAAGCTCAATCATGGCGCAATCTCATCAGTACTGCTAGGCCGAGCCAATTCATTAAACGCTCTTTCGGATGGTGGGCGTGTAAATGCAAATGGCCAAGGGTAGTGGAGGACTTGGTAGGACAAGGAGCCCGGGACATTTGTACTATGGCAAAGGAAGCCTGACTAAACACTGTCATTAAGTATGGAGCTTGCTCTCCGATGGGCGTGATGAATGAAGCCACTTGGCTAGGGCGAGGCGCCGGATGGAGGCCGAGCCCTTTTAAATCAGCGCCAGGCGGTGCATCAAATCAGCTGAGCCAACTGTGCACCGCTTGATTCAGGTCCGTACATCACGCCAAACTGACAACATAGTCAAGAGGGTTGCGTGCACAAGTGTGTGTTGTGCGCCATCCGTTTCTATTCCCCACAGATCCGAGCAGTAAAACAATCTGCTCGGCTGCCTTCACAAATAACACGCACACACATACGCAAGCTCGTAAATTTGGCCGAGGAGAACTGTCCGTCAACAGTTTTTGTTATGCGTGAAGTGTGTGCGCAGCGAGATGAATATTCAAGGGAGGCACCGGGCCCGTCACTCTGTGCCACTCATGTCTACTTCCCTCTGACACTCAAATGCATTCACGCTTTCCTGTCTTCTGTGGTCTGAAAAACATATATTGATGATAGACAATGCTCCCTGATTATACTTTAGAGGAAACTAAAACCTATGTATATTGTTTATCCAGATACAGATAGCAATGAACCTTTTACAGTTTTGAGTAAATCTATCAGGAAATTAAACAATAAACAGTCAAAGGCAGCGGTCAGGGCAAGCAAGGCCTCAAAATTTTTTATTAATCTATTCCAAACAATCTGTGTCTCCTAGTTTCTCTTTGCTGGACTAATTTCTGTACACGTATGTGGATGTTAGATTATTTTGTCCAATCAGATTTCAGCTTCATGTGCTGCCTCGTCAATCTAATCTGCCCAGGGCCTTCGGAATCAGCAGTGCTGATGTACACCGCGTTCCAAATGATTATGCAAATGATTTTCTTCTCTGATTTTCCTAAATAGAAAATGGCAGTTGACATAATTTTCAAGTCATCGACCGTCAGAATATAATTAAAATGTTTTCGAATAAATCGCCCAATGTTGTATATTAGCAATGAGACCGTTTCTTTAACCAGTCAAGATTTAGAATTTGTCCTCACAGTTCAGCATTTTTCCAATCTTCTGATTGGTTGGTCAGGGCACAACTTGTACCTGTTACACAACCAACTTTGAGTACCAAAACACATTTGTAAGTGAGTATAATTTCTTTAAACATGTTATTAGGGAAATATTGATTCAGAACTGCTCCAGATGACGTCAATAAAGACATTCAAAAATAATTAGTCACTAAAACGTTGCTAAAGACCACGTCTAATTATGGCCTACCTAAGTCTGCGCAGTATTTATATATTTAAAATGTCATCAATCAAGCAGACAATATGGCATAAAAAATCAATTATCTTAACCAAATTTTGCATTGTTCAAAGGCTTTTAACATGCTGGGATTATACCCCCATTCTAATGTGGTTTATAACACGCATGTGACGCCCGATTGATTCGACAATAAAAAGAGGGTGGGGTAAAGTGCGTACTAATGTCAGCCATTTTCCTTCCTGACAAGTTACCAAACGTGACCTTTCGGTTAAGAGATTAAATTATTGCTCCACACGCCCACTTTGCTTGTGAAGGCCGGTAACATTCTTCCCGTGCAAAATCCATTATGTTTTTTGTTTTACAGATTGACCGCAACACATTTTTCATCATCACGTCCATGTAGGGAGGGAAAAAACAACAACAAAAAAAAAATCGATGTATTTTTTTTGCATCAAAATGTGATGTATTCTTGAGGCTGTGGCGGTCGGCGTGTGAGTTAATGGCCTCTCTCCTTGAGAAAAATAACACTTTTTCAGATTTCTCATGTTTACAAGCCCAGGAGAGATTTCTCCCATCACCTAGTGTCACAGCACACAGCCTTTCTGTCTGAACAAATGGAATACTCTCAACGCCTCCTGAGCCAGACAGTGGGTGCAGCCCTTCCTGGTTCTCTACACGCAGTGACGCACGTAGAAAGGGAGGTGCAGGGGGTGGAAGGGGTGCAGCAAAACCCTCACATGATGAATGGCCTTTAAAGGGGGGTCGGAAAAACACTGACACGTATTGTGTTGGTCAACGTGCTGTGAGTGGGAGTTTGTGTTTTTTTTTTTTTTTTTCCCCCTTGTAACTGTAAAAAATCATTTCACACGGAATGACATGGCAGTGGGTCAAATGCCTTTAGAAAGATGATTACGCTCAGTTTTGGCCACTTTTACTTAAAACTCCTGCTTACTTCAAACTTAGTATTTTTTTGTTTTATAATTGAATGATTGATTAGTTCCCTGCAATTGGCTGGCGACCAGTTCAGGGTGTACCTCGCCTGTCGCCTGAAGATAGCTGGGATAGGCTCCGGCACGCCCGCGACCCGCGTGAGGAAAACCGGTACAGAAAATGGATGGATGGATGATTGATTATAGAGTATTTTCCTTCTGCTTATGTTTCATAACTTAATAAAAAAGACGCTTACCGTTAATCTGTGAATAATGCTACTGTGGTGACTTAATTTCCCTCATTTGATTAATATAGGATTTACGTATTGATCTTTATTGACTATACTGTACATATAGTATAAAGTTTACCTTAGTGCAGTACAAATGTAATGCAGTGAAGTCCCACTTCTTGGCAGTAGAAGCACAGTATTTCAGTATCGCATTCTGTAATACATAAAAAAAATACATTTCTTATCAAACAAACAAATTCACCTCCGTATACAATATTCTGACAGAGCCCAGTACATCTCGTTTTGTAAAATACTGACGCCATCTAAAGGCGTATTGTGGCAATGACAACAACTACAGCGCAGGTTGGTAAATAAACTTGCCTTCAACTCAGGAGTGCTTGTAATTCTTCTCGTCAAAGTCTGCTCTATCAGCTCCCACCGACTCTTGTTCTGAAGTTCTCGTGTTTCCTGCAGGAGGAAAAGTTTTTTTTTTTTTTAGAGTTTTATAATAACAATAATACTATTTAGTTAAAAGAGCCTTTTAAAAACCATTTTACATAGGTTAAAAATATAGAACTATTACAGCCATCCATTCTCAATAGTGTTTCTTCACATAAGGTCACACATAAGATGAAGCCCTTTACCACCTGACTTGGAGGAAAAAGCAGGGTACACACTGGCCAAATTCAGTTCACACCGACAAAAAAAAAAAAAAAAAAAAAAACATTCATTAAGTCACATTCACACCAAAATGTACAATTTAGGGTCTTCAGTTAAACTAAGATGCTGTTTTTTGGAATGTGTGAGAAAGCCGGGAATCCAGAGAAAACCCACACAAGCAGGGAGATAGCATCCAAACTCCATATAAGAACGACCAAACAGATTTGAAACCTTAATTCATAAATGTGAGGCGGATTTTCGAAACCGCCACTCTGCTAGCCACCACTTGCTACACACAATAACATTTTATACATAATTACCAGTATTACGTTGTTTTCAAAGAATATATACTTTTCTCACAAAACATGGCAATATTTGCTTTTTACTGCTCATTTCAAAATCAGCCCAAAAAATGTTATTTATTTTGTAAACGTTTAGCGTGATGGAAGCACAATGGCCGAGTGGTTAGCACAGATTCCACCCCAGGGTCGGACGTGAAGCCTTTTAAAGTGGTGGCATGAGCCAAGTTGAGGTGGCCCTGTCAGTAGTGGTCCCGTATATTCGTGACATAATATGATACGTTTCAATGATTTCATTTTTAGCGTTTTTATACTGTATTATTTAAGCCTTTAAGAAAATATTACTTCTGTGTAGTTAGTTGTTTTGCAGTCTAGGGGTGTAGAGAGAAAAAAAAAAAAAAAAAAAAAACAAGCATGTTAGCTTCATTGAACACTATGATCACAGCTGTGAATGTAACTATGAATGGTTGTTTTTCTATATGTGCCCTGTGATTGGCCGGTGACCAGTCCAGGGCGTACTCACCCACGATTCTAGAGAGGTCAAGTGAGATGAAAAACGATGGACAGATTAGTGTGACATTACCTCATCTTGCACAGGAAATAGATTCCTGCTGGAACAGGGCATTTTGACATGGGCATCATCCCAGGTATCGTCAAATGTGGCAGGATACGGAACACTTGCATGACCAACAACATCTGTCTGTTAACAATGGGGGAAGGAAATGCATGTAATAAAAAAAAAAACAAGAAAAAAAAAAACAATGACCAGCATGCACTAATCATAAAAAGTTTGGGATATTCTGCTTTGGGGTGAAATTTAAGGATTAACTGAAAATGCATTATAACTAACAGGTGACAACAGAGCTAGTGAGAGACTAGGGAGAGTCACAGAACGGGATAGAAGTGGATGTCCTTGGAAATTAATACAAAATTAAAAATTAATAAAATGATACAGGTTATTGTTCATTTTAGGTTAATCCAGAAATTTCACCCGAAAGCTGAATATCCCTAACTTTTTGTGAGTAGTGTAGGTTTCAATGATGTGACGAAGTAGCATTTCGAACCCTTATCATCACAGTGTGCACGCCAGGAACATCCTTGAGCGGAGGAAGTGGTCCGCCACATCGGGGCATCCTTCTCAACTCGCCAACCGGCGTCCCGAGCCAGGTGGGGTTGGGTTCATTTTCCTCATCCGTATCCCTTTTTTCACAGCACTTATCAGGCTTGCCTCGTCTCAAGCATGCGGACGAAGGGCCTGAAAAGAAGTCTGTTATTTTGGCTTTGGCAAAGCACCCCGAGCTTGTGGAGCCTGACGCCACTTCCCGTTTCTCTGAACCGCCATCTTGAAGAATGCGTTGACTTTCTGAATCCATTAACGGGGCACAGACAAGGCCGTCGCAGTCCAGGTCTTGCGGTGATAGAGGTTGCGTGTCTTCATCAGAGTCCGAGACAGCATTGTGACCACCATGAGAGTGACCTGGGGGGCTTCGAGGGCCATCCTCATCCATCATTTCAGAAGCGTTTTGATTTGGGGTGGGCTTCAGTAACCATCTTTCCAGAGTGCTTCTGGACCGTTGCTGCCTGGAGCCGATCCTGCGATGGGAACTTTTAGTTTTGACGCCTCGCAAACCATCCATGTCAGCCTTTGTCCTTGAATTCATCTTATTGCTGTCCTCTTCTCGATCTAATGTCCCATTATTGTTGTTCTGAATGCATAATGTTGAACCTATGGCAGAAAAAAATGTGTTTGTTTTAAACGTAAACTCATTTAAACTTGGAAAATGAGCTGATTACCTTGGAGAGATGATTTTGATGATGGAGACGGGGTATCAATTCGGGCTCTCTTTACTGACGGTTCAAAGTCTGTCATTCTGTAAAATGAGGGGAAGAAACTAAGAAGAGCACATTAAAGGGACACATTACAAAACAAAAAAAGATCAAGGGACTCAAGTGTTTGTACTCACAATGAAACTTTACGACGATCTGTTGCTTAGATTCCAGCAAATGTACAGAAAAGCTTATGTGACCTAAACCCCTGCCGGAAATAGTTAACCGCATTACTCAGCTACCCGGACATTTTGATATTGTCTACGAAATGATACATTAACATTGCTCGGCCTGTAGGATTTGGCAATTTATTTAGCTTGTGACGTAGGTAAATAAACTGTCGAGACATTGATGTCATGTGAGCTAATCTAGCTCGGTAGCTGGGATACCAAGCTGTAAACAAAGTCACACACTGAACGCCCAGTTGGGAATGAAGACATGATCTCGAAACATTGTGACGGACTCAACGCTTTTTGCTAAAAGGAGAAATGTGAAGTTGAAGCGGAAAGAACACGACCACGTCCCATTATTGCTTTGCTGTGAACTTCAAACTGTATGACTTCCGTGTTGTGTGACGTCAGGGCTCCTACGTTGTCGCGATAGTTAAACGCCGAAGCAGAAAGCATTCTCCTTGTATGTATCCTTGTAGCACAATAATTACATTTAAACTGACTTTTAAATATATATATATATATATATATATATATATATATATATATATATATATATATATATATATATATATATATATATATATATAATTATGTTCTCATTTTAATAAAGACCATATTTAACGTCAATGGCATAAACAGATGGAAATTATGTATTTGTGTTAATTATTGAAGCATGTTGTACGATAATGTGTAAACTAAAACAAAACCAAAAAAAAAGGACTGAAAATACAATGACGTGTGTAGTTTGAAGCTATTTCCCAAATACAACTAAAGAGGAAGGATTATAAGAAGAATGTCTTTGGCCACACCCACAATGACGCACTTCTGCAGCAGAAGGTAGCTGAGGTTCGACGTTTGGTTCAGTAAAGTAAGACTGGACTAAAAATATTACCATTGGCGTCTCAGCGTAGTTAGCACATGCTTCTGGGAGAACATGGTCGAAGAATACCTCGTCGTCGCTGTATTATTGTTCTTTTGCATTTCTGGAGTAGACAACAAAGGTGAGTCGATGTTTGTTGAATGTTACATGAGCCGTAGCTGTTCGGTGGTAAAGCCGAAAACACGACCACAAGCTGGTGAAGATGTGTAAATATTAATCTTTTTCTGACTTCTACATTTCTTTTACAGACATTACTAATGGGTTAAAACTTTCCAAGTATTCCATTGTCCGACCTCAGCTGCTTCTTACAAAAGCAAGTGCTAGTTAATTGTGGTCAGAAGTAGGGGGAAAATGTTTGGGTTTTTCCCCCCTAAAACTTTTCATGTATGTTTTAACAGTTTCAGAAATCTGAGGAGGGGGATAAATCCTATGAGCTGAAAATAGACAACAGAGCTCACATCCTTCATCTAAAGAGGAACAGGTTTTTAATGACTTCACATTTCACAGAATTTCAAATGATTATGAGTGGTAATGTTATTTCCTGCTTTTCAGAGACTTTTTACATCCGGATTTTGTCCGGGATACTTTTAACGTCACTGGTAATCCCACAGCAACTCATCCGAAACATGTAAGTTAATGAGTGATTTGAATTTAGGGGTTAGGAAGCATTTTCCTTTCAGAATCCATACTCCAGTTATAAATTTGTTTAATAGGCTGGCTTGAATGGTTTCTTTCGTTTTCCCCCAGGTGCATTGTTATTACCACGGAGAGGTGGAAGGCTACGAGAACTCTGTGGTGGCGCTCAGCACGTGCTACGGCTTGAGGTTTGGACTTGCCGATCAATTGTTTCATTTTGGCGGATTTCCTTGCTCAATATGTGTACTGGACGTTGGTTCCTCACAAAATATTGAAATGCACTTTACATCAATGATACCCAAACAGTGGGCCATGGCACTCACGCTGTGAGAGATCTGGTGTGACGTGGGAAACTATCCATTTTCACTTAATTGGTCCAAAAATCAATGATTATGTATGACAAATAATGTGTTCTTTGTTTGTCTATTCATGCCAGTGATATATAGTGACAGGCAGCGCTATTAAGAAGGTGCATAATTGATCTGCATTTCCCCTTTTCCATGTGAGGCACGCTGAGCGATGCAGCCGAACACGACGTAATTGGACAATCGCAAACAAATTGCAGTCGATGACTCCCACCCACAGACATACCAACTCGCTGCAATGGAAAAAGTGTCAGCGCTGGTGTTCTTACAGGAAACAACGTTTCGAAACTACACATACTATACTTTATTTTTATTGAACATGCTGCAGTTGTCAACGAAGACGCGGATTGTCCACGATGTTCCATTCATTGACTGCTTTTGCCGAAAGAGACCCTCCGCGCTTCTCTTTTTAGCCATAAGTGCATATGAAATTCGAAAGGTCATTTGCCAAGAAATTACATGTATGACAATTGGCAACACCATATAAAAAAAGGACCCACAACTCATGAAGGGCCCCTGACTGACAGTTTGGGTACACCCTGCTTTGCCTAGGTGCATAAAATATGGTCCATTCCCTAATCTTTTACCCATCATTCCTCTCCAGGGGTGTGATCCTTTTTGCAAACGAGAGCTATGGACTCGAGCCTGTGCCGCTGTCCGCCACCAACGAGCACCTTCTTTACCGACTAGCCGACATTCAGACCGAATCTGTCGCCTGCGGTGTCATCCACGAGGCCGTGCCTACCCCGAGCCATGAAGCTTTTGAGCCCAGAGACGCCATCTCAGCTCTGCTGCGGGTCTGGATGCCCACGTTTACCATGTGTGTTATGTATTGCACTTTTAGACAGAGATTCTAAGGGTCCCTTTTTCTCCTTTTTTGTCTGTTGCTTCAATAGAAGAAACGCAATTTACCTCAGACTCGATACGTGGAGCTGGTTTTGGTTGTGGATCAACTCAGGGTAAGTTTGTAAATTAACGCAACGAAAACGGGCATCTTCACCAAGGTTCTTGCTCTCTCATTGCATGGGAAAACCTGTCAGTAGGTGAATTTGTAAATAGAGAACCACAAATGGGCTGGGGTTCACTGTATTCATTTTCATTGACAGTATCAATTCAAGCAAGGAAATGAGACGGCGATACGTGAGGAGATGGTGGAAATGGCCAACCTGCTAGATGGGGTAAGACATCTAAAAAGATGTAGAAGCATTATTTTTTTTCCTTTTTAAATTATCCTGTCTTTTTCATTATAGTATTACAAGCAGCTGAATATCCGCGTGGTACTAGTGGGGCTGGAGATTTTTAACGAGGGCAACCCTTTCGAAGTGGAGGGTTCCGCAGGCACCGTGCTGCGGAGCTTCGTCAAGTGGAGAAAGTCCGACCTGTTGCCGAGGAACCGACACGACGTTGGTCAGCTCGTGGTGTGAGTTCACAGCCATCAGGTGATTAGAAGACATGCGATCTGCAAGTTATAATGGTTGTTTTGTTGTTGTTTTTCTAGCGGTCGGCCAAATTCGTTCCCGGGAGGTGTGCTGGGCATGGCCTTTGTTGGCACGGTGTGCTCTGCCACCAGCTCTGGAGGAATCAACGTGGTTAGTATGACTCCTTAACAAATCACCATAGTTGATTTTTACTGCTAACACACCCCTAACACACTTGGTGTCACTTCCTATACATTACTTTATTTACTTTTGTCAAGTCAGGTCATTTTTATTTATATAGCCCTTAATCACAAAAGTGTCTGAGAGGGCTTGCCGCACCAACTGGTCACAAAAATCAATGAGTGGGCACTGTGGGCAATATTTATCACATGATATGACGCTGTACATTGTTAGTTAAAACCGCATGAGTCAATTTATGAAATTATTATTATTCTTACTCCTCCAGGTAAGTGGTTCTCCTCAGACCTGCTCTGGTCGATCGATGCAGAATCCTTCCAGCAACAACCGCACTTTGATCATCGCCACCTAGCCCCCTCTCTGAGCAGGAGAGGAGAGGCGGCAGTAAAACAGGCAAAAATCCATGTCAGGGCAGGAGAAAAATTACATGCTAGGTGGTTTTTAACCAACTGTTAAGAGCATATAAATAAGTCTTTATTAGGGCTTGGACTCGCCCCCGAAGACCCCATTCGCTGTTTGTATTGACAATGACGAATGACTAGCGCATCATTATTCCTTGTAGTATTCCAAAATCATAGTCCAACAAATGAAAAATTAGATTTGATTGTTTGAAAACTATCTGCTGAACATGAGAGTATGCTGGTACGTTTTGGCTCCCGCATCTCATTATATATATATATATATATATATATATATATATATTAAATGGCTTACGTTAACCAGGATCCCTCACTGGCCAAAGGTAGAATCCCGGGTCTTGTGTTTTGCTTCTGTTGTGGCGCTTCCATGTTATCTATGCATCTCATCGGCGCTAGGTTAATGGAGACCACTTTCAGCGGAGCGCTCGTATTTATTTATTTTTTTTGTTTCATCTAGAGATGTCGGTGGAGTAAATGCACTTATTTTAAACTCCTTTCTACCTTTTGATGTCTCACCTTGGTTGGTTTGACTCCTAATACATCACAGTAGTTGGTTTAACTCATTTTCACCTCCTACCACTCCACAGTGTTTAGTTGAAAGCATTTTTAACGACTAATACATCAGTGATTGGCTTAACATCCAAACAATGCTTAGTCAAACACCCTACTAACTTCCAACACGTCACTCTAATTACTTTACCTCCTTTTTGCTCCGATTGCATCACCTTGGTTGTTTTCCCTCCCCTTTTTAACTACAAATCAATCTTTCATTCCTTATAACTTGCATCACCATGGTTAATTTAACCAGCCTATTAACATCACATA
This sequence comes from Phycodurus eques, assembly GCF_024500275.1. NCBI lineage: Eukaryota > Metazoa > Chordata > Actinopteri > Syngnathiformes > Syngnathidae > Phycodurus > Phycodurus eques. The sequence goes on along the minus strand of NC_084543.1, from coordinate 5,600,604 downwards.
CCACATTGTGAGTTTAATAACATCCACTTTAACTCTTTATAATGGTAGTTTAATCTGTAATGTCTGACGATGTCGGGTTATTTCAATTTTAACTCCTGATGCATCACACTAGTTGGCTTAACTGCGGTTAGTTTGAACACATCATCGAGGTAGTCTTAAACCCTTAACACAACTGTGAAAATGATACTCTTTCTATTATTCATGGGGAGGACTCACACTCACATGCTGTACAGAAAGAGTAAGGAGGAGTCCAACCAGTTTGACTGAGACGTCATTATGCCCATGACGAGGCAAATTTTAGTGATATGATTTCCATTCTTCTGCAGTAAGGAGCCTTAGAATGGATTAGTTGCATGTCTTTTAGTTGGGAAGATGATACTGAGATATTCTTGTCTACTTACTCATTCCATGTAAAATCAGTAAAAAAAAATAAAATAAATAAATTCCCCTCATAGATGATTTTTTCTTAACTAAAAATAATAATTGAACCTAAAATTAGAGTGCACATCAAAATATTTACAAAGATGCCTCTCCACACTCTGAAGTAGCTACAATAGTAATGGTAATTGTTTTACTTAGTTTAAAATTGGGGAAATATTTAATTGAATCTTTAAGTAGAAGAAAGAAGAGAGTTTTGTAGAACTATGAAAGTGCTTTATAATAATACCAAAACAAAGATACAGATGTTTAAACTCGAGAGGTATCGCTAATTAGCTGAAAGTTTGTTAGCCTATATCGCTCTGAGAGATTTACAACAAAAATGTTTCGTGTTCTGTGTTGTCCTCTTATTTCCAACCACACCGAAATTTTAAGAAAATCTGAGCGAAGAGGGCAAAGTACCTGGTTGATTTTATATAGAACGACCTTGATTGGAAGGAATAACAGAGTTTGACATTTAGGAAATATTACCTCAATTTTTCTGATCACTGCTGACTGAGTTGAATGTGATTTGCCAGTTTGGTGATGACGCGCTGGTTTACGCCTCCACCATTGTGGCCCATGAGATGGGTCACAACCTGGGCATGAGCCATGATGACAACCGCTGCAACTGTGATGGGGAAAGCTGCATCATGGCAGCCAGGGCGAGGTAAAAACGCACAAACAAAAAACAATAGTTTGTGCACTTTGCCATGTAATCGTGTCATTTACAAAACATCTGCTGCTACTGTTTACCATTTAGCGGCTCCACAAGCTTCAGTCGCTGCAGCGGTGAAGATTTTGAGGCCCTCATCCTCAACGGAAGAGGGGTATGTCTGATAAACCAGCCTTCCCTTTCGGACATCGTTGGGACCGCGCAGTGTGGTAATGGCTTGTTGGAAGAAGACGAGGAGTGTGACTGCGGCACGCCAGAGGTAACACACTGTATAATATACTGTGCAACAGTCCTTCACACACACACCCTTCACTGGAACGAGAGTGTAATCCATGATTACTCCCAGGTTGCGGACCCCAGGGAAAAGTGAGAGGGAGGAGTAGATCGACAACCTTCCTAAGCAGTGACTTGGTGACGACAACCATGAGCTGTTTTAGTGCTGATGAGTTTGAAGAGGTTGAAAGTCACAAAGGCAGTTGAGAAGAGCCTGAGGAAAGGACATGGGCGTAGGGTTTTGTGCTGATGTAGAGTTGTGCGTCATCAGCGTATGAGTAGAAAGAGTAATGATTTCACATCGTGGGAGCATGTGAATTGAGAAAACAAAATGACAAAGCATGGAACCTTGGGGAACGCCGTTGTCGACGGAGGCTTAATGGGGTTAAAAAGTGACATTTTATTGAGGAAATACATGTCATACATGTACATGGCTAATTATAATTCTATACTACCATTAAACTATCCTGCGCACCCAGAGGTGTACAAACCAAAAGATTTCATATGAATTCTTGTATGTCCCTGACAGTGTTGTGGTTGGCTCTCTATATATGTATAGATCATTTGGGGGTTTAATCTTTGGGGGCTTTTTATAACAATTACCCAGGTTTGCCTTGACCTGATCGAATCTGATAATAAAAACTATATTTTCCACAGGAATGCCAGAATAAATGCTGTATTGCTGCCACTTGCAAACTCACCACTGGATCCTCTTGTGCTCAGGGGAGTTGCTGCAATGACTGTCAGGTGGGCACACTATCCCATTGCCACTACACTTTCTGAAGGGAAAGGGCAGTAGCCGAGGGTGCATGTTATTAGTTTACTTTTTATGACTGATAATATTATTTTATTATTTATTACTTTTACAGGTGTGCAATGTGGTGCTGTTCCAAATTTGGCAAAATTGTCCACCTTTTTTGTGAAGGCATTTGTTTTATTTTGAATTGTCTTGCTGGCCTCCTCCTAGCTCAGAGTGGCTGGGACGCCGTGCAGGGGGTCTCTCAATGCGTGCGATCTTCCTGAGTTCTGTAATGGCACCAGCGCCTTCTGCCCCAACGACTTCTACATCATGGACGGCCTGCCCTGTCAGAACAACGCGGCATACTGCTACGAGGGCCGATGTCAGACGTACGACTCCCAGTGCCGAGGTCTCTTTGCACCAGGTAGGTTTGTCGTCAGTAGTAGTAGTCATGGTCGTTGGAGAGCGGTCTGGGCTAGCCAGGCCTTCTCCACTGGCCTACAAACAGTCTTCAGATGTCAAATTCATCCTCACAGGGCCAGAGTACTGGCCCCTTGATGACAATTTTTCTTCCTCTGATTGGTTGGTCAGAACAAAACTTGTTACAGCCAACTTCCACGAGCACTCGTCTGGAGTGATGGCACATATTACTACTAACATTATTTATTAGCGTCTCTGGTGAGTAGGATGTATTTATTTAAAATAAATGTTTTTTTTTATCATGTTATTAGAAAACTATTGATTGTGAACTGCCCCAAATGATGTACTTGGCACAGTTTCAGGCTGTTCAATTGATTTTGTATCATATTTATGGTTTCTATAATTGCTACGTGATAGTGGTGGATTAAGTGTGATAAGTCCCCTCTAAAGGCCCAGGTACCAAATGCATGGCCTGCCTCTTTTCAACATAGTATAGGAAGTGTCACTTTCACTGTACCTTGGTTCTTTTGTCATTAATATTGAAATTCCGAATGTTTTTTCCCCCAATTTTGTCAGATCGGGCAACAAAGGCAGCAGATGTTTGTTTTCTGCATGCAAACATGCAGGGAAACCTATTCGGGAACTGTGGGGTCACCAGCAGTGGGGATTATATCAGATGTGCTGTGGCGTGAGTGTAATTTCTATCTGCTGATCTAAACTTGAAATCTGAATCTGTGCGGAAAAAGGTCAAACGGGTGTTTACATTGCAGCGACGCCTTGTGCGGGAAAGTGCAGTGCACTAACGTGGACGTCAACCACCCACCTCCAGGTGCTCATGTCAGTATCCAGGTCATAAACGGATCCAGGTGTGTCAATGCCGACTTCAACCTGGGTACAGATGTGCTGGATCCCGCCTATGTTAACTCTGGGAGTCCTTGTGCTGAAGGAAAAGTAAGAAGATGACTGGCAAACTTGCGGTATTCTGGCTTGTTCTTTATAATGTTATCCAATTGTGGAGTCAGTCCAGCAGTTTCACCCCAGTTTTTGGGGTGAAACGCACAAAAAACTTTACCACTCACTCTTCAAGGTCCACCTTTCCGAGGGAAAGATCATTTGTGCAAATTGACCCCGTTCCCAAATTCTGTGTCCATTAGGCAAACATACATTTGTTGGTTGCCAAAAATACAAAAGACTCTTTTTTTTCAATGAGAGTTCAGACACTGCCCACCACCCCAAGCTCTGCACGACCTTGGTAAGAAAAGCTTACCTTAATTTTTGCAGTGTCGCGCAAGGCAGGAGCAGTTGACATCGATGTGTTTCTTTCAAATCGTGCCGACAACGCCAATGTCCACACACTAGCAAAAACGACTCGGTCAGTTTTGCAAGATTAGAGGACTCAAAAACTTTAGAGAGGCTGAGGGGAGTTGCTCCCGTAAAAAGAAATCAATTTGGGTCAAGATGCTTTCTCACAGTCAGTATTACCTCTATTTACTGTGTGTTCACATTAGTTCATTCTACAATAGGAGTACCCATTGTTCTCTTGCGTTCTCTTCTTTTTAGACCTGCCTCGATTTTAAGTGCGTGAATGCCTCAGCTCTGCTTCCCAACTTGGACTGCGACGCCCAGAGGACTTGCAACAGCCATGGGGTTAGGATGATGCTTTTCGACCGGCTCTCATGGTTACATCAAGTTTCACCGTGTTGGTTTTTGTCTCCAGGTATGCAACGACCAAGGACACTGCCACTGCGACGATGGGTGGAGCCCGCCAAACTGTAACCGTGCGGGGATAGGCGGTAGCATCGACAGCGGTCCCACGAAGATAGGTGCAGTCAAGATTTCTTTTCCCAATGCCAGTGTGTTCTCAGGCATTCACATAGTATTGGGAAAAAAAATCGATAAAATAAAATCAAGACATTTGTCGGAGAAAAAAAATATACATGTAAAAAGTCAATATTTAAATAGGTTATAGTTTTATTAAATGGGGGGGGGGGGGGGGGGAACAATAATTGGGGACAACTCCACATTCGAACATATTTTTTTCTTAAAAGGTCCCATTCCACAATTTTTTTAAAAATGATCTTTGATGTCCTTTTATCAGATTTGCTAAATAGTTTGGGTTGAAGATGCCCTTTTCCAAGCTATTCTTGTTTTTCTTTTATGCCTGGCTTTTCACAGGGCATTAATATTTTATGTAAATAAGATTTGTTCTGATTGGTTCGCTGATCTCTCTAATCTAAATATGGAAAGCAGCGTTGCTCCGACTGGTCCTTGGCGACATCGCGCACCTCGGCCGTGTAAATAAGAAATATACTGTAAATTGTAATTTCCCTTCTTGTTTTATGCATTATATTCTCGCTATCATGTAAGAGTATTTAGTGTCTTTTAACTGTAACTAAAAATGTCCGTTTTCTGGAACTTACATTGACTTTTTTTTTTTGTTTTCTTTTCTTTTCTCTCCTCTCTCCTTTCCCCTGTCCAAACTTGACCCTCATCAAATGTACATTGTGTGCCTCAAGACTACTCCCTCAGAAACGGCCTTTTGATCTTCTTCCTGCTCATCGTGCCTCTGCTGGTTCTTTTTGTTCTGGTGCTCCTCTTCCTCTTCAGGAGAGATGCGCTCAACCCGTGCCTGAAACAAGTTCACCGTTTAAGGTAAACAGAATCTTACTGTATGATATGAATAAATAAATACAATGAAAAATATGAAGTATATATATGTAAGCCTGCGTATTTCAACTTTCCCAGACCACATCATGCTGGACACGGCAGCGTCAATAGACATTCAAACAGCAATACTGTGGCACACGCTACCACTCATATTCCAGCAGAAGTCCCTCCACAGAGGGTAAATATTTTCTTCAGTCGTCATCGCTGCAGGGTTACGTAATTGCGTATTTATTCAGCAGCGGGTCGAACCAGTTTTGATTACCGCTAAATGCCATCAGTAAATACGAACAAGGATGTTGTATGACGTGTGAAAAGGATTTTCAAATTTCTTTAACGTGATGTACAGTACATGAGGTTTCTTGTTTTCTGTCAATACAGCTTCCATACCCACCTGCTACGTCTGCTCCGATTTCTGGGTAAGAACTCATTAATTGTATTACTCATTCACATTCGTCACTCGCAAACTTCAATTTCTGACTTTGCACATACTTTCAGTTTCAGGAATGGAGAACTGGATTATTGGAACACAGATTTAAACACTACCTCTGCACAGCCCGAGGCTCCCAGACAGGGCCCCGGGGTCCCGAAAGCGATTCCCTCCCCGCGGCCACCAAACTAAGATGATTTATCTTTTTTTGTATGTTGAATGGAAGAGGTTTTTTTTTTTTTTTTACAGCTGACAGGAAGCAGTCAAATAATGCACTCTTAAATCTGTGAAGTTGATTGTTCTAACGTGGAGTATGTCATCATGTGTATTAATGTTTAATATTTATTGGAATGGATGTTAATCAGTCCATCAGCTATACTGTATATATTTTCTGAACAATTTTTAATGTTTTTGTGAATTAAAGGAAATGCCAATTGTAATAAATAAATTTATCTTACACACTTAAAACCAGTCTTAAGTGATATTAGAATTTTTTTAAGTGTTTTTTTCCCCCCACAAAAATCAGTTTTCTGATTTTTCTTTTTTTTTTTGAGGGGGGGGGGGGCGTTTAAATTCCCATTTGCTTCTCGAAAGGTTTTTATTTTTCTCATTCTAGGATTAGCTTTATTTCTCCTAAAGCAAAACAATCGTTTATTTTTCCAGAAAGCTTTTTTTCCCCCAATTTCCAAAAAAATAACAGAAATCTTGCATAGCTCAGCTGGCCCACATTTGTTATCGAAGAGTAATGGTAACTCCACATCCCCTCCAGCTTTTACGCTCTTTTCTCATGTCAAGTTGTACAGGTTGGGTAAGATGCCCTCGGCCAAATATTTGTGTTTAGGAAGCACATACCTCGGGTCAAAAGTTTCCAACAATAATCGCTGCTTTTTTTAGTGAATAAATAAGCAGCATGTCTTTGGAACTGTTCAGTGGTCTTACTCTGTCATTGCATCCCACTAGGCTCCTTTTTGTCATACAGAAAACGATGAAAGTGATTCCATTGTGTTTTGTTTCTTAGTGGAAATTAAAATCAATATTTACATACAATTTTTGTTTGGAAAAGCTGCTAAATTTAGCAACAGAATTGCTCATTTACAAATAAATTCAATTGAATTTATTTATTTATTTATTTTTATTTTTCCTGGCCTGCAACCGGATGTGGGCGGTTCTTCTGCGAAAGCGAAAGTATGGACAAACAGACATGGCCGCTGTAGCGGCGTAAACAAGTTTTGCGGCGGCCGTATGGCAACAGCGGCCAAACCGGACCACCTCAACCGGGCTCGGGCCTGTCTGTGCGTCCTCTGCGGTCTACCTGCTGCGGGGAAGTCCTCGCTATCCCGCAGGGTCTGTCTCGCCGCGAGACGGCGCGGGTGGAGAACCACTGTGATTCCGTACGACGAGCTGATCCCAGGTCAGGCTTTTAACGCCAGAGCGACAGACGAGGACACTACGTCACAACAGGCGGTAAAGCTTCCAATAATGTCTTCTTGTGTTATTAATTTAGTGGTCATATATGCGTCATTTTAGATACTGTGACACCAATAGTTGAACACATGAAATGATACATAACGTTTGTATGTAGGCATTATGCAGTAGCGCTGTTCGACTATGTGGAACTGAGCACAGTTTATTCCCTATTTAGTGCCCACAATTCATCTTGTAAAAATGAAGTGAACAACTATGTGTTCCGAATCATCCACTCATTACCTACTCCCGACATTGGCAAATTCGCCTACTTGCTGATTTTTATTTTTTTATGCTCCATTATACACTGAAAAACTATTCACCGTTTTTGTGCTCAGGCCAAAGCCATGCCTGGAAAGATAATGCTTTGGCGCCATCTGGTGGAATCTTGGTGCCAAGCATCTAGGTTGAACTGAGGGACCGAGCTTCATTTAGCTAGGTCATAGTTTTGTCTAAGTAATATGTCTAGTATAATAATTAAAAAAGGGCTTTGCCGGTATCTGCAGGCAATAACAAACCTTCTTGGTTGGGCGTACTTGTAGATTTTAGCTATTCGTGGAAGGGCTCAGTTATGGGGTTACTTATCCCACATGCTTGAAACACATTCATACATATTAAAACACACATTTTAAACATTCTAAGTGTGTTTGTATTTGAAATTTTTTTTAAATAATTTTAAGTATAACATTTGTAGAATTTACTCTGTGTTGTAATATCTATGTACATGCATGTTCCTGCTGGGGTGGCGTGTGATGTCGTTGTGTCTCTGTGTGAGTGTCTTGCGTGTGAGCTGTGGCTTACAGGCGCTCCTTTGTGAGTGTTTGTGTTTTACTGTTCTCCCAGTGTACAATAAACTGCCAAAAAGTGCATCAGCGATTGCGGCTCTCCTTTCCCATATGCGAGGGCATTAAAATAAGCAAGAATACTGTTCAAATCCAACAACCGCTCAAAAAAAAAAAAAACCTGCGATTATAGCGGTGCCGTGAACGATGGCCCACGATATAGCTGGGGAACACTGTAGTCCAGAGTGGCCGGTGATTTTTTTTAACCTTTTCCAGCGCACGGAGTGGAAGCTCCACCGAAATGCTGTGTTGCAGTGCATCGAGGAGTTCCTGGATAAACAGGAAATGCCGCTCAAGCTTCCGGGCGGCAGCAGCATCGACGGGCCCGCATGGGAGCGCTGCGCCCGTGCCCTGCTGACGTCGCCTTTCGGCCCTGCCCGGGCTGACGCGGCGCCACTTTTGTTTCTGCTGGATGACAACTTCTACTATCCAAGCATGAGATATGAAGTCTTCCAGCTGGCTAGAAAGTGTAGGCATCTTCGCACAATCTGGGAAGAATGTGACATGTTTCTGTAAGCAAGAGGTGAAGTTTGCTGCAGTATGTATGAAGCAAATTATTACTTGCAACACAGAGCACAAATTCGACTGAACGACGGCTTGTAACTTTTAAAAACCCGAAAACATCAAAATATTCTATTGAATAAGGCGATGACGTATGCTGCTGTTGCAGATTCACTGGGTTTTTGCCAGGTGTACGCACAGTGTCGCTTGGAACTGTGCATTAGCCGGAATGACAACCGGCCTTGTCCCGTGCCCGCTGGCGTGATCGAGGAGATGGCGAAGCGTCAAGAGTGTCCGAATCCGAGAAAAAACCAGTGGGAGGCAAAGAGCATCACAGTGGACACTGCAGATAACTTGTCGGAGTGCGATATGTAAGATGACTATGTGAACTGTCCCCCCCCCCCCCCCAATTTCTTTGGATATTCATTAGTCTTTCCGGGTTTTTTTTCAGTCAAAAAGTGATGGAGTTAATCTCATATGCACTCAGCGACCCACTGAGCCCAGTCGACGACGACAGAGAACAAAAGGTTTGCGAAAGACAGACTGCAAATGATCAATTTACACCATACAGTATTTCCTCAAATATTGGCGGTTAGGCTTTGAAAATGGGGAAAAACAAAACAAAAAAAAACACGTTTTTCTGCATTCCTTCACAGGAGTTCAGTTTTAAACTCCACTTTCAATCGACATTAGATGTAATGGATTAGTAACATAAAAATGTGCTAAAATATAGCACTTAAGTGGTGGATTTTAACCCTGCAGGAGGCCGACCGCCAAAGATGCGCTGCCAGCGTGATTCACCAGGCTGACCAGGCCTGTCGCCGTCTCATCTCAGAGGCCATGAAGAAAGCCAGAGGTCAGCTGTCCACCACATTATTACAGCTTTTTCGTGTTGATGAATTGTATTTTAGTTTGAACTTGTTCACATTTGTTGTTTTGTTGTAACACTACTTGAGAACTGAATATGGATTTCTTCAAACCTATGCAAATTTCTGGTCAAATAATATAGGTGTGATTTAAAATCCCTCCATATAGGTTGAGCGTCGATACTTTTGCCTGTGGACTTTTAGCCAATCAGAAGCATCCATTTGTGATCTTTCAGAAACTGGCGTATCCTCTCAAGACATGAGGTCCTTGGCCACTCATCTGAACGAATCCAAAGCGCAATTCCTCCAAAAGCTGCGCGGACAATTTCTTCAAGACGGGAATTTTAGTCAAGGAGAGGATGTCGATGTGGATCATGTTGTGAAGATGGCGGTCGCACGTTTTGACAGTGAGAGTCATGAAATCCTGTTCAAAATAATCCAGAATCATTCAAATTTTTAGCCAGCGGGTTTGTTGAAAAATGCCTTTATTGTATTAAAGCGTGCCTGTGAACATTCTCATTCATCCAGGTCATTTCATTCTCAGGGCATTGAAACAATCGCCACTGGATTGTTCTTGTTGTCTTAGAAGACGGTTCAGTCTCATCCGAGCAGGCTTCACCAGTTAATGCAACAAGGCTTAGTTAGGTCAGCACTAATCTGTGTTTGGCGTGGAGAAACCTCAACTATTTATGCTCCAACCACAAATGGTATCATTCATGTATTAAAAGACTTTTTATTTACATCATCTAAATTGTATATATTGGGAATTAAATTATGGTGTAAGACTTGAAAATGTTTCCAAAACACACAAGCTACGAACTCAAAGCGGTAATTTACCGGTAAATTAAAAATGTCATCTTTATACTGTTTCAGTTTCAAAACAAGCATACGTAATCAAAAAGTCGTACAATTTACAGTTTATACATGATTCAAAAAAATAAAATACAGGCACAATTAGTGTGTCCAGCTAATTTAGCCGAGATATAAAAACAATATGTAAAATACTGTTAATTTATGTTTTGTTTCATGTGTAGCTGCCTATGTAAAACTACATTCCTGTAAATCAATACAAAATGGTTACCAGGGGCACTTAACGTATTATTTCCTACTTCTATTCATTCATTCATTCATTTCAATGGGGAAAGATTATTTGAGATTCAGTCTTCTAAATTACGAGTGTGGTCATGGAACAAAATAAACTCCTATCTCAAGGCACCATACTGGTGCATTTTATGAATGAAATTTCACCCAAAAGTCCAATATCCCTACGTTTTTGTGAGTGGCGCATTGTGGATTGGGAGTCATTCCCAAAGACAGTCAAAGAGTCACTTCCTGTGCTGCCCTTGAGCAAAATGGCAGGCAAAGTCGTACTTGTCTGTGCACGTGTGGCCGCAGACGTTGCAGCGGAAGGGGTGCTCGTAGACGTGGCATCCCATGTGGATGGTGTACAGGACGTTGTCGGGAAAGTGGATGTCGCAGTGCGGGCAACGCTGCGGCTCGTCGCATTCCGGCGTGGCGGCGAGGGGCGTGCCGGGCCGGCTGCTGCTCGCGCACAAAGCCTCGGCGTGGGCGTCCGACCCGAGTCCGGACGCAGAGCTCCTGTGGTCCGAAGCGGTGTTTTCTGTTTTAGGCGTCAAAGTCTGCACGCCGTTGGAACATGACGTGGCTCGCGCGCCCGTGACTTCCTGTATCACTATGGGCTTTTCGTCACTGTTCGGGGTAACGTGAGAGGGCTCGGAGTGGAGGTCGGCCGGCTGCAGCGAAGCCAGCTGCTCCAGCGGGTTGTTGAAAGCGTTCGCTCCTCTGTTGAAGTCACTCTGCAGCAGCCTGGGAGGGTTCCTGTGCTCAGTCATGTTCAAATGGTGGTGATGCTTGTGAAGCACATCGTTGGCGTAGTCCGATTTGGGCGGGGGCGGCGGGGTGAAATTGATGAGCAGGCGTCTGCTAAAGCCCAGCGAGCCGCTCCGCTTCTGCAGGGTGGCCAGGCCTCGCTTGCCGACGAAGGGCGGGCGCGCCACCCGGGGGGGCAGCTGCTTGTGGCGCCGGCGGCGGTGGTGCGACAGGTTGCTGCGGTCGCTGCAGCGGAAGGCGCACAGGTCGCACTTGTACGGTTTCTCGCCCGTGTGTGAGCGCATGTGGGCCTCCAGGTGGCGCTCATACGCCGAGGCGAACGGGCACAGCTGGCAGCGGTGTGGCTTTTCTCCTGCCAGACACAATGGAGGGAAAATTTACAACAAATTGCTATGAGTGTGACTATTATTACCGTGTAATATTGTAAGGCACAATAGTGCAGTGTTATTTTTGGGTGTTTTTTGTGGGGGGCATGGGAACAGATTTTTTCACCATTCCCATTCATTTCAATGCGGAAAGATGATTTGAGTTCTTTGAGTCACAAGTGTGGTCATGAAACAAATTCAACTCGCAAAGTCAAAGCACCACTGTATATATTTAAACAATTGGAGTATCTCCAGTGCATCCAGAAAGTACTCTGCTAGTTTTCTACTTCTTGATTTGTTCACATTTTCGAAGCGGTTTTCGACCACCATTTTTTTTTTTTTTTTTTTTTTTTTTTAAATAATATCAGCGGGCTTTTGATATCCTGTGTCGTGCATTTCAGTGCACCTATTTGTGTTATTTGGCGAGAAGGAGCACTGGGTGAAAATGTAGCCTGCTATGTTAGCTTCTTGCGCTATCCGCCAACGAGTGAATGGCTGGTTATGATAGTTACGGTGGTCTGACCTGTATGGATGCGAATGTGCTCTATCAAGCGAGCCATGCCCTTGTTGGCGTAGCTGCAGAAGCTGCACTTGTATTTGCCATCGCACGTCCTCTCCAGGCCGTCCATTTGCACGTCCGACCCTTCCTCCACGGGCAGGCTCACCTCCACGGACGGGGGGTCCAGACCATTGTGCTCACTCCTCGGGGCCACTGGTAAAGAAAACACAAGCATGGCTTAAACACGTTCATATCATTACGTCCATCCCTATGGAAAGGCAATTTAGCATTTATTCCTTGCCTTTGATTTCCAGATTGGGGTCCATGTACTAGTACGTCCTCACTAGCAGGACAATTCAGCGCACTAGTAGGATGCCGAGGGAGCACTTGCTAGTAATGTTTTGTTTTCCCCACTACTCCCTTCCATTGCTGTATGACATTTCTGCACACAAAGTAGGACAACTACATGTTAATAGTGTGGCAAAACTGAGAACTAGTTGACACCGCCTGCTGCCTTTTACTAGTACTAGTGAAGCACTAGATGTTGACTAGTAGAGTTTTGTCACTTGTGGTAATAGTAGCATGCAGTTGTCAACTAGCGCGCATATTTGCCTCACTAGTAACATGTAGCTGTCCTACCAGTAGGCCGAAGCTGTCCTCGTAGTGAGAACAGAGTGTACTAGTATATGAACCGGTATGCCAAAATGTCTTACAAGTGAGGACAAAAAGCATACTAGTACATGTACCTTCAGCTGACTATCGAATAAATGCATCTTTATACTAGTGTGATGAATTGTAGTGAGGACATAGTGTACTAGTACATGGGCCTTCAGGTGGATAACAAGGTTATTTCATGAATTAATTTCAGGACGGCAGTAATAGTTGGCGAAAAGTGGCACTAGTAGTGGGGGAAACAACGTTACGAGTAAGACACTAGCCCTAATAGTGCGCTTAATTGTCTTACTCGTGAGGACAAAGAGGATACTAGTATAAAGACCTTAAGCTGGATATCGACTAAATGTGCAAACGGCTTCCCACACATCCGTACCTGGGTCCTTTTCCTCACAAATAGAGCCCGAGATCATGTTGACGTGCTGCGTTTGCTGTGTCAGGTACTCCTGGAATTCCCTCACAAAATCCACGGGTTCCGTCTTTATCTCTTCCATTGTGCTCGTCGTTTAGCGCTGCGACTTGACTAACATCCCACAAAAGGACACAGACTTCCTGTGTCCAATACAGATCATATGTGCTTTTAGCAGCACTTTCAACCGGTGAGATGTTAGCAACTCGGCTAACCGTTAGCACGCCATTTCCAACCCTCGCAGCTGTCCTTCCTTCCACTCCAGTGTCGTCTGTTAAAACCTCTCTCTCTCGATCGTCTCCTAAAATGTAACGTTTACTTTGAATATTTTCAAATGACACGGTTAGAAGAATGTTTCTCTTATTAGTTGGCAGGTGAACGTTTAGCAGCTGCCAGTTGGTTCCCAACACGCCATTGTAGTCAGTCTAGGAAGTGTTGCATTCAAAGACTATAGGAAATCATGTCAACTCAATGAACACACTGTTCATCTAAAGCCCGAATTCTACGTAGAGCATAATTCAAATCATATCTTCATATTTATATTTTATACAAAATAAAATACCGTAAAATCCCCATATGAATAAAAAAATATTTGTCATGTCATCTTTAGTCCCGGTATGCCCTATGTTTATAAACGCAACATCCACCCCCGGGAGTGACGTACGCATGTAAACATTGTGACTCAAGTCATGGCTGCCGTGTTGGTAAGGACTTTGTCAAAGGTAAACCAGTGAACGGTGACGTCACGTCATTAGATGTCAAGTGTCTGATTTTGCAGTTTTCATTACATTCTCAGCTGCACTGGATGCCTTTGCGTCAGCTACGTCGCTAAAGTGATTAGCATGGAGGCTAAGAGCTAGCATTGAGAGTCACATGCTGTGTTCGAAAATATTCGGCGTTAGTCCGTTATCACATTATGGGGATTTTTAATAGTGGACTATGTAGTTCACTTCACTCAATAAAATGAAACAAAAAATCAATGTTGTGATATCTGGCTTTTTCTGTATCGGCGCAATGCGTCATGGGATATTTTCTTCTCTACCATTGGAGTGCTTCCAATTTCCAAACGCTGCCAAGTCATTTATTCTCTCACAAACTGGCAACCGGAGTTTGTAAGATATTACCATGGCAAATTATTGCATTCCTAATTTTGCGAGCAAATGTGTCTGAAAGCATTTTCTGTCTGTTTTCTTAGTCTTGCAGACAGCTCACTCGGCCATGGGTTGGATGCCAGCCAGGATGGAGGAACAGGTCCACCAAGTCTGCCCTACATGTGGACTCAGTGCAGACGGCCGGGGTGGTGAACTTCCCTCCCCTGCAGTCATTTTCAGAGGAGGAGAGCATGATGAGGGAATCGGGTGAGGGGATGTTGCTTACAGATAGCTAGTTAAGGAATCAATGAATGCACTTTATTTTTATAGCACTTTTATAGCACACACTATATATATATATATATATATATATATATATATATATATATATATATTATTTATAGCACTTATATATAAGAAGATAGCTGGGAAAGGCTCCAGCACGCCCGTGACCCTTGTGATGATAAAGCGGTACACAAAATGGATGGATGGATATATATATATATTTATAAAGCAACACAAAGTGATTCACAGCAGTGGTTCTCAAACTGGGGTCGCTCAATGTCCTCTGAATTGAAACCAAAAAATGTGGCAATAACTGTTTAATTCTTTACATTCAATTATGTGTTATTTTACACCGTGCAATATTACAGAGATCTGTTGTTCTTATCACAGTAGAATTTTTTTTTTTTTTTTTTCGGGGGGTGGGGGGGGGGGGGGGGGGGTGGAATGTATTAATGGCATTTTCATTCATTTTAATAGAGAGAGTTACCATCATGGTCACGGAATGAATTCAACTCGCAACTCATGGCTCCACTGCAATAATATTAATGCAGAGCACAGTCATTGTTTTTGTTTGTTTTGACAGTGAAAAGGTATGCACAAGAACGTATCGCTCCGCTTGTGGCCAAGATGGATGAGCAATCTAACATGGATGAAACAGTGATCAAGTCTCTCTTTGAACAGGGTGTAAGAGCCTTATTTCTCCCATGTATCTTCCTAAAATGAGGAATGATGTGATTTGGTAATGCTTTTCATTCCTTCTTTGATTTACACCGGGCAGCTCATGGGCATCGAGATCGACGTGGAGTACGGCGGCACCGGCTCAACGTTCTTCTCCTCCATCCTGGTCATCGAGGAGCTGGCGAAGGTGGACGCCTCCGTGGCCGTGCTGTGCGACATCCAGAACACTTTGATCAACACGCTCTTTGTGCAACTGGGAACTGCGGCTCAGAAGGAGAAGTACCTCAGCAGGCTGTCCACTGACATGGTGGGGCATTTTACATTCATAGTAAACAAAAAAACACTGGAAACACTGTTCGTACGTTCACCAGACGCTATTTAGGTTCTTCAAATGTGAGGGTTGTGTTGACCATTGATTATCTGAGGATGTCCACTTCTATGCCTTTCTGTGACTCTTCCAGTCTCTCTATAGCAACCGGCGGATGGTACTCTGTGACACTCTAAGCTCAGTAGCCACATCTTGTTTGAAGCCGGCACGTTCCGAGGTGCATTTACCAGGATTTGTCTCGCCCGCAGATCGGCAGCTTTTGCCTGTCCGAGGCCGAGTCGGGCAGCGACGCCTTCGCGCTGAAGACGCGTGCGGAAAAGCACAAGGACTATTACGTCATCAACGGGTCCAAGATGTGGATCAGCAATGCGGCGGATGCCGGCGTGTTCCTGGTGATGGCCAACGTGGACCCCTCGGCTGTGAGTAGCTGCAGCCCTAAATAAATTCATCCAGTTTCAAGGAACAAATAGTGTAAATTGGTTTGTAAATGTAGGTCAGTGGTTCTGATAGTGTTCGGACCAGCAGAGAAGCCTTATGATTTGTGATTGACAGGGTTACAGAGGCATCACCTGCTTCATCGTCGACCGGGAAACGGAGGGCCTGGAGATCGGCAAAAAGGAAAACAAACTCGGGCTGCGCGCGTCCTCCACCTGCCCGCTTAACTTTGACAACGTCAAGGTCCGCACTCAAGACCTGCTTCGGCTGCAAATGCATCTCGTGACATCTGCTAAATTGCAGCTTCTGTCGTACAGGTGCCCGAGCAGAACATCTTGGGGCAGCTCTGTCACGGGTACAAGTATGCTATCGGAATGCTGAATGAGGGCAGAATAGGAATTGCAGCTCAGGTGCTTAAAAGAAGAAAAAAAAAAAAAAAAAGTCTTTTATTTTATAAAAAAAAAAAAATCATAGACAATGGGTCATTATTTAATGTGAACTATGTTACAGATGCTGGGAGTAGCACAAGGTTGCTTTGACCATACGGTTCCTTACACAAGACAGAGGAGGCAGTTTGGAAAACGGATCTTCGACTTCCAGGTAGATTTTCTGTAAATATTCAAGATGTGATGCATTTTTTTTCTCCACTGTGCAATTCTGTTCCCAGGCGTCTCAATAGCACAACATGAACTATTGGAAGGGCTACTGAATTTCCCCATGGGGTTGAACAAAGTGTCTGTCTTTCTGTCTGCATCATTTCGCCTCCCAGGGTATGCAGCACCAAATTGCCCACGTGGCGACGCAAATCGAAGCCGCGCGCTTGCTGACGTACAACGCCGCTCGTCTGAAGGAAGCCGGCAGACCCTTCATCAAGGAGGCCTGCATGGCTAAATACTTCGCGGCGGAGGTGACGCCGCACGCTCCTTAACCGTTGTTGTATTATGGAGTCGTACTGTGGAACATGCCAGGTCTAACGTAACATATTTCTAATTGGAAACAATGGAAATATACCCTTTTTTTAAACTGTAGAGTGCATGCGGTTACTATTTTAAGTCATCTTGTGAAGCACAATAAAAAGCAAAACATAGATATCATAGGCACTGAATTTGGGCTAAAGTGGTGGACTGGTGTGTTTTATTTATTTATTTTTTTGTCTTCCTCAGGTGGCAACCTTGACAACGTCCAAATGCATCGAATGGATGGGAGGGGTGGGCTTCACAAAAGACTACCCAATAGAGAAATACTACAGGGACTGTAAAATTGGTACGTACGTGCACTAAAATGCTGGCAATACAGCAGAAAATATTTAGTGTTTTGTGACAATACCGAACTGCGCATTGGGATTGGACCCAAACAAACCAAAACAACAGGTTTGAATGTTTGTCTTCCTATACAGGTACCATCTACGAGGGCACGACAAACATCCAGCTGTCCACTATGGCCAAATTCATCGATAAGGAGTTTGACGTTTAGAATCATATCTAACTGTAGCCTGTCGGATTGCACTACTAAGACTGCCATGTTACACTCCCAACATTCATTATTGTGCGCGTCACGTGACTTTGCTGGAAAGGACGATGCAGTGGTCTCTCCGCGTTACACTTTGCCACTTCTCGTGTCCCTCTTTGTGGTGCACTGTTGTTAATTTGTATGGGTTTTCCAATTATGATCACTTGATCATGCGGAAATGTACCACCATAGCAATTGATTCTCTTCATTTTAATGTTTCAGTGCCTTTGCGCTGCCCCAAGCTCATTAAAGTAAGTAGACTGTTATTATAATTGCAGTGGTTTATTTACCTAATACTCAACTGCCACTAGATGGCAGCATTGTCTTAGTTCGCGACGCGCAAACTCGGAGCAGTCAATTACATTCAATGACTAGCCTGTCACCTCTAATGAGCTGCCTGCCATATTTATCATTTGGTGGCGCTTCATATTAAAAAAAAGAGCCTGTTATGAATAATTGACTCACTGTTCTTTTATTTTCGGCTGTGACTGATTCAATTTCCATGTGAACACATCTCAACACATTACAGTGATTGCACACTGACCGGCCACTCCATTAGGTACACCTGACAGCATTATTTTACATTTTAGCCGTGTACCAGTGATCCTCATTTTACGATTGTTCTGACATACGATGTTTCGAAGTTACGAACGGGACTCTCCGTTAATTGTAACTGTTTTTCGTTTGATTGTTTTATATTTGTGGCCTATAAGTGTTTTTCATACAAATATTAACTGCAATTATGATTTATAATCCTGGGCTATCGGAGGTGAGTGATAGACAATGGCACGTTCTGAGTACCCCTACAATATTGTTTTTATCCGCTTGTAAAATGCAGACATTTAAATTTGTGTCGCGGATTTATTATTTAATGCTCTATTTACAAATCAAACTACATTATATGTAGTTACACCAAAAAAAAAAAAAAAAAAACATTCAAAAGTAATAGCAACAAAAAATTAAAACAACAATAAGACATTTAAAAATAGCAAAAGTACAAGTCAAATATATGGCGCATGTCTGCTTAAACAGTTAAAAGGGAGGAAACGAGTGGATAAAAGTGCTCAAATGTTCCAAATCATGAACGTTCAGTCCATTATACGTTAAACATGCGATTGGATATCTTACTATGAATGACTGAACACCGCCCCATATAGATAAACCTCCTTGATTGCAACATTTTGTGTGATTTTTTTTTTTAACGTCGTCCTGTAGCAGCTTCCACTCTGATAAGCTGTCTCTTAAGTCAATGTCGAACACTGGAATTTGCTCTTATTAGATATGACTGAACACTGTTTCTGATTATATATCTAGAGAGAGGTGTTTATTGTTTAAAAAGTTGTTTTAAGAATTGCATGGCTGCATGGATCATGTCCTCTTGAAGGCCGCATGTGGCCCGCAGGCCATAGGTTGCCCACCCCTGCTCTTATTGGATAAGTGGCTGTACTGTTGCCCAAAAAAAAAAAAACCTTTTGTATTCCTTTTGGAGTCTATTCTGGTCTCATTGCAGACTCCAAGCCCATTTGCTCGCTGCTCTGGCCAATCACAGGGATCCAGTGTGTTTTAAGTGGGCTATCATTTTTCATGTCAGCATTACATCTCCATCGAAGACCAACACAGTACTTTTATCCCTCTCTTCAGCACCACAGAGAGCACATCTTTTGGATACTTTTTTTTTTTTTTGGGAGCTCTGACTGCCGCTGCAGTTGTTTCTTTAAACTTTTGAATTTTCACATTCTGATGGTGATTCAGGTGTGGAACTAAAAGGCGATGGCAGACCCTGACGCGCAACAAGAGACGCGCCAGTCCGCCAAAGACTCCATCAAGTTCTCCATCAAGAACCTGCTCGGCATCGACGACCCCCACGGCAACAGCAAGCCCACCAGGCCCAGAAGCTTCTTGGAAGGCAGCTTCTTCTCCCGGCTCGCTGATTTGTCTCTACCTCGCCTGGAGTTGCCCTCACAGCGGCTCGGTCTGTCCCCAGCGTCTCCTTGGTGGTATCCGTACACGCTCGGCGCTCATCTCAAGGCTGGAGGTACATCATATTACCTTGAATTCTGAAAAGAAAAGAAAGGATTGACATAGTGCCCAAATGTGGTTCTTTGACTTGTGCAACCGTTCTATATAGAACCAACCATTATCCAATAGTTCTGTAGCACCAAATAAGAAGCCAAATGCTTCTCGGATGTTAAGCATCTTCTGGGGTCGATGATAAGATAAAGAACTCTGTGGTATATAGAATAATGGGTGCTATGTAGAACTATCACTTTTCTGAAGAACCCCTGAAGAGTGGTGAACAACGGTGCCATGGAACTTCTGAAGCACCTTTATTATTATTATTATTATTATTATTATTATTTATATATGTGTATATATATAGATATATATATAGAGAGAGAGAGAGAGAATGCATTACATGTTTAAGCGCCCAAAGAAATATTATAATACTTAATATTATGCGATTTAATCCAGAGGAAACACTTTAAAATCTGTTGGGGAATTTTTTATTTTTTTTGCTCTCAAATGAATCTTTCAATTTTTCATATCATAAGGTTAGTAGCAGAAAATGTACGGTCCCAAATGTTTCAAGCATCAATGAATCTAGTGCTAAGGGAAAACTCCACATTACTGATAAACAACCTTTTTGAATAAATAGTATTTAAAAATATATATATAATTTCTTTATAAGACAAAATAATGTTAATAATAAAATCAGAAGTACCTTTGATGACAAATTAGGTTTTGACTCTGTCATGAGTTATCTTAATCCAAAACATTTCCATATTTGATCAGGTGAATTTATTTGCACTCGAATATTCTTGCTAATCCCAAATTAGTTAGAATAAAAACTACACTGAATAAATTATAAATATAAATACGTATGAATAAATTGGAACAGGTCAATACGTGTAAAATACGATCGATGCAACGTGCTGAGAAGGATGCCAGTTGTAATGCGAATGTTGACGGCAAAAAAAATGAAATGTAAAGATTCACTCCATTGCGTACAAATATTTGCAAAACATGTACTGTAAATATGCAGCGCGAGTACCATAACATGCCATTACTATTATTGTTGTTGTTGAAATATTTTACAATAGATTACATTGTACGTCTGTCATGACTCAATTCCCTTTTGTAGCATTCGTTTTGAGAGTTTGCATATAACTTGGTCACTTTTTTTTTTTTTTTTTTTGCAGGTTCAGAGAAAGATGAACTGTTGCTGCACGACAGACCCTCGCCCGACCTCCCCAAAAGCGAGCCGGACACCAAAGAAGAAAGCGCGGAAGACGACGAAAGTGACCCAGAGGAGCCGAAGAAAGACGCCGAGCCCGCCGAGGACGACTGGCCAAAGAAGCCCGACCACTCCGACGGGAAGCCGTGCAGGAAGAAGAAGACCCGCACCGTGTTCTCCAGGAGCCAGGTGTTCCAGCTGGAGTCCACCTTCGACATCAAGCGCTACCTGAGCAGCTCGGAGCGCGCCGGCCTGGCCGCCTCGCTGCGCCTGACCGAGACCCAGGTGAAGATCTGGTTCCAGAACCGCAGGAACAAGTGGAAGAGGCAGCTGGCCGCCGAACTGGAGTCGGCCAACCTGAGCCACGCGGCGGCGCAGAGGATGGTGCGGGTGCCCATCCTCTACCACGACCACGGAGCTCCGGAGACCAGCGGGAGCGCGGCGGGGGGCTCACCCGGCGGCCGGGCTTCCATCCTGGCCTTTTCTCACCACATGTACTACCCCCACCCGGTTCCACTACTGAGGCCTGTTTAACACGTCATCACACTTTGTTTAAATTTGCCTACAACTTGAAAAACGTTGATATATATTTCCAAGTTCTATGTCTATTTTGTAGATTGACCGTGTGACTTTCTTTTATGTCCCATATGCATTTACATTCTATTTTAGGGACAATCTATGTTATTGTCCCGATTGCTTCAAAGTGTTTGAATATATTTTCATGTGCAAGGTTTGTACATAATGTATTTTTAAGACTCATGTGTTCGTGACTGTATTGTGGGATTAAATACGATGACATTCCCTTACTTGTGCAATACAGTTGTTATGAGGCTCATGATCTACTATAGCAAACAAACTTTGTTTCCCTTTCTTTTAAAACAAAGGACATCATTGTGGCAAAGTAAACCAAGGAGCCAAATATGATTTGCCTCTGATATTATTACTGGAATCTTGTATGTTGTCCCAGTAAAGGTCTTGATGCAAAAAAAAAAAAAAAAAAGAGAGAGAGAGAGAGAGACGTATTTGTGATGTATTTAAAAGAATTCACAAAATGTAAACGCTCATATAATCTTTTTATATTTTTTTGCGTTTGTCTTCTTAACCTGTACAAATCGCTGCATAATTAGACCATACTAAATGAAATAAATTGCGGTTCATTTTGTTTTTGGAGTAAAGGAAACCCATATGGCCCTAACACGCATGCGCGAGCCGTTTCCAAACCAGCGAGTCGTTCCGGTGTCACGTGACCTACGTAAGGACATCGGAAGTACTCCTTTGAATTAAAAACATCCAATCAACGCGCAGGCGGGAACTTGAACATTTGGTTTCAGCCAATCAGCAACAGTTTCTAAGCAATCGGCTTCCGGACTTGGACTACGTTTTTTACCGAGGCACTTATCCGAGCGCATTCATTTCGCCTGATATTTATGTGGCTGTTTGTTAAGTATTTGTCCAAAAACCTAATCTAGTCGAAACGAAAATAGCTTATTACCTGTGGACCCTTTTCAGTATAATTGGTAAGTGCAAATTGTCGACGCCATGGCTCGTAGAACGTGCTGTAGCATTCGGTTAGCTCCGGGCTAGGGCTAATTCCTGAATGTGTTGTATGAGAATGGGCAAGGTTTCTGCTTTACAAGTTCAAATAACTAACAGCTATCCAAGACCTTTCGCTTTACTCCATATCGGACACGTTCGACCGTACTGAACGGATTTTTCCGCCATTTTCTTATAGAAAAAGCAAATCACAGCTAAATAAATACCTTCAGAGTTTTTCTTCATTTTGCCTATTAAACACAGTTTCCCCCATGTTACTCACGGATTAACTTCCAAAGCCTAGTTATTTTTTTCTTTACAGATACTGTAACAAGACAATAACTGCCTCCTCTTGGGGGGAAAACATGTCAAAACATGTCTGTGAATCTTGAATGAACATTTTATCTAAATATTCAACAATCAATCATAAAAAGAGTCATCAAACTGCATGGCTTGGTTGATTCATGTCTGCTGCCGGCTTTCTCACTGTCTGTTCTCATGTAGAGTACTACAGGTGAGGCAAACATATTTCCAGCTTGGAAGCACGCCCAAAAGTTCTCAACACGTGGATAAGTGACTGTTTTTCCGACGCATAAATCGGCACTGTGCCTTTGGCAATATTTAGTGAGACCGACTTTGCAATGTGAAGATGCTTATGCTCATGTTGTCTGTTTCTTATTGGAAATTAAACTCACTCGTCGAGGGGACTGAAAAGTGAAAATAAAGCGACCGAATCGCTAAGTTGGCAACACTGACAGTGCTTTTGGAAGCCAGCTCTTCTCTTTTTGCAGAGATGATGATGTTGTAAGAAGTGCATGTCAGAAATAAACCCTCCCTTGTGAAAAACAATAACATTTTATGGTGTGTAATTAAAAGGGAGTTGTTTTTCTTCTTCTGCAGAGCATGGTCTCCAGCGAGTACAAACTGAACCAGGGGCCAGAAGATGGCATCACCGCTGTCAAGTTCAGCCCCAGCAACGGAAACTTCCTGCTGGTGTCCTCCTGGGACTGCACGGTCCGCCTCTACGACGTGGTGGCCAACACCATGCGCATGAAGTACCAACACACTGCACCGGTTCTGGATTGTGCTTTTTATGTACGTAGCAGGCGCCACATCACTTAATTATTTGAGTTTTAACGTTGTTGTAAGAGCACAATGTCCTCTCCCCCAGGACCCGACGCATGCTTGGAGTGGAGATCTGGATACAAATTTAAAAATGCACGACTTGAACACAGACCAAGGTACATGCTGACCAAGGTTATTGTATAATAGTTTGGGATTTTGCAAAATAATTAATTTTTTTCCCCCACTATTAATGTGACTCATCACCTATGCAACTCAATTGGGGGGGGAAAAGGATAACTTTGAGGGGAAATAACAATGAACAAATGAGATATTGTGGTCACACAAGTGTTCAAACCCTCTTAACTGGGATGTGGCTGTTGTCAAAATTAACCAATCACATGCAAACTCATGTTAATTGAAGTCAGCACGCACCTGAGTTCACATGTGATTGGTTACTTCTGAGCATGGCCACAAACCTGATATAAAAGGGTGTGAACACTTGTGCAAACACAGTATCTCAATGGTTTTCTACGTCCCCTCTGTTGTACAACCCATAGGTCACAGTGGGGGAAGAAGTTTTTAGATGATTTATCTTGGGCTTACTTTTTAATGTGACTAAAACCTAGAATTTGAACAGGGGTGTGTAGACTTTTATATACACACTGTAGGTTGTCTAAGATATGTTGTGGGTTTTAATTTGGTTGCAGATACCATAGTGGGAAAGCACGATGCCCCCATTCGCTGTGTGGAACACTGCCCGGAGGTGAATGTCATGGTGACGGGCAGCTGGGACCGGTCAGTCCGACTCTGGGATCCGAGGGCGCCGTGCAACGCCGGCACCTTCACGCAACCGGAGAGGGTACGACATTATTGGCTTGTTCTGGTGCGCCTAATGAAATGTCTGCGTGTGTTTGAGTATAGATTTGCGGTTGTCGTTCAAAGGTGTACACCATGTCTGTGGCGGGCGACCGGCTGATCGTCGGCACGGCGGGCAGACGTGTGCTGGTGTGGGACTTGAGGAACATGGGCTACGTGCAGCAGAGGAGAGAGTCCAGTCTCAAGTTTCAGACCCGCTGCATCCGAGCCTTCCCAAACAAGCAGGTGCGGGCCAGGAAAACAACAACCTCGATTTGCTAACGATCTGTCTTGGTCTGTCATAGTACCAAGACTGACCTATGAGAGGCAGCATGGTGCCATCCAGACTGCTAGAAAATACAAAGAAGACTAGTTTTACCAGATTTGGAAGAAGCTAGGCTAACTCTTAGCTTATCTGGTATCTTTGGAAGAAGCTAGGCTAACTCTTACCTTAGATATCTGGTATCTACATTGTGGTCGCAAACATTGCTCCTCGTCTGCAGGGCTACGTCTTGAGCTCCATTGAGGGTCGTGTGGCCGTGGAGTACCTGGACCCGAGTCCGGAAGTCCAGAAGAAAAAGTACGCCTTCAAGTGCCACCGGCTGAAGGACGGTGTCGAGCAAGTCTACCCCGTCAACGCCATCTCCTTTCACAGCGTGCACAACACCTTTGCAACAGGTACAAAGAATTCAAACGTTTGTGCACGATGGTTTCTTGCTTCAATGACCTTTGACATTGTGTTGCTTCTGATCTGCACACTTTGGCCACCAGTGGGGGGGGACAATATAATTAACATTCACAATAAACAAAAGAGTTTCACAACTGAGTGACTCAGTAAGATTAGTTGATTTCCCCCCCCCCGCCCAAAAAAGATGGAGTTCTATGCCTGTTCGAGCAGTAACAGTACACTTGGGAACAAGAAATGTGGTCGGGATGTCTATTCTGAGTAGACCTGCAATAAAAAAAAAAATAAAAAAAAACATGCCAGAAAATACACATTTCAGGCTCATTTTAGCCATAGTTTGCCAGGGTCCTACTTAAACTTCAATACACTTTTTGTCCTAGATTGGGTGTCTGTCAGATGCATAGATAGGCAACGCTGAGTATGAAATCAAAGTGTTAAGTCTTGCCAGAAAACGTGAAACTCTTAACACAATCATTCCCAACCACTGCCCTTCGGGGATGTTTGGCCTTCAGTAGCAAAAGTCTGGTCATTCTCGATCCAAATCGTCCTCCGTTCTCTCCTTCCAGGCGGTTCCGACGGCTTCGTCAACATCTGGGACCCGTTCAACAAGAAGCGCCTGTGCCAGTTCCACCACTACCCGACCAGCATCGCTTCGCTGGCCTTCAGCAGCGACGGCGGTCTGATCGCCATCGCTGCGTCCTACATGCACGAGATGGGCGACGTCGGGCACCCGGAAGACGCCGTCTTCATCCGCCACGTCACTGACGCAGAGACCAAGCCCAAGTGAGTCCCCGTCCCTGCTGGCGACTTACTGTTTCGCTATCCTGATCTCTGCCTCTCCACTTTTCAATATCTATATTTGGTTGCCTCCATTTTTTTTTTTTTTTTTTTTTTTTTTTTTTTTTTTTTTTTAATATAAAGCATTTATCTACTGGCATCCAGTGTAACTTTTATTGAACTTTGTATTTCTGTCACACAGTTGTTGGGCTTCTTCTACTGTGAGTTTGTTTGTTGTAATGCCTTCATTTCTTTAATAATAATAATAAAAAAAAACAACTGTATACATTTTCCTTGGGTTGTTTTGAGGTCTTTTCTCTGGTGTGTGGCGGACCTTCCGCTTAACCCAGATGGTGGCCTGACGCTGATAAGACATCAGCAGACTAAACAGATCTTGTTTTATTGACGAAGTAATCACAACAGTCTGTGTCCGGTAGGCTTGGGGGAGGGGGGCGCAACTTGCACCAAAAATAATGATGATGATGCGCCGTTGTAGATCATTGAGATACAGAACAAAACGGGCAACAGCAGCCAATTTCTTCTTCCTCCTCCAGTTTGGATTTTCAATTGCGCCTAATAGAATTTGCGAGGCCCTTCGGCCAAAGCAGCAGAGAAGATTGAGATATACAGTCAATGATTCTATTTAAGTGGCGTAATGGCTCAATTGGCCTCCGCTGCATCCTGGAAATGATTAGCTGGCTTTAGCTACAGTCATTCCTGTGATAGTGGATGTCTGATTGGATCAGAGCCTAATATGAAATGGCATTTATGGTGCTTTGACAGACAAAATGGTACAAATTTTTACCTTTTTATAATGAACTGTCTAATTTCGAAATGGCAAAATTTACACGTAGCATATCTCGATTTATCTATTAACCCAATGACTCCATGATGCCTTTTGAGTGACTGATAGTTATTGTCTGCTGCCAGGTCAGCATTGCAAATGAGAATCTGTTCTAAATTGCCTTAACTGGCTGGCGAAATAAAGGTTAAATAACAATACAAGTCAACCAAAAAAAAAGT
This sequence comes from Phycodurus eques, assembly GCF_024500275.1. NCBI lineage: Eukaryota > Metazoa > Chordata > Actinopteri > Syngnathiformes > Syngnathidae > Phycodurus > Phycodurus eques. The sequence continues at coordinate 5,574,017 of NC_084543.1, read as the reverse complement.
TTTATAAACTGTTCTCTGACCTCCAGCACAATGTCAGATTATGGGTAAACTGTGATGAACAATGGCCTCCAGCATCGTATCAACGGCGTCACAAAAGCCGTCCACTAAATACACCCGGGGCATCAATAATTATGTGTGGACAGCAACCAATTAGTGGCACAAAACATCAGCACGCCGCCACATTGATCTGTGTACGTGCATTAGTCCGCTTAATCTGCATCGGCGTCAACACACACACAAACATACTCTTCCCCCCTAAATTTATCACGTCTGATAATGACATTATTTATGAAAGTGTTCAGTTTTTGTCATTGATTTGCTGGGTGAGCACTCAGATGCTTTTTGCGCATAAAAAATGTGAAATAGATTCAATAGCATGGATTTGTCCCTGCTTAGATACAGGTAGAAGAGCAGACAATGTCAAACAAATTCACTTCAAAACACTGGAAAATATGTGTAGATGATTCACTCATTAATATTAAATATTTTAGTCTTGGGGGATGCAACTTTTTTTATTCTAACATTACACCTTTATTCTCGCAACTCTATTTATCCTAAGACTTTTTATTAATTTTTTTCCTTGTAACTTCCCCCCCAACATGAGTTCATTTTTCAATACAATGATGCCTTAAGAGTTTAATTCAAATTGCAATAAACAGCTTGACTTGGGCTCGTTATGGAAGTTTTTATTTTTTTATTTAAAAACCCATTAGGCGCTTCAGTTTTCGCTCGCAGCTCAAGCCCAAAACATAGGCTGAGTAACGGCTCATGTTTCCAAAAACCTCTTAGTTGTTACCACTGTTTATTTTGGAATTAAAAAAATTGTGGAATTGGAATTTAACAGGTTTGTACTTTGTAAAAATGACAGCTTTATTTAATTATAACTTCTGACTTTTTTTTTTTTAATAGTTCATTTTCAACTTTATTCTCGTATCTACAATTAACATGTTTGTAGTATTACCACTTTATTCTGATAACTGTACAACTTCAGTATCTAGCTTTTATCTTTAACTTTGTTCCTTTTTGGTGAAATGTTTTTATTCAACACAACAAACTAACATTACGAATGTTCTTATGTTTCTTGCAATAGTATTTACTTTAATAATTGTAGTATTTATGTCTTAATTTATTCTCATAACGTTTTTCAGTGTAACATTACGACTGTATTCTCATTACTGACTTTTTACACCTAGAATTTCGACCTTTAACTTTACATTGTGTGATCCTAATACTCGAGACCGGTTGAATCTTTCAGAATACAAAAAAGTAAACACTGTATAGTACGACCTCACTTAACTATGTTGTATTGTCACAATTAAAATGTTTCATTTTCTTTTGGAGTCTCTCGCTACTTGGGTTAGCATATTCACACATACAGTAGCTCATGCAAAGGTCGCGTTACTAAAAATAGTTTCAAACAATATTGCGCCTGTAGCTCATTTTACACTAGCTAGCTATGATCCTTTTTAATAATAATGTCTGAAATTAATACAGCATCTTTCAAGGGACCCAAGGATGTCTAACAAGAACTCATGGGCCTGCTGTCCTGAGTATGTGACAGTGTTTCCCAACTTTTAAGCCAAGGCACATTTTGCATTCGAAAAATCGTCGCCGGCATCGACAGATGAACGAAGATACCATATTTGTTGAAAATAATCCACGCTGATCAATTAAGTTTTGCAGCACACTTGATAATCTATGGCACACTAATTTGTGTTTTTGGGAATCGCTGTTGTTCTGCACTAATGTGGGATGGGGGTAGTTTAAGTCTGCCCGCAAGTTTGCTGGCTTTCGCCGAGTATCAGAGGAGGTTAAATGTTAGCTGGTAAGTGAAGTTTTGAGAATCACTGGCTGTGCCTGTGTTGAAAGCAGTTCTCTCTACCCCAGGTATCTGAATACGTGAAGCCGCAACGGTTGTGTGAACTTACACTTCAGCAAGTTGTGTCTGAACTATCTTCTGTTTTTTTTCCGAGAAGGCAGCATGAAAAGGGGCTTATGACCTTTCACAAAATCCTCACTTAATCATGTTGACTCGAAGTACATGCGCTGTTAGTGTTTGCCCGCTAAGTGATTAGGACGGTTACAGTCGTGCCTCAAATGAACTTGCAGACTGATCATAAAACACTTTAACCAAACCGCCGACATGCTGGTGAATTAATTAAACTCAAGCGAAAAAAACAACTGTAATATTGCCACTGCAGATTATATTAATAAAACATTGTCTTTTCTTACATAAAGTGTTTACAGTATAACAGAATCGTAAAAAGGCACTCAGGGCTATGTTCTTAGTTAAAGTCAACCATTTGCGTTACTACGACTTCTTATATGCTGAGCGTGATGCTGTGGATGGCGTTGGCCGAGAATTTGGTGTCCGCTTTCTCGCCGCTGACCCGGAAGACCACCAAGGTGTCGGAGGGAACGGTTGCATTGGCGGTCAGCGTCTTGCCCAACCATCCGTTCGAGCCACGCTTGTACATTTTGACAGTCACCTGCAGAGGGGGCAAAAATAGATTTTAATTCATTTCATTTAGCTACAGTGCATCTGGTAAGTATTCAGAGCTTCACTTTTTCCACATTTTTATAAAAGTCTTTGTTATTCCAAAATGAGTTCAATTTTTTTCCCCTTAAAATTCCACACCACACTATTGAATGAAGATGTTTTGGGGGAGATTAGTGCACATTTATTACAATTTAACACAAAAAAAATCACAGCTATATAAGAAGCACAACCTTTACCATAAAGCTCAAAATTTCACTTAGGTGCTCTCTGTTTCCAGTTGATGTTTCTATAGCAGTGCAGGCTGAAAAAGTGAAGTGCTGTACTTTTCGGGTGCTTTTTATGAGGACGATTAGTTACACTTCTTGGTGGGACTATTGGGAAAATAAAAATTAATAAATAAACTTTTTTTTTTTTTTTTATTGGTTGGGAGAATCTCTTATGTTATGGCGAAGCCCTGTGTTGGATGTACAGGTAGCTCAATTTCCCATAGTTATCAAGTTTACTTTTTTTAGACGGCAATCTAGTTGATACTGACTTGACCGCCAAGTAGTATTCTTTTTTTGCCTCAATGGCTTCAAGACCCAGGTTAATCAGCAATCAATTTTACACAATTGAACTGATTTTTGTACACCTTTTAATCATACTAAACATATTCGGAGTTCTATTTCATTCAAAAAAGGCTCGAAAGCGACACTAAATTTGAGCTAACCAATGTTCCTGTGTCCTGTAACCTCGTTCATACTGCTTTTTTTGTGGCAGTCGCAGCTCTCCGGAGTTTTTGTAGTAGGTTCTAAGGTGTAATTTGCTTCAATACCCCATCCAAGCTGCGGACAATGGCCGGCCTAACTAGATTTAGACACGCAGGTAATTGAACCATATCCATTTCAAACAGAATGCCTGGCCGCGTCGTCTTGTTTGGCCGCATTTACCGGAGATAACGCAATATCACAGTGTCTTGTCACGGCTCCATTTTCTCTCACTTTAGCATTAGGCAATTTTTCAATTATTGTTTTTTTTTTTTTTCTTCTTCTCCCCCTCCGTGTTCTTTCATCCGACGGTCTCTTTCATAACGTCCGGGCCTTTTAGTTAATGGCGGCAACAGTCTGAGCCCGCGACGTCGGCCCTTGTCCATTTCGCGGGTCATTGTGGGTGCCCAATAGGCCTTTTATGAGCGCCACATCAAAAGGCAGATAAAGCATTCGAGGTGGGGAAAATACCCGCCGCTAGATATGCTCCCTCTTCTCTTTGTCCGCTATTGAAAGTGATCATTTTAATAGTCGGGAAAGCTCGGCAAACGCGACCCACCCCCCCACCTCCCCAACACCTGCACGCCTCTCGGCGCTCCTAATTACCCTCCATAAAGGCCGCTACCTTTTTACACGCGCACCATTCCCCACCATTTACTTACTCATTAGTGAGCATTCGATGAAAAGAGAGGCGAGAAGAAGACAAAAGAGGAGACAATCGCATCCTGTATTGCGCTGCATTAGCGGCGGCACGCACTTGAGAGGTCGGTCAGTCTGTTTTAATTTGCCACGCCTGGAAAAAAGAAATCTATAAATAATGACAGCTGGTGGTAGAGAGGAGCGTGCACCCGCACAAAGACATTGTTGTAGCAGATCGCTGCCCCGTGCAAAGAAGGTGACAATTAGCAATTAGTTGCACCAAAGTCGAGTCCTTCCACATTTGCTTCTCCAAAAGGTGAGGGCCCGGATTTGGCTAAAGTCTGTGTGTGTGTGTGTGTGTATATATATATATATATATATATATATATATATATATATGGGCATTACAATTAAATAATTGCATCTTGAAGCTATTGAGGCAAAACTGAGTGCACTACTTGATGCTGTTGATTAAGCCTCAATTAGACTGCTGTCTGTACAACACAATATTAGCAAGGACTGCTGCTGTTGAACATTTTTAGACTCCATTATCCCATCGATTAATTGGATTTTACTTTATTAAACAAAATCTGTATGGGAGGTCCAGGTATTATTATTGTAGACTTGGGGTCCCCATCATCACATTGGACACTCTAATATCTATGACTTTGCGTGTGTACGGCTTTAAAAGGCGGGGCCTCCCCTGGTGAGTGACGTGGGTGTCAGCGAATTAAAGTAGAGTTGGCTGTTGTGAGCTCAGGTTAGCGGCTGGCTGTTTACCTGGCTAACTGTTAGCCAGTCCTGGAGTCAGTTGTGGCCATTGTGTATGACCGTTTAATAAGGTTTTTTTACCCGTTTGTTCAATAAAGCATTTGAAAGCTCACCAACAGGTGTGACTATTGTTGACCTGTTGTGGGGGCATGACAAAATGTTCTAATTAGCGGCGGTAGGCTACATGAAATTAGCTAATGATACCTCGTGTCAGCAATCGTATATGTGCAGGTATGTAAGTCAGTTCTGCTATTTCCCGCACAACACGCCGAACCCCATGAGAACTCAAGACGAGCTCGCCTCGAGGGCCACACATCATGGTGGAGGATCGAACCCTGGAGGCTAAAGTTGATACTGAGTAGTCTGCGTGACCCCTGTCTGGCCCAAGTCCACCTCTCACTTTCAGCGTCGGCCTGACTAGCATCGCCATCCATCCTCGGCTTGCGAGGGGACATCTTCTTGTTTACCTTCTGCTGGTGGTCATCATTCTTAGCCATGGTTCACTGACAACTTTGCCCTCGGAAACCTCTGCTTTCATCTGCTTTGGTAAATTTCTTCGGTTGTTGGATTTAAGAACGTGTGGATATTGAGAAAGTGGCGTGTAAGATTTTTCCACTCATAAGTTGACATTTTTGCCGTGTCCATCCTGACATGGAAGTGGCTCATTGAGCAAAACGTTTCCCATTGAAATCTATTGAAATATTGAAATTGATCTGTCGAGGCCCCATTAAAAAAAGATATTGTTTTACACTCAAACAAAGTATGTTTATGTATTATCAGCGTGTGTGTCGCGATCGCTACAAAGTATGACAGAGCTCTTGCAGGGCATGACAGTTGCCATGTAAAAAGTCACTCATCAATATTTGCTGTTTTATAGAAGGAAACCATCAGCCTGTGTTCTACTGCTGATGACTAAAGAATGGAAAAAGGTAGAATGAAAACCTTTTTTTTCCTGGTGAAAGAACAGTCTATTCTTTCTTTTGGTAGTTTCGGTATATAAATATATATATATATATATATATATATATATATATATATATATATATACAGTAATCGTAGAGCACACGATGCTGTTGGTCTTGAAAAATCAGTGCTAGTACTTTTGGCCATTGTCTTGAAATGATGGTTGTGCTCCAGGGAGGAAAAGTGATAATGTTTAGCGTGCTTCAGGGTACGCAAGACTGGTGCGCTTCCCATCAGGGGCAACTGAGTTTTACTGACCTCAGAAGTCAAACTTGCGCGACCTACGTTTGAAGTGGCGGTCATAAGAGCATCCATTTAAAAAAAAAAAAAAAAAAAAAATTAAAAATTCGCTCGAGGTGTGAAGCCTCCGATTATTAATCACCTGACATAAATCAACTCCGGTTTCGGGAGACGTTAAGATGGCCAAACCTTTGCTTGGTGACGCGAGCGTCTGCGTCAGCTGTCGACGGGTGCGCTCGCCCCAAGCCATGACCGCAACTTGAGGGCCGGCCAAGTTCGGAATCGTGTCGTAGCGTCTGCTTCCCCGGATGACAGGAAGCACATTAGACTCAATGACTGCAATGACCACTGACATCCAGACTTTTTTTTCCATACGTCTGCGAGTGGAGCAGGGGGGGTGGGGGGATGTTCAAATATTACCCCCTAGCGTCTTCCTTTTTTCCTCCTCAATGGCTCTGGTTGTCTGGCTGCGTGTAGAGGGCTCGATCTATGGCTGATTTAATTTGCTCTTTGCCAACATCTCTAACAGCATTAACCCCCAGAGCACGCTTCCACCGCCCCCCATCTGACTCCATTAACTCCCAAATCGGGTTTCAGACCGTATTGATGCCGCCCGTTTTTCGGGCTGATTATGACAACAGCAGACAATGGGCAAAAGTGTCTGTTAAGTAGTTTAGCGCTAATTTCACATAACTGTCACAGATGGCAGGCACACGGCACTGTCTGGATGCGTGGCAATTATCCTTAACATTAAAAGAACAATATTCTGGTCAAAGAAAATGACTGAGGCACAAAAAACTAACTCTAATTTGAAAATGACAAATGACAATTTTCTATAGAATCAAGCAGAAGGCCTCTCCTCAAGAACAAACAGACAAAATCCAGTTTGCATTCAGCATTCATCCACTTTAGCCATCTTTATTCTCCTCAATTATCCAGAATGGCTTCACCAAAGTGTAATTAAGTGTCTGCTGCGCCTGGCCTCTTCATTATTCATGGCCGCCTATTGATCATATCTCATGGCCGAGCCTGTGGCCAAAGCCTCATAACGCGCAGCTGCCACTCCATGACAACACAAAAAGTTGACCAAGGTGGTCTTAGAAATTGTCACAGGAGGTTCAGCACATTAAACAGTCTTTACCAAAAATGCTCCGTGAGCCTGTCAGAGGATTGATGCCAACTTAAACACTTATATTGCTAGATTTAGTAACTTTTCAGACCAGATCTTTTTTTTTTTTCTTTTTTTTTTTTTTTTAAGAGATTGGAATTTGAGTCATGCAAATGAGTAATTTAGGTAATCGTCTACATAATTAAGCAATGACTTTACAATGGCAAAGTCATTTGGCAACTTTTAGCAACATCCTGAAAAATGAGTTTGCAACATTGTGTCAGTGGGCGGTTTGTAAAATAATTGTTTTTAAAAAAAAATCCACTGTTATGATTCCCCACGTAATGATTTCAAACATGGGAGTCTTGACACAACCTCACTTCATTCCATCGGCAAATCAATGATTTCCCAATGAATATGAATGTTTTTTTTTTTTTTAACCTGAGTGAAGCGAAAATTTGTCAAACATGAACTCTCTCCGCCTCGCATGTACCTAAATTAACAAAAGTGAGTCACAAGGGCCCTCCGGAATCAACTAGGAAGACGCACCGGGCGATAGTTTGGGACGGAAGCGGCGTTGAGTCATCGCCGCACACACAGACGGCTTCTCTCGGCGGGACACTCGAGCGACTCGTTGGCGGCTTCATCCCGCGTCTTCGCAGCGTGTAATTGCGCGGCTCGCCGTCCTCCTGTGGCTTCCTACACGCACTCGCAAATTATTTCCAATTATTATTTCCAATTCTCTGCGGAGAGCCACGCTGCAATTACGCAAAGCTGAACATTGTGGTCACTTCGGGCCACAATTTCCATTGATTTATTTTTGTTAAGCAATACTGTTCAGCTAATAGAGGCTAATTTCAGGGCACGGAGATTCAACCATTCAAGTTGCTGCAAATTAAAGAGTTACGTTGGTTTTACTTGATCACAACAGCCAGATAGGTAGCGCAAGTTCTTTGTGCAGCCACCAGGAAGCGAAATAGCGATAGTATTTTTTTTTTCTGTAGCTTTCTAACGCGCCTATTGCTGGAGACTGGGTATTTATGTACAGTCGACGGTAGATACTAGTGATGGACATATTACTACATGGTGGGGGAAATTTACAGTCAATTAGGGCTGCAACCATTGAGTATTTTAAGAAGGGATTATTCTACTGATTAGCTCATCGACTCATCGAGTAATAGGATCCAAAAGGATTCTGTATTCAATAACAAAATGTGCACGTAGGGTGCACATTTTGAGCTTGTTCTACATCATATCTTAATCCTTAATCCTAATTCATTGGCCCTAATAGCCTGCGTAGCCGCACTCTCCTCTTAGTTCACACAGCACTGTCTTAATAGCTGCTCTTTATAAAACCACAGAAGAGCAATCGCACATCTGTTCAACGCGAAGATTTTGAGAAACGCAAACGAACCGACAACACGATGGGAGACGACATGAGGACAAACGACATACTGTAAGTAACCTGCAATTGACTCATTCCGCACGCACGCACACAGTAATTACCGCTCAATCCATACAAATTGAATGAAGCCAGAGCCGTGGTCTAAGAATATAGGCCATAATTAATAAATTACAGCCCCTCTACTCAATCATTCTCCACTTTGGGGGAGGTGGGGGGGGGAGATGAGGTCGTAGACATCCCTTTCTCCTCCGCAGGATAATTGAGTGGGCCCCCGTCCAAACACCTCGAGCCGACACACACGCGCGCGCACGGCGACGCCCGAGTGGGCTTTCGAGGGGGCTCGTATCGCACACCTTGTGGCCTGTGTGTTTACAAGTCACAAATCAGAAGGAGGAGTTATTTCTGGGCTCTCCAAAACATGCCTGGGGGAGCTATCCGGTTTCCTTTTGACACCCAAGCATCCCTCACCCACCCGCCACCACGAACACCCCCCACCCCCCGGCAGCTGTTGCACATTAGCAAAGACCTCGGTCCTCTACAGTACTGCCTTGCAATAAGTACAATTCGTTTTGTGACCACGCTCGTAACTCAAAACACTCGTATCATCTTTCCCCATTGAAATGAATAGAAATGTTATTGATCTGTTCCAGCCTCTCAAAAAGACACAACAACACATTTTTGCAATGCATAAGAAATAAGAAAAATAGTACTCTAAAATATTGTACTTGACATAATGAAATAAAATGCGAGAAAAACACTTTTTGCCACACAGCACTGTTTGTTTGTTTTCAAATGTCCGTTGCTGAAAGGGTTATAACACGTCCAGTAGCAACTTGTTTGTACCATTTATATTTCATCATGTGCAAAAGACGTGCCCAATCTGTCTTGCTTTAAAAGCCAAATGTCAGCCCTTGAGCACAAAGGTTTGCTCACCCCTGATCTAAATGGTTAAGGTGAGAAGGATCAAGATGGCAGCCCGCTTCCATTGACACACATGTCTCCGGGAGTCATACGTTTTGGTGTCAGTGCGTGCCCTGTGGGTGAGCGTGTGATGATCGTCGGGTCACGTATCAACTACACGGCAACCGAAGGGGGGGAGGCGAGGACGAAGAAAGCCCCAAGTTTAGTGTCAACAAGGCTGATCTTTGTCTGTTTAACCTTTTACAAGTTCACTTACATAGCGACCGTTTCCCTGCAGCTTGCCTGAACTCGACAATTAAACTAAATATACCAGTAATTCATGATAATTAATAAAAAATAATTTTAAGGTATCCTCTATAGCTTTTTGCTCAAACTTTAAGGTTTGATTTACACTGCGGATACGATGCGCAATTCTGATTTTGTGTCATGTTTACGCGGCACTCTTACTGGCAGATAACTGATACATGTGGAATTTTTATCCACTTTTAGAAGAGGCCTTACTCCGAACTGAAGATATCTGATTCCATGCATTTTTTTTTCTTTGTCCGCTGCTATGATTCATATTCAAGTGCCTCCCAAAAAATTGGATTAGTTCAACAGTATCAACTCCTAAACTAAGCCAGGCTCAAAGTGCTACTGCCCCCTGCTGCCCTTGTTGCTCATTACTTCCAACATGAAGGTTAGGTTTTCATCACAGGTGGCATAGATGAGGATCCCCCAGGCACACATTTTCAAGTGGCCTTTTATTGTGGGCATCCAAAGGCACCTTCACTCGAACCCGCACGGTGGACCGACCTGAGGGGCGCGTCCCAGCAGGGCCCACATTGTCTTGAGCCCAGAGAACTCCAGCGTGTCGGTCTCGCTGCGGTCCGGCGCGATGTAGCAACAGCCCCGGAAGTCGCCCTTGAGCTGCACGCCGCCGCGAAGCCACATGAAATCCCACGTCGGCGAGCGCCTCAGGACCTTCTGCACCGACGCCATCTGCCCGTACGATAGATGACCTGCAAAGGCAGGAGGTGAGGGCGTTACTCTCACGCCGTGCTCCTCGCCGCCATTTCTTTTTTTCAATTACGTTTTTGTGATTACCTTACACATTTATTTTTTTATTTTTTTTAAATTTACAATAAATTGATTGATTGATTTTAAAATGACTGAATACATTGTAATGAACCAATTTTAAGGAAAACAACAGTTAAATTAATGCGACAAATATTACAGGACACTTGATATTGTAAATGGTCAGTGGGCCGGATTAAAGAAAAGAGCACGCCGCATGTGGCCCCCCCGGCCCACGCTTTGCCCACCCCCAAATTCATGTAACATGTCCTCCTCTCACCAGAGAGCCAGGAGGGAGTCAGCGCGTCCAACATCCAGGCCACGTAGTCCTCCCTGAAGGATCGCAGGAAGTGGTCTACCTGGTCGTGCGACACCAGCTCGCGCCGCACCCGGAGCCCCTCGGCGAGCTCGCATTCCGGCGACGGGAAGACCGCCCGGGGGAAGAAGAGAGACTGATGCACGGGCACGCCACTCCGCCTCAGATGGCCGCACAAGTGAGACGTCTTCAACTGCAAGGAAAGACGGTAACAGGAAGTCATTTAATTACCTCCGCCGAGGAGCTTTCAAACTATTGTAGCTAAGCCATTTCTATAAATATTTGACCAGGTTGGGCACAGGGCAATTAAAGCCACTTCACTTCATTCACATGCTATTTATTTATGGACAAATTGTCATCCAAATCTACAAATAATGTTGATTTGCTTGTTTGTTGGCATTATAATAAATTAACATGATATACGAATGATGTATTATATAGAAAAAAAGTTTTCCACCAAAACTGTGTAATGGTTGGGGCCATGGACGTTCGCAATACATTTCACATTTAAGAACACGGTTATTGTATTACTTCACAAAAAAAAAAAAAAAAACATATTCTACATGAAAAAGAAAATGTATTTAAAAGAAAGAAATCACAAATGAAAATATTAGTACAAAAGTGTTTGAAAAGCTGTTTGGATGGAACAATTCTAAATTGCCAACATTGTAATATCGATTATTTGTAGTTTTTAATCGTACATAAACAAAAAAAAAAAAAGAGTTGAAATTAAATATACTCTAAGTCTGTCATTATCTGCTGTTTTTATCCTTAGTTAAAAAAATTAATTGCATGCCACTTGATTGTTCAAAAAGTTGTATATAACAGTTTCTCATTATGTATTTGTATTTAATTTAGTTGATTTAAAAAAACAATGTACTCTGTGCTGCTGCAACATCTTGATTTCCCCTCTGGGGATCATTCAAGGATTATTTTATTTTTATAATGAATTTTCAAATGAATTTGTTGAAATAAAAATTGCACAAATAAATTGATAAAAAAAAATCGGATATCCAGCGAAACCAAAAGAGTTGTACAATTCGGTGCACATCCAAATCAGGATTGTTCAGCTTCATTGGAATTCTGCTTTGAACGAGTTTATTAGTCTGCTTCTGGATTTGCAACAATCCTATTTTGGAAGTAACTCCTCCCCCTTTTGCATGTTTTACACAATCCACAACTGCGACATACGATTAGAGCCACTTTGTGTAAACTAATCAAGTTAAAAGGCCTCGTTAAAACAATTTTCGCTAATGTTGTGTGCTACCGAAGCGAACCTCTCCAGAGACGGAACGGGTCACACGAGGAGCCAGCTGTGTTTTTAGGCACCTGCCCCCCCACCCCCCGTGAACATAATTGCAGCCTTTCCAATGAAGAGCAGCCACTCCGGAAGTTTCGGAAGCCCCCAACAAGTGTTGGAAATTTACATATAAATTGCCAGGGTGACTCTCTTAACCCTGACTGCGGCTCGGATAAAAACCATTTGCCGGACAATTGGCTGGACCTCGGACACAAGTGTGCCCATTTGACACGAGCCATTTAAACAGTTCACTTTTTTTTTTCTCTCTTCTTTACCGTGATGGCTTTGAGGGGGTCCTCCATCTGTTCGATGCAAGTGTTGCTAAAGTTCTGATCTTTTTCCTTCACTTGAACGTGCCACTTTCGGTCGTGAGCGGACACCAGGCCTCGCCAGGGTTTTATGTCAATGCAGAAGATCCCTCGGCCTTGGAAGGAGGAGGGGAAAAAATACATTGATAAAATGAAGGTAGTGACGTTTGGAATTCTAAAATATTCCACACTCAACTACCGACAGCAGACATCTGTGGCAGCACACCTACTGGAAAATCGTGTGGAAATTACAGATGGCGACTCAGTTGTTTTTTTGTTGTTGTTATTTTGTAGGATTGTGCAATGTTATTTATTGTGCCGCACACCGATCAGAAGTGGGAAAATACCAACAAATTACAGACTCGCGACTGACCCTTGCGCAAATAGCCGCAACGGAAAAAAATGTAACCCATGCTGTTCTTAGCGGGTAAACATTTTGCGCCACATTAACACTGTACTGTATTTATTTTCTTTGCAAACATTATTGCGCGACGGTCAAGGAATCATCAGCTCGGCTTTGCCGCTGTAGCGACAGTATACAGTGACACAAGGGGAGGAAACGAGTGAGAAATAAAGGAGTGTGGATATTTGCTGTTGAAAATGATCGCCCCCATTCATTGACTGCACTCGTGCATTTCAGCAACAGAGACTCTCCACGCTTCGCTTTTATTTTTTTTGCGCGATGCGACATGGCATTTTTGATTGGCCGTTACATCTGCGACGTTGCGACGCCGTTCACCTGCGATTCCCATTTCCGACCGCAGCAAAACTCGTGGCCGACGTGACGATTCTAATCAATCAATCAGGGAATTTATTGGTCCATTCATGAAATACATGTGTCCTGCGGTTGTACCTGGCCTCTCGCACCAAAGTCAGCTTGCATAGGACTCCAGCTGCGACCATAATGAGGATAAGGGCCACGGAAAATGGCTGCATGTGTTTTACATCTGTACCGGTTCATTGACGCCCACCTGTGAGTATCACAATGTCAATGTCATCCTTGACAACTTGACACTGGTCGGGGATCCGCAGATTGCAATAGACGTGCTCCTTCCTCAGCCCGGTGAGTTTCCTGCGGTAGAAATACACGAGAGAAAGTTGACTTTTGAAACAAACAAACAGTACAAGCCGCTGGTGACAACTGTATGATGTCTCTCTACAGATTTGAGCCAAGACGGCAAGCTGCGGAAGCCGACCAGGTGGGTCCATTTTAAGCCTCGTACAGCCACTCGGTGAATGTTTTTGGTCAAACTACTGCCAGGCACGAGTGGTTCCACTTGTTACCTGACATGCTGAAGGACGTCCGTCAGTGTTTGCTGCACTTTCTGGCCTTTTGAACTCTCTGGAGCCGAGCAGCCGCCGACCTGAAACCGGGTCAACAGGCTTCCGAGCTGAAGCATCGCAGTGTTTCCCGACCTTTATTTGAGCCGGAGCACATACGTTTTGTTAGGAAAATCTCATGGCACGTGACCCAAAAATGTCCCAAAAACTACTATATACACACTGAAATAATGATCTTACTTAGTGTAAGACCAATGCAATTAGAACACAAAGTTGTAATACGAGAAAAATTGATTTTTCATTCTGAAACACAATAACGTGCATGTGAGGTGCGGGCATTATTTTGTCTACTCCGGGTCGCCGTCACGTTTGAGTGTAGCATCTGTGACTTTGATTGTGTATGGCTTTAAGAGGCGGAGCCTGGTGTGGTGAGTGACATGGGTGTCGTCCTCGTGAATGAATGTGATTCATACGTTTTTGCGGTCGGGTCTTGAACGTATCCCGCGATAAACGGATTCATTGTATTCTGAGGTATGGGTGGATACAGATTAATTTACCTTCTGCCATCTCGCGGAAGAGCATTTAATTCTTCTGCCGGTCACTATACGCAGCTGGCATAGATAGATGACCATTGAGAATATATTATTTGTAGTAAATAAATCATAATTTAAGGACCAATTCAGTGAAATGGCATAATTTACATGATGAAAACAGTGGTTGGGAATCACTGTTCTTAGTAGAGTATATAGTCTTTTATGCTGTGAAAAATAGGTCATGCAAGGCGAGAGGATTTTTCTTTTCAACATGCCGTCAAATGCAGACTAACGGAGGTTATTTCTCGAGTTAGCGAAACAAAACAGTCATGTCATTCCGACCCCCTACTTTGATGACCACACAACAACCAAAACATACCAACGCGACGTCCTGGCACATTCGTTTATTACGTCATTTTCCCAGGCCAATACTTCGATCAAAGTTTGTTTTCACCAAGCGTCGAGTTCTAGTAAGCAGTCAAGAATCCCGAAAAGCTTGTTTAGCAATCCTCGGAGCCCCCTCCTTTGTCCCTCCCCCTTCTGCATAGTTCCTGGACGTAAACAAGCGACCACGTGCGACATTCGCGGCGTCGCATTTCGGCGCCCCCCCCAACTCTTCAGCGTCGTGACGTCACAGCGAAGCGTCACTACGTTGTTGTTACGTTGTTGACTAGAACGCCCCAATTTACGAAGGCCACGTCTTAAAGTAAACCGCTGAAAAAATATATAATTTCATAATGATGATAATAACAATCACGTGAGGCGTCACAGCTGAAAAAAAATCACACACATACACTTTGTGTACAATATACATGTATATAAATAGTTTAGTTGAATAGTTTAATTCAGCCTTCACAATCATACTAATGGCCGAAGAGTTTTTAATTTAATAGTATTCTCATCATTGTGCTTTCATTCATGGTTTTGAGTGGTGTTTGTAATATTTTTTTGTATTCGTTTTTGTCATTTCACTACACTCATATCTTTCATATTAATATAGTTCAAAACTTGGACTGTTTTTGAAGGATGATTAGTACATTTCTCCCCCCCATTTTTCCCCCTACATTATTTATACAGGGTCATAATATCAGAAACTGCTCTCAGTATATTTGTGACTACAATAAACATATTTTTTATTTGTTCTAATGAAGTGATTGCAAACTGATTTAGGGCAGCACAGTGTCCTAGTGGTTCACAGGGCTGCCTCACAGTTCTGTGGTCCGGGGTTCAAACCTCCAACGTGGCCTTTCTGTGTGCAGTTTGCATGTTCTCCCCACGCTTGTGTGGGTTTTCTCCGGGTACTCCAGCTTCTTCCTACATTCCCAAAACATGCATCTTGCGTTTATTAAAGAGCCTTTGTAGTCACATCATTTTGGATACAACTCTTGCAGCAGGTGTGCCTAATTTTACGGATGGTAAATGTCGTCTGGTCTGTTATTAGCTTGTGCCAAATAATACCAATACAGATTTCCAGCTGTACACTCACTTTTTTTTTTTTATAACGTAGTATATAATTTTGGGGCGGAGATGAGGCTCCAGATTGAATTCGTCCCTCCTGAACTCGATATTCAACATAAAAGATCAGCAGCATTCTCACATGCTGCCAAGAGGATATTACAAACGCGACGGTGGCATATTTAATTCGCCCGCAGTCGAGAATATCTCCATGTGCTTACAAACAATATCCGCGTGGCGCCACATACGTGAAAGAGCTTAATATGAGAGCAGATAGCCAAATCAACTCCTGCGCGGGCCTCAATGGAAGCCAATAAACAAGAGGGCACGCTCCTCCTCCTGACCCTCACTTCTGGCTTGGAGATCAGGGACGATATGCAGGCGCAACCTCAATAAAAAACAAACAACGGAGGGAGATAAACAGATATTAAATTAAAGCAGAGGCGATAGCGGGCAGAGGTGCAGGACAAAAGCAGCGTTGCGCTTTAATATTGGCTGCAATCGACGCCTTTTCTAATAATTTTCCTTTTGTCAGTTTGATCACTGAATGTTTGCTAGTGTGGCACAAACAATGCAAAATGTACCTTTTTTTCCTGGGTGTTCTTTCAGGCCACTTCTTTCTGCACATACTTGTTAGGAAAACCTTACCTCTTCTATTGGAGTCAACCTGAACAGCACCTCAAATGTTAGGGCTTAACGCATTTAAAGGAAGCGTGCATCCAGCATCATAGGGTGCTTTAATGTGGACTGTTTCAAGTTCAGTGAGCAATTTCATACTGAATTCACTTTAAAAAAAAAAAACACTTAAATACAGCGGTGCCTTGAGATACGAGTTTAATTCATTCATGGCTACACTCAAAAGACTTGTATCTCAAATCATCGTTCCCTATTGAATCCGGTCCGGCAAAAATACTATCTCTAACTCTATAATATTGTACTTTATAAAAAGATACAGTATTGGAATAATGAAATAGAGTGTAAATAATTCGTTTTCTTTGCCACATTTTGCTTCCTTTCCATTCAATGGACATTGCCCTGCTCCTTCTGGTGTGTGCAGCCTTGGCCACCTGGGGGCAGTATACTACAGACATACGGATGTACACGAAGTCGCGAAGCTCTGTAAGCCACTGTAATATCAGTCGTTCTTTGCAGAGGATAAAGAATATATGTGCCGCTCTAATACATTTATTAAGCGCGGTATGTGTCATGATGTGTGTCGTTTGCCACCAAAACCAAAGCCACAACATTAGGGACTCCTGCACCATTTAATAGCAATTAAAAAAATACAGAAAGATAACTAACTATCAGAGAAGTGTCATTTTAACGATGTTTATGATTGCGGTAGTAGTGTTTATTTAGCAACTGACAATATTTAGCTAAATATGTGTCCCAGATGAAATCCATTTTTTTTTTTTTTTTTTTTACTCGACTCGGTTTGAAATGTGGTTTCCCCCAGGATCCAGACTTACAAGCGATAAGATATTACCACATCATTGACATATCGTGTACATAAACGAAACGGCTTGCATTTCACACCCTCCATTAGATTATGCAAGTGTACATAATGTTGTGGCCAGTGAGTAGTTGTATAAAATGAGTAGAATTTAGACACGAGTAGTGGTATGGATTTCTGTGTTAAAACCACTAATTCCATTTTGAAACCATCCTTTTAAACCAAGTGTCTCATACGGCAAAGTGGGCTAATAGCTCCATTCATTTGCGCTCGTCTCCTTAAATTATTAACACGAGAGGTCTCCCCCCCCCCCCCCCCCCCCCAAATCCCACCCCACCCGACTGGTCATTTCACAGCGAGGAGCGTAAAGAACTTAACTGGCCCAATCAAACGTGAGCGATCTGGCTGCTGTCTAATCGCGGTGGTGCAATAGGAGGCTGGCGGCTGGACCACCTCGAGCGAATGGCCCCAAATTGTCGCTATTCACAGTGAAAACGAGAAGAGGGGTGTAAAAAGACTTCAGGCCTCTTCGGGTTCTTGTGTTTGTTTCGGGTAGGAAAGGAAAGTTCCTACCAGATTAGACTGTGCTGCAAAAGGTTCATAAGTAGGTGTATGAGTGATCAATATTATTGGCAGAACTAGAAGCTCTGGACTTATGAATTAGCCTGAGCGCTCCCCCATATGCTAAAGTTGAAATGCTCAATTATCGCTTCCGCGTGAGAGGAGGCCCGGTGCCATTTTTCGCCGCGCTGGGAAAATGGCCGCTCCCGCCGCAGCGTCCTAATAGATGCCAATTACGGCAGAGAGCTCTCGGGCTAAGTTAATTGGCACCTGAAAGCGACGGGTCCGCTCGGCTGGAGAGGACCCCGGGGGGCCGAGAAGGAGTGGACGGACGGAGGACACGGACGCAAAGTGATTGTCGAGGACGCAACAATGTAAACACAACGTTGTTTGCAACGTAAACAGGAGAACGTGCTCCGAGTGAGCAAAACAATGAAAACGGCTCCGGTCCACCTCCGAGTAGTTTGAGTTTCGAAAGAACGTTCACCACGTGATTGGTCGGCGACCCGCTCCACGGTGTGCCTGGCTCTTAACTCTCTTGGCCTTAAGTCGGATATTCAAGATTGTTGGCTTCTCTTCCGCATATCCAGATCGTTCGCTACGCAGCCAATGCGAGACTCTCTCTCGCCCGTTCCCGTTGCTTGATCTTCCCCCTGGTCACGCCCGCGGCCTTCTGCGGCCGACGACGGGTTCGGTCTCGGCGCGGTTGCCCGTCCCCGTGCCCGTTTGCTGTTTCCCTATGCCGCTGTGCGTAGATTACGGAGCATTACACGACCTGACCCTAAACCCCTTCCCAAATCTTCAAAGACTCTTTATCTGGACTTTGACGTTAACTGCGTTGCTACTTATTTAAAAGTTGATTCCAACTCTTCTTTTGGTCCGATGTACTGAACTGCATTTGGGTTGTGGGCACGTCCCTTGTAACATGAGCGAAATGCGGAGAATGCAGCAGCTAAGGCTTTGCTGGCGGTCCATTATTTTGGATTTTGTGTGGCTCACATAATCTTTAACGAGCATTTGGGCGAGGAAATCTTCTTCTGTCCCGTTTCCTTTCATGTCGCTTCAAGTGGACTCTCCCAAACAAGGCCGCAATTGTGATTTGTCCCCAAAACCCAATGGCTGATTCTTTCACTCTCTCGAACGCCTCCTCCTCCTCCTCATCATCATCTGCACGCATTCATGCCATTTTTGTGTCATGAAGACCAATGTGGACCTGATAACACTTTTATTAGCAGAAAAGCAAACCAGCCACAAATGAATCGATTCTTCTGTCTCATCACCGCCCCCCCCCCGACCGCCTCCCAGCTGTTAATTTGATAACTATATTAATGACAAACGTGGATGACAATCAGACGGTCAGGCCTCCGAGCTCTCGGGTTTTCGGCCTCTTATCAGCGCGTTCGCTGGGTAATTTCCTGGCGGCTGCTCATTAAATGGATTGCAAACGTGCAGCCTCAATTTCAGGTTGAATGTAGACAGGACAGTGGTAAATCCAAAATAGGGCTACAGTATAGCAGGAGTCAATTTGGGACCACCGTAGGGTTAATTATAGATATAGCGCCCCCGAAATTCTAGCTGTGCCTCTAAGATGACAAAATGTTACCTCAAAAAGTACATGAATGATCTTATTCTCCCAGAGAAAAAGGTAAAAAAATAATTGACTCTGCTGTCTGAAGCCGGCATTTCAAAGGAGAATCTGTTGCCAGTTGCCTTACATGGAGAAATAAAGGTTATACAAATAAGAAAATGCTAGGCTAAAAGTAAACAAGTACAGTACTTTCGATACTTTTGTTATTAATATTAATCACAAACATGTCACAGCATCAATAGTCACACACGTCAATATTCACACATATACTCGTACGTATAACGTATAGAATCTGTATAATATGTAAACTCAACAAATGAGAATATGGTAGAAAAGTCCGTTTATTTCAGTACTCCCAAACCGAAACGTTTCATAAAGCTCGAAAACTTTTAGAGCACGCCAATTCCCCCACCCCGTTGTTTATTTTTAACTGTACTGTACCGTATCATATCTTTTTATTTGTATTTTATAATGACTATATATTGCCACCTACAAATCAAAGCATTTCAGACGAATTTGTTCAGATTTCTAAACCATGAACAGTTTCGTCCACAAGGGGGCGCCACAGATTTAAATGTGCCGCCTGATGAATGATTTTAATGGTGGTGCTTGTAATGCTGCAGTGCTTCGCTAGAGGGCAGCAGTCATTGAATGATTCAATGTTAGCGTATGTACAGTACAATATGGTGTTCCTATACAATTAACTTAACACTCCTAAACGTAGATCTTACTAAATTCAACCATTCAGTTTTTCCACAATGTGTTCAGGGATCTGTAGGACATGCTGTATATTTTCTATCATTCACTGAATTCAAAACAAAAAGGGGTCACCCCCAAATATGTAACAAATGTTATTAATTACAATTTGTAGGAAATCGTGCTACATTATGCCACAAATGTTCACTTTTGCCACAGTGGATAGGGTGTTAACTACAGGACATGATTTTAGAACATTCAGCACTGGCAGGGGGAAAAAAGACAAATAACCCTAAAACATGTAAACCAATATTACTAATCACTGTGTATGTTTTGTAGGAAGCTCCAGTAAAGTTTGCCTCAAAATCATTCAGTACTTTGATGGTTAAAGGATTTGTAGCCTAACATTCATAAAATACATGAAAAAAATACAAATACCTCCAAAATATGTTACTAACATTATAAATTGTCATGTAGGTTTTGTAGAAAACCCTACAACATTTTCATTGACTTTGATTATTATCTTGGCTGTTTTGACCCCTTTCCTCCTCTTTTATTCCCCAAAAAGTGTCTGACAATTGTATCATACATCTTGAACGGAACAAATACTGCTTCATCTTGATCATCAGTGCAACGTATATAAAAAGATACATATATATAAATTCGAAAACTATTTATAAATTCATAACTTGAAACAAAACCGAGCCTTATTATAACTGATGTAAATGAGCGTGTGATCGTGTTTTATGCTATTTGAGGCTAACGAGGGAGCTCAAATAGACTTGTGAGAAGACTCTTATTGGCAGGCAACCATTTTTATGGATTAACCACTAAGCTGCAACATGCTCATTAAAGGAGTTTTTTAAAATTTAAATACCGCCAGTCTTTATGCAGATATGGATACAGTATAAGCTTCCCCACTGGCCACAAGATTAGGAACACCTGCACCATCCAATCAGAGCCAATAGAAAATAACGCCTTTACAAAGATAGTAATACAGTGGCACCTTTATTTATGAGTGACCCGACGTAAGAATGTTTTAAGATATGAACTGTCACTTTTTTTTTTTGTCTTGAGTTGTGAGTAAAAATGTGAGTTCCAAGCGTTAATGGTGGCAGAAAACAGTTGTGAACAATTCTCCCAAAAAGAGGCTCAGTGCTTGCTTTCAAGTTTACTGTCATTCCCAAAGCTAAACTAAGAGAATTACACATTGCGTATTTAACCGAAGCACATAACTTTGGCATATGACTGCCAGCTAGCTTTATGCTAACACGCAATGCAAAACACAATAGACAGGCTAACACAACTAGCATCGATGTTGCGGCGTTACAACCCTTTAAAGCGACGGATATTTGAAGTGCAGCAACACAGTCAGACAGACAATATTACAAGACTCCTAAGAAATATTGCAGCTGAGTTGCAAAGGTCTTCTTCTGTGTTACATCATCAAATCACAAGCCTGCTGCACCTGTGCTCCCATGGTCCTGCTTATTAATTTGCCGCCTGCAAGTTTGAGCCCCTCCGTGGATGCTGCGGATGTGAAGCGAACACGATGTAGGCTTCGACCTTTACATTGAAAACCATCTGCCGCAGTCTTTCACAGGCACAGTCTGTTTGCGTGAATCACCTTCCATGTAGTCATGCTCAACGTTCGACTAAGCAGGAGTTTTAGTCGAACGCCACTGAGCTTCCCCCGAAAACCTTACTGTTAAACCTGTGCATCTCTCCAATGCGTTGAACACTTAAGGATAAGATTAAAAACATTGGTCTGATAAAAGTATCGTAATTATTCAGCATTATCATCAGGTGCATGAGTGGAACTTTTCCTCTTTATTATTGCGCAAAAAGTGCTGCGCTAAATAACGTCAAGACGAAAGACCCACTGGTGCAAAAAATGCTAAATTTGGCAAGAATAAATAAAATGAAGTTATAAATGCATTATTTACGATAATGGTAATATCCCCAATTTTTGATTTTCAACTTTTGGTTCATTCACTAGAGGTTCATTCCTCTAGTGGAATGTAAAAGAATCACCAAAATAAATGTTGAAACTGCATATGTTTCAGCCACTTCAACTTTTTTGTTGTTGTTTTTGTTTTTTTTAATCCCAGGACAGTACTTTTGTTCGGGACAGTTTTGTTGTATTTAACGTTTAATCCACTGGCTTTTAAGCTTTTAAAACCGTTTATTTAGGTACTCTTTTTTTGTGTACAACTTTTTATTTTATTTGGATCGAATCTCATGTCAGTGTTAACATTTTCACTCCTCTCAGTCAAAAAGGCACTTGATTCCCGAAAAACTTTAAACAAAAACAAAAAAATCGTCGTAAATGTCTTCTAGGTTTAAGTTCTTCGAGAGGAACCCCGAGATAGCGTCGTGCCGTGCAAAAATGCTTCGTACAAAAGGTGAGCGCAGCCCGCGGCTCACGTTAAGCTAGTACACGCAGGCCTGTCAGTCGGCGGCAAATCAAGTGTGGGATGGGAAGCGGCAGCGCGTTCAAACGGACGTTGTCGCGGCAAAAAGGAGGAGAGCTGCGGGCCTTCTCGCGCGCTGACAGGAGGAATCAGCCTCAAAGATCAGACCTGTACCCATCAAATGCATAAAACGTAACCTTGTCATGTTTTTCATGCTCGTCATGTTTTTCATGCTCTTTGTGAAACGACTCGAGATGGCGGCCAAGCCCTATCTGAAACGGGAATTAGTCCAGTAATTTGGGCCGAGGAAGAATGTCGAAGTGATACATCTCGACCGAGAGACAAACTTTGTATGTCGGGGAGGAGCTAAGTAAGTTGAGCCTGGGTTGTTATGGAGAGTCTTCGCGCAATGATTACATACACACGCACTTAGGGTGCATTTTTTTCAAGATCTAATCATCTGTAAGTCATTTATTTTCAAGGCTAATGTTGTAAGATGCGTTTGAAATGATATTAGTGTTTCGGGGATCATAGTTTGTGGTATATGTACGGTTGAAACTATTTGTATAGGCAATAGAAACATTTATGTGGGGTGTCAATTACTCATGGGGTTTCTCACAAAACACAAGAAGAATATGCAGAAGAAGAAGAAGAAAAATCGTCCCCCTATTATGGTTTGGAGTATCAACAATGGAGGAGAATATACGTACAACGCATAGCAACTAACGGAATTAATGCTAAACACTTTTCATTTGTTATTATTTTTTTACAGTGGAACGCTTAAAATTTTAGCTCGCTAGCAGGTGCGAAAACAATCTGCTCACTTGTTTGCGAGGCAGAATACATTTTCTTTCCCCAGAGACATTCAGTTCGGTGGATGCCTAGAGTTGAAGAATGCTAACATGTAGCCACCTAGCATCATAACATAAAGGATGGGATGCAACCAGGAAGTCGCCCCCAGGCTCGACCGTACCATTTCACAAGAATAGGGCGGGGGGCAATGAGGGGACAGCTGCTGACGCAAGAAGTGGCAGCTAAGCTACGCTAAGGCTCGGCGCTTCCTCACTTCCCCGCGGCCGCCATCGCTTGGCATCAGCCGCGCAAGATCAAGATGGCATTTTGATGAAGCCCACTTTCAAGCAAATATCGTCCACACGCACGGCGTTCGGAAAGCCGTTTGAGCAGTTCATGTACTAGTAAACTCTTTGTTCTCACTAGGTAGGACAACTTTGGCATGCTAGTAGGACAACTACATGTTACCAGTGAGGCAAGACTGCACTAGTTGACAACTGCATGCTACAAGTGCTACTAGTGACATTATCGAATTCTACTCGTTAACATCCAGCGCGTCACTACAAGTACTAGCACTCGGCGGAGGAAGTATGTTGAAGCGACGCATTTCAAGTGAAAGTCTAGCTTTGTTTATCGGGGAGGAGCTACTAGGAAGACACAGTTGTTCTACTCGTGCGCTCAGTTGTACTAGTGAGGGCAAAGAGCGTACTAGTACATGGACCTTAAGCTTGATATCATGGATATTGTCAAGTGGCTTTGTCCTCACTAGTAAGACAAAAAACCTCACTCGTTAACATATTCTTTCTACTAGTGTGCTCAATTGTGTTACTAATGAGGACAAAGCGCATACTAGTACATACAGCAGACTTTAGCTGGTGATCGAGGAGTCCGAATAAATGCTCCCCATACACCTTTCCGCATGCAAGTAGTATACCACAACAACAATAACTCCCCACCCAGGCTCTTGCTCACCCCACCCACTTATACCCTTCGTCCTCCTCCTCTTCCTCCTCCTCACGTGCCGAGGCCCACGCATTTGATCAGGAAGGTCCACAGCGGAGCGGCGGTGGTGGTGATGGAGGGAGGCGGGGCGGCGGCGGCGGTGCACGAGTGCGGGGGCGTCATCCGTCGCCTCCCAGGAGGGAAACGGAAGATGTCTGAACAACTCAACGGAGCAGACGTGATTAGCATATTGGGAGTCCTGGGAACAGGAAACATTGGATGGCGCTTCCACTTGCGTTTAAATGCAAATGCTGAGAGATGCGATATGGACTAGTAGCTACACAAAATCGAGTGCGCATCGCAGTATGACCAGTGGTGGAAAGTAATCAAGTACAAATACTTCGTTACTGTACTTAAGACCATTTTTCAGATGTTTCAGTGTTATTTTTCTGAGCACATGACTTTTACTCCCTACAACTGAAAACAGATATCTGTAATTTCTACTACTGACTTTATCAAAATAGATTTGTTCCTTTTTCCAACCTACACGCGGCAGACGACACGACGTAAAACTGACGAAAATACAAAGCTAAGGTCCACCGTGGTTGAGCTCTTGATTTCTGTTCTTGTATTTCAACTGTTTTTAAAATCCTCGTCAAATGGGAAGTTACGTTGTCGTCATTGGACACAGACAATTTCATATTAAAGTGATTTGTCACAGTCCGTCCAGTCACCGAAAAAGAAGTACTTAATTTGAAAATGTACAACGGTGGCACATGATTAAAATGTGGCACAAGAACAAAACATTTTTAAGCTAGCTTAATGCTAACACATAATGGGAAGTGCCATAGACAGACAAACGAATAGCATTGGTGTTGCGGCGTTATAACCCTTTAAGCAACGGATATTTGAACACAAATGGAGCAACACACGTAGACAGACAATATAACAACCCTCACGAGCATATATTCTTTATCCTCTGCGAAGAACGACGAATATTACTGCAGCTTACTGAGCAGTTGTGATATGACTGTGTTATGCGGCCTGGAGGTGGCCAAGAGGTGCACACGAGGAGCAACACAATGTCCATTGAATTGAAGAAACACAATTTGGAAGAAAAACATTTTTTCATTCCTTACATTCCGTCATTGCTGTCGGTTTTTAAAGTACAATATTATAGTGTCTACATCTTTTTTTTTTACAGTTTAAAGACCCAATGATGCCACTTATTTGTTGTGCAAACTATTTTTTTTAACCTCTGTTCAGTTACATAATTACTTGCTTGACATTTTATTATTTCATTGAATACTCTCTTTTTACATTTGAAGTCATTTTCTATATCTAAGTGATTTGAATCGTTCTTGCACTTTTGTTGTTGTTGCTTTTGCAGGTTTTTCGGCATAGATTATAGTCAGCATCCATCACTTTACTGCTTTATCTCTTGAAATGTTGTGTAAATCAATCCCAGTAGTTTTTTTTTTTTTTTTAAAAATTGTATTTCACTCATTATAATCACTCAAGGGGAAAATCAAGCACAATTAAGCAGCAATCAGTATTATTGGCAGAAATAGAGGGCCCTGCAATCAAAATATTAAAAGAGCTCTCTGTATGATGTATGATGACCTTCAAAAACAAAGCTCAAACTGACACCGGGTCAGATTCGGTGTACCGAATGAGAATCAGAATCATCTTTATTTGCCAAGTATGTCAAAAACACACAAGGAATTTGTCTCCGGTAGTTGGAGCAGTGGAGTGGTCCTTACTGCACACACGCACCCTCCTTGTACGAATGTGTGCATCTGCGTCTGAGGGTCTTTGCTGGAGTAAGCCCACACACTGCGCGGCGCGTGCGGGGCGGTGATGCCTCCACAAGCGCATCACAGGACGACAAAAGCCCTCCGCTATAGACGCAGCGTTTGCTTGACTCTCAGGAGGAGAAGAAGCAGAAGCAGGGAAGCCTTCTCTTGATCGTCTTTGGAGCAATGTAGTGGAGAAGAGGACAGGGGGCGGGGGGGCTTCTCCACTGGCGCAGGCGGGAGGTGGCGGAGACGACCGCGGCCGCTCGAGGAGCACCGCCGCACGGATATGAGCGCCCTCAAAGTGCAGGCGTTAGTTTAATTTGAGGATGGAGCCCGCGGAGGTGTTGGTGTTCGCCTCGGTGCTGGTCATCATCGTGGTGTCGCTGCTGTCCAACGTCCTGGTGCTGATCTGCTTCGTGTACAGCCCCGAGATTCGCAAGCAGGCTCCGGGGCTCTTCAACCTCAACCTGACCTTCTGCAACCTGTTGCTCACGGTGGCCAACATGCCGCTGACGCTGGCCGCCCTGGCGAGCCGCGCTCAGCCGGGCGGCGACGCCTTATGCCAGGCGGCCGGCTTCCTGGAGACCTTCCTGTCCACCAACTCCATGCTGAGCATGGCGGCGCTCAGCATTGACCGCTGGGTCGCGGTGGTCTTCCCGCTGCGCTACCACTCCAAGATGCGCCACCGGGACGCCGCCTTGGTGCTGGGCTACACCTGGGCGCACTCCATCGGCTTCTCCATGGCCGCCACCTGCCTGTCGTGGCTGGGCTACCACCGCCTGTACGCCGCCTGCACCCTGGCGGCGCCGAGGGACCGGGCGAGCGGCCGGACGCAGTTCGTGGTCTTCACGGTCCTCTTCCACTCGTTCACCTTCCTGCTGTCGTTCGTCGTGCTGTGCGTCACTTACCTCAAAGTGCTCAAAGTGGCCCGCTTCCACTGCAGGAGGATAGACGTCATCACCATGCAAACCCTCGTGCTGCTGGTCGACATCCACCCAAGGTAAAACAAACTCAACTCAACTCAACAAACCCCCCCCCCCCCCCCCCCCCCCCCAAAAAAACAAAGAAAACAGCTCTGCCAAGGAACTTCAGTCATGCAAATAATCTTAGCGCCCTTTTTTCTTAGCTTCATAGTTCTTTTTTAAACTTTTTCTTTTTACCTCCACTAAGGAGGCTGCAATCATGCAAATTATTATATCATCAACTTTGCAACATTTCTCTGAAACTGTGCGTATTGATGGCTACTACAGAAGTTGCTATAGTGAAGGGTGGCGCTTGGGGCTTTATTATAATTACCTAATATTAAGCAATGCATCTAGTGCATTATAACTGGCATAAATGTTGCTATCCAGATGTTATGATTATTCATATCAGCATAAACGCATGCTTGGATGAGTTTGGTTTGGAAGAAAGCAATTTTTAAAAATGTATTATTCTTATTTTTTCCTTTTCAGTGTTCGACAGCGCTGCCTGGAGGAGCAGAGGCGGCGGCGGCAACGAGCCACCAGGAAGATCAGCACCTTCATCGGCACCTTCATGCTCTGCTTCGCTCCCTACGTCATCACGAGGTGAGCAAGAACAGTTTGTGGGAAATCCCCTTGTCTGTTCCTGGTGCGCAAAAGAAGGGTCACACTTGGATGAGTTTGGTGTGGAAGAAGCCTCTCCTCACTTCCTGTCCTCTCCCTATAGTTGGTCTTGTAAGTAAGTTAAGTAAGTAAGTCCATTTTATTTGTAGAGTGAACCCCCGTAAGATTGCTATACTGGAGATTTTTAGTTGATTTTCAGTTGAAAATGACAAGTCTCGCATCTCCCGGCTGCAGGATCGTGGAGTTGTTCCCGGCGGTGCCCATCAGCCCCCACTGGGGTACGGTGTCCAAGTGCTTGGCGTACAGCAAGGCGGCGTGCGACCCCTTCGTGTACTCGCTGCTGCGCCACCAGTACCGCAAGACGTGCGGCGACATCGTGGACCGGCTGCTCAAACGCAGCCGCTCCTTGAACGAGTCGGGGCGGGGCCTCGGGGGCCGAGGCGGCGCTTTGCCCAGGGCGGAGTGAGCGGAGGGGTTGCCGTGACGACCACCCGGGGGGGGGGGAATCGGCTTGGGAAGCGCCGCGGATTAAGCGCGGGTGCGCAGCCGCCTCGTGGGGTCGAAGAGTAGCTGGACTGGATCTTACAGCACATTACTACAGTGAGTTATTGAATGAAGAGTGGTATGTAGCACTCAACACTCATGATCCCGTAATTGTACTCCAGTGAATCTTAATCCAGATTATTTCAGGTACCAGGACTTTTATTCCTCTACAAGTGGATGGTATACTACAATTCTGCTTATTTTATGCTTCCACGGACTGTGGCTTTGGGTTGGGCTGATTGGACTCATTCTGGGCCTTCAGGTAGTTTTTCTTCGTCGACACAAAGGTGAAGACTTCAAGAAAGATCATCCGTAAAACCAAATGCAGACCTTTGTTGTCCTGTTGGGTGGAGGGCGGGGGTCACCAACAGGCAGCCCCCTAGGACCACACGAGTAGCATGCGGGCCTGTTCTAAAAATAGCTCGGCAGTGACGGGACGACGTGATTTCCTCGGAATGGTGTTGAAGTGGTCATTTGAAAATGTCGACACTAGCAAAGATTTATAGAAATACACAGTTGCATATTGATAGTTATTTTTCCTATCTTGTTGAAATCATTGTTGATCATTATTGTGATAACTCATTGACATGATCAGTGTCTTCACTTAGATGAATATCATTTGTTACTGAATATAACATATACTGTAGTTAAAGTTAATTAGAGCAAATTTGTTATTACAGAAGTGTGTATCAAGATGGCTCTCCGTTTCACAAAGGTCACTGACCCCTGGTGTGGGGTAATAGTCATAATCATAATAAATTCCATTTATACAACGCTTTACGTATTACACAACAAAAAACTAAACAAAACAGAGGACTGACTAACAACACTTCAAGGTGGCAAACTATTGGCCAAAGGCCTTGGCAAACAGGGGCACAATACAATAAAACAAAAGTGTAGGGAGGAAGCTGTTTCATACAAATAAAGAAACAGTGGACCCCCGCACACTTGCGATGGGGCTCCTGCGGCTTCACCTATTTGCAGATTCCCCCCCCCCCCCACCCGCCCCCCCCTTTTTATTTGTTTCAAATTTTGTTTCTCTTTTCTTTGTAGGTGGGAACCAACCCCAAAAAATGCATTGCTGGTTTATAGCCGCTTATTCAAGAATTTCGTGGCTTAAAAAAAAAAAAAAAAAAGTCTTATTTTTATTATTATTATTATTATTATTATTTTAAACGCAATCATAATGGCCATCAATTATCTGTGGATTTTCGCTATTCACTGTCCGGAGCCTATCATATGAATTAGTGATTTTTCTTCTGTGATGAAATAATATTTAACAACTTGAATTAACAACTGACAGTCGATACAAGACTGTATATCTCATCAGTTGTCGCCACTGATGATCATTCCCCACCTGCACTGGAAAGAAATAATTCAAAAATGTCCATCGGTTACACATTATTGAAATGTGTTCAACTCAGATATTTGATTATTTTGAAAAAAATGACATCAGTTTACCACATTTTAACTCCTTCACTGCTAGTCCTCCCGGTTGACATTGATATTTAACTTCTAAATTCGGCAGTGTGATTTAATGGTGCTTCTGCACGAAGGAAATGTTTATCACCATTATTATCAATCAATAATGATCATTACATAAGCAAGTTTGTGTGGACGCTGAGTTACGGGTTGTGTTGTAGCAACATCAGTGCGATTCGTTGCTAATCTGATGACAAATGTGCAGCATTTTAAAGCAGTTAGACCGCTATTGACTGCGGGTTCATTGCTTCGAAAAAAGGATTTAATCGCACGCGTCGTTCACTTTGGCGCCGCAGCCACACGTTTACCCGAAACGAGCGCGCTTGCTTTTTTGTATGCAATCATTGTTCGTCTTGTGCATTTTTGTTGTCCGTGCGTCCCAGGACGTTGGCTTCCACGTCAACGAAGCATGCAAACTATCTTAAGTGTACGATAAGTCGTCAACGTAATAGACTAATGTACAGTACAACAACATAGTGCCAAAATGAGTCCAGTGAGCCAAATATGACGTAGTTGAAATCCACTTCAACAAATCTACCAAGGAGTATTAGGAACACACATAAAACAAATATAAATAATACAGTTCAGATCTCCCCCCCCCCTCCAAAATGCCGTAATGTTACAAGACTTCAACGTTGGAAGGATAAAGTCGTAATGTTACATAATGAAAAAAGTTAGTTTTACGAAAACATTTTCAAAGAAAGAATCTGTAATATTACAAAAAGTGAAAGTCATACACTTTTCATGGTTTCGTGAAAAAGTAAATTTTAACGCACAAGGAGAAAGTTGTGATGTTACGAAAACAGTTTTGAAGTTTTGAGAAGTGAGTTTAAATCAAGTTTAAAGTCTTTTTTTTTTTTTTTTCCATTTCGGCCTCGATACTTCTTGGTACAAAACATTAACAATTTTAGATAAAGTGTGAGGTTTTTTTTGTTTTGTTTTTTTATCTTTATGTAAATATGAATTGATGCGTTATGCCTGAAGAAGATGGTGGTACCAATAACCACAGTATTAGTTTATTTGGAGTACCGTATAACATACCAAGACAACTAATGCCTTAAATGCTGTAATATGGTTGACGTAGACTATTTTCCTTTCAAATATACGACAAGTGTATTTTCAAAACGTATAGGAAGAGTTAACTGTTGCCTTATTACATGTGTGTATATGACCTAGAATCTGCATTTGTCCATGTGGCTGATGCTTTACGTGGACGACGTAGTTATTAACCTCATGATTGGTGGTTGTTTTCAAAATGGTATTTTTGGTCTATTTTGATATAAAGTACATTGTGGTGTCATGGTATGTGCTGATTTAAATGCAAATAAGCTCTGTTAGTAGGACCCCTCCCCTCACCCCTTCTGTTCTAAACCTTCATAGCGAAATGTTGCACATCATGATGATAATGTGATATTGATGATAATGATGACAAAGTGTGTGCTTACCACAATTGTAATGCGGCTGGAGAACATGATTTTGTGTCCTCCATCATTAAAGTGTAAACATAATAGCATCCTGATGCTGTTGTCATTAATTAAATAGAAGCCAATGTGGCACACATTTAGTTCGCGAGCAATGAAGGGAGAAAAATATTGGCAGTGACAACATTAAAAAAAAAAAGATAATAATAACAATATAGTAAATTAATAAATACTTAATACACATTTTTATAGAAAATGATTAAAAAACTAAAAAAATACATTCATAAAAATGCCAAAAACATTTCAAATGAATTAAAATAAATGTATATAAAAAAAGACTTTATTTTCAAATAATTTGTAATGCTTTGAATTTTTAAACAGATTTTTATACATTTATTTAAATTACTTGTTGTCCATCCATGCATCCATCCATCCATGCATTTTCTGAGCCGCTTCTCCTCACTAGGGTCGCGGGCGTGCTGGAGCCTATCCCAGCTGTCATCGGGCAGGAGGCGGGGTACACCCTGAACCGGTTGCCAGCCAATCGCAGGGCACATACAAACAGACAACCATTCGCACTCACAGTCACACCTACGGGCAATTTAGAGTTGTCATTTAACCTACCATGCATGTTCTTGGGATGTGGGAGGAAACCGGAGTGCCCGGAGAAAACCCACGCAGGCACGGGGAGAACGTGCAAACGCCACACAGGTGCGGCCGGGGATTGAACCCCGCTCTTCAGAACTGTGAGGCAGACGCTCTATCCAGTCGTCCCCCGTTCCGCCCATTTAGTTTGTAAGTTATCTTAAAATATTGGCAGGCTCTCACTATGAAATAATTTAAGAAAATATGCAAAACAAAGTCTACATTTATGAATAAAAAAATATATTTAAAAAAACATTATTTAAAACTAAAATCCAAGGCATATTTGGCACGAACACAACACTGCCTATCACCAAAAGAACACCATAACTACAGTGAAGCATGCTTGTTGTTGTGTTTTTTTAATTCTTATTTATATTGGTCTCTTTTTTCTTAAAATTATTATGATTATTATCATCACAAAACGTGGTGTTTGAACAGGGGTGTGTAGACTTTTAATTTCCACTGCAAATTGTCATATAGCATTAACTTTTAATACCAATCCTAAAA
The DNA here is from genome assembly GCF_024500275.1 of Phycodurus eques. Lineage (NCBI taxonomy): Eukaryota > Metazoa > Chordata > Actinopteri > Syngnathiformes > Syngnathidae > Phycodurus > Phycodurus eques. The sequence continues at coordinate 5,542,046 of NC_084543.1, read as the reverse complement.
TGTACGAATCGATGCCTCCACCACTTCTGCAGTTGAGTTGACAACGCTTTCATAATCGGTGTGTAGAAGTGCACTTTTTTGGCTCCCTCCCGTGCAAGCGCAACAAGGCGAGCGAAACATCGGAAGCACCTCAGCGTGGGCGGCGATGACTGGCCGGTCCGTACATTCACACCTTAAGAACGAGCGGAGAACATAAACAAACCGCTCGCTCGGTCCAGTGATCCCTGCCGAAACGCACCTCGGCCAAAGTGAGAAGTGGACACCTCAGCGGGAAAGCAAAGAGCTTTTTTTTTTTCTTTCCCTGCTTTGCCACTATTGACCGTTTTGACAACCTCAGACTCTCAAAAGTCAAGTTACAAGCACTTTCTAACAAGATAACCGTCACAAAGGCACACATGACTGATTCCTCAGAGAAAATTCAACCTGCCAAAGTGACTCGTCGGAGCGGCGGTATTACTGCTAATATTCACGCGCATTCGGCAGGTGTTAATCTCCAACTCTGATTACGAACCATTTCACGAAGCAATTTTTTTTCAACCTGTTTAATTCCGCCCTGTGCCGAATCTTGATAAACGACTGAGTGCCTCCCACTTCTAGTTGTGAGGAAATCAAAATCCAAAAAGCGTCACAGTTAGCGTAATTAGACTTTATTTCATGTGAAGCAATGCGCATATGTGTTGCATTGCCTCTGTAGTGGTTTACATAATTTAACAGGTCCTCTATGTACATACATGAGATTAGATGCTCAGGCAGAGTCTGTTTGTCTTTTATTATTTACATTTTTTTTAAAATGATGTTGAATTATGATGAGTATGTCATATACGGTGTTCCCTTGTTATATATATATCGCGGTTCGTCGTTCGTGCCCTCGCTATATCGTGGGGTTTTCAAGCAATTTTTGTGGTACTCTGTACTCGCCTTCAGTTGGAGCACCGTGTTGTGTCGCAACACGCCGGGCACTGCACTCTCCTGGAAGAGATGCCGCAGAATTAAGAGGAAGGAGGAAAGGCAGAGAAGGTCCCCAACTTAGTTGAAGTAATAGTGTCCCCACAAAGCACAGAGAATATATGCCTCTGAGTATTGTAAGCTCCATCTGTATGTGTTGCTGCTCCATTTGTGTTAAAGAAGCAGTTGTAGGAGGGTTTATAATTATTGTGACATCTATGCTAATTCTCGTTAGCCCGTGTATGGCGTTTCCTATTGCATGTTAGCATTCAGCTAACAAAAGTTCGTTATACAAAATTATGTTTGGTTGAACATTTTGAAGTTTAAATATGCGTTTAGTTCTCTTTTGTTTTGTGTGTGTGTTTTAGAGTAAATTCAATTGGGAGTGACAATTAGCTTGATGCGAGGACGCTTAACTCTCATTTGGAGAACTGTGCAAGACTGAGAACAGACACCACGAATATGATAAAAATTGTGTTTTAATCATTTTTGTGGTAAAAGCCTGTTGGAGGGATAAAAGTAATTTTTAAAACTGTTTAAAAAAAAAAAAAACTATTGAGGGGTGGGTCTGGAATGTATCCCCACATAAACCGGGGTTCACTGTACTATATAGATCTGCTTTGTAAGTGTAGAAAATGTTTGAGATGTTTTTCAACAATAATACATTGTTCTCCATCACGGAAGTCCCCACAATCATGAATAGGTTCTGGTTTCAGTCCTTAGAGTTGTTCCCCACTTTCCGGCCACCATTAAGTCCCCGGTCGTCTCTCTCCGGACCGCCGAGCTTGCGGCGGCCTGGCTGGCGCTTTGCCGCCGCCTTGCTTGTTGAATCGCTCCATGATCTCCCGGATGCGAGACAGGTTGGTGCGGCCCAGCGTGAAGTCGCAGCGGGTGGCGCCCATCTCGTAGCCCACCTCGCACCTCTTGCTCACCATGCTGTAGCCCTCGGCCCTCGCCGTCACTCGGTACTCGCCCGGGTTCAGCAGGCGCCAGTAGTCCCCGTCAGCGGCTGGAGCGCGCGCAAAAAAATTCATTACCAATATGGATTTGTGTTAGTGTGAGACACAGCATACGCACAAACAAAGCAGAACTGTGCTTCAATGGAGACTTTATTAATTTATAACAGGTATTTTATATATGAAATATAGGTATCTACTCAATAAATTAGTCATAATTTGTTTTCTTTACAGTATTTATTTATAAATGTTTGTAATATCTGGGTTACCTTATTTTGAAAATAGTGAGGGAGTATTTGTTAGGAAATGACCAAAAAAAAAGCAAAATACATAAGCAAATAGATTCAAAGAATTTAAAGAAAGGAATACATTTCAAATATATTCATATCTTAAGACCAAATAATGTATGAATGATAATTCCATCAAATAATACATCGTGAAGTAAGTAGAAATCTTTTAAAAGTATAGTGGATGCAGTGACGTGCAAAGGGCGGGGGGGGGGGGGGGGGGGGCAGACAGGGCATCCACCTGGGGAGGGGCATCCAAACGGGGTTTGGGGGACATCAAGGGGCATCCCCCCAGACATTTTCCCGGGCAAGTGCTGTTAATAGGCGCCCAAAAACTTCAATCTGAGCGGTAAAAAATCTAAAACATTTGTTCTAGTCTGCTTTGCTACTAGTCTGCTGCCGGCTCACTTATTTTTAGCCTTTGAGCCACTGATTTGAATTGTAATCATTAATTACCTGTAAATGGCTTAATTGAAGAGCATACATTTGCATTGAGAAGTATATCGTTGGAGTGTGTCGACTTACTGTAAATATAATTACTTCCAGGAATAAGAATGGCTAATGTACTTTTTAAGCGCACTGCAATTTCACGGTCCTGAGTTAGCTACTTTGGCTTTGAAGGCTGCATTTATTTTAAGGCATTATTCTAAAAAAAAAAAGACTTTTTGTGATTTTAAAAAAGAAATAAAGAGCTTCAATAGTGCTTGTGCACCTGTGCGGATGTCGTGGCTGATGCCCTCCACGGCGATGGTGGCGTTGGCTAGTCCGTTGCCTTGGAGGTCCCTCACCACGCCTTTGATCCCACGATGCACCTGGGGATGGAATAACAATAATCTGCATTTATGGGAGCGTTGCAATAGTGCCATACTGATTAACACCATAGCTTTTAGAGATACTTTTGTGAACCTTCCTAGCGTCGTGCAAGGTTAACAATTCTTAAGCTATGGTTACACCGTTCGTAGCGGCCGCGGCAACCCCTGTTGGCCCGAAAAGTAGTACACTGTGGGATTTGGGCCGTTTTTTATTTTCTCCGTTTTCAAGGCTTGCTAGGTTTTCTCACAGTCTATCACAGCATCCGTGATGGGCCGTGGATGTAAGGGACTGCTGAGTGCCACAGGTTTAAAGGAGCATTATAGTTCAGCTTGAGTTTTCCTGCAGATGACAGTACGTCCGGCACATTCTGATAAGGTCCCAGACGTGTTTTTCACATTCTGTGACGGATGAAACATGGACACCGGGTAGCTTTGAAGCATATTTGTGTCCGCATTAGACTCGGATGAAGCTCCCCTGCCAGGCTTGGCTCCAGAGTCGGCGTCAGCGCAGGGGGGCACTCTTGACAAAGTAAAGCAGACACGGCCTGTCACATTTTGTCCACGGTGGCCTGATACGGCGCTGCTATTGCCGCCAGGAACATAGTGTAACCATAGCCTTAATGCCAGGGATTCTGAGAGCTTTTCTGTGTGAGGCATGGTTCTTGAGAATGGAAAACCTCAAACTGGTGTGTGTGTGTGTGTTTTTTTTTTTTTTATATAGGGCAGGGCAGCTTTATCTGGTTTGCCTCAAGCTTAACGTTCATGTACTACGAGTACGCTCATTGTCTTTTGTCAGCGTGCTACTATGACGAGTGTATTACTGGTCATGTTCTTCCACTACTTGTGCCACTTTTCCTGATGAGTAGAAGCTGGAGCTGGATATCCTTGACACCCAATCAAACGACTTCGATATTCTTGATATCGATTAAAACCGTTTTCAGCATTCATTTGATTTGTAGGACAACTTCATGTTTCTAGTGAGGCATATGTGAAGGCAGATGTGCCCAAACAAATTCCCTCAAATTAGCTCCAACTTGCCTCAGTCAGGTGTGCTTGTTATTTTTTTCCATGTGTGTGTGTGTTGTTTTGCCTGCTCCATGAAGACGAGAAGAGACTCGCGATTGTTCTCCCACTCCTCTGGCAACTCGCTCTCGTGAGGGAATTTGTCACAGCCCACGTACATCGAGAGCTCAAAGCAGTTGGTGTGCAAATAGCTGAAGTCGTTCATGCCTGCCAACAAGCACACACGTCCTCATAACAGCGCCATCTTTCCATGATATGATCCAAAAGTGTTGGGACACCCTCATCGAGTTAGCTCGGAAGCGTCGGTCTACATGCCAATCATTACATTAAGCACTGGTCATTGGTCGGTGACGTCACGTTATGCACGGTGTGTCCCAATACTTTTGCCCATTTCAATTTGGTCACTGACTGCCTGCAGCTGTATGCCAGGACGCCCCGTTGATGGTCCCGTCCTCCTTGGCGAAGTCCTCCCTGTGGCACACCCTCCGGTTGGCGGCCGTCATGAGGCGGTGGGTGGAGGCGTAGGCGAAGGACAGCCAGCGGAACACGTGGTCGTCCGGCGTGGGCGTCTGCTCCCTGGTCACGCCCTGCGAGCGGGTCTTGTCGTAGGGGAAGGTCACCACCAGCTCGCCCCCCTGGAGGTTGCCGCCCAGCACAAAGGGGATCTTTTCCATCCAGGTGATTAGAGCGCGTGTCTCTACGGCAACCTACAGCAGTGTACACGAGGGCGGTAGTGGGTGCGGGATCGGATACAAAATTTATTAGAATTATACAATAAAGATGAGAGAAGTACTGTTACACAGTGGTGCCTTGAGCGAAGCGTGATGATGATTTTTTTGCTTTAACTTGCAAACAAAAATTTGAGATATGCTACCTACTATGGTGGTCAGTGAACTTAACACACTGCACGACAAGCAGCAGTTGGACAGCCTTCAAAAACGTGACTTCAAGCAGTTTCTTGCCACTCCCAGTTGACGTTTGTACTCAAACGTAAGATAAAACAAGGACAATTACGTGTATTTTACAAAACCACTTAACTTTGCCTTACTAAAGTCTGGTAGCTTAATGCAAAACTCGATGGACGGGCTAACAAATAGCATCGGTGAAGTGGTGTTATAAACCTTTAAGCAACAGATATTTGAACACTTACGTGCCTATTTTCTTTATCCTCTGCGAAAAACAACTAGTATTACTGCAGCTTGGTTTTTGACCAATATTAAACAATATGATGTGCTCATTTGGTTATTAATCAGCCTTGAGATAACAGCACAGTGGTCCTGATGCTGAGGGGCCGGGTATCCTAGCACCTCAGCAGCTATTTTGGATCCCCCCAGCGTGTGACTCACACCAGACAACGTCACAACACTGCCGATGCGCTTTTTATAGACACCTGGATTCTATTTCCTCTTCTTACTAACAGACGGCGGCGCATCCGCCTCTCTTGAAATACACGCCGCTTCTACGCCCACATGCTCCCTTTTTTTTCCTTTTTTTTTTTGCGTAAATCCTTTCCAGGCATGGATGCCCCTCGCTGTGGGATTTGCCAAACTGGAGGTGGGGGCGGGTTCGGCTCAGGACTCTGAGTCATACAGCTTGTGACTTTTAACAAACTGAATGTCATGGTTAAAGACGCGATGCAAACCCGAGAATGCGAGTTGTGTCGAAATTACGTGCGAATGCTGATGCTGAACTGAAATGCTGTGGAATTGATTGAATTGTTGGAATGTAGAATGTGAGACCTGAAATTGGAAAGGTTTGAATTCGTCAACAAATGTGGAAGTACACTATCTTTTAATTTTGATTATTTTATTTGTTTTAACAGTTGGAATGGTTTTGAATTGGTTGAAATTTGGAAGGAGGAGGTAAAAAAAAAAAAAAAAAAAAAATCTCTTAATTTGGAAAGTTCATCATGAAAATGTGGGAATTTGGGAAATGTGATGAATAGTTCCAAAGACGTCTTAAATTAGCTGAGCATTTTCAATTTGGAATGGTTTTAATCCGTGGAGAAATGTGGAAGGAGGACGTAAATATTTAAAATATCTGTATTGATTTGGGAATGTTGTCATGGAAAACATCTAGTAATGGAAAATGTGGGATTTTTGGGAATGTGGGAAATAGTTCCCAATAGTTCCTGAATGAGCTGAACAGTTTGAAGGTGAAATGCTTTGAATCGGTTGAATAAGTTGTATCTGTGAAGAAATGTGGAAGAAATAGCATGGTGAATATTGGTGGAATAATAGTAGAAAGAAAGAATTTGGGACCAGAATAACATACAATGTGTATCAATACTTTTCAGCATTCCCACGACAAAACTAAACTTCATAAATAAAAGCGGCAAGTCCAAAATACCCTACAAAAACCGCACTGACCGAGGCGTTTTTGGACTGGTACCACTCGGGAATGGACACGAAGTGGTTGGCCATCCGGCGCGGGATCCACTTTTTGGCCTCGGCTTCCCACAATATGGAGTTGAGGTCGGGGAAGTTGTGGTGGATGTCGATGCCGTCGTTGCTCCATCGGCCCAGAGACCAACCGCTGAGCTCGGAACCCTGCGCACGAGGAGGAAGACCGCCTCAAGTTCCATGGAGACAACAAGAGCTTTGTGTGGGTAACAAGTTTTATAGTATTATTATTATTTTTTAAATTCTACAACGTAAACATAGTGGAAACGGAAATGTGTAATCTGAATTTGATTCAAATTTTTGTAGCAATTTAACTGTGACATGACAAAAATCCCGTTGAAGACACTTCTTTTCTCTACTCACAGGGTGTCGTTGTTTTGTTTGGCCATACTCGATGTAGAATCATCATACATTTTTGTATTTATTTTATTTTCATTTTTTTCACAGCATGACTTGTAATTATTTTGGACCCTCCTAAGAAATGAGATGCTCCATCTCAAGGAGTTTTTGATTTAAACAAGCAGAAAAAAATGGGATTATGAATTGAATGTATTCAAGTGATCTGTATTTAAATGTATTTAATCATTTGTACTGTTATTTATTATTTTGAACACTTTGAGAACGATTTTAAAAAATATATAGTAGTTGTGCATACATTTTTAAGTTTTTCTTTATTTTGTATTTTTGTAAATATTTTGTCATTTTAAATTTCATTTATTTTTATTACGAAATGTAAAAGTTAAATGTGTGTCTAAAATGTGTAAAATAGTTTATCTAATAAAACAATAAGTCACTGATGGTGTCGTGGTACACTCGCCTGACTTTGGTGCAGGCAGCGTGGGTTCAGTTCCCACTCAGTGACGGTGTGAATGTGAGTGTGAATGGTTGTCTGTGTCTATATGTGCCCTGTGACTGACTGGCGACCAGTTCAGGGTGTAGTCCGCCTTTCGCCCGAAGTCAGCTGGGATAGGCTCCAGCGTCCCGCGACCCTAACCAGGATAAGCGGTGTTGAAAATGGATGGATGGATGGATGGATAATACTCATATTTATTTTTTTATTAATTAAATAAAAATGAATTAAAGATTTATTTGGTGAAATAAAACAAAAATGTTAATGTACTTGTAAAATTGCTTATTTTACTGATATATATAAAAAAATTGCTTATTTTATTGATATATATATATATATATATATATATTATTTTTTTTTTACCAATTTTACCAATGATTTAATGAGATAAATGAAAAAAGTGAATACATTCATTTTAATGAGCCAATTTTAGGAAAAGTGGCTAAATTAATGGAACAAATAATGCAGGACTCCTGATAATGTAAATGCTCGTTGGGCCAGATGAAAGACTGGAGCGGCCCATATTTGGCCTGCGGGCCATACTTTGTCCACCGCTGACCTAGATTTACATTTTTTGGCTCGATACAGTAAAGCAGGTTTCAGCCTTGGTGGAGTTCTGTTCCAGTCGTTAATCCTATTTTCTTGATTAGAGGCGATGTGTTGCAGGCGTGCGTCACATGCGCCATCCCGCACGTCTCCTCGCCTTCCGCCAAAGGAACGACACGCGCGCACCCGCCGAGCACACCGGCCGTCACGGCGGACCTACCACTTCAAAGGCTTTCTCGTACCCATCGGGGTTGACGGACGGCAGCAGGTGGATGCGGGTCTCGTCCACCAGGTGTCGGACCCGCCGGTTGCCCGACAGATACTCCAAACACATGAACTGCATCAGCAGGAGGAGGAGCTCGCGACCCAGCACCTCGTTGCCGTGGGAACCGGCCGTGTAGCGGAACTCCGGCTCACCTGGAACGCCAAACTCCGGGTTAAAAAGGTTCCTTTCCGAAAAAGGTACACTTCCCAATTCTCAAACCTTCATTTTCTCAAGTTATTCTACGTTTTTTTGCCGTCTAGCAGAAGCCTGAAGGTTTTATGGAGGGTTAGGAACAATGAACAATTCAAAACACTGGTCAAGTCGATAGGTTTTAGCCATTAGTCTGAAAATTTGCGACTTTAAACCTGACTCGAGTCAACTGGTGACTCGAGTTCCCCACCCCTGGTAAACAGGTGCGAACACACTCACCCACTTCGTGCTCCCCCGGGTTGTCGGAAATCTCGATGGCGTACAGTTTGAGGCCGCCGTTGCTTTTGCCGATGTTGTAGATGCGAGTGATGTTGGGGCACATTTCGTTGACCACCTTCATCAGCTGTGCAGGGACAAAACAAACATGTTACTACTTCTTGTCGTCTCAACAAAGCACCACCTTTAGATTTTCAATGATATCTCATGAAAACTCATTGTTTATAGCGCCAGAGCACCGCAAGGACCCTACTGGTGTCGAGTAAGACCAACTGATCTTCGGCCCTCTTTCCGAGATCGTCGCCCTGTGGCAAAGCAAGAACTCTACTCATTTTGAGTGTCAGGGCATCAAATACAAATGAGAATCTTCAAAGAACAAAGCAGGAACTCCATTGACTGTGCAGTGACGTGCGTGCGTGCACTCACTGGCTGACAATGAGGCACTCTGAAGCACAAGGTGCCGTTTCAGAGCATACCAAAAATATCAGTAAAACAGTTTACACTATATTTCCACAATTGAGTACTACATAGTTCTCAATCTTTGCAGGTTTCCAGCAATCAATCAAACATGTATGATTTATTTAGAAAATATCCATCCATCCATTTCCTGAACCGCTCCAAATTCCCTTTTCAGGGTCTTTAAAAGTCCGAGTGTGGCATATCATCACTCATTGAAGTTAGTTCTTGGATGGAACTTAATTGTTGCACAGTATAATCCAGTTTAAGATACAACGGCCAGCAGTACAGATTCTGAAGGCCCTGGGCAGATTACAATGACATATAGGCTGAAACCTGTTTGGACAAAAAGTACGTGAATATTGGAAGCAGTTCAGCCAAGAGAAATGCCATGAAATGAAGAGAATAGACATTTGGGAAACAATTAATACAATTTAGTTTGACAAATATTAGAATTTCGCTTGTAATCGTACTGTGGATCAGTCCTTCTAATGAGGTTTAGGTCCGCAGAGAAGGCCTTACTAGCCCAGCCGAGCCCAGACCACCACAGTTTTCTTCTTAGACTGTAGGACCTTCGTCTTGAAGCCCCATTCTACATTCTCATTCTGCCTCTTCAGCAAATGAGGTAATTTCTCCTCCTTTTTACTCTAATCACCACTACGGCGTGGGGCTGTTCTCTATTGGAGAAGCCGCAATGGGCCATATTCGGTGCATTATGTAAAAGCGGCAAGGTTGACGGCGAAGCGCTATCAGCTACCTGCACCCTCAAATGAAATGTCACAGGGGTTGGCTAGGGTAGTTGGGGGGGGGGGGGGAGAGTAGGTTAAAAGGCTTCAGGGGTTTAAAAATAGCACCTCTTTTCTTTTACCAGGACCTCCCCTTGAAGCCGAGAGACACTCATTGTAGCCGCAGAGCCATGAAGGACGCGTTCCGTTTAGTTGACTTTGATCACCACGCTGGAGTGTTGCAAGGCACCACATCAAAAAAACATGGCCGCACTCGTACAAAGGGGTTGGGGGGTGTTCACCGTGGTCCACGACAGCCGTTCGGGACATCGGGAGCACCTCAGACTCACTTGTTTGTTAATCACTTGAATAGTATGTGCATTGTGACCAATGCAGCTGTTCTCCTCACTCCATGAATACTCTTACCTGTTCAACTACATCCAATACAAGAGGTGTATTCAAATGATGTCATACTGTATATATAAACAAAAAAATATAACAATAATTCATGTCATTTAATAATGGGCTTGTATTCCTTTATCACGCAGGTGTTTTTGTTTTGAGCTTCTCATAGAGGAAAATGAGGTAATAGAAAAATTTGCAATCTCTGATATACTGTAGTGTTAAAATAAAATGAATAAAAACAAAATATAAAATTACTGTTTAATTAACACCTCTGATTGTAGAAATGTGTCAAACCGAGCAGTTTTATATTTTTTAATTTATATTTTTGGGACCTTTTATGACTAAATACGGTAAACAAAAAATAGAATACAAGATCTGTATTCAAATTACGTTACTTAAAAAATAATTTTGATCGACATGGTCAGAGAAGTAATCATTTAACACCATGCTTACAATTCACAGCACTTAGAGGGGGCTTTTTTAAGAATTTGGAAAACCAGGATGCTGTAGTTAAATAAAAATAGATGCAATAAAATAAATACCTCTCAAATTAAATTGGAATTTAATTGACGATTTTTTTTAAAAACTAATATTTTTGCTATATAACCTTTATTGTGCAGGTCTTTCTAATATTATGACCCTCTCATAGAGGAAAACAGGGTAACTGAAACATCAGAAGTCATAAAATTAAGTAAAGGTAAAAGAAAAAAGAGAGAGAGAAAAATAAGAAACAGTAAAAAAATAAAATAAATCAATTTAACCTCTTGGAATGTATAAATAAAAACAGTAATTTTATCTCTAAATTAATATTTTTGTTATCTTTTATGACCCCCTCATACAGATAAAAAAGTAAGACAAAACATTTAAATCAGTTAGAGCAAATAAAATATGTTTGTAAAACTATTTCCTTTCTGAAAGTCACTAAAAACTGAACGTTATTATTTTTTAAAAATGAATATTTTCTACATAGCCATTATAGTATATTGACAGGCGTACCTAATAAAGTGTCCCGTGGAGTGCGTAATACCAACCGACTCACCTGCCTCATTTCCTTGTAACTGTGAAGAGTGAAGTCCAACTCATCGGTCGTTATGACCTCATTGCGTCGGTGGTAATAATTATTCGGGTCTGTCTGGCAAAACCACAAATGACCACAGGAAATCTGCCTAGCAACAAATGTAAGGCGACCCGAGGTGACCCCAGCTCACCTGGCAAGGGGCATCCGAGGATCTCCGCCCTCATGCAGATACTGCCGCTGTTGAACCACGACTGAGGGTTGATTCGGATGTAGCGAGCCACCAAAGGAGTGGGAAAAATGTTGCGCACTGGGATCTCCTTTTCCCTGTTTCCTCTGAAGATCTACTGAGGCAAAAAAAGATGCTGAGTTAGGACACATTAGGCACATTCAATTCTTTAACACTAGAAATCTAGGGAGGGGAATCTTTTTCCTATTGTGTAGTATTTTGCGTAATCCTGACACAAAGTGGAACGATAGCCAATTAGGCGTGGCACAAAAAAACAGGCAGATTTGTTTTCTGGTCATGTGTGAGGTTTATCACATTTAAAAAAAAATGTTAAAGATGTCCAAAAAAAAAAAAAATCGGATTAATATGCTTTGCTGCGAACTAACAAAATTTTGATTTTTTTTGTCACAGTTCCCCAGAAATGAACATAGTAGCGAATAAATTAACTAAGTAGCGAATTGGTGAACTAGCTAACTAATGAACTAAAAACAAACAAATTCAGAAATGTTTTTCATTGGTCGGTCACTTTGTATTGTTTTTGTTAACTCCTAATAAACAAATTTTAAAAAATCAAACTCGGGGAGTAAAAAACTAACTTTGCTTTTTGGTCAGTGATATGTGAGTGTATCATGTGTTATGTTGTTTTGCGTAACCTAGCTAACAAAGAAACTAACCAAACAAACTAGCAAACTAACAGCGATTCAGTGAACGTACAAACTGGCGGACCAACTTTTTTCGTTGGTCGGTCACCTTATGTTGTTTTTTGACGCATTCATTGTCAGATCAAAATGCTCTCGTGGGCTGTAACTTGGCTCATGTGCTGTAGGTGGCCCACTGATCATTTATTTGCACGTTGTTGGGAAACTTCCAAGGAGACTGCAGTGCATTTGATCATATGCGCAGTGCATAATCCATCAAAGACAGTTGTACTGCATGAAAGCTCATTCAGTGAAAAGTACTGTAGTCGTCTCACACAGTCCCCGTTGAATGTCATACAACTTTTTGGGAGTTTATTGCACACATTTTTTTAACGGCCATGCCCGTTGCACCTTTTGGCATTTCGAAAGACAAATGGTGGTGTTAGGCATTTGGCACTAAAAGGCTCGCGAGTGGGCGGCTTGTGGCGGAGGCTCACGACAACTTAAATCAGGGCGCAGAATAGCCACTTCATCACATTTATACGATCAATAATCGCAGCCATTGATGCCTGCGAGATCTGAGATGAGCTTCTTGTTCCTCTCAAGGGTCGTTAGTGTTTACTATCAACTCTCAGTTCATTGAACTAAGCACAGACGTACTGTAACTGTAGTACGGAACCAAACATTCTCCTCACCATGTCCTCGGAGCCGTTCTTCACCGTAACCCACGCGTGACTGTCGTTGCTCACCATAACCTTGTAGGAGGTCACCCAGTCGCTCCTGTTCAACGACAACAAAAACAAAAAAGTTAACCCTTACATATACTGCTTACTGGGATTCTACAGTACACTTTATACTGTTTTGACATTTGTCAGCAATACAAATACCCTTAATGTCATTCTTTCACTCTGAACTTTTATGACGTTTGACGTTTTCTTTCATCGGAAAGGGACGGTAGACCTATATTGTTTTTAACTCTGCTAACAAATGAACTAACAAACGGGAAAACTAGTAATGAAGCAAAGTAATGAACAAACTAGCACGCTAACAAAAAACTGACGACTTTTCATTGGTCAGTCACGTTATGTTTATTTTGCGTAAGCCTGCTAATGAACCAACTAAAAAAAAACAACTAGCGAGCAAACAAATGAACCCTGCAACAAACAAACATTATAGACAACTAACAAGCTAGCTTAGCTTTTCATTGAATAGTGACGTAAGGTTGTTTTCGCGTAATCCCGCTAACGAAACAACTCACGAACTACCAAACTAACTAGCGACCCAATACACAAACTAACAAGCAAACTAACGACCAAGCCAGCAAACTAATGAGCAAAAGTACTAACTAGTGAACTAAATAACTAACAATCTAGCGTTGCTTTTCCTTGGTCAGTGACATTTACTTTTTGCTTAACACTGCTAATTCACAAACTACAAAAGTAATATTGCGACATAGAATTTTTTTTGTCACTTCGCTAACGAAATAACAAACCATTTGAATGCACTGATTGAGTTTATTTATTTATTTGTATTTTTTTTAATGACTTTTTTTTTGTTTGTTTTGTTTTTTGCATGACCTTGCAAGCTAGCTAACCCACAAACAAACGAACTGCCAGAAAAGTAACTCAGTCAGCAGCAAAATTGAAAGTGGTAGGCTACTTCAAAGTGTGGTTAAGAAGTACAAAACTCTACAGTATAACTTGTCACAGATTTAGAGCACAGAGATTTGGAATCAACAGTAAAGTAGGTCAGCGACGTGCCGTCATGCCTCGGAACGCTGTAGTGACCATGCGAGCTGTAGGTTGGCAGATTCCTGTGCTCCCTGATGAAGACATCAGTTCCCGGCCGCTCCCGCCTCAGAGGAATTCCCGGCCCGGCTAATTAAGGCGCCGTTGTGCAGAGAAGGCACAAGCAAGGCCATCTACACGGACCACGGAGCTAATTGCGGAGAGGTTCTGTCTCAGGCATCGGTGCGTTCGTGGACCTCGGGTGGTGCAAACGGCAGCACGCAAAGCGCTTCCATTTCTTCTCAAAATGAATTGCCTCATGAAGTCGATGCCCGTATTTCCAATTAACAAGCTCGGAATTTGTCAGATTCTCTCGGACAGCAAACTTTAGCCTCTATTAATCTGGCCCACCAAGCATTTACATGATCAAAATTTGTGTAATATTTGTTGCGTAGATTTAGCACTTTTTTTTGCCGAAATTGGCTAATTAAAATAGTTATTTTTATTTTCTTAAAATATGAAAATAATGATTTTTTTCTACAAATATTACATGTACATTTAACTTAATTTTATTTATTGTAGTTTACTTCATTATAAATAATGATTAATCTATGATGAACCTTGCCCTTGAGCACAAAGGTTTACCCACCCCTGCTCTATTCTATTGTGATGAGCAGAAGATTAAAGTGCTGCTGCCATGTGTTTGTCTTTGCCGTGATATTGCGGGGGCGCCGTTACGGATCATCTGACAAACATCCCGCTAGATTGTTGCCGCCTGTGTCACGACGGAGGCGGCACGCAGAGAGAGGCCCGGCGGCCGGGAGCCTCTGCAGCTGCCTGCTGGACGGCCACTGCACATAAAACACCCAGCAGGACACTTCATTAGGTACGCTTGTGTGGGACAAAATATTGCGATTTCATTCCCTTTTACAATATTGTAACGTTATCTCATACAATGCAGTGGTGCCTTGAAATACGAGTGACCTGACTTGACAACAATCAGCAGTTTGGCAGATGGAAAATTCTTCAAAAAAGAAGCTGAACGCTACTTACTGCCGCTCTCAGTTCAAGTTTACTGTCAAACTATACATGAAACAAAGACAATTCCATGTGTATTCCAAACAACCACGTAGCTTTGCATAAGTCCGCTAGCTTAATGCTAAAACATCACGTCATTGACAGGCTAACAAATCTACAGTATGTGGTGGTGGTGTAACACTTAAAGCAATGGATATTTTCAAACAAACTGCATCAATACATGGAGAGAGACAGGCATATAGTGTATTTTTTATCCCCTGCAAAAATTATTTCTGCAGTTTAATGGGTCGCTTTCAGTAGTTGTGAAACTCTTCTTTGTGTCTGCATGGATATCATACTGCCCCCCAGTGGCCAAGTCACACACACCGGAAGGAGCTGCAAATAATTTATGATACAGACATTGTTATAGTTTTACATTCTATTAATTATGTTACTAATATACATTTTTATGTAGTGCAATAACACAGAGAGCTATTTTCCTGATTTAAAAAAAACAACGTTTCTTTTGTGTGGGGAGGCGGGACCAAATTAATGGCATTTCTATTCATTTCAACAGGGAAAGATGATTTGAGAATTAAGCTTGTATCTCAATTGCCATGAATCATAATATCCATCACAACAGGATTTCGATACAGCTGCGTCAAAATTTGATAGCCGTTTATCTCTTTCCATACAGTATCGATTATAACTATAAACTATGACAATGAATTGTTTAAAATACGGTGTCAAATATGGAAAATGTAGCATATTGTACTGCCTTAAGATATTGGTTAGATACACTAATATCGCAATGCAACGCTATATCTTTCAGGATACGGTTTCGATACAGCTGTGTTAAGTATTTATATCGCCATGTATCGTTATCTCTTACCATACAGTATTGATGTACCTGTATCAACATAACAGTGTATTGTTACGATACAAATAATCGATGTTGCAACACACTGTTTTCTCTTTTTGGAGATCCTGCTGTAAACTATTGTGAATATTTTTTTGCGAGCTCTGTGGTTGCTGTATCATGTAACTGATTTAGAATTTTTTTTAAAAATAGCTCAAGGTGTCACTCTGGCACATCTTCGGAAAGTCGCTCCCCTCTCCCCAGTGATTCTCCTTCAAAGCGAACGTGTCGGACATTTTTCATCCTCGCCGCGTGACCATCTGCGCCTCGGCGTGCATGCGTACTCACGACCAGAGGGAGCTGCGGCCTTGTGTGATGACCCCCGTGAACTTGGTCAGCCTCCTGGCGTCCACCTCCAGCCACTGCAGCGGGTCGTCCCTGCCGGCGCACCAGGCCCCGTCGTAGAGGTCGTCCTCGTAGAGGCCGGCCTGCGGGGGGGGGGCCGCACAGCGGAACTTTAGTCCAGATGGACGCCGAATTCTCGCTGGCGTGCGCAATTGTGTGCTAACATGCTAACATTTCGGCCGTGCTGAGGCTGGAGAATGTGAAACACAGTGAATCCCCGTTCGAATTATGAATTTAGCGATTCCGATGCCATTATCGATACTGCTTACCGTATCAAAACAGTTTAAAATCGTGGAAATAAAAATGCATAATATGTCGATTTGAAAAAGAAACTTACTGTTTCAGTTCTTTTTTCTAATGCAGGTGAGTGCAACCCTCACCTGAATGTTGAGACGACCTCTGTGCGCACCGAGGCCGTAGCGTTTGGTCGTGGACGCGTGGAGCTGGAAGTCATCGATCTTCAGCGTCTCTAATCCCATGGGAGGGCACTCTGGGTAAAGCGACGTGACAGATGGCAAATTTAAATGGTGGTTGAGACAAGTGACTCCTAAAGTGATGTGATGCGTGAGATCGTCACGTGCCGCCTGAAATTGTCCAGTTTGACTTAATTGGTCTGAAAATGGTCAATTATTTGCTACAGATAATGTTCATCTATCGATGCCAATGACATATAGAGACAGGCGGAACATTTGAATGTTCTTCCACTATATGGAAGAAGGCACAATTAACCTGTGCGTCCACATGTTGCCATTTGTACAACAGAATAATAGCTTTGTTCTCAACTAAACAAGCCCAGATTTCACACTAGTAAATTGAGAAAAGGTCATCATAATTTTTTTTAAGTGTTATCAAAGTTGTTACTTTATTTTTTAAATACTATTTGTACAATGTTTTTGCGTTAGCCATTGCTCTTGCTCTCTCTCTCAATATATTATATGTGTTTAAATGTGGTTGTATTGATTTAAAGTGTTCACAGACCTTAAAAATATGACGTCCTATAAACACTATAAAACATATCTAGGGTGAAATTTGCAATTTTGGTCTAGATTTTCTCCCCCAAATGAAAAGAAATCCATTTAGCAAGGATAAAGAAGTAGACACATTTGATTTTGCTTAGTTGACCACAAAAAATGATGACGTGACCTTGAGTTTGACACTTGTGTCAAAAATTAATTACCCTGCGGAGTTGAATAAAGTTTTCTGAATCTGAATCCATTTGGTGTCGAAGAGTCCAGTCCAGCTCTGTAATTTCATCCATATTCATACGATGCAGTAATGCCTTTGCCTTTTATTGTCTCCCAGAAAAGCAATTTTCAGCAATGAGTGTGGTTGTTTTTTTCCGCCAGTACCCAATGAGTCGACGACATCAATAGACAGGCGTGGGTGAGGCAGTGTGCTGGATGCACTTCTTTTAGAAAACTAAAGCCCCAATAAAAAAAACAAAAACGGAGGGGAAAAAAAGAAGCTGCACATCGTCAAGGAATGTTTTCATTTTGCAGCTGGAAGTGGAGTTTGGAGCGGACGTCGGCCATTAAGTACTTGCAGAGGCAAAGAGAAACGCAAAAGAAGTAAAACCTTGGAAGGTCTTTTAGGCACCGTAATGGCTATGGAAGAGTGGAAGCATTGGGGCCAACATAATTTTTTCTCGGCGCTGTCTGCGCTTTTCCCGCTCAAGAGTGACGCAAGAGCTGAGAAGACCATTTGTACATGCAGCCAGACTAGGAAAAGTTATTTATGACCACTGTGAATGTGGACGTTTATCTTCCACCAGCCAAAATGTGCCCTCATTTTTGGGAGTAAATAAACATCCAACGAGACAATTTATTTATTTTGCGCCACAAGCTAAATTGATTCCTGCTGTACAACTTAATGTATACTATAAATGTAGGAAAATGTATTCAAGCTAAAGTCCTGAAAATCATAATAAAGGGTGTCTCAAAAGTCACTTTACACTTCCAAGTATCATTCAGACAGACGCGAGGCCATGACCATTTGACGGCTTAGGCTTTGCATTTTGTTGGCCGTTGCTCGCCAATTGACATTGAAGTGGAGGGCCACCTGGCGAGAAATTTTTCTGTCCCGTCTGCAGTTCATCGCCGGTTTAAGAAGCTTCATGGCTGTCGACTTGCTCCAACGTGTAGTACAATGTATGATTTCTATGACTTTTTCGAAACGGGATCTGTTCTTCTACTACCACAGATTGTAACCCGGAGCTTTTAGAGCAGGCATTGGCGCAAAGCCAGGGAATTGGTTGTTGCAATTTAATAACAGATTAAGCTGTTATATTATGATATATTTATTTCTATTTAGTTTTCGTTTATTGAGAATTTTAGGAGAATTTTCTGTTTGTAGTTTTCCGGGTTTCCGCTTTCATTTCAAATCTGTTCCTGACTTCTCAAAAGCGCAACAACAAGCGCTCGTGGAAATACATCTCATAACAGGTCTGAAGGCTAAAGGTCAGGCCAAGGACTAAAAGCAGCTCAATACAGCCAAAAACATGTCAAACGCTGCATTTAAAATCCACTTGGCATCCCTGTGTGGGCTGTCTGAATGGAGTAACGATCATAACAAGCCCACCAGGCTTGAAATTTGCTGCCGAGCTTTAAATCATTAACAGCATCTGTATGTAATCCTCCGGGCAGAACCGTTCAGGAACAAAACATCTGGCCTGAGTGAACGGCAATAAACGAGATAGCGGACAGTCCGGGGCCCCGCATGTCGCCGCCTCGGGGGCCAAAAGTAACACGAGGCGGGGTTCAAAACCTTTGAATATGAGGTGTTTAGCGGTTATATCAGTGGCACTTTTAAGTCAACACCAAAACGCACGATTTCAGAAATCAAACAGAAAAATGGCCAAAAGTTGCATATGGGTTTGGAGGAAGAGGTTAGCCATCCTATTTTATTTTATTACTATTATTTTTTTAAGAATTAGGATTTGAAGTACTATGTGTAGCACGCAGGTCGACTGGAAGAGATGCAGCATAATTCAGAGCAAGGAGATGATGACATACATCGTAACATACATAACATGTTGCCGTTTTAATATTTGTTGTTCCCACAGTGCAGAGAGAATATACTGTATACCTGTGAGTATTGTTCTATATCTGTTTGTATGTGTTGCTGCTCTGTGTTCAAGTAGCACTTGTTTGAAGGTTAATATTTACGCAGTCGTCTATGCTAATTTACGTTAGCTCCTCAAGGCATTAGCACTAAGCTAACGGACATTTTGGAGTTTGAATACACAATGTTGAATTGTCTTTTGTTTTATGGGTCATTTTTACAGTGACGTTCAAGTGGGAGTGACCAAATAAACAGCTTGAAGCAATCACACTTCGCCACAAATTTGTTAGTCTCCCGGTTCTCGACAGCGGCGCTAAGGAATACTTTAAAAAGTGTGTTGTAATATGTTTAAAGTGGGTGGGAGAGGTGAAAGCTAGTTATATAGGTGTATAAAAACATTGATATAATCTGTTGATCAATATATATTGCGGGTGAGTTTGGAACATATCCCCTGTGATAAATGGCGGTACACTGTAATGGCCGAAGTTGGGTTCTTGGAACAAATTTTTTCAATGTATTCATATTTTCATTTTGCTATACCAGCGAAACATTTTCAGGAAGAATAACATTACACGGGGGCTGCAATTGACCAACCGAGTGATTCCCATCATCCCGCTTAGGCACTGGTATTGCTATCATCATAATTACAGCATAGCCGCCTGATGCGTACATCTGCGTGTGATGTCATCAATTTATTAAAAACCCCCAAAAATCTAAAATCTGCTTTCACTTAAAAGCATCTCTGTATTTTCACCGCAGTTTTATTTATTGCTCGACATTTCCTTTTCGGGGATAATCCCCTCCCTGAATGCTCTTTCCAAGATATCTTTTTCAACTCCAGGAGAATGTTTGTCTCCCCTTCTTAAACCGAAGCCCCTTTTGCACTAGGCAGTAGAATCTGGCTGGACTTTGGTGCGGCACTGTATATAATTTCAGCAAATTAATCGACATTTGAAGGGTAAGAATATACTCACCAAATTTGCAGCCGTATTCGTTCTGGTGAAACATTTTGCTCATTTCCAGCGCTCCTTCAAAGTTCGAACTCATCCTACCTCGAGATTTTGCCTTAATGCTACCAACTTTGAATTTATATACTAAACAGATGAATGACGATCAGTTCCGATGGATTTTGAGTTTTGCTGTGTGTGCGTGTGACCGGAGCATGGTGGTGAAGTTTGATGACTCGCAAAACAACACAAAGCTAGTTATAACTCAGCTAATTAGGATTCTTCTTCTTATTCTTATTATTTATTGTATTTTGGGGGGAAGATTCAGCCTCTCAAGATAGTTTGTTGCAATTTGTAACAAATAAAAGGTTGTTTGCTCTGTTGTTTTGTTTCCCTCCTACATCATCTGGACATCATTGACAATGAAAACTTGCCCTCAATGATTTCTTGAAATTTAAAGAAAGGTTGAAATTGAATTCAATTGAAGAGTCCATCATTTCTTCCACTCACCACCTTTGAATCGCGTCGGCTGTCCGTCTCCTTCGGAGCTTCCGTTCGGGCTTTTCTGGTTGCCCTTCTTGTTGTTCTCTGCTTTTTTGTTGGACGATTTGTCTGAGGGAAGAATGTAGATTGGCACGTGAGCAGATCTGCTTCCGGTTTTCATGGTCTATTCAGGTTTGAATGACAGAATTCTGTCAAAGGGAATGGAAAAGCAATTCAAATGCTTGTGAATGTTTTAGATAGTTAGAAACTGTTTTCGTCCAAGACTGTCATCGCATTTTAACTCACACCCTCAACTAGGGTATAGTCCAGACTCTCATCCATCAAGCAGCCCACGACTAGGCCGGGGAGTCACATTCCACAGAAGA
Source organism: Phycodurus eques (assembly GCF_024500275.1). Classification (NCBI taxonomy): domain Eukaryota; kingdom Metazoa; phylum Chordata; class Actinopteri; order Syngnathiformes; family Syngnathidae; genus Phycodurus; species Phycodurus eques. The sequence goes on along the minus strand of NC_084543.1, from coordinate 5,521,182 downwards.
TGGAATGAGGAGAACGTGTTTCTTTTCTTTTCTTTTTTTTTTGCTTCAGCTAAACCTCAAGAGTTCACCCATGTGATAACGATCCATTGCACATCTGAAAGTCTTTATGCTCCAACTCACGCACGGAGGAACGCATCAGGTCATCATCGGCGGCCGCAAACGTGCGTTTAGAATGTTAAAGTCAGCAGATTCTATATTTACAGAGGAGCTATGGTTATTGGATTAACGTTTCTCAGGAAAAAGTACTTTATACAGGGTAAGATCACTTGTCAGGAAATACCTTCATTTATGTATTAGAGTATCTACAAGATGTGCGTTTACTAGTTTGTGCTGGTGCGAGATGTAAGAAGCAGACAGACAGGTGACACGTGAGGTCAGGTTGTGTTAATGGACAGCTGCTCTCCATTAACTGAAGCACTTAAACAGTGGACCCACAGTAGCTCAATATGCTACTGTGGGTCATATGCTAATGCGATAATACAGGGTCATTAACGCTTCCTTCGTTTACTCGGTGCGTATTGTTGTGGGTAAGGGTCATTTCAAAATGAACCGCTAAATGTCATAGCATGAATTCATACATTCTCCACCTAAAGAAGACTGCACTACGCTATTGTTCCCATGTTGTAGGGGAGAAAACGTGAAGTTGACCTGCCAGAAACCGCACGGCTTTGATGGATGTATAAGCAGTGGAGTGCGGCGGACGTTGTTGTTGAATACGTTTTCCCAGCGCATCCATCATGTTGTCAATTGATTTAAGCTCTGCGCAGAATTCCCGGAGGACGCTCAAACTCTGCGCCAAACCTGAACTCTCTGTCTGACTTAATCAAGCAGCGTGAAAGAGCAAGACATATTAGCAGACTGGTAAAAAAGCGGTTTGTATTCAGCATTTTTACCCAACAATATAGAGGTGTGTTTTTGCACTTTAGAGCAATTTGTTAGAGTTCTTACAATTAGTTCATGTGTAGCACTATACATATGAAATTAAATTAAAACTGTGGGAAAGTTAATCTACATTTACTCTTTTCGTGAGCAAAACCCTGGAACCCTTATCTCGGAGTCCTGACCCAGACTCTTGCCTGAACCTTAACCCAAACTCTGACCCAAATTCTAACCCTAACCATAGACTCTTACTCCAACAACCATAACGTTAACCTTGGGACACTAGGCATAACCCTTAACCTACCTGGAACCATCATGATAAACCTACCCTAATGCTGGCTGATATTTCAAGAAGATCTGGAAGTTGACTCTCACAGTCCAATCAAATTTGACTGAAAACTGAGAGCAGGCTGAACGTCAGTAATGATTTTTACCTTCCTGCCTGCCGCCGTCGCCCTTCCCTTTGGCCGCTTTCTTGCTGTTTAGCCTGGGCAGCTCACGCCAATCAGGCCTCTCGGACATCTGGACCCGGGCGTATTGCTCCCTCGTCAGCAGCTCCTGCATGTAGTAGTCCTCGTCATGGCCCTGGCTGAGGTGGGCCAGCCCGGCCAGGAGTCCCAGCAGAGCCAGGGGGAACAGGAGGCTGGGGCGCTGACCCGTCATGACACCACCCAAGTGGGGAGGGTATATTTAGGGGTGCCGGGGGTGGGTACTCTCCAGTTAGGGGTCCTGGCGGTGACTCCCGAGGAGCCTGCTGCTGCTGTCCTCCGCCACGTCGCGTCCCATCCAATACTTTTCTTCGGCGGAGTTCACCAAGTTCTCCCAGCTTTCCAAGTCGCTGACGAGAGCGGCGGAGCCAGAGGGTCCATTGATGCCTCAGCCTGTAAGAAATGTGGCGAGGGAGGGAGAGGCGCAAAAGGGAAAAGAGGCAGGGAAAGAGCTTTGAGTTTGGATGCTGGCAGGTGACTCCAAAAGAATTTTTTTGTGTGCGTGTGTGTGTGTGTGTGTGTTTCTCTTCACAGACATGGAGTCTCTGGGAAGTGTTCAAGAGCCACTTTTCCTCTCCATCTCCTCCCACTCTGTCTGTTGGAAGCCTGGGAAAGTTTCCTCTCTCTCCTTTTGGAAAGTCAAGCACCTGATAAGCTACAAAAAACAAAAAAAACAAAAAGTTTAGCTTCTCCACAAATTGTTGTCTCCGGAACTTTATCCGGACGCAGAGAGAACGTCTCGCCTCGGGCATAGAGGAAGTTGCAAGAAGAACTACGGTTCATTCGCACCCCTCATCAGCACAGCTTCTGACATTTCATCAAGCTGAGGCAAGACAAACTTGGCGAAGTCAATGAGCCTTTCAACTCTCTTTAAATTAAATGCACCGCGTCATTGCACATAACCGGTTCGGCACGAATTGTAAAAGTAAAGAAAGAAAAATCCATCTGTGTGAAAGTCTTGAAAGTAGAAGATAATCACACACTGGATTCTCGATTGGATGGACTGGCATGCTCCTTGGCACACTAAACTCTCAATTCGCCCACTCCTCTTCCTCTCGACTGCATCCCAGACGCGAGGCAGACAAAAATGGGAGGAAGGCCATCGAGGGGACTGTTGGATATTTTTTTTCGTGGTCGATTTCCGGTCTTTTCTGGCAGATGCCTGAAAGTGCAGAAAATACATCTGCGCTCATACACACACACACACACACACACACACACACACACACACGAACTGATCACTTCCTGACTATCTGATCCGCCGCCTCCCCCTTCAAGGTTTTGGCAAAAGTGAGGTCAACATTCCGAGGAGTTACTTTCATCGCGGATGATCCTGCATCATGTTCCAATTTATTTCCAATATGAAGGTTCAAGTGGGAGACACGTAGCCTCATGCTGTTATCTCTTTAATATAGAGACTATGAGAGATTCAAACATAAAACAAAAACATGAGGTTTTGATGTCTGTAACTTAGTACACCAGTGGTTTGTTTCTTCTGCAGGACATTTCCAAAGGTTGTACTGGTTATGGCTAATGTTTATGCAATGACTGATTGATTTTGCATCTTTTCTCAGCTTTCAACCCATGGACAGATCTCTGGTTTTCATGTTGGTTATTCCACTGCTAGCATAAATGCAAAACCTGAATCTGAGGCTGAGCATATACATTCTATGTGATTGTGTCATTATGTTTCAATACTTTTCACTCTGGATCTACCTTCCAAGTAGAGTGTCCGGTCCAGATGTCAATACAGTGGTACCTTGTGTTATGACTGCCCCGAATTCCAAGTTTTGGAAGTTTCAAGCAGTGAATGGTCGATGTTTTCCCTTTTGTTGTGAGCCAAAAACTGAGATTTGAGCGAGCTTCAGATACGCCCCCGCTCGACTTAAGTGGGAAAAAAAAAAAAAAAAAAGGACCAAAGAATACCGCAATGCCCACACAAGTGGGCAAGGCGAGCCAGAGTCGCCGGTGCACTTTCAGCCGTTTATCGAACAGGATAAACAGTCAAACACACAAATACAAAATCAAAAAACAAAGAACTGCTGAAGGCCACAACTCATGCTAAGACACTCACGCTGAAAGAACCTGCCAACTCCATTGCAGCTTCTGCTGTCACTCTCTAGGCCACGCCCCTTTAAGGCGCACAACCAATAATTTCTTTATATTCTTTTTCATTATTTATTCATAGACTATAGTGCTATTTTTGCTTATTTAAAATTGAATGGAATGAATTACTAGAATTTCAATACATTTGGTCACAGAAGAAATTAGACTTAAGATACGGTACCACCGTACCTGGTAATAAAAGCTAAATTGTCACTAGAGCGCCAATGATTAATCAGCAGGCTGATTTAATTGGCACTTATAAAAATTGTCAGAAATCAGCCAATTTTTTGGGAGGGCAATTTTTTGCATTTTTTTTTTTTTACGACACATTAACACATTACAGCATAAGAAAAGGATAATGTCATTCAAACAAACAAAAAAATCTGATTTTTGACAATTTTATGGTTGTTTGAATCTTTTTCTTGTTGTAATGTGTTACTGCTAAAAAAAAAAATATATCTCTGTTGTAAAGTTAAACAAATACTCAAGGATATAGTATAGTAAAACAGTCAAATGTGCTGATTGTAATGCACATCTTTAGTTTTAAGCATGAAGGAACCCAAAAAATAAATTATTTTATTCACTGTATATTTTTTAAATTAATCTGACGATCAATCGGATATCTGGCCTTACTTGTCACATATCCATCTTTTGACGTCAGTGGTCGACAGCAACAATAAATGAATTGGCCGTACTCCGCACCGCAGATGAAAGTGTTTTATTTGCTGCGCACGCACGTAATGTTAAACGAGCCGCCTCTGTGCTCAGTTTAAGTCTGAGAAGAACCACCAAGGTGGAAGAGTGATGGTTTCAGCCTCCTGCCTGCCATAAACTCTTAATAAGGCCTGCTTCAATTCATTTTAATGGAATTTTGAGGCAAATAACCCCCTTTGCTGTCGCTGCCTAATGGCAAAACAAAAGAGACTTAAGTCTCTTTGCAAATTGCAGGGCCCCCTTGGCTTTCCAGTGGCGCTCGGTGAGATGATTGGGAGAAGAAGAAAAAAAAGTGAGAACTATAATGACAGCTTGGCTCTTCAAAGAGAGTGTTTTAATCATATTTAATAACCTTAAGATTCCAAATACATCAAAAGCCGCCTTGGGTGTGTTGGACTGGCTGGCTGCCAGTGTCACTGATGAATTCTGATGTTCACCCAGGACCAACATATTTTGTCTCTTGCAGCGAAATGCACGCTGACAAATCTTCGGCTGTAGAAGACGGTGTGTTGCAACCTTGAAAGCGACGACTTTGTCACTCATGATCGGACATGGAGGGAAAGTGGAGGAACTTTTTATTATCATTTTTTTAACAACTACTACTTGTGCATAGTTTGAACTCAATCAGTGCAAGCGGGGCATCAGTGAGGACAAGAGGAGGTCAGAGGCCAGCGTGTTTAATCACGGCAGTAGCTCCCCATCGCCATGGCAACCCTGTGAAACTCGGCGCCACTCGAGTTTTTTTTTTTTTTTTTTTTTCATGCCCCTACTGAACTGAAAGGGACAAAACTATCTGTTTACTTATTCATCACACGCACATACACACACATGCTGCAGGTTGCTGCAGTAACAGTGTCACACGGCCACCCACACTTTCCTCCTCCTCCTCCTCCTCCTCCTCCTCCTCCTCCTTTCCCCCCTTCCAACACCTGCTTTTGTAATCCCGTGACCACACTGGCCACGTGTTCCGTGCATTTGGACTGCAGTTCAAAAAGAACGAGAGGAAAAACAAAACAGATGTTTGATGCTAAACATGCCGTGGCATTGGAGTTACAGTCCATGTACAGTGTTCCCCCACTACATCGCAAATGAATTAAACAAGGAAAAGTTGTATAGAACAAATGGAAGGCAACAAGGCGCTTTCGAAGAGATGGCGAATGATTGTAATTCCAAGCGCCTTCTTACCAAAAGCCTGGCTAGTGGCTCGACTTGAAGGTGACACTTTCACGCAAAACGACTCAACTCCGCAACAACTCAAACCTCCAAAACCAACAAAAAACAAGTGGAGGTCAAAGGTCTCTCTTCATATTAATGAGCTTTCAAAATGTCCTCCTAATTGGACCATCATAGAGGATTGTGTGAGGAAATAGGCAGCACAATCATAATAACAAGCACTGACTTGCTCTTAAGTACACCTCCAAGATATAAAACTACTGTACATCACGTTTTACACCGAACCCTTAATATAACACATATGTTGTGTGGAAACCGGTACCAAAAAAAAACGCTTATTAAAAAACTGGGTTTGCTTATAACATGCAATGAATGACGTTTTATCTAATTATAGTTTTTCATTTGTTGCCAGCATTCCTCACTTGCTCCATCATCGCTAAAACTGCCTCACGTACAATACTTTGCAAAGTCTTTTTTTACCCCCCACTATGGTTACATCGCCATTACTGTAATCAGTTTTCGAGAATGGATATTGCAATTCTGAGCTGTATATTACAGTCATGTTTGTGTGTGTGCGTGTTTGTGTGTGTGTGTGTGTGTGAACCCTGAACTTAACCCAACCATGACCCTGCCTCCTTATCAAAATTCTAACCTCAGTCATACCACAACCAAAGCCTAAATACAGTAGATACACCATATACACAGTATATATATATTTTTAAATTTCATTTAACATTTATTTAGGTTGCCAGGTGAGGCAATTGAGAACCGATTTTCATTTGCAATGCCAAACTGCCAGCAGACTGCAGAGTAAAAGAAAGAAGAAAAAAAAAAGAAAAAAAAAAGCAAATTCAAAAACATGGACAAAAAAGTGTACAGTGTGATATAGTTACATGATAGGTTGCATTATATCATAGCACATGGTGAATAAAAGGTTCAAAACAGGTTAATCAAACACCTGTTTGGAACATCCCACAGGTGAACGGGCTAATTGGGAACAGGTGGGTGCAATAATTGGGTATAAAAGGAGCTTCCCTGAATTGCTCAGTCATTCACAAGCAAAGATGGGGAGAGGTTAACCTCTTTGTGAACAAGTGCGTGAGAAAATAGTCGAACAGTTTAAGGACAATGTTCCTCAATGTACAATTGTAAGGAAATTAGGGATTTCATCCTCTACGGTCCATAATATCGTCAAAACGTTCAGAGAATCTGGACAAATCACTGCATGTAAGCGGCAAGGCCGAAAACCGACATTGAATGCCCATGACCTTCGATCCCTCAGGCGGCACTGCATCAAAAACCGACATCAATGTGTAAAGGATATCACCACATGGGCTCAGGAACACTTCAGGAAACCAATGTCAGTAAATACAGTTCGGCGCTACATCCGTAAGTGCAACTTGAAACTCTACTATGCAAAGCAAAAACCATTTATCAACAACACCCAGAAACGCCACCGGCTTCTCTGGGCCAGAGCTCATCAAAGATGGACTGACGCAAAGTGGAAAGGTGTTCTGTGGTCCCACATTTCAAATTGTTTCTGGAAATTGTGGACGTCGTGTCCTCCGGGCCAAAGAGGGAAAGAACCATCCGGACTGTTATGGACGCAAAGTTCAAAAGCCAGCATCTGTGATGGTACGGGGCTGTGTTAGTGCCAATGGCGTGGGTAACTTACACATCTGTGAAGGCACCATTAATGCTGAAAAGTACATACAGGTTTTGGAGAAACATACGCTGCCATCCAAGCAACGTCTATTTCATGGAGGCCCCTGCTTATTTCAATGCCAAACCACATTCTGCACGTGTTACAACATCGTGGCTTCGTAGTAAAAGAGTGCGCGTACGGGACTGGCCTACCTACAGTCCAGACCTTTCTCCCATTGAAAATGTGTGGCGCATTATGAAGTGTAAATACGACAACGGCGACCCCGGACTGTTGAACAGCTGAAGATGTACATCAAGCAAGAATGGGAAAAAATTCCACCGACAAAGCTTCAACATTTATGTCCTCAGTTCCCAAACGTTTATTGAATGTTGTTAGAAGAAAAGGTGATGTAACACAGTGGTAAACATGACCCTGTCCTATCTTTTTTGGAACGTGTTGCAGCCATAAAATTCTAAGTGAATGATTATTTTCTAAAAACAATCAAGTTGATCAGTTTGAACATTAAATATATTGTCTTTGTAGTGTATACAATTAAATATAGGTTGAACATGATTTGCAAATCATTGTATTCTGTTTTTATTTATGTTTAACAAAACGTCCAACTTCATTGGAATTGGGGTTGTACAAATACCTGGCATTATAAAAGGGGTGTGTTGACTTTTTATACCCTACCCCCTTACCCAAATGCTCAATTTTGATTAACACTATCAGAGGGCAATATACAGTCTAATAAGCTAACCGAAATATTACAAAACAGCTTATGCGGCGTTTCATATATTTCCATAATAAATAAAAGGATAGCTGTGATGTCGTCGTGTACACGGAGGCCCGCTGAGTGATGTTCCCCTCAGGGTCCAACGTGATCTTTGCTCTGTTGTTCTGTGCACACTCCCAGTAGCGCTCCGGTGGCATTTTCAGAAGCTCGGCTTCCGCATGCGTACAGCCTGGTGGCTCCAAAATCAAAGTTCCCCCCCACCCTGAGGTGAACTTTATTAATATTCCCAGCCCCCCTCCATACAAAAGCTCTGCTGGCCTAATCTCGATGATGAGGGGGCGGTGGAGGGTTTGCACAGTCTTTTTTTTTTTTTTTGGAACAAGTCTATCTAATAATAATAATAATAATAATAATAATAATGGGTCTAAATAATTGGATTTTAATGTTTCTATTTTCAACCGTATATTGCCACCTGGAAGTAAAAAAAAAGTTAAGAAAGAAAGAAAGAAAAAGGGAGGGATCGCAGATAAGAGGCTATGTTTTATGGTTGTTAGATCGGTTATGGTAACACATAAGACAAAGGTGTTTATTTATTTGGCAGCAGAGTTCACCTGTTGGAATGGTTAAAGGTAAAATGTCTTCTTTACTATGCAATCGTTTGATGGCCAGGAGTTGAGGAAGGAATTGCGGTGTGAGATAATTCAATTTAATTAATTTTAATTTCAGAGAGATTTTACCTCGACTATTTCAATTAATTTCCATCATTTTTTAAAATATCTATCTTTCCATATAATATAATAATTAGAAGGATTAAATCAGGATCAACTGTTTGTAATTTGCAATGACCAAACCCACCAGTTCGGGGCAGTAGCGTAAAATTAGCGCACAGTCTGGCCAAAGAAAGTCGACGCAGAAGAAGAAGTTATACAAGGCGGAAGTGCAACATTATTGTTGTACCTGTCAACACTTGGCCACAAGAAAAGGATTAAAAACGTGCTGCGGAAGACTAACATGGTCGCTGCTTAATTTTGACGGAGCATTTGTTACTGGTAAGAACTTTGGCGTGATGATTGTTTAGTTTCGGGTGAACTTTTCGTGTCAGACGACACGTAGTCGGGCTGCTAACAGGATTTAGCGTCGCGGCTAACTGACAGTGTTGTTTCGACACCTCCTGGACTGAACACAAGGTAAATACCTTACAGGTTCGCAATGTAAATGCATTTATTTACTCACATTTGTATTCATTCATCGTAGGATTGGCATTTTTAGGCCACAATTGTAAAAACGTGTCGAAAAAGATTGAGGAAATAAATTATTGCACTATGGCGGAGAAAAAAAATACTAACATGACAGCGTATTTAATAAGGAGGTGGGGAAACCTTTGTGTAGATCTGTGACTTTTGAGTTTAAATATCTATCACTGAATTTTGTTCAGCATAAAGAAAAATAATTCACTGTTTAAAAAAAAAAAAAAAAAAAAAGGTTTAAATTCAAATTAAAAGAGAGGTCAACATAAAGGTAACCAGGCAAAGCAATCGAACTGACTGCACAAGTCATCCAAATCGATTCAATCTAGTTACACTCCATTGGTCATGTGACACTGACACTGAAGACATAGACAAACTATGTATGAATGGAAATGATGATTTTGGTGCTTAGTTATGATTGGATTATTTTTGTTATTGTTCTATGATTTTTATATCATTGTGAGACTGGGCCCTTGAGGTAGAATTTTCAACCCTCTACATGTTCCACACCATTTTTTTTTTTTGAAGATGTTGGAGCTGTTTTATACTGACCGCTTTTGAGATGTTAAAGTTTTTACATGTTGAACTTTTAAATATTTTGATGTTGAAAACATTTCAGCTAGCACAAATATACTGTAATGTGGTACCTCGTTCTCTACTCACGAGTCACCCGACTTTTCGCTTTTCCGGACGAACGTTTAGCAAATTATCTAGCAAACTTCAAAACAAGCAGCAGATTGTGAGCAGTTCTTCAAAAAAGACGACGAGTTCAATTTGTTTATTGCCACTCCCAAATGAAGTTTACTTTAAAACGTAAAACGACGAGTATTACGTGTATTTAACCAAAGCTTTCTTCCACTGGCTTAATGCTAAAACCCAATGCAAAACGCCATAGACAGGCTAATAAAACTAGCATAAATGCTGGTGGCTTATGCGCATACACCAGAATGAGCTGTACAATCGCCATTGAATTAGCATGATGCACAAACTGTTTAATTCTTTACATTCTATGAAATTATGTTCTTACTGTATGTTTTAGAAAATTACAGTAATGTGGAGTGTAATGTTTCTTATTAAAAAACGTTTACAAAATGTTTGGGTGTTTTTTGAGCCGCTGTAAGGGATTATGGCATTTCCATTCATTTTTATGGGGATTTAAGATATTTGAATGTGTTGAGTTACAACATGGTCACAGAACAAAAATTCATTAAATTCGTAAGTCAAGGAAGTACTGTATGTACTATTCCACATGGCTCGTGTACTGGAATTATAAAAGCAATTTTAAGTTGTGAAGAGGAAATTAATTAAAGTCTGAATATGAGTTAATAATCAGACTTTTCCGCTGTGTGTGAAATGTGCAGCACCTTCTGGAGTCCGATCGTCGACTACGCTCACCACCAGTGCCTGAGTCGCCAGTCTGGTTTCTCTCCAGCTCGGGGCCGCCCCATCCGTAAACAGCCTCTTCCATCTGTGTCAATGGCGGGACGCGGTGGCGCGAGCAGGCCTAACGGCGCGGCGGCGGCGGCCAACAAGAGCTTCCAGTTCAAGCTGGTGCTGTTGGGGGAGTCAGCGGTGGGCAAGTCCAGCCTGGTCCTGCGCTTTGTCAAAGGTCAATTCCACGAATTCCAAGAAAGCACCATTGGAGGTAAGAGCTTGAGTTAGTAGTTAGTATTAATTAGTTTTTTATCGCGGGTTTGTTAGGTTTTATTGGTTTTTATTTTTTTCAAAAATGCTTCACAACAAGCAACTGCAAAAAAATAGACCAAGCTACTCATAACATGAAAAACTTGTATGTAGGGGCGTTCATAGGTCCAAGGACCATTGTACTTGCATGAAATCGAGTTGTCAGGATTATGCTGAAATATATGCTACCGGGACCAGTAATCGACCATTAATCATGAAAGAAATGTGCTTAATTGCCTATGCAAAGCACTAAGTTTGTCTAAATGAAGCTCCTCCACTAAGTTCAACATAGTGTCTTGGCACCAAGAAGCCACGAGTTGGTGGGAAAGCACTACATTTGTCTAAATGAAGCTCAACTACACTCCCAACATAGTGTCTTGGAACCAAGATGCCACACGATGGCAGCAAAACGCTACTTTTGTCTTAAAATGAAACTCCTTGATGACACATCAACTTGGAACTTGAAAAATCAGTTGGGCAACTCCTAAATCAAGGCATCAGTGCCTTATGAAAGATGTATCTATTGCTATCTGTGTAACTAAATGGGGAAAAATTTTAAAGGGTTATGTCAAATGCCTCAAAGATTTTGGGGAATACCTATCTAAAATAAATTAAATAAGTTATTCACGTTTATTTCCACATAGTAACGTGTGTGTACGTTGTCCTTCCTAGCGGCTTTCCTGACTCAGACCGTCAGCCTGGACGACGTCACGGTCAAGTTCGAGATCTGGGACACTGCGGGCCAGGAGCGCTACCACAGCCTGGCACCCATGTACTACCGAGGCGCTCAGGCCGCCATCGTGGTCTACGACATCACCAACACGGTAAGTCGCACCTGCGGCGTCTATACTGTTTGCGCACTATTCGTACAAATATGTCATTTGGGGAGGGGGACAATTCAACACTGCGAACCAACCCAACATGAACACCCGCAATTATGCATATTGTCACTGTCGGGCGGAATCTTTGTACCTCCAAAATGACTACTTTTTAGGAAATAAAAAAAATAATTAAAAGAACCGCCAGTTCCCAAACATGGTATCGTATGATTTTTATTTTTATTTTTTTCAATATATACACTTTAAGGCCGATATTGTTATCTTATACCGTTGCACACCCACATCAACACAACAGCACATCAACACGACAGAACCCCAAAATTATGTCCAATTGCTAATTTAATATCCCCTAAAAATTGCTAATTTATGATGCCGTGATTGATTAAAATGGTATGAACACGCCACCAGCGCCAGCCATGCCTATCAAAGTCCGCAGTCACATGACGCCACCGGCCTTAAAAAAAGCCTTTAACTTCACAAGAGCAAACGCCTGTGTTCGGTCTTCTTCCCCAAACTCTTTTTCAAAGGTCTTAGAGCCATGAGTGAGGCAATAACTAAAACAACAAGCTGACTCCCCCCCCCCCCCCTGTATATTAGGCAGATATCAATCTGCACGCAGACTTACCTCCATGGCTCTTGCAACGAAGCATTACAGAGATTGATTTTGACAAAAAAAGCACACTTTAATGTATCTAACCTTACTTTTTTCACTCGTTATTGTCTAAAACACATCTAAACTTACTATATAGGTGACAATTACGCCACACTTCTTCCGTAGAATGATGAAATAGGCCAAGTTTTACAACACATGCTAATCATTTTGAGTGTTAATAGATTAGTCCTCAAGCTATTTTCAACACTTCGCTATTAGGGATGTATCAAAATAAAAATTCTTGGCTAGGAAACCAAGGCCATACACCAAAACACTGAAATTATTATCACAATTATGAGTAAAATAGCATAGCATAGCTATGACTGTGTACTAACCTCACTAAAAATAAGTCATTGCAATTACATCAATTAGTGCTTCAAAGAATAAGTTAATGACTGAATGTAAAATATGTATTCAGCACTGACATTCCAACAACGCGCAGATATGATTTTTTTTTCATATCAGTTGATATCAATATATATCACAATATAAAACAAATGACTTCATTTTTCCATCGTAAATGTTCCCTTTTACGCTTAACTTTTTAATTTTAAATATGTATTTTATGGCAAAAATGAACATGAGATGGAACTTTTCATATCTTGAAAAACATGCAAGTCGGAGCACATGGAAGTGAAAGTACCGTTGTGACAGCACTGCAAGTGAAGTTGTTGATCTTCAGGACACGTTTGCGCGCGCAAAGAACTGGGTGAAGGAGTTGCAGAGGCAAGCCAACCCCAACATCGTGATCGCTCTGGCCGGCAACAAGGCCGACATCGCAGACAAAAGAGCGGTGGAGCATCAGGTATGAAGCGGAGCTGTGCATTTGACAACAAATAATGTACGTACAAATATGTACCAACTTTTGGCTTCAATGGACACCATCGACCGTCTTATCTTCAGGAGGCGCAAGAATACGCAGACGAAAACGGACTCCTCTTCATGGAGACTTCAGCCAAGACCGCCCTCAATGTCAATGATATTTTTATGGCTATTGGTAAGTGTTTTATTTATGTAATAATGTTGAATTAAACTTTTTGGACCTTCTAATAGAATACCACATAGACGTAAATATGGAGGCGGTGTCTATGTTTATTTAAATTTTTTGCATACATTTTGCAGTAATAATATACAGCGAGTTAAATTGGTGTGATAACTTCAAATTCCACACAGCGTTTCCCAACCTTTATTGAGCCAAGGCACATCTTTTACGTGAGAACAATCTCACGGCACACCACCAAACAAATATCACAAAAAATATGGGCAACAGGTGATTATAAGTGCTTTTATCCCGTTTTATCCCGTCAGCCAACAAGCTACCAAAGATTGACCCTCAGGCGGGCGCCGGCCAGGCGGGCCGCAGCGGCGCAGGAGTGAACCTGAACGACACCGCTGCCCAGAGCCGCAGCAGCCGGTGCTGTAGTGGCGCCGTCGGCGGCGGAAGTGGCAATTAGAGCCTTCGCGGGGACAACACTTACGAAAAGAAACACTGGAGGACAGGCAGAGCCCCTTCGCCTCCCCCCTCCTCCTCCTCTTCTTCCTCCTCATCTACTCTTAAACTGAAATTTAAGATGAAATTATCTGGAGCCTCTTTTTTTAAAACCAAGAATCACAAGCAAAGTGGGATGATCCCTTCTGACTGGTCTCCTTCCATCTATCTACCTCCCTCCTCATTTTCATCACTTCCTCTTTTCAATCTGTCTTCAATTATTTTGAATTTTTTTGGGGGGTGGTTGGTTTTTGTTTGTTTTGTCTCTTCCCATTTACGCGTGGGTATATTGTGTGTATATTATGTATGTTTATGTGTATATAAAAAACACAGTATATATATTTATATACACACATGAATACTATATATATTATATACTGTATGCATACCGTGTGTTGTAGCTTTCGTTGACTTCCTTTTCAACAATCATCAGGAAATAGGCATTTTTTTCCAGGAGTGTTTGTCTTAATGAAGGTTGTCGTCGTCATCAGTGATTTGGATAAGAATTGTGGAAATAAGGTGTACACATGAAATATAATAAAGCTCATGCAAGACAATTATGGCTTATGCTCTTTAGTCTGCAATGTCATCACTGGATGTTTGATCAGTATTACTTCCTGTGGATATAAAAGGTCTACACAAACCTGTTCAAATGCCAAGTTTTTAATGATTAAAAAAAAAAAAAAATGAGACGAAGATACATAATTGAAAAACAGTTTTCCACCCTTAATGTGATGTATAACCTGTGCAACTAAACTGGGGTGGTGGGGTGACACATTCTAGTTACAAGACAATTTGCACACTTGTGCAACCACATTAGTGGGAAAAGTTATGAAAGGATTTATATCTCTTTTTTTTTTCAATCACAAAAATACATTTGAACAGGGGTGTGTAGACTTTTGAATGACGTATATTAAATGTTTTACACTTGAAGAATATGCTGATTTATTTTTTATTTTTTGCAAAACCAAAAAGGCTCTTAAGGATGTGCAGCTGAATAAAACGAAATACTATAGTAGAAAACATATTTGACCACTAGGTAGCAGCAGCTCACTAAAATCCGGGAGGTTGTGTAGTTCAGCCTAACGAGTGATAATAATAATAAATAATTGGCTTTACTATTAAAAAATATTCAGCAAAAATGAGTGCTTTGATAATCTGAGCAATATTTTGTTCTATTTAAATTCCCATTTAAACCTAAAATTAATATTTTTGAAATGTTTTTTATTTTAACTGAATGTAAAAATCAAGTCAAACCAGAAATAAATGTTTTAACTATAATTTTAAAAAAGTTATTTTTTAAATTGTATTTAAAAAAATATTAAAGTGAACAGGTTTTTCATTTTACATTTAATTAAAATCTAATTTAAAATTTACATATTGCTCAGGTTGAAAATATTGCTTGGATGAATAAAACTCCTTTGATAGAAATATGTTTTTGAATGTATGTGTTTAATCTAAGCAATGGTGTGCTAATCTTTAATGTAATTATTTTATTAAAATGTTAACATGATTTAGTAGGTTAAAGAGTTTTTTTCTCTTTTTTTCTCCTTCTCCCTTCTCTTTCTACCCCTTCTTTAAATTACCTTAACATGAAGTTAATAATACTGTAGTGCAAATATAGGATTGTCTTATTTTAACACTTAAGTGTGAACTTGACCATAGGAACAGTAGTATCTGATGGCCACTTAGATTCTACAGGATAGATTTTCATATCTTTTATACCTGCAAAATGCATGACCGACTACCAGAAATTGCTTGTTGTCCCAATACATTGTGTACCAGTTTCATAATATGTCTGAAAATGCTTCAAATGTCCACTGTATAATGGATCCAGCAACAAAATCAAGTCATGTCTCCATGGGAATCATAATGGCCCCCCACCACCACCCACCATCCCCTGTGCTGCAGTGGTTGTGATGATGTACCACCATCATCATCAGACCTTCCGCTCGCACACTCGCCTCCAAGATATGCAGCATCTCTGCCAAAGAGCAGGCGGCCCGCTCTGTTCACAGTAAATAATTTCTCATTTGTGGAGCTGTCAATCAAGATGTGTCATGAAGAGGAACTCATTTCATGCTCGGCCTGCGTGAATGGCAGCGGCGGAAGACCCGGGAAGAAACCCCTCGCACCCCTTTTACCTCGTTACGTACGCCGCCGGTGATGATTGCGTCCAATTTGCACAACAAATGAAAGCAGAAAAGTGGCCATAATGGTTGCCATAACAACAAAGCTTTTAGTGCAGTAAATGCATTAAAAAATAATAATACAATAAAAAATCTTGAATACAAAAAAACTAGAGAAAGGCCCCTTCGAATGCATTCTGTTTATCTTTTGAGGGCTGGAAGAATTGTCACCGAGTAGTAAGGGCATGAGGACGCAGCAGCAGTTGGATTGCACAGTTTGTGCCTCGCTCTGAGGTGTGTGCAGATAACAATCCCATCATCATAATTGTCTCTTATCTATAATGAAAAATCGCACTGTGTTGCCACCAAAAGGCCTGCGTGAGTGTCAAAAGGGGACGCTTACAATGTTAAAATGCACTAAAAACACAAACGATCGCATGGTCATCTTGCCACTAGCAACCTATTTACTTACTCACTATTTACTTATTTACTTGCAGAAAGTACCTGGCAAGATGACTTTATTTGTACAATAGCATGTTATAATAGTATTCTTTTTAAAAGCTTTTTTTTTCTACAAGTCAATTAAAATTAAGTCAATTAAAAATGCACGACTCACAAAAAAAGTCATCATCAGGTTGCAACAGAGAGACTGGAAGAGTCACAGAAAGGCATAGAAGCCCTTTTATGAATTTTGCTGTTCATCTCCTTCTTAGAGAAGAGCAAGTTGTGCAAAAAGTACTAAACACTGAGCTTTTGGACATGTGCGTTGTAAAGTTTAGAGAAGGTCAAAGTTCACCTGTAGAGGTTAAAATCCATTTTAGGTTCACCCTGGAATTTCAACCGAAAGCTCTCTCTAGTGGCACGCGAAATAATCACTGCTTAAGTATAGCTCAGTTGTATCTTTAGTACAATATATTTGCATTTAAACTTCACGAGAACTTTTATTTGGGTACAATTTGTATTTAACTTTCATGTGCAATACATTTTAATTGAATGATTATTTAAGTAGAGTTGTATCATTTTTTGTTATATTTAAGTGGTGTCAATGTTACAATGACTTACAATATTATAAATAAGACTTTTTTTTAATTAAAACAACTGTAACGTTGGTCATTATGGTGGTAATTTGAGAGCTAAATATGTATTTTAGGTGGTACTTGGTGTCAATAGTTTAAGAACCACTACCATTGAAAATTGTAAATATTTGTGTTTTTATCTAGTGGAGAAATGAAGGCTTTCATTCGAAGTGAGGCGTCTATAATTATATTTTTTATGTACACCAGGCACGACGTCTTCTGGAGCGGAGGCAAATGTTGCTATAGCGACGGGCTTAATTGAAATGTGTCGTGGGCATGCCACTCGTGTGGAACGTGAAGAACAAAAAATGTACTTTAATAAGAACACTTATGCTAATGTTGGAGCCAACTGCTGCTGCTAGATACGATGCTAAAAGCGTGCTGATCGGGCTTCCTGGAAATGCACCAACCGCGCTTTAATGCACCTCAATAGGAGGCTGGTTTTAACATTATACATACATATGTCATATTTTATATCCAAACAGAGACCCTTGTCTGTGTGTGTACGCCCGGACAAGCACGTGTTGGCCTTTATTTTTAGGGTAAGCTGCCTTACGCTGGGGTCATGTGCTGACTTCAATGCGAAGGACATAATGCTCAAACACCAAGTATGTTTCCACTGTTCATCTATCGCCAAACGGCTGACAGCTGAGCCGCAACGCACCGAAGCAGGCTAACTGCTGAATTCATCTGCGGGCATGTGCTTTTTGAACCCAGCCCAGCAATGTTAGTAAAGGGAGGTGAGGGGGTTCAAGTGGGCGGGATCAGGCAAAGGACGGCCGGTGGCAGGCCTTCCCTCGGCAGACAGCTGAGGAGGATTTGACGTGTCGGTATCGCGAGACTTTCGCCTTTGGCCGTGCAACTAATTGCTCCTAAGTCAGAGCTGTAATAGCATTGTTGGATGGAAGTTAACATACCTGTCAATGTGGTGAGCGGTCATGGTTGGCTCTATCAGAAGCACTGACATACATTTACAACCTAAATTCTCATATTTGTTACATTAAATTGCATTAATTTGTTCCCAACATTCTATTATCCTTATTTTGTTTCGCCTGGCTCCACTGCTTCCAGTACATATATGTGAATATTATTATTATTATTACTATTTTAATCCAATCAGATTTCAGCCTCTGTGTTACCATGTCAATCAAATCTGCCCACGGCCTTCAGAATCACGTGTGTTGGCTCATGTAAATTAAACGCTACCCCACAGTATTAGCAATGCAACTGTTTCTTTAACCAATCAGATTTCAAATTCTTCCTCACAGCACCAACGCGCTTGGCCCTCGGTGACGTCAGCATTTGTCCGTCCTGTTGTCCGTTGGTCAGAGCAAAACTTGTTCAAGCCAATATCAACAAGCAAAACACATCTGTAGCAATCTGCACACATTAATACATTTAATAAGCAGAATCTATGGTGATCATGATCGCAGTCTGCGTTGCTAGCTGATGAGGCTAGATTAATGAAAACATAAGAAATATAGTTATACGTTGGTTTGGTGCTTCCCTACAGTATATCCTAAACATATGAACCAGACCGTCTTGCGATCTTCTCTGTACAACTATTTATCCACTCGATGTATTCTCTTTATCCATGTTCTCCTGTATGAATTTTGACAAATTTTAAGGAAATTGAAAAAAAATCAACCTAATTGGGGTATTTCTGGCAAGTTTTTGTTATCGTTTGAGTTCAGGACTGCACTTTTATGCCACCCAGAGGTATCCTGGCGCCTTTTGTGTACAAACATTATGAAATGGTCTATAAGGTGTAAAAAAATGTGTAATCATCAGATTAAAAGTGGTATATGTTGTTTATGGTGCCTATCTGGTTCCTATGACTGTGTGTGGGGGGGGGGGGGGGGAATTGTTCAGTCCATTGACTTATCCGGCACATCCAATATGGCGGACGTGCTGACGTATCGCAGCTACAGACCCACTTGCTCAAGGTATTATCTATTATGAGAATGTGATATCTACGGATGAGCACCTTGAGCGCTTAATCGTACGTCGACGTCGCTGCCATATTGGAAGTGGCCAGAGAGCGAGCGCGAGCGAGAGAGAGAGAGACAGACAGAGAGAGAGAGAGAGAGAGAGAGAGAGAGAGAGAGAGAGGGAGAGAGTGAGGCGGAGGCAGTTGAGCGCGGGCTCAGTCAGCTCGAGAGCCAGGAAATGGACATCAGCAGCGGGGAAGCCGAGGGGCCACCTCCCGCAGGTACGACACACTTTTCCGCCATTTATACTTTGTTACTCTGTGTATTTTATTTTTATTTATTTATTTTTAATTTTAAATAATGTCATTAAGTAGTAGGTAGTTGGTTATTTTGAACTGAAATATATGTTCTCAAAACTATCACAAAATGTCACGGAAAACAGACTGATGGGACTGACACAAAGTAATCAAGACAACCTTTTTTTTTTTTTTTTTTTTTTTGATGACTTAATACAGAACTATTTTAATACATTTTAAATGGGGTTTATATGCACATAACAGCTCTCTGGTGACTTGCTTACTACATTAACAGGATTACCTTTAAAGCCATTCGTGTTTTTGGTTTTTCTTAAAAACGATGCTAATTTTTTTTGGCTAATGTTTACAATTAGTAGAAATTTCCGTTTTGATTGACTATCGTGCAACAATATGGTTTTATTTTGCAGTCGTGTTGTGTATCGACGTGCATTGGATTAAATGGAGATGTATTGCTTCGATTTTATTGCGAATATTTTAGCAGATCTGAATTACTACGAAGTGTAAAATATTAGTTTAGTGAGATGTCTGCTATGTATTTTCTTCACACAAAACAAACAAACAAACAAACAAACAACTGTCTTTGCAGGTTTTGTTGGCCTTTTTCTCAGACGTAGGGCCCTAATTGTGAGTTTGTTGAAGGAGTGTATCCATTTTGTGGCAGGGTTGTTTTTGTTACCTTTTTGCCATTAAATTTCATAAAACGGCTACCAGAAAATCTCGAGCAAAATGTCCACGTAATTTATTAGAGGTGCAACAATTTAATCGATTAATTGACAAGACATCTAGTCGATTATCAAATTAATCAACTATTGTGATGATCAAAGAATGGTTTAGAGACGTTGTTTAACTTAAAATTTTACAAATCCAATTTCTGCCATTGAAAAGCAGACTGATTATCTTTGTGTTTTGTCAAAATCTGACATTTGCAAACATCTACTTTTATTTTGGAAAACACTGAAAATGTTAGCCTTTTTTTTCTGACATGTTGAAACCAAACCAAATAAATATTTTACATGGAAAATAATGCATTCCTTCATCAAAGCATTAGGCAGAGCAGCGGTGGGCAACCTAAGCCTCGTGGGCCACTGTGAGAGCATTTTGAAAGGCACCTAACATTGAACCCACAAATACTAATAATATTCAACAATAAACATTTGCTCAATCATATTTTCCCCTACATGTAGTGTAAACAGCACAAGAGCTCGCAGTTCAATCAAGCGGAGAAGGTCTACTTAAACGCCCCACTCCAGCCACATCATCATCCTCTTTTAAATGACCTTCCCGTCCCCCGTCCTCCTCCGCGTTGGCTAAATGGCTCCAAACGACGCCTGGCTGTGTTCGCCAAGCAGTCTTTTTTTTTTTTTTTTTTTCCTTTTTCCCCCCAGTGAACAAAAGGTCCTTGATTCATCAAATCCCGCGCCTCCCGCTGCCCACTCCTCGGAGCGATGTTGTCATTTTCACCAGCTGCTTCACCTGCCTGCCGCTCGTCTTTTGAGGCGTAGGTGTGCACACATAAGGGCCTCGTTCTCCAGCACTTGAAGATGACACATATACATATTTGTTCTCAAAGCACAGAATATCTTTCTGTTTTATCGCGACCATTTTAGCTTTAGCTTAGCGCTGAGAGTTTATTCACAAATGAATCCTTCAGTGTGGATTTAATACCTTTGCTCAGAAATCATAAATATATCTGAGAGTCCTGCTGCAGGGCTTTTTCCAGCTCATTTGTGTCAAAATGTGTGTGTGAAATTCACGCTGCTAATTATATTTTGTGTGTGTGTGTGTGTGTTGGAGATTGTGTTGAATCGCAATCGTTATGAAACGTGAAATTTAGTCTGGGTCTGTTTATTTAAAGTGGTTTCAAGGATTTGAAAAAAAACAATTATAATGTTGAAGAATGTTTGATGATTTTGGTGTTGAGTGAGTATTTGGGCTGCTGATTGAATATAATTGACTGTTTTATATATATATATATATATGTGTAGTACACTTTCGCTTTAAAGTCCACTGTAAACTGCAGCTTTACAGATGCCACGTATGCTCTGAAAGTTGCACATGTCAGAATTATAAAGGGTCTTTCGAGAAGGGGAGGTATCTGTTTGAGGTGCGGCGCCCGTTTATTTTAAGAGCGGAGACCATTATTTGAAGAAATACACTATTTTCTTCAGTAAGTCTTTTGGAGAATTTTTAATCTACATTGACAAAATATATTTTCCATAAATAGATAAGGATACGTAAATTTAAATACTATATATTAAAATATATGTAAATATGAACTGCAGAGTGCCATGCATCTATTAGGGGTAAGGTGTTTACTAAATGCTCTTTAGTAAGACTTTAATTGTACACATAAATTTTTATAGTAGTATTTTTCTTTTTTTCTTTTAGAAGGCTGTATTTTAGATTTTCCAAAAAAGGTTAATTACGTAACCGTTAGTCGTGTGTACGTGTCCCGTCGTCTCGTTGCTCGGGGCTCGCCGTGGAGCTCCGCATTCCTCGCCGCCCGGCCCCGACCAAAAAGTGACATTCTCCGAGGACCTCTGAGCCACGCAGTCGTGATGAAGTTGAATTTTTCTCTGCGCCTCGTCTGTGCTTTCGCGTTTGACTTCGAGCCTCGGTCTCGGTGAAGAACATCATCTGTGAAATTGAGACTAACCAAGTGGAACAGGATTGCGAAGGGAGCAGCTTGAGCCGCAGTGTCCCCCCCCTTACACTCCGCCCCGCCAACCCCCTTCGCCACGTATATACAGTCACCGCCCATGCTGATCACATTATGTTTGTTGACGTGGATTCTTACCTGCATTGGGCGTTTAATTTTAAATGACGCAAACAAAGGATTGGCTCGTATAAATATGTGTGGGAGAAACACGAAGATGGAATTGTGCGTCCACCCGTGTGCCTCTAGCCGCCATTTTCTGTCATGGCGTGTGCCTCGCTGCCGGCCATCGTTGCAAAATCCCCCCCCCCTCCCTAGATGTCTTGATGGTAGGATACCAAATAAAAAAGGACAATTACTCAAATTAACATGAAAAAAAAATCCACTTTTGTCTTTGTTATCTCCAAAACTACATTTCAAATGGAGTGTGCGACTCGCGAAATTGCAAACAGAGACGGCGCGTCGGCTTATCGCAGACAGACTCGCGCCCCCACCTCAGACACGGCCAAAATGGATTTTTGTGTTGAGGCTCCCTTCAGAGATTGTAATGGCTCGTCTTTGGGCTGTGTCATTACAAGTCACACGACAGCCTGCCTGAGCACTGATAACTGTCATCTTTATTCTGCTGCTCACAAGCAAAGATGGAGGTGGGGGCGGTGGGGGGGGGGGCAAATAAACCTCTGCTGCTGACTGAAGCCCAGGGTGGAAAAATGAGGTGCGACGAATGGGAATTGTGGGTGCCTTTTTTCCTTATTTCGTACAGATGAAATTTGCAACATTATTATTTGTCGTTAAGACAAAAAAAAAAAAAAACAATTACAAAAAAACATTCCGATAAAAGTAGGCGTGCAGCGTTGCTCGAGAAATTGACAGGTGCCCTCTATTCAACTAATTTTGCAATTAAACGGCGAGTTCTATTGCCTTTTTGAAAACCATTCCTGCCCAACACAAAAGACTCGCCCTGCAGACCAAATTTAATGGCCGTTAAATTACGGAGCCATTATTGCATTCACTGCTCTGCTGATTTTTGTGATGCTTTTTTTTTTTTTTTTTTTTTTCCCCCTCTGCCCCCACTCATGACTGAATCACACTAAGGTAGCAAGGTAGACTATTTTTGTTAAATGACCTCTTATGATCATCTTTCATCTGGCTAGATTTACATTGTAGGTCGAAGTGCCTAATTCCTATTAATGCCTATAAATTTGATTTTATATAGAAATTGATTTTATATGTGTATCCGATAGCAACAACAATGTTAAAAATTTTTTTTAAAAAAAGGGCATGTTGACACTTTGCAATTCTTTACATCGAGTAGTGACGTGAAAGTAAACAGTAAATACATTCAGAATTCATATATTTGTTTCTAAATACATTGTACTGTAACTAAACTAAAATGTGACGATATCACGTTAAATTGATTTACCTGATTTTGGGGGCGGGGCTAAAAAGCCACCCATTGACGCGCTTAGGTGTCTGGCATAAGTTGCTCCTCCCCCACTATATAAGAACTTGAGAACGCCTTTGTTCGCATTAGTGGTTATACGGCACAATTGCAAGTTACTTATTTATTATAACTAGTCCCATTTCTCCCACTGCAGCGTGCAGTTAGCTAGCCAGCTATGCCTACACCCAGAAAATAAAAATATTTTTCATACTACACAGTTGGGTAACGCTAAATTGAAAAACAGAAGTATTGTAATTGCACCATGCTGGTATGCTTTAATTCTGTTTATTTCCTCACACTTATTTTTATTAAGTCTTTCCTTGCAGTTATTTGTACACAAATAAAACCTACCAGTCATGCTGTGGATCCGATCTCAATATGAGCATAATACCTACCTTGCCTTTTAATTACAATAATCTGCTCATTCCTGATAAGAATGTGATTCGATGTGACTGCTTTGTGTACGGGAGCAGCAATGCATATTGTGCTTAACCCGAGCCACCTGAAGGAGCCAGTGCGAAAATTCAGGCAATTAAGCCCATTTACCCATCGAGTGAACCTAATTAAAAAAATCTATTCAATTTAGCCTGTCAGGTCCCCAAAAGGAGTCTGCATTGATAAGACATTTGCAGGATGGATGGCTTTCTGTGAGTGTGAGTAATCTTATCTAGCGTTGGGATGATTTGGTCCAGAAAATAAAAATACTTTATTGGATTTCTTCACCTTGGTGATGATCTTTTTACTGAAGGGTATGATTGAAGGATATGAAGATTTGATCTTCTGGATAATAACTAATGGATGGATTGGAACAACATGACATATTTTTCTGCTCTTCCGTAACGCCACGTTAGCTGAGTAGTAGCTGGCGTTGGCCACCAGCTGCTAGCCGGTTAGCTTGCCGGTGAACAGCGGCGTGATGGAAGATTCCAGAAGCGGTTGAAACAGGCAGTCAAAGCTTTTTGCGGGGTTCACGCCTCAGGAAGTAGTGTGGTAAACTTCTCAAGATGATGCCGATAAGGCCTGGGTCGTTATTGGCAGTGTTGTAAGTTAGTGGCTGAGCAGATGCTAACGGCTAGCTCCTCAATGTAAGGTACAGTAAGTGCCCAACTGAAGATATAATAACAACAACCACAATCGTTCATTATAACATTGCTAATTAATAGTTGTTTTTTTCATACAACCCTTGTAATTGATCTTATTATATTGTGGAGGACAGGTGCATCTAATGTTAATAGACGTGTCAAGGACCATAACGCATGTTAGATAGTGCTCATTTGCCATACAGTGGAATTAGTCCAAAGCGCTTGTTGTTTGTGTGTTGCTCAAGGAAATCGTCATCCAGTCAGATTCCATCCGCCTCTTCCTTCCTTCTTCCCTTCCTTCTACACTGAAAATAAAGAGGTGACCCACATTTCCTCATAATGGTTTCGGATGGCTTCAACAAAAAAGGAGGCTTACAGGAAAAATCAGTTTGGCTCAGTGATGTCTGACAGTGTATGAATTTATATGGTACGTGGTTACTGTTGCAAATTCTTGCAAGCATGGAAGCGTAGCACACTGTCCAAATCTGACAGGGAAACAAGACAAATGGATTTGTGACAATATGTATTTTCTCGTCTTTGAGTAGAAAGGACCTTTTCACATAGTGTTCCAAAATTCGCTTACACTATGATATACGCTCTCAGGCCAGACCAATAGGTACCCTTGGATGTTATAAATGACTAAAAAAGATTCATCAAAAATTCTGCCTTCACAACTGTTATTTTTATTATGTATTTTATTGTTATACATTATTTTCTATTCATGTATTTGTATATTTATTTTTCACATTTGCAGTGGAATAGGTGTGCACAGCATCACTCCCTTTCATTTGGCCCCATTTACTGTCACTTTCCAACAAAAAGCATGAATCAAAATTGTTAAGATATTTAAGGGGGAATGAACAATTTTAAAACTACAAAATTTTCCGATACATGCTTGTGTGTGTGTTTTTTTAAATTTTCTATTTCATACAGTATGTCCGAAATCAAAACATTTTTGGGGGGGGGGGGGGGGGTTGTTTTTCGGATTGAAAAAAATTCGAAATTTGTGATTAAAAAAAATAATCATCATAAAAAAATGTGGGATATTTTTGGGATTGAGATATGAAAAAACCCTCACCAAATTTAGAAATATGTGCTTGTTGTTGGAGAGCGACATTATGTAACTAAATATAGTAACCAATTGATTGTTAATGTAGTCCTTCATTCTGTATATTTGTATATTATTAGCTTGAGCAGGTGTGCCTGATGTGAAAGGTGACCGCATATCCTATTATTAATCGTAGACACATTAACGCTCCAAACATCACACTGCTAAATGTCAATACTGAGCAATAAATACACCGGCTCCATTATTAGCTCTGAATATGTAAATCCCAGAGAGAGTTGGCTATAAAAAGCCATGCGTGGAATTTCAGCCAAGACCTATTCAAGTGTTTCCAGGGATACAAGGGTGTGAACGCGCGTTTACATTTGGAAACAATCTCAGAGCATAGCAGGGTTATGACACTTCCTGCCCCGTCTACGCTCCTTGATAGCTCCCGGAACGGCAACGGTGCCACGCTGATAATGGATGCGTCGAGCGTGGACATATGACATGTCCCGTCTCTGCGAGGGATGCCAGGCTTTTATCGGAATATGACTGACTGTTTCCATCCCACTCAATAAGTGGATGCTTAGATTCAGCTCCGAGGCATTTCCTCGCCGCCTAAAACTTGTAACAAATACTAACGGATGGCAGGCCAAGCGGACCTTATGCTTTCCATGTGGAGCGATAGGTGGTGAGTGGAAGCAAACATGGAGGCAGGGATGACTAATGACGATGACTCATAAAAGTGTGTTCAGGGTGGTCTTCCGGGTCATTTGTCTCGCCTCGGTATAGACAGCAGAGCTCAAACTCAAGGCGCGGGACCCAGATCCTAACCACTGGAACACTTTATGTGGCCCTCTAAAGCAAATAAAGTGTGTCTATTTCATGTACCTGTACTGAAATTGGAACATTTCTTCACTTTTAACACACCTTATAACCATCACCAAATTCCTTATTAACATAAATTGAACAATGGGTGCATGCCACAATTTTCCATGACTTCTGATTTCAAATTCAATTACGGTCAAAGTTCTTTTTCCCCCCACATTCTATTTATATTACTACTTATATTGTGTTATGTATATTTTGTTTATGAACCAAAATATTTGAGGGAGGGGTTTATTTGTCAAAAATTGATGAAAAATGTAGATGATGATAAAGCATCAACACTATGCGTCTAACATGTACACAATTATGAACTCATGTTACATACACAAATGTACTAAGTAGTTAAATTATTCAACAGAAGTAAACCAGCTTCACATGGGGGTCATCGAAAGTATGAGCTAACATATTAGCCTAAATAACACACGAACACCAAATGACATGACATCACACAGGGACAAACAAATATGCGCACTAGCACTTTACACAAACGGTATACAGCAAGTTATTCAACTCACTTTTTTGCATTTACCCACAATAATAAATGTTAGGGAATACAGGCAAATTGTAACGGCAAAGAAAAGCAGAAACATACTTTCAGTTACACTTTTGACTGTACGCGAGGTGCATTCAATCACCACAAGCGCAATAGGACATGTCAAATGCAGATGGAAAAACACTATCAAAGAGTTAAAACTAACAAAAACAACACCGAAACTCCACAAGATGGTGCCAAAATAATATTTGTATTCCTTTGGCCCGAGCACAAAAACAGCGAATAGATAAATCTTTCAGCGACTATTTACAAAATTAATAAATGCCGAACCGCAAATATTGCAAGGGTTCACTGTAGTCCACTATATGAAAATCCCTATGTAACGAGTAGGTAATGGGGAATGATTGTAAATGATAAACAGCCATTGTAAATTATCTTTTGTCAATTTTCAATTTCAATTGTCAATTTTTGATTCAGATCTTGTATTGGTGTTCCTAATGTTGTGGCCAGTGAGAGTTTAAGGACTGTGTGTCCCACTTTAAACAGAGGTCACATCCCTTGAGCAGCCTTAGGGTCCACCCAGATGGTCTGTGACAGATGCCCACAATTGCTGTTGTCCTTGGTTAGAGTGCAGTCCCGCCCTGCAGTTAAAAAAAAAAAAAAAAAAAAAAAAAAAGTTCCCCTCCGATGTTACACTTTTTCTTGCACTTTTTCCTTACCCGGTTTTTGCTCAAATTGTCTGAACCATCAGCCATTGTGTGTCTTGACTGCTATACGCAATATTTGCATTCCAATATAAATCATCTTGTCTGAATATTTTCCCCTGGGTGTTTATCACAAGACAAACACATTCTCCTCTTCGTGTCGGTTGTCTTTGCCTCGCTAACCTCTTATCTCCTGGCTCCCGCCGCGCCGCTCTCGTCCTTGGCTCAATTCCACGTCCTTTACACTGCTGGGCACAAGCCAAGGGTTTTCGCCACCGTGAGGTTTCCACCCGCGTATCCCCTGCTGTGTGTCCTGTTACTGGCTAGCCAGCACAGCAGGAACTCTTCTCTTGCTATTTAACCCTGTCTGATATGACCACATAATCTGGACTCCTCAGCATAAATAAAATGGGGGGGGGGGGAAAATACAAAAATAATTACAAAATACAGTGGAGCCTTGACATACGAGTGACCCGACTTGCGTCTTTTCTTTTTTTTTTTTAACTTGATATACAAGCGCTGTATTGTTCACTTCACTATACAAGTAGCCGTGTGAAAAATGTTCTTTATTGCCACTCCCAGTTGAAGTTTACTGTCAAATTAAACATAAAAGGAAGAGAATTATACCTGTATTTAAAACAAACACATAGCTTTGTCTTAGGAAAGGGATATTGAACACAAACGTTGGAACAACACACGTAGACAGATAATTTAACAATCCTCACAGGCATATATTCTTCATCCTCTGCGAAGAACGGCCCAGGAGGCCATAGCAGGCACACCAGAAGGAGCAGCACAATTTCCATTGAATTACAGCAAACAAGTGTCAAAAGAAAAATGTAATTACTTTTTATTTTATACTGTAAAATATTATAGTGTTGTTTTTCTAATTAAACAACACCACTGTACATTCAAAAATATTTACCTTTTCATTTCAGCGGAATAAATCTAAATGGTTGTCATTTCAAATCCTAAACATCCAATATACTCTGCTTCATTATTTATGTTATTTACTTACTAATGCATAAGTCAACATTAGTTTTTATAGAAACTTTTTTTTTTAAACAATACTATTATTCAATCAATCATGTTGTATTTTGGAGTAAAAGAGGAGCAAAATGTTGTATACCTCATATCCTAAAATAGTGACACCTGATTGAACAGACACAATACCGCAATCGTTTTGCATCAAAAATATTCTCACTACTCCACCGGGTTTAGATATTTTATACTGTTTAAATTAAAGCAAATGTGTGTGTGTGTGTGTGTTGTCAGATAGCAGGGGTCTAATTAAAGAGCTGGCATGTCACAAACCTGCTCAGCCTCTTTGTTTAACACTGCAGCTAATCTCCAGCTACACAGTGCTGTGTGTTATCTGCTGATTACTACTGTGAGGTGTCCACCAGATGGATGTCAAGCCGGGACAGATGCGTGCGGTGGGACACCACCGGTGGGCCAGCGCGTACATGATACAGTCGAGTGTCGCGTCTTTAAAATGTGTGTCCCATCTTATGCGAGTAAATACAAACGGTTGCGTTGTGTACAAATAAACAACTTATTTGGCACAGTGTTGAGAGCCCCGGTGGAAACAGTGACTAAAAATATGCACACACTTAACAGCGCCCACTCACTTATCTAACAGTGTGAATCACTGCTGTATTTGAGTTTGTAAATGACCTTGACACAAGGACCACTTGTCGCCGTCATAAAAACTGTTAACTACACAGGCAATGTTGAAGTCACATATTTACGTTCTTCATACAGGTGTAAAAATAAGTACAGTGCATTCATTCATTTCATTCATCTTCCGTTCCGCTTATCCTCACTGCAAAATTTACATCCACTGACCTACGGTTTGAATACCAGTCAGTGTTAGCACAAAATCTTCAGGCTTCTGCTAGAAAGCAAACAAATAAATGTCAGGAAAAGCCAACTAGAACATCTGAACTTTATTTGGAGTTAATCAAGAGGTACTTTTTAAAATTGAATTGTACACGTTAAAGGTCACATTAATGGTGGAAAAGGTATTGTCTCATATTTTTAGAGCACAAAAAAACCGAACATTTGTACAGGGGTGTGTAGAGTTTTTATATCCACTGAGATAGATGGATGGATGGATGGATGTATAGTGCCTGTGCATCTAACTGAGGGCTTTTCATTTTCCAGCATTGCAGACAATCTCATATTGACAGCAGCTAGTGAATGCTGTATTTGCGAGTCACATTCACTAGAAACTGTCCCATTTCTTGGCCTTTTGTGCTCAAATTACAGCATAATTGAGCTGCCATTTGTGTGTGACGGAGGTTTCAAACTCGTGCTCTTCACAAAAAGCCAAACGGTTGCCTAGCGACAGCTTTAATTATAGTCCACCTGTCATTCTGCGTTAATCAGGTTTCTCAGTATTCATTCTGACTGTCGGGTTTGAGAAGACAGCTGTATTTTGTTGAAGTAAGTCCTGTATGTGTGTGTGTATACTCTATTCTTGGCGTCACTCAGCTAGGTTGCAAAAAATTCTGTGCAACCACCACAATACTTTTTCTCCATGGTCACTGCATGGCGCATCGTGTTGTGGTTGTGACTTCTGCTTGTATGCTGGCTATCAGGTCACACTCACTAATGGCAGATAGAGAAATAAATGAGCCTTTATGACCTCAGCTTTATGCAATTGGCTTTCATCTGGTATTTAGAGACATGATAATGCCAGCAGGAAGCCAGTGCATGCATGTGCAATGCGGAACCTCAAAGGTCGAATGCCTTAAAACTCGTAAAAACAAATACAGTAGTACCTCAACGTATGAGGGACCCATTTTTTGAGATATGACAGATTTAAAAAAAAAAAAACAAATTTTGTGCTTTGACTTGTGAGCAAAAAGAGTTCAAGCGCTTGCTTTAAGATGTTTGAAATCTATGAAGCAGCGACCACATTTCTTTGAATGTTTCTATTTTAAAGCTGTATGAGCCTCCCTAGATACTTATTCATCTTCACCACCCTCCCATTAACCTCCCCAATACTCTTATTTTAGTTTGCAGTAGTGTAATATATGTGGTCATTCCACCAATGGGTATTCAATACAAAATTTTACATAACTCAAAAGACCAAAAGGTGTAGGCTAAAGCTAAGGCTTGTATTGTTTCCCCTTTTAACATAATGTCAATGTCACAAAGTGCAAAAGAGAAACAAACTAAAAAAGGTAAGATACCGCTCAAATTGGCCTGGTCTTGAGTTTATCAACAAGGAAATTCATACATACATACATACATTTTTACGCACAAAGACCAAAACAATGCATGTACGCATCATATACACGCCCACCCAAATAATCATATACTGTACATGTTTCTCCCTGTGATTGTGTGGGTTTTCTCGGGGTATTACAGCTTCCGCCCACATTCCAAAAACACGCATGATCGGTTCAGTGAAGACTCCAAATTGTCATGCAAATGATTTTCTTTCAATATGTACCCTGGCTGGTGAACAGTCCAGTCCAAAGTCAGCTGGGATAGGTTCCAGCTCACCCGCGACCCTAGAGAGCATACGTGGCAAATGGATGGCACACAAAGAAAAAAGGTATCATGTTTGACTGCATAGCTAAGGTGTCTGAGGTCTAAATGAACAGCTGCTTGCCTCAAACTGCCAACTTTTACTCCGTCACCATCTTTGTGCAGCAGCCTGCTTGATGGCAGTCCGCAGCATCCCTCAAATTAATCCTGGTGACGGATTGCTGGCTTTTGAAGTTCGCGTCGCTGCTCGGAGGCAGATAAATTCCAGTGGAAACAGATTTCCATTCCGCTTTCATGTCTCCGGCGGCCAAATTGAAATTTCCACAGACTGATTTTTATTTTTTTTTTTGCAAATCAAGGGAGATGTTTTAATTAAGGCGTGGCAAGAAATATCAAATAAGCAGGGGGGGGGGGGGTTAATTGTAGCTATTGTCACATGAAAATTTTTAAAACAAATAATTGAATTCCACTTGGGCCAATACTGGCACATTGTCAGTGGATGCTGAAGCTTGAATCCATCAAGCCATGATGGACATGGGGGGCTCGCTCGCAAAGAAACATTTCACTCTTAATGTGTCAACAGTGAAAACAAAAAAATCTCCATTGAGATCAATCACATTTGGAATATTGTCATAAAGCTTTATTTACTTTACAGGCATTTTTTGTGTTAAAATGTTTTAATGACAAGTGAGGAGGGGCGCTCATGCACCTCAAAATTTCCTGTTCTTTAGCATTAGCTGCCACACAATATAATAATATACAACACACAATACACAATATAATACAAGTGACAAGCATATGACAGCTCACTAGCTTTTTTCTCTAAACTCCAAACTTCACAAGCTCGAGCGGCTGGAGTGCTGGACTCACACTGTAGCTGACTGCGTACGTCCATGATATATTGCCCTGACACGTGGCAGAGATACTGTATAGGCCTTTTATTAGCAGTTAATGTCCAGCTCACTCTACTGGCTGTATTGCTCACACGGTGGCGCAGACCACAGATTATTAGCGGATAAATCTAAGTCTTAAGCAATCACTCTTGTGTGATATCTTTGTTTGGGAAACAAATGGTCACCATGAGCATTCTCCATCATGGTAATGGCGCCATTGTATTTTACCTCCTGTGGAGTCATGTTGCCCCCCTGTGGAGACTTTAGTGACATACCACACACACAATGTCTGTGTCGATCCTGCTCAGGCATCTGGACTCCTCTTGGTTGCTGAAGATGTGTCAACAATAATCCAAAAGGTTTCTCAGTTCTAAATCTTAGGTGTGGAAAATTGATGGCTGTGCCCGGGGGCGTGGTCACATCTGGGTGATTTGGGGTTTGTTGTTGTCGTCCGGTGTGGGCGGTGGATGGCCGTTATCCGTTACGACTGGTCGTTCACCTGGCTGGTGGCGAAATGGCTTGTTAGTGGCCACTTGAGCCGTGAAGTGAGGCCATCTTTTGCGGCGAGGTGTCAGCACATTGTTGGAAGCAGACGATTCTGTTTTCGAAAGAGCCTTTCTTGATGGTTTCTTTCACACCTCTTTCAAATTTCTGTTAGTTCTTCTCAAAAAATTTTACACCAAATACCACCTAAACAAATCTATCTATCTATCGATCCATCCAGTGGTCCTCTTCCTCTTTGTCCAGAAATATATTAATACACAATGCCTTTTGGATAAGAGTTAAAACATCTTCAACAACCACGAAGAGTTCAGTTGCCTCAATTCGACTTTTGAGGAACACACACAATTTTATTTCCTTCATAACAATTCAACTTTTCCCCACCACAGATATGAAGTGTCCCTGCCTTCCTGCCAAGAGTCAGGAGGGGAAGGAAGAGGAGGAAAATGAAGACAAGAAGAAAGTGTCGCCAAGGGCCAAGCGGGAGCGGCGTCAAGGGAGCACCAGTGCCACCGTGTGCCAGGTGTGCAGCATCCGACTCAACTCTGGAGCCCAGGCCCAGATCCACTATAAGGGCAAGACGCACCAGAGGAGGCTACGCAGACTGGCGAAGGTTGTCGGGACAGGTAGTGCTCATTTGTTACATTTAATTTGTCCTTTTTTTTGTGGTAAGCTAAATGAAACTCACTGAGCTAACCATTTCCTGATGAAAATATTTTAGAATGGCAGTGGCTTGGTTTAATTTTAGTCACCACTACTGAATCATACAAATATAAATGAATAATATTAGTTACCATAGTTCCTTAAATAGTGGGGGCATCTTCTACTTTTGACAAATGAACACTTCCCCGGAACAGATGATTCCCTTTCCCACCAGGCAAGTTAATGACTGTAATCATATAAAAAATCAAAACAATCATACATGCTATTCTATGCTATTGACCCACAGACATTAAATACATTAGCTAGGGCTGCAATGGTTAATTGAATAAATAATAAATGAAGTAAACAATAAAATGTTGACGCAACATCTCGATGCACTTTCGATCACTCAATTGAGCAAATGGTAAGAAAACAAACACAAGCTGCCACTCATGCAAAGTTACTCAACCAGCAGGCTGGCTAACAAGTTAGCCAGTTAACAGCCAGCCAACTGTACATTTTCATTCGCTGACTTCCACGTCACTTAACAGTCTAGGTCCCACCTTTTAAAGCCATACACTCAAAGTCACAGACACTACTAGCTGCACCATACATGCATGTTATTCTGTTTATCCATCCATCCATTTTCTGAGCCGCTTCTCCTCACTAGGGTCGCGGGGGTGCTGGAGCCTATCCCAGCTGTCATCGGGCAGGAGGCGGGGTACACCCTGAACTGGTTGCCAGCCAATCGCAGGGCACATAGAAACAAACAACCATTCGCACTCTCAGTCATGCCTACGGGCAATTTAGAGTCTCCAATTAATGCATGTTTTTGGGATGTGGGAGGAAACCGGAGTGCCCGGAGAAAACCCACGCAGGCACGGGGAGAACATGCAAACTCCACACAAGCGGGGATGGGGATTGAACCCCGCACCTCAGAACTGTGAGGCTGCCGCTCTAACCAGTCGTCCACCGTGCCGCCTTATTCTGTTTAATAATGCAAAATCAATTTGTATGCGATTGATCGATAAGCTAATTGTTAAAATCCTTGATTCTAAAAATATTCAAAAGATTCACCGCTAGTGTTAACAAGGAACTCAAATAGACGCCTCCCTTTTCCCACCAGAAAAAAAAAAAATCGGTAGCGACTGTGCTCTATTTTAATTCATAGATGCTATTGTACACTGACAGACATTAAATACTTAACTTGCACCTACCAAATTTTAAACGTAAATTTCGCTTGACAAAAATGCTAATATGTTGGTAACATGGTATATTATTCCAATTACAAACATGCATTCCACCAAATAGATACCCGCCCATCGGTAGATAAGTAAATAAATGTCCCCATCCACTATTTGTGGAAATATGATAATGTAGTTTTTGTATGAAATTTGATTAGATTACCCAATTTACAATCTCATTTATTTTTATTTGGAGGTTTTTGTTCAGAGACAGGCAGTCATAATCATGTTAACGCAAAGAACAGTCAAACGGCTCTTACTTATTTAAAATATTACAAAACTTATTTAACATACACCTCATATTTGATCTCCCATGTGTTTAGATTATAGGTCATATTCATTCAGCATATATTTACTATTCCAGAAGAGATGCTTCTGACTTATTTTTTTTCCTGCACACCTGTTTTGACAAGAGGCCATTCATCACCCTCATTCGCTGCCGTTACTCCAAAGAAAAACCTGTAATGAGCTAACGCCAGCCAATACAATGGCCACGTCTAATGTTGATGTACGAGGCTGTCTCATTCCATGAGCTCAACGCACGTATTTAGCCGCTCCTAATAATATTAAATTAATGCTGTCGCCAGTGTTTAATGTCTTGCTTGTTGCAACTTCGTTTTGTCATCATCACAACCATATTGGCATTTTGCGTGTGTCAGATAATTGCCTCTAGCCATGGTCACTCATACTTAAAAGTTTGCCAATGACCCTGTAGGAACGGTCACACAGCTTGTGCTGGTTGGTCATTGTTGTTTATTTTACAAGTTTGTTGTTGGGTTTTTCCAAAGACATACAACTTCTTTGACTTTGTGAAAATTTAGATCATTTTCCAATACCAAAAATTTCTTAGGCCCTTTGGGGCTGAAAAGTTGTCGAAGTCCAACAGGAAAAAGAGGCTGGAGTCCAAGCAGTTCTGTTCACAAAGAATTTATTCTCAAAGGTTGAGGAACGATCGATACGATCAATCCATCCATCCAATTTCCTTACAGTTTATCCTCACTAGGATCGCGGGACGATTAATCGATTTAAATAAATAAATAAATAAACAAGCCTACAAAAATGTTTAATTCTCACTATTTTGACTTGTTATTGTCTTAAAAAAACAAAACTTCCAGACTTTCAATTTTGGCGAACATTGCACTGCAGAATAAGTAGTAGTTCAATGAATAAATTGAATCGCCTCCTGACGAGACCAAAATGTGGGTGGGCTAAATTCTGGCCGAAAAGCAAATATTTAATCCGAAAACAAGGTTAAAATTACTACTGAGTCTTCGGGGGGGGGGGATTTATTTTAAGTCCAGAACTATGGAATAAGTGCCAATGTTCACAGCATTAGAGAGGTCCTTAAACTAACATTACCAGTAAACTAATTGGGGCATGAAGTCTATTATGAGATATTTATTGCATATAACATTCATTGTAATTAATTGACGTACTATTCACAAAGAAATCCTAAAATGTCATTTTTATCATTTCTTTTAGTTGGCCTGCATGATTGGCCTGCTGATGTTAAAAACATTTTCCTTATTAGATTTTTTACATACAGTACCTTAGCCATACATTTTGTCTAGATGATCCCAAATGTGTAGTTAATTCCCACAAAGTCTTAGAGAATTTTTAAAATTATTTACACAGTTCCTCAGCCCAACTTCCAGAAGTCAACTTTGGGCTGCTTTGGAACCCTAATTTTGTCACACCTAAAAAGCGAGTAGAAAATAACATTAAATACCTTTTTTAATTCTTAGCTAAAGCTGAGTCTCTACTCTATAAAAGCTCCAGTTTTTCGTTAGGTGATATATAATCTGCTCAATACATCTATACACCCTAAAATATCGGACACAATTA
Source organism: Phycodurus eques (assembly GCF_024500275.1). NCBI lineage: Eukaryota > Metazoa > Chordata > Actinopteri > Syngnathiformes > Syngnathidae > Phycodurus > Phycodurus eques. The sequence continues at coordinate 5,485,137 of NC_084543.1, read as the reverse complement.
ATTCTGCAAGATTTTTTTTCTCTGTTTGCTCGAGACAAAACGAGGACAAGCCACGTCAATTAAGGTGAACATTTACCATAATTCCGCTTGTTCTGTGATTAAGGCACGCTAATACTACGCATTCCCTTGCTGCAGCTGAACTAACATTGCCTTTTTATTTAGCTGCATGGAGCAACTGTGCGAATGAAATGACGTTTAATAGGGCTGTTCTGTGTGGGGCCCCTTTCGAAACAGGAATGGAGCAAACCACTTTCCATCCGCTTACACCCCTCGCTAATCTCCGCGGCCACAAAGGAGATATTCTCTCCTCTCTTTTTTTTTTTTAACATGGCTTTCGAGTCATGTCCCATCATGTCCAGTCAAAAATTGTGCATTTCGCACCTGCTCCGACTCTCGATTTGTTCAGACTTTAACAAAATTGTATGTAAATCATAGTTCCGCAAATATTTTGGCTCGTTGAACAAGTGCATTTTTGAACGATATTAAAGATTTTACTGGGGTGTTTACAGAAAGTAAATGAATGAGCCAGTCCCTGAATGATCATGTTTAACTGTTTGAACAATCACCACGTGTATTTTGGAATCAACTTACCTGTTGAAAAGTAAATCACGGCCCTTCCAAGCACTTTTTACCTCAGGTGGCATCTTCTTTTTGACTGTCACTTCACACATTCCAACTATAAGGTTAAAATCTTTATTGAACCATTTACCCTGTTTCCTCAAAACATTCATGTGCATGACTGAGTTGGGAGTTTTGATTTGAACCCGCACGCGATCAACCTATTGGATCTGTTTATTAGGAGTGCGGATATATTCAATACTAATGAATTACATCCCAATCAGCTGTATGGACCTCAACAATAACACATCTGTCAGGCGAATGACTCATTTTTCCTTTTAACATTTAAAAGCCCTTCCTTTTTTGCCATGTAGCATGGCTACATCTTGAAAAAAAGGGCAGACAAGTAATTCATTGTCATTGTTTTCAAATAATTCCAGGAAGGAAAGGCATTATAGTTGAGTGTCCTCAGGGGGTGAGAGGGGTGGGGGGATGTGCAGGTGGGAATCCTGAATAGAAATCTGCGCTGGGAGGAGGAAGAGGAGGGAGATGAAAAATGCTCATGGTGTTAATAGCCAACCTCGTTCTCTCGCTCTCTCGCTCTCTCTCTCTGCCCCCCCCCCCCCTTTCTCACTTACTCGCTCTCTCTTCCATGCTCACGCACACAAAAGAGTCCACACTTGCTCTTCACGCACACTCAGCATCCCACTTTCCCTCCGCCGTCTCGGGGGGAAAAAAAGAGCATCGGGACCAGCAGAGCATGGCGCTTTTTAATTGCGATGTGTACAGTCCGCCACTCTGGATGGAAGCCACAATGTGTCGCTGAAAACAGGACTGCCATTTCGCCCGCGACGGTCCACAGAGGAGGAAAGGAGGTTTGGGATTTTAACTTAACCTGATGGGAGATAAACTGACCGAAGAAGTTGAGTGACAAGCGGAAGAATCCCAAAACAAAGTGGAGATGCTCTTAGGTAAGCGTAGTCTGATGCGGCGGCACGGCGTTGTCAGGAATGGAACAACTTCTTTGGAAATTTGCTCAATTCGCTTATCTCGTCCGCAGCTTTCCTCGCTCTCTTGTACCATTCCTGCACCAGAGAGCCCTATTTGTTGGGCTAATTGGCCCCTCTTATGGGGGCCAAGTTTGTGTGTGTGTGGGGGAGGGGGTGCGCTGACCCCACAGTACCGCCCCGCCGTTCCTCAGTTGTGTCGAGTCATTTTAAAGCAAGAAAAGCGTCAATGTCACAGCAGATTGCTGCCAATTATGTCAATGCCTCCCCGAGGAAATATGCCCGGATTAGCTCGCATAATTGAAGCCTGCTCAAGATAAAAAGCAGCCTGCATGGGGATTTTTTTGGTCATTAATGTGTACGTTTTTCCAGCAATTGGAATGGAATGCTGATTATGTTTTGACTCTTTATACACAGAACTGGATTACTTTGGCAAACTTAACTTTAAACGGCATAGTTCACCCTGCAAGTTTAATTTCCATGCATGGATTCGGATTATCTAAATTGCAGCGAATATGCTTTCTTTAGTCAGGGGTGTCAAACTCATTTTGGTCACGTGGCATATTGCATTTATGGTTATGGTTGGTGTCAGAGGACCGTTATGACCATATAAACGTATTATCTCCTCATCATATAATTACATATACACAACTGCCCTATTTTGTTAACAAAAATTTAAATTTGAAATCAGAAGTCATGGAAAATACTGCCTATCCAGTTTATGTTACGAAGGGATTTGGTAAAAAATAGGCATTTGTAAAACCCATTAAAGTGATGAAAAACTGTGAAATTTCGGTGCAGATTTTCTGCCAAAAGGAAAAGAACAAATCCAAGTAGCAAAAAGGCGGCACGGTGGACGACTGGTTTGCACGACCACCTCACAGTTCAGAGGTCGTGGGTTTGAATCCGGGCTCCTTCCTTCCTGTGTGAAGTTTGCTTGCTCTCTCTGTGCTTGGCTGGCGTCCAATCGAGGACGTACCCCAAAGTCAGCTGTGACTCCAGCATACCTACGACCCTAATGAGGATATGCGGTATAGAAAATGGATGGATGGCATTTAACCAGAAACATGAAGTCGATATACTTTATTTGCATTGGTGGGCCACATAGATTTGACACCTGTGCTTTAGATTAATATTGAACTACTGTACATTAAAAATAGAGTTTTAGCATTTACATGGTTAAAATGAAGTACTATTATGGAGAATGTCTCAGAAACGGCAAGAACCGTGGCAGACAAGGCTAGGCTCATCAGAATGGGCGTGGCTCCACGGAACAGAAACATGGACGCCAAAAAATTGCGGAGTGTTCATGAGTGAAGGCAAATCGTCGTGAAACACGCAATCGCCGCGTAACCTCAGATCAGTTTTGAGTCCAAAACTGTGTACGTGCCTCGGTAGGTGCTACTGTTTTGGTTAGCAACAGGGTTCAAATGGGCTCAGCAGCTTAATGATCATTTGATTTTGATTAGATTTTTCTCCACTTGGGAGAAGGGAGGCGTCTTCAGTGAATGACATCTTTTTTTGTCAAAGCCCATAGTACATTGACTCACTGACTTTCCTTTAGTTTGATAGAACACTAATTTCAGAAGTCATTATGTGTTAAAATAATAACAGTGACATGTTTCTCCTTTGATTAAAACACTCATCGAAAGCAAGAGTAAACAACGCTAGCCCCATCCATACATGAACTCTAATTTGCGCAGCTCAGTGTATAAACACGCAATCAGATTACACAAGCTCATTTGAATACCATTTGCATATAAATATTATTATTAGTTTTAGTTTTTTTTTTGCACCTGATCTTTCTGCTGTTCAAGCTTGGATGCAGGTTCCAACTTTCTAAATGGCCTGAAAGCCTAGTGATGCAGAGTGTTGACAGCGTGACTTTGATTTGGCAGACTGATAGCAACGGTAGGAGTTCACACTCACAAACACACTATGAGAATGTTAGCTTGATTTACAATGGCTATGTTCGGAATCACTACCTAGTCACTATATAGTGAACAACCAATGGTCACTAGGCAAGCAATATTATAGTGTCTTGTGATTCATTGCGCCGAAATAAAAAAAGGAAAATGGAAACATGGCAGGCAGAAACTGACAAATATATCACAGCACAGATGGACACAAAGTGCTTAGTTGTATTAATTTTGTAAAATACACTCAGCGTAAAACACCATAATGTTATCATAACTTATTTATTTGCTAAATATTCATTATGGAAGGTCACCAGCTGGTCTTGATCCAGTATGTTTTAATGATGCAACAGTCATAACATAATTATTCCAAAACTAATTTTCATTTGACTAATTACTGTACCTTATCGTCCACTTGCGTGAGCTGCCCCAAAAAGCGAAAATCCTTGAGTAATTGATGCCCACCCCAAAAAGTTTGTAATTGCCTATTGATGTCACAAGATGGCATTAAAGCACTTTTTTTCTTTTCGACAAGGCTACCGTCTGACTAAATAAATTCCTCCAATCAGTTCAACATAGTTGCTTGGCACCAAAGCAATATTTTTCAGCGAATAACGGAAGGTCGGTAAATCCGCAAATGCCCAACTGTGAATAACTTACCATACATTGTATAGTAATTCTTTAGTGATAGTGATCAGGGAGTAGGAAATGAGCGTATAATTCAGAAAACAACCTTTTCTTTTGTACAGGTCGCCGTATTCTTAAGATGGCATGAATTCAAATTCATCTTAAGTGAAGAACAGACTGCTATTGGTTGAGGAGAAAGAACAATAGAATGACCTGGGTGACGATTCTGCTCTGATAAACATCTTGAGCAGTACGCAGAGAGGCTGTGATTCTCCTTTAGACTATGGGAAAAGAGCGTCAAGCTCAGAAAGCAGCTAATTAGCCAGTTTACAGGCAGGATAACGCTTTCCCAGCAGACTTGAAGTCTCGCAAAAATGTGTGGCGCACATCTGTGGGCTGTCATTCAGCATGTTTGATTGGGCCGGCTTATCTCAATTAAAACAGATGGCGGCAGTTGATTTTAAGCGTTCTTGAAAGGGCACGAACTCCATCTGATCAGCCCTGATAGTGCATTCATGCTCATTTCACAGCATAGTTGCTTTTCGTTTATCCTATGTGGATGAAAAATGTTCAAAATGTAATTATCTTTATATCACCACAGATGATTAACACTGTTTGTCTGCTTTCATAAGAGACGGCCTTAACTAAAACAGCCAGTTGGCCACAGAAAATACTAAAAATATTTTGCTCAAGTGTTATAAAGCTCATTATCTCATCATCTTGTGCCGTCCGCCATTATTGTTTAGAATGGCTGTTTTTGCAAAACAGGCATCTGAGCGCTCAGACAAGAACTGCTGCACGATGGTATCATTTTAATTAACCTTCACTTCTGAGACTTGTTTTCTAAATTTTGTTGCTTTTTTTGTCCCCAAAATATTGTGTAAAGAAATGCCATGAACAACTGCTGCAGACAAATGTTTTTTTTTCTTGCCGTTAGTAGTATACCTTCCTGTATACTGTAAACTGACGATTAACTAGGAACATTGTTTTCATGGTTGCCACTTACATTTTTTCAGGTTAGATTTAGAGTACTTCAATTATTTTTTTTCTTCGACTATTTCAATGCTTGTGACCTTGGAACAACAAGACATTGGAACAACTTTAATGATCCCTATACAGTGCTTATCAAATGCATTAGGCCAGCACCGAAATTGTGCTCAAATTCGGGTGGAAAAAAAATTTCACTCTGAAATTACTAATTTCTACTCAAAATGGTCAAACGTCGAGACCTTGGTTAAATGACAACAATAATAGATGGTCTCTAGATTCCCTGCCACAGTGCCACATCACAGATGTTTTGGAAAATGATCTAATTTATTGGTCCAAAAAGACCTCCGTGTGTGGCTTTATTTCATTTCTGCGAGAAACGTGTATATCGGGGGGGGGGGTTTCACCACGGTCTGTAAACAGTAATAAATGTGTTCAGCATTGTATTCTGTATTTTACCTCAACAAAGAATGGGATAATAGTGGTTGTCTACAAACCTGCTTTTTTATTTTATTTTATTTTTTTTTATTTACCTGCATCTTGAGAAAATGAAAAGTATATCTTATGTACAGTATATGCTTCTTTAGGCAGGCTTCTTGTCTTGAACCAGTGTACTCATACAGAATCTTTTTGGGGGCTCTTTTGGTCAGAGGACACCTTGAACAAATTCCATAACAGTTTACGGACCCCTGGGGTGAAAATAGCTCCCTGAAGTAGGCCAGATTACCACTGGGGGCCTGATCTGCGCTGCCTGGTGCCCCGCAGGTAGAACTCCCTTCAAGCGTTTGCTGCTGCTGCTGCTGCAGTGTGGGATTAAACGGACAGTGACCGCAAGCGGGATAATTTTGCCACACAATCTTGGCACGCAAAGTCCTCTGTCACAATGAAGCTAATTTATTTCAAGACTCCGCAGCAGATGAAGGCACAAGAGCTGTTCTTAACCATCACGGAAATTAGGCATCGTCCCTTTTAAACTTTTTTTTGGTCCTTGTTTCCATCCAGTGGAGAGCTGAGAAGAGCCGTCATTGGAAGTTTTAATGAATGCTGCAGATCCTCTTAGGATGCCTGCATTGTTCGCTGGCCGCTATACCGGCTCTGAATGGCATCAGCGGCTTTTCTGTTTGACAAAAACTAAGCCTCATTCTATTATAGAGTGCAAAACATATAATTACATGGAAGAATGTTTTAACACAGAAACCATTCAGGAGAGGAAGCTTAATTTAGTGTTTCAGTTTCATATTCTGGCGGCACGGTGGACGACTGGTTAGAGCATCAGCCTCACAGTTCTGAGGACCCAGGTTCAATCCCCGGCCCCACCTGTGTGGAGTTTGCATGTTCTCCCCGTGCCTGCGTGGGTTTTCTCCGGGCACTCCGGTTTCCTCCCACATCCCAAAAACATGCATTACTTGGAGACTCCAAATTGCCCATAGGTGTGACTGTGAGTGCAAATGGTTGTTTGTTTGTATGTGCCCTCCGATTGGCTGGCAACCAGTTCAGGGTGTACCCCGCCTCCTGCCCGATGACAGCTGGGATAGGCTCCAGCACGCCCGCGACCCTAGTGTGGAGAAGCGGCTCAGAAAATGGTTGGATGGAGTTTACATATTCCTGTCTGCCAAAAGATCCTTATGTAATTCCTTAGTTTTCGAAATTAAGGTACTGCACATTCTGTTATAAAACACCTCTCTGTGTACTCCTCCAACCACAATATTAAAAATGGAACATAAACATTGCTTCATCTGACATACATAAAACCATTGAACCGTAACATGTCATCAGTACTAATGCAATTTCATGTGAAAATTGTCTTCATAGAAGCGTATAAACTAATATTTTTCATCCCCGTTTTGTCCTCTTATACATTACGTCTTTTTTTTAAAAAATATTTTTACATATCTTTCATTGTACAACACTGAAGAAATGACACGACACACTACCACAGAAAAGTAGTCAGTGTAGAGCTAGTATAATAATAAGTGTAAATTTACTGTCCCCTCAAAATAGCTCAACACACAGCCAGAAATGTTGTAACCGCTGGCAACAAAGGTGAGTACACCCCTTTGTGAAAATGTCAAACTTTTTTAGGGCCAATTAGCTATTTTCCCTAACCCAATGTCATTTGCCAAGGTCTCAAGTGTGAATGAGAGGAAAGTGTGTTAAATTTAGTGTTGTTGCTCTCAAACGCTGTTGTACTGGTCAAAATGTCGTCCGGAAAATAAATGCTCAATTAAAGTCCAGAGCCTGATACCTGAAAAATCCACTGAAGTACAGTAACAAAAAGTGTTTGTACTTGGATACTTCCCACCACTACATCACATACAAGTCTATTTATTTTCTTAAATTCTCTACACATTTAAAAGAAACTCACAAAAAAACGATGAAAGAATGAGAGCCACCGAGCGAGTACTGACAGGGAACCAGACTCAGACAGATGATCACTGTGAAAAGAACCAAAGCTTTTCCTATGATGCCACTATGTTGCAATTAAAGCTTCTCATTTCCTCCAGCTCTCCCTCTGTGGTGTTGAGTCACCCAAAGACTAATCTTGGAAATAAAAGAGATTAAGCCTTTCTCACTGTTTATTTATTTATTTATATTTTTTCCACAGTACTTTATTTTCCTCATAATCTTTTATACCCACTGGAAATGAGAAAGCTGGCTGCTGTGACCTACACTCTGTGAAGAAGCGCCTTCCTCGATAGAAAAAGGGGACAAATGCAGATTAGTAAAAAGGATCAGTTTGGTATATTTATATGGATTTGATAAAAATGCTTAAAAATGTGATCAAATCCAAGGTCATCTCAGAGCAAATTGAGTTGCACCTTAGAACTTCCACAGTCTGTCCGTGTTTCACAAGTTACCGTAAATTACGTTTCGTAAAAAATACTACAAAATTCTCTTCCATTCTTGGTAGCTACTGGTGTTTATTTCCTTCCTTGTGGCTCTTTTCTAGCTAGATGATTGACTAAATCCCACTCAACCTTTTTATTGTAAGTTAAGAGCCCCTCGTTAAGTCCTACGACGACAAGTTACTATTTACAACACTGTATAAAACGCCCTCAAGGACCGCTGGTGTAATACATACCCAGTATAAGTGGCTTCAGCGAGTGTTCCAAACAAACTGCAATGGTGCTATCGTGAAAGTTAATGGACGCCGTCTCGTCGAAAGAGTTGAGTTGAAAAGAGTTGCAAACAACCACAGATGGTTGCAAAATTCCATGAATCAAACGCTTCACACTACTTTGCTATGTCAAAGACGAGATCTGTTGCAGATTTGTGCTTGAGTGGGAATCATTGTCAACCTCCCCACCCAACATCACATTGACGAGGAGATAAGCACAAGTGGATCCATCTGACCAGAGTGAAAACTCTTATGTCTGAAGCCTTCTTATTAATGTGTGTTCATTAGCAGTTTTAAGCTGTTTGACAGACTTTGGTTTTAAACACACTAAAAAAAAAATGTGGAGAATAAAACTAGGTTAACTGACACGCTGATGCTAATCCTTGAGTTTACAAACCTTCTTAATATCCCTAAAGTCACATTTGAACAGAAAATGTGTTCCTTTTGATGCACTCTAGCCGTTTACAAGGGATTTGACTGAAGTTCCTACGACTACAGGGAAAATAAACCATGAATAATTGATTGATATATATATATTTTTTTACTTTTTTTTTTTTCATTTTGAGATGGCGGAACTTCTCACTTAATGTCGTGAACTCTGACCCGGAAGAGTTGCTTTCGCTAGCCTGTGCTGTGACTTTTGCTAGCCTGCATGCAACCTTCGCTAGCCTGTAATTTGCCAACCTGTGATCAAACCTCACTTGGCTGTGTATTAACTTCACCAGCCTGTGACCTAACTTCGGCCAGCCTCTGTGCTGATTTTGTTAGCCTGCGTGATAACTTTGCAAGCCTGTATGCTAAATTTGCTAACCTGCGAGCAAACCTCGCTAACCTGTGTAATAACTTCACCAGCCTGTTTCCTAACTTCACTAGTCTGTAGCCTAAATTTATAACCTTTTTAGCCTGTGTTACTAACTTTGTTAGCCTGAATGCTAAATCTGGCTGAACAATAATTGGGGAAACACTGATTTACGCCTTAGCTGCCATGTTGTGCTTCTTTAGGCGGCAAACTAGTTGAGACTAGATCAGTGGCGCCTCTGCTGGCTGCACCCAACTAGTGCTCTCCCTTTGGCCGCAATGAATGAACACTTTTAGAACAAATAGAATACAATTACGCTTTTTTTTTTGCGTCATTGATGACTAGCTTCTTAACTGTTTACCCGACCCCCACACCTTTGTATCACGCTGTGCGTGTAAATGTCAGCGCTCTAATGTTCGCCTGGGGTTAAGACAAAGGTCACGCCGCGTGTAAATTCTGAGCAATCTGACAGTGTGCGGGCCAGCCAAGTGTGACGAGATAGTCACGCGGAGTGACTCATCATTTGCTGCTATTTTTTAAAAATTTATTTCATACAATCATTGCAACTCATTGGCATGTGTCGCCTTGGACTGAAATGGCAACGGTTGGACCACACTGACTGATGTGTTTCTTTGCGTGTGTTGTTCCCCACTCCAGGTGCGCTGTCCCACAACCAGGTCCACCCTCTCCTGGGTTCCCTGCCTCTGTCAGGCCGAGCTAGCCTCCAGTCACACAACCACCTGGAGCACTTCCTGCCACTCAGGATCAGACCCTCCTTGCCCCTCAGCCTTTTCCCAAATTTCAACACGGTGAGATTCCTTGGGATCAAAATAAGAATAAGAAAATATTTTATTTAACCCTCAGGCCTTGTTCAATTTTACTACTTTTATAGCTTCTTTGAGACAATTTTTTTACTGCATATTTTTAAATAACATCAGTTATGGTCATTAGTAAATATACATTCATTTTAATATATTTAACCCTTCAAATAAAGTTCGTTTGCACAATGCGCATGATGTAAAATAACCTAAAAAGAATGACATTTTTGTATATTCTCAGTGCCACCTTTTTTTTTAATATACTGCTAATATCACAGTCTGTGTACAGTTAGCAGAGGGAGCTTACACTTCTTAAAATCAAAATTGCATCTTTCATTTACTCTATTGGAGTGCAGTAAGCCTTTGAACGGCTCTTTTGGAACCTTGTTAAAAAATTTATAATTTACGTAATCTGGTAGAAAACAAAAAAATTCCAATTATTGACTCTAGACTGAAACCCATTTTATCTAAATTGTATGTTTTATTCCAGTAAATAAAATAAATAAATCTGTTTATTGCCACTCCCAGTTGTTTACTGTCAAACTAAAGACCATTACCATCATTGTGTTTCAGTTAGTTGTCCACTTGGGGGAAAAAAAAAAAAACATCTGGGCACTATTTGATAAAATCCGGTAACTATAATGTCACTCACTTGAGTATGGCTCATGTTTTTGGGTCATGGACCAAAATCCATGTGCTTACACAGATGGATCCGGTGCAGAAGGCTGTGATCAACCACACATTCGGCATCGCCCCGCCTAAGAGAAGAACAACTATCACCTGTAATATTTGTCACCTCCGCTTCAACTCCACTGTAAGTGCCATGCGCATACTTCACACGTTTCGTAGGTTCTGCACACTAAAATATCGCCGAGGTAGCCTTTTCTTATCTTTCTTCCATTTTTTTGGCTTCTGAGAGGAAACCAATCAGCGTGTGCGGCCTCCCTGTCCTTATCACACATTCCTATTCATATTAATTTAGCTACCTTTTCCTTATACAGTTCATTTTTATACATATTTGCATTTATATTGTTAGCTGTGTGAATAAAGGCCACTCTGCAAGTTGAGGGGAGCACATTTGCAATTATGTCCTCGTCTGCCTTTTTTTCCCCCTAGCGAACGTAAAGTCCAAATATATCCTTCATATTTATTGTTGGTTTTCATAAGGAAATGGAAGGACAAATAAAACATTCCTTGAATTTATGTTAAATAATATTCACAAGGTATCCAAAGGTACCTGAAAATGGAATATCTACAATATTATATCAAATATACTAAATATTAAAGGAGCACTTTGAGTTGCTGCATTCGCTCTTGCTTTTTCCAAAACATATTTTGGATATAAACAATCTCAACTAATGTCAACACCCAAACATCTTTAATCTTTAAAACATTGTTTGCAATAAACATCCCTTTCTTCCTTCCCTCCTCACCGCTTGCCTGCCTTGCGCACACCCACTTTCTCCACTCGTCAAGCGACTCAAAACTAACCATTTGATTGGCTGACTGGTGTCGTGCAGAAGATGTTACAATGCACGTGATTGGTCTGTGTATTTCCAGTGTGCATACATTTATGGGTTTATTTTTCAAGTTAAATTTTAACGACTTTAAAACGTTTTTCATTGACTTTGAAAGTTTTTCATTTATTAACGTGAATGACCAGAAGCACTGATTGAAGTAAGACTGCCGCAAATCCACCAAATGTTGCAGTCGTTGGTCGAAGGTTTGGGGCACCTAGCTAATAGGCACTCTCCTCCCTCCTTGCCAGCTGAAGCTGACATGCGTGGCGCTTGACTGCAGGTGGTGGATGTCCGGTCGCAGGCAGGTATCAGGTCCCAACAGATGGGTTGGCAACACTTTGTCCTACATGGGACACGTTTTCTCACGTTATTGTTATTGTTATTGTTATCGTTACTATGGTAGAACATAGGGCTGGGCGATTATTGATATTTTGGTTTTTGGTTTTGTTTTTCTGCATTTTCCATAGCATGTCCCCACTGGCGTGCACTGTTATAGTCACAACATGGCTTCGAACAGAGAGGAGTCAGTTTTGCCAACTTAGTGATAATTTACCTAAATTTAGCAACTTTCCCTTTAGCACCATGAGCAGAATCATTTTCACATTGTTTTGGAGGCGGTGGAAGGCAATCGCAGAGTCAATCTCACTCAACATTGCCAAAGATGTGTTGCCCATTTATACGCCACGTATAAATGGGGCATCAAAAGGTTGAAACCTTTTGATCCCGAGGCATGGGCACACCAATGAAAAACATACAGTAAACAGAATTATGGAAAAAAAAGTATGCAGCATTGCACAAATAAATGTTTTTTAAAGGGAACCTTATTGCAAAAAATTACTTCACAGCGTAATTGCTTTTGTAGAGCATTTAATTAGTTCCTTGATGCCTTATTAGCTCTACAGTACATGAGAGATTATTACCAATTTCAAGATGGAACTCGCAATGAGCAAAAATGCCTCAGGATTGCTTGAGGAAGAGACTTTTTTTATTGAGCAACCAACAGTCAATGTCGCATTCACAAAGACCTTGTCACACATTGCAAGGAACAAGGGATTCCTCGCATGCCTAGCGGGCTTTTGTGTGTACTGTCAGAAATTACGTGTTTATTGTTTACATAGTTGTTGATTCCCGATAGTAGTAGTAGTAGTTTTGTGTGTGTTTTGTTTAGGTTAGGTTAGTATTCTGTTAAGTGACCACCCTGTTCGTTTTCACTGTGTTTTAGGGATAAGGATGACAGTTTTTTATTTTGACTGTGCTGAATCACTAGAGTCATTTTACTACAATGATTTGGTCACAAACTTGAAGGTATTTTTTGTTTTTTCAAAGCTGTTGTTTTTATCAGGAAATAATGTCAGTGGTTTTTGCTTTTTCTATAAGCGAAGGGGGAAAGATATTCAATTTAAATCTGATTTTTGTTTAAGAAATACAAAATTTGAGACTTTATATTAAGGCCATATCGCCCAGCCCTTGTGGAACATAGTAAAGTCATAGTACACTGGCCTCTGACCCCATAACATCACCCTGAATGGTTCATGTTGACGGACATTCAGCGTGTGTCCGTTGTCCGGCATTTCGTCCCAATGTGTTCCGGTGCTTTCGTGTGTGCTGGAAACAGATTCTTGTGCTCTCTCTCCAGTCTGTGCGGAGTCTGCATGCAATCGCAGAGATGAGCTCAGAGGTCATGTGAGCGTTCACAGACATGGGGGCAATTTGTGTCACACTGAATCAGTGGCGAGATGAGCAAATGAGCTCAGGAGGATGGTCATGAGATGGCGCGACTCCGAACGGGGCGCTCATTTGTGAGGACATCGATGAATGCGGCGGCCATGTGGGGGCTTCCCCGCAGTCAAACGCTGACTATTATCATTTATCTCCCAGCTCCATGCTTGCATGCGAAGCCGAAAAGATGGAGCAGATGGAGCGATTACGCTGAACTGATTTCATGCTGCCCCTCACTAATTAAATCACCCCAGTATACGCTTGTTCTACACTTGTGTGTAAGTATCAGTGGTGGGATGTAACAACGTATAAATACTTTGTTACTCTACTTCAGTAGATTATCAGGTGTCTGTACTTTACTTGATTACTTATTTTTCTGGTGACTTTTTGCTTTTACTCCCTACATTTTAACATAGCTAGCTTTACTTTCTAGTCCATACATACTATAAATATGGGGTAGTTTTTATTCTTTTTTTTTTTCAACCTCCGTGGATGATGACAATACGTAAAAAAAAAAAGATGTAAACTGATAAGGCGGAAAAAGCAGGGACAGCATATATAAACACATAAGTTTTTTTCCCCCAGTGTGTATTATTGGCTAATGTATTTAGTTTTTCTTGGTCAATTCACAATGTTAGTATAGCTATGGGAGCATGTTTTGATCATATAAAAGCCTTCGCAAACACTACGTAATAAAAATATATACAGTAAAATCAAAAAAATAATGGACAACAAAAATATATATATTTTTTCCTTTTGTACTTAAATACATTTCATAGTCTGTGTTTTTTACATAAAGGAGTCGAATTAGTACTTTTACCTGAGTCTTTTTTTACACCAGCATCTTACTTATACTCAAGTACAGAGTGTGATTACTTTTGCAACCTCTTAAATGTATATGTGCATGTTGGTGTGTATGTATGTCATGACCAGAACCAGGCTGAGGCCCACTACAAGGGTCACAAACACACTCGCAAGATGAAGGCCTTGGAGAACCAGAGGAACCGGCAAAAGAACAAGCACGGCCCTCCCACAGCGGAGAAAGAGAAGGAGACGGCGGGAGAAAGTGGACCACAAATAGACTTGAATTCAGACAGAACAGGTATTAAAAATATACACGTAGAGCGTTTATCTGGGGAATTGCATTCCAGACCCGCAATCATTGAAAATCTGCAAAAAATAGAAACCATACATTGTTTAAAAAAAAGAATTTTAAAAATGCTTTTTTTTTCTTTTTTTTTTAATATATAGTGTAGTTTTATGTAGGGATGTCGATACCACTTTCACTTATTCAAACACACTTTTGAATGATTCCTTAGTTCCTGTTCTAACTTTATGTCTCACACAGTTTTCCAAATAAGAGGCAGAACGTTTTTGCGTCAAGCTGTTTGTCACTTCGTGTTTACTGTAAAATTGACATGTAAAAAAGAGAATTAAACATTGTATAAAAAGATACAAAAATGTTCAACCACACCATACTGTATAATTTTGCTTGTGTAATGATAACATATAATGTGAAACGCCATAGACAGGCTAACCCTCTTAGCAGTTTGATGTTAGTTTAATTATAAACCTTCAAACAACTGCCCCCTAAATACATACGACGCAGCAACACCTCAAACAGAGTATAAAACAGAACTCAAAGGCATATACAGTATTCTCTCTGCTCTGTGAGAACAATTACTATATTACCGTTACTGGGGACATTCGCTGCATCTTCTTCTTGCTGTTCATCACGCTGCATCTCTTCCAGTAGACGTCACAGCTGCCCGGCATATTGCAACAGAACGTGACACTACACTGAAGGCGTGCAAATGTAAATTCAGACTTGCCGGTACTGTATGCTGGAAAACCCCATTAATAAATAAATAAATGACTTCTCAAAAATCCCAGATATAGTGAAGGTGTGAACGATGAAGCGCATTAGGTGCACCTGGGCAAGTTAATATCCATATTTTCACGAACACTCCACTCTCCCTCCTCTTGGTGATGAGTAGTAATTGAGGCAGCCGACTAGAAGGTGCTAAGTCTGCTAGCTGCCACTCTGTTGACTGATTATCAGCTATTACCTGTCCTGCAATCATGGCCTTTGTCGCACGGCTAATTACTCCCATCGAGCGCAGACGCCCTGCAAAGAGGCATTAGAGCATGCAAATAGCACCTGAAAAGCAATGCCTTTTTTCATTATTCATCATCAGAACACCTCCTTTTCTAATTACTTTATGTTTTAAGGGTGTGCTGGTGACTGTTGATTTATTGCTCTTTTTATTTTGAATATTTGTGTAAACACCTACTTATACTGTAAATAAATACATAGAAAAAGAAATATGAAATATTAATTGAGATTTCTTTAATATATATTTTTAATATATATAATATATTATTATATATAATAAACCTTGTATTGGCTCATGAGTCATGTCCATGTGACCACCTAATTTAAATCAATTAAACAAGTGATCAAAAAAATAAAGAAATAAATAAAGAAGCAAGAAAATAATATTCTTTAAATACAGTATTTGAATTAAATATACATTTAAAATGTATTTTGATAACCATTGAAAAAACAGTTCATTTCAAACATATCCATGGAAAAACCTACAGTTAAATAAGAAAAATTTCAAAACATTAAATCTCAGAAAAAGAATCAAGACTCATATATGCAGCAATATAATTGATTGATGGGAAAAAGCTTGCATTTTTGGAAGAATCACATCAGTCAGTTATGGCGTTTACCATATAGAAAATACTAGTGGTGGACAGTCATGCTTGTCATGCTTTTGTGTGTTCAGATTCAGGCATATCGTCGCAACCGGAAAAGGGCCTTGGGAGCTCCCTACCCCCCGCTGCCCCCGCTATAGTTTCCTCCACAAGCCACGCTCCTCAGCTGTCCCAGCAATTTCCTCACAGCCCTCCGCTTCCCCATTTAACATTGGCGGGGGCGCCTATCGAAGGCCCGCCTCCAGCACCGCAACCCCCTCACGGGCCCCCTGCTGTCGGGGAAAAAGAAGATGATGAGGTGAAGGTGGAGGATAAGGAGGCCAACAAAAAAGAGCTCCACTGTCCTACGTGCAAAGTGACTGTGAACTCCAGCTCTCAACTAGAAGCTCACTGTAGTGGTGAGTTTTACGACTGGACTGTATTTTTGCAGCACAAGGTTGCAAAACCTTTATCCTATCAGGGGCCATTTCAGTATTTTTTTTAAGTAACAAAAAATTTAATGAAAAATATGAGCAGGTTAAATGTTCACAAACTGTATGTTGTCAAGGTTCCCGACTTGGCTTTCTATAGTGTAGTTTTTCCCTATATTTATTGAGCCAAGGCACATATTTTACTTAAGAAAAATCTCACAGCACAAATAAAAATGTCAGAAAAAAATATCTACAGTGCTGCCTTGAGTTATCTGACTTACACGTTTTAAAGCTACGAGCTGTCCTTTGACTTTTTTTATTTATTTTTTGCTTTGCTCCCAGTTGAAATTTACTGTCAAACTAAACATCAAACAATGAGAACTTACACATTTTTTTATTTAAAACCAGGACATAGCTTTGCCTTTGGAAAGTCTGTTTGGCTTAATCCTAATAACAATTTAATACTCCATATTGGGGCTAAAAATGTGCATTAGTGCAACAGATATTTTAACACAAATGGTGGAGCGACACATGTAGACAGACAATATAACAATACTCCCTGGCATATATTCTTTATCCTTTGTGATGAATGGCAACAAGTGGACACACAAGTTAATCGTACCTTCTGCCATCTAGTGAAAGTGTTTAATTGTTCTGCCTGTCAGCATGTGTCACTAATATAGATGGATAAAACAAGATGTATTATTTCTGGTAAATAATCATTTTTGGGCCCATTAAATGAAATTGTTTTATTAGAAGCATTATAGCACACATGACACTGTTACCGCATGCACTCATGTCACTCCTCACCAGGCTCTAAACACAAGCAGATGCTGCACAGTCCCAACAGCAGTCAGTCGCACCGCAGGGCGAAGAGGACGTCCTCGGCGAGACGCCCCTCCCGAATAATTAAGCAACGGATGGGCACCAACAAGACCAGGGCGGCAGTGGGCGTCAGAGGCCAGCGTTTTCATTGTCAACTGTGCCAGGTGGCCGTCAACTCGGAGAAACAGCTCAAACAGGTAAACGGCAATGAGAATTTTCTTGTTTAAAATATACACCACTCACAAAAAAAGGGATACTTTTTGAGAACAGCAAGTTGTACAAAAAGTACTGAAACATGGAACAGTTCCACAGAGAAGGTCAAATTAAGGTTACCTACAAAGGTTATAGTGCATTTTGGGTTCAACCTGTAATTTCACCCGCAAGTCCAATATCACTAACTTTTCGTGAATAGTGTACAATAATAAATAACAGACAACTGTCATTTTCACCCATCATAAATTAGAGCATTTTTTTTTAATAATGTCATCAATATGTGTTTCACAGCACATGAACAGCAGGAGACATAAAGAGCATTTGGCCGGGAAGCCTGTCAAGGTGAAGGCTAAATTCACCCCTTATAATAAACTGCAGCCCAGCACTGCGTTAGCGGTAAGAATTGTATGCGCACACACACACGCACACACACACACACATTCGTAAGTTTTCCATTTCTTACTAAAACCAACCAAACAACTTTAAGAACGCCCCCGCTAGCGTATTGCTAACACATAATGAAAAAATGGCGTTGGCGGGCTAACGGATAACATCGTAGTCACGTAGTTGTGTTATAACGCTTTAAGCTACTGGTATATGAACACAAATGGTGGAGCAATGCATGAAGACAGACAGTATCACCATATGCGATATGTATATGTCATATATTCTTTATCCTCTGTGGGGGAAAAAACTACAGTAATATTGCAGCTGACTTGAATCCCTAAGAGTACTGGTGACGCTTACTCTTTTGGGTCTGTATACCTATTATACTGCCACCTGGTAGCCAAGGCGAGCACACCAGAAGGAGCAGCACAATAAATTGAATAGGAACATTAGATTATAATGCACAAACGTTTTAATTCAATACATTCTATTTAATTATGTCATTGCTGTAAGTTTTTATGAGGTACAATATTATAGTGCTATTTTTCTTGTTAAAAGGCACATTTTTGTTATTTTTTGGGAGGCTGGAACAGATCAATGCCATTTCTATTAATTACAATGGGGAGAGATGATCTGAGATATGAGCGCAAATTGATATAAAGAGCTAAGTATTTTTGGGGAGGTGGTACTTATAAACAAGTTTGAGAACCACTGCTTTCTGCTGTACATTTTGAAGGATGTCCCTTGTGTTGCAGACTAAACTGGCCTTGCAGAAGCAGTTGTCCAAGGCCCTGCCGGCAGGGTTCCACACCAGCGCCCTCAATCCAGCTGCTTTTTGCACTTTGGCATCAGCACCGCTGGCACTACGACTGCCACAGGGTCCCACGGCCATCATCCACAGTCCCCTGATAAGCCCCGCCCTCTTCAGACCTGCCCCGGGACCGCTGAGGGCCACGCACCCGCCCATTATTTTCTCTCCTTATTGACAATGAGGACAAAATGTCACATTTGACACATCATCAGTAAAGTATGCACATTCACCCAAAAAATACAGTGGTGCTTTGACTTCCGAGTGCCCCAACCTACACGACGTTAAAGTTACGAGTCGTCGCTTGTTGCGAGCAAAGATTTGACCAAAACTTGAGCTATGCCACTGCTTGAATGAAGTGGGGGGAAGGGGAAAAAAAAGAGCCATACTGACCAATGCACTTTTAGTCATTTATTTAACAAGACAACCAACCAAACATACAAATCTTCTTTTTTTCCTTTGGGCTTGCCCCTTTAGGGGTCGCCACAGCGCGTCATCCTTTTCCATGTAAGCCTCTCTCCTGCATCCTCCTCTCGAAACACCAACTGCCCTCATGTCTTCCCTCACGACATCCATCAACCTTCTCTTTGGTCTTCCTCTAGATCTCTTGCCTGGCAGCTCCATCCTCATCACCCTTCTACCAATACACTCACTATTTCTCCTCTGGACGTGTCCAAACCATCGAAGTCTGCTCTCTCTAACTTTGTCTCCAAAACATCGACCCTCGGCTGTCCCTCTGATGAGCTCATTTCTAATTTTATCCAACCTGGTCACGCCGAGAGCGAACCTCAACATCTTCATTTCCGCCACCTCCAGCTCTGCTTCCTGTTGTCTCTTCAGTGCCACTGTCTCTAATCCAAACATGATGGCTGGCCTCACCACTGTTTTGTAAACTTTGTCCTTCATCCTAGCAGAAGCTCTTCTGTCACATAACACACCTGACACCTTCCTCCACCCGTTCCAACCTGCTTGGACCCGTTTCTTCACTTCCTGACCACACTCACCATTGCTCTGGACGGTTGACCCCAAGTATTTCAAGTCCTCCTCTCTTGCTATCTCTTCTCCCTGTAGCCTCACTCTTCCCCCACCACCCCTCTCTTTATAAAGTCAAGGTACCACTGTTTAAGGACCATCACTCAACTATTTGAGTGCATGTTTCCTGGGGTCTGAACCCCATTGGAAGCCATAATAATTCATGTTTTTGTTTTATTTATAAGAATAATCTGCCATTACACAAGAGTGTAAAGGTTACGCTAATGTTGCCAAATTTGAGAGCTTTCTAGTTGTACTCTGGGAAAACTATATCATTCCTGAATTAGTTTCCATACATAAATCACTTGTCTTATTCAGCACAAAGTATAAAAAAAAAATCAGCAGAGAGTCACTTTGCATTGTATGGTCGTTGTCATCAAATACATAATGAACGTTGTTCTGTTTGTCTTTCTGTCTTTTTCTGACCTGTGCCATAAACAAAGCCAAGAGCATTCACCACACTTGGTGAATTATTTTTTTATTTTATTTAATGTTTTTTCCAGTAGAAACTATATTTGACATGAGCCATTAAAGCAGGGGTGGGAAATCTTTTTTCCAAATTCTCCAAATACTTTACTGTTATGTACTTTGAGACGCTTTTTGCTCAAGATGTTAAAAATCAAATTTCATGAATCATTATACCTGTCTTAAAAATATTTTTATAGCTTTTATTCCATTCTAAGCAATAGGTTTATGTTTTTAAATGTGGTTAACTAAAACTAGCGTAACTCTTCATTAAGTGCAATAATGTGGACTGAAATGTTATGAATATTTGTTCATGTGTGTATAATGTATTCTGCATTCATTTGTATGTCGTGCTATTTTTACACAGTTGTGGTTGTGTTTATTTCTCCTGCATTGAAACAATCGCTAAATTTCATGTGCTGTAAGAATTTAGAAGTGGGCACCTGTGAGTATTTTGGGAAGCATTTGATCCGGTCAGCAATGTAATTCTAAAACCTCATAGAAACTGTTGAATAAAACATTTATTCCACAAATGCTCATAATATTTAACATTAACTTTGTGAACTGGCCCCTATAATAAAGTTGTTCACCAACTCTGGGCCAGACAAAGTATGGGCCGGGCTGAATGATTTGCTAAAATTAGTATTCATTATATACTGTATTTGACCATTTTGTGCTAAATAATCATATCCAATTAATCTGAATGCAACATCTATTTTCCATACTGCTTGTTCTTATTAGGAAGAGAGTCAGGGAAATTTCAAATTATCCTTGGACAGAATACAGAAATGTGTAAATTATAGTTGTCATGAGACAAATTATACCGGTAACTAGCTGCAGTAATAATTATTCTATATATATATATTTTAAATATCCCGCTGAGTCAAACCTTGTGAGGCATCTAAAGGAAGAGAACCAAAAAACAGTGAGTTACATGACTCAGCAGAAATGACGTCAAATTAATTAATCTGACCATAGGTAGACTTCAGGTAAATTCTCGCTTCTATTTTTCATGTTTTCTCAAAGGAGGGTGTCACTCAAATCAATGCTCCTGTTACTCATATTACCAGAAAAAAAGATATTAGCAAAGTTGTTTTGTTTTTAATTATATAGCTTGTCAAGTTTGTTCTGTCCATTTAGCTTAGCAGCTAACACAGCTAGCATGCACACTTGCACAAAAAAGCATTGATTTGCAACCCCGTTACTGTAATTAGAGTATTACAAAATTAAATTACTATTCACATGAAAATTTACTTTAATTGTAAATGAGTTATTAAGCAATATTTTAGTAATAAATGTCTTTCAGGCGGAACGGTGGCCGACTGGTTAGAGCGTCAGCCTCACGATTCTGAGGACCCGGGTTCCATCCCCGGCCCCACCTGTGTGGAGTTTGCATGTTCTCCCCGTGCCTGCGTGGGTTTTCTCCGGGCACTCCGGTTTCCTCCCACATCCATGCATTAATTGGAGACTCTAAATTGACTCTAAATTGCCCGTAGGTGTGCCTGTGAGTGCGAATGGTTGTTTGTTTGTTTGTGCCCTGCGATTGGCTGGCAACCAGTTCAGGGTGTACCCCGCCTCCTGCCCGATGACAGCTGGGATAGGCTCCAGCACGCCCTAGTGAGGATAAGCGGCTCAGAAAATGGATGGATGGAAGTTTTTCAGGTGCCTGAGTGTCTATAACAGATTTGCGCCGACCACAGCAAAATACATGATTTGACAAATAAAATACATAAAAAGTATATGATGGTTGCTTACCTGTTTTTATTGGAAAATGTAACAAAAAAAAATATTTGTTTCTATTCTGTAATGACCAAATAAATATGACAATAATTGTGTGCTCGTTTTGTATATTTAGCTAAAACAAAATACAACATACATTTACGATTGAATCCTTTTAATAATCAATATACGAATATTTTTTCAAGTGGCTCGAGGAAGCCAAGCAGTGACGCATCTACGGTGGCCCACATTTTTCATGACCTAAAAAAAAATCCAAATTAAAAAAAAAAAAAAAAAGTCACTCGGAAATGACGTCACATCACATTCGTCCTTTCTCGAAAAAAAAATGGCAGCTGTTGACATCGACGTGCCGGTGGATGCCGAGGCTCAGCTTTACAATGCGGGCGAACTGGAACGGTAAAATGGGAAATGATTTGGCTTTAACTGCGCTTCCCAGAAAATCAAAAGGCATTGAGAAGAATCTGAGTTGGAAAGATTGGCTCGTTGCACAATAGCGCTATCTTCGAAGCTAACCAAGCTAGCATGCGACCGAAACAAATAACGTGTTCACCGCGACGGATTTTTATTCACCAACAGACTCATTTCATTAATGTGCTATAGCAACGACTTTAACTATAAACTCGAAAGAGGAAGTTTTGTGAATGTGTGTTTGTTTCATCATGCGCAGAAGCGATAACATCACGCTCACTCGTAGTTCAGTACCTTACAGTCCATGTTTTAAAATGAAACGAACGGTAGAGAAATGGTAAAACGACCGCGAAATGCTTATTCACCCAAATCATTTCACCTACAACTGCTCATTATGCATAATAATCAACATTTATACAGTTGCGGTGACATATTTCTCAAATTTATAATGGCCGCTCATCTACAAATGCATGATGAACTGTATACAAACATACTGTAAAACATAATTTGTAATAAGTTATTCAATGGACCTCCCTCTGGTGTGTATATGCCTTTTCCACCAGTGGGCAATATAATACAGCCATAATAGAATACACTTAGGTCTGATGGTATAACACGAATAAGATTGCTGTAAATAAGATGGTCAACTGTTAGTTGTTTTTCGTATAGGGGCTAAATAAAATATATATGCCCGTGAGTATGGTTTTATTGTCTGTCTACTTGTGTTGCTGCACCGTTTGTCTTCAAACATCCATTGCTTGAGTGGTTATAACTACCGTGACGTTGAGCCGCCTTTAGTGTTTTGCATTTAGCGAACTTTCGTGACACAAAGTTATGTTGTTGCTATGAAGACGCGTGTAATTGGCAGCCAATTTCACAACATCCAGTCATCGTCAGTTTACAGGGTTACCTCGCAGGGAAAGTACAGATATCGATTGTAGTCTGTGCTCGTGTTTTCCTTTTTTTCCCTGTGCAGGTATTTTGCCAAATCTCTTTTCCCTAACCTTGAGTTCTAGGAAAGCGAGTGCTGATAAGAAGAAGCAGATGATGTCCGTTGAATTAAAGCTCGAAATCACAGAACAATGTGAGCGAGTTGTGCATGTCATCGACTGCGTAGACGTATACTATAGTGAAGCATAAAGAGTCGTTAGGGCTTGCTGTAACGTGATATTTTAGGGAGCTGCGTAGCGGGTTGCTCCTGCATGGTATCAGTCCACATTGTTGCCACTTAACACTTGGCTCGCCTGACAGGATTACAGGAAATCAGTGTCAGCCTCTCTAATTTTAGAGAGCGGGCGTTGACTGCTCTTAAATTTGTGATCAATATTCTTGTCGTTACGTAACTGTAACTTCCCCCTCCTTGACTTTGTGCTTCTGGTTTCCCTTTTCAGTCAGGCCGAAGGTTTCAAAGAGCAGGGAAATGAGTTCTACGGCAAGAAAGACTACTCGGAGGCCTTCAATTACTACACCAAGGCCATTGGTAAGTAGACTTCACCTGTCACAGATCACCTTCAAATTTAGGCGCGAGGACCTGCAGTGAAAATCCAGCCTTATTGTGTTCATAACGGTACCACATTTGATGGGCCAAAAAGCATAAGTATATTCCTCATCACCACATGATAAAATGTTCTTTGTGGAAGTGTTGGTCATAATATGCCGTTGTTTTTTATGACGGTTTATCTCTTAGTGAAATTTTACATTGAAGCATTTATGCTTGTTTCGGCTTACTTACTATTACTTACTGCTTACTACTCTTACTATTTTACCTTGTTTATTAAGACATTGTCATAAGATGTGTAGACCTTGAGGTGATATTTTATGCTTTAAACTGAGGATACACATTTTTTTTCTAAAGATTTGAAGTAAACGTAATTTCAATTGAATCGAATAAGATGACTTATGATGTCAGCGACTCTCTAAGGCGGTTTAAATATTCAAGAAAATATTTTCATCCGTTACTGCATACAGAGGATGAAATTTTTCAAGCCAACAGTAATGTAATAGAAGTCGACGTCGACTAGTCGCTGATGACGTGATTGATATTTTTTCAATACAGTATTATAATTGAAAAAAAAAATCACAAGAGGAGGGAATGCTTTGCGATTTTCTATGTTCACCGACAGTGGACAGCTCATCAGACTTATGCAGAACATACACGTGTGTTCACACCAAAAGTTTGGAGACACATTCTTATCTTTTGGGATCTTTGACTGTTTCTGATTTCTCCTCCCATTCAAGATGCATGTCCCAATGCCAGCTATTATGGCAACAGGGCAGCCACCCTCATGATGCTGTGTCGCTTCCGGGAAGCCCTGGAAGATTCCCAGCAGGCCGTGCGACTGGACGACTGCTTCATGAAGGTGAGTCTCAACAAATCCCCCTCCTGACTCCCAATCTCAACCGTGTGCGTGATTTTATGAGGTGGCGTCCCTTCTTTCCTCCCACAAGGGTCATTTACGCGAGGGCAAGTGCCACCTGTCTCTGGGGAACGCCATGGCCGCCGCTTGCTGCTTTCAGAGGGTTCTGGATTTGGAGCCTAGCAACAGAGAGGCGCAGCAAGAGGTGGGACCGCACCCGCCTTTTTTGATCGCGTCGGCTGCGTTTTGTCCGACGCGGCTCAATACGTGTTTCATCTCTAATTCCAGAACAAGAATGCAGAAACTCTTCTGGAGTTTGAGCGACTAGCGGATTTTGGCTTTGAAAAGCGAGACTTCAGAAAGGTCATTTTCACTAAACCTGTTTTTTGCTGTACTATTTTTAGGTTAGGGGGGGGGGGAACAGATTATACCCTCTGGTACCTTTATGTCATTATTTATTTAAATGTGTGGAATCTATGTCCTTAACTTGACTCTTTGTGACTTACCTACCACGTCTTGATTGAAATTGTTTCCTCACAAATGCTTTGCATTGTTCCACCTCATAAATATACTCAAAAGTACAATTTGTGTCGTCTTGAACCAGGTGGTGTATTGTATGGACCGGGCCTTGGCTCTGGCATCTGCCTGCCACCGCTTCAAAATCCTCAAGGCCGAGTGTCTTGCTCTCCTTGGACGCTATCCCGAAGCTCAGTCTGTTGCCAGGTAGGCAACGCCAGCCGTTATGTTGGGAGATTTCCTACATTTGATACAATTGCGAGACATTGCGTTTCCTTTTCCCCAGTGATATCTTGAGGATGGATTCCACAAACGCAGACGCGCTTTACGTGCGAGGCTTGTGTCTTTACTACGAAGACTGCATCGATAAGGCCGTGCAGTTCTTCATGCAGGCTCTGCGCATGGCACCGGACCACGAAAAGGCCCGGCTTGCCTGCAGGGTGGGTTTTTCTTTCTTTTTTTGACTACTTTTGATAATCAATTAATTGTTTAGAGACCTTGTTTTACTTAAAATTGTCCAAATGCTCTGATTTCAGCATCTCAACAGTAAACATTAGTAATTATACATATTGTAATAATAAAAAAAAGCAGACTGATTGTCTTTGTGTTTTATCAAAATAAGACATTTGGAAACATCATCTTTTATTTCGGAATAATCATTTATATTTTTGCCCATTCTCTGACATGTTTTAGTCCAAACCAGGAACTGAATCATAATCAATTAATGTTTGTGCATTTTCTGCACTGTCCATTTGAAATAATGTCCTGTTTTTGAATCAATAGATGGAAGTTAAATTTTTTAATCCGATTCATTGAGTAATCGAAAAAATATTCAACCGATTGTTTTTTTGAATGACTTAGTTTCAGCCCTAGTTGGTATACGTTTAAGATTTCGATGTCAGATTTAAAACGAATATGTGTTTCAGAATGCCAAAGCCTTAAAAGCCAAGAAAGAGGAAGGAAATCTGACATTTAAGAACAACAGCTACGAAGCCGCCTATCAGCTGTATAGCGAAGCCCTCGGGATTGACCCCAACAACATCAAGACCAACGCCAAACTCTACTGCAACAGAGCCGCAGCAGGAGCCAAGGTAATACTAGAACCTCACTACAGTGGTGCCTGGAATTACGAGTGCGCCAATGTACAAGTTTTTCTTTGAGTTACATGCTGTTGGTTGGGTGATTTCAAAAATATAATTTGTGTTGTGAGCCAAAATTGAGGTACGAGCAAGCGTCATATATGCGGCTGCTCGACACAGAGGCTCCAGATCGAGCAGGTGCCGATCACAAAACATTTATTCTCCTTGGCTGAGGACACATTCAATTGCAGTTAGAGACGAATGAACAATACGCAAACATGTTCTACTGCACGCAATATGGGGTCACTTAGGACAATACCCTCTTCTCTGCTTGGTCAGTCCTGGAAGGGCTGATGTCGTGATAATGACTTGCGTCTGGTTTTGTCGTTCGCTGGTGTTCCCACCACGTGTGCTGATAAGATTTTAACTGCGTCCAAGCAACTCTTCCTGTCTTTGGTTATGTGTAGGATTCTGTATTGAATGCCTTTCTCAACCACATGTGTTGATAAGGTTTAATTGCTGCGCACACACCTGGGGCTTGTCTCTTTTTTTTATTTCACATTGTGACCTAATCAGTCCTTCAGTTCGACGTCAACCTTGAGGATAAACCTCAACGTTTGATTATACTTGAATCCCAGATCCTTGACACACATTTTAAAAAAAAACAAAAAAAAAAAAACAGCAGGCACAGAAAGAAATAGTAATTTTTAGTACAGACAGGTGCAAATGTTAGTTCAAACAGGAATGTAAAAGTTAAAAGATTGAAAC
Source organism: Phycodurus eques (assembly GCF_024500275.1). Classification (NCBI taxonomy): domain Eukaryota; kingdom Metazoa; phylum Chordata; class Actinopteri; order Syngnathiformes; family Syngnathidae; genus Phycodurus; species Phycodurus eques. The sequence continues at coordinate 5,458,339 of NC_084543.1, read as the reverse complement.
AAAATTAACTTGTAAGGCAAGGTACCACTGCATTTCTCTATGAATGAATAATACTACATATAATATGTTGTTATGACTATTGACCTCCTCCTTTACTTCTTGCTTCACCGTAGATGAATAAACCCAATCAGGCTATTGACGACTGCACCAGTGCCATCAAGCTCGACGACACCTACATCAAGGCCTACTTGAGAAGAGCGCAGTGGTATGTGTGATCGATCGTCATCTCTGTTAAACAGATCCCGCAAAATTGCTGTAAGAGAAACTGGGCATTCATCCTCCTTTGCCTTTTTGCACAGAACCCAGCAAAGTTGGCATATTGCACACAGTATCCCACAATCAGATGATTAGAAAGCATCTGCGTACAGTCTGGTGTCATAAAATACTGCGGAGGGTGACAATTTCTTTTTTATTGCAACACAACAGGGTGGGAGAAGTGAGTGTCGGATGTTTAACCTTACAGCTCTGAATGCGGTAAATTTTTGGGTGCCCCCAACCCCCGCCTTTCTTGAAAAAAAATCAAACTTTATTCTCGAAACATTTGTACTTTTTTCATTAAAAAGTATGCTTATTCTCATAACATTATGTTTTGTTTTTTTTGTCGTCGAAAAAATACAACTTTATTCTCTTAAATTCCAAATGTCTTAATAATTTTTTTAAATGACTTTATTCTTGTGACATTACAAGTTTTTTCTGCCCAAAAATGAATTTTTTTTTTTATTTTTTTTTTTTTTTACAATCAACAAGAGGCTAATAATGCATATTTATAATATAATATGCATGTTTTTTTATTTTTTATTACATACTCTTTGCCTGGCTACAGTTTCATGGAAACCGAGCAGTATGAAGAGGCTGTCCGGGACTACGAGAAAGTGTACCAGACTGAAAAAACGTCAGGTAAGCCTCTGTGGGTCCCCGAGCGATTTGACCGGCTGGGCCAGTTGTTAAAACTTCATGTCCGTGTCCAGACCACAAACATCTGCTGAAGACGGCCAAGTTGGAGCTGAAAAAGAGCAAGAGGAAAGATTACTACAAGGTGCTGGGAGTCGGCAAGAACGCCTCGGACGACGAGATCAAAAAAGCCTACCGCAAACGGGCCCTGATGCACCACCCAGGTACGGGTCTTGGACTACACACACACACACACACACACACACACGTATATATATCGCAGATTTTCACCAATCGCAGCTGGGTCTGGAGCGGTATCCCCCACAACAAACAGGGCTTCACTGTACATTGTCTAACTTGTCTTCTTTCTGTGTGCATATGGCAGACCGCCACAGTGCGGCCACCCCCGAGGTGCAAAAGGAAGAGGAGAAGAAATTCAAGGAAGTAGGCGAGGCCTTCACCGTTCTGTCTGACCCCAAAAAGAAGATTCGCTACGACAACGGGCACGACCTCGGTGACGATGGCAACTTCGACGGCGGAGGTACAGTAAATGCGCTGTGTGTTCATTTATTGTCAGTTTGGATCCTAACTGGTTATGCTTGTGAAAGTTAGTCACAAGATGGCGCCACAAGTTGACATTTATGTCCTTTTCCTCCCTTGGATTTTTTGCAATGTAGTCTTTTTGTAACACCATTGGCTGCACATGCTCATTCAAATGACAGCCCTTTTTTGTATTTACTCTATAATATACGTAATACTGTTGAATGACTACCTATCTTACAGTGTTGTATATGTCAAGGCAATATGTTTGATACAGCTCTCTATTGTGTTGTCACTGATCTTTTCCCAGTTTAAATGCTGATAATACAATATACTTTTTTTTTCTTTTCTTCATTTTGTTTTTCTGTTTAGATGTCGATGCAAACAACATCTTCAGAGCTTTCTTCGGTGGCCATGGTGGAGGATTTACTTTTGATTCCAGCGCAGGCAAGTATTTTTTTTTTATTTTGTCAAAAAGAACAAAAAAAGTACAACGGTGACATTCTTCAAAGAAATTGACTCTATATTCTTAAATGATTCTTTTTTTATTTAAAAAAAATTACTTTAGTCTCGTAATATTTTACATTTTTCTTTACTATTCTCGTAAACATGACATTTTTACTAAATGTGACTTCACGTAACACAAATTACTCTTTTCCTAAAAAATTTGACTTTGTTGTAATTATTTTGTCCGTTTTTGATAGACTTTATTCTCGTCTTACAGCTTGCTTTATGAAAGGGAAAAAAACATTCTCGTACGATTAAGTTTTTTCTAGTCAGGAAAGAAAATTATTACTTTTTTTCTTGAAAAATACAATTCTCGCAGCACTAAGACTGTGCCCAAAATATAAATATATAACTTTATTCTTTCTTTATATCTTCATTTATTAGAAATACAACTATATTCTTTTGACATAAATATGAATATAGACGTATTTTTTTGAAAAATACATTTGTATTCTTGTGAAGTCAAAAACTGTAATTGAAAAATATACGTGTTCTGAGTTCATTCTGAGTTTTGTTACAAAAAATATGGCGTTATTTTGTAGCATGAGAAAAACTGACTCATTGTCATTTGGCAGACTTTTTGATTAGAAAAATGTGACTTTATTGCATGAAGTTTCTTTTTTTTTATTTTATAAAAAATATAAAGCATTTTTTTTCTATGGCCAAAAACACTCCTTTGTATGCTTCAACATTTAAGCGCACGCTGTAAACAAATCTTTTCTTTCTGTTCCTCCAGAGTCTGGACCTGGGAATCTGTTCTTCCAGTTTGGCTAAAGAGACGAAGGCATTCAGGATTTCAAATGCAGCTCTTGAGTGTACAGCATCAAGATGGAGCCACAGTCACCTGAAACCTCAACTGCTGTTCTCAAGACTTTTGGATAAAATCCCAAATTGATATCTAAAACAAAACAAAAAAAAAACAACAATGCAGTTCAGGAAGTGAAACGAGCACCATCGGAACATGCTGCTATTGCCAAAATGAAAACAACTGATTCCTATGTTGTGTTCTTGGTAAGGTGGAAATGGAAGCATCATATTTGATTAGTTTTAGATATTAAGTGGTTATATTTGTTGTAGATTTTTTATTTTTTTTTTGGGGGGGGGGGGGGGAGATTCTCACAGAATGAGTTATCAATACAAGACCTCAGGACATCCTAACAAAAGGTCTCGTGCAAGTCTGTCCAGGCTTCTTCGTTCCTCTCATTCTCTATCATGCTGCAATGTATATTTCACATGAATGTAAAGTCCATAAATGTTTCTTCCCCCCTCTCCTGTAAGTCCTCCTTGTGATCTATTTATATTTATTGCTCTTTATAAGTATTAGTGTTAAAATACTTTAATTTGCATCTCTTGGTATATTTTCAGCCAAGAATTTGGGGGCAAATGTGTTTCATGATGGTCCTCTTTTGGAAGTAATTTGACAGTCCACCACTCCCCGACAGTGAACCTAACCAGAAGGAAGTGATGCGACCGTATTGGCTAACAGTCAGTTGCAAGTGAACTCTTCTAGTATGAACTTTTTTCATATAACTTCTAACCATAGGGTCACACTAAATTATCAAACAGCGATGCAATGATCAAATATACTCGATAAATCACATGGCAGGAAAAAAAGACAACCCTTCCTGACTGACACCTCTTTCTTGTTCCACCTGTTTAAAGGCCCACTAAAACTATACGTGGAAAACCTCTTGCTTAATTGCCGTTTGTGTGCGCTTGTGTATATATATATATATATATATATAGAGAGAGAGAGAGACGCACACTTTTTTCTTAGAACATGGCCAAGAGTAATGATGTTTTTGTTATAAATAAAGACTCGTCTTTTATTGTCATGCTGGACTTGTAAATTGTTTTTTGACGACATTGTTATGGCTCTTCATATTGTACATCCATCCATCCATTTTTTTCTGGAACTTACCTTGAATTTGATGCCAGCAACACGATCCAAAAAAGCTAGCATCACTCAATAAGCATTTGGGAACTGAGGACACTACTTGTTGAAGCTTTGTTGGTGAAATTCTTTGCAATTCTTTCTTGATATTTTGCACTTCATAATGTGCCACAAATTATCAATAGGAGACAGGTCTGGACTGTTGGCAGGCCAGTGTAGTACTCACACTTTTACTAAGAAGCCACGCTATTGTAACACATGCAAAATGGGGCTTGGCATTGTCTTGCTGAAATAAGCAGGGACATCCCTTAAAAAAGGATGTTGCTTGGATGGCAGCATATGTCGCTCGGAAACCTGTATGCACGTTTCAGTATTAATGGTGCCTTCACAAATGTGCAAGTTACCCATGTCACTAACACACCCCCATACCCTTACAGATGCTGGCTTTTGAACCTTGCGCTGATAAAATTCCAGATAGTCCTTTTTCGTCTTTGGCCCGGAGGACACAACATCCATTAATTACAAAAACAATTTGAAATGTGGACTCGTCAGACCACAGCACACTTTTCCACTTTGCATCAGTCCATCTCAGATGAGTTTGGGCCCAGAAAAGCCGGCTGTGTTTCTGAGTGTTGTTGATATATGGCTTTTGCTTTGCATGGTGGAGTTTTAACTTGCATTTTTGGATGTCGCGACGATCTGTGTTAAATGACAATAGTTTTAAGAAGTGTTCTCAAGCCCACGTGGCAATATCCTATACACAATGATGCCGGATTTTAATGCAGTGCCCCCTGAGGGATTGAAGGTCACGGGCATTCAGTGTTAATTTTCAGCCTTGCAGCAATTTGTCCAGATTTTTGGAATCTTTTGAAGATATTATGAACCACAGATGAAATCCTCAAATTTCTTGCAATTGTGTTTGTCAAGAAACAAAGTGGTGAACCTCACTACATCTTAGCTTGTGACCAACTGATCCTTTCAGGAATGCTCCTTTTATACCAAATCATGACACTCACCTGTTTCCAGTTAACCTGTTCACTTGACTTCTCGTTAACCTTCCCATTCTTTTTGTCGCCCCATTGCGACTGTTTGGGAGTCAAATTCAAAATGAAAAAATGTGTAAAAAAAAAAAACAACAACAATGATGTTCATCAGTTTGAACACTAAATATATTGTCTTTGTATGTTATTCAGTTGAACATAGGTTGAAAAGAATTTACAAATCATTGTATTCTGTTTTTATTTACGTTTTACACAACGTCCAAACCTCATTGGAATTGTTGGCGTTTGTACGTCAATTAAAAACCGTTTCAGGAGTGGAGATGATTTTTTAAATTTCCACTTATGGATGTGACATTTTCCTAATAAAGATATAAAGATTGGCAATGGTGTGTAATTTCTCTTCAATGGATTTGCGATAGTATTTCAGAAATACTATTTTCCCCCCAATCTTTATTTAACAATATGCCTAAGCATAACAGTATTGCAATGTACATGTAACAAATGAGTAAACATTACATAAACATGAAAAATAAAGAACAAATAAACAGAAACAAAGTAGAAACATGCCAGGTGTCACCCAAATCAAAAATTAACGATTAAAGGCATTAAATTAAATGACAGCATAATCTCAAGGTTTTGATAGCTTTGTTGTTTTTGCCTTTTTGCAGCAGATATTACCATTAAATACAGTTCCAGGTCTTTCATAAGAACACAGAAAATATGACCTTAGGAAATGTACATTTTCTGAATATAAAACTTTGCAAGAAAGATAATGAGATTGATTAGATAGTATTCTGTTTCAACTGAGATGTCACAAATTACAATGCGAAAAAGTACATTTTGCAAAAGTAAACTCAAAAGTTACAGAAGATTTTATCAAAGATAAATCAGCTCTGTACAGTATTGCACAGTAAATATCCACGATGAATTGTATTTTCTGACGTCATACTTACATTTCAGCACGTCCGGTGACACATGTGTGGGCGTGGCCGACAACATCACGTGACCCTAGCGGAGCCAATCAGGAGGCCGCGTTGACGCCCAACTCAACTGGCCAGATTATGGTGCGACGACGTGCGAGTTTGGCGGCTGCTGGCTGGCTGGCAACTAGCACAAGAAGTCGCCTCGTTACAACCTTGTCGTCGGCCCACCAGAACGGTTCTTCTGGTTCTTAACCCGGCAAAGCTGCCTACGTTGTCGTCGAGGTACGTGCGTGTGCGCCGAGTGTTCGGCGACACCCGTAATTGGTTAGTGTAGCCGCTGGGCGGTAGCTAGTTAGCTTTTCGTAACAGCTCGAGGTTAGCGGGCGCGTGACGTGAGGGATGCTCTTTGTGAATCGCGTCGTCTTACTGCAGCTACTAAAAGATTTCTTTTAAAACATCTTAATGGGGTTTTCCTGAGGTTGAACTTGTGGCAGAAACGCGCTCACTGCACGTCCGCTGCAGAGGTTCCCAAAATGAAGGACCCGAGCTAAAATAGTTCCCAGAGTGAATTCATAATTGGGTCGGGCTCACAGTTTGACAGCGTCCTTCATCATTAGTTTATTGCATATTGTGATAAAAAATGCAGGTGCATTTCCATAATTTTGATTGTTTATTTATGTGGTTCCGAAAATTAAAAAGAGAAAGTCTTATTGACGAATCCTACCAAATTTCCATTTAAAAAATATAGTTTGGATTGCTCCCCATGTAATCAAATTTCGTAATTGTGAATTTGGGGCTTTTGTTAGTTGTAAACCATAATCCTTAAAGTTGCAAAAAGTTAAAATCATGAAATAGTTTGCTTTCTGTGTCGTGAGCCGATATGATGCAGTGAACTTGCAGTATTTGGGACCAAGCCTTGATGCAAATGGCAAAAATTTGCGAAGAATGGACAACCCCCCCCTAAAAATTGGATATATTGAGATTGCTACATTGCCCTTAAAAATAAATTGCTCACCATAGTGTTTGTGTGCAACCCATTATCTGATTTTCAAAATTCTTGGTGCTTTGAACTTGGGTCCAAGTGGCCCTTCTAACCTAACTCAGCATTTTGACAGACTTTCATTTTTGGCAAATCTTGTCACATTGGTTAATGTAAGCGCTCTCTTTTACAATTATAAAATGTCAAATCATGAAATATTTTACTTAGGCTTTACACGATCAGGATTTTTGGGACCGAACAGCGAGTTTAAAAAAAACACGCAACAAGGCTAAAAATAAATTCGCTTTTGGATTCAAATATACTGTGCACGATGGCGACGCGGAGTAAATGTCTTTTGCGGATAGATCGGATCGGCGAATTATGACATTAAAGCCGATCACCATAAAATGCTAATTATCGACCAATACCGCTCAGGCCGATAAAATCGGTGTAAAGTCTAATTTTACTGTGTGTCATGAGTCTATTATGGAAAGTGAACCCACTCTAAACACTCAGGTTCTTTGTATCTCCAATTGTAAGCATGCCGCAGGATGCTGGCCAGATACTCGTGGCGTTTATCACTTCATCATATTTGAAGCTCGCTGTTACCTCAGATTTTGGCTTGCAACGCAAAGCAAAAAAAAATTTACGGAGCAATGGCTCATTATTTGGAAACCTCATAAGTTGGTACGCTTGTAAGACAAGCTACCACTGTATTGGATTTATTAAAATTATTATTTTTTAAATGCACCGGATGTGCACTGGTGCTACTTTACAACCTATAAAAAAATACTAATTACTACTTTACTATTACTTTTACTTTCCTATTAGGTTAGTCATAAATAAATACTCTCATATTTTTAAAAATCACATATCTCGTTGAGAAGTGTACTACCTCGCTTTCTTGGGCGTCAACCCCACGGGAACCACTATAGGTCTCTTCCGTCACGCTTTTGTTTGCTGTCAAGCTGGCCAGCTATCAGCTGATGGCTAATGCTAGCTACTCCTGCGCTAACATAATGCCATAGAAGGAGCAGGGCCTTTGGCCACCATCTTGGGGTGTTACGGAAAGAGCGCAAAAATACACTGATAAGCATAAGTGAGTGTTTTTCAGCGAAAAGTTGTGAGTTCGGTTATATTTTAATAACAGTATGTTTGTGTCTTATCCTGAACACTTTTGGGGAACCTCGGTCCGCTTGTTCGCCTGTCCAGGAAGTAGTTCCTTACTTACCTACCATCTTATTAGTCTGCTGATGGTGGTAGTTTACAATATGAAGGCCATTTTAATGCCACCGCCCCCTTCCTTGTGCTTGCTTCCTTTTCATCAAGGCTTGTTCATACACAGCATTTTACGCCTTAATAACCCCGAACAATGGGCTCGACTTGCCACGTTATGTGACATCTGCCTGTAAAGTCCTCCTAAATGCCCAAGTTGACATACAGTGGAACTTCCAAGGCGACCATAGAAAAATATTGTGTTAATCAGTTAGTTTAATTTTGCATATTATGTTTTATTTATTGTAAATAAAACCAATCACCATTTCAAGATGCTTGACAGACACACAAAAACGAAGGAACAGAAAACATGTAACCTAGTGGGGTTTTGTAGCTAATGGTAAAATGTGTGTATGTGATGAATATTTTGATATTGATTTGTTGTACTGAGCAGTCAGACCGGTTCTTATGTCACAGAAAGTTCAATTTCCACTTTTCCTTTTTACTACCGCTGGTGCCAAAGAAAACGTCTACCGCTTGTGGAGTTAATCTTTTAGATTTTCCCTGAGCTGATTGTATTTAGTAGCTAAAATCTTATCTGTAGTTAAATGTTTAGATTAGTATTATCAGGCTGTGTTTATCTGTGTTTCTTCACGCTTGTAAAATTTGGTCTGAGACCAGTTGGGTTGCGCAGACGAGTTTCTCCGGCCGTCAGCCTGTTGCGCTTCCTCCCAACGAGAGTTCAAACACTTGAAGGAAGTTGGCCAGGGGTTGAGCAGGTCTGACTGCATGCGGTTGGATGTGCTGAAAACTGGATTATCAGCCCAGTAGTGGTAGTAATAGTAGCTTCACGTTGTTCCTTCCATCCGTTGAAAAATGACTGATTCTGTGCCACAGGGAAATTGTCCAGTTTCACTTAATTGGTCCAAAATATATTTATTAACTTGTTCATCTATCTATGCCAGTGATGTATAGTGAAAGGCAAAACAATTAAATACTCTTCCACGAGATGATAGAAGGTTCAATAAACCTACATCGAATGGCAACAGAATAATTTTGAATAAGAATTATTATAAACGCAACAGGTCCAGACTTGACACCGAGTTAGTACATTATGACAAGATCATTATTTCAGCGTACAATATACATGTAGTTTTGTTGATGTTTTTGTTTGGTGGTGTGGTGTGACATTTTTCTAATGTCATATTTGTACCTTGGCTCAATAACGATTGGGAAACAATCCAAATAAAGTCAGTCAGGTGGCTGTGTTTGAATGAAGGCTATTGGAAAGTTTAGATGTGTGTGTGCGCATTGAGATTTTATTTGACAGTTTCACACATTTGTTCCTATCGACGAGATTGTTTTGAAATTGGAGGGAACCAGCGGTGTGGAATAGAACGTGCTTCGTGATTTGAAGGACATACTGTCGTCTCCCAAAAGGTCTCGTGCAATCCAGCGCTGCCATGTCGGCGAAGGCCATCTCGGAACAGACGGGCAAGGAGTTCTTGTTCAAGCACATCTACACTTCAGTGGCCGTGCAGAACCGCTTCCGTTATGCCAGCGTTACCGCCGAGACCGACTGGGCTAGTCTGACACAAGAGCACCCTTGGCTGCTAACAGAGGTTCGTAATGTCAGATATACACTACTCACATTATTCTATTTTGGAATATGGCTGTAACATAGCAACATACGGAAATAGTGACGTCCTTTGAATACTTATCGGATTCACCCTATGTTGTTTTTAATTGTTTGTCATCATCTTTCTCTGCACAGAGACTGGTGGTGAAGCCGGATCAGCTGATCAAACGACGGGGGAAGCTGGGACTGGTGGGCCTCAATTTGGACCTGTCAGGTGTTCAGGAGTGGCTTAAAAGCCACCTCATGAGAGAAACCACCGTGAGTAGATTGCAGACTTTCTTACTTCCCGCCAAGCTTTTCAGTTGAAAACAGGAGCTCAAAGTGAGGCAGCTGTGGTACTTTTAATGCATTTTTCTTTTTCTACTGCTCACTTGGTCTCGTGATGCTTTAATTTGTCCAGTCAGTAGTTTGTGGTCGGCTGTCTTTCAAGAACAGCAGCAAGTAACTACTACTTTGAGCCGCAATGCCTCTTGCATAATATCACTAGGCTTGCCTTCCTTAGTATGTCTGAGCCAGGTGACTTTACTGTGTTTTAAAGAAAATCTAGAACGATCAGGAAAAAGTGGCATTAAAGTCATTGTAAGTTAGTCATCACCTTTCCCTTCAAACTTGGAATACAGTGTTACTCCCTCTGAAATGAATGCACTCACTTTGCATCAATGTCCTGAAACAATATTTACCAGTTTAAAATAGGCTGAAGACTTCCAAAGTTTAAACTAAAAAACACTTAATGTGGGCTGTAGCCTCTTGTCCATGTAGTGCATGGAGCACTAAATTTCCACCCCAGGCATGAGTGTGCATATACGAGGTCGCATGTTATGTAATGTGAGTGGAGGAAGGTGGGCTATTCTGGTCCACTATACATGCGAACATGCTACGCTGCATTGGAGCAGCAAAGGGGAAAGTGTCTCTGTTCTTGACACATTGACATTGGAGGTTGTGGCGTTGTTTGGTCACACACAAAGATTAAACTAACGCGCTGGTTGGTGATACGAAGTGTTTGTTTTCAATAGGTGGGCAAGGCAAAGGGCGTGTTGAAGAAATTTCTCATCGAGCCGTTTGTTCCACACAAACAGGTAATTTAATCACTTGCATTTTATGTTTAAACCATTTAAAACGTGTGAGTGTCTGGGTGTGAGCTGTGGCTGACCGCAGCTCCTGGATGAGTGAGTGTTTGTTTTACTGTTCTCCCAGCATTCAATAAATAGTTGAAAAAATTACACCTGCAACTGTCGCTCTCCTTTCCTACATGAGAGTATACTGTAAACAAAACGATTGCTTAAAAAAATGACATATAGTAAGGAGAACGCAATCGATAAACCGCGATACAGCGTGGAAATGCTATACACTTTCCTCTATGCCATCCACTGTACTTCTATTCCGGCTTACGAAGCCGCCTCTGCGTCCTCTTTGTTTGCCCAGGAGGAGGAGTTTTACGTGTGCGTGTACGCCATGCGCGAGGGCGACCACGTGCTCTTCCACCACGAGGGCGGCGTGGAGGTGGGCGACGTGGATTCCAAAGCCCAGCGGCTGTTGGTCGCCGTGGACGACAAACTCACCGAGGATCACGTCGCCAAGCAGCTGCTCGCACACGTCCACGATGAGAAGAAAGCGTGCGTATTGACCTCCGCTTTGACAAAGAAACATTCTGAGCTCTGTAATTCACTTTTCTCCGTGTGACTCAGCTGACTTTTAATTAGATTGATTTTCTCCTTGTAGAATTCTGGCCAACTTTATAGTGAGTCTCTTCAACCTCTATGAGGATCTGTATTTCACCTACCTGGAGATCAACCCTTTAGGTATTCACCCAAGTATAGTATTAGTAGTAATACCATTAAACCATTGTTTTTATTAATAGAAAAAACAGTTCTTAAAAGGATTGAGCCATTTGAGAGCTTGCTGTTTATTTGACTCATGTGAGTCTCACGTGAGTTCATTGCATGACCTTCCGCACCAGTCGTCACCCAAAATGGCGTTTACATCCTGGACATGGCGGCCAAGATAGATGCCACGGCCGATTACATCTGCCAGGCCAAGTGGGGTGATGTGGAATTCCCGCCGCCTTTTGGCAGGGAAGCTTATCCGGAGGTGAGAATATGAAAGACGATACTATTTTTTTTTTTCATGACTATATTTTGACTGTTGTGGGGTTTCTGCATTCAATTAAAGAGAGAATTTCTGAAGAGTACAATTTTAATGTCTTATAAAGGATGTTTGCCTCAAGTTATCATGCCTAAAAACACAGGACTTTATAGCTTAGCTCTCAAGTGACCTGAAGTAACCTCAGCCCGTGTCTCAGTCCTACTGTACGAACTGAACAGAGGCGTAGACATTTTAATTTTATACTTTAATCTTGCATCCAAACTCAAATGTATTCCGTGTATTAGAGCTCCACTCAAACTAGTGCATTCGCTCAATATTAAAACAAAGTGTGTTTTTTAGTTACATTCCTGGTTGTTAGCACACTTTTCAGCTCAACAGGTCTAATTGAGCTATACATGGCAGTATCATGGTACAGACTGTGTGTGATACATCGTTTGATTTTGAACAGCACGTGTAATCTTCCTCTTGTAGGAAGCCTACATAGCCGATCTGGATGCAAAGAGCGGTGCCAGTTTGAAGCTGACGATACTGAATCCTCGTGGCAGGATTTGGACAATGGTAGCAGGGGGCGGTGCTTCCGTAGTATACAGGTACACTCTGCGATAAATCGATGTTATTTAGCGATTTATTATAGATGGATAGATACTTAATTCATCCTCTGGTGGGAAATTAAATGTCAACCAACTAAGTACAAACAAAGCAGCATTTAAAAGAAGAAAAAAAACATTTTAATCTAAACAAGGGATTAGCATGGCCTTTGTATTTGGGAAGAAGTGAATGTAGTCTAGTGCGAAGTGGGAAATATAATTGACACTGATATGCACTGAACAAAAAGTTAGGGATATTGGGCTTTCGGGTGAAATTTCAGGATGAATAAAAAATGCACTATAACCTTTTCAAGCAAACTTAATTTGACTAAATCTACGAATACACGGCAAAGCGAAATATCTATATATACTTTTTGGTGAGTGGTGTATAATGACATACAGTATTAATGAATTACAATACACCCTATGTACGTATACAGTGCGTTAATATGCAAAATGTTGATTGTACATATGTAATATTTATAACAGTATTGGACTGTCTCCCGGAAACAGTTTTATAAATGAATATCGACTAGTAGTAAAAAAAAAGTGATGATCTGTGTCCGTGTAGTGACACCATCTGCGACCTGGGCGGCGTGGACGAGCTGGCAAACTACGGCGAGTACTCTGGCGCGCCCAGCGAGCAGCAGACGTATGACTATGCCAAAACCATCCTCTCGCTCATGACCCGTGAAAAGCACACTCAAGGTACATCTATGGATCCAGTAATAGACTCAGTCATGGTTGTTAGCGAGGTATGTGACTCTGGTGTCACATTTCAAGTCACCAGCTCCCCTTTGTGTCGTACAGGAAAGGTGCTGATCATCGGAGGAAGTATTGCCAACTTCACTAATGTAGCAGCCACATTCAAGGTGAATAGTGTGCACACTGGTCACAACATTAGGAACTTGTGCACAATCTTATGAACACAAAAGCTAATATCCAAAATCCAGATGACAACTCTAATTACACACACGCACATAACTAAGATTCCCACTTAACGGTTTCTGAGCTTCTGATTTCTGCATCTTCAGGGTATTGTCAGGGCCATCAAAGACTACCAGGGTCCTCTGAAGGAGAATGAGGTCACCATCTTTGTTCGACGGGGTGGGCCCAACTACCAGGAGGGGCTCAGGGTAATGGGGGAAGTGGGTGAGTGGAAAGAAATATTTTAAGTTAGAATGTGTTTCAGGTTTGTGTTAAGGATAACACAAAACAAAACAAAATTATTTTGTTTCCCTGTATTGCTATTTTTCACTTTTCATTTACGGGTGTGTCTCGAACGTGTCCGTTGCGATAAATGAATATTCACTGTATTGACAATGACAAGTTTTTATGTTGTTGTTTTTTTATTTTTTTGCTTTTTTGCTCTTACACACCACCACAAACTCGGCTTGTGACGTGAAGGACTGGCAAAGCATCTCTAGGGAGGACACTCAGAATTTGGAGGATGTGCTCTAGATGTCACTAACTACCAAGTATTTTCATCCAAACATTAAGAATATACAGTAGTTTACATCCATCCATTTTCTGAGCCGCTTCTCCTCACTAGGGTCGCAGGCGTGCTGGAGCCTATCCCAGCTGTCATCGGGCAGGAGGCGGGGTACACCCTGAACTGGTTGCCAGCCAATTGCAGGGCACATACAAACAGACAACCATTCACACTCCCATGCACACCTACGGGCAATTTAGAGTCTCCAATTTATGCATGTTTTTGGGATGTGGGAGGAAACCGGAGTGCCCGGAGAAAACCCACGCAGGCACGGGGAGAACATGCAAACTCCACACAGTCAGGGCTGGGGATTGAACCCGGGTCCTCAGAACTGTGAGGCTGACGCTCTAACCAGTCGGCCACCGTGCCGCCCAGTAGTTTACAATGATGGCAAATGTCCAAACACTTTTGAGCCCCTGGAAATTGACGTATGATGGCTGCACTTGAATTACATCTGTATAAATCTCAAGGCCTCTATGGGTCAATGCCACTATAAAAGTGACTTCGGTGTCCTTATCAGAATTACTCGGTAATCATGAAAATGTCGCAGAATAAATAAACTGTAGTGGGCAAACATTTGCACACCTAACAGTACAATGATAATTCTCTTAAAATGTTTCATTCGTTTTATACCATTTCTTTTCATTGGGTGTACTTAATTTGGCATATCCCACACTCTGCTAAATCAAGTGGGTGTAATAAGTGGTTAAATGGTTCTAAAATAAATCATGTCCAAAAATAGTGGGTCATGCTAACTAAAAGCTAATACGGGCTGGTCTCACTGGTTGTCTTGTTTTTTTTATTAATTTTTTTTTTTTCCTCTTTCTTTCAGGGAAGACCACAGGTATTCCTATTCACGTATTTGGTACTGAGACACACATGACAGCAATTGTGGGCATGGCGCTCGGACACAAACCCATCCCCAACCAGCCACCGATGGACGCTCATACTGCTAACTTCCTGCTGAATTCAAGCAATAATGTGATGGTATTTTTAACACACGAGGAGCGGAAGTAGAGGGGTCAGCGGCAATTATTTGTGTCACAAGCGGCAACGTGTCTTTGTGTTTGTGTGGTGTGCCAGACACCAGCAACCACAAGGACAGCCTCCTTCTCCGAACCCAGGCGGTCCAATGACGTCGCTCCTGCCAAAAAGTCCAAAGCGGGTCTACCAGCAGGTAACTTGACACAGAGTGCGCACATCTCCTCTAGCTCTCATGTCTGCTTACCTTCTTGCTTTCTCCCGATTCATTTCTTCCACTTTTCATTTTTCTTTTTTTTTTTTTTTTTTTTTCCCCTCCCATCCCCCTTTTTTTTGCTGCACAAACGGTCCACTCACACACCCTCATCTTTTTTTCCCCGTGCTTGTTTCTCTAAGACCCTCTTCATTCATTACTGTGGCCTCTGAAGAATGTGGTCACAGGTGATCGGAAAGGTAAGTTCTGGGTGTGCCCGCTGCGCTGCACACTTGAGCCACTTTACCCAGCATAACTCGCTAGAAAGGAGTGTGTGCTTGCATCACCGCAGCGCCTCAATATTTGAATTACATTTAATAATGATGTGTTTTTAAGGCTCTACTAGTTGTCTCTGGCCCCATTTAAAACTGCTCGTTTCGGAAGGAAAATATGAAGGGTTACTCTCAGCCCAGCCACGCTGAGCTTTGCATGCGCTCACCTCTGCCGCGCCTCTTGTTGTCAAACATTGAGGAAGTATTCTAGCAAGTCTGAGAAAGATGGCACTCATTGTTTGTTTCCTTGTTTTGTGCTCGGTCTTATTGTCGGGTCCTGTGGGCTCGCAGAAGTGCAGGCCTCGTCAGGCTGCAGCGGAGGTATGAAAGGGTCTGACACTCCTTTTTATATTCTTTGCGCTTTCTCCCAGTCTGCCTTGTCTCATTTTTTTGTCCACAGTCTGCTCCCCTTGTGGCTTCTGACGTTGTTGCTTTGTATTACTAATGTGGTGCACCAGTGTTTCTTTTAGCCAGTGGTGGGCGCTGCATTTGGTTCCTGGGCCTTGAGTGGGAAACTTAATTCACCTCTTAATACCACCACTATTAAGTTGCAACTTGAGAAATCAACATTATTATTCTGAAACGCAATATAACAGCCCGCAATTGTGCCACGTACATTATCAGGAGCAGTTCAATCAATCAACAATCAATATTATTCAAATAACAGGACAAAGACATAAAAAACTGTTCATAAACTACATCATGCTCATCAGATACGCTGATTATTAAATGTATGTGTGCAGATCGCTGCAGACTTGTTTTGCAATTTGTAGTTGGTTATACAAATACAAAAATCAAATTCATTGCAATACATTTGCATTTTGAGAAAATTGTGAAAACTAAGTGAGTTACTGCTATTTATATTTTTGAAATACTTCATTCACAAGTGGATCAAGTTAAAACTGCTGTACCTCCTGATAGATGGTCTGACACGTGAGAAGAAGTGTCTGCCATCTGGTGGTTCTTCCTCTTACGTGCAGTGTTAAAATGTCCATGGTATTGCACGGAAGGCAAAATGTTGCTGCACAGATAACGTGAGGGAAGTGTGTTTATTTTACACCACAGTGCAGTACAAAGTGATTTGTATACCAAACTGTAACGCAGTAAGAGTCTGTATTAATCATTTCTAACAGAGTGCAATAAAAGGGGGTGGACAAAATAATGAAATCTCATTTCTAACAGAGTGCAATAAAAGGGGGTGGACAAAATAATGAAATCTCTGAGTAAGTTTGAGGTTGTTGTTTTTTTTTGCAGACATTCATGTAATGTACATAATAAGCCCCTTCTTACATCTGCTCTGTTTTGCTCTTGTGATGAATTATTTTGTCTGCCTCCTGTGTCTCAAAAGTGTGTGCAGAGTTCCTTTCCTCTGTGCTGTGTTGGCTTCTAACTAGCTCCCCTCTTATCAAATCCTTTCTTTTACTGACTGTAGAAAAACAACTTGTGTGCCTTTCAGCCAAAGCCACCACACTGTTCAGCAGGCACACCAAGGCCGTGGTGTGGGGCATGCAGACGCGAGCCGTGCAAGGGATGCTGGACTTTGACTACGTGTGCTCCCGGGACGAACCTTCAGTGGCCGCCATGGTTTACCCCTTCACGTAGGTTTCTCACACTGATTTTGTAAGTTGTTAATGCCACCTGTCCAGTTTGACTAAAATGAGTGGTTATTGACTGGATAGTGGCGATCACATGCAAAAGTTCTACTGGGGCCACAAGGAGATCCTGTTGCCGGTCTACAAGAGCATGGCCGACGCTATGAAGAAGCACCCTGAGGTGGACGTGCTGATCAGCTTTGCATCACTACGCTCGGCCTTCGACAGCACAATGGAGACCATGCAGCACCCGCAGGTAGAGATGTTTGTTTGACGGCCGCCTCCGTCAGGGGACGCGCGTCAAATCTGTTTCCCGTTTGCTGTGATCAGATCCACACCATTGCCATCATCGCAGAGGGCATCCCCGAAGCTCAGACCAGGAGGCTGATCAAGACAGCGGATGAGAATGGTGTCACCATCATCGGGCCCGCCACGGTAATCAACTTCCGTCGTCCGCAGATTGACTAACGCTAGGCCAGCGGTGGGCAACAGACAACGTGTTGAATAATTTTCTGTATGATAAGAAATGAGCCCGGGAGAAGGCAATCTTGGGAGTCATGCGGGCTGAACATTGCTAAGACTTGGACTTGTTTTAATAATGTTTTTGTAAAAAAAAAAAAAAATTTAAATAAGCAAACAGGGGAAAAAAGCGATTACGATCAAGTTTATTTTTGTGAGGGGAAAAAAATTAAGAGAGATGAGTCCCTATCGCCCACTACGAAGTCAAGAATGACTTAAACATTTTAATCTCTCACCTCCAGGTCGGCGGCATCAAGCCGGGCTGTTTCAAGATCGGCAACACTGGTGGCATGCTGGACAACATCCTAGCCTCCAAGCTCTATCGCCCCGGCAGCGTGGCGTACGTGTCGCGTTCAGGGGGCATGTCCAACGAGCTCAACAATATCATCTCCCGCACAACCGACGGCGTCTACGAGGGCGTGGCCATCGGAGGAGACAGGTCCGGCCGGCAACGTGCTTGGCACCGTCGAACTTTTTTCGTACTCGCACCCCCCAGATGTACAGCTCCTTAATACGATGTCTTCTACGTCTAGATACCCTGGCTCCACCTTTATTGACCATGTCCTTCGGTACCAGGACACTCCAGGCATTCAAATGATTGTGGTGCTGGGAGAGGTGGGAGGAATGTTCAAATTTGCTCTATGTGTTGTGTGATTAGAATCATCCCCTGCGAATAGTGTGTTATGTTCTCTGCTTTGGGCACTGACGTGAAGGTCGAAAAATGCAAAGCCCATCTAAAGAATTTGTGAATTGCTTACAGATTACTGTGCATGTATAAATTGGTTTAACTGTTTCCTGTCTTCATTCAGATTGGTGGCACAGAGGAGTACAACATCTGTCAGGGCATCAAGGAGGGCAGGATCACCAAACCGGTTGTGTGCTGGTGTATCGGAACCTGCGCCACCATGTTTGCATCAGAGGTCTGTTGACTTTATTTGTAAACAAAGGCTTAGTTCACAGAAGTATTTTTCGGACAATTGCTTTCAACACAACAGGGTAGGAGAAGTGCATGTTAAACGTCGCACCTGGAATTTATTCATACACAAGCTGCTTGTCATCTCTGATACTCCCTTTGAAGGCATAAAACTGGTGGGTCGACCTAATCCCACCCATTCCACCTTTATGCAGAATAGCAACAAATGGAAAATGCGGAAAAAAAACTTTTATAGCCTATTTAAGCAGGGCTTAAGGCTTCCTTGGTTTTACTTGGTCCGAATTTATACCCCCTTCCACAAGACGGTATTTGCTATCGACACTTTTCCAGCGACAAAACCTTACACCTGGTCCAAGCGTGCCGATGACATGGTGACAGAACATCCATTAACTGTGTCTTTGTTCTTTATGTAGCATTATCATTCTCCACTTTGCTGCAATGCTCAGTTATCTTGTTTCCCTCAGTCTCATCGTAATTAAAATCTGCCTTCCTATTCTATATCCTGTTTTTTAAGATCAGTCGGCCTTTGCGCTTCCTTATTAGGTCCAGTTCGGCCATGCCGGGGCATGTGCCAATCAGGCGTCTGAGACGGCGGTGGCCAAGAACCAAGCCCTGAGGGACGCCGGAGCGTATGTACCCAAGAGCTTTGATGAGCTGGGTGAGGTCATCAGGTGAGAAGGTCCTCTCCACAGCAGTGATTCCAACCACTGTGCCGGGGGCACATTAGTGTGTTGTGAGAGAACGTTAGGTGTGCTGCGGGAAATTATTCAATTTCACTGAGTTGATCCCCTAAAGATGGTCGTCGTCGTTTCCCCCCCCCCCCCCCCTTACAATTCTGCCTTTTTTTTTATCTATCATCACTAGATGGCAGAAGGTACAATTAACCTATGTATCTGTATCAACATGTTTCCATACATAAAACAGAATAGCTTTGTGTTCGACTAAACAAGCACAGATTTCACACTTGAGTACATTTGTGAGTAAATTTCGAGAAGATTGTCATTATTTAGGTACATATACTTTGTTTTGTGCATTGTGAGAATTTTCTCATTTAAAATATGTGCCTTGGCTTAGTAATGGTTGGGAAACACTGATCTAGAGATCTTATCAGTGAGTAATTGGAATTTCCCCCCTCTGTTCCTGTAAAATAGAACGGTTTATGATGAACTGGTGGCCAGTGGTACCATTGTTCCTGCTCAAGAGGTGCCACCCCCAACAGTACCGATGGATTACTCGTGGGCCAGGGTAAGAACTTAATCTTATATTGTGACCTAGTTTGAGATCTGAAGCCGATTTCTCCAGGAGTTGGGCCTGATCCGTAAACCGGCCTCCTTCATGACCAGCATCTGCGACGAGCGAGGCCAGGAGCTCATCTACGCCGGCATGCCCATCACCGAGGTCTTCAAAGAGGAGATGGGCTTAGGAGGAGTGCTGGGCCTTCTCTGGTTCCAACGCAGGTTTGTCAATGTTTTGTTGACGTTGAAAGATCACGAACAGGGTATCAAATATGTTTCCGTAGCTGGCCATATCGGAGTCCATGGATGCCTGCTTTAAAAGTGAAGCTATTTAAATGTATAACCGCTAATGTAGGGGTCACTAACAGGGTGCCTGCAGACACCAGGGAAATAAAAATAGGCCATGTCCCAGTGATGGGACGTTGAGGTTTCCTAGGAATGTTGTAGAAGGGAACATTTTAAAATGTAAACATTTGCAGAGCTTTATAGAAAAAGTGTTGCATATTGATATTTATCTGTTTCATACCTTGTTCAATCAATGATAGTTATTGAGAAGTCATTAACATGATCTGGGTTTTCACATAAATGAATATCATTAATTGTAATAACATATTCAAGGTAATTTTGAGCAAATTTGTTATTTCAGAGGTGTGTATCAAACTGGTAGCCCTTCACATTAATCACGACCCAAGAAGTAGCTCTTAGTTTAAAAAAAAAAAGTTGGTGACCTCTGTGATAAGGGGTGAAGCGGTACGCCCAAAATCACAGTGGTATGTGCAGTACCTTTGTTTTAAGTTTACACTTTGGCTCACATTGGTTACAATAAGTTAACACAATGCAAAACAAACTTCATGTGTTTTGTGTAAACAGGAACAGATTCAATGACATTTAAAACGAAACATCAACCAACGGGTACAATATTTTCATTTTCGGAAAGTATCAACAATAGTTTGTCTTTTGGGTATATTAAGTATACAGTGTACAGTACAGTGTGAATAATTATGCTGGCTTAGTCGGCTGTTTAAATGTCTACTGGAGGTTCATTTTGCTACTTGAGGGGGGAAAAAAAAAATAATTATAGCTATAATAAATATTTACTTGATTCTTTTACAAGAAACAACTGCACTGTCCAGTATCGGTATTTATTTCACAGTCACATTGGTTGGATTTTTGGCTAAAAAGTTGCTGAATTGATTTGAAGCCACTAAATAGTTTCGTGTCGTTCTAAATATATTCCAATATGGTCCTCGATTCTAATCGGCAACCACGAGTCGTGATGCGAGTCAAATTGTTGTTAAAACGAATCATTACACCCCTACTTATTATGATTTTTACGGCTAATAGAAAGATTGTAGCAAGCTTTCACGGTTCGCGTGAAATGACACGGAGGGGCGAATCTGGTACGCAGACCTTGACTTGACACTTGTGAAGGATAGCATCTTATGTGTTGTTTTGTTTGCCTTCAGGTTGCCTCGCTACGCCTGCCAGTTCATTGAGATGTGCCTGATGGTGACGGCCGACCACGGGCCCGCTGTCTCCGGCGCGCACAACACCATCGTCTGCGCGCGAGCCGGCAAAGACCTCATCTCCAGCCTCACGTCGGGCCTTCTCACCATCGTCAGTACCTGTCGTGCGTCTCCTTTGTCAATAGATGGAAGCTGCCGTTTGAAGGCGTTACTCGTGCGTTCCAGGGGGACCGTTTTGGCGGCGCCCTCGACGCAGCCGCCAAGCAGTTCAGCAAAGCCTTCGACAGCGGCATGCTGCCCATGGAGTTTGTCAACAAGATGAAGAAGGACGGCAAGCTCATTATGGGCATCGGACACCGTGTCAAATCAGTAAGTACAGTGGATCTAAAAAAGCGACTTTTAAAAAATGAGACCAAGATGAATCATTTCAAAACTATACTGATTAAGGACAAGATTAAATGAAAAGGTCAATATTAAAATAAAATCCCAACATGAAAGCAGGATGAATGAGAAGTAGCATTCATCAAAGTTTGCCTGTCGTTCCAGATCAACAACCCGGACATGCGGGTGCAGATTCTGAAGGACTTTGTGAAGCAGCATTTTCCTTCCACTCAGCTCCTCGACTACGCCTTAGATGTAGAGAAGATCACCACCTCCAAGGTACGACCGGCTGCCACTAAGTAATTAGTTACAGGTGGTCATCGGTTTCTGACAGTTGACATTTCCAATGTAACCCGAATTTATACACAAGTCGGGACGTGCCGTAGTCTATTGCTAACTGACCCTAATGCAGTTGTAAAGTGTTCATTTCAGTAAATGTTTGTATGAAAAACACATCTAGGCCATAAGTATAAAACAAACGAAAAACTGTTGGGACCATTATAAACAGAGGACCCTTTACGTGCTGTGATGTTAATAAGCAAACAGTGATGAAAGCTACTTCACAATCCTTAATCCTTCCCCCCCCCCACCATCGTAGAAACCCAATCTCATCCTCAACGTAGATGGTTTTATCGGCGTCGCCTTCGTGGACCTGCTCAGGACGTGTGGTGGCTTCACACGGTAAGAACAGATTGGAGAAGGGAAAGCAACACTGGAATGAATGTGAAGTGATGGTGGAGGAATTGTAACGTTCACGCCAAATGGGAGCATTGTATGCACACTATCAAGTATTGTTTGGTGTGTGACCTCCAGCGACGAGGCTGACGAGTTTGTGGAGATCGGCGCGCTGAATGGCATCTTTGTCCTCGGCCGGAGTATGGGTTTCATCGGTGAGTAAGAATACAGGAGTGTAATACAGTGGTACCTTTTTATGGATTACTTGCTTGTTTTCCTGAGATTCCACCGCTTTGGCTTGCGAGCTAGAATTTTAAGAAATGACCGCCAGATGCTGGGAGTGACCTCAATTTCATTCACTGCACAACAAGCAGCAGTTTGGCAGATAAAGAATTTGTTTCCCAAAAGAGACTTCAACTTGTTTATTGCCACTCCCAGTTGGGCTTTACTGTTAAACTAAATAAAAATAAGATGATTTCACGTTTATTTAAAACGACCACATAACTGCCTTAGAAAGTCTGCTAGCTTAATGCCAATGCGCAAGGCAAAACGCCATAGACGGGCTAACAAATAATGTGATAGACCTTGAAACAATGGATATGTAAACAAATGGTGCAGCAACACATGTAGACAGACAAATACCCATGACAGGCATGTGTTCTTTACACTAATCTACACTCTAGTGGCGACGTACCTAAAACTTGCTCATAGATGACATTTTGGCACGCAACACAGCAAAAAAAATCAACCAAGCGATGGGTTGTAACTTGAAAAAGTTGTAAGTTGCGCCACTCCTAAGTCAAGGTACCACTGTATTTATATAAAGCCTCACCTCTCTCATTCTGTTGTCACACTTCCAGGCCACTACCTGGACCAGAAGAGACTCAAGCAGGGTTTGTACCGTCACCCCTGGGATGACATCTCCTACGTGCTTCCTGAACACATGTCCATGTGACGCGTTACCACCTCTCGCCCGCCTAACGTTTACGCTCTGTCTCGCCCCTCTGCCTTGGAAAATGTCGACAGAAGAAGTAGTACCAGTATATCCTGGTTGACAGTTCTCAGTAGAAGCATTCAATCTATTTTTTAATGGATGAAAAGGGGAAGTATATTTTTAGATTTAGTTTTTGACAGCAACAGTAAATCAGTGACTTTGTGGCCAGAGCACAAAGAAAAGGGATTTGGATTGCTTCTGTATTTGGACCGCATGGAATCAGGTGAAATGCAATACCTTGTCTGGTTTATATTTATCATGACTCCTTATTTATTCTAGTCAAGGTTTAGGCCTTCAGTCAGAAGATACGCCTCCGTGTTTTCTACCTTTATGGTACGCCTATATGTTTTCTACCTTTTTATTTAAGTTCGGGTTCATCCAAACTCTTCAAAATGCCTTGAGTTTCACTCCCTCGTCAGTTTGTGATGAAGAAAGTCGGTTGACGAAAACCGTTGCGTAGCCCAGTCAAGACGGAGTAGAATCTGCACTGTAATCACTCAAAAATGAAGAAAACCCATGAAGTGCAATGTTGGGAAATGATTTCTGAACTAAATTTCCATCAATTACTTTATAAACTTGACATAACCTGGAGATTTTATCATTTCCCCACTCACGACAATGCTTTGTTTGATCCTTGTGTTGCTTTTATTAAACTGTGAAAATATGCTCTTTTTTTTGTAAGAAGCGGTTATTTTAGTTTAATAAAGACCTTGTTTTAATTTTCATTTGGGCTACTGTGTTGTATTATTAATCAGATTTAGCTAATGTTTCATAGGCTTCCAAATGATATAATACTATTATTGACGATAATGCTTATTGTAGGTAACAAAGTATTAACAGCTCTTGATACATATTAATACCTCTCTACCAATGTCATTTACAATGATGTATTTTTATCAATGTAAGTTTTTAAGATAAACCAAACTGTTTATCTAAAAAAAAAAACATTTATTCGTTGAATTCTTTCTCTTAATTTAACTTTCTTTTATTCGGAAACTGAATTTCGCAAATATATCGGCGGCCGGACGACCAACCAGGGACATTAAGACCACGTGATACCGGAACAATTGTAAGCCGGAACTATTAATGTACCGCACGCACATCAGTCGGGAACCAAAGAGAGTTACACTCGGTGAACGTAAACGAATTCATCGTATATAATTTTAATTTTATTTATTTTTTGTGATACGTCTAAATGCACAAAGGTCGTTTGTAAACTATGTCAACGCGATGTTCGGACTAAAAAGTAGTAAACACGCCGTCGACAGCTCTGTGCTGCTTTTAAAACTGGTAAGTAACGTCTGTGCTAGTTTGTGTGTTAAGCTGTCATTCAAATATTTATCATTTATCATTCATCCTTTTATATGTGCCACAAAAGACGTCACGAGCTTTGACACTTCGTGAAATTCAATAGGAAATGTCCTTGCAGGTGTATAAAATTCCTTGGATATATACAGCTTTGCGAACTCTAGTGGATGTATGGCCCCAGCTCGCAAAACCAGAGGTGAGGATTTGGATACAATTGGATTTTAAATAGAGCTTTTTAAAATTCACTTTTATTTTTATTGAAAGATTTTCACGATGTTGTGTGTATAGATTTGAAGGGGGTAGGGAAATAATTCTAATGCATTGCAGAAAAAGGCTGATGGAAAAAGGAAAATTGAAAAAGTCTTGTCATTATAAGGCAATTGTGGTTGTTTTTAACATCCATCAGTCCCACGTCGCAAAACCAGGGTGGACTTTGTATCAAATAACATTCATTTAAAAGATGACTTTCTGTGTTGCATCTTTTATAATGACATATTAAAAATATATATATAATATAATGAATAATATTCTGAAAAAACAAAAAGATGTACAGTTGTGTTTTCTTTGATTCAGGTGATGTCAGTACTGAGTAGGAGCTCGGTGCTGATGAGACAGCGCGACAGAGTGGAGGAAACGTTGGATGCCATGCAACAAGCGGGCGCCGCGAGCCTGCATGTACGTAAAGTCCTTCAGTGTAACGATATTTCACTAGAGTTGAGGGTGAGCAAAAAAAAACAAAACACTGGTTGTGTTCCTTCAGGTAATTTCTGACTTTGACATGACGCTGACCAGATTCGCCCACAATGGCAAAAGAGTTCCGACAACTCACAGTAAGACTTACTGGCTAATCGATTGTGTTGAACACAATACTGTATTAATATGACATTCTGCATGATAGTTTGTCTTTCGTGACAGTATTGTTGTTGTTATTTTACTCCTGCAGACATTCTGGATAGCAGGTTGTTGGTTGATGAAGAGTGTGGCAAAAAGGTACTCGTTGTAGTTTGCAGGTGTAGTAGTAGTTTTTCTTTTTGTGGGTCTTTAGCATAAAACATATACATCTATTATTTTTAATTATTCTATTTTTTATCATAAATGATTTTTAGATTATATTCCTTTATATATTAAAGAAAAAGTAGATTCGTTTCATTACGGTTTGGTCTGTAACATGTCATAAAATGGGCAAAAATGTCGTTCACTGTTTTCCAAAGTTAAAAGGAGATGTTTGCAAATGTCGTATTTTGATGAAGCAAATCTAATCAGTCTGCTTTCACAAAGGACTACAGATGGCTGGGAAAAGTTACTATTGGAATTCCTGAAATTCCTTGGATTTGGATCATTTTAAGAGAAAGAATGTCTCTAAACGATTAATCGGTTATCAAGATAGTTGTTGATTAATTTGGTTATCGATCAGTTGTCGATTAATTGTTGCACCTCTATCTTAAATACATGACAGTCATTGAAAAATAAACATAAAAATACTTTTATTTATTGGAGTTACTTTTTTGTTTCAGTATTTAAAACATGAACATGAAAGTATTTTGTCTTTCATTCAGAACAAAAAAATATACTGTACAAATTTGTGGATGTATAAAAAATGTAAAAAATCTAAATCCCTGGATGTGCATTGACCAATAGCCTTGAAAACCCAAATTTATTAAAAATAAAACAGTCATTGATGTACTATCATTTGCTTTCAGATGAGAGAGCTGCTGAATACGTACTATCCCATCGAGATAGATGCTAGCCGGACT
Source organism: Phycodurus eques (assembly GCF_024500275.1). NCBI lineage: Eukaryota > Metazoa > Chordata > Actinopteri > Syngnathiformes > Syngnathidae > Phycodurus > Phycodurus eques. The sequence continues at coordinate 5,432,204 of NC_084543.1, read as the reverse complement.
GTTGAAGAGAAGCTGCCATTCATGGTGGAGTGGTACGAAGCAAACGGCATTTAAAACATCCATAATTAATAATGATAATGTCTTCTTCCAAGGGTCAAGAAAGACTTTGTTTGTGTTTGTGTAGGTGGACAAAGGTTCACCATCTGCTGGTGGAGCAGAAGATCCGGAAGGATCTTCTGGCTCCGGCTGTCAGGGAGTCCAACGCTGCCACCTCCATGCTCAGGTAGAAGGCGAGGATATACCCGAGGCGCTTTTCGAATCGCTGATGAGGATGTCACGCATATCGGTCAGCCCTTGTCATACACACGTGTGCCCAGGGATGGCTACAGGGTGTTCTTCGACCATCTGGCCCAGCGTGACGTTCCTCTTCTCATCTTCTCTGGTGGCGTCGGAGACGTGCTGGAGGAAGTGATCCGACAGCACGGCGTCTTTCGTCCCAGCGTTCACGTCATCGCCAACTACATGGACTTTGACCACGCTGTGAGTTGTCACCTTCTGTAACAGTTGAGGTGGGTAGAGTAGCCACCAATTGTACTCGAGTAACAGTACCGTTACTTTACAATAATAGGACTCAAGTAAAAATCAAATGTAGGGCCTGAGTACAAAGTACAAAAGTACACACTTATAAATGTACTTGCGTACAAAAAAGTAAATCCGATTGGCATGATTTCTCTATGGACGACAATGGACAAAACAAACAAACTTTCAACTTTTTTTTGAAAGTAGGGTTTCAAAATAGGGTTCTGGTTTCAAATTGTAATAATACAAACAGATTTTATTGTCATACCTGTGGTTGCTATTTAACATTGTCAAACTTGAAAATCTATTTACTGGAGTATTCAATAGAGTTTACATTCCCTTTGAAGGTTTTGGGTTTGGAATGACTCTTCATAGTCAAGCCCTTGGGCGTTGTAAGGGAAAAGAAATTGTTTTATTACAGCTTTCTATTTTACTACAAATCGTATGAAATTAGGATTTGGTAATTTCATAAATTGTTTTCGAGGTGTACAATTATCAGGGATTTATGGAGTTGGATTCGCGTCTCCATGTCGTCCATGAATCCCTGCTAATTGTGTTGCTAATTTGGCCCAATGATGAAGACAATTTCAACACGATACCTCCTCCAGGGCGTCCTGCGGGCCTTCAAGGGGGACCTGATCCACACGTTCAACAAGCGCAAGGGCGCTCTGTCGCACGTCGCCCGCTTCCCCGAACTCCAGGCTCGACGCAGCGTGCTGCTGCTGGGAGACTCTCTCGGTGACCTCAACATGGCGGCCGGCGTGCCCGAGCCTCGCCGCCTCCTCACTGTGGGCTTCCTCAACGACCAGGTCCGAACAGAGTGGTACTTTGCTCCACCCTTGTGGCATCAATAAGCAAAACCTATTTTAAGGAAATAAAATGGCTTGTTTTAGTTGTTACAGGACTCTCGATTATGGGTGAGCCGGGTACAAGAATGGAGCGGGCCGCCTGTGACCCGTAGATCATATTTTGCCCACCCCTGATGTCGACTTATCGGTGTGCGTGTGTTTCCGTCAGGTGGACGCAAGGAGAGAGTCGTACGTCAACTCTTTTGACATCGTCGTGCTGGCGCAGGACGACACGATGGACGTGCCCAACGCCATCCTCAGGTTTGTGATGTCATCGGGAGACAACAACGGGAACTGAGACGGACGCTTTATTGCAATATTTCCTCAAACTCAATGATGACCCATTGGATCTTTTTATGGAATTCCTTCATCAGCATGGCTGACAGGGAGTTTTTCATAAATATACAGTGCATTTGCAAACCATTCACAGCGCTTCACTTTTCCCACATTTAGTTACGTTACAGCCTTCTGCTGAGCTCCATGACAAAGGCTGGGAATGCGATTTCTTAAGAGTAAATGTAGCTTCAAAATTAAAAAAAAACTACGTTCCTGGTAGCCAGATGGTCATGAGACAACGCAGAAGGACGGGACGCCGATTCTTCATTCGACTCTGTCGGGGGGCAACATAAGTGCCCCAGAGCTGCCTTGTGTCTGTGTAGAATTTTGAGGAAAAACATCCATTCAATCCGTTTTGGATGAAGGCTGTAACATAACAAAATGTGGAAAAAGAGAAGCGTGGTGAATACTTTCGGCATGCACTGTAGGCCGGTTTCATATTTCTTTAATTATTGGCCACCCCTGTAATAAGTAGACAGTAAAATATGTCAGACTAAAGTACAATTTTGCTTCTGAAAGTCCTACATTAGTTGTATATCAATGTTAATGTACAAGCATCAACCGGTGCTAAATGTTTTTATTTGTGTTATGTTTATGTAGAATCTTCAATGCTGTTGTGTTGTCGACGCCTCCTGACTGGCAGTTTTCAATTTCTTACTCATTGTGTTTCGATTCGAGCACTGGACACACTAGATTAGGTACACTTGCACTGTTACTTATCTCCAATACTAAAACTACATATAAGTAAATGATTATATAGAGTTGAATTGAATCGAATTGATCTGTTCTACAAATGAGAATCAAACACAGTTGCAATTGAAAGTTGAATAAAATGGGAAATTGAATCAGAAATGGAGGCGGGTGTCAAGAATGGAAAATTGAATCGAATCAATTTGATCTGTACCGAGTAAGAATGAAATCAAAGTTGAATCATTATGAATTCACAAGCGCAATAACACAAATTGAAGATTAACAAATCTTGACTGCCAAATGACAAATTGCCATTACAGTGTGAGTGTACCTAATAAAGTGGTAAATGCTACATTACACGCCACTCCATCTGTTTAACAGTTGCCATTTATTGCAAACTTGAATTTCATTTGTATTTTAAAAAAAACAACTATGGAAAACAGAGCACTAAGGAGTCTTGTAGTCTCATGTTCATAATTTAAAACTATGCATCTAAAAAAAAATATATATATATCTATATATATATTTTTAAACACTTCTAACACAAAAACAAAAGCGTGTTGCTTTGGTCAGTGCAACCTTATTGATTGTAATGCCACATTGAGATGGACACTTTTTTGTGTGTGTTATGTTTAATACCAATGAGACATTGCAGTATTATTTGAAGTTTAAAGTGTGGCTGTAAAATGACATTTCAAATCACGTGACTTTCAGGGTGCTTGTTTGTCTCGTCCCCCTTCCGCCCCCCAAAAAAAGAAGCCGTACAAACACAGAATAAGACAAACATTACAAAAACAAGAAAAAACAGTCTATTGTGAATGTGTCCTTAAAGTGTTGACGTTTGTCCCTGAGACAACAACAACAGGAAAGGCGACGACGGCGGCCGACCGACCGATCGATCACAGCTCGTCGTGCTCCGCCCGCTCCTTGTCCTCGTCCACCTTCAGCTTGAGCTCTTCGGCCGTGATGCGTCCGTCCTTGTTGCGGTCCTGGTTGGCGAACATGTCGGCGATCACCTGATCCGCGGCCGTCCCGGGCCTCAGGCGACCTTTGCCCTCAGACACCTGAAGCTTGATAAAGTCGGCGAACTGCGGAAATATCACAATGAGGATTTGAACCCCGGCCCTCAGAACTGTGAATTTTAAAGTTAATTGTACCGCCGCAGTCGGTACAATTAACCTGTTTATCCATCTGTTGCCGTTCATACAACAGAATAGAATCTTTGTATGGACCAGATTTCACACTCAGTAAGTAAATTTGTAAGTTGAGACAAGATCCATTTTTCAGTGTATAACATTTGTGACATTTTCATTTGGTGCCGTGCGGTGAAATTCTTTTCGAATATAAAACTTGCCTTGGCTCAATAAAAGGTTGGAAAACATTATTCTATTCTATACCAAATGCAGGGTGACAGACGGAGATATGAATATGAAAGGTGTCGAATTGGTGGGCAGAGGATCCAAAAATAAAACATTGTTTTTTTAAAAAGTTTGAGTAATGTACCAAACAATTGCTTAAGTAAAAAAAAAAAAAAAAAACGATTTAACTAAAACAATTAAATCTTTATAAAATTACAAAAATGTAGACAAATTCAGCCTCAAGAAATTGTATGAAAAGAATGTAGCGCAATGTAACTGTAAAAGGAGCATTTCTTAACAAAAAATACACAAGTAATAATAAGTACGTTGCATTAAAACTTCTTTGACAAGTAAAATTCATCCAAAATGTTACTTAATGTAACAGAGTAAATGTATTGCGTCCTACCCACCACTGTTCTATTATAATTATTAATTATTAACCAAAAAGTAGTAGTGAAGGTCTGGTTACCTCTTCCTCGGGCACGACCGCGTCCTTGTTGACGTCCATGGCCTGGAACAGATCTTCGGGCGTGTCCTGCAGCCACACGAACAGGTAACCCGGCGGCACGCCCTTTTGCAAGCGCACCATCTCGATGTCGAACACCAGCACGGCGCTGCTCGGCACGCCCGGGGCTCAAACGTGCAAAAAAAGAAGGCACGTCAGTCGAGTGATTTCTTTATTTCCCCCCTTCCCTTCTTCTCAGTACGAGAGGGAAAGCTTTGTGTGCAGGGAAGCCATTTTTTTCCCCACTGTGCCACATTCTCAAAATGGGTAAACGCGTAAATATATATTTGACAGTTTTCCATATTACTTTTTGTACTATTACATTCCAGAGCATTTACTTTTGTTCTTTTTAAGGACTTGTACCAGTCTTTTTTTTAACACAAGTATCTGTACATTTACTTAGAGTGCGAGTACTTTTACCACCTACGGTTGAGTCTGATGTGGTGTTTTTGTCACTCGGCTATTGGGGCGGTGAGCGCTCACCTCCTTTTTCTCCGTGACCCAAGTGAGGCGGTATGGTGACCAGCCGCATCTCGCCCTCGCACATGCCCCGCAAGGCCCGGTCCAGCCCGTCGATCACCTTGTCCGAGCCCAGCACCGCGTCCTGGAGGTTCTCGTAGTCGTGTCTGTCGCGCATAAAGCACCCCCAAAAAAATCATTTTAGATTTAATCGCCGTTGTAACCTACAAAGTGCAGTGATTTTGCTTTTTCTTGAGCTTTTTATTTCTGTGGGTTTCTTTTTTCACACAACTAATCACTGTAGGGATTTTTATATGGTACACTATCCAGAGTAGTTTACTAAAAAGTTTTACTCAAAATCCTTGCTGCGTATGGATCTTTTTTTTAATATCATTTGATCAATAATGACTCACGCAATTTTTATGAAGCTCTTTGTTTTAACCGTGACGTAAGAAGTGTATTTTCAATGCTCCACCACCGTTTGCTGTCGTTTTTACTCTGAATACCTAAAAATTTAAATCAATAACTTCTTGAAAATAGGACTTAAAGCTTGGCTGTTTGAGGATTAGAAACATTTACCCATATAAAACCAATGCAGCATAAAAAAATAAAATTGCTAAATTGGAATTTTTAATGTTTTTTTTTTGTGCAAACATCTTTACCGTTATCCACTTGCATCAATAAACACAACTCGCATTCTCCTTGGCAGAGGTAAACAGGGAAAAAATCTGGTATTTGGCGGCGACTCACGAGGAGAAGAGGCGCGTCCCGTCCACCAGGGTGCAGTTGTAGTGGTAGTGGACCAGATCGTCCTCCTCGGTGGTCTCGTTGCACGCTTGCGGCCGGTGGAGGATCTGTACGTCCACTTTGTCGCTCGGGTTGTGGAAGTCGATGACGTGGATGTCAAAGACGAGCACGGCGGACGGCGGGATCACGTTGCCTGAGGAAAAGATGGGTCGCGATTGTTTACTTTTCCATTCTGATTTTAAAATATATCATTTATTTGGTTCTTTTGTTAGTATTGTAAATAAATTGATTAGATATAATATCCATTTAGACATGGACATTTTTATTACTATATTCTATGTTAGTATTGATTATGTTTGACAAATTCATTCATTTTGATAGATTTTTTTCCAATAGTTTTACTTCTGTTAAGATTTAGTTTTACTAGGGTTTTTTAAACATTGGTATTTAATATACAGTGCATTTACATACATGTATTATTATATTTTCATATTTAATTATTTTAAACATTTCACGCCTTTCTTTATTTTTTAAAGTGTATTTTCTGATGCGATTTTATTCCTTTTTTACATATAGTGCAAATAGGCGGCAGGACTGGTGAGAGTGTCTGCTTCACAGTTCTGAGGACCCCGGGGTTCAAATCCCAGCCCCGCCTGGGTGGAGTTTGCATGTTCTCCCCGTGCCTGCGTGGGTTTTCTCCGGGCACTCCGGTTTCCTCCCACATCCCAAACAACATGCATTCATTGGAGACTCTAAATTGCCCGTAGGTGTGCCTGTGAGTGCGAATGGTTGTTTGTTTGTTTGTGCCCTGCGATTGGCTGCCAACCAGTTGAGGGTGTACCCCGCCTCCTGCCCGATGACAGCTGGGATAGGCTCCAGCACGCCCGCGACCCTAGTGAGGAGAAGCGGCTCAGAAAATGGATGGATGGAAACTGCTATTTTATTTAAGCATTTTTTTTTTAATTACATTTTTCATCCATTTTTACATTAAGTTTTTATTCAGTACATAGTGCATTTATCATATATTTTTGAATATATATTTTGGATGCATTCAATTATTTTAAATTCATTTTTTTTAAAATAACATTAAAAAGATGGATTTACTTTTAAGGCAAGTCTGTCCTCCTGTCAGTATTATTGATTATTTATCATAAACATTTTTGACTATGTCCGGAAAGCTCATAGTTGTTTATGTTGCACCAATAAGCAGGCTGAGCTCGCTGAGGTCCAATTTTGGTTTCCTCACCCCCATTTTACAAGGATTATCGTACTTTTTTTTTTTTTTTTTTTTTTTTTTTTAAATCGAGAACCGGACCAATTTGACCCGCTCGCCAATCCCAGGTAACCGTACCTGCTCCGCCTTGTCCGTACGCCAGATGCGGCGGGATGATGACCCTCCTTCGCTCGCCCATGCAGACCCCCAGCAGGGCCTGGTCCATCCCTGCGATCACGTAGCCCATCCCGATGTAAGTGTTGTACGTGCTGTTCCTCTGGTAACTGTCCGCACGCATGAATTCAATAACACAAACAAAAAAAACAAAAAAATCACAATCAGGAGAACAGTGGTTCCCTACAGAGTAAACGGAGCTGGCTCACTAAAGGTGGGGGCAGTGGAAGATGGTAAACGCGAGCTGACCTGGTGTCGAAGGTGACGCCGTTCAGGAAGGTTCCGTTGTAGTGGTAGCGGACGTAATCTCCCGCCACGGACTTGCGACTGCACGACTCGGGCACTACCTGCTCCTCAACGGTGATGTTGTCTTTGGGGTTGTGGACGTCCACCAACAGGACATCGAACACCAGAGTGGCGTGGGGGGGGACCTCCACGCCTGGTGGGGGAGGAAAAAAAAACATACCCGAGTGAAACATTCCTTCCTTTATCGTTACTGTTGTGTATCGAACAATGGTTCTCAAACTTTTTGCAACAAGTACCACCTAAAAATCTATTCAAGTCAAACTCAAGGCAGATCTGGCCTGATGAGGCAAATTATGCACACCCACTTCATGGTTCTTGCATAAATCTGTAACAAAATTGCAAATTGTCTTCACTTTTGATAACGTTGAGATATTGCTTTTTTATTTTTTTGGGTGTGTCGCTAAACACACCCCCCCCCCCCCCACCCCACCCCCAAACTTAATTTACCAATTTGAACTAACTCCTTTCCTTGACTTCAAATTTAAAAACAATTTATTCATCAATTTGTTGTGTATACACTTTCATGATTAGTTTTTTTAAATAAATAATTCTGTTGAGCCACATTTGAAAAGCAATGTCTGATTTTCACTGGTTCATTTTCATTCCATTTTTCTTTATTATTACTTTCCAGTCATTTCTGTGACCACTGTGGGCTTTTCATTCATTAAACAGAGGGGTGCCAACAATTTGATTCACGTGTATGTAATAATATGCTTAGGATATGATCTTTTTTTTTTTAATGTTCCAGTCATAACGGCTTCCTGAGCAGGGGCAGACCAGATGTGTGAAACTCAAGGCCCGGGGGTCAGATCTGGCCCGCCACATCATTTTATGTGGCCCGCGAAAGCAAATCATGGGAGTCAACTTCCATGATTCTTGCTCAAATCTGGACCAACATTTTTTATTGTCATATTTAATAAATAATAACATTGAGATATTGCAAACGCTTTTTGTTACCAAACACCTTTTATGGTAACTTGAACAGCAGTTGAACAAATATTATCCCTGACCTCTGATTTCAAAACAAGTTATCCATCATTTTGTTGTGTACATGTAATAATATGATGAGGTTTTGGTTTCACAGATGTTTTCACAGAGCGCGTAGCTGGTCTATACACTACAATCATCACCATCATCTTCATCGTCTACCTGAGCCTTTTTCGCCGTAGCCTTTAAATGGCGGGATGACGATATTCCGGATTTCCCCCACGCACATGCCCAGCAGGCCCTCATCCATGCCCTTGACCAGCCAGCCCTCGCCCACCAAGGAGTCGCGCGTCTGCTTCCGCACGTAGCTGCGTGGGGCTCATACAAGCCAAAAAAGTCAAACACAGAACAGACAACACCCCTGCGTGACAGAGTACAGACAGCACACACACACACAAAAGAACAGCAACGTCATTCCCAACTGCGGCGTACGCGTGACAACACGGCGTGTCGGCCCCCCGCCCCCACCTGCCCGGCGGCTTCACCTGGAATCAAAGGCGGCGCCGTCCAGCAGGCTGCCGTTGTAGTGGTAACGCACGAAGTCGCCGCGCATCACCGAGCGCTTGCAGTCTTTGGGGGTGCTGATGGTGTTGGTGACCACCAGGTCCGCTTTGTTCCACAAATCCAGCAGAAGGACGTCGAAGACCAGCGTGGCGTCCGGAGGGATGACGTCACCTGCAATCATTTTTTTTGGGTTTTCTTGTAATGCTATACACAGTGAACCCCCGCATAGTCGCGATCATAACATAACAGAAATACTGTCGATATCTGTGGATCGATGGACAGATGCAGATTTAGATGCAGTAAATAGATCATGTAGATTATTAGATACACTATAGATACTGTAGACAACTGGCAATTGGTCTAGTAGACGGACAGACAAGACTGATGGACAAATAGAAAGACACATGGTGAAATATTTTCAGATTTTTAAAAAAAAAATTATTTGGCTGATTGTGGCTCACAGCTAACGCAAATCCCAGATTAGGAACTGGAACAGGAACAAACCCAATAAGGAATTTGGTTCTATGGTACAATCATTTATTTAAAAAAAAAATAAAAAAATTGTCAAACATAAATCTAAATCAAATATAAATTAATTCATTATATAAGGAATCAAAAATGATTTTTAATCACAGGACTTTCAGAAAAGTATTTTCCAACCTGTTTGATGAATCTGGAATAGTGTAATAAGTGCCACTTTTAGAATTGCACAACTGCAATAAATGACCTTTGTATTCTCATTTATTGCTATGCAACCGTATACACACGTTCCATTTTAATTTATTGTCTATGATGATTTAGTGTGCGTGACTTTGGCAAAGTTACCTGCCCCGCTGCTGCCGTAGGCCAGGTGCGGCGGGACGGTGACGGTGCGGCGCTCGTTCACGCACATGCCCAGCAAACCTTTCTCGATGCCGGCGATCAGGCGACCCTCCCCGAGGAGGCCCACCTTGGCGGCCCCTCGCTGGTGGCTAAAAAGCAGGAGTGGAAGAAAAAAAAAAAAAGAGAGAGAGCGAGAGAGAAGGAAAAAAAAAGGGAAAAAAAACCATCATACGTGTCAAGTCCCTGCAGAAAATTGCAAGCAACGACGCCATCTACAGCACAAAGTTGGAACTTTAAGACCAACTCATTTCAAGGAATAAACACTATTCCTGAAATCAAAATGTTACAGAGGCTCTTTTACCTGGAATCGAAAGTTTTGCCGTCGACGAAAGTGGCGTTGTAGTGATAGCGAACCTGATCTCCGTCTTGGGCTCGCCGCGTGCACGTCGGGGGGAGAAAGTGTCTGACCACGACTACATCTCCGAGCGGGCTCGGGTTGCAACCCGCCCAACGCACCAGCAGCAGCACGGGCACGATGCAACAGGAAAACATTCTTCTTACAACAACAGCAGCAACACTTGAAGACAATAATTAGAATAATAATAATCGGGCTGTTAATTGAAAATGGAGGCCTCGCAGCTCGGATCGGCGCACGGATGTGTGAGCTGCAAACGTGGACGCGCTCCGGTTGACTCGGAAGCCCGCAGCTGCTCCGAGGGAAGAAGGAAGGGAGGAATGTCGCACTTTTGGGGAGAGTGGGGGGGCGGGGGCGCCCGCCGCGGGGAACGCACCGCGCTTCCGGTATACAACTTCCGGCATCACGATAAAGTGCTGGAGTGTGAAGTACACGGCAAAAAAAAAATTTAAAATAAAAAAAAAAAAAACGTCACAGACTCATTGAAACTAGAAAAAAAAAAAAGCTTGATTTGAGATATACTCAACTTTATTCACTGAACACTTCAAAAAAAACCTGGCAACTGTAATAAAGTGCTGTACATAATAAAGATCGAACATTAAAAAAAAGTATATATATTCATAAAAAAAAACAAATACGATAACGTAAAAAACATTCTTTTCTAATTGAAATATATTTTCTATAAAAGCAAACTCCTGCAGCACCGCCGCAGGTTGTTGGACCAAACAAATTCTTTTAGTGAAAACAAATTATTTGAATGAAACGCATTCATCAAGCTGCTGCTGTATAAATATCCATTTTGATAACATGGCACAATACGGGAAGGGTGGGGGGGGGGGGGCAACATCTTTGAACACAAAATAGTTTCCCTCTTTTATCAACTTGCATAGTGCTCATACTGAGAAGAAGAGGGGGAAAAAAACACATTTATGACGTATTTTGTTTTTTCTGCTATTCTATCAGGGGGGGGGGGGGGGGGGGGGGGGGGACAAAACAAAACAAAAAAAAGTGTTTCCGACAACATTAAACTACTCTCCGGATGGGGAATATCTTGCGTGAAAGTCAAGTCATCAGAAAACCTTATACTAAAGTACAGATACCTGGAAAAAAAAAATCTACTTGAATACACTGACAAAGTATTTGTACTTGATTACTTTCCACCAGTGGCGAATACGCAGCACACCTCATTGAGTGATTATTTTCGATGTGGGCCAAATGGACTTTCGAGCAAGCGGCCTCACTCGTATGAAGAGGATCGACTTTTATTTTGAAAATCGCATCTCTCACCGCGTGAAAACGAGCGACAACTTTTCACACACACAAAAAAAAAACCAAGACCTGCAAATGTCAGTTGATGCTCTTTTTTTGCACCACTGTCGTTAACAACTTGATGGAGTCCTTTAAAGGTAATTTTCTACTGCAGGATTTCACAAGCTTTACTGAGCCAAAGCACCTAATTTAAACCTTCTCGCTATCTGGCGGAAAGAGCCTTTAATTGTTCAGACTGTCACTATAAGCAGCAGCATAGATAGATTAACAAAGATACATTGTTGGTCGTAAATAAATATTCATTTTACAGTAGGTGGGAATCACTGGTCTAGCGATATAAAATAAAAATGAAGACAATCAGCATGCGTTCAATCAAAAAGGAGCCTTTTAAGAATAAAGTGTAATTAGATATGTCTGAATAGTTTTAATGATAATAACGGTAATGGTTCCATATGCACTTCTGCGAATATTTACAATGAAAACAAACTCTATTGCTACCTTTGTGTTCGAGTCACACATCATTTTTGGGATACCGGATGTTAAAGTCTGCCATTCAGTGTATTTTATTTTGCTGAATAAACAGGTCAATGAAGATTATGGTCACAAATATACATGCGTTTAGTCGAAACCACTCTGCGAATACGATTTGGACGGAGAAATGTCATTCATCTGTGATGGCTTTAAATATGGACGTGGCTTTAAATATGCAGTCAGCTATTGCACCATCTTAAAACTCACTGGACACTTCATTAGGAACACCTATTAGGTTAAAAAAAAAAAACATACAGCTGAATGCACAGTTTGGAGCTTTTGAGTCATTTTCCAGTTTTCCAATGTTTAATTGGCATTATGATTATGAGGGGGGGGTTCTTGGAAGAAAAAGAAAATCTCTCCCCAGTCATGATTGTAGTGTTACATACGGTTACATACTGACGCCAAACGATACATTCATACATCGATGCATATTACGTACGGGAGCAGAAGAGGCTGGTAAGGCCGTCAGAGAAAGAAGAAAGGAAAAGGGAAAAAAGGGGGGGAAGATGGTGAAAGGCGAAAGCTCCCACGCGCCCCCGAAAGGCGGGAAGGCGCCTCGAAATATTCGGCATGCAGAGGGAAAGACGTCGTCGCTGGGGATGAGGGTCAAACTCCGGAAGATCTGAGGAGCAGAGGAGGAAGAGAGCGGGAGGTGACGGAGAAAGAAGATGAGGGCAAGAAGGGAGACAAGGGGAAGGAGGAGAAGTGATCATCAACAACAAACAAAAACTCAAACGAGAAAAGAGGTGCTTTATTATTTTTTCTTACGATATCCACAAAATGGCAGAAGTACAAACATGGGCAACCTTGCATTTTATCCGTTTTTTTTTTTTGGTTTTTTTTAAACCCCAAAACATTTCAACCCACAAAGGCTCAACATATACTTTCTTACAGTGGATATAAAAAGTCTACAGAAGGGACGTCTGCCCCAAGTGTGCATGTTTTTAAGTCCGAGTTAAACATTTTTCTTTTATTAGTATTTCCACTTTTAAATGATATTTCTTCCACTGTACGCTGTTTTAATTGTACTTTTATTTTGTTTTAAATGTTTATAAGCTGTTTTTTCCCCTTTGTTTTTAAATGCTTTTAATCATGTAAAGCACATTGAGTTACCTTGTGTATGAAATGTGCTATATAAATAAATGGGCTTTGCTTTGCTTACACACGCCTGGTCAAATACCAAATTTTTGTGGGATAAAAAAAAAAAATGACAAGATGAATCATTTCAAAACTTTTTCCACTATTAACGTGACTTGTTCCCTGTCTAACTCAATTGCATTTCTAAAAATCATTTCCAGAGGAAAAATAAAATATAAGCAACTGAAATAATGTGTTTGCACAAGTGTGCACACCCTCTGACAACTGGGGACGTTAAAAAAAATAACCGATCTCATTCAAACTCATGTTAAATGGGAGTCAGCGCACATCTGCCACCATTTCAAGTGCCTCTGATTAACCCCAAATAAAGTTCAGATGTTCTAGTAGGCTTTTTACAAATACCTGTCATTTGAAAAGGGGTTTGTAGACTTTTTACATCCACTGTATGATAAACATTTCTTGCATCATATTTTTCATAGAGTTATTAATGAGGTCTCTAAAAAAAAAACTGAATAGCGATGGGGTGGGGGGGGGGGGGGGTGGTGTAAACTGATGTAAGTAACAAAAATGACCACAAAGAGAGCTGGAATATTGAGTTATTTGGAAGTTCAGGACTCAAAGGCAGGGTCGTACCTTCCTCTCCGGATGTTTCTGGATGAGCAAGGCGGAAGGCAACAAGAGGGAGAGACAGACACACAAACGGGTCAGCGGTGAGGCCCAAAACAATTGGATGACGTCTTGACCGAGAGGCGCGATCGTGCCGTGGAACCGAAACACGCCTCAAGCATCTTTTGGACAGCCTCAAAAATCTCAAGAAGCTTAGCATAGCGTAAAAGGTTAGCATTGAGGGCTGCCTCAACAACAATAGAAGTATAAGGTTTCCCCCGAGTTTGAATTTTTAAATTCTCCATTATTCGCTGAGAAACTCACCTATTCCCTATCATAGTGCTCTTCCTGAAATGCCCTAAGATCCCACAAGATGATGCCAAAGCCCTGTCTAATGGAAAAGTAGCATTTTTGCTATTCATATTAAGCCGTAAATACAGCGGCCCCCACTATTCGCGAGGGATCAGGACCGGGTTGGACTGTGAATAGCCAAAAATCGCTGATTTTATTTCTTTTTTAAACCCCTAAAATTCTTGAATAAGTGGGGATAAACCATCAATAAACGTTTTCAAGGTTGGTTCCCCCCAAGGGAGAAAAAAAACACCAAACACATGGGGAAAAAAATTCATTAAAAAATGTGAGGGTTCTCTGTATACCATAAACTATGATCGCAAAACAGTTTAATATCATTTCAAACACATCTTACATTACCCTTCATAATAATAACGCACCGGAAGTGTGTACATGTGGCAAAGTCTCTCTGTAACAACCCATGCTAAACTTAGCTCCTCCCCGACATACTGTACGAAGCTTGTAGGTCCCACAGAAAAGAAAGACTAGCGAACCACGAATATGCGGGGGATGACTGTTTTCAGACTCCGTTCTAACAGTATCAATGGCAAGAAAAAGTATTCCAGCATTTGCAAGCTTTCGCTCGGAAAGAACATTTTGATGACTGTTAGCATTCACGAGATGGCGCCAGGCGTGTACTTACTTGAATCCCCATCCGGTGCCTCCCAGGACGATGGCCCCTAGCAGGATGGCGCCGGCCACCGAGCCAATTATGATGTTGGTACCGCTCGGACCTGCAGATATCATCAATACAAATATGTACACACTGCCGTGACACTTCAATTACATTTTTGTAGAAATACAATTCCCTGCAGCCTTTGTTATAGTTGTTGCCATCTTGTGGAAAATGCTATATTATTGTGATACGGAGAGTTACTTGGAACGAATGCGAACGATCTTGGGTAATGAGGCACATGCTGCTTCACCAAGTCAAAAAGACAACATTTTTTTACATTTCCATTTCAAGAGATGACAAATCTCATTGCCAGATAAAAAAAAATATATATATATACATTTTTTAAAAAACAAACATACAAAATGTGCTCTTTTCATTTATAGTCATTTGGGGGAAAGGTACTTATTGTTGTTAGTTTATATATAATAGTAAATTAAGGCTGGGAGATGAATCCATTTTATCATGGAAAATAATATTTCAAAGCTTGCTTGCTATCAGGAGAAATAAAGTAAATCCCACAAGGCGCACAAAAAAAAAAAAAAAAAAAAAAAAGACAGTACAGTATGACATTTGGAATTTCTATAAGCGAAGGGGGAAAATCGATTGAAATAGTTTTTGTGAAAAAATTGAGGATTTTATTACAGTCATATCACGTTGCCCTCCAATGAATCAGTTTATACTTTGCTATTTCTTTTAACGGATTAGTTACCTTTGTACTTCTCGGGGCCCTCCGGCGGCGTTGGAATGGGAATGGGGTCAAACACGCTGCAGTCCTTCCCGGTGTAGTCCGGATCGCAGATACACTTCACCTCGTTGCTGCACGTCTGGAGGCGTTCAAAGGTCAAACGGCATCACTGGCGGCTACAAAGTAAAATAAAACAACACAGGAAAGGACTTTGGAGGGCGCGTCAGTCTCACGCCGTGATGGGAGCAGATGCGCGCGATAGACGAGCCGGGGCACATGCTGAGGTTGAAGGTGGTGACCGGGAGGCAGCGGCGTTCCAGGCACATCATGTTGGGCCCGCACGGCGTTCCGTCCTCCACGTAGCCCAGGTCCAAGCCGTCGTCCAGCACTGCGTGACCACCCCTGTTATTTTTATTTTCAAAATAAAGTCATTACATTTTTTTTTTGTCACACCACACAGAAGAGTGTCTGCCAAATTTGAATGATTAAAACAAATTACCAAGTATTAAAATGAGGCTGCAAAATTGTGAAAAAATCCAACCGTTGTCTCTGCTTTCAAATGCTATGGGCATGTCCGCTGAATGTGTGAAACCACAGCCCGCTGAAAAAAGGATGCTACGTCCTCTAGCATCTTTCTTATGCCTTGTTTGAGCGACTAAACTATATCTGCGAAAAGCCTCCGGTGGCTGGAATAAATGCCAGCGGCCCGAGTCACCAGCTAGCTTGCGAGCTCACAGGCTAGCGGTGCTCGTCTCAGACGGCGGACGGGCGTTGGGCTACTCCGAGGCACTCCCTCCTCGGTAGCGATTTAAATAACAAAACTGAGCTGTTCTATAAATTGTTTCGGCAAAGGAAGATGCATTTCAGTGTGTAGCCATCGCCAGCTAGCTAGCTAGCTAACTGCGTGCTGCAGTGGTAGGAATCGGCCTAGTAATAACCAAGTAATTCCAACTCGCACGAGAGAAATGGTGAGAAACAGTTTAACGCTATACAGCATCTCACCAAGCGACTAGTACATGGGTTCTCAGTCTTCGCATGTTTTCTGCAATTATCTTCAAACGTAATGTTTTTGCCTGTTTTTTCAAAAGCTCCACAAAGTCTGCCTAGCAACAAGACCAGAAAATGGTGCTGTTTTTCCCAGAACCTGCTGACTTTTACAGGCAGGGTAAATGGGGATTGAAATGTTGTGTGTGCATATGTGATTGTAATGCTCACCTGCAGTCCAGGTATCTGTTGTGATGATAGACGGTCAGACTGGTGAGTTTACCCTGCAGCTCGCCAAAGCTCGGCTTGTCACTCACGTTGGTGCACAGCAGCAGACCACACAGAACATCCCTGCACAAAAAAATAAAAGAACACTGGAGGGCGGGATGTGTAAATTATTTCCAGCGCTTCACTTGTTCCACATTTTGTTCTGTTACAGCCTTATTCCAAAATTGATGGAATGCATTTTTCCCCAATTCTACACACGAGTTCCTCCAATAATTGGTCACAGTCTCACTCACTGCTTGTTACAATGCATCCATCCCTGGCCGCCGGGCTCGGGGCCACAGTTTCCTTTCTCCGTGCCCTCGGAATTGAGCTTTTCATAGCAGAACCTGTCAGCGGAGTCTGAGAGGGGGAAAAAAAAAAAAAAAAAAAAAAAAAAAAAAAAAAAAAAAAAGATTGCTGAAAAATGTCTCTTGCAAAGCTGAATGTTGTGCATTTCCTGTCCCATCCTTACTGTGGCCCCACAGGCTCCTGCACTGGCCGTCTCTGGTCTTGCAGCGGCCTCCGTAGCAGCGACCCTGAGGAGTGAGAGGTTAAGGGTCACGGTGGAGGAAAGGGCACGCCCATTGAGCGGAGGCGACCTTACCTGGCCGGCCTCACACGTGTAGCCGTCCAGTTTGTGGACGTTGTGAGGACACTGCGGGACAGAGAGCGTAAGCGGAATATGTCAGTTCGTCCGTTGCCAATGTGACGTCAGCGTCCGTTTTACACATTTACGAGCCAAATAAAAGTGATGTATTTGCCAATATATTTTGCAGCCTGACATTAAAAACGGGTATTTTCTCAAGTGGTGTTTGAAGTAGATCTTTAAGCGGTGTTGACGCTTCCATTATCAGTTAGCTCCCACTTCTATTGGTCGTTCAGTTTAGAGAAATTTTGAAGGTTAGATATAATATTTTCCATCTTGGGCTTTTATTTGGAGCACATTTTTAGAGTGCACAGATTGCAGCTACCACTTCAATTTTCCTTAAAACCGTAACAATAAGTTTGTTTCCTGAATCAAGTCTTCGCGTGTGCTGTAAGAAGATGGAATAGTCCATTGCATATGAAGGGAGGGGGAGCGCTCAAAACAGTTGTGATGGATGAAACCTTTTGATTAGTTTTTAAGCACGTGAATTAAGACTAAAACAATAATTGCTTTAAATCGAAGAAAAAGATGAATCTGTTTTTATGAGATGTTTGGGTGCCCCTGCAAATTTCTATTTTCAATTGCCTGTGTTTGACAAATGGGAGGTCTGCCTCACCTTGTGCATTTTTTAAGTTTATTTTTATTATTCATATATTTTTTTTATTCATTTATCTAATTAAATAATTAGCGGATTGATTTATTGTAAATTAAAAAAAAAAGGAGTAAATACATACAAATGTCTGTATACATTTATCATTTTTGTGATTTCCTTTATTAAATATTTGATTAACTATAATCAAATCAATCATAACTAGTCAGTCCGGTAGCTGAGTGGTGGTCTGTCTCACATTTCTGAGGTTCAGGGTTCAAATGTCATCTCCAGCCTTCCTGTGTTTGTTTACGTTCTCCCGTGCTTTTTTTTTCTTTTTCTCGATTACATTCCAAAAGGATGCATGATAGCTTTATTGAGGACAAAAGTTTCCATAGGTGTTAACGTGAGTGTGTATGGTTGTTCATCCCTGTGTGTCCTGCAGACTGGCTTGCCCAAAATCATAATACTAATAATAATGCATATAAAATGGATGCTTGGATCCTACTATAGATGTGGTGGGATGTTGTCATACCTGGCTGGAGTCCCCCGCGCAGGTTTCCGGAACGTCACAGTCATTGACGGCCTCTCGACACGTCACGCCTCTCAGCTCATACTGCGACCGCATTGGACAACGTAGCGGGTAAACGAAACAAACAGCACACGTAAGCTACTCACGTATAATACCTTGCAGTCCCTGCAGCAGAGGCCGTTGCTGCACATTGCATTGTGGGTAAGCGTGCACTTCTTGCAGCAGTTGGCTCCGCTGCGGGCGCACTCCTACCAGACCGGAGAGGGAACTTTACCGTGTGATCACGAACACAGCCGTCCACGCGAATGGGGAACGAACGAACGAGTGGTTACCACGAGTGTGCCGCAGTCGCACTCCTCTCCCAGCTCCGCGTAGCCGTTGCCGCACTCGGGCGGGTCCAGCAGCTACAGCATGTCATTTAAAAGACTTTCCATTAGGTACACCCTGCTCAATCGAATGAAAGCCAATATAAGAACTGTAAAAAAAAAAAAAAAAAAAAGTCCTTTACTTATATAATAATGCTCAGTAGATTATTACAGCTTTGGGGCCCCATACGGCACACTTCCTTCTTTAATCCGGCCTACTGAGTCTTTTCTGTTTTTTTCCCTCCTAAAACCATTTATCGCATTAAATAATTCCTTTTGTAAATAATAATGGGAAAATATTAGTAAAATAAGCAATTTTAAGTAAAAATTTCATTTGATTATTTCATAAAATAATAATTTAAAAAAAGTGTTACCTGCTTATTTGCATACTCACATACTCATGGATTTGTTTTGGAACTTATCCTCCATTATTTGCAAAAAGCAAAAAAAGAAAAACTCCTATTCACCATTTTTGTGCTCACGCCAAAAGCCTTGTCTAATATAAAACCATTGCTTTGGCGCCATCTTGTGGCATCATAGTGCCAAGCAACTATGGTGAAGCAAATTTTACATGCATACATTTAAACCCATGCCCACCTGTCTGGTTTAAAAATCAAATGTGGCCCTTGAGCACAAAAGTTAAATGTTAGTGCAGACCAGGATGAGGATATTTTTCTTCCACTTTTCAACATTGTGGCACCGATGTACCATCGGCTGGAGCTGTGAAAATACTGTATATGGCAGTTGGCACCCACTTTATAATGTGTATTGCACCACCTACAGGACTGGAGTGGAACCTCACCCCCCAGCGCATCAGGACTGTTTCCAATCAAGCAAGCCAGATGACATGTTTAGGATTGTAGGATTATTCTGCGCTCTACTGATTAGAATTATTAGGATTCTTTTCATTAGCGCTCTCCCTCACCTTGCTGGGCTTGTTGAACAAGCAGCTGCCACCGCCCAGCTGCAGGAAACGAAGATATTCGTCGATACTGCAGCGAGAGAACTTCCTGGGCAGGTAGTAGCTGATAAGACGAAAAAAAAAAAGAAGAAATGCCTCAGTTAAATTTGTCTGTCAGAAAAAGACTACTTTTGCATTTGTACTTACCCGGTGTCCTCCATGATGCACCCCAACCACGGGTCGGGACACCTGCAGTCTCCTGGCCACAGAAATCAAAGCCACATTGCTTAAAACCAGAGCAGTGAGTCAGACCTCCTCCAAGATTCGTGCATTATTTACAGAGTAATTCAGGAAAAAGCGGGGGGGAAAGATACATAAAAGAACATACTGCATAATATAAATCACCTATTCAATCCAAAATAAAAAAATACTAATATTAAACACAATTTTATTTCATTATTTAAATACGACTAATAACAATCAGAATAATTCCTTTTTTCAGGCGCATATAAAACAAGACATTGAAATAACTAATACAGTGAGCTTTGAGATACAAGTTGAATTGGTTCCGTGACTATGCTAACTCATACAAATATAGTAATAATTCAATTAAATAGAATGTAAAGAATTAAACAGCTTTTGTATGTGTGGCTCCTTCTGGTGTGCACGCCATGGCCAACTGGGGGCCGTATAATACAGACTTTCGCATTTCCCGGGTGATTGAAAAGTAACTCCCTATTTTAAAATTATTTCTGAACTATAATTCTTACAAGAAATGAACATGATTAGAAAGTGTATTGCATGGAGTTTTATTTCAAATTGGATACGGGCGCCAGCATTAACCACCAGTTTCTCTGATTTCTGAACTGATTTCACGAGGAACACTTGTGGGATGGAAGACATAACTTCTCGTAGTCGCCCTTCAAGTTCTCCCAAAGTCGTTGGTTTGGTAGACTAGATTTGCTCCTTTCATCATGGAACATACACAAAAACAACTGTGAAAAATATTACAACATATGAATAAATTATAAGTATTTTAAAATAATGGAGTTACTTTTCAATCGCCCTGTAAATGGAGATGGAAGTTTCTGTCCCAACTCGTCAGAAAGTTTCAGCAATATTAATCGTTTTTTTTTTTGTCCAGGATAAAGAATATGCTTGTGTGTATTGCTACATTGTCTGTCTACATCTGTTGTGTTCAAATATTTGTTGCTTAAAGGGTCATAATAACATGAGCGCGACTCTGTTCGTCAGTCCTTCTAAAATGTTCACATAAAGCAACTATAATGATAATCATGCAACACCTTGAAAAAGAAGAAAATGATTAATAAAAACAGCTCTGGGAAGGGGGGGAGAAAAAAAAAAAAAGCAATCTCACAAAATGTCGTGCAAGGTCACTTAGCCAACCTGCAGCGGGTCTGTCCTTTTTCCTCAGCATTCCGATGTTCTGGCCCAGGCTCTGGCACAGCGTGATGGCCACCGGACCAACGGCGCCATACTGAACACACAAAGCAAGTTAGTTAGCTGCTGTGGAAAAAAGAAAGACATTTGTGAAGGGCTCGTTTGGGAGCCTCACCTCATTGATGCCGCCGCCCCTGTTAAGCGAGCAGACTCCGCCGATGTAGGCGGCCTCGCTGCGGCTGCTCATGAACGTCCTACCGCTGCAAAGAGACACGAGGAGAGCCGGGCTTGAGCGGACGCGGCGGGACGGGACGGGGGAGGGGCAAAACGGCGGCCGAGGTGAGGCGGGAGCGTGGGAACCCACGAGAGGAGGTGCACGGCGTCGCAGCGCTCGCGGATGTTCGCCTTCCGGTACTTCATGAAGTCGCGCAGGGTGAGCAGCGCGTCGTCGCCCACGGAGATGCGGTTGTCCGATGACCAGGTTTCCATGGCGACCAGGACGATGCGCGTGTTGAGCTGCTCCTTGTAGATCTGAAGAGCGTTTTTGTGCTCACGTCAAAGCAACAACTTGGCATCATGGTGTCAAAGAAGTATATTGAAGTGACTTGAGGAGTTTCACTTGGACATAAGTCGTGCTTTGCCGCCATCTGGTGGCATATACAGGCAATTACATTTTTTTTTTCGAGGGGCGCCCTTAATGGAATAGTGGGGATTCATTCCCCATTAAAATAAATGGAAATGCAAGTGATCCACCCTCCCAAAAAAATGAATGAAAATGTTTTATAATAAGGAAACTAGCACTCTATAATACTGTACTTTATAAAAACATATAGTCATGACATAATTTAATCAAATTGAATGATTGAAACAGTTAATGCCACATTTTTTTTTTTGCTTCAATTCAATGGACATCGTGCTGATCCTTCTGGTGTGCGCGTATTGGCCACATGGGGGCGGTATACTATAATACAGACACGCGAATATGGAGACTGTCACTTCTCGGCAAGCTGCAGTAATATTAGCTGTTCTTCGTAGAGAATAAATAATATTTGCCTGTGAGTAATGTTGTATTGTCTGTCAATATCCAATGAGCTTGCCAAGGTATTTTCTGCTAGCATCACCAAACTTTCATCAGCTGTCAACAAGACTTTATCCCATCTTTATTATGATATACTATTTTTAAAACAAGAAGCATTTTCCATGCGTGTGAATAAGTGTGAGTGCAGACGCACGACAACTCACCGCGTCTGCCATGTTCACCACCGCTTTGGCAAAGTTCTTCGTCTGAGAGGTCAACCGGCGCTGTTGGGCAAACTGGAGAGAAAAAACTGCTCTTTACAAAGTGCTGAATTGTTAAATGTCCTTTGTTTTTAAAAAAAAAAAAAAAAAAAAAAAAGGAGTCATCCTTCACATGAGACGCTTTTTCAGCTCACCAGTTCGTAGTCATTTACGACCATCAGCTCGATGTATTTGGTCTCTGTCTGCACTGTGCGTTGACCCTGACGCACCTGCAGGGGATACAAATGGCATAAAAACTGCACCAAACAAATCATGTGAGTGGCCCCAAAGTCATATACAATGAGAAATTTTTTTTTAGAATTGTAGCTCATAATTTTAAGGAGTTTACTACGTCCATCGTGATGTTTGGTTTGTTGTTTATTTGTTCATTTATTTTCACGCCACTTCTGTCTTTTTACAGATGATGTGACCTATTTTATCTATTGGAATAGATGAAAATAAAAACTAACCATGGAAAATCCCTGAGAATTTCATCAGATCAGGTTTGAATTTGTTGCACTGGACCCAAAAGAAATTTGGCATATGTATGAAAAGAGAAAACTCAGGATGGAGTATTTATGACTGACTGACTTGTCTTTTTGATCGTCTCAAGCTGTTGGGGAGCCTCTCCTTGGCCTTCTGCGCAGACCAGTCGTCTCCATCCCGCCTCTTCCCGTCTCCTTTGGCCCCGCCGCCCAACTGTGCTTCAGGCCGGGTGCCGTTCACGCTGCATGCTGGGAAACGCAGACGGGACGGCGGGAGAGGGAGAAAAAAAGAGCGGGCTTAGTCATCATCAGCCGTGTATTTTTGGTGCTCTCATCTTCTGGAGAAATCAATAGCACATGGGCCGTGGACGAAGATAAATCTAGTGGAGGTGGGGGGGTGGGCGGGGTAACACAAAGGGAATGTGAGGACATATCTGGATGATCAATTCTATGTGAGCGTCTTGGCCATCTGTGGGTATTATAAGACCGACATACGGATATACTGTACTGGAGGCACAACTTAGTCGTTCTTCTTAGAGGATAAAGAATATACAGTATGCCTTTGAGTTTTGTTATTTGGTCTGTCTACGTGTGTTGCAGCACTGATGGTGTTCACATATCCATTGCTTCAAGGGTAACAACACTGCCACAAAGATGCTAATTGTTAGCAGTGTGCCTATAGAGTTTCCCATTGGATGTTAGCATTCAGGGAGCGGAGGCTACGTGGTTGCTTTATAGACACAAAGCGTAATTCTCTTGAAGCAGCGCAACAGCTGTCGGCATCGCCGCTGTAGCAACTCCTCCAGGCAGCATTATTCTGTTCAATATAACACCGGCATGGCTAATTTTACCCATGGTTGATAAATAAACAAAACGCTAATCCCTAATCAAGGGGAGTAATTTACATCCACAATTGGAAGTAGTAGGCCTACCTGGACACGAAGGCGGGAGGAGGTCGATGTGAGGCATTCGATACACAACGTGGTCCACCTGCCCCACAAAATACGACAAAAGCAAGCGTTAGATTGGGTTTTATGGAAATATTAAAGATGCTATATAACAACGAGTCTTTCAAAAGATTTTTTTTTTTTCTGTGATGAGAGCTCAGCTGATGCATAATTTATCAATCAATCACTCAGCGGGCGGTCGTAATGGCCGACACTCGCACACTGGAGCTGGGGATGAATACTTTATGAAAATCTGACATATAAAGCCAAGGACACAACAATTAGTGGGGGGTGATTGTGAAGAAAGGCGCCGCTATCGATCCGCCTCCCTCGTCTATGTAATTGAGCTCCATTACGAACGGAACATGAGCTCTTCCACTCTCTCCCACCGCTTTCTTCCACTTTTCACTAGTGCGCAATCAATCGCACCTTGCCAAAGTACTGAAAAGCACCTTAAAAACCCACCGGCCCATTTCCAGTGGAAATTCCAACAACCATTTATACGGCTTTGAAAGACTGAAAGACATCTGCGCCGCCTGAAAGGGATTCAATGCTAATTCAACCGACACTCACCACGCCACTGCCCGCAGGTTGGATCCCGTACGAGACGTTCCCGTCGGAGAACATCCCCCTGAAATCATTCAAAGCCAAACAACACAGCAGCTTGTAGGAGGGCGTCGCAACATTAGGTACAGTGAGAAGAGAGCGGGCTCTCTTATGCAAGCACACTTCGCCTCCTATTTGGAGAACTGTGCAAGCGATAAAGTTTTCACCAGTTCTCTCACCAGAGGCCGTGGCAGGTGGACACAGCCACCCAGGATAGTGGCAGCCCTCGCACGTGTCCGTGGTAGTAACAGTGCTCTCCTCCCTGGGCAAAGAAGCAACAAAATCGGAGAAAAATATAAATGGGACGTCTATGAAGTTTCCGTTTTTTGGGAAGTTGAATTTTGGCCATCACATTAAAAAAAATGTACGGACCGGCTTGAGTGAACTGATTTGCATGAAGAAGGCCATAAATATTTATATAACCAGACGAAGAACACAACTCTTTGTAAACTTTTAACATAAGGTAAAACGATAACAGTCATAAATAATAATTTCCTCAATGCCATAATATAAAATAGAGGCTTAGATTAACAGACTAACGCCTAATTTATTAATTTACCAACAAAAATTAAAAATAAATAAAACAAATTTAAAAAATTGATTCAATCCTATTTTTTCTCATTTAGATTCCCTGCCTGTTCCGTTTGTTGAGGACAAAAATGATTTTCATCACACAGAGTGAAAATGGGGGCAAAGGGGTTGGGGGTGGGGGTGGGACGGAAGCGACCGCCTGCAGCACTTAGCCGGAGAGGGCTAATAAATAAAAAGGTGGGATTACAAGGCTTAAAAGGAGGTCGGCAAATTGCCTGACGCAGCACTTCTCGTTGAACATGGAGGAGGAGATGCACGTGCCTCATATAACGGACCCTGGCCAGGCTAGAAAAACATTCCATTGGGATGTACAGTAAGCCCTCATGAATCAGTCAGAAGACATTGCCAGCGGAGAGGACATTTATTACAAGTGCATTAGCCTCTAGCGCAAAGAGCAAAGCAATGTGACCGTGCTTGTATCCAATCTGGAATATGTCCTTCATTGTTTCCCAGATGTAAGAGCTATCTGTGATGCTGTGATTTGCCAAAGTGTCTTCAACCTGACATTGACACATTTAATCAACCCAAGACAAACCCTCGCTCCTTATTCAATTACTTTCACTTGGGTGTCACGGCGATTCAATGGGAGAGCGAGAGTTGGTCACCAGCTCAATGGAATGGTGGCGGTCCGCGGGGATCAATAAAGAACATTAAGCCAGGAGGAATTTCATTGGGAGGTCATTTAAGATGACGTAAATCAAGCTGGTGATGGCAGGAAAGAGAAAAGCTTGCATACTTAACGTTGCCGGAAATGTCAGTGAGTTTGCACATTGCATTGTGTTGTACAGTATATTGTATTTGTACTACGTGAAATGTGGGCTCTGCAAAGGTAAACGTCGACAAATGTGACATCAGACCTCAATTCGTGATACAATAAGGGCCGCCATTCTTACATGGTGCCAGTTTGCAAATCAACATGGCGTTCCACAGAGATCTGTTCTAGAGCAATGATTATTTACATATTAGAACCTGATCTTGATATACCATATGATTTTAAAAATCCTTTCACTGATTGGTTAAATCATTAATAAACTTGAATATGATACATTAAGTGACAAGACATCCATCTATCCATCCATTTTCCGTACCGCTTGTTCTCACTCGGGTCGCGGGCCTGCTGGAGCCTATCCCAGCTCTCTTTGGGGGAGAAGCTGGGTACACCCTGAACAGGACGCCAGCCAATCGCAGGGCACTTATAAAAAAAAAAAATGAACCATTTGGACTCACATTCACACCTACGGGCAATTTAGAGCCTTCAATTAACCGAGCATACATGTTTTTGGGATGTGGGAGGAAACCGGAGTACCCGGAAAAAACCCACGCTGGCACGGGGAGAACATGCAAACTCTACACAGGGGAGGCCGGATTTGAGCCCGGGTCCGCAGAACTGTGAGGCAGATGTGCTAACTGGTCTTTGACAAGGCATAACATTTAAAAAAATACAGATAAAATGGAATGCAGAATACAACAGCACTGTACAGTATATGTGTGTGCAGTCTGTTCTTTTGGGGGGGGGATGAAAATTCTTAAATAAAAATATCTGAGACTTCCCCTCCCATCCTCTTCCCACGTTATATTCATTTTATGTACTCATCTTTCTTCATTGTCATTATACTAATTTGAATGCTTTTTTATAAACCCCACAGCTCCAGAGGTGCTGTAAGATTTGGTTTAGCTACGGAAAATGGAAGCTATTTGAATTCCCCTCACACCACCACAAAGTCGACCCACTGTTGCTCACTGCTGATGATTACCATGACAACCGTGCACTGATTGCATGCGATAGCGTCTTCCCGCACGCCGCTATTGTTTATTTCTCCTCCAGAATACGACTAGGAATCTGTGTTTTTTTTTTGGGGGACATTTAGCACATGCGTCTTAATGTTCTCGTTCTTGTCGGCGTTACCTTAATCTGTGACGGATGCCCGTCCTCTTCAAAGTGTCTTTCCACATAGTCTGTCGACAGGAGGTGACTGAAGATGAGAGAAGGACGGAAAAAAATAAAAATAAATGAGGGGCTGTTTCATTTGATTATCGAGTGTCACTTGACACAGTCTTAGCCTCTGTGCAAAATAATGTTTAATAATGTTCACACAGTGGCGCACGCTGTAGAGTCGGTGGAGTGGGTTTACTTACTGGTTGAGTTCCAGGTCGAGGATAAACGAGCGGCCGAAGGCCTCCACCAGGAAGCTGCTATGGGCCAGATGCACGGGCTGATGGGAAAGCGAGAGAAAGAAGGTAAGCAGCAATAAAATACAGGCTGTTAATAAAATCTCTCAATTGAATAAATGCATTATAAAAGAAAATGAATAGATACATACTGTATTATATTGTAAGGAGTGGATATTTCTTTGTCGGTCTGCAAATGTTTGAATTGGGAAGCCATGGAAAATATAGGAGGTCGCAAAAAAGTCACTATACATTTAATTTTCATTTCAGGTATCATTTGGACAGACGTGAGGCCGTCAGCATTCGACAGCTTAGGCTTTGCCGTTTTTGGAGGCATATCGTCCCCTTGCCCATGGCTCGTTTTTCTGTCCCATGACTGCAGTTCAGCGCCAGTTTGAGAAGATTTACGCCTGTCAAACTGCACCAACGTGTTGTACAATTAACACTAAGCATGGCCATTTTCTTGTAAAAGGATCTGTTCTTGGAGAGAAAAAAAACCATGCAGCGGAAAGGCTGCTTCTACAACCAAGGTGAAAACCGAACTCTTAGAGCAGGCATTCGCGCAAAGTCTATCGTGAGGGCTGCACTTGGAACTCAGCATTAACAAAAAGCTCAATTCCGCAGATGTTTCACAGCGTGTGAAAGCTATATGCGTACAGATTTCCGGTTGAAGCCTTTGAAAAACTCGAATCCGGACTGGATAAAGGTAAAACAATGTCCGAGGATTTTCAGCACTGACGGATGTTGAAGGGAGAAGAGTGAATAATGAGGGTCACCTCGTGGTGTAGTATTGCAGGAAAGTCACTGTGTCCTAACAACACGGTGTCCTCGGTGACTGTTGTCTCCCCTCATAATATTGATCTTTAAAGATCAGTTACGTGATCGCTCCTACAGAGGACCGTCACATCACGGCAAGTAGAAGCTGAGACAGATGATGATATGTTCCATTGCGCTGCGTGAGGAGAATTTTAAAGGGCACCCACCTGGGCCCCCGTCGAGGAGTTGTGGATGCGGGTGTCCAGGCGGCCGTGGAGCAGCTCGTCCCGGGAGTGGATCTGCTGCAGGAGCCTCTTGGGCTGCACGAGATCCACAGTGGGGGGATGCCAGCCCTCCCTCAGACCTGCAAGCACATTAGTGTATACTTCATTTGTTCAATGGGGGAAAATGGACAAACAGCAGCCCAGGGACCAGTGCAATTCTGAAAATAAAACAAACGAAAAAATCTCCCTCAAAAACCTCACAAATGCTCAAAGTCATCCATCCATTTTCTATACCGCTGATTCTCACTTGGCTCCTGTCTCTGTTCAAAAACTTTTTCTCTAACCTTAAATGGGCACCAAAAAAAACCCAAATAATAATAACAAATAAAAAAAATTGGGGCAATGGAAAACGTTCTAACTAGTCCAAAAAATAAGTGGAGTATTATGTAACAACCAGCGTAAGAACTGGGCACCCACCATGTGTAAATGCAAATATTGCGTGCTAATATAAAATGCCCATGCAATGCAACGAGCACACGGTTTGCAAAAAATGCGATTTCCAAGCCACGCTCACCCGTCACGGAGCACCTCGCGAACACTGCGGCGAACAGCAGGCACCCCACGGCCCGCATGGTGCTCACATAGTCCCGCCGGTGCAAGCGCCGTCAAGCGAAGAGAAGAGAGCGGTAGGCGGGCGGCCGGAGCGCAGTGGACGCCGGCGAGCCTGAATGAACCGACGCGGTCCCCCGTGGATACCGTTTGGAGCGTCGAGACTCGTGGAGTCAGGGGAGGGTGGGGGCAATTAGATTCAAACGTTTATTTCGTCTTCGTCCATGTCTGTTGTCGTGCTTAGGAGGGACAACGTGAGCGGAGGAAGTTCCTTGGACCGGGTGTGCGTTTGGTGCCCCCGCAAGAGCGATCGCTGCGTTTCAGTACTCCCGCCTCACGGGGGCGGTAGTGAGTCTAACGCGACTTGGCACATTGATGCGATATCAGATTTGCTTTTTTTTTTTTTTAATCCTTACTGTTTAATGTCGAGGAATTTTTTTTTATTATTATAAAAAAAATAAAAAGACATGGTGGTGAATGTTTTTTTTTTAATTAGAAAAAAATAAAAAGACATGGTGGTCCGCTGCCGTGATTCCCATTCAAAATATTTATGCGTTCTTAACACTTAATTGGTCTGAAAATGATTTTGAGAACCACCGATCTATGCCATTGATGTATAGTGACAAGCAGAACAATTAAATAATCTTCCACTAGATGGCAGAATATACAATTCACCTTTCCACGTGTTGTTTTGTGTTGAACTAAACCGGCCCATTTTGCAGATGAAGTTAATTTCTAATTAATTAAATTGAGATGAGATGAGTATTTTAGTTAACTGTAACCTACATACATTTTGTGACATTTTTCTTTGGTGGTGTGCTGTGAGATTTGGCTAATATGTGCCTTGTTTCAAAAAGGTTGGCAGAACACTGATTGAGTCGTTCATGCGTCTCCCTAATTATTGTCAGAAGGTCGCAGGTTTCGATTGGTGTGACTGTGAATTGGTCTATATTTGCCCTCCAATCAGCTGCTGACCATTCAAGGCTGTACGCTGCCTCTGTCCCAAAGTCAATGCTAAAACCCCATATTTTGCAAAACCCCCCAGCTTAAAATCGACACTTGAATCCCATAGTGTACTTTCCCAACCACTGTATCAGATATAAAGGTTAAATGCAGTATTTAGAAGTGATCATTAAGGAATGTTTACATCAGCTGACCTACTCATGCACACCTTGCCCCCACCATTGTAGGCTTCCATTAACTCTCAAACTTAATCAGCCTTTATAAGAATGCAGGGAAATAATTTCTATGCTGAGCAGTCATTGATTCTACAAGCAGCAGGGAGATATTTAGTTTAAAAATATTTATTTAAAAACAATATAGAATTTCACATTCAGTCGGAACATATGGGTCCACCTCCAAAATGTCATTTTTTTTTTTTTCATACCGATTCTATCCGAGAAGTGCGAGGGCTCCACTTTTCCAAGCGCTTTGCATGTGGGATCATCAACATGAGCAGAATTGGCATCTGCACCACAGCACTTACAGTAATTCAATAATGCGCCTTTCAGAAAAACCTCATTAAAGTCCCAGTGTGTATTTCCAGACAGCTGCTGAAAGACTGATGTCAGCACAACAACACTGGCAGCAGTTTAATGGATGAAAAAAGAAAAAGGGACACAGGTTATGACAACAATGTGGAGTTACTGCATCGAGTTCACACGAATGTTGCAAAGTACAGCAAAATTTTCACCACAAATGTTGGAAAACAAATTGATGTTATTTGTTAATATACCAATTTAACAAAATGTTGAAAACATCATTTCTTGAAAATAAGCATTTTTCGGGCCAGCCTTTATAATTACCTGCCACAACATTGGCAACATTTAGCTGAACATAAAAATAATACATTAACAAAGATAATGCTTAGTTTTAAGTGACACTGTCAGGTATTAAAGAAATATCGACTATCAATCAGTCTTACACTAATTTGTGGGTTCATTTTTTGGGAGGAGCGTTTGTTTTTAGCAGGCCGAGCAATCTTACAGCCCACTGGCTTTTTATGAGTTGGCAGCTCAGACAAAATAAAAAGTTGGCACCACTATTTGTTCCCACTTGCCTGTTTGGAAGTCTGTCTATTGAGAGGAGATGCAAAGCTGTAAACACTTTCTACAAGAGAATGCACAGGGTCGAGTGAGTTCCTCACAATGATAGTCCGGAAAAAGTGCAGTCAGTGAAGTACCTCAACAATTTGTACCACCGTCCTGGAGAAAGCCGAGGGCTCCCCGGCGGCGGTGGACGGCTGCAGGGCGGTGTGCAGCCGCGACTCGTAGCTGGTGTCGCTCATCCACGCGCACGGCCTGCGGAGGAACTCCTTGTCCAGCTCGCCCGACGCCGCGTCGCCCGGGCCCGACGCCGACCCGGTCCGCGCGGGACCCAGGCGAGACAGCAGTTCGCGGTCCCAGTCAGAGTCGGACGAGGACGGGGAGAGCCGGGCTACGTCCGGGATCAGCGCCGGGTCGATGCACAACGAGGCGGATTGTTGGGAGTCTTGGCTGGAGAGGCCGTGACACTGATGTGAAGGGAACTTTGAGGCAGGCGACCATGTTGTTTCAACAAAATGAGCCAACCTGTTAAATGGAGAAAAGTCTAGTCTATCTCCCGCAGGAGGACACATTCTGTCTATTCGAGAGCTATTTTCTTTAGATTGCACTATTTGAATAGAGGTTCTCCCCGAAATACAACAACACTCATCCGTTGTAATAATGCGACTTTCTGATTCTGCAAGGTCGTCGGGTGCTGTCCTTTTCCTTTTCTCGCGGTTGTGCTCGCAGCCGGAATGGCGACGGCGTTTTTTGAGGTTTGGAGTTGCCGGGCGAGCTTGCTTAATAGGAATCGAGGCCTCACTTGAAACTACCTCTGGGCGGGGGACCTTCTCTTCTTCCGCATTGGACACAGCCATGGAAGGACGAAGTGAGAAAAGAGAGGGGAAGAGCTTCTGACACACTTGCTCTAGTTTCCATGTCATAATCATAATCCTCAGTGATGTAGTTCTGTGGACTGAGGACAGGAGGTTCTGAGTACAGACTAAGGGCCTCCATGTCATCGGGAATGAAGACTTTCGGGCTGAGGACTGGAGGCAGGGCGTATAGGTCAGAAGATACATCTTGTGTAGTGGGGCGGAGGGTGAGCGGTGGAGGCTGCAGGCTGGCTGGAAAATGGACTTGCGGCAAATTGTCCAATATACGCAAGGGCGCAGTCGAAGTGTAGGGGAGGCTGTCAGGTTCGGGGCACTGCATGTCACTTGATATTGTGGCCGGAGATGGGACATGATCCGGTTCTTCTGGTGATTCTGGAAGATCCAGCGCAGGTTTGCGGCAGGAGGATTGTCCTCGCAAGGCCTGAACTTCATGTTCGATCTCGGCATCAGTCAGAGGCTCCAGTTCACAGATGTCTGGGATGGGCAGTCTACAAACAAAACATTTGGACAGTTTAGTAACTCATTTCATAACAAGCTTCAGGAGTAAGAATACGTACGTTTGGGATGTTGGGCCAACACAAGTGACCATAGCTCACCTATTTAGGACTTCTTCACCTTCTCCCGAAGGATGGAGGTTGAAGCTGGGAACCATTTTGACCACAAGACACTCCAAGGCGCTATAATTTGAGGTCTCCAGCGCAAAGGCCCGATGTTGATCAGACTGCCAGTGCTGCAATAGGCAAATAAACACAAATCAAACACTCGGCTCAGAAGAAGCCACAAAGAGTCGAGGAAAAGATTCTCACCTCGTCTAGGTTAGTGAAGGATTGAAGGCAACATTCGCAGTAAGAGATGCCCTTCTTGCGCGGCGGCCAAGGTGACAGGGTTTGAGATTTGTCCCTATTGCGGCTTTGAACTTTGCTCTTCGCCCTGATCAGGACACAACAATCGAAAACACAATTATCATGAAATATTCACAGTGAAATCGTGAAATCATGAAGTCATTCGCTGGACCAACCTGGATTTATTTTCTCTTTGCGCAGTCTTCTCAAAGCGAGGAGGAGGAGGAGACTCGAAGGGACTGAATCGGCCGACGTAGCACAGCGAGGGGAAGCTCATGGACTGCACGTGCAAGGGCTTGTACTTCCTGGTTACATCAAACAATTACCAGTAGACTTTCATATTGTGACACTTGCCAGGCGAACGAAAAATGGAGAAATCCCTCTCAAAACGCGCAGTGCAACTACACACAATAGAAAACCGCAGCTACGAAAATAACCACAGTTAAATACAGCGGTATAGTGTCAATTCAAATAAATGAAAAATACCGAAATATTTATAACGATGCTGGAAACAACTACGACAACAACATTCCATTTCTTCCTCTTATTTCAAACCAACACCAGCAAAAATGCTTAACAATTTCCTCCATTTGCTTCAGTAATGTAATGCAAGCATTCGGCAAAATACTTCAATTAGCACAAATGAGAGGAGAAATGAAAAGAGTTGTTCGTGTACACGTTCCCTGCAGGAGCACAACTAGAAACGCTATCCGTCCGAGTTCGGGGCTCCCTGGGGGGGGGGGACGCAAGCTCGTCATGTTACAGGGTGCCATTTGTTAACGGGCTGCGATTAGGAAAGTCAAAACCTCTCCACTACAGCCATGTGAGGTATAATTTCACAATAGGATATGAGGGTACGAAAGCTAAAAACCACAAGCTACCTTAATCAAAAATTGTCACGCTGGCTGCATCGACGCTGACTTAAACATGTTCTTTGGATGGCATTTGGATTCAGACATGCACCGGTGGATATAAATTTACTTATACTGTTCAAATGCTTTTGTGACATAAATAAAATGAGACCACAGTGTGAGTCGAGTTTTTCGATGCACTCATTGTACACTCGCGTCACACTCACCTGCTGATGTCCTCAATTTTGAGAAAAGGAGATCTCAGAGGCGCAGCTGTCAAATATAAAGAACATAATTACGAGATTAGGATCCCGTTCGTCAGCGAAGGCATTACAGTATTAGACGATTTATGTCAACTTCACTAACCTTTGACAACATGACAAGACGGCTGCTTGGTGGAAGTCCTCTGTGAAAGAGACAGCTCCACTTAATTACATAACACTTCTTAACAATGAAAGGCTTACATGTTTCTTATTTACGTTTAACTACAGGGGAACCTGCAAAGTGGAATGGATGGATGAAATGTTGCTTGAATTCCAAATACTTCAACTTTTGGAGGTTGCGCTGTATTTTTTCACTGTTTCTTTTCTTACGGTATTGTTCTCTTACCTCATGCCTGCTGGGTTTCGCAACAACCCGCTCACTGCTCAGCTCCTTCAAGTATAAAAGAACATCTGTGGCAACATTAAGGAGCACTACAACGTTAAAAGACAAACATTTCAAAGATGAATCAGAGTCTACTTTGAGGTCTCAACCTGGAAGAGGCGCACTCGCATGGCGCCACCTGCTGTCGGCAAAGGTTCACTGCACCACGGATGTCAGCGCACACAAGTCAGGTTTAACTGAAAATTGCAGACACCGATTTGGACTAGTGCAAAGGATACCATCCGCATGCACAATGCTCACTCCCCACGAACGGGCATTTGCCAACACGTTGCTCCCCTGCAACCGCTCCTACGAAATAAAAATCCATTTCTGTTCAGAACAAACAGCAAAAGGTGTCGCAAATGCTGCAGACAAGCGACTTACATTGTTCCGAATCGCTTTTTCGAGCAGGGCTTTTCCTCGGCTGCCACAAGCCTGCAGAAGATAGTTGGATTGTAGAAGTTGTAGTAATACGCAATTATAATTTTTGTTTTTTGGGGGGGGATTATCACTTTCATTTTTATTTTTTTGCTATTTGTGGCAAGGCTCACTCCCTTGGCCCCCCAACTTTCAGTTAAGTGAAATTGGATCATTTACACTGGCACACCTGATAATTTCTCATAGCAAGCTAACATGCCGCAGCACAATGGTTGGGAATCACTCATTTATTGCATTTCTGCCAGGCACATGAATAAATAATCTGTGTAGTACCACCGGGCGCGGAGTGACTGGTCGCTGTTTGTTGTTGTCGGGGACGCTTTCTCGCTGCTTCAAAGGCTGGTGAGACTCATCGCAACTCTTGCTTCCTGCAGGCCTTTTCTCCTCCAGCCTCTCTTGACTTCCCGTAACCACAAAGCTCACATCTCTGTGGAGGAAGCTCTCCACCCCCTTTGGAAAGCAGAAGAAAATGTTTATTGGTTTCTGGAGTACAGAGTCCTTCGTGTGTTTATTAACATAGCAAATAAGACGTATGACGTACCCCTCCGAGGAGAGATATGGCTTCCAAAAGCAGGGCTGTAGCACGTTTCTTTACATTGTCCAAATAGAAGGTCTTCCCCTGTAGCTTCTTCTCCCCAGGACAAAGTTTTCCTAAAAGTCCTGGCTCCTCTTCACACTGCTGCTGCTGCTGTCGCAGCATGATATTCCTGGTACAGCAAGGTCAAGTTAGAAAGCATTAAACATGTCCCGTAGGGCCGCTTCTGAACCCTTGTGCCCTCCTCACATTTATTATCCTTTGAATGTCTGCACAGCAAAAATTTAGACATACAAATATAAACTGCTATAAAAAAGCAATCTTTTTCATCTTGAATTAACATCATTTTGATCAAATAGTCAACCATTTTTAGGATTCAATTTCTAACAAAAAAATAAATAATTTTACGAGTCAGCCAACAAAAACAAAATACACTAAAAATGTCAAATATCATTGATCTTCTACATGAAATGCTGACCTGACTGAATGCATGGTTTCATTCTGCAAAGACAAAGATTAAAATGGTGCTTTTAATGGAAGCCAATGAGGCATTTGGGAACGAAAGGGGGAATATTTGGAACTACTGTACATATAATGTACTTATTTAGTCATATCAGTTTCACAGTCTTTGACATATCCAAAACTGTAATCACCGCTGCACCATACTACTTATTATATGGAAAATAATTTAGATTGTATGGGTGGTATGTGTATGGATAATAAAACTGACATTTAAAAGGGTTTACAATTTGAAAAGTTTGGGATTTCGAGCAAGTCTGAAGTTGTGTTAGTGAAGAAAAGCAGAAAAATACTGACGTATGATGATTTAATTTCTCATTTCATTTTTGGCAAATGGGAAACATTGAGTATAAAAGACTATTTTTAGAAGGGAAAAAAACACTAATATGAACATTTGTTACCCATAAAAAAAGTAATAAAATTAGGGTTAACATACAGTAGAGCACACCCGGTGAATATTATATTAAGCACACGCAAACCAAAGAGATCCAAGAGCAACAATATGATTGTTATCATTTTAAACTCGTTTTTTAAAAATAAATTATGTATATATATTCGCGTATTGTACATTACTGCAATCTGATACGGGATCTCAAAACTGTCCATGTAATATATATTTTTTTTAAATAACGCTACAAATATAGGCAATGGCAAGCAACAAAGCCAGCCAACTGCGAGCTCACAGAGCGGATAAGCTTGTTAGCTGTCCTTCAACTAAACAACCCGCGTCCGTCACGTTTGCTCGGTGGAAACGGTCGCTTTGGAACTCAGATATCTCCCAAGCCTACAGAAGAAATCGAATCCATGCTACTTACCTGCGTGAAGTTTGTATTTGATGGTTTCTAATTTAATAAGGACTCCAAAAGGATGACGGACAGGCAAGCTAGTAGCTACCGCCGATTTTTTAAAAAACAGCAAAAGACACATCCGGGACATTAGTCGTCTTCTTCGTTATGTGTAACGGCGGTTTGCAAATTATGGTAGTCAGTTACCGCCACCAAGTGGTCGGTAATGATTACTGCTTTGGTTTACAGTGTGCGTCGCTTGGACAGACCGAGACGGACCAAAAAACAAAACAAAAAAAACAACTGGTTTGGTTTTGGAAGTTAATGAATAACAGTATATTAACGTGTGTGTGTCTAAATGAATGTTTATTGTTTTTTTAATTTTTTATTATTGTTACAGGTATGCAATGTTTATTGTTACAGTTATGCATTAAACAAACAAAAAAGCTGTTTTTCTTTATTTGTTACAACACAGCAATAGGATTTATTTTTCTACTCAGAGTGCGTGCCATCCATCCATCCATTTTTTAAGCCGCTTCTCCTCACTTGGGTCGCGGGCATGCTGGAGCCTATCCCAGCTATCGTCGGGAAGGAGCCGGGGTACACCCAGAACTGGTTGCCAGCCAATTGCAGGGCACATACAAACAAACAACCATTCGTACTCACATTCACACCTACGGGCAATTTAGACTATCCAATTCATGCGTGTTTTTGGGATGTGGGAGGAAACCGGAGTGCCCGGAGAAAACCCACGCAGGCATGGGGAGAACATGCAAACTCCACACAGGCAGGGCCAGGGATTGAACCCCAGTCCTCAGAACTGTGAGGCAGACGCTCTAACCAGTCGTCCACCCGTGCCGCCCAGAGTGCGTGCCAGGACTAACAAATGTTGATTATCCCCTGTTGGTGTAATAGTGAAACAGCAGTCTCGAAACTTACATTGTATTTGGAAACACTTAAAGGTTATAGTATGTCATTAAATTCAAACAGATGACATTCAGATTGTATAAGGTAATATTTACAAATAAAATAGATGGGTCACTGGCACGCCGTCTTATTGTCGCCCAGCTCGTTATGTTCTCATAATGACAATAAAGGCTATTGAACCTGAACTGTTGAGGACATAGCCCAGGTAAATGTTTGAGGGAATGGCCACCAAAATGATCCGCAAGACCCACAAGCACACATGCGAAAGCGGCGCAAAGGCATTGTAGGCATCCAAAATGCTTCGCTCGTAGTAGACGGCACTCCGACGAGAGCGGTCAGCGTGATGCGGAGAATGATGAGGGCGGTGAGCCACAACTTGCCCACAAACATCGAATGATTGTATAGTTCATCCATTAAACTCCAGCTCATTGTTCCACAGCCGAGGAACAGCTTTTTGTCACCTGTGGAAAGAGACGCATTGATGAACCTGAGGTTTGTTAGCAGCACTGAGGCTTTACACAATCAGGATTTTTGGGGTACCACCTGAGAGGCGTACGACGCCGCAACAATGGCGTCGGGGTACTCGGGCCCGCAACTGGACATCCTAATAGACCAAGGCCGCGACGACCAGTTCCTGTCCGCCCAGCCAGCTGCTGGCCGATATACAAATGAC
This sequence comes from Phycodurus eques, assembly GCF_024500275.1. Taxonomy (NCBI): domain Eukaryota; kingdom Metazoa; phylum Chordata; class Actinopteri; order Syngnathiformes; family Syngnathidae; genus Phycodurus; species Phycodurus eques. The sequence continues at coordinate 5,394,617 of NC_084543.1, read as the reverse complement.
TGAAAACAGTATTATAAATAAATGACGCACTAAAGACAGAAGTGGCTGCAAACCCTCGCGCTCTTGCAGACATCCTCGTGAAGAAGCAAGACGCATCAGTCTGGATCTGTTTTGCCTTCGTGGGCGACAGGCAGGGACATGTCTGCCGGCCTTGTTCTAAAGCGACTTGCTACGAGCTAAACACCTCACTGACGGGCGTGATGAATTACGAAAACAATCCTGTTACAAAACATTTTTTTGTCTTTTGTCTTGAATTCCAAAGCATCAAACGTGCCACGACTTTCAACTTGAAGGCATGAAGTATGCTCACGCCACAGTGGTTTTGATTTTGATTTTGATTTATTTTTTTTTTTAATTAAGGACATCAAAAGTTTAGCTAGCGATTTAAAAATAAATAAATAAATAAAACACTACCATGGAAGACACCCAGGTTATTCATGAGCTGCAGCTGCACAGTAAGAGGCAATACAAGTGACATCAAAAATTCAGTTTTGACCATGATTAATAATGATTGCCTCTTTCCTGGAGCGAAATGTGGTAAACAAAATATTAAAAACATTACAGCCACATTAGTAAAATAAAAAGGTGACAGCGTCAACCAAACTCAGCATTATTATCTTTGTAAAGGCACATATTCAGTGACTATATTTACTGATAGTGTGATAAAGTTAAACATATTTACCTCTGTGGTCACTGCCTTAGTTTGCGCATCAAGTGAGCCTAAAAAAAATATGAAGCCATACAAATATTTAGCTTTCATGCACTGTAGTTTTCAAAGAGGATACATTTCATGTCATAGATATTTGATCGCTTTGATTTCTCAGCACTAATAACTTGAAGCATGTTAGCATGAATGTATGTACTGCTCCCTAGTTCTACCGTAGTTAAAATACTGTGCTGAGGTTTGGGGGAACTACAAGAAGTCATTGTCGTCAATAATCAACCTACATAAAGACCAATAAGGACTATTTGTAAAGTACTCTTTTTAATCATCAGATCTGTTAAAATTTGCGGATACAGTATTGTATCTTATCAAACAGCAGTATTCACGTACAAGGTTAAAAAAAACAACAACAAGAAAACATTGCAAATCTGTTTCGGAATTGGGAGGGGAATTCCCAATTTTGTCATTGTTCTACATTGATGCTAATTGGATTTCCTCTCCATTGTCTTCCTGCTGGAGGTCACTGACAATTGTTTGATATTGAGCCTATTTAGTTGTAATAGAACCAGCGTCTGTCAATATGAACTAAAGAAAGGATCTGTATTTTCAATCAGTGTTGACGCCGCTCATGAACGGTCAAATTTCATTACCTGTTTGGTTCCTGAATTCACTTTTAGGTCAGCGCATTCGGCCTCGTCTTGGGCAGTAGTGTCGGACGTTGCGGCCATCTCCACCAATCCGCGACAGACCACTTCTTCTTCCACCACATTGACTCGGTCGTAGGTTCGGGGGTCGAGTATCCCGATGGATTTTCCTCTTGTGTGTTTTGTGTTTTAACGGAAAGCTGTCAACCCTTATGACCTTTCAATTTCTCCCTGCTTATTTCCATTTGTCATATAGACCATTCACAATCACATTCACAACAGTCGACAAATTAGAGTGTTCAATTAACCTAACATGCATGTTTTTGGAATGTGGGAGAAAGCCAGAGTACCCGGAGAAAATTGTGAATGTAAAAGGAGAGGAAAAAAGGAAAAAAAAACAGCAGCTTCTTAATGCGTATCCTGGTGTTGGTGGCATTAGATTGACTCCAAAAAAATGTACCGTCACTCCTCTTTGAAAACAAGGCACTTCAGGTCACCGCATTGGTATTTAAATGCTAATTAATAGATTTTCCACATTCTATGCATTTTCAGATCCAATCAGAATCCTTTATCTCTCCGTATTTGACGCTTCTGCTGCTGCTGCTGCCATGGTTTGCCTTGCTGCAGGTCTGCTTGGCGTGTGTATGCTCACGGGGGGCTTTGCGCTTGTTGCTCCGGAGGTTCTGCTGAGTGTCAGCCTCCTTTTGGGGCTGGGGCAAAGACTCCTTTTCGTGGGTATCGTGAGGGGCAGCGACCTTTAGGTTGTTTTTACCATCGGCGTAACGCTGGCGGTCCTCGTGGGCTGCGTTGGCGCGGTTCTGCTGGCCCGCCGTTTTAATTTTGGCCAACTCGAGGGCAGGGAGTGTCTGGCCGGGGGATCGCGTGTACACCATGAGGGGCTTGACGGCGATGTTGTACTCCGGTGGGGCGGATGGCGTGTTCCAAGGGGAGGGGTAGCTGTCGTATTCCTCGCTCTCCGACCCCCTTGACACACCGAGGGGATCTTCGTCTGAGAGGCGCCAGTCACGGGTTCTTAGAATGTCATAGATGGTACCGACGCCAAGATGGAGCATCTCCCAAATGTTGAGGGCCAGACAGAGAAAGGAGATGCTGTACATGATGAGGAGGAAGATGGTCTTCTCCGTGGGCCGCGACACGAAGCAGTCCACTTTGTGGGGGCAGGGCTTTTTTGAGCACACGTAGGTGGCGGGCATGGTGAAGCCATACAGGTAGTACTGTAAGGCCAAGAAGGTCACCTCCAGGATGGTGCGCGCTAGCAGCTGAAAGACATACATACGCATCAGACCATCCTGTTTGATGCGCTGCCTCCCATCGTGGCGCGCCTTGACGTCCGCTTGTCCGACGCCTCCTTTGGTCGCGCCGCCGCCCTTGCCCTCCGATTTTGCCTTCTCATAGATCCTAGCCTCAGCTTCTTCATCGTCCTGCGGCACTTGCACTGCGCTGCGCTGCTTCCTATCGGCGAGATAGCGCTTTTTGGCTGTCTTGCGGGACAAACCGCTCGCTCCCCCGCAGTCCGCCCGCTCCTCCACAAGGTCGATCCTGTTGAGGGCGTAGCCCAGGTACATGACAGAGGGCGTGGCCACCAAAATGATTTGGAAGACCCAGAAGCGCACGTGCGAGAGCGGCGCAAAGGCGTCGTAACAGATGTTCTCGCAGCCCGGCTGACCCGTGTTGCAAACGAACTTGCTCTGCTCGTCGTAGTAGATGGACTCTCCCCCGACGGCGGTCAGGACGATGCGGAAAATGATGAGGACGGTGAGCCACAGCTTGCCCACAAACGTGGAATGGTTATAGATTTCATCCAGCAGCCGAGTCAGGAAACTCCAGCTCATTGTTACACGGTCCTGTGGGGAGAGAAGCATTGCTTAGCTGGAGTTCTGTTAGCAGCATTGACATAAAAAAAACGGGCGCCAAAGTTGATCACTTTTTCCTACACATAATCAGTCTGCCTTTATGGAGAATGAAGGCCTCTTCATTCTTCATTCTCTCAATCAGTCAGCAAACACACACAAATCCTGACTGATAAGCACCCGCAAAAACTGCTTCAGAAGTTGTAATTTCCCTTCTTGTTGCGGCATGGGCGGCATGGGCGGCACGGTGGAGACTGGTTAGAGCGTCAGCCTCACAGTTCTGAGGACCCGGGTTCAATCCCCGGCCCCGACTGTGTGGAGTTTGCATGTTCTCCCCGTGCCTGCGTGGGTTTTCTCCGGGCACTCCGGTTTCCTCGCACATCCCAAAAAACATGCATCAATTGGAGACTCTAAATTGCCCGTAGGTGTGCATGTGAGTGCGAATGGTCGTCTGTTTGTATGTGCCCTGCGATTGGCTGGCAACCAGTTCAGGGTGTACCCCGCCTCCTGCCCGATGACAGCTGGGATGGGCTCCAGCACGCCAGCACGCCCGCGACCCTAGTGAGGAGAAGCGGCTCAGAAAATGGAAATTCCTGTCCTGGCCATTGCCGATAGACGAGTGGAACCTGTCTACGCTGTATCCACCAGCAATTCCGCGTTCTGTGTTGACATGTTTCAGGTGGAATATTAATCCACTCAGCGTCTCATGAATTTGCATTTATTATTTAATTCAAGTTTGACATCTCATCAAAACTCTTCGTAGGACTGAATAAGGACGTTTGCAGCTCATTCTGCTGGACGGTAGACCGTCCACTTCACTTGCTGTATGTATATTCTTTTTTACTGTAATTCTGGTCTGGTTTACTGGTTGGATTATTGACACCTTCCACAAATGTTATCAATAAAAGAACCGGATAATTAAGAACATAAAGACTTTCAATCTTGAGGTGACATCATGCTGCGAGGCTCCCGCAGCGTCCAAGGGAGTCAATAGATTTTCTCTCAAGCTATTTTTTTTGACATTAGATTGGTTAATAATTTGTAAAGTAATAATAACAATAATAATAACTGACCACATGGTGACTGACCATTAGTATTGATTTGTGGAAAAAAAATGAAATTGGTCATCCGATAGCGACGATGTGTATGTACATTAAATTTGTAATTCATTGTTTTAAATAATAATGCATTACACTTATATAGCACTTTTCTAATTGTAATGTGGGTTAAGTTATACAATGATGTCATTACCAATAATTAAACCTATACAAGATACTATATGTTTTAAGTTTATACAAACATTATTTCAAATGAGGGGGGAAAAAAATAAAGAAATGAGCATTTACAATCGGGCAAAAAAAAAAAAAAAAAACATGCTTGCAAATTTTACACATGTAGCTATTAGCCAATTAGCAAACCTAGCTCGATAGCTTTGGGGCAGACTTCGCCCTTATTCAACTTTAAATCACAAGTTAAAGGTCGTCTTGCAAACACAACACTTTCAAAAATTTCGCATTTGGTTTTACGCTTAACGTATTTTTATTAATTTTTTTATAGAAGACCAACTTACATTTGTTGCCCAGTCCTCCTCTAAATAGCCCACATTTGGGCTGAAGTTGGGACTTCACACGTTGAACAGCTTCACGCACACACAAAAACAAAAGTATCAAAAAAATTATTCTAATAATAAGGCCTGGTTAATTGTAAGGGTTGGAAACGGTGGCGAGTGAGCTGAAGCGAAGAGAGAGCAGCAAAGAGCAGTCGTCAAGGAAGCAAATGGCAGTGGTGAAAGAGACTTCAATTAGCATCCAGAGAGAGAGAGAGAGAGAGAGAGAGAGGGAGAAAGAGAGAGAGGGAGAGAGAGAGAGAGAGAGAGAGAGAGAGAGAGAGAGGACAAATTCCACATTGTCACTAGTAAGCACTTTGTTTGTATGGCAATTTCCCTAGAGAGGACTCACGCAAATTGCTTGACATAATACAGTCGTGCTTGTATTGGCAGGCCTGCAGAAACAAATTTGTTTTGAACTGCCTTTTTAAAAAAATGGTGCCCGAAGCGGTGGCTTTGTTTAAAAGAAAGTGAATTCAACAATTTGGGGGACTGCAAGGCTGTAACACCTTTGTATTTTTTTTTTTTTTTAAGGTTGTATCTGAACCTTAAGTGCAAGGTCGACAGAAAGGGAGTGATGTGGTTTGATTTTTTTTTTTTTACCACCTAAAAAAAAATACTCTCCAAGTACTTCCATAATGACCCACTTGAAAATACAGTAGCATAGTAGACCTAAGTGGTAAGTGTTGTAAGTAAATGTAATATTATTGTAAGCCACTGTAACACTAACAACAGCTTGAACACTGCACAAATATATATTTTATGTAGTAGTAGTCGTTGAACTAGTAGCAGTAGAAGTACTGTTACCCGAGTAAAAGTTTCAAAAGTAAGTAGTTCTCTATTTCTAGATGAAATGTAGTGCACTTAAAAAAAGTTAAATACAACTGAACTGTACTTTTAGGCAGTGATTCTTTCACATATCACGAGAGGGAGCGAGCGTCCCACTAGTGGAAAACATATGCAACATTTTGAGAATCGCTAACAGAAAGAAGCCCAGCGGCTATTTGTGCACACGTGAGATGATATCGCAAGATGGCCACAAACAAAGTCATCAGCCTGATGGCGTTTTGGCTCCTTACAACTCAGCGTGACCCCCTACAGGGCTCAAATCCTGCAAGTGAGTTATCGTTCACCTTTCAAGGCGGAAATTGAATGAAAGCGAGTCAAATTGGATTGATCGGTTTCATCGGATCTCCTCTGCATTCACTTCCCGCTGGAGGTCGCTGACAATTGTTCTATCTTGAGCCTATTTAGCCCTAATACACACAGCACCGGTCAATGTGACCAAATGAAAGGATCAATACTTTTCATTTTGTGTTGCTTCTGCTCCCTCTAATATGAGCGACATGCCGCTAAAGAGCAACGGAAGTGAGGGGAGGGTGACGCGTTCCTTGTTTTGCTCACTCAGCTTCTGGTTACTGACAAGGACGATGCGACCGAGTTCATCAGAGGGGCGGAATGAAGAGAAGTCATGAGTCCCATTTATACAAGCCGCAACACCTCCAAATATTATTAGGATTTTTTTTTTTTTTTTTTTTTTTTTTTTGCTTTCCAGCAGAAGCCTGAAGGTTTTACGCTAACACCAACTGCTCTTTTGAACTGCTCAAAATTCCTACCACTATATCTAAGGCGGAAGGAAAACAGTCCCCGACCGACCACAACACATTTTCCCATGTGTGATTGGGAGATTTTGGTATGGTCCAATTAAACCGAGGTTGAACCTTTTGGCCATGATTCGCCATAAATGCCAAGAAAAGCCTACTTGAACATGTGAACTATATTTTGGGTTCATCAAAAGCACTTTCAATTAATGGTGGCAGGTGTGTGCTGACTATGAGATGGGTTCATTCGGCGCACAGCCATATCCCAGTTATAAGAGGGTGTGCATACTTGTGCAACCGCATTATTCGACTTGTTTATTTTTCCTTCCCCTCTTGAAATGAAGTGTTAAATGCACACGAGAGCGACTGTGATGTTGTGGTTAACAGATGTGCACACGTCAACAGGAACACTTTTTGGCTGACTTAAGCATTTCAAACCTTGTTACGCATGACGAAAGTGACTGATTCAAACTCTGACGTCAGCAAAGACAACAATAGCGCAGCCTAAAGCCTTTGCTGTCTTTTAAAATTGAGACTTCAGTCATATATTCAATATATGTGATTGCCATCACGGAGAGGATTTGTGCTGCCTGGAGGGGAAAACGCCTTCGTTTGAAAATATTTTTGAAATATTACAAGATTCGATTCGACCATTACAAAGTCAAAATCCTCTTGTTAGGAATATCCACCCGGGCAACTGATTTTCACATTCAAACAATAATTCATAATAATTCCACAAGAATTTGTTTTAAAAAAATAAATGGAGATATTATTTTTTTTTTTGTTTAATTACATCTAATTGATAATTTTCAACGTCAACATGTTCAGAATTTTAAAAAGTCATCATTTTCGGTGAAAACAAAATCCCAAATTAATGTTTTCTTTTTTTTTCCTATATATTTTTTGTCTCACACTCTCCAGTTCTGACTTTTCAATTTCATTTGACAGCATTTCCGATTGGCATCAGCTCTCCAGCATTTACGCGCAACTTCTTGCACCTCACAGCGGTGCCTTGAGATACGAGTTGAATGTCCATGCTCGCGACTCAAAACACTCGCACAAACCTCAAATCATCTTTCCCCATTGAAATTGATTGACATGCCATGCTTTTGATTCAAAAAAAGATGTACTCTATAATGTATTTTATAAAAACACACAGTAAAGACTCCTCCCTGCTCCCTTCTTTCTGTCATCCACCCCTCTTTTCGTATTCTCTTTCCATCTGGGGCAACTGAGGCAACATGTCATCGACTTTGAAGACTAAAAGAGTCATCGGTTGTCCCGTCCACTTCATCACAACACTGTCCAACTGTCCTTCCTTGACCTTGAGGATCTTCTCATCCACGTGTCCTTTTTTTTAAGACGCTATTTTTCGCGCTTTTGTTCGCATCTCCCACAGTCATTATGGAGCATTAACGTTTTTCGTGCTCATATGTGGACATTTGGACAATACAAACAAACCCCACGACCAGAGAAAAATTGACAAAATAAGAAAAAGAAAAAAAAAAAAAGTCCAACAAAAATATTAGCTTAATGGTTTTCATATTTTTGCGCATTAATAAGATTGAGTTCATGTATTATTTCTTGTGAATTAAACAAAAACAATTTTACACAAAAATATTAGTTTGATGCATTTCATATTTTTGCGTTTAACTAAGTTAATTTGCCTATTGTGTTAAAATTAAACACAACAATGTTAGGTTAGTGCACAAAAATCTGAATGTGCTTTTTTAAAAATATAACATTAAAAAAAATGCAATCAATATTTTTGTGTTATAGTAAAAATATGAAGTGAAATTAATTTGCCTATTTTGTTGAACAAAAAAAGTTTATTCTTTTAGTATTTTTATGTTGGACAAATATTAAGTGAAGGTGCTTAAACACAGAAATGTATGACGTAAACACAGACATGAACCTTTGTGAAAAATGTGATTTTCAAACAAAACAATTCTATTACATATATATATATATATATATATATATATATACACGTGTGTGTGTGTGTGTGTGTATCACTTGTATATACACACGTGAATTACAGTGGTTTGTTGGGAATGCAATTGGAATAACCACTCAAGAAGGAGTGACTGATGACACGATGGCTTTATATTCCCGTTACAATGTCGCGCGTTACATACGTTTTTGTATCACAAATACAGCATGTCAAATAAAAGGAAAAGTCGAGCTGGGACACATGCTCCTGAATCAAAGTAAAAGTAGTGAAAAATCTGACGTTTCCCTTATGTATCCATACCTCTGTTAGATCATATTGCAGTATCAAGTGTTTTATTATTGCACATTTTTTAAATTACACACACACATATAAAAACACTGTACGTCAAGACTTATGTAAATGAGTGATGCCATTTTGATGACTTCATTGTAATCTTTAAAACATTCTTCCTATAGAGCAACAAATATACTCTTCCACCTGAGAAGCTTCTGAAACGGACAATAGCGGCTTACAGTTTTCAGTACAGTATAACGAAATAATTTAAAACATGTTTGCTGGTTTATTATTCATTCGGACTCTCCTATGTATTCCGCATTCACAACAAATACAAGGATTTTGTTGAACACTGTCAGATTTGTTTGTTTAAAGTGCAATATGATAAAAGGTGCTAGCACTGCAGTGAAAACTACGACTGGTGCAAATTATTAGGCACACCCCGCAAACGACACTAATGTACCACGTCACTTGTGTGAATGACAAGAATGCAATTAGCGTGTCGTGCGCTGGCTCACGTGAGTGATATAATAAATAAGTGACTCCCGGCTAATGTGCCGCGAATTGAGCCTATTCCATCTAATCTAATGTCAATAAAATATGTGTTGGGGAAAACTGATGAAATAATTACAAATACTGCACTAGTCCTCTAAAAGTGCGTTGAAATATGCAATGTGCATACCAAAACGGACACTCAATAAGAATACATGTAATCACTGTATGGTAAGACATGTGTGACGGAGTTATTGCACCGCTTCGTCCCCCGACTCTCACTTTGGAAACTGACCAAGAATGTGTTTATGTGAATGTTGCATTGCGGGGCCAGAGTGCACACACGGCAGGCGGTGTTGTTTACATGCCGGTGGAGATTACAGCCGCCGTATCGCCGAGGCCCATATGAGGTATCGCCTCTTTATCACCGGAGCCGCCCGATACGCCGCGTCTGCCCCGCGTGACCCCGCGACGTTACACGTCTATGGCAAGCCGTTGGAGCATTTACGAGTTTTGCGCTACTAGTGCGCAATTAAACCTGACTGTGCTGCGCTAGTGACACTATTAGGTCCAATCGTAGGCATGTGTCATGCACTAGTAGCCTGAAAATCCACACTAGTAGTTTTGCCTCAATGGTAACATGATGTCGTTCTCCTGCTAGTGTGCTAAATGTGTTTACTAGTGGACAGAAATTTGTTACAGGAGTGGAAAATACATTCTACTAGTGGCGCCCTACAACTAAGGTGAGGTAAAGCTATGTACTGCTTCACGAGTAGTAGATGTCAATTATTGCAGTTTTGCACTGCTAGTATGCCAAAGTTGTCTTACTAGTGGGCAGCAATTCAGTAGTACAAGGCAATAGTGGAAAAACGTCAGTAGTAAGTTGTTCTACCAGTGCTCTCTCGTCGTTAAGATGAGTGTGCTGAGGTGTCTAACCAGTAGGAAAACGTTGGCATCCTCGTAGGACAACTACAAGTTACTAGTGAGGGAAGACAGCTATAGCTGACAAGTGAGTGCTACTAGTACTTACAGTGGCATTAGAAATTTCTACTAACATTTAACCGTGCACTTGTTGACAACAGCACGATACTAGTACTACTAATGACATTATAAAATTCTTAACATCTTTTGCTTCACTGGTAGTACTAGGAGCATGGAGATGTCAACTAGTGCAATTTTGCTTACTACTAACACAGAGTTATCCTACAAAATTGTCCTACTAGTGTGCAGAGATGTCACAGAGTAGTGGATTGCAGTCGTGGAAAAACGTTTCTAGTCATTGTACTCGTGCGCCCTAGTTGTTATACTAGTGCGCTGAATTGTCTTACTAACGAGGACAAAGAGGATACTAGTACATGGACCTTAAGCTGGCTATCAAGGGTACTGAATAAATGCTCAAATGGTTTTCTCAAAAAGCTGCTTGAATACTGATTCCAGTGAATGCATTTTGTCGTTTTACTGCTTTGTTTGATCTTTTCATGAATCCCGCCTTGCGTACGAACGGCGCGATACAAACAAACTCGTGTTGCCTCGTTAGCGGTTGACCAATCTTTGTCCGTCTGCTTTATACATTATTAGTTACAACGCACTCATCGGCTGCTGTGATAACAACAAAGACGCGTGATTGGTGGCGAGGGGATCATTGATCTCGCCGCAGTGAACTCTTGACATGCAGATTGATGAAGTCAAATAAATACTGCGTGTCACTTTGGTTCGTGCAGATTATTATTTGTAAAATCCGCCGAGTGCCACAGTTATTGTTTCAAATGCCGTTTCTTTGTTCGCGAGCAGAGTTACACAAAAACAGTCCCGTCCGTTTAGTCTTAAGGTCTTTACGTTGTTTACCATCATCGACAAACGTAGAGACGCCATCGCAATTAGCCTTTTTTTTTTTCCCCTCACTTTTGTTTGGAGAAAATGATTTATTGATGGAACGGTTCCCCCACATCCCACGGCTAAAAATTGCCATTCTCTGTAAATCAGGAATTAGTCTGCTAACTGAAAAAATGTACACAAACAGATGTCCATAAACAAACACGAATATTAATATTTCCGTCTTGGTGGAGGTCTGAAACTGTCGTTATTGTCACTATCAACATTATTGATTGCAGATTTTCAACACTTAACACTCCTATTATTTTTATTTTTATTATTATCACTAATTCACCATTTTGGTAGCCTGCACATTAAGCGTCCTGTTAGCCTTGCCGATTAGCGATAATAACGTGGCTCAGTAAAACACGTCTAAAGAAAGACACTTGGATATATGTGCCATCTAATTTTGAATTTGAGTTTCAGATTCTTTTTTCCAAGAGCATCAAAATCAGAAAAAAAAGATCAACAACTAAAAAAATGAATTTCAACTCATTTGGCACAAAACTAGCATAGGAAGTCAAAATTCCTCAGTTTGTTCAATGTACAGCCAATCACGTTACCTTTCATTGATCGTGTGAGACAATGATTTTTTGGGGGAATTGTTTGAAACTTTTTGGAGATCTCGAATTGTTTTTCATGCAAATATCACTTTACGAGTCGTATTAAAAAAGCGATTATTTTGATGCTTTTTAAAATTCAAAATTTGATTTTGATGCGAAGTGTTGCAAATTCAAACTCAAATGGCAGATATATTTCCGTACTCTTGTTCTTGTTTTGAGAGTGCTGGTAGATGATAGTGATGATTCTATTTTCTTTTTTGACAAAAGCAAATATTTGGGATATTTATCTATTAGCTACTCTATACGATTAGAGCACCTTTGTTCAGGTTGTCGTTTCCTGCTCGTCCGTTATCATCTCGCCTCCACGACTTTCTTCAAGCAGTGCAGCACGTCCTCGCCGCTGCTCCAGGGAACCACGTTGGCCTTGAACTTGGCTCCCTCTGACTTCAGCAGCCTGTGCATGGGGAAGTCCTTTCTAGGGAAAACTGTGTCTCGGGGCCCCAGGGCCAACGAGGGGCACACGTCGTTGGCGCCGTCGCCGACGTAAAACACCTGTTGGAATGGCACCCCGCGCTCTTTTTGCCTCAGGGCGAGGTACTCCCTCAGAATGACCTGCTTGCACATGTTGTCGGGGCAACGGGGACACAGGTGGGTGTGGAACGGGAGTAGCACCAGACGGTTGCTGGCGTCGAAGCTGGCCGGGTTGGTGAAGATCCTCCAGAAGAGGTGGCGCACGCCCGCGTGCTTCAGCCAGGTGTCGATGAAGTACATGTTGGCGTCCGAGACCACCGCCAGCTCAAAGTCGCGCTGGTGGCTCTGGAGAAAGTGCAGCAGGGCGAGGGCGCCGGGCGCGGGCGGGATGGTCTCCACGGCCGAGCGGATGGCGTCGCGCGACACGCCCCGCTCGGCCATGTAGGCCAGAATCTGCTGCATGTGCTCGTTGTAGTGGCCCTCGCGGTAGCTGTTCTTCAGCCAATCGGGGAGCCGCTGGCCCGGCAGAGCCTGCAACACGGCGTCATCGCTGTTCTCGTTCACGAGGGTCTCGTCGAAGTCGAACAGCACCAGGAAACGCGGTTGAGGCGCTGCGGTCATCTTCGGTCCTTATTAGGCTCGCTACAAACAGAAAGTTTTGCCGTTACATTCATGTAATTGTTGGATTGGGCGCAAATCGATTAGTCATGCCTATAAATCTAGTGGCCTGCGGTACAATGCGCTGTATGCGGAACGTCATGTGACCAACACAGACAGCTGATTTCCTGTGCATGGTAAATGGAGTGTCCTTATGTAGCGCTTTAACGACACCATCATTAAAGAGGCTCACACGTTCACACACCAATGGGCAGCTGCTGCCACGCATGGCGCTGCCAGGCCCACTGAGAGCAATTTAGGATTCAAACTGCCGACCCTTTGCGGCTCTGCGGTGATACCTTATGGTTAAAAAAAAAAAAACAACAACAAAAAAAAGATATTCATGTTCATTGACCTTTGGGGCAGTTGTGACTGAGCCCTCCAAATTCTGTCAAGAAAAAGAATATGAACAATTCTACTTTTATAATGACTCACATGTGTTCAAAACAATGAAAGAGACTACCCAACTACCCTGTTGATTTAAAATACCACTCCACTGAATCGACCAATTTCTTATGTAATTATAATTTATTGGAGCACACAGGCCCGAGGACACCTCCAAACATGTAAATTATATTAAAATGAGTCATGTTAACAGAGGGAGCACCAACACAAGACTAAACAGTGCACGATTGCCCTCACATAACTGCGCCTTATTATGAATGTTTCATACGTCTTTTGCCAGTACTCCGTTTACCTAACAAATATTAAGTGTTGCGCACGCCCTTACGCAGACGAGGGTGACTGAGCTGTTTTTTGCAGATAAGGTGAAGAAGTTGTACAGCGGAAGATTAAATCGGGAGCAGAGGGCCACAACTTTTATGAGTCTCCATAAAACGGGGGTTGGGGGGTACATGCAGAAAAGAAAATACAGTGTTAGTCAATAATAAGTCCGAATTGTACAAGAGCTTCACATATGTTTAAACATTTTATGCTAACAGTAAGTAAGCCATATGGTGGGATGAGAGGATAAAAGGACGGATAACAATAAATTCAGTTTTTGTGATTCGGAAAATTCACTCGTTTTGTGAAATTTCAGGCCACACGTTATAACACAGACAAAATAACTGCCAAATAAGAATAGAAGTGAAAAATGCACCAAAATGCTGAAGACGGCATGAAGTGTGAACATTTACTGTACAGTGAACCCCAGCGACAGCAAAAATCTGCGAGTAATTTAACAGACTATAGATGCCAAAAAATGATGGGAAAGCACTTTTTTTTCCTATTAAACAAGGCTATGCTCATCCCCTCATTTCAACAAGATGATACCAAAGCAACATTTTTATAATAGACATGGCTCTGGCCTGAGCACAAAAACAGCAAATAAGTGAGTTTTCCAAGTAAATAACAGAAGATAGGTTCCCCGTAAAAATCTGCAAATAGGTGATTTCAAGAATGCGGGATCGCAAATTTGCGGGGGTGGGGTCTTTCACTGTGCACTTGGTGGAGATTTTATTAGGCACATGTTGCAAAATGATTACCAAATAAAAAAATACAACCAAAAAAAAATACAAAAACACGGCATGAGGATTAAAAACGTCTATGGATGACCCCCCCAAAAATGTAACCCTGGACCAATAAATTGCCCCCCTCCCTCAGTTTGGTAATGGCCTGTGTTCATGTATGACATTCCACTTCATTTATAAATGTCAAACATACACACGAGAGTATGTCCCGCACATATCTGCACACTCTAATTATAACACAACGCTGCTATTTTCGCATACGAGGTCACCACTGAAAGTCATCATAAGCCGAACGTCGGTCGGGCGAGGTGGGGGATTAAAAGGCAAAAATCACACACACAAACATGGTGTTATGGAGTGGACATTTTATATACAGAGGTAGTTAAAAAGACATTTAAAAAAAGAAAAAAAGAAAAGAGGCCCTTACCGAGGAGGCAGCAGCCGCATCCCAGTGACGACAGGATTTGCAGAGAGACTCCTCACCCACCGCAGCACCAGCACACTGGAGGGACCGTAGACACACAGAGAAAGAAACGCCTCAGCTTGCTGGTAAAACGCCAACTCGTCCGCCATATTGAATGTGGCAGGTTTTACCGTGTGCACTCAAGTGTTTCCCAGCTTTTATTGAATCATTGGGAATACCACGCTTCTTACTAGCACTGCAATATCAATCAATGTCTTGAACTAATGAAGACTTAACACTGCTGCGGAATATCTGGTGACTGGCACTTGTGACGTCACAGCTAATATTAATACCAAAAGCAAAGGGACCTTTGAGATGAAATATTGCCTGAAGTCAGGGGTGTGTGCGCGGCCCACTCGGGCAGCTGTTGTCGACAGCAGCACGTGTACGAATGTGCATTCGGATGAGGTCAAGAACGACACTCACGCGTCAATCAACAGGGCCACATGCAGAGTTCAGAAATGACAGAATGTTTTTGTGTTTTTAAAGAATTTCAGCTACCAATGTACGCAATAGTGTTACTACAATAATAAATATTGAAATATTCATATTGGATATTGAATTTGTCTATAATAACCGGATCCTGAAATGTAGACAGACCACTTTATTTTTTTTAAATAAAGAGCACTGTTTAAACTTCACTGATATTCAGAATTTTTATATCCGACTTCGATCAGGAATCTTTTGAGAAAATGTTATCATATTCATCATATAGTGTATAGATGTCATAATGGTCAAATACAATCAAAAGTCATAACTCAGTTTTACCTGTGAAAGATAATCCAACCCGATCAGGCGTTGAGTGTAAAATGGTTGCTACGTCCTCCAAGCAGCACTGAATGAGGTTTTTTTTAGCTTTTCCACCACCTTGCCACATCCAATATGGCGGCGACGTCAACGTACGCGTCTTCGCTCATCGAAGCCTTTACGTATGTACGTCTATGACGACTATGACGACAAGGGCATTCCCGTTTATTGTCAAGGCAGACATGCGGGAGGCAGGTCACTTCCGTTACATTTCCGCTAAAACAGGTAAACAAAACAAGGACTTTTCGAGCTTAGGAACGGCGACCGATCTTGCTATCACATGGAAATTGGCGCCTCCTCCTGGTTCTCGTATGCAATCACATATATTCGGTTATATTCCCCAAAACTGAATCTGCATATAGTATAAAGTGTCGTTTTCTTTTCTGCCATAAACACTAGAAGTACTAAATACATTTACAAGTTAAATTCTAATAGTTTGTTCCATTAAATGTTGTTAATGCGAGACTCTTCTGTGATTAAGAACTATACAAATGCTGGAAAGTTGACTTAATTTATTCCAAAGAATTGTTTTCTTCATTTCGTAGCGTTTCTCTTAGCTGAATGATTCCAATACGTGTATGTGGAAGTTAGAATATATATATTTTTTTGTTCAATCAGATTTCAGCCTCTATGTGTTGCCATGTTGATCTAATCTGCCGTGGGTCTTCAAAATCAGTAGCGCTGGCCAATGTAACTTAAACTATAATAGCAACAGGACTATTTTAACCAATCAGATTTTAAAATCATCTTCATACGACCAGAGTCCCATAAACATTAGTATGTAGAGTATGTGGCGTATGAAGGAAACAAAAACATCTTGGCTAATTTAAGACCTGCCCAAGTGTCAAACTGTTTGATATACAGTAAGACATGGAATAAAATATAATGTAGAATTTAAAAAATGCGTCTACTGCGTCCTTTGATTACATCCAGATGTGCCGAGTTGTGCTCTCGCCACATGTACACACACACACACACGCACACACACACACACACAGCACTATAAAGTGGGAAGAGGAAGAAAAAAAAAAAGAAACTTGTCGCAGCTGAAGTAAACAACTGAACAGTAATAAAGACTGCAGTAAGGATAGTGTAACTATAACCATATTCTAGTCGACCACCCAAAAATGTGTAATGTATCCTGGTTGATCTTAAAATAATACAGAGAAAATACCGAAGATAACATAATTTTGAGTCTTTTATTCTAAAAAAAATGTCATTCTTTTTTTGTGTGTGCTTCAGTTAAATAAGTCATACATATGTTTTATTGGACAGTGATGCTATGTTATTAGTTTTTTTGTGCGTTTTTTTTTTGTTTTTGAGAGGAGTAGGAATTCCCTAGGCACCTAATTGCTTTTATTGTTGTCCAGAGTGCAGCCTCAGAAGTTGGCACAAAAACAAAAAAATCAGTCATGATTGCACGGACGCTACTGCTAAAAATCAAAATCAAAATTACAATCATATTTCCTCGAATAGCGGCAATACAATTAACACATTTAATACTTTTTATTAATTAAAATACAAATGCCGCTAACAGTCGCTGAATTATAGAAATATTGTGCGATAAGTCATTTAAAAAAGTGCGAATACTGTCAAAAGATATTGTTATAATTGAGTAGTCGGCAAAACATACAAGGGGAAATCCAATTTTACTTAATCTTTCGATGATGTCATTTCTTTTCTGCCGACGTCATCATCTCAACATCCCGCTTTTTGGGCTCAGGGAGAAGGATGACCTTACCGATATTTTGACGCTCGTGCATGCGCCGCATCGCATCTGTGACCTGGGTAGGAAGACCAGGGGGGAAAAAAAAATAAATAAATAAAAATGACAGGACGCAGACCCACTGGAAATAGTGAAAGTCCACCAGTAATCGACACCGTCCCAAAAAGATTTACGATTGCCTTTAGATGCCACAACATGGCAGAAAAAGCGCTTAAAACAGAGACGATCATAAAGCATCAACACCATGCATCTACCATAAACACAATCATGAACCCGTGTTACATAAGCGACTGATCGATAGTCAAATGATTCGACAGAAACAAACTAATCAATTGGCTGGCATAACTAACCTAAATAACATGCCAGCACTACCTGACGTGACGTCACACATGGACAAACGGAATCGTAAATAGGCAGGGGTTCATTGTACTGTAAAAAACGCGATGTCATTACGTCAACTCAGTACGTTTGTCTTTCAACGCACCTCCTCGAAGTGGAAGCGAGAGTCGATGCGAGGCTTGATCTTGCCCTCCGCGTAGAGCCGCAGCAGCGACGCCATGCCCATGTCGATGTGCTCGTCGTCCATGTAGCTCAGGTGGAAGCCGCACACCGCCTTGTTGGTCTGCATCAGCTTCAGCGTGTTGATGGACAGCTGGTTGTACCACGTCTTCATCAGCGCCAGCAGGCTCTTCTTCTGGCCCGTCACGCAGTTAGCCGCACCTGACACACGGACACAGACACACGCCATTCGGGATATAAACTGTTACAGTGGCTTTTAAGCGGTTCTTTTTAAGCTATACAGGCAAGTCCGAATTTAGATTTCTTTCGCCATCGGTGTAGTAGCACGTTGTGACACTGTTCCGGTTGACCTCACTTTTGTTTTATGTTTCAGTTTTACAGTAAACTCCAACTGGGAGTGACAAATAAACAGCTTGAAGCAAGCACGCTTTGCCTCTTATTTGGAGAACTGCAAGCAAGAGAGTCTTCTTTTAGTTTCCTCAAGAGTGATGACATATTTTAGTCTCACATTTCTTGACAGAAAAAGCATAAGAACGGGCACCAAGAAATTCGTCTGTGTTTTAATAAGTGAAAATATGTTTCCACGTGTCGTGCGGGTAAAACTATACACAGTACCAAAAAAGGTTCAAATTCGAATCTTTGTTTTGCTTATACCAAATACGATGAGTGAGCCCAAAGGTTTTAACAAGCTGAAGCCCTTCTGTGTGTCGGCACCACCGAGTGGATCCAGAACAATGTCCACTCCTGCAGAGAGAATAAAATCATAAGGGGGAAAAAAATACATAAAATGGAATAAGAAGACAAAACCAAGCATTACCTGCATCATCTTGATTTTAACTTCAAAATACAATCAATAAATACGTACTATACATAATACATATACAGTATGTTGTTGTATACATCTTGCATAATTGTTTTATTTATTCATATTTATGTTATTACATTTTACAGTAGAATTAAGGGTAGTGGACGGTGTCTGACCTTTGGGGCTGATTTTGCGAATTTCCTCCACATAGTCTTTGGTCCGGTAGTCGATGGGGTGGGTCACGCCCACTTGGGTGATGACGTCGTGCTTGGAGGGGGACGCCGTGCCGAAGACGGTCACGTCGGGCACAGTCCGACACAGCTGGGTGGCGGCAACGCCCACGCCGCCTGCACACATACGTACATGGAAGAACAGCAAAATGCGATGTGGGTTTAGCCAGCTACTCAATGTGCAGTTAGCTCGCTAGCTATTTCTACACCCCGAAAATGCATCATCCCTTTGGATAGTCCGCTGGTCTTTGTCATTTTAGAGTGCCTCGTTGTTGGCCGTGAGTGCGGGCACGTCACAGTAAGAAAGGCAGAAGCGCCACGAGGGGAAAAGGAGGGAGGCGCGAAGTCCGACTGGTTCCGCTATGGTGAGGCTGCTTTAGAGCGCCGCCTTGTCGGCCATGAACGCGCGCAAGTGTCAATCCAGCCTCCATTTTTCCAGGTCACAGTGCTGGTAATTGATTGACAACTGAGCCGGGTGTCGTTTCAACGCATTCAGCGGGCACGCCCACAGCGTTTGAGAGTGGTGAGAATAACTTGATTTTCACAATGATGACGCCTCTTGTACTTTTTGGGAGCTTTTTTCGAATTGTTCCAATTTGGCAGGGTTGTTAACAACCCTCTTCTCTGTTTATGTGTCAAATTTAGAAGACATTTTCACTTTACAGGGACTTTGAAAAGTCTATTTAAAAACAACACACAATGTACACTGGTAGGACTTCATTACAGTGACACAGATAGACAGTCGTACAATATAAATATACACGAGCATGTTAATGGTCCCCTGCTAATTATTAACCACTATCAGTTATTGGCAGCATAAATTCAAGGCCTAGTGGCCATTCAAAGGAGATTTGTCGTACCCGCCGCCATGTGGACCAGCACGCTCTTGCCCGGCGTGAGGTTGGCCATGTGGAAGAGCATCAAGTACGCCGTCAGATAGTTGATAGGCAGAGCGGCGCCCTCCTCGAAGCTCATGGAGTCGGCCATGGGGAAGGCGCGTGCGGCGGGCACCGCCACCGTCTCCTGCCACACGCCGCTGCGGCTCATCACGATCACGCGCTCGCCCACCTAACGTGTTTGGACAAGAATATATTACGATCCATACATGAGTCGTAATATTAGGTACACGTGCAAAATCCCCAAATTCAGCCTTTAATATATTTTGTTTCATTCAATGTTCTTTTATTTGTCAGTTTTACTGTAATTTTCAACTTGAAGCAAGCACGCTTGACTTCTTGTTTGGAAAACTGCGAGTGCATTTTAAAGGATTTTTTTTACATGAATATTATGGCAACATCATATGTAGTTTTCCACATACGTATTTTTGTTTTACACTCCATTGGGCGTCAATTGCTTCAAGACATGCATTGTGCAGGTGTACCTAATCTTGTGGCCTGGGAGTGTTTCAGGGGGATGATGCGAAATGAAGTCATCGTTGTTTTTATTTGTTTATTTTTATGCCCTTTCAGCTATCGTTGGTGTTGCAAAATGTACAATTTGATGTATGCAGTCATTTCTCTGAACACAATCAACACCGTCAATAAACCCAAAGGCTTGTGTGCACTGTGGATCAGCGAGGGGCACAATTGTCACAAGAACTCAAATAAACATCCATCCATCTGATATCAAAACAGCTTTGAGAAGAATTGACGACAGAGGTAGTATTTTTTAAATGTGTTAAATATTGATTAATAAAGAAGAAGAAAAAAGGAGGGGCTCCAGGAAACGGGCACTTTTCCTCCTAGTTAAAAGGGGCTGGTGCTGGAGCACCACAAGGGGTCCTCTGTGCACGTGCCAAATTGTACCGGATCACTGCTGCCAGTAAACTACTTCTTACAGTAAAAAAGGTTTGACAGTGTCGTGTCGATGGCACAAAGTGAATAGTGTGTCCCTCTAACCACTCGTGGATGTATCTCGTTTTATTATCCGAGATAAACGCCCGCGTCAAAGATCGACTTTGATTAGACTGAGCGCACTTTTAATTATTATTATTACTGTGTGACCTTAGTTCCTGCGAGAAGGGTCAGATGAGGATTAGACGTGAAATAGGTTTGTTTTTTTCTTCTTCCCGGGTTTAAATCAATTCTTAAAGTCGATTCTAATCATATTCCTACATCAAACTTTGCGGTCTCAGTTGGGCAAGTTTGGTTGTCTCATTCCCTGGGGCTTAACTGTTTGTTTGTTTTGTCTGTGTGTGTGTGTGTGTTTTGGTATTATGTTTTTGTTTTATATGATCATTATTTGTACTGTTTTTACTTTGTCGAATCACTTTATGTATTACAAGTCAAGGTGCCAATCTAGTAGATTTATTTAAAAAAGCGAATACAATAGATACATAATATAGATAAATAGTAATAGATAAATGAAAGTGTTTTTTTGTTTTTCTCCCATCATTACCTTTCGGCCCGTCACCCCTTCTCCGACCGCTTCGACGATCCCGGCGCCCTCCATGCCCAAGGTGACAGGCGGGGCGGGCAGCGGCTCGTACAGCCCCTGCCTGCCCATCAGCTCGGCGAAGTTGAGCCCGCACGCCTTGACCCGCACCAGAAGCTCATGAGGCTCCAGCCGCGGCCGGACGAGCGGCCCCACCTGCAGCTTGACTTTGTCGTAGCCCCCGTAGCCCGTGAGCACCAGGGACCGGCACGACAGAGGCAGCTCCCCGGGGCACCGCTGCGGATCTCCGGCTGTGGGCTGGCGCTGCGGCTGCTGCCGCTGCTGAGTCGGAGCCTCTTCGCCAGACATGACGACGACTTTTTGGGGGGGAACCGGATCGATTGGTCGAGCCTGTGTGTAGCTCAATGGGAAAACATGCGATCAAACTGGTTGTCGGCGGTTATGTGAGGTGATGGAGGTGGGAGTAGGAGCCTTAAAAAAGTTGCCAATTCCAGGTGCGTGAACGCGCACTGAGGGCTCGCAACAAGTGGTCAAAGCCGTCGAAGAATACACGATGGAACACCGCTTCCGGTTTTCAGAGTAAAGGGCTTTTGTTTTCGCCTTTCAAAAAAGCAACTTCCGGATGACATTTTCACAATAAGCGCTTTCTGAAAACCTGAAAATAGGATTCACTGTCCACTCACTAGTCACTGTTTTTGTACACAGGTCAAGCAGTATTACTTTGGAACCACCTTGGTGCCAAGGAAACAAATGCTTGGGGTGATTTGACAAGAAAATGCCACAGACATTATTAAGACGCATGGGGGCAAAATATGGCTGAGTACAATCTTACTTTTCCCAAACCTTAATAATAACAACTTCCATTGATTTCCAAATGGATCATGTCTGACTTAATCTGCCGGTGGAAAGCTCAGGGATGAGACGACAGGGGCAAAAGACGACAAACAATGGATAATCGTTGCCGTGAACTTGACAGCGGGAAGTCCCATTGCTCGAAATACAGAAAACAATGAGCCATCCTTCTCCGACTAAACACAAAATTGCTACGTTACAATTTAAATTCTAAAAGAGCTGGTTTTAATTTAAGCTTTGCTGGACAGAAACAACTCCAATTTGAGCTTGGGTTACCTCGTTTTCCCAGTTACAACACTCCCTTCGGTTCAGGAATGGGTTCCTCTCTATTTTTGTTGCAAGACTACACAATAAATGCGCAAAGTTGTTGGGTAACATTTATGGTAATTTCACCGTGGATCGCAGCCTTCTTCCATTTGGCCTCATGATGGCGCCAAAGGGCCACAGAAGTGCATCTTGAAGCTATGGCGCGTATGAAGCACGTCATTTTTATTTTTTCAAGCATACTATTTACATTAGAATGTACAACGTGCTTGTCTCATACTGTTGAAACGATACAAGTGTACCCTTTCTGCCTGTACAAAAACTGCAATGAAACAGGAACCGGTGGACTACAACTGCTGGAAAATACCGGACGTTACATGACTTGGCCTTCAAAGTAAAACCAAAGTTGGCGTCACTACGCATCTCAAATCAAGATACCGCAACACTAGGCTACTATACCAAGCCGTGTATATGCAGGTATTCGCCGAAATATGACTATTAAAAACACGTTTTATTTTGAAAGAAATCCCTGTGACCGTAAACCGGAATCACGTAGCCGTGGACTCTGGCTTGACTTTTGAGTGCCGCCTTCATCTGGTGGAGTTTCGGCGCTTGCGAGAAATGCAACCCCACCAAAGCCTCTTCGCCTCCCTCCTCGTCCACACCACTGCGTCGCTGAACAACTTTTGCTTTGTAAAGCTGCAGTAACGTTCACAGGTGCTCATCGACGCTCCAACAGCTTTTTGTTGTCGGCGTCGGGTGGAAGTAGGACGCTTTAAATGCCAAGAGGAGCGCAGTGAGACCCCCCCCCCCCCCCCACCCCCCGCCGCACAAGACGCACGATGGAGGGCAAAGGACCGCTCCGGTGTAAAATCGTCGTGGTCGGGGGCACACGCTGTGGAAAAACGGCTCTGCTGCACGTTTTTGCCAAAGACTCGTACCCAGAGGTAAGCGCGCAGGGACAATTAAAACAATTATTTGATTTGTTCGTGACGGGTTCGCGTGGACTCTGTGCGCTTTTACGCATGACGCACGAAGACATTTTTACACCACCGTTCAAAAGTTTAGTTACCTAGGAATGTCTTTGTGTTGGAAGGAAAAGCCGTTTTTTGCCGATGACTATAAAAACAAATCGACCACAAATATAACGTGGTGCAAAAAAAATTTCTTAGCGACCCCCAAATTTATATTTTATATATGTATATGTACAGCTGTGTAGTTTCATGGAAAACAAAACTGTCTGAGTGACCCATCGATTCATCACTCTTTATACCTTTTTTTTTTCTTGACAAAAACTATTATTTTGAATTAAGTGCTTTAAATATTATCCTGAATAATATATAATCGTAATGTCATTTTCATTTGTTTAAATTAATAAAACAATTCTGTTATTATATATACATATATATATATATATATATTTAATTTGGTCATGATGACTTGACGAAGTCTGTGCGCTTTGTATGTATGACGTACATTATTATTATTTTTTTGGACAAACTGCTTTCACAATAGCCCCAAGCAAAACTGAATGCACGATAGCAACTCAAATCAACTTTTAGAGCACTTAAAAAATATATATAGCTGTAACCAGTGCTGTTCATAATAAAGATCAATCATAAAACAGAATCAATACAATCATAAGAATTAAATGATTAATAAAATATAAATACAATATTATTTTCTATTATTTAATTTTTTTCTTCTAGTCTATTATTTTTAATTCATTTAGGTTATTTACACATCCGATTCTATTTTACCAGGAGAAAACCAACAAGTGCGTACATTTCGCAACAGGCCGTATGCTCTGATCTATTCTACATATTATTTTCTTTTATATGTTTGTGAGTATCATGCTGTTTGTTAAAAAAAATAAAAAAAAATACACTGCACTCAGTCATGTTGTGACCGAGCAAAATTTGTATGACTCGACTTAACTTGCTCCATTGTTGGCTTACTAACTCGGGACTTGCTCGAAACGTGACTTAATGGTGACTTGCGCATATAATATACGACTTACTCCCACACAGGCCGCCTTCAATTGGGACATTTATCAGGTGCCGGGACCCCCCGAGCTGACCAAATACTGTTGTCCTATGTCACTGCAGAATTACGTACCGACGGTGTTCGAGAACTACACCGCGAGCTTTGAGATCGACAAGCAGCGCATCGAGCTCAACATGTGGGACACGTCAGGTAAGATGTTTGTTTGATTAAGGTCAGGGATTCTCCCGAGGGGGTTGCGCAAGATCCATGTCTGCTATCATCGTGACATTTACATCAGGGTTTTTCCTCCCCCGCAATACTGTTTTGTTTTTTCACACACACAAAAAAAAAAGGTTACTTATGAGAATTTCTTGATAGAATGCCATTTTTAAGGCAAATAAAAAAGATAAATTCTGGTCCCCCGAATGCACTTCAGTTATTGCCAGTTGGCCTGTTTTAGTTTGCAAGTCAGGTCTTGTTCTGACAGTTTTTTTAGGGCGTGTGTGTTCATTTAACACGGTTTTTCATATCTAATGTTGGCGGTGTGCCACGCTGACTAATGTAACAAATGGCTACCCCAAAAAACCAAAACTGGTTTGCACACAATGAGAGTGCATAGCGTGAGTTCTATTTTGTGCGAGCATCCTGACAGACCAGACCGACGGGCTTTCGACATCAGTGCCACGGGGGAGACAGACGTACTGTATGATGCAAACATCATACAACGCAACTATCCTTTTCTTTTCTAATAACAGGTCCCCTGAGGTCCGTATTAGGCCCACAGGCGTTTGGGGTGTCCACCCGATTAAGATGAGAAGCTGCATCAGCCTCTGTTGCCCGCAAACACTTTCACAGCCACGCACTCACTCTCACACACCCCAACACTCTCGCTGTCACATTCTCACTCACTCTCATACACACACTCTGTTAATACAATCTCACATGCTAAGTCATGCTCTCTCACCCACTCCCTTACACACATACTCTCCCGGGCACTCAACCACTCTTACACACCCCACGCTTACACGAACTCGCTCACACATGCGACACTCTCACTTACCCTGTACACTGTCTTATACTCTCTCACATACAAACTCACACACACTCACTCTTTCACATGCTCTCTTGATACTCTCACACACTAGCTCACACTCTTGTCACGTGTACTTTTTCACACATGCAACACGCTCCCACCCTGTACGCTTTCTTACACTCTCACATGCTACACACACTCTCACTTTCACATACTCTCGCGCACACACTCTGACACACTCACATACTAACTCACACACACACATACACAGTCTCTCACACACTCGCTAACCTCATACTCTCACATGAACACACACGCACACTGTCTCACACACAGTCTCATCACGATACGTATTATAGACTCATGAATTTTCACTCAAATGGGTCACAAGAAGCACAGAGCATTCGTGGTTTGCGCGTCTGCCTCACAGTTCTGAGGTTCTTGGTTTGAATCTCAGCCTTGGCCTTGGTTTGCATGTCCCCCCCCCCCCTCAGGTACTCAGGTTTCCTCCCACATTCTTACATTTTTCATGCCTGCTTCATTGAATCCTCAAACTATTGTCCATAGGTGTAAAGGTGAATGTTTGTTTGTCTGTCCTGTGATTGGCTGGCAACCAGCCCAGGGTGTACCCAGTCTTTCCCTCCAGCTCACCAGTGACCCTAATGAGGAGGATTAGATGAATAGAAAATGAATGAATTGCCCACATGGACGTGTTTGGTTGAGGTCCGCAGGGAGGAGACTCTCACATACAGTAAGTCCTTTCACTGGTCCTCCGAAGTGTGAAGGTCAGGAGTCCCGCTGTATTGAGGCACCGTGCTCTCAGCACTCTCCCACTCGCGCTTTCTTCTTCTGTTACCGCAATCCGTCTTCATGACCCCCCCCTCCTCGCGTAATTGTTTTTTCCATTTCCTTCCCAGCGCAGCCCTCGTCCTCCACGCGTGCACCTCGTAACCTCCAAAACCAGGGGTGGGCAAACTTTTGTGCTCAAGGGCCACATTTGAGTTTCAAAACAGACAAGCGCGCCTGGTTAAATGCTATGAAATGACTTTTGCTACGACACTTATCAAACTTGTCTGCTTTCAACCCTTCATTTGTCAGCGGGATCATCCCAACATCGCATCCATCATTCATGAGCAACTCCGATGACCTCAGATTACTTCCTTGAAAGCCCGGCACCAGATCTGCTGTGTGGGCAGCATCTGGAAATGAGGCTTTTATTTCGTTTTTTGTTTTTGTTTTTTTTATCTCCTCTTTTGGTGTGCTTTTTGGTTCAAGTGCAGTTGTTTGCGATGCACTCTGAGAGGTCTGCGCGACCGAAGATAGTGACGAAACCCTGGGATACGGTGTCAAATTAAAGTGCTGCACTCTTAAGTGCTCAAGTGGAGGTGGTTCTACTACTCCGAGGTCACATTGAAAATCAATAGACTCCATGCGTCTAAGTTTCACTCCCATTGGGGGGGGGGGGGGGGCTTCTGGAACTTTCTTTTAGAAACGAGCGCAACTGACAATTGTTAAAAAACATGTCCACGTGAACACAGGCCCATTAGAAACAACTTTTGTCCACATGCCAATTTTAAGTCGGACATCCAGCGGTGCCCTGAGATACAAGTGACCCGACTCGGCAGTTTTTCAAGACACGAGCTGTCATTCCTTTCTCACGATCGCGACACACACTTTCTACTGTCCACCGTGACACATACGGTTTGATGGTGAGCTTCCAATGAGGGTTTAAAAAAAATGGCGTCGCCCGATCGTGGCCAACTACAGCTTATTTGAAGCAGGACAACAAGTTCGTCTGCGTTAAAACGTTCTCATCCCCTCTTTGGATGGGAACCGTGTCTGCAGGAGACGACGACAAAGTCATCCGCGGCATACAAATCGCAACAGGAGTCATGAGTTTTAATGTCAAGTGGAGAAGCCCAGATGTCAGTTCGGTATCCTTAGCCATTAATATTGCGGAGTCTTGCAGTGTCGCTAACGATTTCTGGGGCGAATAAAAAAAAAAAAAAAATGCTACTCATTTTCCTCCAAACCCGCCCATCGGAAACAAGCCGCCCTGAATTAATCGCTGCAATCCAAAATGGGTTGTTTGCCTGTACCGTTTCAGTTCGAACAGAATAATCGGATTCATGAAGAACACAATACATCCTGAAGATAGGTACACACATACCGAAAATAAGGAATGTGAGAATTTCCCCTTTCTTTTCATCAAAGTCAGCAAAGATTCAATTAGCCGTTGTGAATTTTGCCGATCAGCTCCATGTTAGAGAACAGCAGGTTGTGCAAAAAGTACTGAAACACCGAACAGTTGGACATTCAAAAGTTGAGAAAAGGTCAAAATAAATTCAAGTGTGACGGTGAAATTTCAGCCGGAAGCCCCAATGTCTCCAACTTTTTTGTCAAGCACGTATATGCCTTGGCTCAATAACGGTTGGGTGGAAAACTGTAACACAGAAGAAAACAACAACAACAAAAAAGTCGAGAAATCTCAAAACATTTTGTTTGTGTAATATATCAATCTTAATTTAAGAATCACTGCTGAATAAATGTATCCAAGTGTTAAGAAAACTTATGATGGCAAACAAACACACCAGGGACAAAAACAAATCAAGGAATTTTGACATTTTAAAGCGAGAGAGAGAGAGAAAGATCATCATCATCTCTGCAGGGCGTCTCAGATTGTTAACGCGCGTGCTTACGCTAAGCAATTAGCCGCACTCTGCTTGTGCTACTGAATAATAATCGTTTCAACGCTCAGTTTGAGTCGACGGGAAAATGAATCACAAAACACAGTGGGAATGCGTAAGAAAGAAAGGGCCCTCCAAAAAAAAAAAAAAAGAGAAAAAGGACAAACATGCTTTTAATATTAATGAGCATTACTGCGCTCTGATGGAAGATGTCATCAGGGAGGATCGAAGGTAGGCGTGTGTGTTTGCGTGTGCACGCACGCTCGTGAATTATGCAGAACATCACGAAAGACGAAAAGATAGAACGGGCAGCCCGATTGTCTCTTATCACTTATTTTACAGCTTGCAGCTCCACTGACGAAAGAAATGTGGATTTTCACTCCGAGCGGCGACTGAGTGTGAGAAGAAGTCGATAAGAGCGTTGAAAATTGCTAACAAGATTTAGCATGAATGTAGACTAGATAAATATACCCTGCAGTTGTTGCTTTATTCTTCTTTTTTGGGGCGGAGGTGCTCGGTCGGGCTCATTAAAAGGTTATTTCAGCGGAGACATTCTGCCTCATTCAAAGTTTATATTCCACTTATCTCAACTGTAAATTCACATTCACACGCTCTGCTGGTAAATGAATATTCAAAAAATTAAGAAATGAGTGCATCATATATGTGACACACCTCACAAATATTCGCGGAGGATTATTTAAATGTGAAAATTGGTTACATTTAGTAATTTTTCACTATCCAAGTGGGGGCGGGGGGGGGGAATCCTTGAAAGTTTGTACAATTCAAAAAAGATTAACATTTCAGTTTAAGATGGCTGTATACTTATTGATAATTGGTCTGAATATGAGCACCCCCCCCCCCCCCCCTTTTACGATCAAAGTCAGCAAAGGCCTGTTTGAACGTCTCAAAGATTATACTGAGTGATTATCCTGTGGTGTGGGGTCTCTTAAGAAGAGTGGTATTTTTTTCCCCTCTCAGATCTGCTCAGAAAATTAGTAAATGTTCAGCCTGCTCGATAGACTCCGTGATTGTGATAGGAATCAAATAGCCTAAAGCGAGGTACGCACATACCGATAATCGGTCTGAATTCAAGCATTTATCCTCCCTTTCCGATCAAATTCTGTGATTAAAGTAAAAAAAACAAAAAACTATACTCAGCGATTAATCTGTGCTGAGTGATTTTTCCCGGATCTACCAGGAATACGGTCGGGCCGACAATCGTAAATGTTAAAACTTTTCAATATTTACGATCCACGGACTACGTAATTGTGATAGCAAACAAATGCTCAAAAACTGAGTACACGCACATCGATAGTGTGGCTGACTTGGAACATTTTCCACCCGTCCAGATCAAAGCAAAGCAAATGTATTTATATAGCGCATTTCATACACAAGGTAACTCAAGTCAGTCAATTGTTGGACATCTCTAAAAGATTATCCAGAACAATTATCCTTTGGTGTGGGGTGTGTTAAAAGTGCTCGGAAAACTGCTCGAGGCTGACGGTTTCCCATCTACGGACTCAGCGATTGTGGTAGCAAACAAAAGCGACACATACCGATATTCGGGACGGATCGTACTGACGATCGGGCCCTTTTTGAGTAATTTTTCCTACTTTCTGATCCAAGTCAGCGAAGGCTCGCTTGCCTGGCGTCTTTAAAAAAAAAGATCCAGAGTGATAGTCCAGTAGTGTGATGTGCGTTAAGATTTTTGTTTTCTAATATGTTCGGAAAACGGTTGGGGACCAACAATTGTAAAAGTTGAAACCGGTTCAAGATTTAAAATCCATGGACTCGAACGAGTACACGCATAATGCTAATCGGGTCAATTTTGACTGTGGTCTTTTGTATTATTTTCTAACTCTTAGCAATTTATACATGTCGCTATAGTCATAACATATTCAAAGTTACATTTTAATACAAACCAAATTCTACTGTGAAAAACCTCAGTGTAGAAACACTTGTCATGCCCTTTAATCCACTCAAGGGGCTAACTTCAGGTTTGACATAAGTGTGCTTTTGTGTAACATTGGCGCAAGCGTGTAAGAACAAAGTAGCTAATTTATTTATAAGCAATCTCCCCGCGTTCCCTTAACGTCACGTCCACTGACACAGCAAAGTGCCTGCTGTTCACCGGCGACCGACGCTGGAGGCTCTTTAAGGGCCTTTATTTTGGATGGAGACAGATGGGCCGAGGCTTCTCGGTGCGGCCTCCGGGGGGGGGGGGGGGGGGGGGGGGGGGGGGTCGTCGTACTACGGCTACGACTTGTACAAGGACCCGAGTGAGTAGATCCAAAAAGGCTCCCGGATCAATACACATTAGCGCAGAACATGGATTAGTCTTAGTGGACATCAGGAAAACCTTGAGGCACCTTGTTTGTGCCTCTTATTTTTCCTGTTGCAAGCATGCTATGAAGCAGTTTCAACTGTCTCTTCCTCCAGTCAGCTACAAAAACCCTGTGTTGTTACTTAAACGACAACCAAAGCGAACGTGCGGCCTCCAGAAAATAAAATTCTCAGTTTTGTTTTCGTTTAACAATTTGGTTTTACTGGCGGAACGATCTTCTGTTTTGACAGTAATGTGATTTATTAATTTTATTTTATTTTTTAAAAAAAAAAGGGAATTTATGGAGGCGAAGGCGATGGTTTGATCACAGCTGCTGCCTGTCAGTCGCTTGTGCTCCCTTAATGAACCACACTCACAAAAACGAAGTCAGTTTGGGTGCATGTGAAAAATACTGGATCTCTCTCACTCTCTCTTTGATAATCACATTTTTTGCTAGATATTATTAGTCAGTGTTTTCTGTTTAAAAAAAGCCACAAAATAAAAACTACAAACAGAAATAATACATTTAATAATCAGTGTTTTGGGATCTTGAGAATAATATGTCCTTTGAAACAGCAAAACACTGCATTACGTTGTGAAATGTTATTGGAATTCTGTGTCAGAGTGCTGATGCTGAGTGTTTTGGCCACAAAAGCACAGTATGTTGCCGACGAGGATGCAAGCGGTGTTGGAATGTTGTCACAATGCCGCTACTTCATCGTGGGCCCCCTGGCAGAATAAAATAGCATTGTCAACTCGCAAGTGACGAGCCATTCATAATACGACTCTCACTTGTCCCTCAGTTGAGTAATGGACCGCTCCGTCTGCCCCTCCCACCCCCCCTGTTTATTTGAAAACATAACTTTCACCCGCTCATCATTTTCATCCACTGAGTGTTTGATAATCACATTTATTGCTAGTTTTTTCTTACTGTGGCATTAAAAAGAACCAAATCCAGAGCAAAGTAACCATCACAAATGATGTCCGGGGGCCATCAATTACTCCACTGCAGAAGGTGAGACAAGGTTGAGGGGAAGGCCTTCATTGGTACAAGCTATTTTTGGGGGTGGGTGGGTGGGTAATTATTATAAATTTACTGTCAAACTAAACATAAAACAGAGAGAATTAACCATTGTGTATGTAACCAAACCACACAACGTCTTACGAGAGTCTGCTAGCTTAATGCTAACAGATAATGCAAAATACATAGACGGGCTAATGAAACTAGCATCGCTGTTGCAGTGTAATCCTGTAACCCTTGAAGCGACAGACTTTTGAACACAAAAGGCACAGTAACACACGTAGAGAGGCAATATATCAATACTCACAGGCATGTATTCTTTATCCTCTAAAAAAAAACTGACTAAGATTACTGCTGTTTACTGAGCTTAGTTGTGACCGTCTTCTTTGTGTATTTATTGTCTGCATTATACTGCCCGCTAGTGGCCAAGGCACACACACCAGAAGGAGCAGTACAATGTCAAATCAATGAAAGAATGAAATTATGATGCACAAACAGTTTAATTGTTAATTTAATTCTTGCTATTATTGTATGTCTTTATAAAGTACAACACTGCAGAGAGCTGTTTTCCTATTTAAAAACAAGTTACAATTGTCTTTTCTTTATTTCGTGTGCAGTCGAACAGTTTAATGGCATTTCCATTCATTTCAATGGGTTACAAGCGTGATCAGGGAATGAATTAAATTCCTAAATCAAGGCACCGCCGTAATTTACTGAATGAAACAGGACTTTAAAACTAAATGCACTGAACCCCCATATATTGAGTGGGATACTATAGTGCATCTTTAGGTGTCGGTTGGTCACGTCTGTGTTGTTGTTTTTGTTTTTTTTCCACGGACAGGTTCTGCCTACTATGACAACGTGCGCCCGTTAGCGTATCCCGACTCGGACGCCGTCCTCATCTGCTTCGACATCAGTCGTCCGGAGACGCTGGACAGCGTTGTGAAAAAGGTCAGTGCGGTGTTCATGGACATGAACAAAGAGACTTACGTATTGCGAATCTTAAACAACCACATTGCTTTGCTTTCGATGAGATGCTAACAAATGATGCAAACCCCCGTAGACGGGCTAACGAATAGCTACAATGTTGTTGTCATAGCCCTTTAAGCGACGGATCTTTGAACACAAAGTGTGGACAAACACGCGGACAGACCATAGAACAATACGCACTTTTTCCGCTGCGAAGAACGACTAATATTACTGCGGCTAACTGAGAATTGTGACCGTTTCCATGTATACCCACATGCCTATGGTGGCCCTTGGACTTGTCCGACATCCCTCATCATTCGCCACGTGACATCATCAGCACAACTCGAGGGGGAAAAAAAGCATCACAATGTAGGGTGGGCAAATTCTTTAATCGGCTAACTTGAACGTTGCCCCTCGATGCACGGATGCCAGCGTGACACGTCAGGCGGCACTTTTCAATTCTCAACTTCAAGACAAAAAAAGAAAAGGTGAGCCAAGCAATTAGACGTGCTAAGCTAATCAGCGCAAATATGACGTGATGCGATGTCGTGTTTTGCTTTTCTCTGCAGTTTTTAATAACCGCGCTTGACACAGTGAGCCATCGTGCTGTCCTTCAATTATCTTTTAACTCTCTCACTTTTCCTCCTCCCAGAGTTTGAAAAATAGCCCGAGTTTTAATCGCCTCTATTTTTCAATTCCGTGTCCTTTGTCGTCTCTCAAATCTTTATTTTAGGAGCAGTGCCTAATCAGGCACAGCCCGACGTAAATATGATTCACGTCGGCTATCAAAATCTCTCTCTAACTGCTTTTAATGCTTTGTACCATAAATACAATGTAGGTCTATTTATTTGCTATTGTATTAAAGAATACTTGCCAATAGCGATGGACATTTGAATAAACGTCCTTGATAGATTATGGAGAAAAATGACATACGACAGTGGTACCTTGATTTACAAGTTTAATTTGTTATGTGACCAAATTTGTAACAAAATTTACTTGTGTATTGGACACATATTCCCCTTTGAAATTAATTGAAATGCCATTCATTAACTGACGTTTCAATACAATTCAGTGCACTTCAAACTACTGCTATATTGAAACGTCAGTTAATAAAAAGACAAGTGCATAGTGACGTTGTCTATTTGACCCTGTGTAACACAAAATCAGTACATACTAACTATGTATAATTACTACATGGGGCGGGATGGTGGAGGAAACCACTATAATTTTATTGAGCTAAAACCAGACAGAAAACATTTTAAATATTCACCCTCTTAGTGAAAACAATGACACGCTGCGGGCGAGGCTAAAAATAGCAGAATCTTACATACAGTATGTGTCGTATAGCATGAATTCATTAAATACTGCCAGAAGAATTGCGAAGTACTGGAATTCACGCGCTTTCTAAAGCGCCTGGAGGTCCTTGTCCGTTCACTCCTAAAGTGCATTATGTGTACAACAATAACTAATTATGACAGCGAACCCCCTTTTCAATCGCTCGGAACTCACCTGTGATAGGTGAAATTGCGTGATAGAGACCACATAAAAACATTCTCCTCCACGCACAGGCTTTAAACCCCTTTTAAACATATTAAAACACACTTTTTAAAGTATTCCTTATCACTCCTTCGAGTAGCTTCAATGCTAACGTGTGATGTGAAATGCCATTGATTGGCCAACATGAATTAGCAAAGATGTTATGGTAATTACCGTCTAAAGTTTCAAACAACTGCAACTACTTTAACACACACAAGAGCAGCATGGCATACAAACAGAGCATGAAATAAAATACTTTAACGATTATGTACTGCACTGAAGGCAACACTGAATTCGGACTTACCCGTGTACTGTAAAATCCCATACAAATCTGTGATATTGCGAGGGTTCGATGTATTCTAATCTACTTGAGGGTTAACTAAGGTTAGCCTTTATTTTCATCCTTTGATTAGCAGCAGCAGCACGCACTCTACCGGACAAAACGTCCACTGGTTTGCGTTGTTAGCGCAAAACAATAAAGCGCTTTATTCACGCGGACCCTTTGTGACTCATCTAAATTGCTCCCATTCACCGGTTGCTCGGCGTTCGGCAAAGCGAAGCGAGCGCCGATGGCCTGTCGAAACAATCCCGGAGAAACGGTACAAGTGGAGTGTTTGCCAGTGCCATGATGGGAGGAAACAATGGGACTTCCCACAGAGAAAGAGACAGAATTTTTGTGCTTTTTCTGTAACAGTCTAAGCGAGTGTTTCAGGAATCTTTTAGGGTTTCTAGGCTAATGTTCTTTTGGTTAACTTGTGTTTCTGCAGTGGCAAGGAGAGACACAGGAGTTCTGCCCTAATGCCAAAGTGGTGCTGGTGGGCTGCAAGTTGGACTTAAGGACGGACGTCAATGTCATGAGGGAGCTTTCCCAACATCGACTCATTCCCGTCACCCACGAACAGGTGAGGAGAAATTCCTTTTCTCCATTTTGTTTACCATTCCCACTTCAACCATGCGCAGTAACTCGGTTTGAAAGTATTCCACCACTCAATAGTCGCCCTAAACAAACGCCACTAATTACTTAAGTCTCTCGGCGCACATAAACAAACCCACTGAAAAACTAAATGTGCAACTTTCGCAGCAGATTCGCTTCAACAAATACAAAAACTCGCAGAGCTGAACAAAGCAGGAAGACAAACAGGATGGGCACCAACACAGTTGTTTTGTTTATGTCTTGGAGGAAGGAGCATTGCCGTGCATGAATTTTAATAGCCTATTTTCATGTAAATGAGAATTCCCTATTCTGGGAAGCCAACAAGTTGTTATTATTTTGTTCAATTCTCCATCAAAGCAAAGGTAACAACCCTCATTGTCCTGACAGTAAATGCTGCATTAAGCTTTTACATTCGACATCAAGCGACCAGTTGGAATTTGGATGAACCCACACCTCTTTTAACATCGCCTTTTTCATTTCGACTCTCGGCAAGCTAACTCGGACTAACGGTTTACCGCTGCTCGTCTAAAAAGCGGGCCCGGGCATATCTGGGTGAGCAAAAAGAGAAAAGGGAGAGCGAGCGTACGAAAAGGCTTTTATCCTGCCCACAAAGACAAAGGCACGCTACAACCGTGGGCGCAAACGATCCATGTTGGAAAAAAGAAGTCGAGTCAGTGGTGGGCCTCAGTAATCTCGAAGTTTCACATCAAATCTAAATGCTTTGAGTGACTTAAGGAAAGACGGACTTTATCTTGACATCAAGTACCCAGGTCTTTGAAATCAGATCCTCGGGTCCTTAACTTAAGATACTTTGGTCTCGGACTGTGAACTTTCCTCCGAACCTTTTGTCTTCTCGAACCTTTAAAGCCTTCTCGATTATTCTTATTCTCTACCTGAAAATTTTAAAATACAGTAACCAAGTATTTGTATTTTACTTCCCACCACTACTGCTGAAGAAAACCACAAGCGGATCATTTTAATGTGAAAGGAGCTGCTGAAAGCGAAGAATTATCACCCGCCCAGCACTTTAATGTCCTCTGACTCATTGTTTAGCTGCTTCATTCTTTTGGTTCTCTTCTATCAGGGTGATTTATTTGAGGATTACATTAAAACAAGACCCTTTTTGTCCATGTAGGGTACTCATCTGGCGAGACAGATCGGCGCCGCGGCCTACGCCGAGTGCACCTCCAAGTATTCGGAGAACACCGTCCGCGACGTGTTCCACGTTACCACCCTGGCGTCGGTAAGGCGCTCCCCCCGGCCCGCGCTCAAGCGTGCCGGCTCACGGCGGGGGCTCAAGCGGGTCTCGCAGCAGCCGCCCCGGACTGACATTCACGAGCACCCGCCCGCCATCAGGAAGGAGCGCGCCAAGAGCTGCGTGCTCATGTGAGCCGCACGCCAACTTAATTTATTGTGTCCCAAGTCTTTGCACTGCTTTTAAAAAAAAAAATCATAATAATGTAAGATAAACCATAGAGTGTATTTGTTTTTGTTTTGGTGGAGCTGCTGATCCACAACAAAGCATAAAACTGGCAAACAAACCATTGAACTGGATAAATGAGACACGCACTCAAAATTCTGCAACCAATTTCCTAAGACCACAAGTGCTTTGATTATTAACACCACATATTAATGTTGCTAAATGAATATTGTTATAATACTGGGAAGGTGACTCACAACGGGGAGGGGACAAAGGCAGATGTCATTTTGTTCATGTGACAATGAAATAAAAAAAACTTAACACTTCTGATTGCTGGAAGGCCTTTTGTTCACTGTGATTTAGAGTGAAAACGGGCTTAAAATTCCCTAAAACACTGGGAAATATAAGTAATCTCATTGCGCTTTTCTGGAAATGACTTTCACAATACAGCCGTGCAGACACAAACGAGGAAGCAAGTCCTGTGAGTGACTCAGTAATATGCAATAATATTAGTCATTTTTTGCAGAGGATAAATAATATCCCTGTGAGTATTATTATAATCAACAAGATCCAACATCGATGCTATTCGTTAGCCAGTCTATGCCGTTTCCCATCATGTGTTAGCATTAAGCTGGCGGACTTAAAAGCAAAGTTATGTTTTAAGACAACCATTGACACCTTCACTGAGTGGGAACTGAACCTACGCAGCCTGCACCTAAGTCAGGCTAATGTACCAGCAATCGTCACTAAGGTTCGAATTGTAAAAACATATTTTTAAAAAATTGGAATATATGCATACATTATACAGTCCATAGTTTGCACTATCATCATAAATGAATATAACTGCAGCAGCTATTATTCATGAGCCTCGTTATGTGACCTTTAAGTGTGACTGTGCGTCCGTGGCTAAAGGCCCCCCAAGCTGCTGGCGCTGCCGCTTCTTTGAGCGATAGCGAAGTGACATTTCGCAACGCCACCACCTCTGCCATGCGAAGAGGTCACACCAGATGCCCAGGGCCAGACCGGCGGTCTCGGGGAAGGGGGACTCGATGGCAAAAGCTACCATGCGGAATGCTAAAAATTGTTGTGCAATAAAAGACCGAATTGTGCGAATGCTGAGGAGCAATACAAATTCTTTATTGTCATTATTAGTATTACCATCATCATTTTTCTTCCACTTTTCTCAACTGATTCAACTATTTAAACATCAGAACAGTTTCTACGTGAAGCTTCAACATTTGTGTTCAACTATTAATTTCCTTAGGTAAAGCTATGTTTTTTTTTTTTTTAAATATACATTATAAAGTTGAGGTTACTGCCCCAATATAGCGTTCATCTCAAATTTTGGATGGCAAGTCAAACTACTAAAAAAATTTATAAAAAAAAAAAAAAAGGCCAAACAATGGCTCTTATCTAAAAATAAATTGAAGTCAGGTCACTTCTATCTCAAGGCCCAACTGTATTTATCTCTCAGGACTTCTTGCTTTTTCACATTCCCAAAATGTCACAATTTATGTGAAAACAAACCTTATTTCATTTTAATTATTCCTTCCACATTTCTCGGCAGATTCAAAGTTCCGAGTTCATTCCAGATACACTGGGTATTTCTTTTCTTTCCCGAAACTACCAGCTTTTTCATTCAACATTTTACATATTGACCTCTTTCCTCCTCGAACCATTGCGACTTCAAATCCCAATTCCCACATTTTCACCCCTCAAAAAAATCCCAAATTAAAAAAGTACTGTATTTATATAACAACCTCCTCCTTCCACCTTCGACCAATTCAAACCATTCCAACTTCATCTCACACTACAGTTCTACAATTCCAGAGCATTTCAATTCAGCATCAAATCTTAAGCATTCAAACACAATTTCTGTATAAAAATTGCATTTACTAGTTTGGAATTATTCTTTTTTTGTTTTGTTTTGTTTGTCTCTTCCAAATGCAGTGAATCAAGTAAGGGTTAAACACTTGAGGCAAAGTCTCAGAAGAAATGTTTGTGGAGGGTTAAGTACCGAGGACGTGATATGTGTCACATTGCAGTCTTTTCTCGCCTTGGGCTTGAACAGGGTTGGACGTATTTAATAAACAGTCGTCCATCATGCCCTTCCATTCAGTGACGCTAACAGGTAATACAAATAGCAAATCCTCCACTGTGTATTCATGCAAGCATGTTTCTAGAAACAATAACCTGAAGCACTGTAGTAGTGAAGTAAGAATGTATAACATGCAAGGCCATTAGAGAAAGATTTTCTATTACAGGGGTGCCAAACGCTTTCTTCCTCAGGTTGCAGGCGCTTGCGTTAAACGTTGGCATGGCAACAGTTAAGCGTTTACACATTGGACCAGGGAAGGTTGCAGCATTCAAGGCCGTACGAATAATTTTTGCCAGGTGATGAAATCTCCTTCGCACCTGGATCGTTACAGACTATCAAGGGAAGCTTTTATTCTAATGGTGAGCGACAACAACCAGAAAATTAGAGAAAGCAAATAGTGTTGGCGAAGGACTGTAGAATCTTAAAGACGACTGAAGCAAAGCTACAATATTAAGGACATGTTCTTTTCGGATATAGTAAAGGGGGAAAAGGTGGAGTTTGGATGAAGCCTTGAAGTACTTTAGCCTGTCAGGTAGAAAATACATTTAAAGGCAAAAGTTACAGTTGAGTGTCGTCATGTGTAGCCTGACTAATGAATGAGCTGTGAGATGCTAAACCAACGGAATGGCTCAAAGGTTCCTCAAGAAAACACTCATGGAAGAACACCTCACGGTGAACCTCGCTAGCAAAAAATCTCAAAATAGACGCTTCGGGTTAGAAGAATTTTTTTTTAAATAATTGCCTATATTAATAGTCTAAAGGAGACAGCGAATTAAGCAAGCCCGGCACCAAGCAACAGCCCCCCGACGGACACGGCACAATGGCGATGGCGGCGGGATAATAGTTACCCTGTCACTTAGAGAGGGAGAAGGGAAGTGAGTCATCAAAAATGCAAAAGTCATTTACACAGCGTGTAGAATTGCACCGATTAAAAATATATGTGGTGGAAAAATGTGTGGGGTCAAATGCATCAGTAGCACTGTGGAAAACTGGGGGTTGAAAATGCCACATTGAACCGTCGGGAACGAGACGCTGACAAACATCAACATGGAGAATCTTGTGCAGGTGTCCCAAATGAAGCTCACACGAGAGTAAATAAAAGCTCATAAACCCGAAGCTAAGATGCCGCGTGACCATCAACAAACGCGCCTTCTCTCGTTACAATGCGCTGAACAAGAATGACGTCTCCTGTTGTTATCGTTGATGAGGAGGATTTTTTGCCCTGGGGTGGTGCGAGGAAAAGCCGCTCGCTTGTGTTTGTGCTCTGAGGCTCATTTTCCCGCCCGCTAGTCCACAAGAGTGTCAACCATGTTGAGATGCCTCAACTCAAAATCAACAGATGTCTAACAAGCGGGCTGATTCGCACACAAAGGCACTCACTCACTTCCACAAACACATATAACCAACTTAAAGAGAGACAACGTTGTGATCGACAAATTCCGCGAGCATTCCGAGCACTGTAAATAACCTCAGTGATTTGACTCATTCAAACGAGACAAGCGTGACATTCCTTATCTCCAAAATAAAGGACTAACACAAGTCCCATTCAGTGCTCCAACTCTATACTCCACTGAAAACGATGCCACTGAATGGGGTGTAAAAAAAACAAACAAACAAAAAACAGCTGACTAGAAGAAAGCCGCATCCTGGCACCAACACATCTGGCATTTAAAAGGCCTCGGGGGAGATGCGCTGACATTCCCGATTATTTTTTTTTTGGGTTCGTGTGGGTTCCACGCAGCCAGCTGCTGTTCTTACCAACGCTAATTGTCATGAATGCGAACACATGTACCGTTATGTACGTATTCACTCATTTTAACCAGTTGATTCTGTAATATGTATAAGCAGTGTAATAATGTTTGTGATAGGGCTGATTTCTTCATGTTAAGGATCCGATTTTCATCTGACATCCTTATATCATCAAATTATTTTGGGACACATTGTCACCCTGTGCCAGAAAATCCCGAAAGAAGAAAAGAACATTTTCCCCCTTTGCTCATAGAAAAAGAGAATGACAATGACATCATTCAAAACAAGTTTTTATCTTTGTTTTTTTGTCTTCTAATTTTTTTTTTTTTTTTTTTTTTTTATAAATAGTCGCTTGAGGCAACACTGACTGTGCTTCTGTGTAATAGCACTATTCTGTTCGTAGCCATGTTGTTAGTGGAAGCAGTGCACGTCAGCAGGGAATCGCTTTGAACTACAGAAGCCACTAAAAACAAATCGTCCTCACTAATAAACCTGATAAAAAAAATCAGTTCCTGATGAAAAAAACCCAGACGATTTCATTTTTGGTTAACTATTTATTTTTTTTTCTTTAACTATACATGTTTCTGTTCTTTTGGTTTATGCACATTTTGTACAGAACATTTCATAATAAAGTGGTGGTAAAACATGTCCTTAGCTCACGTTCGGTAGTTGTCGTAGCCTTGGAGTGTGTAGGTGGCCACAGTGTCCAACAACCAACCGCGAGTCACAACTGTGGCCTGTTTCGCTAGACCTGTTCAGTGAATAACAATATCAATACATATGTCAATATATCACATAATCACACTCAAATGTTAGACACAGCATTAGTCCTTGGAGCCTTAAGTGCCCTATAGTTATCACGTTAAACCTCAACTTCAATATCAATATTTTTTAAATTGTATTATTTTTATTATTTATATTTATTATTTTTATTTTGAGATTTTTTGCCCCATAGTCATCATCACGTCATATGTCAACACTAATAACGCCAAGTCTCATCTTTTTTAAATTTTGTTTATTTATATTTTTGCCTATCAGTCATCATCTCATTGAAATTCAACTTCAATAATGCCCAGTCTCAAACTTTATTTTATAATTTCTTGTAAGTAGATTATATAAATATAACAAGTTCAATTTATTTTGAATTAACCAAGAATATCTTTGCACTAATATTTTTTATTCAATTGTAACAGCCATGATTGCTATTTTACATTTTTTAAATATTTGTATGTACTGGTAAATAGACGTCACTATTTTCCTTTATAATTTAAATGATATTTTATATTCATCATTTTTATTAAATTACATATTTTACACATTTTGCATTAGTATTTTTTTTATTCACTGGTCAATAGTGATATATTTGAGTTTGATTCAATATATGTATATATTTTTTTTAATTCACCGGTCATCTTTAAATTGCGTTATTCCTGTTTGTTCCATACTTGTTTCGACATCCCCCCCACCTCCTCTCAGACCACCAAATCTCCCGTCTCGCCCCTCTTTGTCTGACATTTGCTCCCAGCCATTTCTCTGCTGCCCAAAATGTTTCACACTTGCTCTCCCCGGCAAATCTGTCTTGTCGGTAAAAATCCGTCTGCCACCTCGTCTGTCAGACTTGGTGAGAGTTTCACACTAAACGGGAACACTAATTGATTGCGAGGATTGTGGTGAGAGTAGAAGCTTCCTTATTTACGAGGATAAAAAAATGAACACAAATGTGGCAACTGTTCAGCATAACATATGTCTGTGTTGGAGGGGTGAGACGATTAAAAAAAATCTATTTTGCAGATTTTCACTTTTTGCGGGTGGGTCTGGAATGTATCCGTAATAAACATGGGTTCCCTGTAGTTGCTTTTTGGCAATCATTGGTGCATGTGTGCTGTGTGTGGTATATGAAACTCACTGCTGTACGAGAACGGTTCTGATCCAGGATGAACGATCACCAGCTGATTGGACTTCTGTGGGACCAAAACAAGAGACTTAAAAAAATAAATAAATAAATAAAATGCAATAATTAAAAAAAAAACTCATTTAGAGAGCTATAATGCTACTTTTAGCTCTCATTTATTTAGCATCTGCACACTAAACGCTCAACTGAGAAGCAAGCTGGGGGTTGGTCATGAATAATTATCGTAATTGTAGCGTTGACAGGGGGCAAGTGCTTTACTGATGCGTACAATGT
Organism: Phycodurus eques; assembly: GCF_024500275.1. NCBI lineage: Eukaryota > Metazoa > Chordata > Actinopteri > Syngnathiformes > Syngnathidae > Phycodurus > Phycodurus eques. The sequence goes on along the minus strand of NC_084543.1, from coordinate 5,352,479 downwards.
GAAGGGATGTACTTTACTTAAATAATACACCATATTGTATATGAACCATATGCACAAGATGGAAATCATTAAACGTGAAACAGCCACACCATTAGCGAAATCTAACAAAAGACTGACACTGCCGCCAGTGTACATTTAATCATAGGAGATCTGTTTCCAATATTTTCACAGTCCATTAAACATCAGTTGATATGCTTACGTATGCATAAAAGCTATATTGCAAAATAATAAATATACTGTGTATACAACACATATACAGTTAAAAGTTGTTTTTGGTACACATTTTCTTCTGCTTGGCTTAATAATGAGATAAAAGACGTTTATTGGGATTTTTGCTTTGAGGACGCTTTTGGTAAACATGTCCTGGGTCAAACTGACAACGATGCCCTGTTGCCCTGGGTCAAATTGACCCAGAGACAATAGCGTATTGCTGTTCCTGAGAAACAAATATAACAGAAGGTTTAAAACAGGGTTTGGCCTCCAAATTGGTCCATTGACTGTTATGAGTAAAATGCCGTAATCTATTTTGGCTGTGACAAAATATGAACTTTAATGTTTGTGACGACAGTCTCACCTGTTTACTGTCGAGTAGCAACGGGTCTTTGGCCACCGCGGCTCCACACAGCTGCACCATCCACTCCATTTCCTCTGGGAGACGAACAAACACACGCACACAGCAACATTAAAACATTTAAATGCAAATTACAGGCGACAAAAGCTACGCTGCAATTGTGGCTGACACTCCGAGACGGGCGACCGCGATATGCAGCGATACCAGCACGGCAGTCCTCATTCCATTATTTTTTCCTCTTGCATTTCATCCTGGTGGCAGCGTCTATTAGCATTCAAGTGATCAACTTCCATCGCTAGAACCGTGCAGAACGCAGACAATCACAAGCGACACACCCGCTCCTCATCGTTACAGTTAAAATGCGTATGTAAAATCATTTATTTTAATAAATTCAAATCCTCATTTTAATTCATAATTACTTAAATTATAATTAACCAAATAATAAAACATATAAATTTAGATTAAATGACAAATATTTTTTCCCACAAAAGTTTTCACTGATTACAATGAAACAAATGAATAAAAATACATCAATATTGAAGAAGCGTAAGCGCAAGGGTGTGCTTGGCCGAGTCTGCCCGCAAGTGGGAGACGTGATTGAAATTTTTTTGGAGTTGCAAATTTCCCCTTAAAAGAATAATTTGACATCTCACTCAATAATCACCCATGCATCCATTTTCTATACTGTATCGTTTATCCTCAATAGGGTAGCAGGTGAGCCGGAGCCTAACCCAACTGACTTTGGGGAAGAGGCGGAGACCACCCTGGACTGGTTAGTAGCCAATTGCAGGCACATGTAAACAATTCTGAGTCTTCAATGAACCTAACCAATGTGTTTGCAGTGTGGGTGGAAGACAGAGTCAGAGCTTGTACATACTGGTTTCGTCACCATTACCATCCTTTGATAAAAAAGAAAAAATGATTTTGGTAATGACCATCGCTGTCAATTTAGGGAAGCTGCGGTATTAATCTTAAATTAAGTGCTGGTTTAATACATGCGTTAAGCACTGTGTACAGCATTATAATAAGAGTGCAGGTTTCAAGCTGCTTGTAGCGTCAGTCAGAAGTCAGCTTCTGCTGCGCCGATGCCTATGGCAGGCCTACAGGACGCCGACATCACTGCGGCTGAAAGTCATTTACCATTCTGCAAACGGCAGTGCACAACAGCATGGAACAAGCACAGACAGATGCAAATTATTTATTTTTGTTTAAAGCAAAGGTTCCCAAACTTTTTGGGTCCAGGGAGAATTTTTTCCAAGTACCCCCTTATAAACCTAACACCAATTAAACATACTAATTCACTACCAGCTGTTTTTTGTTTTTGTTTTTTGAGGTTTTTTTTTATAGAGCAGATCTCCTCACTGCCAGCCATTTTAAGCATCTTGACTGATCCGAAGCCTCCACAGAATATATTGTTATTGTGTTAATATTGTGTATGTAAGCTATGAAACTACTACAAAAAAGAGTGGACTCTTCTTTCAACAGAAAAAAAGTTTGACTCTACCTTTTGTGACACTTCACACTATAAAATGACAAAAAAAGAGACTGAGAAAGGGCTTTTGATGGCAAAATGATATTTATGAAAACTCAACGTAAGCGATGCTGACCGAATGGCCTGAGTTGAACCGAGTTTTTACATGCCGTTTGTCATTCAATCCATAAATTGTGTCAGCTTTTCTCATGATCGTGACACACTTTCCACTGTGTGTATGTGTTAATAGTACCATACATTTACAGTCAAGTGTGACTGACTGACTTCTGTGTTGGCAGTTCTTTCCCTCATAATCAATGGCAAAAGCCAAAAGTCACCCCCTAATCTTTATCTTCTACGCAACAGCTGTACTGAACTCAAATGCCCAAAGTGTTGGACTGCCACCATCTACAGGGATCTGTTTGTCATTACAACTGTTTACAAGCTTGATATTTATAGACAAGCTGAGCGAAACCCTCCTCCACGCTTACCCGTTTAAAAAAAGGTACTTCACATCGATAGACATCGATGGCTGTGAATGGTTGGATTCCAGTTGACGACTATAGATGTTCATGGCAGTGAATGAGTTCATTAAACATATTGTAACTACCATGTGTAAACGCTAAAAGCACGATATGTCAGTCATATCAGCGCTTGGGAGTTGGGGAGGAGTAATTGGTACTAGTTTTAGTTTGTTTTTATTGGTGCGCCCATCGCCATATGTACTTTTTAAGAAATAATACGATTTATTGCTAATTATTTCACAGCTTGAGGACCCCCAGTCCTTAGTTTGAGAACCCCTGATTTGAAGTGTATTAAGTGAATCATGCACTGTTTTCTAAACAACTTCAAGATCAACTTGCAAGCTTTTTCCGGCATAAAAAGACTTGCATGAAACACAGCAGGACCCCAAAAACATGCTGATTTGAGCAAGACAATAAATGGGATTTGTAAAGTATACTATTAATGTGGATTATTTAAGCATTTTGACAAAAGCATGTCACAGATGTCTTATCAAGATACTTGGGAACTGCTGTTAATTGTGGGGAAAAAAGCAACTCTTCAGTGTTCGCTGGATAAGAGTGCGAGCAGGCAAATGTTGAGGCACTAAATATTTTCATCAAAACTCATGTCTTAATTAGGAGAGTTAAAGCTCCACAAAAGGCACGGCATTCTGAATAATAATTATTTATTTAAAGCAATTAATGAAATATTTAAGCACTTTTTAAATGAAAATGCATTTCCAAGAATCCCAGTGCCATGTTGGAACCTTAAAAAGTGTAAAAATTGCGGGTTGAGATCAGTGACTCGCATTGTGTGGTGCGGTGTGCGTGTCGTGTCATTAACTTGAGTGTTTACCTGTGGTCATGTCTGTGAAAGGTCCTTGGAAGCAGATTTCATAGCCCTTCATCAGAAGCTGAGGAGACAAAGGTCATTACGTGAGAAAAATAATTGGCTTGAACCTGGATCGCGTTTACTCACTTGAAAAACAAAAAACAAATAAGAGCCAATATGGCCGTGCAAAATGAAAAACAACCCATCCAAAAAACAAAGGCAAGCACTTTGTTGCATTCAGGGTCATCTGACTTGGCTGGAAATAGTAATGCTAAATGGCTTTCTTGAGCCTTGGCGGCCACATAAGTCATGCAGCGTGAGGTCGGATGCATGTGGATGGAGGGGAAACGTGCGCTTTATCGGAGAGAATACGACTTTTTTCTCCCCTTTCCATTTATAGTGATCATCAGCCAGGGGTGCTTTGTGTGATGAAAGTCTCTCTGGTGCAGATTTTTAATTTAGACAACACTAATATCCTTTGGGACATATTGGAGTGCCAGGTAATCGCCAGGCATGCTTATACAAATGAATGCAGTTGTTTCGACTGCTAGCCTCAACATGGTGGCTGATAGGTGGACTTACTAGAGATTCCATAAGAAAACCACTGAAAAAGAGCCAGAAATGATGCCTAATTCAATTGTGGGACCTTGACTTACAAGTGTTCCATTTTATGAATTTGTCCAGTTGCGAGCAGTCACTTGGTCGACTCACTAACCATTACCAACTATAGGTACTTGGCCTTATAAAGTTGTGCACACACCTTGTCGTCACCGGTGGTGCGAGCTCTCATTGGGCCCAGGTGGTCGGACCCGTTCACCACGTCGCCTCTCACTTCAAATAAGCTCTGCGGGGGGAGCACAACAGTATTAATGCACTGATTTATATTGAAAACATCCCAAGCAAGCCACTATTCACAGACGAGCCAGCGAGTACAAGTTGAAAAAAAACTTATTTGGTTTTATAATGGGCGCACTGTGCTGCACCGGCATTATTACGCCAGATGCCGGGAATGTGAAAGCAAACGGGTGACAAATAATGCATGAGGTGTATTGCGGGAAACGGCGTTCAACATGGAGATGTAACACGAAAGGACAAGCGTACCTCGTCCAAGAGTTTCTTTCGCTTGAAGCACTCCGTAATCCCTGTGGGGAGCAAATGAGAAGTAAAGGTTGACTTATTTCAGTTGTAATTGTCAGGTTAAGTTCTTCAATGAGGTAGGTGTAGTATCATCACATAAATCCCGAGTGAGTGAGTAAGGCATAAAAATAATTTAATGAAGACAATACGTACACTGGAAACTCACCACCCACTTCCTGCCTGCAATGCCAAGAAAGTACTTGAGGGTACGCTCGCATACAAGATGTTCATCTGGTGGACGAAAATGAAGCAGGATCTTCTTTTTAGTATTTATTTGATTATATTTTTTACTATATAATTTTAAGATCTTAGTATATAATAAATGCTTATTGGATCATTGCATCTAATTTTTTCATATTTACAATGGCGCTCGAAGGAAAAAGATTTCCCATGTCACCATTTTCACTTCTTCAAACGTAGCACTTTAAACTTGATTCAGCATTATTACTTTTTATTTTTTTTTAATAATTAGTATTGTGTCTTTGGGACGCCTTCTGTTCTTCCCCAACCTTCAACTGGCAAACATCTGAAGGCCAAGTGCTCCCCATTTCTTGGTTGCCGGGGAAACGACTGCCTGTTAAAAGGCCTCGTTGAAATGTGGCGCTTACGAACCGGCGAATTAAAATAATCTATCAGGGAGGGTAATTAGTGACGAGCAAGAGAATGAGGTCGGCGGCTTATCTCCAAAAGACTTGTGTTAAGAAGCCACACAAAAAAGCAAAGTACTGTTGAAAAGTCTGAGAGGTTGTTTGACTTACTGTACTAAAACAGTTTATTAATTCAATCCAGAGGGGCATACTGAGCAACGTTTTTATTAGGTTTGCGGGTAACCAAGTGAAATCCAGCTCACTGCCATTAGGCCGTACCAATATAAACAACAGGGATATTCGGCTTTTGGGTGAAATACCAGGACGAACATAAAATGCACTATACCTTATACCTTAATTTGACCTTAACTAAACATTTGAATGCACGTTAACTGTTAAATGTGTCAGTACTCTATGCACAACTTGCTGTTCTCTAACAAGGAGCTGAATGGCAAAATTCACAACAGGTGTTCGATCCATGAACATTGCCTAAGGACATCTACTTCTTCGGCTTTCTGTGACTCTTCAGGTTTCTCTGTATCTCTGTTGTAACCTGCTCTAAGCAGCCACAAATATCCTGTTTGATGCCTCGCAAGGGCCGTGTAGTGTTTATCAATTCTAAGGTGTGGTCTTGGTTTCACAATGTCAAAATGGGAGTAGTGTGATGAAGAGGACATCAAATACATTTTCTTCATTGAAATGAACTGAAATCCCATTAATCTGTTCCAGCACCCAAAAAAACTAAACATTTTTGCTCCATGTTTTGAATCAACAAACATAGCCAAATATTGTATAAAAACAATGAAAGATAATGTAAAGAAATGAAATGGTTTTATAAAGCGGAATTACTATGTTCTGTAGTATTCGTGTCTTGGACGTGTGGGCCAAGTGAGTGACATCAGGAGCTAGAGTCGGGTTGTGCAAGTTGGGGTCTACAGCAGGTACTTGCGAGTGCTCTCATTTTGTATTCGTGTAGGACTGTCTCGCTCAATAAATAACCATGTGACTGTTTGAAAAATGTGTTGGGCACTCATAAATCAAGGGGAAGAGCTGCTGATCGGGTTCTGCTGTGGCCAAATATGTAAAACTAGTATAACTAAGCTAGTTACTGGAGAGATACTAGTCTGCTTGCTGCCCTTGCGAAAGGCACCACGGTTTGTGTGCGCCTTTCACTTTAAACCTCTCGTGCCGTGCCTGCACGTGTGAGATTGGTACTCTGTCGTGTGCAACACAAATACACAGCAGAGTGTGAGTTGAATTTCCCCTCGAGGGCTTAGGAGGATGACAGGTTACGGGGGGAAAAAAAAAAAAAAAAAAAAAAACATGTTGCAGGATCACTTAGACTGCATGGGGTGACTATTCTACAGCTGTCTTAATGTTCCAAGCAGTAAGTGTACATGCGTACCTGTGCACATGACAATGTGAGTCACCTCTGCCGTCACCCGGGAAACCACACGAGCGCCGACTCTCTTAGCAAACCTCTTCACCGTGATCTGCAAGACACTCAGGTGTGATTGGCGCAGGTTTACCCACCCCTCGACCCCACCGCCGCCATTAAGCGGGATAATTGCAGTCTTGCGGGATTAACACACACACACACACACACACCTGCTCAGCACGTGCCAAGCCAGACGACACCAGAACCATTTCAACTATGTTGGCGTCTCTCTCCGGAATCTTGTTCTCCTTGTCGTTGGAGGTTAAAGTTGAATCTGCACCGCTTTTCCCAGCTGGTACTGCACGCGGGGAGGTTGGTGGCGCTACGCAGGAGAATGAACTAGACCATTTAGTCAAGTAATGAGCACCAGGATGTTAGATAGAGTGATAGCCTTACACAACTCTACAGTGGGCTGAGCCAACGGTTCTCCATCATGGGGACACCTTCCGGGCTCCTCCGCACCGTCTTCAAGGGCTTTCCTGCAAAAACGTGATGCAGCATTAAAATGTAGATTTTATTAAAGCCAGACTAAAAAGAAGAAAAAAAAAATACTACAGAAAATTAGGTCTAGGAAACTACAAGAAGTAGGTAATAAATAAGGTCATAAAATGAGAAGACTTAAATTTGACATGAATAAAGATGTTTTTTGTAGAGAACAAAGTTGCAGGATTACAAAAAGTTATATTTTAACAAGTATAAAGTAGGACTATTAGAAAGTCATTTGATGAGAGCAAAGTCAGAATTTTATGATAAAGTACGAGAATACATTTTTGTAATTAACGAGAAAAAACATTTCACTTGACGAGGACATGATGTGAAAGTTGGAATATCACAAGAAAAAACTTTCAACAATTCATTCAAGTAACATCAATTATGAAGGTCACGAATATTTAAAAAATTGTGGTATAAACAGACTGAAACATATGAGAAAAATTGTAATGTACAAGAGAATACATTTTTTTTATTTTTTTATTTTACGAGAGTGATTGAATTAAGACTAAAAGTTTCTAAATTAAAAGAATGAGTTTGATATAAATAAGAGAATGCAGTGATAACACTACAAGACAATAAGTCTACATTTTTTTACGGCCATCAAGTCATAGTATTATTGAAAAAGAAAAATCATGAGAATGGACTACATGGACAGAAGTATTGGGACACATGGCCATTACAAGAAGTAAAAATAGAAGACTATGTAGTTGGCCTAAGTGAATTTTCTTGTCCATTCATCCACAAGTATGGTCTGTGGTCTGCACACCGTCATACTTGCACAATGATTTGTCTCACTGAGGACGCCACTTGTAACACCAGTTACAATTATTTCTGCACTGCACTTTTCTGCCTGCTTTTTCATTTCCACAACAAGCTCATCTCGCTAAGCCCCTCTTACGTTATCATCCGTCAGCCCCCCTTTGCTCGGAGGAGAGCACTGAGAACCCCGTGAGGCGAGAGCTTCTGGAAAGGTGGGGTGGGGGGCTCCAGTAGTCAAGCGGGAGAGATAAATTACAGAGGCAAGACAAGTTTTACTCTAAGAGCTCTGAAACGATAGAAGATACAGGCAGTAATGACTTTTTCTTTGTTTAATCTCTCCGCAGAAGCAGAGTGGGGGTTCATTGGAAAGATTATCCGTCCATCACACTGAAAGACGACGTCGCAGCTCCCAAATGACCTGATGTGCTAACTGTTATAGAATAGAACAACAATTTTTAAATTGCAAATTAAAAAATGGGATATATTTTTTCTATTCCACGGACGTGCCCCGATTAATCACCACGGTGTGTCATGTGAGACTTATGACGAATAAGGAATAACTCATCAGGAACGGAAAGGAAGTGTAATTATCACACACAGGACAGCAAAGAATTAACTGCTGAACCCATTTCAACTTGATTGCTAACCAAATCAGCACCACCTACTGAAGCATGTAAAGTCTCTCTGATGAATTCAAGTGTAGAGTTTGTAACACCATGATGTTATTGCAATGTTAAAGATGTCTTGTCTAGTTACGGGGAGATGGCTTCTATTTGAGTTTTGCCACTGTGAACACTCCTCAATGTTGTGAGCGTATGTTTGGGTTGCAAAATGGCCTCCAGTACTAACCGGTCTGGATCGTGGCTTGCGTCCGGGTCACATGCAACCGATTTGTGCACATCTGGGCCTAATGACAAGCACAAAAAAAATACATAAATCAACACAATTGAACAAAATCATCTAAAAGCACAAATATTTAATGTAGTAATTCAAATTTAAAAAACAAGGTTTCATTGGAAAAATCTCATTGAGATAATGTACACTGGCATGATAGACCATTTATAACTATACAGTATGACCGTATACTGTACAAGGTGATACATTAAAGATATAGTGAAATAGAGAAAGATAGATGAATAGAATGACAGACTTCCACCACTTAACGCCCAATGCTGATAATATACAGCATATAGTAGAAGACACATTTGACTGCTTCGCAGTGTGTTTAAGCAGTGTGATCCGCTTACACACAGCAGGGTTGGCTTCCTTCTCCTGGAGCACCTCGGACACCAGCGCCATCAACTTCTCCAGCCTCACCAACTCCTTCTGCATCTCCAGCTTTTGCTGTTTAAAAGAGCGGCGGAAAACAAAAGGAGCCTTTACAATTGATCGAACAGAAGACGAGGAGGAGAAGAAAAAGCTCAGAATGCAACCTTTTGTTGACACACACACAATAACGAGTGTCAATCAGCGGGGGCGGAAACTATGTTGTTACTAAAGACTGGAAAATTCATGGGTGTTTTTTTGTTTTGTTTTGTTCTTGCTTTACTTTGTCAGTAGAGACACGGATAAGTAAAGGTGTGGACAATGAACCCGCCGTGATATCGCGGTTCATCGTTCACACCCACACCGTATTGCAAATTTTTAAGGAGACGATTTTTTTATGGGTTTCTACAGAATACCAATGAGTCCGAGGCAGAGAAGGTCCCCAACTATAAGCAGCAGTAACAGTCGTTCATACAGAGACGAGAGAATACAGTATATGCCTACGAGTAATGCTATATGCTCTCTTTGTCAAGTATGTGTTGCTGCTCTGTGTGTATAAGTTGTTTTGAAGGCTTATAATCACTGTGTCATTGACGCTAATTTACGTTAGCCCATCTATACAGTTTTGCATTATGTTGGCATTAAACTAGCCGACTTTTGTTGGAGAAAATTATATGACAGGTTGAACATTTCAGTGTTGAAAAACCTCAAGTGGGAGTGTTTTAATACGGTCTCTCAATATCGCAGGCGGCTCTGGAAAGTTCAAAATATATGAGAGAACGTGCGCACCTCACATAATCAGAACTTGAATATAAAAAAGTTTGGTTGAATGTGCGCTGTCAAGATATGAACCTAAATTTACTGAGGATCGGCACTGGACAGATAAAAGGGAGAGTGCGGGATGATGGATGAGGAGAACGTCATCTCCTCTGCGGCCCATGTAACTAAAATGCAATTTAAAAACTTGCTGAGGGGGGTGTTTTTGTATCAGAGCAAAGTCATCTGTCATCCTGGAGATGACAATGAGGACGCTGCCCTCTGCAGGGCAGGGGGGCAAATGCATGCAGAGAAGCTAACGTCATATTTCAGGTACTCGGATAAAAGGAAAATCTGTTTTATTTAAAGACTTTATAAAGACAGTGGTTTATTTCTACATCTATTCAATCAGACAGCCAATTGTTAAGATAATAAATTTAGTTTAAATTTCAATCACATTTAAAAACTTGAAAAAAATAAACAAATACATTTAAGAATTTCAAGAACCTGAACCAAGAACTTTTATTGTTATTAAAAATGTAAAACAGTTGTCATTTTATGTATTGCACAAGATAATTTTAAAGATTTACATTATACACAAAAAAAATTAAAAGGATATATATTTTATATGTATAATGCACAATAAGTAATACGTTTTAAAAAGATTTCTAAATGTAAAGGTATAACACAAAAACTGTAAAAAAAAAAAATGTAAAAATGTTGTATTAATTGTGGTGGGGTTTCTTCAGGTACATTTTAATAAATGTTCTATAAAATAACTATTTTACCACCAATGTATACATTTTTTCCTTCGTATTGTGAAGCAGTTTGGACAGCAACTGTTGTGAGAAATGCACTACATGAATAAAATTGACCTGGACTTTACCTTGAAATTATCTTATAAAAAAAAAAAAAAAAAAAAGAAGAAGAAGGAAGATATAAACCAAAACCTACTGAAATTTACCTGCGTAACGAGAACCTCGCTTGCAAATTGTGATGACTCCGCAGACACGTGTCCACCGTTAACTGGCAGTTGACCTGCAAAGAAGTCATAAAACAAATAAAATCAGATATTCGTACAACAGCGGTTTATTTGCTTGAGGCAAAATGTGATCTACAAGGCTGCAACCAGCAAACTGGCCGTTGATTTAGTCTACAGTGCTTTCCAAAGGAGGACAACATTAGCTCAGCGAGGACGTAAGGAAGTTGATTCCTCTAATACAGAAGAGAGTATCGTCTTACATTCATCTGGAGGATCGAACAAGTCGACGGACGCTTGGCTGGCGGTAACGCAGTCTGGACTTAAACACCGCCCAGAGACATTCTTAACTTCATGCCCATTAGGTTCAGCGGCATCCTGGACACAGTCGCCCTGAAGCGGGGGAGTCACCTGATGGAAGATTTGCGCCAAAGTGGGCAGCACCTCGTTGTAGCTGCTCTGTGACTCCGACGAGTACCGCAGCCTCCGAGTCCTTCTCTGCGTCCTCCGGCCGGGGTCGCTCTGGCTGGACGACACGATGCTTGTCTGGGTTCCGTGGGGCGGATGGCCTGGCTGAAGTCCGAGGCCGTCCGGAGTCAAGTAGCAGTCAGTGGTTAGCAGATGTTGGGACGTGGTTATTGAATGGTTTCCAGAGGCGGTGGGGTTCTCCACCAGGTCCCTGGGGTGCTCCCTTGGAGAGGATTCAAACACATTCTCTGGAATCTCCTGGCGCTCATAAAAACAGAGTCCAGAATCCACCACATGAGGGACAAATGACACGACAGGGCTTTCCGCTTCGCGTGCTGCCACTTTGTTCGGACTGAGAGCACTGCTAACAGTACTCCGCAGGAGAACGGGAGCAGCTGACGCCTCGGCATCCATTTTCCTTTTGGGCGAATCGGTCGGGGGGATCAAATCGCTACAAGATGACAGGTTGGTGAGGTCAGATCTCTGTTTCGTCTGCTGTTTGCAAGACTGGACTCGTGATCTAATAGGGTTGCTCTTCTCCGGACTGTGCACGTGTTCTTCATCCACGCACCGACGCGTCTTTGAACGGGTGAGGCGGAACGACTTCCTTTTGGTGGTCTTGAAGCTCCTAAGGAGCTGATCAGTGTCCACCTCGCTGTCGTTACGGTTCTCCTCCTTTTCCGCCAAGGCACTCGGAATCGAACGAGGTGCTGGATCTTCCGGAGCCTCCCCGATCAGACTTGCGGAACTTGGGACAAGATGGGGCGTCATGATCTGCACCTGCCTGGGTTTCAATGGGAGGAACTCCCTGAACAAGATTCTCTAGATGGGAGAGCTCCATGTTTTCGATGACACAAATGTCTTTGCCATAAACGCATCCATTAATTTTGCAAGCTTTGACATCCGAAACATCTGACATTTCACCGTCTTTAACACCCTTTCCAAGTGTTTTCGCTCCCTGGCGGGTTGCAGCTTTCTTGGGAGCTCGCCGCAGGACGTTCTGGGAAGACAAGTGAAGCCGCCTGCTTCTCCTGGTGCCCGTCGTGACGGCCGCCTCCTGGTCCTCGCTGCTCGGGTAGTTCTCGATATGAACCTGAACCGACTCCGCTGGCAGCTTACTCTTAGTGACACAGTCTCCGTTTTGAACTCCAACAAGGACCAGAGGTTTCACAGCTCTGGCGGACTTTCCTTTTTCAGAGTGACGTTTCCGCCTGTCTGCTTTTTTCGGCGCAGAACTTTCCGCCTCCACTTTGGCCTGCAAATCAGAGTCGACCTGCTGCAAGGCACTACGCAACCTCTTTCTTCGCTTGCGTTCAGGCTGAAGGGTTTCAGGGCTGTGAAGGTCACATTTGCTGTTATTTTCATCCCTTTCCGAAGGTTTGTCTAGATCCTTCTTGGGAATTTCACAGTTTCCTGCTTCTTCAGAGACATCCGTCTTTGCAGGCTTTTCCAGATCGCCGTCACGGTTTTCTTCGGGGCTTTTTGTAAAGTCAGCAGGAGTCGGGCTGGTCGTCGTCGTCTTCTTCTTTTTGGGTGGCTTTTCCGATGAGTGTGATGGTGGTTTAGTGTTGGTGCTTTGGTTACTTCTCCGCTCTCGTTTGTAGGTGGCCCCAAACACCTTTTTCTCGAGCGTTTTGGTGACCTGCTCCTTCTTGTTGAAGGTCTTGATGTCCAATGTGGAAGTGGAGCTGTCTGAATCGTGGGCAACCGCTGCGCGTTCCTCCGACTCGAGGCTCCCCTCGGCGGGAACCTTCATGAGCCACTTGGCCACCTTCTCCACACTTTCCTTCTTCCTGTGCTCAGAGATCTGTTCAGGCTCCTGATCCTTTTTCTGCTTCTGCCTGGAGGATTGACTTTCCGAAACAGCCGCCACAACTAGGTCCTTTCTCCCTTTCCTTCGAGTTGCAAGTCTCGATGCTTTGACTGTTGCCTCGATCGATTCTGAAATTTGAATCGAGCCTCCGAGACTGCCATCCTGAACGCCACCTTCTGTCGTTAGAGGATTGGAATCTTCGATTCCCATGACCCTTGCAAATCCATGTAGGGCTAAAAAGAAGGAAAAAAGCCAACTATTTAAAAGACCCAGTAAAATTCAGAGATTTGTTTCTAAATAGAGGACATTAAACATGTTTGAAGGTAATTCCGGAAAAGTAGTATCCAGATGTGGTATTTGATTTACATTTGAGTGGGGTGTGCTTTCAGCGCATTTAGCTGACATGCACACAGCGTTCGAGCACGGAGAGAACCGCTTGATTTTGCACCTTTTAGAAGCCTCATTTTATGTATCTGCCGATTTTTTTTAATCATTCAAATTCGGCAGGGTTGTTACCTACACACTTCTCTGCGTGTCAAATTTAGAAGACATTTATTTTCACTTTACATGTACTTCAATTCTTCATCTTACCAAGATAATTCTAAGCTTCCAACGTTATGTGAACAGTTTGGGGCATACATAATATTTCTTGTGTCCTAGACCCTAAAGCAAGGTCCATAAAGGCATGTTTGGATGAGTTTCATGTGGAAGAACATAAGATCCGATATTTCCTGTCATTTTTACTTCTTATAGGTGTAATAAGCTCTTTTGTCCATCACAGCGTACGTGAACATATCCAACTTTGGTCTACCACCCAGCTTTTACCTGCTACAGTTGATGAGTGAGAACTCGGAAGAGTCTTTTCAACACCCTCCACGGTGTTGGCGGTCCGGTCGACCCGTTTGTCATCGTTGACACTGCTCGGAATAAGCGATCAACAGCAGTCAGCGACAAGTGACAACTAAAAACAGTCTGAATCACATTACGATTTGAAATTACACTCACAGAGATCGTCTTCCTTCCTGGGCCAGTCCAGTGAAGTCTTTGAATGGAAAAAGTGAAAGCAATTCAAGGTCTCTTTCGAGTTGAGCCAGCTAAAAGGATGACTGTACAGTACTTACAGTTTGTGCCGGTGTCATGTTCATACGCCTGAATCATGTCTTGCAGTCCTGTGACGAGCCTCTGAAAACCTGGACTCTCGTGCAAGCTTCTGTGCGAGGAAAAGAAACTCAGGTTGTGAGACACTTAAAATTGCCAAAGGCCCTGTCTCTGTGTGATAGCGACTGGGGCTTATTCACAGAACTTCTATAATTGCTATTTTTGCACCATCTCTAGATGCAACAGACTAGTGCGTGTGATCACTAGTGATCTATTATCTAAGCTGTATCGGTGTAGTGAATATTTCCAACCTCTTGGTTATCTTTTCTTTACACACTGGGCAGTCGGCTCTGCTGAGTTTGGCGTTGTCCAACAGCTTCAGCATACAAAACCTAAAGCAGTCAACAAAAAGAGTTGAATACTAATTATTAGGTAAATGTATAAAAGTATATGCAATAATATAATTTCAATGGGAAAAATCAAGTAATGAGAAAATCGAGTTACAAGCTTGCTCATGGAAGTGCTGTATTAAAAAGACAATAAAGTTTTCAACATGACGTCACAAGTTTTCCGTGTGGCAAAAGCTCAAGCGATCTCTGACTGCACCGCTAGTAAACAAACCCTTACGTGTCGTTTGAGTGATTGAGAAAAGAGGGTAAATGTCTTCAATAATGATTTTAGCCTTCTCTCCAATTGGAATTACCCTGGCGCTGCTTGTTTACAAACAGAAAACGGTCAATAACCGCGTGATGACTAGTTGTATGAGATGGCAGCAATACTAATCCATTTTTTTTTAAATTAGTTGTAGTGAAAAAGATATGAAATGATACTTACTTGCAAAACCGATGGTCACACTTGGTGGAAACAGGTTGAGTCAACAAATCCAGACTATTTGTGAAGGGGAGAAAAAAATCACTTTTGAGGAAAAAAGGTTATTGGATGCACTTTAATACCGCTTACCAAATGGGGCACTGCAGGGTCTCCCACAGGACAGCAATCCCCCTTTTAACCTCGGTGTCATTGGGGGGTTTCATGTCGTTTTTTTTTTTTTTTTTTTAAATCTAAACAAAACAAAACGAACAGTTACTATGTTTCTCCAACACGTCAGTGAGCATTCTATACACATAAGGACTCATTTTACCAAGCAATGTCGTCACTAGTGTAGTTTGTCGCCATGACGTCAGCCACCGTGACTTAGTCACAGTGTCGCGATAATATTATTATATTACTATTTTAACGGCACAAAACAAGTACGACTTGATACGACAACTAAAGGGTAACACATAATGGTGGAAGATACTACCATTTTACAGTTAAACGTCCATTTTGTGCCCTATTATTTACCTGCTTTTCTTCCACTCTTCCGCTCTCACTTCGCTTTTCCCGCAAACTTTCTTGTTCTGTTGTTTAGGCCAAACAGCGGCATTTGGTGTGCGTTAGCGCCCCCCTGGCCTACTGGTGGAAGTAGTTGGAACTAGTTTACACTGGTTCTTCGTAAAATATTAATAAATAAATGTTTGTTTATTTATTTATGATGGAATGTTTTTGCTCATTCCTTACTCCCTAATCATTACTATCGGAAAATAAATTATAGCTATGTATTTTTTTTATTTTTATATATTTTATATTTGCTCCCTAATTACCATAAAGGAATGCTTATTGTTCACTCATCCGTCAAATGAAAAATAGTTTTGGAGCACGTGGTTGACGTTAATGATGTCATTGGCAGTCACAAATTTACAAGTTCTATAATAAAATAATAATAATAATAATAATAATAAATTATAATAACTTTATATTGTTTTAAGCCGAGTGTTTTTTTTTTGTTTTTTTTTTACAAAATGACTCAAATACAAACAAAACATTGTATATCCATATACTTCTATCCATCAAGATATTTTCATGACACAACACACATTTGTCTCAGGCTGAAAATCCAACAATGTACCGAAAATAATTTTGCTGTATCGGCATAATGCATTGTGGAATACTGTACATTGCTTTTCTCATGACGTCAGGTGTTCACTACTTTTCAAAATGCATTGTGGGTTACACTAACAGCACTTCAAAGCTGATAACCGATTTGCAACACTCACAAACAGCACTAAAAAA
Organism: Phycodurus eques; assembly: GCF_024500275.1. Classification (NCBI taxonomy): domain Eukaryota; kingdom Metazoa; phylum Chordata; class Actinopteri; order Syngnathiformes; family Syngnathidae; genus Phycodurus; species Phycodurus eques. Next base: position 5,336,197 of record NC_084543.1, on the reverse strand, counting down.
TAGCCAATTCACATACTTCATTCCTCCCTTCTTTCCTTTCATACTGTTAGAAAAATATATTTTGTTCAGCCGTACAGTGAATGGATGGCACTTATAACATATATTGTATGTTAATTATAACCTCATATAATCTTTTGTTTTAGTGTGGGGATAAGAATGTATACCTTAAGGTCTGTTTCTCTTTCTCTGATATTTTAATATCACTAAGATGACTGTTGTTGGGCGCGCCAGTTGCATAGACGTCACCTAAGTAGAAATACGGAGACACTTATTAAAAAGCAGCAGTCACGTTGTGTTTGGACTACTTCTATTCAATTCAATCAAGCTTGCATTATTCCCAAAGTGCTTGTCCTGTCTCTTGTCTACTAAAGGGTTAACATTTTTTCCCAACCTTGTTACCTTTCTTCATTCCTTTGTCTTTTCTATCATACAACATTGTTTCTGTCTTTTCTACCTTAATTACGTTAATCTAAAAAAGTGTATGTCTACTTTTATCCCACCCAGCTGTATAATAAAATATTTTTATAATTATATTCATCTTGAATGTTTCCGATTTGCATCATTGAATCCTTCAATAAAATGGAAATGACCTGTAGTATTTCACCATTATGGTAGTGGGCGCTATGCACTCTTATATTGTTTACTACGGTTTTCTTTTTTTAAAGAAGAAGAGGAAGTAAACATCAATACGGATGTGAAGAAGCAGAACACCGACAGTCACGCCAATTGTTTACATATTTATTCACATTTTATTTCCACAGTGTTTCCCTACTACGGCGTATTATATGAATTCATATAGCTTTAAGGTAACCGCACATCTTAAATGACTTCACTAGCATGTCGCTGCTAGCTACGAGCTATCAAGCTAAATCAACTCAGCGACACGATGAAACGAACTCGGGATACATTGTGAGTTTTTGTTCAGCTACCCCCCCCCCTCCCCCACTTCTTTCTACATGTAGTAAGTGATGGAGGGCTCCAAGACATCGAGCACAACGATGCAAGTTAGCTTCGTTTGTCAGCGGTGTTGCCAGCCTCTCAAGCTGGACACGTCCTTCAATGTGTTGGACCGGGTCACCATCAACGAACTGATTGGTATGTATTGTTAAATACAATAATATAATGCAGTGGTTCTCAATCTTTTCACACCAAATACCCCCCCCCCCCAAAAAAAAATCCTCCTCTAGTTCAAATAATATATCTGAATAATTCCTTTACAATCAAATAAAATTACATTTTATTTGAATACTATTTTATTGTTGCTGTCCTCTACCTTCTGTTACAATGTGTTGCTTCTGCATGGCCCCCCTCAGCTCCTTTGGTGACTGTCACGCCTAGCAAACAGGCAGACTGCGGTGAAGGAGACACTACAACAGAGGTAAATATAAATGCACCTTGCACTGTACTCTACTGCAGTAATTTTAACCTATAAAATTAATTCAGACTCATTTAAATTTCAGGAGACATTTGCGGAAAACAAGCAAGATGGCGTGTCAAGGAAATACATCCCACCTGCACGGTAAGCATTTTAATTTTATTTTTAAAAAATGTATTATAATTTTATATAATAAATATTTTTGTGTATTTTGTAAATTTGTTTAGAATTTTAGTTTTGTACATATTTGTTTAGAATTTGAATTTTGTCAACTTGATACACAATTATTTAAATATTACTTAAATATATGGTAATTATCTTAATTTCTACAATTTCCAATAGTTATTTGTATATATTTTTTAATCTTTATCAAAGTGTACAATTAAATGTTCTTGTTGAAAGAATTATGAATTAGCTCTAGCTTCTGCTAGAAAGTAAAAAATACCGAAGTTGGTTACGCAAATTACTCTACTGGGGTAAATTAGAGGCACATTATTTCCTGTAAAATCATGCTAAAACTAGTATGCTGAGAGATATACAGTGTAGCTATTTTTCACTGTGGGCCATGTCAGCAGGATGATGTCCACAGAGAGCGCCAACAGCTTCACGCTGATCGGCGACGCTTCCGACGGAGGCACCATGGAAAATCTAAGCCGCAGACTCAAGGTGACGTGCCTGCAAAATAGCAGACAAGCTGTCAAATAGCAAATGATGCACGGTATTCGATCTCTGTTGATTTTAACGATTGTATTTGTTGCGCAGGTGACGAGTAACCTGTTTGACATCATGTCCGGTCAGACGGATGTGGACCACCCGTTGTGTGAGGAATGTACCGACACTCTGTTGGACCACCTGGACACACAGCTCAACATCACTGAGAATGAATGTCAAAATTACAAGTGCGTAAAATGAAGAAAAAGTTCAAATTTTTTTGGGCCACGGACTTACTTTGTTGCATTGTGTTCAGGCAGTGTCTGGAGCTCCTGTCGCAGCTGCAAGTGGCGGACGAGGAGACGTTGCTGGACGAGCTGCAGCATCTCAAGGAGGAAGAGGCGGCGCTGGTGCAGCAGCTGGAGGCGGTCGAGGAGCAACGGGCCGCCGTGGCCCAAGAGCTGACGCAGAGCCGGGCGCAGGCCCAGCAGCTGGAGACGGAGGAGCTGCAGTGAGTTGCACAGGGGCATTTTAAAGGCATTTATTATAAATCCTTGATATCCATCTTAATGTACTAATTTGGTATACTAGTAGTACAACTACATGTTACTGAAGGGGAAAACTGCACAAGTCGACAGCTGCATGCTGCAAGCACTACTAGTGACATTATAAAGTTCTGTGAGTTAACGTCTAGCGCTTCACTAGTAGTACTAGTATGTAGTAGGCAACTCAAATTTTAGTGCACTTTAAAAACCACCGCAGCTGAAACAAAAATATTTTCCTATTAGATACTCTTTTTTTTTTTTTTTTTTTTTTTTTTTTTTTTTTTTAAATTAGGGGGGTACACTGTGGTGTATTTTGTATGTCAGGTACCAGAAAGAGTACAGCGAGTTCAAACGTCAACAGCTGGAGCTGGACGACGAGCTTAAGAGCGTGGACAACCAGATGCGTTACTGCCAGATTCAACTCGATCGACTCAAGAAGACCAACGTCTTCAACGCCACCTTTCACATCTGGTCGGTGGCGCGTGGTACAGTGCAGCCCCCAAAGTGGGACCATTTGGACGTTGGGGCTCACTGAATGACATTTTGCGTCCGGTCTGCAACATACTTTCAATGTTTGAATGGTTCCGTCCCGCCCAGGCACAGCGGCCAGTTCGGCACCATCAACAACTTCCGTTTGGGTCGACTTCCGAGCGTGCCCGTGGAGTGGAACGAGATCAACGCGGCCTGGGGGCAGACGGTGCTGCTACTGCACGCGCTGGCCAACAAGATGGGGCTGCGCTTCCAGAGGTCGGGGGGCTCACATGGGTGCTCAGAATAATGCTAAATAATGTACCTTCTTCCTTTGTATCATTTGCAGAAGTAAAAAAAAAAGAAAAAGGGGAGTTTATTTTGCATTTTTGTATTTATATTTAATATACCAACTAGTAAAATAAATGTCTGTAAAATAGTTTATATTGCTAATATTTTTATTTCTTCTTCACAATAAATCAACTGACATTTTTTTAATGAGATGAATGAATAAATACATTTTAATGGACCAATTACCTAATATTAGATATTGTGGCTTTTCTTTTCTCCTCAGATATCGCCTCGTGCCCTACGGAAATCATTCCTACCTGGAGTCTCTAACAGATAAGTCAAAGGTAGATATCCTTTGAAACTCTCCTTCAGGTTCACTCTCTCGAGTCTCTGCTCCTTTTTTTTTTTTTTTTTTTTTTTTTGTTTCAGGAACTTCCGCTGTACTGTTCGGGCGGCCTGAGGTTCTTCTGGGACAATAAGTTCGACCACGCCATGGTGGCCTTCCTGGACTGCGTGCAGCAGTTCAAAGACGAGGTGGAAAAAGGCGACACCGGCTTCTGTCTTCCATACAGGTCAGATGATCGTAGCTGCCAGCCAACAAATTGAAAACTCTTGTTGCTAATTAAACAGCAGCACCTACAGAGGAATGTCTGGAGTCTCTTAAACGAGGTGTGGGGTCTTATGCTTGCAGAAGTAGGAAGTGCTCAATAAATACATTTGAGTTGAGTTTCATGTAGTGCTTTGACACCATGTTGAGGCATCTATAGAAAATTACTCGCAGATCTTCGCTATTCTCGGTTTCCATGGAACATGAATTACACTATAAAATTGCATTTCTTTACATTATCAAGATTTATTATTTTCTTTGAGTGAAATACAGTGCTACTTTTCTTTATTAAAAACAGGTAAAAAAAAATAAAATAAAAATTGGTGGGGGAGGCTGGAACAGCCATTGACATTTCAATTAATGTCAATAGGGAAAATTGACTGATAAGGCACCACTGTACTACAGTTTTTCCTCACTGGAAAAAAAACGGCTTTAGTCTAATTGGGGCACGACATCTGTTGGACTAGCGAAACAGCCACTATTTGAGGAACTATGTACTTACACATCTCTGGATGTGCGTGTGTGCGCGACGTCAGGATGGACGTGGAAAAGGGCAAGATCGAGGACACGGGCGGCAGCGGCGGCTCGTACTCCATCAAGACTCAGTTCAACTCAGAGGAGCAGTGGACCAAGGCGCTCAAGTTCATGCTCACCAACCTCAAATGGGGGCTGGCCTGGGTCACCTCGCAGTTCTACAACAGATAAACGCCACGGAGACGGCGCGACAAAAGAAACTTGCTGATGGAACAGTGTTGGAAAAAGCGTACCTTGTGCGGTGGCCTGTGATACTCTTTTACCCCATACTTGAATGTAAACCCTCCTGAAACATACACCTGTACCACAGTACAACTTATATTCTCTGAATACTTAGGTTTTGTTGGTTTCATTAAATCAGGGGTGGGGGAATCTAGCCCAAAACATTTAACCCCCATAATATACATAATAGTAAACGTTCAAATGTTGCATGATGTTTTCTTTCTTCTTTCTTGACGTTTCCCCAGTCCCGCATGAAAGGATTTAGAAATTGCACTGATACTTTAACTTAATAAACATTTTCTTTAGAAAAAGCTGCTGTCAGATGCATGAAGTACTGTATACTTCTAAACATGGACTATATCAAAAATACACCTTAATAAAAGCACATGGATGAACATGCCCTCACACTTGCTCTTAATTTGGTGTCGAATTCACCCAAAAATGGCCAACTTTCTCAATTTTAGGCATGGGTTCTTGAGACTTTTTGTGGGGTACTCAGTTTTTAAAACTTTCCAGGGTGTGTTACTGAGGGAGTTTTTAGGGGTTAAGGAATGTTGAGTTTTGGGAAATATTGAGGCCAAAATAATAATAAAAAAAAAAAAACACAAAGCATGAACTTTCATCTATCTGTTATACACGACATTCCGGTATCAAAACATGCAAAATGGGGGGTAACCAAATATTTATTTTATTGGTTACATACTATAATGACTTCTGCTGAGAATACTTTCTCTCTTCACAACACTCATTCACTCATAGAGCCCCCAGCCACTCTTAAAAGAATGATTTCGAGCAGAGGTGGCTCGGTGGGATATTTCATATTCAAATAAGCAGGTGACAGCTTGCTTCCAGTTTAATATTTTAAATAATATGCCCTCCACCCACTGTTCTATACTTTGGTCTTCAGTCACTGCAGTGGGAGCCCTTCCAATAAAGGTCTATGGATGGTGTGGGAGGGTTAATACTTGCATTGCCTGGAGAAAAATAGATTTCAAACCGTCATTCAGATAAACCTTCCACAGAACAGATGCATGTAGCATGTGCAAATTTGTGGGTGTTTTATAGCAGTAATTCCCAAACTGTGCCACAGGAAATGATCCAATTTCACTTCATTGGTCGGAAAAATATTTGTGCACAAAAAATAATCTTGGCTCATCTATGCCAGCGACAGACAGTGACAGGCACAACAATTAAATGCTCTTCCTTTTTGCTCCGTGGTAAGCCATGAGACTTACCTAATGTAAAATATGTGCCTTGGCTCACAAAAGGTTGGGAAACACTGATGTATAAAGCTCCTAAAATGAGTCGTGGCATTAGAGCACGTCTCAAACTCAAGGCCGCCGGGGGCCAGATCCGGCCCGCCGCACCATTTTATGTGGCCCGCAAAAGGAAATCATGTGTGTCAACTTCCATGATTCTTGCTAAAATGTGTTCCAAATTTTTGTATAATATTCATATGTAATAAATAGTAATGAACTATTGTAAGCATGTTTTGCCTCCAAACCCCTTTTACAGTTACTTGAACAATAGTTGAACAAACCATTATCCTTGACTTCTGATTTCAAAACTAGTTATCCATCAATTTGTTGTCTATGTGTTATAATATGATGAGGAGATTAAACATTGATATGGTTTTACAATTATAATGGCCATCTGAGGAAAACCGTATCTACAATGTGGCCTGCGACAAAAATGAGTTTGACACCCCTGCATTAGAGCATGCATACAGCAACTCCACATAACCGAAGAGCAAGGCTTCATTTTGGACGACGACACTCTACGTCCAGGGTCTCACTTCAGTTGGAGGCGCTGTTGCCGTAGCAGTTGGAAGTGGAAGGGAAAGGAGGCGTAGTGGGAGGCACGCTGGCGAGGGTCTTTCGGATGGCAGGCATTAGGTAAGGTTCCCGTGACAACTGGAGCACATCCACGCGGTCCTCCTTGTGATAAGCCAGGCAGCGACGGATGAAAGTCTGTTAAGGCATCAAATAAGAGTGACTACATACAGCCCGGAGGTGGAATGGGTCAAGGTGCTACTGTATGGCTCAAAGTTTGGGAAACACTATTATTGTGTTTGTGTGCCATACCTTTGCTTCTGGGGTGACAACAGGTTTTGGGGGGAACTGCACCTCGGTAGCTTTGAGTATGGTGTTCTCTTGGAGGATATCCTGCTGGGATTGGTTGTGACCAAATGGCTGGACGAAAGGGAAAAAGCATGCAAAAAAAATGCTACAAGAGGCCATCTGAAGATACATTGCGGTCATCTAGCATTTCTTCTAGTAGTTTTACTTTACTTTATTCAAAGGAAAAGAGTGCAAAACGCAAAAGTGACCCCCCCCCCCCCCCCCCCCCGACAAAAGAAAGACTTACTAAAACTTGTAGTCATAAATAAGAGAATAAATTGGAACTTTTAAGAAAAAAAAAAACATCTACAGTATTTTGGGAATAGCGCATTTTTCTGAGAAGAAATCCCATTTTTACAGGAGGAAAACAAGCTAAACAATACAAAAATAAACACCTCAAATATTACCCGAATTAAATAAAATACTAAAACGTTGTAATAATACAAGAATGTTCTGAAAATTAAGACTTTTTTCCTCAGAAAATTACAGCCTTATTCTCTTTTTTTAAATTCTATGACTGTATTCTTCTAATTCTATGTTGTTGGGATGGAACAACATTCCATTGGACTTCCTATTACCTTGCGTCCATATAAGCTCTGATAGAAGATGACCCCGAGTGACCAAACATCGACTTTGTTGGATATTTTAGGAGGCTCTTTGCCGACCACGAAGCACTCCGGAGGAAGGTACCTGGAAGTTACACGGCATTTGTATTTAAATATGAACGTGTCGAACTATCATTATGGTGTGTGGAAGCCCAGTACCAGTAGGTCCCCGCCCCCTGCGAGGTCAGCTCCATGCCGTCCGCTGAACTGTAACTGTCGTCGTCCATGATCTTCGACAGGCCGAAGTCGGTGATCTTAATCTCGCCGCAAGCAGAGCCGTTCACCAACAGGATGTTTCCTAAAATGGTAAACCAGGCTTGGCAGTAGCAAAAAAGAAACACTTGCCGAGTGATTTAGCATCTATATTTAATACCTGGCTTGAGGTCGTAGTGGATGATGGGCGGCCGGATCTGATTGAGGTACTTGAGCGCGTTGACAATCTGCATGACAACGGAGCGGCCCTCCTTCTCCGTCATAAGCTTGTTTTGCTTCAAGTAGAAGTCCAGGTCGTTTCCCTCGCAGTACTCCAGAACAGTGCAGAAGCTGCGCAAATCACACCAACAAACTCTTGTCACTTCAAACAATGTAGACAAATTTGTAGGCCTGCAGCTAGCACATATTTTTAAAACTCTACCAATTATCCCATTAATTAATTGGCCAAAAAATGTATTTTTTTTCTTTACTTTACTGCGTTGTACTGCCTGTTAGAAATAAACATACAATATATTAAAAACAACAGAATTTTATCATAAAAACTTTGTGAAAGCACTTACGAGTCAGTGTCGAGTGAGAAGTAGTCGTAAAGTTTGACTATCCGAGGGTGATCCAGTTCTTTGTGTATTCTGTACTCTCGACAGGCGTGCCTGAAAAGACAAAACATAGGGTCCTATTTTTTAATGGAAAGTAGTAATTGGAAGCGGCAATGTACACATTAGTGTCCTCGCACTTTTGGTGCTTTTTAGGACTAAAACTTGCCTCGTTTTTGATAAACACTTGGACATTCAACGCAACTGTATTTTAATGTTGGCAATGATGGTGGCACGTGGAAATTTATTTTTTGAGGTACTTTGTGTAAAAAGGTTGAGGACTACTGATACTGTATAGGCAATTATTTGTACAAATAAAGGCCTCCCCGGTAATAACAGTGAGTGCAGTTGAGTAAATAACCAATAAGGTATCTCCAAAACGGTGGCTTTGCACTCACTTGTGGTAGTTCTGCTTCTTCTCCTCACGCCAATTCTTTTTGAGCTGGTGGATTTTAACAGCCACATACCTTTGCTCTGTTAAATCAAAAGCCTGGGGGGGGGGGGGAGAGAATCATATTAGCAAGAGGAAATTTACTCCAATCTAATGTGATGTAATAATTACAAAAAGCGGGCGCTAAACCTTGTAAACTTCACTGAAGCCCCCTCTTCCAAGTAAATACAAGAGCAGATATCTGTCGTTCAGCGTCGGGTGGTCTTTAAATCTACAGCGAGACGTCTTTGGCATTAGAAAGTGTACCCAATGTTATGGCCAGTAACTCGCAAGGATGACACGTACTGCGAATTGTCCTCATTGTGGATTCTCTTCAGCTCGCGGATGTGCAGATTCCGGACTCGCTCCAACCGCTCCAGTTCCGTCTGGATCTCCGCCTCTTCCTGCAGGAAGCACAAATACATCATTTTGCTGCTTTTAACGCCTCAATTGACTTCTAAAGTTTTTTTGTTTTTTTTGTGCGTGTTCTGTTTTTTTATATGAGGAGCTGAACTACCTTTTTAAAATGACCAATCCGGAGTTTGAATATCTCCTCTTGCTCGTGATACTCTGCAAGTGACAGCCTGAGAAGAAATTAGTGGCGTCAGATCAAAGGGAAAAACACAATTTAAAAAAAGTATTTATATGACTGTGATTAAAAAAAATATATATACATATTTAAAATAAATATGACTTATATTATGTACAAATATGATCGATTTGATATGTAACATGTACACAATACACATTTTATATAGCGAAAAATAATATATGAACAATATTTATATAATAAAAATATACCATAAAGATAAAATTATTATATGAATATATAATATAAATAGAAAATGTTTACAAGTTACAAATATTTATATAAATGAACAATACATAAAATTAAAAATAATTGTTTAAATAAAATAATACAATTATAGTATCAATAATATTTAAATAATAAAATAGCAAGCGCATATGGAGAGAAAAATGTTTAACGTCCATAAAATTTCACATACATTTTGGTGACAATTGGTCGCAGTGTGGTGACATTAAGCAGCGTTAAGATTTTTTACGTTAAGCATGGATTGTCTCGACACGGGAATAAATAAAATAAAAAAACCCCGAGAGAATCACGCCAGCGCATGCACGCTACTACACAGATTTCACCTATGGCGGGTGTGGTCCAGAACCTAACCTTGGCAATAAACGAGGTATTACAGTATTCTAATATATAATGCTATATTAAGTTTTATGTTAAAATAAAAGAACAATGTAACCCTACCCCTTAAAAACAAAACTTACGCTTCATTCTCCTGGCCGTTGCTCCTGCTCTTTCGTTTGTTGTGCTCAGTGCTGGGCGGCTGCATCTGGGCCACGGGGGGCGGCTTCCTTTTCCCCAGCAGCTTCCTCTGCCGCTCTATGTCCTCACGCTGCGAGTTGACGCGCTCTTGTTGCCTAAAAGGTACATAAATAACAACTGGCTACCAAGCTACGCCCGATGCATAAAACCTAACATCGTCTGGCCCGTGCGCTGACTTGACGAGGTTCTGGAAGGCGATTCCGTCTGCCCACTGCTCGGTGAAGGAGGCGCCGTGGCGAACTGTGGTGAAGTGGCCCAGACGCAGCCGATCTTGCATGCTCTTGTCCCGGCACGTCCTCTTCTCATGCTTTGACTGCCGTTTGGTGGGTGAGAGAGGGTGAGAGTGAGAGAGAGAGAGAGAGATGGATGGCTAATACAACATGAGAATGTAAAGAAATAGACTAAATTTATATAGTGTAATATATGTACTGTAGTATTGCTATGTTGGATGTGTGCCTTTAAGGGGTGTGGCCCGAGTGAGCGTCATCAGGAGCAAGAGTTGGGTTGGCCGATTAGTCTGCGTGTGAGCGTCTGGGCGGGAAGTTGCGGCCAACAGCAGCAACTTGTGAGTGTTCTCATTTTGTATTTGTGTGTTTGACTGTGTGCCCTTTCAATGAACGACTGAAAGTGACATGCGAGGGCAGTACGTGGCATTATTTTTCTTGAGCAGCGACATATCTGAAGCTTGCTCCAAGCAACAAAGCGAGGGCTCTATTACGAACATCACACACCTTTTCGATGAGGAGCTTCTTGCTCATGGTGACGCACTTGTTGAGGCGCTCCTTGTAGCGCTCCAACAGCTTCTGCTGCTCTTCCACCTGGCGCCGCAGGTCGCAGTTAGCCTGCAACAACAACAGCTATCAAGTCATCGTTTTTAATGCTCGTTTTACTTAATACTGGGGCTCCTCAGTCCCGACCAATGAGGTCTGCCCTGCAAACTACTGTAAATAATTGGACTGACCTTCATAACGCGACAACTTATAAAATGCACGAAGGTAAAAAAATTTTAACGAATGAAAATGAATTAACTTTACATTATTTCCCGTTTTGAAGTTAGAGCAACTTGGAAGTCAACCAACGAGACAGAATGGATTGTGTCCTTCTTACCCTCAGCAGGTCGTCGATCCTCCCCTCTTTCTTCTCCAGGTCGGAGTTCTTGTTCCTCTCCAGCGCCGTCAGCTTCAGCAGCGTCAGCTCAGACTTTGACCAGGATAGCAAAATCAAGTTTGTCACGTTCTGTTCGGTCTTCACGGCGTCCTACATTCTAGACATGACCTCGTCCAGTCAGGCCGTTTATTTCAAAGCACCATAACAGCTAGTGAGAAATATGTCATCAGTAGTTCTTCTCAACTCAAATTCCATTTTTAGATTTTCATTATGGAGTATTGTGTGTAGAATTTTGTGCAGGGGGAAAAATACTATCATTCCATTTTGGGAATAAGGCTGTGGTGAAACAATATGGAAAAGGTGAAATGCTGCGAAGACGTTCCAGATGCCTTGTAATATTGGCTTTAAAAATGGAAATAAAAGTATTGGACTCCACTGAGCAATTTTGTGGCATATTTCGGGGGTGCAATGTCGTCTTGTTACCTGGGTGGCTTTGTGGGAGCACAAGTGCGCGGGTACCATCTTGACAGAGCTGCATGATGAAGAGTCGGTGTGGGCCGAGCCAGCTGACGAAGGACTGCTCTGCTGGAACTAGAAAACACCAACACAGGAAGTATTGATAAAAGACCCTTGATCAAAGGGAAAATAAGTATTTGATTTAAAATATTCCCCTCAAAATATTATGTAATCTTATACAAACACCAAGGAGAAGAGGAGTTTAAAGGCAATAATATAAATATACCAAATACAAATTAGATCTAAGCAATGAGTCTAAAGTAGAGATCGTAATTCAAAATAATTTCAGAAATAAATTATACCTTATTGATTAAGTCATCATTTTTCAGAATATTATAGAGTTTAGTATGCTGGCTGGCACTGTAAAGAAAATGTACTCAAAATAAATATTTACAGTATTAAAAATGTTAAATTAAAAAAGCTGTGCAGTATCTGAAATAAAATCACTATCAAATAAAAATAGTTTCATTATTAGTTCCAAATATTTGTGTTTCATATGAAAAGATAACATTTCGAAATAAATGCTCTTTGTTTGACATTCTTGATAAGTCTTTGAGAAGAAATTTAAAAGGACAAAAAAAATTGAAAAAGTCAATAATATACATAGACCAAGTACAAGTTAAATATAAGTGATGAGTCTTACTCATAAAGTACAAATGGGAATTCAAAGAAATTTCAGGATATAAATATGGTAAATTATCGCTAAAGTTATCATTTAAAGTATATATATATATATATATATATATATATATATATATATTTTATTTTTTTTTCTCCTACAGGAAATTGGGGATGGGCGACACAGCCTTAAAATCAAATCTCCCATCCACCCACCCCCTCAAAACATTTTATCATCTTCTCTTGTAGAAAAAGCACATGGCAATAATATTATCCATAGAAGGTTTTGCTTGTTTTTTTTTTTTTCCTTGGTACAAAATATTATATTTTCTTTACAGACAAGAAAATAAATTGTCTCTTTTTTTTTGTGGTCAAAATGGCATGGCATGGCTGCTTGTTGGCAGCTCTCTCATTTGTCTTTTCTCATGTAGCATTAGGGGTCGGGAAACTCGCAATATATAGCAACCAAATTGTTAAAAAAAAAATCTATTAAAAAAATAAAACCGCAAGAAATAAATTTTAATTAAAGGATATAATCGATTCATCGCCCAGCCCTTAAGGAAATAGAACATTTTAAAAAATGACACGCCACAACCACTGCTCCAAGAACTTACTTGTTTGGTGTGAAAATCTTAAGTCATATTCGGAATGGCCGTGAGGATTTGAGTGTTAAAAGCCAGCGCATTTTGAGGAGCTAAACCGAGTCTCACCGAGGGATTAGACAGCGAGTGCTGGGTAGAGCAACAGCGCACCAGCATGGGGATGCCGCGGGCCGGACAGGTGCCGGAACCGCTGCTGCTGGCAAACTGACCGCACAGCGGGTACGAGTTTTCAAGTGTGCAAAGAAATAAGAAAGAGGTAGAAGATAGAAAGCGTTAAAACGGGGGAAAGCCGAGTGAAGGGTTCGAAGGCAAGAGAGAGACTCGTATTCGTGCTCACCTCAAAGTAATCACTCGTTTTGTGTCCTCGTCCCTTTCCTGCATGGGAAATAAGAGTCATATGAGAGTGGAGACAGGACATGCTTGGGAATGTAATGAATTTCAATTTTGAATTTTAGGAACACGTTTGTAAAGGTTTATTTTTATTAAATAATAATTCATTGCATTGTTTACAATGAATGTAATTACATATTTTTTTAAATAGTTGACGAGTTAATTAGCCACTTATGTAAAATTATTTATTTTAGGGTCTTTTAGGATCTTTATACTTTATGTAACATACCTTTTAAAATTAAATAATCCATGCTAAATTTCATTTTATGCATAATTGAATTACAAGAAATTTGCCAATTATTTAATTAAATAATTAAAATGAAAAAAACGGTTCAGTTTACCTTTTTGTATTTTAAATGTTTAATTTTAACAAAATAAATCATGCTCATCTGCTAAATATTGTTTTATTACAATTTTTAATTATCCACCCAATTCATTAAAAATGTAAAATGTTTGTGTAATCTTTGTTATTATAATAAACCAATTAATCAATTATTTCATGAGATAAAATAATAATATATAGATTTAGAGAGAAATATTTTGAAAGAAATTGCTAAATCAATGCAACAAATATGATGAATTAAAGAACAGAGTGAGCCGTAGGCCTTACATCGCCCACCATGTGTTTGCATGCGATTGGTTTACTGGAAAATTATATTAACCCTGATGGTTGGTGTCACACGTGTCTCCTTTTCTCTTCCTGCTTCTGTGCTCGACCTTCTTCTCCAGTGTCTGAAAACAAACATTGTCAACACATTGTCACCTTTGTTCTGGGTCTGTTGGATCAGACACATTTCACTTGTACGATCAGGTGGGATTTTGTTTAGTGCTCTGAACAAGGGACAACAACACACACAAACACACACACGCACACACAAACCAAGTGGTTATAAAATCCCCCCCTTTTTTGAAGCATTGTGCATACAGATATAACTGGCCTCAACATTACGTAAGAATATAATGGAACGAGGTCGACATGGCTTCAGATGTTTTTAACTTTTCAAAGACGAGCCAACACTGCGGTGTGCTGCTATGTTCAGCGTCAACTCGATTTTCAGTTTTAACACACTTCCCATGTTGTCTCTTTGTGTTTACATATGAAAAATCAATACACAAGCTGGTGCTCTAAAGAAAGTGTGTTTAAAAAAACAAATATATATATATATATATATAAAATGAAAATGTTGTGTATTAAAAGTATTTATTTAAATCTGAAAAACAAATACATATATATTTTTGGGTGTTTCATGAAAAAATTATTAAAAAAAAAAAAAAAAATATATATATATATATATATATATATATATATATATATTGTTTTTAAATGGCAGGAGTTTCAGTGAATATAATTTGTTTTGTTTAGTCCGATTACTCGGTTAATGGATAGGATAATCGGTTGAATAATCAATCCTAAAAATATTCGATGGCTGCATCCCTAATCTGTACAGCAATGGGTTATGTAATCCTGATGAATAACAAACCCTTTTTGTATAAATCTCTTGTTTTGAGTCTCACTGGATTGAGCAGGTATACCTAAATAACACAGCAATCATACATACTGTACAATAGATGAATTCTCAACAAAGTGTCCATTTAAAAGTGATAGTCTGTGATTGTACAGCAAAAAAATAAATAAAATAAACAACAACCTCGACTTCCTTGTCGCTGAGGGACCCCACACTGCAAAGAGACTGGCTGGATGATTCACTGTTGATCTGGAAAGCAGAACACAAGACAAGACATTAGATCTATTAGTCATCTGCTATTTATACTTAGAACATAACATATGTGCTATTCTCTTTGCTGGAGGTATGCTTCTCTATATGTGGCTTCATTGCACCCCTTTGGTGTAGCTAAAAAAACAAGGTAATCAAAATATGAAAAACAAGTTGTGGAGTGAGTGCTTAGATCAGGGGGATGTTAAAATTTGTATTAATGTGTACAATATATATATATATAAAGGGCACTTTAAAGGCATATTTAGCTTGAAAAGGTACATCTCTGACCTTGGCCACACCAACTCCAGTGAAGCGAGCTTCGAGCAATTCCTGCCTGCGAGGGTCCAAACTTAGAGCCTGGCTGTGAAGTCCTTCCATCGTGCCTTGAGAAATAAAGCCAAAAGATAACAATGTAACAAACAAACGCGCACTTTCATTATGCTCTCAAACTTGAACTTGCCTGTCCTGTGCTGTCTGACCAACAGTGTTCCCATTTGCATAATTTAGTAGCCAATTATCTCAAAGGGAATATATTATAATATATTATTAACACATCTACATCTTCTTTTTGTTTTTAAAACATCCTTAACTCCTCTTAAATTTCAATGTGCAATAGAACCACTGGATTACGCATACATAGGATGAACGGTATACAAAATGAATGGATTCCGTATTCCAACAGATATTTCCTAACATTTACAGATGTGCTGCATTATAATCCATCACATTAAATGTCACTTTCAGTAATATTATATACTTATCTTTCTTTAAAAAAAAGTCTACAACCCTCCCTGTTAAAATGCCAGGAAACAAATTCTAAAACATCTTAACTTTATTTGGCTTTAATTAGAGGCACTTTTCTTCTGGAGCGTTTCTGTCATGATATATATATATATTTACTTCAGCCTTACTACAGCTTTTTTTCCCCCAGGTAATTTTTCTGTGATATGACTGTATTCTTGTAAAAACCCAGACTTTATGATTGCAAAAATCACCATTTTTCTTCACAACTTTTTGAGTAAAAATGCTGTAAGCTCTTTTATTCACCAGTCACATGTTGCAAGTAGAACATGTCAACTTTAATATGAGTTTGAATGTACTTGGTTCATTGTGTGTCAGCATGTGCATTCATACAACCACACCACAGTGTATTTTTACTTTCCATCTTGGAATGATTTTTTTTTTGTTCCCTCAATAGAGTCATACAGATTATAGGTCACATTAATGATGGAAAAGTTTTTGAACCAATTTATTTTGCTCAGATTTATTTGTATTTTTTTTTAAGATTACAAAAACCTAGCATTAGAACAAGGGGTGTGCAGACTTTTTTTTATCCACTGTGTCTAAATTCACCTTCAATGACCATTACAGTAAGATTAGTGAAAGTAAAATAAAATACAGCTTTACTGACAAATCAACTGGTATATACTCATTTGCATATTTATACCTCGAACTAAAAATAACATTTACGTAGTAACGGTTGACTTTTAAATCAGGAGATAACGAGACTTAACTGCGAGACAAAACCTCAAACTTTAACTTTACAGACTCAAAAGTGAAACCCCTTTTATGACGCATATTGTTTCATATTAAGAGAAACAACACTGTGACATCGATGACAAATTCGTTAAGGCGAACGTTAGCCACTAGCTGTACAGTTACGAAATTTAGCATGCTAATTAACATTTTCGATACAAACAAACTCGGGGGGGGGAAGGTGTCCGAGTTTTGAAGAGCACTTATCAGAAAGTGTTTGTGGAGTCCATGTGGATGAAAGTGGCCGTTTGGTGTCAAAACAATGTTTTACCGAGTTAAACCGTAACTGGTCTATGTTAGCATTAGCCGTCCGGTTGGTCTCACCTGGGGCAGCCTTTAGCTCTTTAAACTGTCAATCACGGCCCGAAGCACAGCGGCTCCGCGGTGTCCATCCGGCGGCGAATAGAACCACTAACAAGTCCCACGCACTCGCTGCAATGAAGAAATCCAACAAGCCATTTCCAACGTTTATTTCCAGTCCTTGGAAGACATTGGTTAGCTTGGCGGACGCTAGCTGAGAGCTGGAGTGTGGCCGGTGTCATCCGAGCAAGAGGCCGTGATCCTCGGGGTTTCCTCCGCGTCTCGGTGCCTACACACGGATAACACCTGGCCGGAGCCCCCCTTGATGGCTCTGGTGGCCCCCCCACTCCTCCTCCTTCTCCTCTGTCGCCCTTGTCACATCACCGCACCGTTCTTTAAATTCATCTCTATCGTGATCAAAAGCTTCTTTTAAATGTTTACAAGGAGCAAAGTTGAGGTCATTCCAGAGCGGCTAACAATAGATTGCAAACCCCGCAGAGAGTGAGTCGACGCTGGGCTTCCCCGGGAGCTCGATGGTGCCTCTCTCCGGTTCGCCACCGCTCACTTCACTGATAAAGTAAGCTTACGCAAATAAGGACTCGACCTTGGACGTCTACTCGCTTTACAAAATCACAACCAAGAAAGATCTGTTGGGCGAATAAAAGTGTCTGTTCTCAAACTGTTTCCACCAAGTACCACCTAAAAAAAAAACAAAAAACACCTAAATCATGACCAACATTAAAATACAGCAGCATAGTAGGCTGTCAATCAATAAAAAGACAGACGTTTTATTCCGAAAAAGTACAGATTATTTAATATAATTAATATACAATACAATATCATTACTATACAATACATTATATTACAATATCATTGTATCAAGTCTCTTTAACAATTAACCCCAAAACGTTCATATATCACATAAAGTTTAAATAAAAATGATACATAAATCAAAGTTCTTAATAAAAGTTCTTAAAGAAAAATGCAAATGTATTTACATTTAAAAGTTAAATACAATGGAACTGTACTTAGGCAGATTCTTTCATCTACCACTAGAGGGAGCTCGTGTACGTTTTGAAGTAACCCAACCACGCTTTGAGAATCACTGGGCCTCTTGAGATTCTGGTTTTTGCTTTGGAACTTTCCTTTTCCTTTCCTATCTGAGCGAGATGACCCAAAAGCACGTGGAAGAAACCTTGTTCAAATACTAAAAATGCTTAGGAAAAGTGCCTTGATGCAACTTTTAACCACTTATATAGCATAGGTTACTCCTGACCGACCTTTACCAAAAGAAAGGAGATATGTTACCCGTAATCCGGTACCGCAGTAATATTTAGCATACTAGGCCACCAAAAAAAATATTTTTTTTAAGCTCAGAAATACTGAGGTACCTGAAGTGGAGTCCAATTCATTTTAAACAGTGCTTTTTCTTTTTCCTCCTTTCGAAAGGTTCATCTCACTCAGTCTCTTCTTGAGTGTAAAGAGCTGAAACTTTTTGTTCGAATTAATTTCAATGACATTTTTTTAAAATGTTAATCCTCGAAGGAAAAAGCAACATTATTCAAATACATAAAAGATACGTTGAAAAAATTGTAATGGGACAAATGAAATAAATTGTTACTCTAAAATGATATTTTAAAAAGTACAGTACAGTTGCCTTGCCGCTAAGATTATTATTTTTTCACTGAACTACAGTGTAGTTGCACCCTATGTCCATAAAATGGCAGTAGAGTGTTATGTAAATTTTGTATTACAGTACAATACAATTACCCAAGTCATTTTCAACTTACTGTCACAAAAATAATACAAAATACCAATGTGCTTGCTAAACACTATGCTTTCTCTTTGTGTAGAGTTTCAATCATTCAGGTTTTAGTAATCTGCAAAGGTGGAATCGAATTAACGAAAGACTCTTCTTGTTTGTTAAATTAGTTTTTTCTTGTTTTCCCCAAAATTCAAAAAAATTACTTAATAATTTTAGGCTCATGGTATTCTATCCAGTGTTTCCCAACCTTTATTGAGCCAAGACACATATTTAACATGAGAAAAATCTCACAAAAACAAAATGTCACCAAAAGTAGATTCAAATATACCTTCTGCCAGCTAATGGAATAGCATTTCATTGTTCTGCCTGTCACTATACCTCACTGGCATAGATAGATGAACCATGATACATTAGTTGAAGTAAATAAATCATTTTCTGGCCAATTAAGTTAAATTGGATAAATTCCTGCAGCACACCTCATTGAGAATCAGTGTTGTATACGGCATATTATTATTTATGAACTTTCAATGTGTGAATCAGGAAGAGAGCAGCCACAGAAAACAACATTTATTAAAGACAGATGGTCATTTTGTGACGAATCCCTGATCAAGAGCCACACAGTCATTTCTACATATTTACAAAATGATAATTCTCATTATTTATCGCCTCGTGACAGTAGAGACCTGCACATGGTTCTGTGCCTTGCGACAGTGAAATCCCATTTCATTCATGGAATGTTTTCAGCCAGCGTCAGTCTTTTCCTCTGTATGTGATGTTTGTGAAGGTAGACGTGGCCCCTTTATAAAGAGGATTGTGTCCCTGTAGGTGAAATACACAAACAAATCTATCTTTACAAAGAGCAAGATGTTTACTATTGACTGACACAGAGGTGATAAACACTGTCAGAAGCACTGACATACAATTACACCCTAAATTCTAACATTTCTTCCAAGAAATTGTATTAATGTTTTCCGAACACTGTATTCTCTTAATTTCGTAGCATTTCTCTTGGCTGTACTGCTTCTCGTAAGTGTATGTGGATGTTCATGTTTTCTTTTCTTTGTCCAATCAGATAACAGCCTCTGTGTTGCCATGTCAATCTAATCTGCCCAAGG
Organism: Phycodurus eques; assembly: GCF_024500275.1. Lineage (NCBI taxonomy): Eukaryota > Metazoa > Chordata > Actinopteri > Syngnathiformes > Syngnathidae > Phycodurus > Phycodurus eques. The sequence goes on along the minus strand of NC_084543.1, from coordinate 5,316,525 downwards.
CCTGCAGAATCAGTAGTGCTGGTCGATGTAACTGAAATGATATTAGTAATGGGATTGTTTCTTTAACAGTCATCCTCACGGGCCCGGAGTGCTGGCGCTCGATGATGTCAGCATTTTTTCTGTCCTGTGATTTGTTGGTCAGAGCAAAACGTGGTAAAGCCAACTTCGACTAGCATAACACTGTCATCTGTAGCAATCTGGCCACTTTAATACATCTCATTATCAGCATCTCTGGTGAGTATGACGTATTTAATTTCATTTTTTAAATTTATTGTCATATTATAAGATAAATATTGATTGTGAACCGCTCCCGATGATGTACATGGCACGGTTGCATTCTGTTATGTATCATATTTCTGGTTTCTATAACTGCGACATGATAGTGGTACCAAATGCACGGCCCGCCACTGCTAAAAAGGCTTTAGTTGGCAAGTATGTGGATGACGTTTTGACTTTTGTTACCAAGGGAGCACCTTGAAATGAATTGTTGCGGTTTGGTGGGAGCCACACAGAAGCCTATTACCAGGAAAAGGAACTAAACGTCGGCTAATTTAAAGCCACCCCTTCCGCTGGCTGCCTTTTGTAGTGTGCGACTAACAGCAGGCCACACAAGTAATAAAAAGACACCGAGATGGAGCATGTGTGTGCGTGGCCCCCGTGAGCCCCCTTTGCACTGCAGAGAAAAGCCGGCAATTTTACTGCCTTTTACCCGTGTCGCTATTTATAAACAGCATTGACATGCTAAGTGAAGGTGCACCAACACTTTCTGCAGAAAAATAAACACAATAGCACTGTTGTAACTGATTAAACGTCAGGACATTCCACCCACCGTGTCCCACTTGGCCCGTGCGCGCTCTTCTTCAAATTTGGCAAACTCCCGCCTGTCGTGAATGGTGATCAGCAGCTTCCAAATGAGCAGTGTAGCCAAGCCCAGGAACAAAATGGCCCCCGCCACAGAGAGCAGCACCACCAAAACGTCCGGACCCTCGGGACAGTCTGAGGGATGGGAGATAAAGGAACCATTTTTTAAAATAATTTTTTTTGTATTTGTTTTTTTTGTGAGAGACCTTTCGAAGTAAGTATCAGACGCCGTAACAGAAGCAGACTCCACCTATGTGTGTAAGGGAGCAGTGTTACCCCGCTCTATCGCGGTTCATTGTTAGCGCCCCTGCTATTTTGCAATTAGTGAAATTTTTCTGTTGGGTGTGAAGTTGAAAATCTAACACTAGTTGTGTAAAAAGCAATGGTGGATAAATACCAGAGCTTCTGCTTTGACTCTTATTTTGTGCGAGTCTCTGTGTGGAATGAGGTTGCAGCAATCCCAACACAGATATCGCACAAGTGTGCTCCCCTACAAAATAACATTCATCCAATCTGATTGGGCACCAAAAAGTGAGTGAGCATTGCTATGCTTGTAAAAGCATGATTTTTGATACAAATCTTCAATTGACGAATGAAAATGTCTCGTAAACTACATAACATTTGAAAATGGTCTTTATCAGGAGTGGGCAAACTTTAGTACACAAGGGTCGCATTAGATTTTGAAAATGGACAGATGGCCCAGGTCATTTGTAGATGAAGAGAAAATGAAGAAAGTTAAAACATGGATGTAAAATGTTTAAAACTGTTTATCCATCCATTTTCTGAGCCGCTTCTCCTCACTAGGGTCGCGGGGGTGCTGGAGCCTATCCCAGCTGTCATCGGGCAGGAGGCGGGGTACACCCTGAACTGGTTGCCAGCCAATCGCAGGGCAAATAGGAACAAACAACCATTCGCACTCACAGTCATGCCTACGGGCAATTTAGAGTCTCCAATTCATGCATGTTTTTGGGATGTGGGAGGAAACCGGAGAGCCCGGAGAAAACCCACGCAGGCACGGGGAGAACATGCAAACTCCACACAGGCGGGGCCGGGGATTGAACCCGGGTCCTCAGAACTGTGAGGCTGACGCTCTAACCAGTCGTCCACCGTGCCGCTAAAACTGTTTATAATAATAGGAAATAATTAAGCTAACATATCCTTCATTGATGCCCACAGGGGAATTTCAGGTGTTACTGCAGTAAATGATCGGTGGGCCGGGCTACAGAACAGAGTTGGGCCATACTTTTCCCAACCTTGGTTGACAGAATAGGCTCTCATTGGTACACCTAGAATTTTTTTTTTTTTTGGCAATATCAAGACTTATGAGTAAGTTAAGTGCTGGGTGCCCTCTGGGAGAGGCCAACTTTTACAAGTGACATCAAAGCTCCACTTCCTCCTCTTCCTTGTGCTTTTATGTTTGGTCGATTTCCTCTCTTCCCGTTGATTCTTCTGATGCATATAACATGGCAATTGCATCTTTGTCCAATCTTGCAAAGGTTTTTGGCGTGTTAAGGTCAATTGAGCTCTGTTTCTCACTGTTGTGTCTGTTTTGGGCTTCATTTTGCTTACCTAGCTCTCTTAATGTAGAGTCAGCGGGTCCCAGAGGAGCTGAGCCGGGGGGTGTTTTACGACCCACTTTGCCTCGGCGGGGCGCAAACGTGTTCAAGGTAAACTTCGGCGTACTTCCCTGCTTCAAATGTGCAGTCTAAATTAGACGCACGCATTCATTAGAGGCAAAAGACCCCAGGACAGACTTTCTCTCTGGGCAGTTGGGGCCCATTAAAAAGAGCCCCCCCCCCCTTCTCCACCACCCAACAAGTAGATGACTTGAAAGAAGAGAAAAATGTACAATAACGTAGCATTTAGGGCACTTCATTAGGTATTACCGCACAGACTCAATACAAGAGCAAAACATTGGTTTGTATCATCTTAATAATGCTAGCTAAATTATCCATCTATCCATTTTCTATTTATCTTATCCTCACGAGAGTCACGGGTGAACTGAAGCCTATCCTAACTCGGCCAATCGCGGAGGCACATATGGATTAAGCATTCGCACCCACATTTACACTTAGGGAAAGCATGTTAGATTTTTAAAATGGACATTTGTCCAGTTTAGGTGTAGATAAAACAATAATAGGTAAAATGTGGATTTAAAATACATAAAATCGTTTAAAATAATAATAATAACACTGTAATGCATTCTCAAGTTTTAAGTTTAATATTTATAGTTAACTAAAATTACTGAAAATATTTAATACAATAAAAGTTTGTTTGAAAATGCATATTTTTATTTTACAGTTTGTTATTTTTTTTTACAATATAGCAACCAATTATTCAATAAAAATATAATTTAAAAAGTTGAATATAAGTTAAAATCAAATGAAAATCTGTTGAATATATGTAAAATGGTTTATTTTACTAATATTTTATATTTTGTATTTACAATAAATTAAACCATTATTTAATTAGATACATATTTGTAAATATATTGTAACTAAAATTAAATTTTAAGTAAAATATGGCAAGTTTAATTCAACAAATAAAATTGATAACGTCGATAATGAAATAATACATCATGCTCATTTTTAAATGTCTTATTTATAATTCACTTAATTGTAACTCATTAACCAGTTTTTAATAAAATGAAAATATTATTAATATTTGTTATTTAATACATTAATAATATAATAAACCAATACAGAATATGCGCAACCTACTTCTACATTTGACAAAACAGGTTGAAGCACTTCCTACTGGTTCGGATAAATGGTGAAGGGGGCTGTGACAAAGCAACCGTAAGAACTTCTACAATGTCTTTTTTTAACACAAGATGTCACCACAGAGCCACCAAAGATGACCATATTCGATGATTAGGCTTTGTTCGTGTTTATCATATTTGTATAACTAAACGATATACAACATACATGCATTTAACTTTTCCCCAGCCAGAAAGAAAACAAAATTGGAGCAAGTTTGACTTCAAAACCATCATGTCATCAAACTGTAGTCATGCCCGTTAGGGTAGCATACACAGGAAGTCCGCTAACCTGTTTTCCGGGTTTGGTCACGTGATGTTCCGTATATAGTGGATTATTCAATGTGATAAATGAATAAAAATACCCAAATGAATACATTTTAATGAACCAATTTTTGAACGAATGCATTGGTTACCTGGCTCCTTGACGACAAACAAGATGGCCTTGCCGCTGGCGTCCTCGTAGTACTGGAAACGCTGCACGCAGTCGTGCTCGTCCTTGTAGGTGCAGTTCACTGCGTTTGTGTCATGAAGCACTTGCCGCAAAGTCGAAATATCGCTTGTTAGACTTAGTTACATATTTCTTCTCATGGTAAAGTGCAATCGCGAGTCGTTTTATTTGTTTGGGTAGGTTAAGCATTTTTTTTCCTACAGCTTCAAGGAGCGATGTCAATGTGTGACACTGGTATTTGTAACTGTTCATAATTCCCTCCGCCGACGTCTTTGTCCCAAACCTTGCAAATAGCAATTGTTCTTTATACTGTATTTGGTTGTAGTTTTTGTTTTATGACAGGTAAGTTATTGTCATCGTGTTTTTTTAAAAGATTTTTTATTAGTTTACCGACCAGGTGCCTCACCTAATTCTTCCAGGAGCACAATCTCATCCTTGCAAATGCGAGCGCAGGTGTTGTCCTCAAAGAGCTGGCCTCTTTTGAAATGTTTACACTCCACACATTCTCTGCACACAAACACATAAACACACATAATTGATAAATCCCAAGTACATTCCCAAAGTAGACCTAGTGAATGTTCCTGTGTACTTTTTCATGGTGCACGCGTCAGGGCAGGTGGGGCATTTGTCGCAGGTGGCCCCGTAGGCTCCGGGCTGGGTGCACTCACAAGTGCCGCACACACACTGGCCACGCCCACTGCACAGCAAGCCCAGGTGGGACATGCATGTGTCGGTGCGCGTGGAGCAGTTGCAGTTCTCCCCCTGCCAGTCGGGGGCGCACTGGCAAAAGCCACAGTTGCACATGCCATGGCCTGGGAGGAGGAGGAGGAGGAGGAGGAGAACAATTACGAGTAGATCAGTGATTCTCAAAGTGTGGTACGAGTAGCGTTAGTGGTACGCGAAAGAATCACGGCCAATGAGTGGTTCAGTTGTATTTAACTTTTTACTACAATACATTTGCATGTACCCTTTAAGAACTGTGTTAGTTTGATTCTAATGTGTAAGACATTAAGGGGGGCATGCGTGTCGTGTGTTGTGTTAAAATATTGTTTTTGCCCATATTACTCTCCTGGCATGGCAGTATTTCTCATAAAGGTCATATAATTGCCAAAGGCTACAATTTTAATTTTGTCTTTTCATGCTCCAAAACTCGAGAAAAACGTTTTTTTGGTCAAGTTCTTCCCCTCTCTGTGTACATTTAGACAATAGAGTGACGGCGTCACCACAAGTCACCACAAGCGGACCCCGTCAAACTATGATCTGCAATAATCACCACTCTACCACAGAACCAACCACTGTAAAAAAATTTCCTCTTCTTCGGACTTTTAAGGCAGCAACATTTTCAAAATATCTCCCCTTCTGCTCCTTTTTTTTCAGCCCAAACATGGGTTTATTTTTAGCGTCATTACACCACGCCGGCCCCGTGAGTAAGCACAAAGGTATTTTATTGTTAATCTGTCCACTTGGGGAAATACATAGTGTGTGTGTAGGCTCTGGGGAGCAAGGCTAAACATACCGCTGAAATGTTAGGACGCGATGAGGTACACAACCGGAAATGAGATGACAACACAAACACTTTAATGTGGTTTGTTAGCATTAGTGCTCTATTAAAATATTCCCTGAGAACTGTTAATCACAGCTAAAATGGATGCACAGGCACATATTGACTTAATTATAGTACAGCGGGACCGCAGAATCCAGAATTCAACACAATTGTTGTGAAATAATACACGACATAAAAGGATTACTGTAACTTTGCATGGGAGAAGAAAATACAGTGAACCGCAACATACTTGCGTGAGGAAATTCACAAACTAATATTCCCTGAATAATGCACCTATTCATGCCTATCTGGGTAATTTTGTGCTCTTTCAGTAGCGCCCTAAGATGCTGCCCAAACGGCTTGCTGCTTCTAAGGCGCCATGTTAGTGGAGGAATAGCAAGCATCACTGATAGCTTGACAGCTGTTCGCTCTCAAAATATCATCGCTCTCTCCTTTATTCCCACCCCTTTCCTTGCTTTGTGGCAATCCACTTCTTCCCTTGACTCAATCAAACCATATTTTTGTGGTTCAATAAAAAGAATAGTATGTGGAATCTTCAAAACCCGATACACGGTCTCAGATTTTCCGTTGCAGCGCATCGGTAGATGTGCGGTGGTCCGATGCTTGGTGTGGCGAAGCGTTGCCAACTGTAATTTTTGGTCCACTTCAGTCGCGTTTGGTTGTGTCACTCGATGTGCGGCGGGCCTACTTTAGTAGGAAAGAAGTAATTGGTATATTCACCGGTTTGTTGACATAAATGCCAGAATCCTCACACTTCTGGTCCATTTTTCCCCCCCAAATAAAATCATCTGTAAGCCATTTGTTATGAAGGGTAATGTTTTAGGATGACTTTAAAATCAGTATTGGGTAACATGGTTCGGGGTATATTTAGGGTTAACTCTAAATAGAGTTAATTATAAAAAGATTAGAGCGAACAAAGTTACGTCCCAAACCCCTACGAATCGAGAGAATATATTGTTGACATTGTTAATGATTATTTCTAGATGTTCTACTGTATTGTCGATTCCTCACATCAGAACCCTGGAAAACAGTGCAGACAAGAACAAGAAAAAGTACAGTAGGTAAGTAACAGACCATCATTTGTAACACCAACTTTCCACCCAAAAATCCCCAGTTAACTTACTCATGCGTCAGGCTGACATCATGTTTTTCACTGAATGACACACTGTCTACAGTTTTGTCCATTTTGCCTTCAAAATCGAACTTTCAGGTTTCAAAACTCCCGTCATGCGTGTGAATCCTCATAACACTCACAGTGCAGCATGTGTTTACTGTGAATGGAGCTCGTCCCGGGCTTAGAAGAGAAGTGTTTTAGGTTGTAATTCTTACCAGATGAGGTGTGTGGCAAGTCAGTATGCGGGAATTACGGCTGCCAACTTGAAGAGACACATGCGCGTGTGCGTTCTCAAAGACACACATACGTTGTCTTCGATCAATCCTCCAAATATTTTTTTTAATGGAGGGGGGTTTAGATCAAATACTTTTGTATTTATCACTTGAGAGTGTTTATTTAAACAAACTTGTTTGCATCTTTTGGCAAATTATGTCACCATCCTTACTTGAAACATTACCAAATGTAAAAGCACAGATGGCACAATCAATACACAATTGTGGGAGTTTTTTTTTCTTAAACCTACGCATAAAGACGATTTAGTTACTGAAAGAGTAGCAGAATAATGACAAAATACTTCACATTGAATGGAAAAATCCACAAGCAATAGATTGTAATCGCCTATTGATGCTACAAGATGACGGCAAAACACTTTTTCCCATGAGACAAGGCTATAGTCTGATTAAATGACTCTCCTCCCGTCACTTCAGCATGGTTCCTTGACACCAAGATGCCACTAGATGGTGCCAAGGCAATTTATTTTATGTTAGCTGAGCACAAAAACAGTGAATAAGAGAGATTTTCATTAAATAACAGGGGGATAGGTTCCCCCAAAAATCTGCGAATAGGTGAAAATCTGCGAATAGGTGAATGCTTAACCGCGAAAATGCGGACGTTCGCTGTAACACATTGGACGCTCTCGTTCGTTTTCTATGTGAACTTGTTCACAACGTTTGGTGATTGCTGGCGACCTCTCCAGGGCGCAACCCACCTCTCACCCAGCTGAGATCGGCTCCAGTTTACCTGTGACCCTAATAAACGACAAGCGCAACGGAAAAATGAATGGATGGATAGTGATAAAAAGGTACACACCGGAGCAGAGTTCGCCTTTGTAGCGAAGGCAGTTGAAGTCATCGCACTCGCAGAGCTTCCCCCACACTTTGCCAAAGTCGCTGCTGTGGCACACGCACTGGCCGCACACGCAGTCCCCGCGCCCGCTGCAGACGCCGAACACGCCGGGCTCCGTGCAGTGGTCCTGGTCGGCCGGCCCGTAGTCGCCCTCGGCGCACTCGCAGTGCGGGCCCAGGCGCCCCGGGTGGCACATGCAGATGCCACACTGAAAGGTGCCGTTGCCGTGGTGACACTTGGGGCTGTTGGGCTGAGCCTTGTTCTGGCACTTGCAGTCGCACTCGATGGTGACGGTGATGGACAGCGAGTCCTTAAAGCCCACCGGCTTGATGATGAAGGTCTTCTTCTTCTTCTGTTTGGGGCAGGCTCGTGCTCGGGCCTCCACGCTGAAGGACACCTGAGGCACAAGCATCGGCTTAAAAGAGTAAGCTTTTTCCTGCATCTAAAATCTCGGGCCGGCTCTGGTTCTCAAACCTCTGACGTCATGAAACCTGTTATTATCTGACCAGTGTTGCACCGGTTGGATGTCATTTTTAACCACAATTGTGGTACAGAAGATGTTTTCTCTTGACTTTGTGTTGATCAAATAAAACAACATTGAAAGGCCTCATGTAACGTCAACCCCTATGGGCTATGTTACAAAAACATAACACGGGGAATGCCTCCAGATGCACGTGAGTAATCATTCATTCGGCATTACATCGAAATCTGGTACAGGTCCAAAAGCGGGCAGTGGTGGCGTGTGGAGGGACGACCATATAAGGAGAAAATGAAGCCCTGAGAAAGAAGTGTGTGCAAGCCAGAAAATGTCACCTGGGGTGGTGAGAAGAAGCAACCAAATTAAAAAAGGATGGAAAGACAAGAAAACAGGAAGAAATAAAAGACTGATTACACATAGATACCAGGAAGGGTGGAAATGGAAAAAGGGAACCAACTCATGAAGTCATGTGTATTCGAAACTTCGAGAGACAACGGCTGTGTTCCGACTCCCAAATCACTATACAGTATCGAGATTTTTATATAGTGGACAATATACTGTAGTTCACTCCTCAGTCAATATGAAAAATAGTTTGGGAATAATTAAATCACTGTTGTTGCATAATTACAAAGTACTGGATCAATGTCAGCTGATGGACCTTCTGTAATAACTATTGAACAAATAAATAATTTATCATAACATTATATTGTTTTAAGATAAGTGCATTTTGCAAAGTTAGTAGAAATAAAGGAATTGATGTCCATCTGTATTATGACGTGTTACCATGTTTCTATTGATGCAATGCATCATGGGATATATTGCTTTTCTAGCGATCTTTGGTTGTTCACTGCTTTTCAAAATGCATTGTGGGATACATTGGGTGCGCTACATAGTGCAGCGATTTTCAAAGTGTATTAAGCATATCACTAGTGATATACAGGCTCCCTCAAGTGGTACTCAAAAGAATCACTGCCCTTGAACGGTTCAGTTGTATTTAACTTTCCATTAAAATATCTTTGCATTTAATGTTTAAGAACGGTTTGTTTTTAATGCTTTTGTTCCGCTCTTATTTTTATTGAATTTTTATGTGTAACATATTTTAATTGAATCATTGTTGAAGTCCATTTTAAAAAAAAAATCTGTACTTAACGCACAGTGTTAACGCGCATGCTGCAGTGGCTTACTAAGTAGGTATTCTTTTGTTGGTACCTGGTGTATAAATTTTGCAAACCACTCTACACATTCGAACAGCACTCAAAAATGGCAAACTCACTCTCTAGGGCACTGTATAGTGGATAAGGACTGATTGTGAACACAGCCAACAAGTCTGTGGTCTGGAATAGAGCAAGACTGCATAGATCCCTGTATGTTGACAGATGGTAGACGTATACATTCGCTGGAACTCAGTTTTAGTGTTGCCTCGGACTCACCGTGTCTCCGATCTTGAGTCCCGAGCAGGACTTGAGGCCTGGGATGACTTCGCCATTCAAGCACGTGGCGTTGAAGGAGAGGGACAGCTCCTCCGGGACTCCCAGAAGCTCCAGCTCCACTTTGGAGCGAATTTTCTACAGTGAATGTACAGCAGGAGAGCGAGAGGTTATATACACTGTACGGACAAAAGTCACGAGGCACGTAGCCCCCCCATCATGGCAGAATTTCTGCAAAGGATTTGACGTGACTGCGCGTATGACTCATACACAGCTGGTACGGTATGTGTCAACAAACCAATGCCATCCTCTAGCCACAAATGTGTTTCCTGTCTGTACAAGTAACACTTACTGCGTAGGCCTTCAAAATGAGCTGAATAACATTGCCAGAGTCGTTGGACAGTGTTCCCACAGTGGTGCCGGGAATCAGCTCGCTGTAGTTCTACGCAAATAAAATGGAAGGACAAGGACTACAAAGTCAAGACAAGAACTACTGGACTGTATATTAAAAAAAAACACTATAAATATTTAATCAGTTTTAGTATTGTAACATACTATACTACAGCGTACTATACTATATTACACTTTCGTATACTATACCCTGACTATATTGTATGGTACAATTACTTATTTATTCTATATATATATATATATACTATAATATATAGTTTTTGTTGTACTACTACTATTACTACTGCGATATTGTACACAGTACAGTGTTATACGCTACTATAATATATATTACTATGTGTAATGTGTGCATTTTAACAAAATTAAATTACATTATTCAGCAATTCACTCTTTACATTTCCAGGAATTTTCCCCTCATCCTGTCTAATTCCTTTCACTATTGCCTCGAACTGCAACTTGCCGAGTCAGAACACTCTGCTCGGGTGATAAATTTGATAATTTCCATTCTGCCGGAGTGGAGTTCAAATATGTATTTTAAAAGCCAGTGAGGTTTGGAAGAGTTGAAGAACGCGCTGCATGTTCGGGATTAAATAATAACAGACCGGTCAGAGCAGCCATTCTTCTCAGTTTGCATTCGTGTCTCGGGCGACTGTTCTTACTTTTGCAGAAACCTTCCTCAATAGAATGAATTGAATGTGCTTGTCACATCACAAATGTGTGTTGAAAAGAACTAGAATGTATACATCTCTCAGATTTGAATGATGAGAGATGTTTGTGAAGAGCCAAAATGACAAAAAAAAAAACAAACGATAATGCCGATAAATGTTAAATCACAGAACATAAGAATGGCAGTAAGAGTGACATGAGAGCAGTCTGACCGGACGATTCAGGGCCATTACTTTACACTTTTTCCATCCAGAATTTGAATGCTAAATATTTTGGAACCGCTTAATGTTTGGCACATTCCCACAGTATACATAAAGTGCTGACCTGGTACAAAGAAACCACAGGGTTGGTGACAGCAAAGATGAGATTGATGTTGTTCTCTGACATCTTCTCTGTGATGAGAGCGAGGGATGGGTAATCCTGTTTAAAGGGAGGATAAAAATATTGTGTTGATTTAGCACCGTGCACACACTCTTACCCAAGTGTGAGCGACAAACACACACACCGCATGCTAACCATGATGGTGGACATGCTGTACAGGTCGGCCGGGTTGAGGTGGCAACGTCCGTCGTTGGGCTGCACGAGCCCGGCGAGACGGCCGTCCAGCGCCACGTGCGTCTTGGCGTCTGAAGTGAAGATGAGGAGGTGGGACGCTCCGGGACGCCAGCCGATTTGCTCCTGGTTCGCCGTTGAATCGCAACATATTAGCCAAAATACTCCAATACAAAAATCTTGTGTTAGCCTAGTAGCATAATTGCCCGATTCATTTTAGTGCGTTTTTGGAAAACAAGAAAAAAATTCAACAAACAAAAAGTGTTCTGAATTCAACGTTCACTGATTACCATGATCTGGATGACTGACAGTCTACACAGCTACACCATTTTTAACATGTGGTGATATCCTTTACACATTGTTGTCGGTTTTTGATGCAGTGCCGCCTGAGGGATCGACGGTCACGGGCATTCAATGTTGCTTTTCGGCATTGCTGCTTACATGCAACAATTTCTCCAGATTCTCTGAACCTTTTGATGACATTATGGACCGTAGATGATGAAATCCTTCAATTCCTTGCTATTGTACATTGAGGAACATTGTCCTTAAATTGTTCGACTATTTTCTCACGCACTTGTTCACAAAGAGGTGAACCTCTCCCCATCTTTGCTTGTGAATGACTGAGTAATTCAGGGAAACTCTTTTTATACCCAATCATGGCACCCACCTGTTCCCAATTAGCCTGTTCACCTGTGGGATGTTCCACACAGGTGTTTGATGCGCATTCCTCAACTTTCTCAGTCTTCTTTGCCACCTGTCCCAGCTTTTTTGGAACGTGTTGCAGCCATAAAATTCCAAGTTAGTGATTATTTGCTAAAAACAATTAAGTTTATCAGTTTGAACATTAAAGATCTTGTCTTTGTAGTGTATTCAATTAAATATAGGTTGAACATGATTTGCAAATCATTGTATTCTGTTTTTATTGATGTTTAACACAACGTCCCAACTTCATTGGAGTAGGGGTACACAGTTTGTAAAAAAAACATGACTTTACTTTCATAATAACAGTCTTTTTTTCTGAACACCCCCACTCCGCAAGGTCGGGAGGAGTAATTAGTTTATTAGCGCACCAGTCCCTATGTGTAGGTATGCCCTTTCAAAAATGATACAGTATAATAATTCATTGCAAATTGTTTTGCGTGCCCCCAAGGTATGGCACGCTAACACGTCAATTTGAGAGCCACTGATGTCGATGAGAGTGACGTGCGCACCTTGCAGACGGCCGCCTGGAGGATGGCGTCGAAGCCTCCCTCGGGGGCGTCCCGGTTCCTGGATACCATCTGCTTCCTCACTTCCTCGGTGAAGCGGCTCACTTTATCCGTCAGTGACAAGACATGCTTGTAACCAAACTGTGGCCGGCAGGTGGTGTTTATGCTGTCCGTCAAACAGAAGTCATAGATAGAATGATACTTTGTAGACCAGATACTTTTTGGAACAATGAAGTGAAAATGGATGATTTCCCACAGTCCACCTGATGATCCCTCACGACACACCATTGGAATCACTGCTCTACACGATAATACTGTTCACTCAGCAGAAGTTGTCGTAAGCTCATAACAAGTGTTGTGACTCTCCGCATGAGCTGTTAATGAGCCACTGACGGTGTCCTCAGAAAAATGACATCGTTGGTGTAAAACCCCCCAAAACAAAACACATACGCTCAATAAACACAAATGTTCGCTCCTTGTACCTGTAACAAGGGTTCTTGACTGCCTCCTTGGGGGAGATGTACATGTAAGGGGAGATCGGCTTGTCCACAAAGGCTCCAAAGCCCATGCGGAGGTTGCTGGTGGTGCGGTTCATGGCTTCGGCCAGGCCCTTGCCCAGCGTCCTCAAGCGGTAGAGATCATCATTCATGGAGTAGGAGAGGTCCATGAGGTAGTAAAGGTCCACGGGGTAGTCTTCCACCTGGCGCACCTTTACAGTAAAGCGCTTGGCGTCGTCTTAAAAAACAATTTTCCAAAAACACATTTGTATTACAAAGCAGATGCCAACTGCCACACAGAGCAACTCTTTTCATTTAAATGAAATGGAAAGTAAAATATGAAAGAGGCCGCTCCAACCTGACCGAAGTAATCTCCCTTCACCCTACCAACCGACCGACCGACCGACCACCCAATCAACCTGATTCACCCCAAGCCATCCAACCACACCAATGTACCCAACACAACACAACCATCCCATCACAAACCACTGCTATCAAATCCAAACTTTTATTATCTGATTTGAATAAAATTTGCTCTGCGTATGCTAACCAAGTAACTCACGTTTAATCTCTATCTGGTCCACATTCCGTATCAAACTCCATCCATCCATTTTCTGTAGCCTTTATCCTCACTAAGGTTCGCAATGAGCCTATCCCAACGGACTTTTTTGGGGAGACGTGGAGCACACCCTGGATTGGTTGTCAGCCAATCGAGGGGCATATACAACAAACAACCCAAAATATCAAAGCTGGGGAAAAATGTGTTTGTCCACAACATCTCTGCTGGCTCACCAGGCCTGAGGGTAATGTGGAGTTTCTGGGGCTTGATCTGGTTCACGTCCTGCGTGGCCCCCGCCGCCTTCTTGCTGAGGGGCCGGTCCTCTATCACCTGCATTCTGCTGTTTGGAGACTCCACGGCCGGAGGAGCGCAGCCTGCAGCCACCAGGTTGGCTTTCCGGTCGCACCGGGAAGAGCTGGCCTCCCCGTGACCGAATTCCTGCCAGCAGTAGGGAGTGTATCAGTAAGTTTAGGATTTTATCATCGTTTTTTGACAACACCAGTTAAATTGCTGAAATGGAAAGCAAAGCCACCCACCTCTTGGACGCACCATGCACAGCTGGGGTGCACGGCCAGACACTGCTTACATGTGCTCGCACCCCTGGAGGTGCACACGTTTGGACCTTGATCAGCAAAAAGACAGTAGAAACTCAATCATTCCATTTTTATTCCTAAATCTTTATTGTACTGTATTATGACGTTGTAAAGATCATCTCGATCAGCGTTTCCCACCCTTTGGCTCATGGATCGATTTTTTGGGGAGTCAGTAAAATCCTGTAAATTATCTTATCGATCATTAAGCCGGCACACAATTTCTCGGCAAAGGGCTTTTCGATGTTTTTGTAATAAATGAATGATTAGTTTTGTATATGCAGACATTATGATCTCATTTTGCATTCTTGGGGAGGAAATACTTTTCTAATTTGCTTCTTGAGCTTGAGCTCTATAAAAATTAAAACGATCAATATGTTAAAACATGACAACTATTTGTAAAAATGGAACAAATTACATAGGTAAAAAGCAAAGTCTTGTAATACCCTCCATTGATTGTAGTATTAAACATTTGAATATGCAAGTATTTAAATGAGTGCCCCACTATGAAGTAATGACATTTCATTCATAAGAACTCTACAGGCAACATTACATTTGTGTTATGTCATCACAATGTTGTCATATACTATAACCACTAATAAGCAGTTTAATATACCACAGATGAAGCCACGGTCAATTTGTTGTTTTAACATGAACAAACACAATCAAATCTAAAATCTGAAATTAGATTATGTCGTCAGGTTAATGTTGACAGGTAACTATGAAGTCAACTATTAGCAGATTTGTAAAATGAGCCTCTTTATTGTGTTCCTCTGCAGCATGTCTAGTCAAAAGCTTACAAAATTGGACTCTACCGTAAACTCCAGTTATTCCCAAAAGGATCCAAAAGCACATCCAAAGCGCGTCCATCCTCCTGACTGCATGCGTGCACTCCGAGAAGACTCAGCCGAGTGCAAGGAATAAAATAAAAAAAAAAAAAAACCTACTCCACTCAAATCTTCAAATCCAAATGTAGAGAAGCCACCCTCACGCTCACGTTGAAGTATATGGGCATGTTTGATCCAGTGCACACTGCCCTCTAGTGGCTATTAAGTGTAGGTGCAACGCAAACCCATTGACAGAGTAGTAATAGAATAGAATGCCCTATTATTGTCACTTTACATATGTGCAATGAGTTTTAAAGCAGCTCCTAATAATATTGCTTCAAAAAGTATTCCCAAACCTTTATCATTTTTTAAAACTTTGCCCTCACTTTGTTGTTTTCTACACTTCAAAATACGGAATATTTACGATCTAAATGATTTGCTTATCAGCAAAACAGACGTACCTAACCATCCGTAAACCAACCATCCACCCCAACCTAATCCATTCTAACCAACCAACCAACCAATCCCATTCCAAGCCATCCAAACAACTCAACATTTCCCAATGCAACCCAACCATCCCACCCCACCCACTGTTATCAATACAAAACCTCTCATCTCTCTTGACTCAATTAAGAATTTCAAGCATGGTTTACTTTATCTAAAGCACCATAACAACGTCAACAGACTACTATGAATTCACTGAGCAACTGTTTTGTTTCTGTGGTTGTAGTATATCCCTTCAACCACTGGGTGTCACAAGTAGAGTGCTTTCATTTGACTCAATAGTGGTGCCTTCAAACACATTTAGATTAAGTCTGTTGTGTTAGTGACATTTAAATGCCAAATGCGTGCACATGTGTCAGGTTGTAGGGTTTGAAGCTAGCCCAGCTGAGTTGGGTTGAGTTCGAGTTGGTTGTTTTGGTTGGGTAAGGGTTGGTTTTGTTTGGTGTACCTAAATTGGGTGAGTTGTGGTGAGTTGCTTGGTTAGGTTGGCTAGCGGTTGGTTTGAGTGGATTGGGTTGGGGTGGATGGTTTGTCGGAGTGGGTTTGGGTTGCTGGTTGAGTAACTGGGAGAGGTTTTTCGTTTCATTAACATAGTCGAGTCGTATTGATTTGGAGCCCAGCGATGGAGAAAAGAAAATCTAGCTCCTATTTTAATTAATTTCACAATTCAATAGTTTTATTTAATTTTGCAATTTAACACTTCGCACTGGAAAATGGCCAGAATTAGAGCACTTGTATTTTGAACTACAGTATATTTAAAAATTTCTGTTGACTTTTCCGTATTCAAATGTCATATAGAAACTAAGTATTGCCTGCAGAAAATATTGCACCTCCAACTGACTGAAGGTCAACATTCAAGAATAGATTCATTTATCTGAAATGTGCACCTTTGTTTTGACTTGAAATAAAATGTGTGAGTGGGAAGCTGTTATTGGGGATTTATCTGATGTTATGGGACATGTCAGGTTTATTTTTAAATAACTGTGCATCATATGAAGGCTACTGTTGAGCTCCAGCATGGGCTCGTGTTTAGAGCCTTGAGGAACACCACGTGTAGACAATGAAGTAAGCACTTCAGACAAGGTTGTCTGAATTATTAAAGGTCAGACTCAAGGCCCGCGAGCCAAATCTGGCCCATCAAATCTTTTATGTGGCCTGTGAAAGCAAAGCATGTGTCAACTTCCATGATTCTTTTTAAAATGTGTACCAAATTTTCAAATTGTCATATGTAATGAATATTAACATTGAGATATTGCAAGCATTCTTTTTTTTTTTTTATACCAAACCTGTTTTTACAGGAACTTGAACAATAAGTGAACAAACCCTTGTCCTTGACTTCTGATTTCAAAACTAGTTATCTATCAATTTGTTGAGTATATGTAATATTATGATGAGGTGAGCAAACATTCATATGGTTGGACAGTCATAACAAACCTCTGAGTGAAACTGTAACTACAATGGGGCCCATAACAAAGTTGACTTTGACATCCCAGCTTTAGGATGTACTGGATTGCATATTGTGTTTTTGTTCTGGTCAAATCTCAACAAAATTCTAGTGAATTATTAACTTTTCTCACAACTACACAACTTAATGGTCTCAGAAAATTGGGATTTAAATAAAAAAGGAAGTAATATTATAACTTTAGTCTTATAATACTGCAAATTTTGCTTGTGATATTATGATTTTATTCTCATAAAATTATTATTTTTTTCCTGGTAAATCAAGACTTTTCTTATATCTTTTGTCATAATAGCGTAAATATCTCATACTGCAACTTCTTCTAAGCGCTTTATTCCTGTGTTTTGGTCCTAATAACGCTCCTTTCCCCCCAGTATCTGTATTAGTTCACCTCGCTCTTGCTCAATTGTTCTTGGGTCAAATCTTTCCTGGCGTCACATCTTTTTCTGTGTGTGTTTGTTTTAAACCTCCACAAACAGTTACTCAATTCTCGGTGAGGAAAGCGTTCCTCTTATTCCCTCGTCCTTCTCTTCAAGCAAGTTTGACGGACAGTACTGCTTGCACACTATGGCCACAGTGTGTGTGTGTGTGTGTTTGGAGGCTGAGGGGTTGCAGTCTTGGTATTGTTGTGCGTCTTTCAGGAGTTTAATTGCAGCATTCGCCCTGGCTATAAGACATGTGTGACTGTTTTATTGTATATGTATGCACCAACTTGTTAAAAAGGTTGCTTATGAACTCTGATTCATCTCCAGGGTCCACACACACACAAGACATACATACGCACACACACACACACACAGATTGGAGCGGTGTGTTGACTTAAGAGTTAATGAATGGATGACTGGAGGCTGTGGAGGGAGCAGCGCCTTGGAAACAAGCCTCTTTTCCCAGGAAGGGAGCACAGGGGACAAAAGAAAGGGGGACCTGAAATGAAAATTGCGTGTTTGCTGAGACCCCAACAAGTGTGGAGGGGGAAGCAAAGGTGGACCTTGAAGCATTCCATGTAGCGTTACAGCCAGTAACATGTACTTGACAAGGAGCCACGGGGAAAAACGGAGAAGCAGCTGTTGGAGGAGGAGAGTGAGACAAAGAGGGAGCAAGGGGGGGGGGGGGGGGGCTGTCCTTACTTGCTCTCCTTGGCGTGGGAGTGGGCACAGCGAGGGACTAAAGAGGAGCCCCAGTCATTTTATGTTTGCCGTGCGCACAGGCGAACGCATGTGAGAGAGGCAAAAAAAAAAAAAGGGCAGCCTTCCTTCGCCTTTCACTCCAGCCATCATGCACTGCAGGGGGAGGGCTCTTCTTCTTCCCTGGCTCCCCGCGCTCCTGGCGGGGTTCCTGGTGGCCGGCTCGGAGTTCCAGCATCACCGCTATGAGGATATGGTGAGAGCTTTGTTCGCCGTGCACAACCAGTGCCCCTACATCACGCACATCTACAGCGTGGGCCGCAGCGTGGAGGGGCGCCACCTCTATGTGCTGGAGTTCAGTGACAACCCGGGCATCCACGAGGCGCGTGAGTAACACCTCGCTCCTGCGCGTCCCCTCTGCGGAGGGCATGCCGTTTTAAGACGGGTGACCAAACTGAAAGTCCAGAGTCAAAATGGGGTCATCCAGTATTTTTCCTTGGGTTGCCAATAGTGAAGGTAAACTGATGCGGCACGAGTTTCAAATAAACTCTTTTACAAATCACAACCTTTTTTCTCATGAAATTATGACTTAATTGTTTGGGGTTCAAGTAGACGATATATATTTTTTCATGAAAACACACCTTTGTATATACAGTGGATATTAAAAGTCTATACACGCTTGTTCAAAAACCAGGTTTTTGTAATATTAAAAAAAAAAAAAAAAGAAGAAGAAGAGCCAATACATGTCCCCACATGTATTTGGGAGATTCTGTTATGGTCTAATGAAATAAAATTTGGACTTTTTGGCCATAATTCCGAAAGGTATGTTTGGCGACAAACAACACAACACTGCTCATCGACAAAAGAATATCATACTTACAGCGAAGCACAGTGATGGCAGCATCAAGTTTTGGGGCCGTTTTAATTCAGTTGGAATAGGGGCCTTAGACAACGTGGAAGGAATTCCAAATAGTTCCAAAAAGCAGTCAGTGTTAGCGCAAAACTTTCAGGCTTCTGTTAGACAGCAAAGAAAAAAAATGTCAGGAAAATCCTACTAGAACAGCTGAACTTTGCTTTCAGAGACACTTTAAATGGTAGCAGGTGTGTGCTGACTCCCATGTAACGTGAGTTTGAATTTGACTGGTTTATTCAAAACATAGCCACATCCCAGTAATAAAAATGTGTGTGCCTTTGTTGTTATTTCAGTTGTTTATTTTTACTTCCCTCAGAAAATGCTAAAAAATAATAATCATTGTACAACTTTTTGTTCTAATGGTGCAGCTTTGTTCTTGTGAAATTACAATGTAAAATGATGACTATTTTCCGACTGAAAATTTGATTTTATTTAGAAATTTCTTATTTTATTTTCTGGGCCTTTTTTTGTCATAATATACCAGTAAGTTTTTTTTGCAACATTATGACTTTATTATTTTGTAATATTATAACTTTTTTAGGAATTTTTAAAATATATTTTATAAATATTATGGCAGGATTTGTGTAAAAAAAATTAATTTACTGTTATCATAGAATCCCATCTTTTTCTCACATATGACAAATTTCCATAATTTAACAACATTGTCCTGTGAAATCGATTGCTTCATTCACATAATATTACAACTTTTTGAGTAAAAATGCTGTGACCTCTTTTATTCATCAGGCACATGTTGCAAATAGAACAGCTGAAGTTTATTTGGGGTTACTCTAGAGCCACTTTAAGTGGTGGCAGGTGTGTGTTGACTCCCATTTAACATAAGTTTGAATGTGATTGGTTATTGGTTAATTCTGAACCCAGCCACACCCTCAGTTACAAGAAGGTGTGCACACTTTTGCAACCACATTTTCTCATTTGCTTATTTTACTTTCCCTCTTGAAAAGATTTATTTTTTTAAATTGAATTGTAGGTCAACTTAATGGTGGAAAAGGTTTTGACATTATTTATCTATGTCTCATTTTTTTTTAATAGCATAAAAACCTGGCATTTGAACAGAGGTGTGCAGACTTTTTAAATCCACTGTACAATATATTTCAATAATATGGCAAGACATGATGTCTTTTAGTACAATTGGCGAAAAAGGGAAATCCATGATTGAGCTGGGTTGCATTCCGCTGTCTTCTATTTTTGCACAAGACGGAGCAGTATGTTGGTTTTTCCTGGTAAAAGAAAAAAAAAAAAATCAAAAAAGGAGATGAAGAATGTTGGATTTGGCAACCGTAAAGTTGTGTACATGCACAATGTGTCACTCTTGAAGCCGAATTGGTACGTTTTGGTGGGGGGGAAAAATGAAAGTGAAAAACATCTGTGATTCATTTCAAGTCACTGCGTTATTTAAGGTACAAGCTCTTACTTGTCACCACAAAAATTAAACCGCCGCATGTTTATTTTGCACACGACCAACGCAAAACTGCCGCCGTTTGCATTGGCCGGGGTTTCCACTGGTGCATTTTTAAGAGAAATAATTTTGGCTTATCTTGTGTTTTCACTGCACGGGTTTCCTTCGGTAGAATAGAAGGATGTACGCCTGTTCTGCTGCAAGGTGCCCACAGGGGAGAAAAACAGGAACCGCGCACTTTACGCAAGGGAGTGAGTGACCTGTGTGGACTTGTTTCGCTCAATCCACTTGTACCCTTTCAACTGCGGGTGGGCAACCTAAGGCCCGCGGGCCGTACAGTATATACTTAACAGTACTCGTGTTAAACCGAATCACAGGCTGATAACTGATCGTTTCACACAACCTTATCCAGATAATTCAATCGCGTGTTATCAGAGCCACTTCCTGAACTCAACTCTTATCAGAAATTCAGGTGACTAGACCAAGTAGTTCCTCCTCTGCAAATATGACTTGCTGTATATGATACGATATGATATGATGATACATTTATTTTTTTGTTTTGTTTCTCACACCATTGCAATTTTATTCTGGCAAAATTAAACTTTTTCATATGCAACATTACCACTTTACTAAACGTTACACTAAAATGACTTGTTTAATAAGTCTTAATCATTGTAAAATGACAGCTTATTCTTGCAAAATTAGGACTTAATTCTTAATTCTTTTAAAATCGTGATTATTTCTTCTGGTAAAATTCACATTTTTTGGGGGGCTATTTTCTTGTAATAGCATGGCTTTATGCTTGTAAAAATAGGGTGTTTTTTTGGTGTAGCATTGTGTCTTTGTAGGACTATTGTAGGACTCTACTTGCTTGTAATATCCCAACATTTTTCTCATTAAATGACATTTTCCTGGTAATACTATAACTTTATTATTGAAAAGTAAGTCCCATAATTGTTAACTTTGAATTTCTGAGTATTTCAATGAGTGCCCTTGAGTGCTGAATGTTAAATATGAAACTGTCGTGTTCTAAAAGGGAACCCAAATGTGGTTTGCAACATAACAGAAAGCCTATGTGCTCTGTCCATGTGTGCACATGCTCTGGCAGTCATTTTCATGTTTCCACCTGGAAGCACCTGTTTTGCCTTGTTGACCTGTTGTGGTGTCGCTGGTGCATTTCCTTTCCAGTGGAACCTGAGTTCAAATACGTGGGCAACATGCATGGCAACGAGGTGCTCGGCCGTGAGTTGCTCATCAAATTGTCGCAGTTTCTGTGCGAGGAATTCCAGGCCGGAAACCAGCGGATCATGAGGCTCATCTACGACACGCGCATCCACATCATGCCCTCGATGAACCCCGATGGCTATGAGGTGGCCGCCAGACAGGTAACCGGCACCCGAACGCACCGTGAGACCATTAGCGACTGAAAATAAAAACACGACTAAAAAGAAAAATGGTAAATCGAACAGATAAACATCATGATGTTACGAGGAAAAAGAAAACGGAGAAAAAAAATCCAAGCGGTGCAAGGAAAAGGTGGAGATTTTACAAGTATAAAGTTATCATTTTAGGAGAAAAAAGTCATAAAGGGACAAGCAAAAAAAGTTATGTTGGGAAGAATGATACAAATTACAAGAGAGGAACAAAAAAATCATAAAGAAAGAAAGAAGAAAATCATAAAAATACAAGCAAAAGGGTGTGAGGTTACGAGAATAAAGTTGTAATAATCTAGGGAAAAAAAGTTGTAAAATTGCAAGGAAAACAATCATAAAATAAAGTTGCGAGGTTATGAAAATATTCCGAGGATAAAATCGTAGTTGCATGAATAAAGGAATAACGTTATGGGGAAAAAAATATCAAATGATGCAATAAACAAGTTGTCAAGTTAGGAGAGAGAAAATATTAATCTTACGTGAAATAAAGTGATGATGTTACAAGAATAAAGTTTGGAGATTTTTTTTGGAGAAAAAAGGTTGAGAAAGAAAAAAAAGTCTACAGTAATGTAGAGTTGCAATGCTACAAAAAATATTACAAGAATAAAATCATAAAGTTATATTAAAAAAGCTTAATGTTATGAGACAATTAGGGCGCAATGTCGCAAGAAACAAGTCATATCGTTACGAGAAAGAAATCGTAATGTACGAGAAATAAAGTTATGATGTTACGGAAACAAAGTCATAATATTACGAGAAAGATAGTAGTGATTTTATGAGAAAAAAATAGGGGTTTTATGAAAGTGGTCATATTATTATGACAAACTTTTATTTATTTTGACATAAAAAGTGATAATGCCAAAAGAATGTACAGTGGACCCCCGCTGTTAGCTATACCGCAAATAGCGGTATAATGGATGTATGTATGCATGTATGTATATATGCATGTATGTATGTATTTATTTTCTAAGCCCTCCCCCAAATTATTGAATAAACGATAGATAAACCACCAATTAGCGTTTTCGGTGTTGGTTCCCCACTAAGAAGAAAAACCAAAAAGAAAAAAGAATTGGACAAATTCTGAAAATAAATCTGCGAAGATGTGAATCGGCGGAGCCGAACGGCAAGTATGTGTGGGTCCACTGTAGTCAGAATTAACTTCATGAATTCATTTAGAATGACCTTTTATTTGTTGGTTCTAAACAGGGTCCGGAGTTCAACGGCTACCTGGATGGTCGAGGCAACGTGCGGGAAATCGACCTGAACCGCAACTTTCCGGACCTGAACGCGCTCATGTATTACTATGAGAAGACCAATGGCCGCAACCACCACCTGCCGCTGCCTGACAACTGGGAGCAACAGGTCAGACGGTGCTGGTGGTGGGGACGAGTGACTTTTTATATCCACTGTACATCATTTTTTAAAATTAAATCATTGGTAAATTCATTACATTTATATGAATTATAAATAATACAATAACATTTAATTATTTCCCATGTATTCATTGATTTTTCTGAATTATTAATATATCTAAATAAATTATTGGATACATTATTTATTACAAATGCTAAAAAAAATACACAAATAAACAATTTCACATTTATTTTGTAGATCTTATTTTTTTTTACATTTTATTAAATCATTGGTTAATTCATTAAATTGAATTGATTATAAATAACAAACTAAAAAATGAGAATGTTATGTTATTATTAAAATGAAGTATTTATTTAACTTTTTGTTTTAGTTTATCTAGGTAAGATGTAGCTCATCCGTCCTTTATAGAAATCAAATATGACTCTTGAGCACAAAAATGTGCCCATCCTGCTGTATCCCCTCTCATAAACTGAATCGTACTTACTATGGGTCACGCAGGGGCCCGCTGTGCTTTGTGTTTACAAAAAAGAAACACCCAGACAGATACTGCTGCCTATGTGTCCATATGTAAGCCTGCAGCGTAGCAACAGATTTAGCTTCAAAGCTAAACAAAGCTCCACTCATAATAAATAGCTGCCAGACTGCTACCGCCTGGTTCAAGGCCACCATATTCCTGAGCTTTGTCAAAGCGGAGACTGGTGTTTATTGTCACGCATACCTCACACTAGCACAGCTATTACTTCACGCCTGATGAATGGTGGGCAGTAAAAGCATAACTCCAATCTCAATTAACTCTATAGGCAATGTTTTAAGGAACATTCTTGATTGTCATACAGGTGTAAAAAGTCAAAATCAAGCAGTATGTGATAAAACTAAAATAAAGTAAAAGACATGGAGGAAAAGGAACAGAATAGTGTCTGCAGACAAGCTCTGCATTGTATTTAGATTAGATTACATCTGCTTGATAAAATGAATGTCTGTACTGTATATAATTCCTATTGAATTCATTTATTTTGCTAATATTGTTTTGAGCATCTAGATGCTTTCCCGTGTTGCTGTGAGATACATTTCCTGTTCTACGGGTATAGTCACACACAAAAATCCAAAGAAAAAGCAAAACACACTCGTGACGTTGATACTTGAGATACTCACCGAAAAGCTTCATTAGATTTGAACTTTAATTTTACAGAATATTTGGATTGGGCTCCAAATGACCCTTTTGGAATCTTTTTCCTCGAAAATCAATATAAATATAACATGTAAACTCCACACAGGAAGGCCGAAGCCAAGGTTTGAAACCTGAGCCTCAGACCTGTGAGGCAAACGTGATTATCACGATTCCAATACCGTACTCAGAAATACAGTATATATGATTAAATTCTTTTTCTCATCGTTAATTGAGTAAAATGTGTTAAATACATGTGTACTTTACAGATAAAAAGAGGACTTTTCCAATTTTGGGAGAGGATTTTAAACAAATCCATGTGTGCTTTATCAATAATAAGCAAACCTTCACAGCAATAGAGGCAGGGGAAAGAATTCAGAAAGTGCTTTCAGAAGATACTTTGTATGATTAATCATGCATGCATGCATGGTGAAAAATTATGCGCGTTGTCCAAAACTGAAAAAATGTTCAACAAGCAGCAACATTTGTCCAGTTGACCAGCCAAGAAGTGAAGCCATTAAGTAGATATGGGGGTAAAAAGAAAACCAGATGTGCTCAGAAAAGGTCTTAAGTCATTTGAATCTCCTTTGGTTGAAACATACACAGCGTACAAAAAACAAGATGGAAACCTTTTAACCATCCTGTTATGTTGTGGGACAAATTGACCCATGGTAAAGTATATTTTTTAAGTGGTTGGTGCAGTGGCTTAATCATGCTCAGTCCTTCAATACCGTCCCCAGGTGGAACCAGAGACTCGTGCAGTCATAAAATGGATGCAAAACCACAACTTCGTCCTCTCCGCCAATCTCCACGGCGGAGCCGTGGTGGCCAACTACCCCTTTGACAAGTCGCGGGACCCCCGCATCCGAGGGAGGACCACCCACGCCGCCACCCCGGACGACAAAATCTTCAGAAACGTAAGCGGCTAACACGACTGTGGCTCTTTAGAAACATCAACCATAACTAATTTGCATAAGTGTGTATATGATGTCAGTTGGCGAGGACTTACTCGTACGCACACAGCTGGATGCACAAGGGTTGGAACTGCGGTGACTACTTCGACGAGGGCATCACCAACGGAGCCAGCTGGTACTCGCTGTCTAAGGGTGAGTAAATAAACAGTACAAGTAAATGATTACTTGTTAACAATAGATAGCAAGTGGCACTCAAAGTACTATAAACTCCACTCAGTGCATCAAATGTCAGCTTTGGGGACAACCAATAAAAAAAGTTAGTTAGCACAAAAAAAAGTCAGTTAGCGCAAAATCTGCTAGAAAGCAAAGCAAATGTCGGGAAAAGCCTACTAGAACATCTGCACTTCATTTGGGGTTAATCAAAAGCACTTTAAATGGTAGCAGGTGTGTACAGAATCCCATTTAACATGAGCCTGAATTTTGAACACAGCCTAATCCTAGTTATAAGAGGGTGTGTAGACATGTGCAATCACATAATTATTATTATTATTTTTATAAAAAAAACATTTTTCCCATGGGTCCATGGAAGAAGTTATGAATTAATTCTGCCTAGCAACAAGTGGCCAATCAAAAGTGACATGGCCAAGAAGACGGAACCAAAGCAATTCTGTTGATCTTGAACTCGAATTTCTGTTATAAAGTTTTATAATAAATCACATATGTTTTTTTGTTGTCTCAATACTTTACAATACACTATTACCATTTGGAAGACAAACTAGAATTCTGCATACCAAACTTCGCCTGGTATGCAGCCTGCCTACCAATGTTTTGTACTACTGGAATCTTTTTAAATGCATTCACTTTCACATCCAGAGTAGAACTAGTCAATATTTCTTGGATTTCGTCATTCAGAAGGCTTTTTATACAAACTTCAACACTGGTAGTAAACCTAATGCACTCACCCTTCTTGGCTGCGTGCTTTGTCGTGAAACTGGTAGAGCATTTACGGTAACACAGTTGCTTAAAAATGCCTGCGGGCTCCACATTCATCAAACTACTGCCGCGTGTATTCACCTCACTTTATCCATGAGGGCAAAAAAAACAAAGGAAACACCAAATACTTGTTTGAGCCATAAGTCCTTGTCTGGAATGTGAAGCTATCGAGTTGGCTTTGTTTTGCAAGCCTTCAAGCTTGCGCAAGATCACATTTAATAGGAGCGTGTCATATTTGTTTTAATGTCTCAATTCGTTCCCAGTTGTACGTTACGTTTGAACTCTGCGGCGCAAGTGCTGCACAGTTACACATTTGAAAACGTTCAGGCAGGTGGTTGTCCAGAGTTGTATGAGAAAACGTTGACATGTTGAATGTTGAGATCATTTTGCGTCAATCTTGCTCTGTGTTGCAGGCATGCAGGACTTCAACTATTTATACACCAACTGTTTTGAGATCACGCTCGAGCTGAGCTGCGACAAGTTCCCTCCTGAGTCTTCGCTGCCCAGAGAATGGCTGGGCAATCGCGAAGCGCTGGTTTCCTTTGTGGAACAGGTTTGTTTCTTACGTTTCCTGCCAAAATAAGGTCATCAAAATTCCCAGTGCAGTTTTGCACCACTACTAACTACTTTCTCAATCAATATTGAGCATACAACATTTTGGATACAGCTCTTGACTTTTGGCTTGCACAATCGTGAAGAAGCAAAAGTGCATGATCCACTTAAGCAAAGTATACGGTATGGCAACATAGAGTTTTGAAAGCCATGATGGAAGGGTCAGAGAAGCTCCTTTTGTTCTAATTATACACACCAGACTGAACTAAAACACGGCATTTGTTTACTAAATTAAAGACTCTTGTTTGCACTCTAGTGCAGTGATTTCAGGGGGGAATTTAGGCGAGGCCAGTGGCGATTTCTGGTATGTGTGGTATGTGCGGCCGCACACGGCAGCATCTCGGGCGGGATTATAATATTTTTTTAAAGCATCCCATGTACTGGCACGCAGCTATGGGAGGGGGAGCCCACGAACGATTGTTGAAGGGGATATAGATATATGAGTTCTGCGAACATATTTCAGTCATCAGTTGTTATTCACCAACTCATTCTGTATTTAATAAGGGTACCCGCTGAAGTTGAATGTTTCCACACTGGCCAAGAGCAGTGACAATGCACGGATCGCTGCGATTACGCAAGGTATAGTAGTATAGAGACGTCTCTATGCGAGACTATTGCACCGCATTTAAAGGAAATGAGAGGAGCGGCTTCAATTGGACATGATCGAAGTTGGCGGTGAACAGGCCCATACCAGCGCAGATGTCCCATTTTTAAATGAGTTTATGTATGCCGGTACACAAAATTACCAACCCCGGGTCTAATCTGCCTCCTCGCAGCGTTAGGTCACATGCAGCGCCAGACACGAAAAGAGAGCCCATTGTGTTTAAGGCCAAGTAGATAGATTTTCAGTTCCCATGATGAGAGTGGGAGCAGAATCTGCTGTGAGCAGAAAAGTCCACCTTTCTTTGCTCAACCGCAAAGGCAATTTTTGGAACAACATTGTTACTGCGCACATTGAAGTGGTAAAAGAGGGGGGCATTATTTGTCTCAAGTGGATGAAGAGTGAGCACACATAACGGCAAGTCTCCCTCCATTACAGGTGCACCATGGGCTAAAAGGCATGGTCTATGACGAAAACAACAACCCTATCAAGAATGCTGAGATCTCAGTGTCAGGCATCCATCATGATGTGACCAGTGGTGAGTTTTTTTCCCATCTCTGATACTCCCCTTTAGTGGTCCAAAATGAAAAGGCTATTCAAAGTGCATCTTCCTTAAAAGTGGGTTAACTGACCTCCAGGAGTCCACGGCGACTATTTCCGACTACTGTTGCCCGGGACGTACACGGTGACAGCTTCCGCCCCGGGTTACACTGTCTCCTCCAGCACCGTCACAGTGGGACCAGCTGAAGCCACACAGGTTGCAGACCTCGTCATAAGCCTCACTTCATATACAGTATTTTGAAATGATACGACGTCAGTTATTCTCAAAGTAGGATAGTGGAACATGGTCTCCATCTAGTGGCATAAGAAGAATCATTGAGTTCGATGTTCAATCTGTGCATAATGTTACAGTGACTAACTTTTTAAAATCCAGTATGGAACATTTAAGTGCGGTTCAATTTAAGATCACTTTTAAGTACTAGTACATTTTAATTGTATCTTTTAGAACAGTTTGTTTTCAAAAAATGATTTACTCTATTTTAATGTTGGCCGCCATGGTGGTAATTGGACAGCAAAGTATTTTTTGAAGCGGTCCTTAGTGTGAAAGATTTATCAACCACTGTTCTTCAGTACATGTTGATCACTTTTGTTCATTCTCTCCACGACAGCTTAATTTCTACTTGAAAAAGGCACCAAAACAAAACGTGAAGACGAAGCAGCACCAAGGCAGGAGGAACCATGTCAGCTCCCAAGTCCACCTTAAAACTGGGCCCAAGATGAGGACGTGATTTAAAGAACACACACACGTTCATATGCAAACAAGCTGTATGAAAACATACACATAGAAATTACGGAATACGTAATTTTACATTTGTAACCCTGTGATTTTTTTTTTTTGTTACTATGCGTTTTTGTCTGTATTAAGTAATTATTCAAAGAATGGTGTATTTATGTAACAGTATTGAGATGAAGATGGTTGTCCTTTATTTACGATGTTTTTTCATGACACATTATTTGTTGGATAAATAAATAAAATAATGTGTGTTTTTCTCATGTCATGTGACTAAATCACTTGTTCTCAATTATTTCATAACTTTTTCAATTAGTCTAAAGCACGAGTAGGGAATCTTTTTTCCCCAGTAAGACAATAAATTTATGATGAGGGCTTGCTCACTAACAGAGACAAATGAGACAAGAAAAGAATTTGTTATATGGGTGAGAAAGCACTCCACAGAACCATCTTATTTCCATACAAGACATTTAGAAGCAATTTTCCATACTATGAAAACACTTTTTTTTTTTTAGTGCATCAGTCACCCAGTTATTCCAGGAGGTGGCAGCAAAGGACAGGATGTTGCAAAGTCTATCTTTATATAGCAGTGTTAAGATAAAACACACGTAAATGTCGAAACAAAATACCTCCCACTACCCAAATACTCTACTGAGGATTAAACATGACAGAGTTGTGTGAATTATTGCTAAAATGAGCACTACGTCCACCCACATTAAGTTTTACAGCCTTGGATAAGTCCCAAGGCAATGGACTACGTTTTTTCACTTTACATTTCCTTTTTTTTTCCTTCTAAGATACTTTTCTTTTGGTGCTTTCCTAAAAGCAAACAAAGTAACAATAGCGCCTCTGTGAAGGGCAGGAAAGAGGAAAAGAACACTTCACATTGCAGGCTGTGACGCGCAAAAAGGGCCCTCAACGGCTACAGGGCCAACATACTCGTATGCCCGATGTCAGTATTTTCCAACCTCTATGGACCCATGCCACTTATTTTACACTAGAAAAATATCATGCGACACCACCAAACAAAAATGTCACTTAACGTTTAATACTCTAGTGGTGCCTTGAGGGACAAGCGACCCAGTTTTTCGAGATATGAGCCATTTTTCGCTCAGTTTTTTTGCTTTGGCTTGCGAGCAAAAGTTTGAGATACGAGCACTGTATGGTGGCAGTGAACTCAACTCACTTCATAACAAGCAGCAATTTGGCAGATAGTGACCAACCTCCAAGTTGTTATCACCACTCTCAGTGGACATTTACTATCAAATTAAACAGAAAACAAAAAGAATTAAAAACCACCACATAACTTTGCCGTGTAACAGCATGTTTAGCTGAATTCTAACAATGCAAAGCACCATAGATGGGCTATATTCTTTATCATTTGTGAAAAATTACGAATGTTACTGCAGCTTACTGAGTCAGTTGTGAAAAGGTGGCCATCTAATTGTCTGATTAAAAAACCTTCAAACAAACCTTTTTTTTGTGTTGTGTTTTGGGAGGCTGGAGTGGATTAATGGCATTTCCATTCATTTCAATGGGAAAAGATGATTTTACGAGCGTGGTCACAAAACAAATTAAACTCATATCTCAAGGCACAACTGTAGAATGAAATGCTGATGATCTGGTCTCAGTTTACACGCAAATTGACTTTGTGTGAAATCTGGAGTTGTTTAGTTGAACACAAGGCTGTTATTCTGTTGTATGAATGGCAACAGGTGGATAGACAGGTTAATTGACTTTCCGCCATTGAGTGCAAAAGCACTTAATGGTTCTGCCTGTCACTCACTCTATATCACCATCATAGATAGATGAACAAAGATACATTATTTGTTTGTAGTAAATCTTTGGAATTTTGACCAATTACTGGTAACGGAAAATGGATCATTTCCTGTTTGTGGTGAGGAAACCCTTTCCTTATGTATACAGTCTATGTAAAAAAAGTGTCTCAGTAGTTATACCTGGGCTTATAATGTGGGGTTAGTGAGCCGGTCATGATGGGTCGTCCTCTGCAGTAGTTGACAAGTCGTACTGATTAACCTTTCTTCTTTCACCCACCGGAAGGTCTGGTCACAGCATCTTCACAACAGAACGATTGTTTCCTCCTTCAGTGCATAAAGTGACCAGAGCAAATATTCAAAAGACAACAATGGACCGCCAAAACGCTCTTGAATGAAAGCAGCCACTGCCAGAGGAGACACAAAGGCAGCGTTTCATGCAGACACAACACTCTGGAGCATTCTCTTTTGTGTGCATACAGTGTGTGTGTGTGTGTGTGTGTGTGTTGGGTTCGTGGATAAAAGTGACGTCACGGATGCCCTAACGTGGCCCTACGCTGCCGGGCATCTCCCACACTTTTCAAAAGCTCGTCCATTGACTCACAATTTATGATTTGACAGTCGTGAAAGTCAGTTATGTGAACCACTACACTACCGATGGCACTATAAAATATGATAACGACATCATATATACTGTACATATACTTGTAGTATGTCTACACTAACTGGTCAGATTTAAGATCAGGTTACTTTATTACACCATAACATTACTTGTATTGTAATAATAATAATAATAAGTACAGTGGATCCCCGCTATTCGCAGGGGATAGTGACTGGGGTGGACGAAGAATAGTGAAAATCCACGGATAATTGAAGGCCATTATAATTCTATTGAAAGAAAATATTTTTTTGAACCACAGAAATTCTTGAATAAGCAGGGATAAACCACCATATATCATTGTCGGGGTTGGTTTCCCTCAAAAAAAGAAAGAAAAAAAAGGAAAGAAATGGAAATAATTTGAAAATACTGAACAAATACCAGTCAAAAAAATTAATACATTCATAAAACAAATCAGTTAAAAATTGTCTAAATGTCTTTTAAACTATTAGTAAAAATGCCCTTTGGGCACACTACTTGAGCATATTTTGTTAGAAACAAATGTATTAATATGGTAGGCCATCTGTTGTCTATTAGCGCTGATACTAGGCAGGGTTGCTGCAACCTGGAGCCTATCCCACCATGCAATGGGTGTGGTATATCCTGTGGTACGCTCCAGTTTGTCCATTTAAGCATTCATAGTTTTGAACTTTATATGAGTGTGTTAAAGTGTCCTTGAGTGAGATATTGTGGCTTTCGTGGTGATGTAATACATGTTTTAGATTGATCAATATCCCGTTTTGAATTCGGCTCAAATGCTCTTTCGGGCCTTGTATCACCGTAGGTTCCCCACCCCTGTATTATTCCCCACACGTAGGTTTTAGTGTCACTTCGATCTCTTCCTTTTCCAAGTTCACACTTGAGATTGGGCTCCTTTTCCTGCCATTGTTCTGGCACATACAAGATCATATATGAGGAAGCTGTCATGCAGAATCAGCAAAAACTGCATATAGCCTTTCATTTCACAAACATATCTAAAAAATGGGTGATTGAGTATTCTTCTGTGTTGTGTGTAGTAAAAATAGTTATTATGTGAGTCCGATTTTTTTTTTTTTTTTTTACAATTATAGCTTTTTCTTAAAACATTTTATTCTAAGCAAAAGAAATGCTGCTTTTAAACTGTTGTTATGATGCTGTCATTGTTTTGGGTTGCAACACATCATAACGGAAATGCAAGAGCTCATATGATGCGTATGCATGATTGCAAAGGACAACAACGTAATTACACTGTATATAACAATGTCAATGAGAATTAAGCATCATTATTTTATTATTATAAACATATTTCACGACCGTTTTTTTTATTGCAAAGCTGCTCAAACAGCATCAACATTACTTGTACCGAAACAGACAGAAACACTAACTTATAGTGCCTTTAGAATAAAATTATAGTCGTTTCGTTATAAAAACGTAAAAGGGATATAAAAGTAATCTTTCACAGATGAAACACGCCACTTTTGAGCTGCTCTCATCAGCACATTTCATGTGTGTGGACGGCAAGAAAATCAAAAGACCAAGGATGTCTGTACATTGTGCTGCACACTGTTGCACAAAACGCGTACAATCACGACAATGGAACTGGGAATGACCTTTCACAGGTAAAAGTTGTTGTTGTTGCTGTTGCTTTTTTTTTTTTTTTAAATGCTATGTATTGCAAGCATACGCTTTGGCGTTTACAAAAAAAGTAAACCTCTTAGAGAAATGCGCAAGTTACAACTTACTTTCAATGACCATGCAACTGCCTTTGAGGGAAACGTTGACCTCCCCAAACTGGCCGCCATGTAGGCACGTGGGTTAGTCGGGCTGCTACGTGCTAGGGTATCAAGGCTACATTAAAAAAAAAAAAAAAAAAAAAAAAAGCTTGTTGGAAAAAGTGCATTTTGTCTTTCCTCTCAGTCAGGCAGCCAAAGGAAGTTCTTTGAAGAAAAGTGTGGGGGGGGAAATCAACCTTTTTGTTGTTTTTGTTAAAAAACGCCTAAATTAAAGCGATAAATATTACAATATTGTTGCGAATATAAATGCTCGGCGGGGCGAATTAAATCACAGTGTATGTAAACTACAACCACAACGTGAACATATAGGAATTTAAATCAAAACTAAGCATTATCATATCATTTTTAAAAACTTGTTTAAAAATATATCGAATCGCCAACTAGTTAAAAATAAGTTAGCTGTTTGTTAGCATTATCATTATTGAGCATTAAATGATAATAGCAAAGCATATTTTTCTTCAGCCTGGACAAAAATATATAGTGCCTTTAAACGCAAACAGTTAGTCGTTTCGTCATCAAGGCGTAAACATGATATAAAATTAATCATTATATATTAATTAAAAGGATAAAATTCATGTGAAACTACGTGCAGTTACTATATTTCTATTCAGGCAACTTGCGGGATCAGCTAAAACAGCTTTTTAGAAAAAGTGTACTTTCTCTTTCTTTTCAGTCAGGCATCAAGGCGGGGCACCTAACGGGATTTCTTTTGGAAAAAAATGGGTGGGCTCTGACAGAGGGAAGGCATGGAGAGAGAAGACACGCAAAAAGCTCGCCTGAATTCCACCACCTCTGACGTCTGACCAGATGACAGCTGATTCTCCCGCGACACAGGAAGGGACTGCGCCAACATGTTTTTACTAATAAAGCATAGCTTATGCCCTCGCTTCCTTATGTTTGTTTTCAAGCTGTGCGTAGTGTAGTCGCTAAAAGCTGCTTCGGTGGGGGGACACGAGTGCCAACACATCAGCAGCGAGCTGAGAAAAAAAAAAAAAAAAAAGTTGTCTTTCGTGAGTCTTCCAGGATCTTAAAAGTCGTCATTTCCCTCTGGACTTCAATCACCCGAATAGGTGAGACTCTATTCTACGCTGCTTGCTTAAAATGTGCTGATTAATGCGTCTTTTGGTGTGTGTAAGTTTGTAATAGCACATGCTTAATGTACGACTGTGTACGATAAGCTCTGTTTACACACATATGTGGACATATTTTACATAAGAAACATTTCAAGGCACACCGCCAAACAAAAATGGCACAAAAATACTGAAATACTGTGCACGGGTTAGTTATGAACGCTCTGCCATCTAGTGGAAGAACGTTTATTTATTCTGCCTGTCCCTATATGTCGCTGGCATAGACAGGTAAAGATAACGTTATTTGTCATTTTCAGACCAGTGAAGTGCATTTGGACCATTTCCAGTGGCATGCCTGATGAACTCTCACTGCACAATAATGTAACTCCTCTAACTGAGCGATGACCTCGAGCAGGAGTGCTCCACACCCAATAATCCGCCTGCTGTCGCTCACCTGTCACTAGTTGTTGATGCTCTGCAAATTCTCGGCACATTATGCACTCACAGCTCTCGAGGTTCTCAAAATGGGCCGAAACAGTAACACGTTTTTCTTTTTCTTTTTTTTTTGTCATCGTATGGTGCAGATACAATGAAATTTGGGTGCGACTCTAAAATGAAAATAAAACAAATAAATCATATAAAAGCTATACTAAACAATACTCATTTCTGCAGTGCCATTAACAGAAAGGAACACTGTATGTAAAGTATGAGTGAAATCAGGGATGTTGTATGTACAAGATACACAATACTAAATCGTCACTACAAATGGAATGAAGGCACTTACTTGTGTGTACAGTTGTAGCGGAGTCATTAATGTTTGAATGTACAAAGTACCAGCAGTATGGAATGAGTGTTGGTGATATGTTTAATGAAGACTCTTAAATTGTCCAGAAGTGAATGTGAATGCCTTTATGCAACCAGTCCAGGGTTTCCCCCATCTCTCACCCAAAATGTGCTGGGATTGGCTCCAGCTCACCCACAAACCTTCATTTTATAGTAATGTGAAAATGTGTAAAAAAATAAAAAAAAAAGAGAAACATCTGCTTATATGTACCTGTCTCTGCAAGTTCGACTGTGAGCATTTGCATAGGTAACGCCTCGTGTCGGTGCAGTTGCCAACTGAGGTGAGGGATATCAAGCTTCTCTCGTTTGTGCGAGGTTTTAATTATTCAGCGCCACCAACGGGGTCTTTTATCGAGGCCTCTTTGACAAAGGAACTGCAGATGCTTATCTTAAAAGGGCTCAGCTTAGGCTTTACATGTTCCAATAAAACCGCCGTGAACGTGTAATTACGTGCACTAGGATACTGTGATTAAAGCCTATAGAAGGCCACTTTGTGGAGATCTTAAGTGTTAGTTATCATCGCGAGGAACCAGAAGGACTGTCGTTTTTCTTGTGTTGTTTGTAGACAGGCTGTGTAAATTTGCAGAATGAATCGAGCATGATGTAAGGCAGGCATGTGCGTTCCTTAATGTGATTCATGTGGTGGGAAAAGGTCGCTTCCCTCCCCTTTTTTGACCAGTTAATGTTTTTCAGGAGGCAGGCTTAAGGGGGGCTCGCTTGTAATGATTTAGCTTTAACAGCAGTTTACTTGGAGGATTGTCAAACCTCTGACTGCATTATTCCCATCACGCTCCATTGAGTCATCAAGTTGCGGTACCTCCGAATTTTTAGGGATGCACCATTTGAATACCGATGCTTGATAATGCCACTGGAGTAGATTGCTCATGTCGCCTGCCCGATACTGGAGCTCAGTGTTCCCTAACCTGTATTGAGGAAAAACAAGGTCACAAAAAGTATACGTACTCCAAAAATAATGATCTGAAGATACTCAAAAATGTACCTAATCAGTGTGAAATTTGGGCGTTTAGTTGCACTTAAAGCTTGTACTGATATTAAATTGGTCTGCCTGTCATTATAACGTCGCTGGCACAGATAGATAAACAAAACAAACCAATTATTTGTTGTAAATAAAAAAATGTTGGGACCTATAAAGTAAAATTTGCTAATTACCCGCAGCACACCTGGTGATCTCTCACGAAACACTTTTATTACGCCGACCACATTCGTGATGAGTAAAGTGTCTAAAGAGTGTTTTTGTTTTACTTTTAACGTATCAATATTTCTTACAGTGGTTGTCTTCTTGTTGGCCTTGAAGAATGTTAAAATATGACTTAAAACAGAGCCTATAGAGTAAATAAAGGTTTAATGCTGGCAACAGTTCATTCCCTTTTCATTGTTTCCAGTGGGAACATCCATCCATCCATCCATTTTCTGAGCTGCTTCTCCTCACTTGGGTCGCGGGCGTGCTGGAGCCTATCCCAGCTGCCTTCGGGCAGGAGGCGGGGTACACCCTGAACTGGTTGCCAGCCAATCGCAGGGCACATAGGAACAAACAACCATTCGCACTCACAGTCATGCCTACGGGCAATTTAGAGTCTCCAATTCATGCATGTTTTTGGGATGTGGGAGGAAACCGGAGTGCCCGGAGAAAACCCACGCAGGCACGGGGAGAACATGCAAACTCCACACAGGCGGGGCCGGGGATTGAACCCGGGTCCTCAGAACTGTGAGGCTGACGCTCTAACCAGTCGCCCACCGTGCCGGTGTTCTGATTAATTGTTTCTTAATCAGAACAAATGTGCAATCGAGCAGATCACAATCCACACGTTCGCACATTTTCTCCTCCTGGATCGATCATGCCTCCGCAGTCATGTCACAGTTACGCCCCCAGAGGAGGAGATGAGTTACATAACAGCCCATATGCAACCTATTAGGGCCACCGCCGTGTTTGAAGGGTGCGCCGTATCCGCGGGCACCCTTTGGAAAACCCTCTCTGTCTTTTTCAAACACGATCCCCCGTTACCGTGGCGATCTGAGCGCCGACATCCGAGCTGCCTCATGTTTATGCAAAGGAGCAGTTCCACTCAGTTGTGTGTGTGTCTGTCATTTATATTCAACACGTGCTTAGGAAAGGACATGGAAAAGAGTAGGAAGAGTGTGCAAGATTCTGGCATCCTCTTGTGGAATGCCCTGACGTTTGCTCGCCAAATTTGAAAACTGGGAGTTGGATGGTGCTGCGTACAAAAAAACCTTCTTTCAACGGACACACCCAGAGTTTCCTCCTGTGTCGTTGTAGCCTCGCAGACACATCCCCGAGCTGTTATTTCCAGCTAGACACCCAACAGAATGATTCATCACTGCTGAAGACATGTTGTCTTCGTTAAATTCACTGTCCGATTACCTGTGACGGACCGCGGATTTGGTACCTGGATTTTCAGCGGGGACTTTCCCAACTTAATCCACCTCTTAAACCAGCAATATTATTCAAACACACAGTAAAACAACATGTAACAGTGCCACTTACAGGTTGGACACGGTCTCTCGTTGAAATGCCATGAGAAAGTGTGTCTAAACGTTTGACTGGTAGTGTACATCATCTGAAGCAGTTCAGAATCAGTATTTATCTAATCACAAGACCAAAAAAAAAAGGATTTAAATAAAATACACTATAATCATGCTGATTGTTAAATGTATTCATGTGTCCAGATCTGTCTTTTGCTGAAAGTTGTCGGTAATAAGTTTTGCTCTGTCGGTAATAGGTTTTGCTTGAGGTTCAACTCACTGGCCTTGTGAGGACTGATTTGAAATCCGAGTGATTAAAGAAACAGTTCTGTTGCTAATAGTATTAATACAATTACATGGAGCAAATTTTATATTTTAGGTTGTTAATGTAGTTGAGTGCTCCTGATAGTGTTATGGGTAGCATTGAAGGCCTTGTTGGCTGGAACGCCACCACTGCCGATGAAACATTTCCATTTTCCAAAAACTGTTTTACAGCAAATATTTGATGAAAACACACCCCGATTACGCACTCATTACTCATTGAATTGTTTTACTGATTGCAGGCATTCGACTCCGCGAGCCAGATGTGTTATCCAATTGGCTGAAGTCAGCTATGCTACATCATCGCACTGAAATGCACATTTAAAACTCTGGCTTGGAGCAAAGATGATCTCAAATGATGTGGAAGATCAGGCCAAAGAGCTCATAAAGACAAAAAAACAAAAAACAAAAACACAGCACAAAAGCAGCTAAACAATGAGCTGAGTCTCAGGTTTGTATGTTTGCCTTTTCATACATAAGCGGTATAATAATTAATCTGTTATTGTAGCTGCTTTAAAAACACAGTAGGCTTGATGTGGACCGTTGCCTTTGATGGGGCTTTGAAGTGCTCAAAAATGATGGCTAGAATTTGTTTAATTGGAGATTAGAAGCGTGTCGTCCGTATTGCAGCTGTGTTTGGTTAAAATTGAGAAAGAAAATGAACAGTCGGGTGATGTCTGACTCTCACGTGTTAAGGAAACCACATGGCCTGCTTGACAGCTGTCAGGGAGTATCGAACCAAAGAACTCCCCACGTTACCCTCCACCTCACAGCGCACGTGCTGAAAACCCACTGTTTGTTAGTTGTTGTTGTTGTTTTCTATTATATATATATATATATATATATATATCCAGAACTGTCCACTGGCAGTGTTTGTGTATTGTTTTGAATTCCAGCCGACTCAGCAGTCTGATTGAGCAAATCACGCAGTCAACAATTGGTATCAAAACATATTGAGCCCTCTCCAGAGGCTTCTGCCATTATACGTGTGTATGCCAGTCTGCCACTGTGGTGCACTGAATTGGGGATGAATGGGGCAAGAATTGTGTGTCTTCATTGTTGGCATCAGGTCACTAACAAACGGCTGTCAGCAACTGCCGACTTTCTGCATGCCTTCACACTGCAGATGGGTGTTTGACTAAATCAAAGCTCTTAATTGTTATTTTATCACATTAAACGTACAATTGCACCCAATGGGCGCTAGTGTTTTTAGCCATGACTGTATAAAAAGAGAAATGCCACCACAAATGCCATGATATTGCTAAGGACCAATCAAACCAAAGCTGTTTTCCATATTTAAATTGAGAATAACAGTGATCCAATAAGAGCAAAGCTTATTTACATAGCAAAGATTAATGAGTAATCCGTCCGTCCCAATTGCCAGGTGTAAAAGACCAACTAGAATAGCTTAAAAAAAAAAAAAGGGCATCCTGGGCATTTTCAACCGAAATGAACATGGCATTAAAACAATGAAAATGAGTGAATTATTTTGATGAACTGATTTTCAACAGGGGCACGGTGGCCGACTGGTTAAACCGTCGGCCTCACAGTTCTGAGGACCCGGGTTCAATCCCTGGCCCCGCCTGTGTGGGGTTTGCATGTTCTCCCTGTGCCTGCGTGGGTTTTCTCCGGGCACTGCGGTTTCCTCCCACATCCCAAAAACATGCATGAATTGGAGACTCTAAATTCCCCGTAAGTGTGACTGTGAGTGTGAATGTTTGTTTGTATGTGCCCTGCGATTGGCTGGCAACCAGTTGAGGGTGTACCCCGTCTCCTGCCCGATGACAGCGGGGATAGGCTCCAGCACGCCCGCGACCCTAGTGAGGAGAAGCGGCTCAGAAAATGGATGGATGGATGGATGGATGTTTTACATGCTGCCCAGATGATTCCTGTGTGGTTGTAGGCCTGAGTTGGGATTCCATTCTTCTTGAGGCCTCAGCCTTGTTGAGAGTGAATCAACTGCGTCTCTACTGGTTACAGCCGAGATGTTTTGCCACAGTCACTCCAACAATCATTTCCACACAATCGTCTAAATTAACGCCGATCCCTAATTCACACAGTGCACAAAGATGTAATGGCGTTATCAAGTGTTGGTGCTTGGTATCGCCGAGTAGTCAAATAAAAGCACTTGTAAGTTATCGGTGCATCTCTAGTAAAAAGGTGATGAGGGGGACGATGGTCCCTGAAACATAGACAGCTGGGGCTTTGTCCCACTGTCAGCTGTCGTATGTGTGAGTGTGTCTGTGTCTGTCAGCTGTTGACCTAGCTGTCTGGCGTAACACTGTTACTTAGTCTACGACAGTGCCAAGCGGCTCACACTTACACCGTCCGTCTCTTTCACTGCTGTGGTCCACTTTGGAAGATTAGTGTGTGCGCTGGTTCTCTCATTCATTTCCTTTCCATGTTGCAAGAAGCGAGGCACCAGGACACATTAGTATGTACGAAGTTCATCTCGTTATCAGGAACTTGTAAACCATCCGAGAGGAGGCGCACCTGTTTTGGTCTACCCATGAGATGCCAAGGTTGAATTTTCATAGCAAAGCAAGCCTACCAAGTTTGTTAAATTGTTTTGTCTTTGAATCAAGATCCCGTTTCCCCTCTCTTTTTTCCCCCCACTCAAACCCAAACAAACTGGCCTCTATCTGGTACTTTTGGTTAGTTAGAGGCAGCTGACATACTCAAACCATTTTGTAAAAAAAAATATATATTTCAAATTATGTTCTTTCTGACACTGTCCATATACGATACATGCTATCCACGATCACCAAACAAATGTCACAAAAAGTACTCATATTTGTGAGGTTCTTTGTGTGCTTTTGTTCTCTTTTCTGTAATTTGTCTGGAATAGAAAATAGTAATTGGTATCAAAGTATGTTGAAGTGATCAATTACGAGTCTTTAAGATTATTTGTATTTATTATTTGTAGTAAGTAAGTAATCATTTTCAGACCAATTAAGTGAAAATGGGTACTTTCCCTCTGCACGGTGGTTGGGAATCACTGCATTAGAGGGTGCGACCCCAATGCCAAGCCAGTTGTCGCCAAAAGGAACTCTGACGTTTTTGCAGTTGATCGTGCCGCAGCCGTGCCCCACGCTTCATCATTTTTGCTATGGATTGTCAGCCTCCGTCACGATGGACGGAGGGTCGTGTCCAACACTAGTTTGTGACTGCATGCGACGCGCTCCCATGCGGCCATCGGACTCCAACCGTCACATACAACACTGCATGGCTAGAAACGAAAGCGCGTTGCCATCACATTTTCCTCAGCCTTGCGTAAAAGTCACCAAGCAACGCTGTGACACACTCACCCAGAACCATAAATAACAATAAGGAGCTTGTCTGGCTACATGCAGATCTCAGGATTAGCTGGCAGAAAGTGGCTGCAGCAGCCCAGCGGCCCTTTACAAGTCCAGGTGAACACAACCGTGATTTCAGGTGGGCAGTTTGTCTTTAGGAAAATGCAGGGTGTGAGCTAACGGAACCGCCTAAATATTCTTGGTCTGTGTCATAGACTTTTTTGGGCTCCCTTCACGTGACATTTTTTGCACGGGCAGATCCATTTTTTTCTAATTACTTCCCTTGTGCTTGCATTACTTCACAATTTAGGCCCCAAGAAGCAGATTTTTCCCCTGACTCCATACAAAAAATAAAACAAAATCCCCTTCTCCATGACATTTGGAAAGATGTCCCATACATGCTAAAGCAACAGGTGTCACTTTAACCGCTGAGATCAAATTTAGCCCAAAAGTAGACTGAAGAAATTCACTTCTGGAAAGGGCGCAACAACAAAAATGGTTGATTGAGGAAAAGGGGAGTCGCAGGTTTGTGTACACACAGGTGAAACACAAAGGAATTGGTTCATTAGGATATAATAACTGGATGTCCGTTAAGAAACCTTCATCCATCCAACCATCAGTATTTTTCCTTACTTGTTTACACCTGGTTCTGTCCGTCTCATTTTCTAAGCACTCCCAGGATAACCTGAGCCCAGGTAACTCCCGAGTGAGGGTTAGCACTTAATGGATCCT
Organism: Phycodurus eques; assembly: GCF_024500275.1. Taxonomy (NCBI): domain Eukaryota; kingdom Metazoa; phylum Chordata; class Actinopteri; order Syngnathiformes; family Syngnathidae; genus Phycodurus; species Phycodurus eques. The sequence goes on along the minus strand of NC_084543.1, from coordinate 5,274,668 downwards.
GAGTCCTGTTCTTCCCAATCCGCTCTCCTCCATCGTTCGTAACAGAGGCCTCATTGATTCTATGGGAAACTGCAACCCTCTTCTCTCATTTCCCGTCTGTTTCAGCCAGGCCATCCGCACCTGGAATTAGTCAGTTCGTCCAATGCCGTTTGTGTCCTTGCCTATATTTGTCTCAAAGATATTCTGTGTGCTTCCATAGCTGATTTACGTAGAAGTGTGGTCGCTATTTATGAACACACCCTTTGACCTTCCTCTTTTTTGTTCTGTTGTTTATTTTATTTATTTATTTTTTATTTTTTATTCTTTCTTTTCCAATGCCCTTCTCACGTAGTGGCGAGGATCTTATGTATGCGCGAGCGTGTGTTTAAAAAATGGTGACACGACCTCCCTGTCCATGCAGGTTATGAGTAATGGAAGCGGGATCGCTGGTGCGCGCCGTGTTCGAGTTCCTCCCGAGCGTATCCGAGGAGCTGCCCCTCTTCACGGGCGATGTCATCGAGGTGCTCAGCGTGGTGGATGAGTTCTGGTTGCTCGGCAACAAAGATGGGGTCACCGGTAAGGTGTCAACAGGCACGGTTACTGTAAACGGACCTTGAGGGAAGCTTTCAGCTATTTGGTGTGGATTCCACGAGGGGGATATTTATACATTTGTCTGTGTGCTGCCAACATTTAAATTGCTTAAAATATGACGGGAATGACTAAAGATCATGAAAACTAAGGAAGTTGGGTTTTCCCCTGGATCTGCTGTCTTCAGGTCAGTTTCCCAGCACCTTTGTGGAAGAGGTTACCATTCCCAGTACCAAGCCTGGAGACCGACTGTACGTGTGCATCAATGATTTCTGCTCCACGGAACTGGGGGATCTTTCTTTAATGAGAGGTATGGAATTAGGATTTTACCATTTGAATTTGGGCCCTGACTTCATTATCATTTGTGGTTGACTTTTGATTTTGCTTTAACTTGAATCTTTGAACATGCAGTACAAAACAAGAGAGAAACAAAAAATCATATACTGTACGAAGTACTGTGTACTGCCAGCCCGAAAAGGAGTTGGAAGAGGTTCAAACATTGTTGATTGTATTGTAACATGATTTCTAATGAATGGTGTTTCCTAACTTAGCATAGCGCTACTTATTGATGTCACTGCACCAAGGTAAACTGTTTTTGTTTTATTTTGGGCCTGTGAATGTAATTTAAAGTGATTCTTTTAACTTTAGGCTCCTTAAGCGGGATACACACTTAGCGATTTTTAACCAATTTTGAAATTGTGACTGGCCCCATAAATGACATGGAAAAAATTGGCATTTGTGTTCTTACTGACGGTAATTACAAAGAATAATACAAGTAGTAATAGTAAAAATATTAAAGTGTTCGCCCACTATATCGCGGTTCATTATTGCCCCCGCCACATCATAGATTTTCTTAGGCGATCGTTTTTTTATAGGTTTTCATGGTACGCTTACTGTAATGTGTCACATGTGAGAAATGAGAGCCACAGTGCACCTTTCAGCCATTTACTGAATGCTGGGAGAACAATAAACCACAAACAGAATGAACAGTTGCGCACAAGAGCTGCTGTCGGCCACAGCTCACGCCCAGAATCTCACGCACTGACTCAATATACATACATGCTTTTGCTTGTTTTAATACATGTAAGGGTGTTTTAATATGTTCACATGTGTTAAAAGTGTGTGGGATGAGTAAAACTATTTTTGTAAAAGTTTTTTATATGGTCTTTCTATTTTCTATTTATTTTCACTTATTGCAGATTTTCAAGGCAGATCGGGGAGGGAAAATGAGTCATAAAAAAAAAATTGTCATAACACATTCAACACCACGGGATAATCACTCACGATAATCTTTCAGAGACATCTGAGAATCTGACCTCTGTTGGCTTTGATTGCAAGGGAGGGGAAATGCTCAAATTTGGCCCCATTGTCGGTATGTGTGTATCCCGCATAAGTCTCCTCTGTTGTGTCGGACTACCTCCCCAAACTCCCCACTAGATGTCGTCAGATGCTTAACTGAAACTAGAGTGAACTCACAACAAAAATGGTACGAGCTGTATTTATTTGCTTAATTTTGTGTGTGTGTGTCTCACTCTTTCACCAACACGCTCAGGACTAAATACAATGATGTTTGCAAAGATCCTTCACACTGGTGAAATTGCTGTCCTTTAAATAACATTCAAAGTGTTAGCAGTTACAGTAGTTGTAGTCCTAGATGTGGCTGAAAGAACATTTCACCAAAATCCTATTTTATTCAAACACACCATTGGTAATATACAATCATTACCGTATGTTCTTGTTTATAGATACAGCAAAGGACATTTCCTGCATAATAGGAAATCATTCTCATTGGCTATCTGTGGCATGTTCAGATCCAGTAGGAATGTCCACACTCTGGTTGGCCGTGTCCCAGTTTTGCCCGCAGACACAATAGGAGGTGGAGCTGGAGGGAACCAGATTGTGACCCCCATAACGTCTAGCTGACCTGTCCAGTCCACAGATCCACAGAAAAATAATACAATAAATAAAAGATTGGATTTGAAAATTCTTTCATCCAGTCCTGTGTTTCTCATAAATTCCAGTAAATATGTGACGATTTTTTTGCATGATATTCAGTACCAATTGCAAATAAATTTCTCACATATATCTGTTTAGAACATACAATCTGGAAGTGCCTGAAAAAAGGTTCATGAACTAAATACAGTAAATAAAGTAAAAATAAAAAAACTGAACTCACATAACTAGTCAGAATGAGAGTGAGTTTTGTTACTTCAGAGGAGTTAAAATGCACGATATTGGTCTGTGTGTCTGAAATGACCAGAAACAAACTACTGTAAATCTCCCAAAATTTAACTCCTGAAATGACAAGCGGTAGTCAAAGTAATCTAATAACAGCTCTGGGTCAATATCTATAGGTGTCATTAAAAACTGTGTTTCCACAGGTGATGTGGTAGTTGGGGAGACAGGGGAGTCCATGGACCTTGGGGAATCCTGGCTTCACGGCTGTAATGCATGGGGGGCCCGTGGTGTCTTCCCCACATCCTGTGTGAAGGAGCTGAACCTCTCGTGCCGCTCCAGGCAGCTATCCGAGCGCTCAGCCCAGGCTCAGGCTTCCGACCTCCCACCGTATGCCCTCGGCCAGGCCCGGGCTCTCATGAGTCTCCATGCGCAGCTCAACGAGGAGCTGGACTTCCGTGAGGGGGAATTGATCATCATCACCGGGCTGCCCGAGCCGGGCTGGTACGAGGGGGAGCTAGACGGCCGAAGGGGCATCTTCCCAGAGGGGTTTGTGGAGCTCCTAAATCCTCTTCGATCACCTCAGGAGCTCGCGGACTGCCAGTATTTAAGCAATGAGGATGACGAAGCAGCAGAGGGCACTGAAGAAGATGCCTTGGAAGATGTGGAGGTAGAGGAGCAGAAAGAGTCGGTTGAAGAAGATGAAGAGGTGGAAGGTGCTGTCTATGGAGTGGCACTATATGAATTTAGAGCCATGGAGCCCGGTGAGTTGGACTTTGATGTGGGCGATCGCATACATGTTGTAAACACACTGGAAGATGGTTGGCTGGAGGGCGAACTGAGAGGGCGGCGAGGTATCTTTCCACACCGGTTTGTCAAAACAGAAGATTCTGGGCCAAAAATGGTTGAGGAAACAAATGATGAACCAGACGAAGAGAAGGAGAACACTTTTGATCCTTCATTCCCAAATGGGAACAACCTTGAACTGGCATCTTATGAAGATCATACCATATGGGACCTGGACTACTTTGAGAGCAATGAGGAGCAGAGATGGCAAAGTGAACGCAAGATTCATGAGACTCGAAACGAAAGCAGAAGGCGGAGCGATTCAGGCAGCAGGATTGGCTCTCAAACGCAAAGACCTGTCGGCCCGACACATCAAAGACCACAGAGACCAACATCTATGCCACCAGCGAGGCCTAGAATCCCACCTCCTCGGCCGAGCCTGCCTGCACGTAGCCAAAGGAACCGTATTAATGCAAAACAGACGAACTATACTAACGGCAACACCCGACCTTCTCAACCAAAATTATCTCATAGCCTAACTCTTCCTAACACGAATTCTGGTTGGTCAAAAGACACCCGAAACTGCCGGAGGCCAGCAGGGAATGGTGTCCCCGCCAGTAGCCGAAGTGCAACGCTTGGACAAGCATTGGTAAGCCTTGTTGAGAAGCATAAACAGAAGAAGGCAAGTGTCAATGAAATCGAGAGCCAATCATATCGTTCCCAGCAGAAGGTGCGCTCAAGCTCTAACGGCTTCCTGCCAACATCCCTCACCCTGGAGAACCTGCTGACGTCAGCCGGTGACTTGGAGGCCAAACTGTCCCAACAGCTTTTCGAATTTGAGAAAAGCCTGACGTCGTCGTGTAGCGACACCAGCGTAAGTTCTGGCGCTTCCGCCGAGCCCAACCAGCAATCTCACATCTCCAGACACTTCTCCATTTTGGGCTACAGCGACGAGAGTGATATCATCCGGGGTTCCTCGCACTCCACGGGGTCCAACTCTGCTTTCTCCTCGTTAGAGCGACGCAGGGCCCTTCGCCCTCCGCCTCCTCGTCCGCGAGTCTTTCGTCCCCAAGCTGCACCTGCGAGCAGACCAGCGCGTCCTGCCCCACGTCCACCTCCACCCACCCCGAGACCCACCAACTCTCTCCACAACAACAACAACCCAATATTCTTTGCCTCCGATGAACCAACTGGAAACCTCTTTGACCAAATAACTGAAGGGCAAGCAGATTTCGGTGGACTCGAACCCACCCAGGAACATGAGATCCAACTCCAGCTGGAAGCCGAGAATGATCTGGAAACGAAGATGGAGCTGGAGAGCCAACAACAGACGGAGCAGGAGGAGAATTACCAGCTGTTGCTGCGGTTACAAGAAGTGGAGAACGACATGGACGCGTATGCGCACACCGCTGAGGAACTCAGGGCTATGCTCGAGGAGGAAGAGGAGGAGACTGCCCGCATGCAAGTCATGGAGAACCTCGAGTTCTGCAACTACACGCTGGAGACGCTGGCCTTGGAGCAGCAGCAGTTGCAAGGTAAGTTTCTTGTTTGGATGGAGTAACAGCTAAAGTTGGACATCCACATTTTTTCGGATCTTCTTGGAGAATACACATCAAGATGTGTTACTCTTTTAAAATGCTGCAATTTAAAAAAACAAATTATGCATGCATCAACAAACAGCTGTTTTCGCAGGAACTTTTTATTTTATTGTGTTTGCTGCCTCCAGGTGGCCAGAAAATCACTGAAGGCAATTGGGTCAAACCTGTTTCCTAACTATTAGAGCTAAGCTACATATTTTACATTAGAATTATCTCACGGTAGACCACCAGAAAAAAAAAATTCACAAAAACTATATATACTGAAATAATGATGAGCTCCCCTCAATTTACTCACAAATGTACTTACTTATTTTTCTAAAGTCTGGGGTTGTTTTTTGAACACAAAGCTATTATTCTGGTGTATGAATGGCAACAGGTAGCTACACGGGTAAATTAGAATTAATCATTTCATTTTTCTACCTGTCACTATATGTTGCTCGCATAGATAGATGAACGATGATAGATTATTTGTAGTAAATTGAAAATACTTTTCAGATCAATTAATTAAAATTGGATTATTTCCCACAGTCTTCCATGCAACACATTTACCAGTGTCAAAAATATACAATCATAATTAGATCTTTTGCACTGTATAACGATAAGTTAATCACACTTATCGGATACACAATTGCTTTAGAGACAATTAATAATTGAGATCCGTTTTTTTGAAGCCATATATTATACTGTAATTGGTGATGCCGCATGACCCGATGCCGGACAATAACACACATTCACTGTCCACTTCATATGGTGCATCCGCACAAAAACGGAAAAAGGATACACTACTTATTTGTGCAAGTGTACTTATGTTGTCGTTAGTAAGTCTACCATTGGTCTTAGTGGTAGCTTCTTTTGGTTGATTGTCTCCAACTTGTCTTCGTATCTGTGCATCCGGATGGCCAGAGCTGTTATTAGGCAGACCCACGAGTTGTCACATAGGTACAAGAGGCAATCCTGCACATAGTGCAAGTCTGGGCCCCTTTTTCCCCCGCTCTGCCCTTACCTCTAGATGAAATTGGATCATTTCCCCGTGGTATACCAGATGATGTCTCACAGTACACTGGTTGCATATCACTGGTTAATTAAAAGCAGAGTTATGAAACATTCCACAAGACACGTCATGTTCTTGGGTTGGGCATTGACAGTTCATACCTTACATTAACAAAATGTGTTGTCACTGTATTCGTTTCCACACTGGCTGAGATGGACTATTAAATTTTGCATTTGAATCACCAAATTGTTTGTTAAATAATAAGAGCCAAGAATGATCTGAGATGGAGTAGTGGCAACTGAGTTGACAGATTGTCTTATTTTCGACGCCCGCACTCGTGCAAATGTTTCCTGCTCATACGGATGTTTTCAAACTAATCACTGTCATTGTTCCATCACACACAGTGAATAACCTCTTGATGACGCGTTGTTGACAGAATGTCCCAATTATAAACAATCCATTTGGGACCTTCTCAATTAATTACATGCGAACACCGACATCATAGTTTGATCCACCTCTTGTGTTGGGTCTCAATGTGGTATAATGGATGTATTATTCAGTGCTGCCGATCTACGATACTGTCTGTAAATGACAGGAATGAGCTTGACGGCACATACTTGTTCAAGTGCCCACATAGTTACCCAGAACTCATCACTCGGCAGGTATTTTCACACCTTCCTGTAAAACAATAACATATAATAATGCCTACCCACGTCATCTTTCATTTTAGTTTTTACTATGATAGTTCCTTTGTTAAAAGGGTCATATTAAGTTTCCCACTTAATGCTCAGTTCACAGAAAGACGTGTTCTTATCAACCTAAGATCTTTGTTGCAGCAAACGTGTTTGTCATTCACACAAACACACACTCCAGAAGTGAGTGTTTTTCCGCGCTTCCGCAGCGCGTGGACCAAAACATGACGTTTTGAGAAACAATGGCAGCTTATTGTTATAAGGCAGACAGCAACTTCAGTTCTGCCTGCCTCTGTGCAACTTTTAAGTTTGCTCTGCCACTCATTTTTTAGCATCTGAAACATCCGTAAAGGCTGTACATTGTGAGATTGAACTACTGTAAATGTGTAAGGCGCATGTGCCAGTATTCCTAAACTGTCTTTGTTTTCTCTTTTTTTGTGTGTTGAAGCTCTTTGACCTTCAGCCTGCTTTAATTCTTAAAAGCCCACTATTGAAACGCCCCCCTCTCGGCTTCCATGACACCGCCGCCCAATGTATTTAACGCTGTTCTCAAGCTCTTCTAGCAACTCCGGTTAGCCAAACAAAATAGGACACTTTGAGACGGGAGACAGTTTGATACATGGTCTTATTACATGGGCATCACTACCCCTTTTACTCCATGTGAGCTTGCGACAACTTCATTTGCATAAGCTAACACCTCCGTAGGAATGCTGTCTTACACACACATGTACAGACACACACGCAAACGCAGTTTCGGTCGTGATCTGGATCTGAAAGTTGAGATGTCTAACTGATATTTAAAACTGTCCTACGCAAGTAGAGGACATCTACGGAGGATTTTGTTAATTTTTTTATACCCTGTGAAATGTCCCCTAATGAGTCTTGGTGAAGATGTTGAAAGAAAACTCCAGTGCCTGTTTCTTATCAGTGTACAGATTTTTAAAATTGCTGGTAAATTGACACTGTCCAACGGGTACGCCTTAGTGTTTCCTGTCTATTTGTGTTGTGTTTAAACCAGTCCTTGTAGTGGCTGCCGCTTTCATAGCGAGTTGAGATTGAGAGCACAGGGGGAGGGAAGTATAATACCCGAGCTTTATGAATAGGCCTCAGTTTTTTTCTCACACATAAAAGTTTGAGGTCGTGGTCTCTGAAGAGTGAGGACAGTGTTCTACAATAGCTTATTGTGCACTCCAGCTTCTACTTTTGCAGGCTAATGGTCTACTCATGTGTATCTTTAATTCGCCATACGCACCCAATTGCTTAATATTGTCTTCTAGTAGTTACTTTGTTTAAAAGGATTACAAGTAAAAACTGTCACGGTGTCATATTTAGAATTTTTTTGATCTCGGTTTACATTACATTGTTGAGGAGCATCAGTGTAGGTACTGCAAGATATTACAACCAACATTAATGGCCTGGTGACCAGGAAATTGCACAACAAAGCAAACAGGATAGAGTGAAGGATAGAGGAATGTTCATAGCAGTGGGGAGAAAAAAAAATCTGTGCCTATTTCTGCGGCCTTACTCAATAATATTGTGGAATTTGCCTCTATCTTCCATCAAAGACTTGTCCCCAGGGACATTGTTTTCCTGCAAACAGTAGTAGTAGCCAATTGCAACACTGGGAGTGGCTACTAGGCTAATCCGCCACTCATGTGACTCAATTGAATCATTAAACCAAGGAGGCCCCTCCTTCGGTCACCCCCCCCCCCCCCCCCCCCCCCTCCCTTCTGCCTTCAACAATTCGCTGAGATGACAGCAGGGAGGGGATAATTCAGTTACACTGAGAGCTGGGAGGTGCTTGGGCCAGCCAGTCCTGCTGAGGCCATGCAGAGGAGACAGAGAAAACAAGTGGGAGACAGTTGCTCAACAAAATGCCTGACAGGTGGAGTCTCCCGAGGCGCTTTGTAACGGAATGCCGGAATCTGACGAAAAGGAATAAACCTCATTGAAGACTAAACTGCTTCAGCTTTGGGAGGCTGATCTAAACAACAAGAAGCATGAAGAGCCCGGTGGTTTATGGAAACCCTGTCATGTTTGCTCCTGTGGACTGGAACTTCGCTCCTGAGGCCCCGGTAAGGAGGGGGAAGAGTGTGGAGGAGCTGGGGGATGCTGGGTGGGCTAAGGAGAGAGAGAGGGTGGCTCATCTTCAACATTTACAGCAACTCCACCAACTTCAGCTTCAGCAGCAACAGGTTGTATATCCCAGCTATGGGGTAGTTCCTCCCGGCCACCCACAGCAAGCCATGATGACAGCAATACTTGGAAACCCAGTTCCAATTCCCGGTTGTCCGATGCCAGTGCATGCCGGAATGATGCAGAGAGGCCCAGCGTTCGCTGTAGGGGGGGCACTGCCACCTCCCGTGCATGTGGCCGCTTCGTGGCCTGCACAATGGGATAACCAAGGACAGGGAAACCAAACAAGCTGGGTATATGACGAGCAGCAGAAGTCCCCTTCTAAAGACAAGACGCTTCAAGGACAGAATGTTTACTACCATCCAGGTTCACAGGACGGTCACCTAGATGTGAGGATATCAGAATGGAAAGGCAAACATTGCTTTTACCAAGGCCCAGAGGATTACGACCATGACTACATCCAAGGGCCTCAAGAAAAGGACAACAGGAGCCAAGAAGAATATGCCAAATTGGATGAGGACAGAAGACGAGACAATAGATTAAGAGACCGCCAACATAACTCAGACAGTTATGGCCACAGGAGTCATAGAGAATTAGAGGAGTATGACTATAAAGACAAATACAAGTACAGGGATAATTATGAGCGAAGAAAGCATGACCGCTATGATGACAGAGAGTATTACTATGAAGAGAGGAGACATCGCAAACATGATCTCAAGGAACATGACAGGTACAAGAGTGAATATGAAGACGACTATGACGATGCTTACAGAGACGTTGCTCGCAGAGGAGATGCTCGTAGAGACGATGCTCATAGAGACGATGCTCGCAGAGATGATGCTCGCAGAGACGATCCCCGAGACCGTGATCGTTGTTATGCCCAAGACAAGGTTTACTATGATTCTACAGACAATAAGCGCTATAGGGAAAAAGACCAATATAGAGAGGAGGACCGTTATAGGGAGCGAAAATACAAAGATAACTACTATGACCGGCGTTCAGGGGATGAATGTGACCGCAGAGAACATAGTTACAAAGATAAGGAAGTCTGCAACCGAAGAAGTGAAGAAAACTACTCTTGTAGACAAAGGGGGAAGTACGAGTCTGAATTGGATGAACGCAGCAGTGATAAACAGAGGGACCGCTACTCTAGATACAAGGATGCAGGTGATTTGAGGAGAGATGAGTACTACGACCACAGACAGAAGGATGACCACAGAGCAAAGGAGCACTATCAGCGCCAGGACTCCTACGGTTACGAGAATGAAGGCCTTCACAACCATACAGAAACGGACCCCTACGAATCCAGACATGAAGGACGTTCCCACCAGAAACCTAGAGACGAATATCGAGATTTGCGTTCATTATCTGTGGATTCGCGTTACGAGGAATACCCAAAACAACAACGCAAGACACATTGTGAGGAATGGGTCGAACAGCAAAACAAGAAGCTGGCACTCAGGCAAATGCGCTCTTTTGAAGATCCTATCGTATACCGGCACAGCGAGGAGCAGGAAAAAGGATACGAGTCAAGCACCGGGAACGCTGGTCCAAAACGTGGTCGGAAGCCTGTTTATGTGGGCTCTTTAGATCGCAACAGCTTCTACAGGAAGACGGCTCCCAGCTCCCTGAGAAAGTCGCCCTTCGCCACTAACAGGAAGCCAAACAAAGGTAAATACCTGGATGTTGTCATGTGACAGAAAGTCCTCTCTGTTTTCTAAAGAGTGTCGTTCAATGTTTGTAAGGTCTGGTCTAAACTACTCAAACAATAAGAACACAAGGACTGATTAAAAGCAACACAGAGATACTAAAATTTCACCTCCACAGAGTGAAAACAAAGCAGTTGATAAACTTTTTCCCAAAATCGGTAGATAAAACAGGATAAAGAACTCAACTCCCCTTTCTTATCACGTGACCTCCAGTCGATAGCCAGACTATCATGCGTCACATCAAGATGCCTTTTCATGAAGCAATGTGTGTTTGTGTGCACATCAGAATCAGTCATCCACAGGAAGACAGCAATTTTCTTCAGTCTACAGACCTGCGGAACTAGTTTTGCGGCTACTTGCTTTTTGTTGTCATTGTCCCTCGAGGTAGTTATCATGTTTGCTGAGGAGGTCTTCATACGTAACTCGTGTGTTTTAGCGTAACGTAAAAAGCTGCTCTGGCTTTTCTCTTAAGAAAGGGAAACTATGTTTATTGACACCAATTCTATCTTAGGTCATGGAGTTCATTCAAATGTAAATGAGTTATCTTTTACAAAGTACCCTAGTGAGGTTATTATGTTAGTTGTTATACACCAGGAAATAAAGGGATCAAGGTCTGATTTTGTTTCGATCAGTGACCTGACAAATTGTTCACCAAGACCATTTCAAAGTCCGTGGGTGTTTGTGTGTACTTACTGAAGATTTTTAAAAGAGAGAGACAAACTCTTGCTTTAATTTATTTGTGTCTGAGAAGAAGCAGGTGGCGCCCCGCCACGACCCCCTCCCCCAGTCACCTCGACACACGTGCACGGCTGCACAAACAGTCCGCGGCGGCCCCCTTTCAGGAGCCTGGGTATTAATCCCTAGCGTCAGCATGGTGAGTGGATGGCGGAGGTCTGTCTGGTGCCAGGCACTGGCTAGTGCTGCTCCTGACTCCTTCGCTGTGAGACTGATACTGTGCGTGTGTGTGTGTGTGTGTGTGTGTGTGTGTGTGTGTGTGTGTGTGTGTGCGCACAGGAGACTTATTTGAGAGGTGACGCCATTTTTCAAAACACTCACATGCACACCTACCGGCTTGTCATCGTCTAATCCCGTTAAACTGTTTCAACTCTGTCAGGAGTTTGTATTTGATTGCGTGGCTAAAAACATTTGACTGTGTACCGTTACAATGCTTAATGGTGTGGCTTACACACATCATCACTGAGGTGATGTGTTGACCGAGCTACTTTTTTTGATGGTTCTTAAATATATGAAACCGAAGTTGAACTTTTTGGCCACAATTCCAAAAGGTATGTTTGGCGCAAACACCACGCTGCTCGTCACAAAAAGAACACCTTATCTACAGTGAAGCATTGTGGTGGCACCATAATACTTTAGGGCAGTTCTTTAGCTGGACCTGCGGCCTTAGACAAGGTGGTATGATTTATGAATTGTTCGGCTTCTTCTAGAAAGCAAATCGAAACGTCAACAAAGGCCTACTCGAACATCTGAAATGAATTTGGCCTTAATCAGCGGCACATTAAATGGTGGCAAGTGTGTGCTGACTCCATTTAACTCATCCACTGCCAGCGTTCCCAGTTAACATGGATATTTGACTTCTAAAGCCGTCAATGGCAGTGAATGTGTTAACATGAATTTGAATTCAGTTGGTTAATTCTGAACACAGCAACAACCCAGTTATTAGAGGGTGTGCACACGTGTGCAACCGCATATCTCAGTTTTTTATTTTTACTTTCCCTTAAGAAAATCATGACAATAACCCAGCATGTGAACAGGGGTGTGTGGACTTTATTTATACACTGTACATGAACAAGGCGTACATTTGTATTTGAGTACGAAATTGGTCACTCAGACTTTTTAGCGTCTGTGGCCATTGTGTCATGCTGCTATGATCGAGCAGCATATGCTGTGTTGCCCTTGCTAATCCTTTAACAATGACCGCCATTGGTGGTCGGACTGGACGGGGTTGGGCAAGGGCCGGGGGACGTAGGGGGTGTTAATTAAGCGAGCAAATCTTCAGACCATATTTCAAGTCGCAGCACAACATTGTTCCAAAGTCTAATCGCACCCGCTGGTAAGCACGTCGTCGGTCCAAAAGTCAGTGTGTGGAGCTCTTAAACAAGCCAAGCTGTGAGGCCACTTTATGAGAGCTTGCCACAGTTCAGTTTCGAGTTATTGACAAGCTCCCAATATGATTTAAAAAAGGTATCAGTTCAGTTAGGAATAAAAGTCAGAATACCAACTTTGCTTGGCCCTGAAAGTAGCGTTCAGAAAATGAATGGTTAAATAAAGTTATTCAAGGTTGTCACCACTCTACAGGGCTTTGTGTTTCTACAGTATTTAACCTATTTTTGCACAACTTACACTGATAAACCTGCAGACTGAAGTGTGGGAAAAACGAACGCTACGGATCTTCGACGTTGTCAAATTTGGGCCTCTACATCGTAGCTTCATATACATCCTTATTGGAGTATGAAAACAAACTTGACACATTACAGTATACCTCAAATGATAGTGTAAGTTAATTTTCAATGCCATTCGCTGGATTTTTTTCAAAATAATTTAATTTGTTAACTTTTAATGTAACAGCGTATGTGTTCAGGTAAAAGGGAATGAGAAGGTTATTGTTTCTAAAAGTTGGGCAGGAAGTCATCGAAACTATTATCCAATGTGGCAAATGAAGCTTGCTTTGAGGTCTAGTTTCCACCAATGATGTTTTGGGCAAGCTCTTTAAAGGCCCTCAGCAGATCAATAGGTGACACACACACACACACACACACAGCTGACATTTATCTGCCCGTGTCTTTTACACAGAACTGTGCAAAGGCAGATATTCCCACACTTGTGTGCACTTTCACATTGCAACACCTCTGTCTCATTTTTCCGGCATTCTCTTATACACAGGTGCCAACCCACCTCTGATACGACCTATGAAGCCGGAAAATTGCCGGAGGAGCTTTTGTCTCCAACATTTAACATGACAACAGATTTGGCGTAGCTGTTCACGCACATCGGCTGTGTACAAGTAGTACTTTACCGTTCATTTCTCTCGATAGTATGAAAAATACTAGAGGAGCCCTCTTTCTCCTCATATGCAAAACTGCGCATTGTCAAAGAAGAAGTGCAGCCAAATGAGAAAATTCCAACCTGTTTTATCCATGAACACTTGATTTAGTCAATCAGCTTATAAGTTTGCAGCCCAAACATTTCTGCAAACAAGAGACAAGAACTGGAGAGACACTCTCACATTGCGACAAGCATCGCTGAAGCAGCTGCATTTGTTTGCATGTAGTACCAATGACGGAACATAGACGTTACTGTGTGATTCTACCACAAGCTGGAATGCGACCTTTTAACATTTGACCCTCAGCGATAAGCGGGATGCTGTATGTCACCGTATGAGCTTCCCTCTGTGCAAGCTCATTAGACAACAACCAAGGGGGATGCCATGTTCTATGTACCCCCTCTTACATTTCCAGTTTAACCTTTTTGTCCAATTTTGGGGGATTATTCAATGGAGGCACAAAGTCGAATTGGCAATTTTCGCTTTTGGGGTTAGTATCAGAGCGGCGTTTAACACCAGCACAGCTGCGCCAATATCCCCCTTTGCTTGGTCGTACCGTGTATAAAAAGCACAGGCAGATGACTGCTGGCTCTTCTGTTTGTTGCGACTTTGATGCAACAATTTAGTGGGATCTCCGTGTGAAAGAGGCTTAAGTCTCACAAATTTTCCCACTGCATGTGGTGAAAGAGTTAATTCTGCCCGTTACCGGCATCACAGTTCATTCCAGTAAATTCATAACTCGCTTGAATTTCCATCAAGCGTCTGTCATGTAATTTCATGTGCTAACCAAAAAACGATATTATTGCTGGAAGCAAAGTCACTCCCTCTGCTCTCCAAACAAGCTTTGGCTTGATACGATGAGGCCCCCCCCCGCTGATTTTGTTGCCAGGGCGACTGTGCATTCCTCTGCGAACTTCACAGACAAGCACACTCACACTTTGAGTAGGCCTGACCTTAAGTTTGACTTTTGATCGGCTGTTTTTAAACCAATAACAACAAACATCCAAATTAAATTGCAACACGTTTTTAAGTCCCCCATTCGCAGTTAACTGTGGAGCATTTAGAGTTATATCCAATTGGAGGTTTGGCATATCAATTTGAGGTGGAGCTGGGTCAGGTGTCTGTGAAAAGAAAACCCGGACTGGATTCCTCAAACTGTTGTCAATAGTAAAAGATTATTTCCTACTTTATGTAAGCAACTTTCTGTAAGTATAAGCCAATTATTTGGTAAAAAGCAGCCTGAAAACAAATAGAAGATAACAGTCATAAAATAACCAGTCATAAATGTGATTACATAAGCCGCCTCCGGCTTTTACTGTCCGCCGCAGTGGTCGTCCACTCTGGTGTGCGCAATCATGGTGGCTTCCCATCCTTTCTCATGGTAATTGGAGCTGTGGAATGGGGACAAGCAGTCGTGTGAGCTGGACTCTCATGTTGACGATGGACTATCTTAAAATGGCTGCTGTTGTTTGAGCAAGTGAGTTTGAGAAAGAGGGCGGGCGGTAGGAGGATGGTGCTTGTGTTTGATGGAAGAGGTCTGAAGAAAGTGGCTTGCAGCAGGTGGGTGAAGTCCGATCATCATTTTCTCCTTCCGCTTGTGAAGTATTTGCCAAAGTGTGGTCTGCGGCCCACTGGTGGTCTCCCAAAAAAAAAAAACAATAATAAAATAAACGTAGTCACTTTTAATAACTGAATTTTGGGACACTGACTCAAACATATAAATAAATTATGTACAGGTAATGTTTTGATGTAACTGTTGTCAATAGTAAAAACTAAATGTATTGTCAAGATCATATTTGATGATTACCACTTTTCTTGGGTATACTTTTAAAAACAAAAAATTACTTTTACTCCGACCTTTTTGGCTTGTCATTTAGTACCTTTACACCGCTGTTTTTTTTTTTTTTTTTAATATACACAAAAGTGCTACCTCAAAAAAATACTAAGCTAGGTTTTATTCCTCAAAAGTAAGAAAAAGTACCAGTAAGTATTTATTGTTAGCCACTGTAACGGTATGCTGAGTTCAATAAAAAATCATTGCACAGAAGTTGAATGGAAATTGTTTGCCAACCAAACTATTCAAAGATTCAATACAATTGGATTGTACTTTAGTTAAATACAACTGAACCGTATGTACTGTACATGTACTGTTCTCGATTTAAAAACCACATTTCAAGCGACTGTAACATTATGCACAGTTTGAACATTTAATTCAGTTATTCTTCCTGTACCACTATAGGCAGTACCGCACTTTGACCATCAACACTAAAACAACCTATTGAATTAAATCAAAAGCAGACTTTAAAGAAAATGGTTTCAAACGGCTGAATCGGAGTTTGTTTGTTTTAAAAATTGGATGAATGCAACCTAGAATAAATTCCCCTCTTGCATATAGATTCTTCCATTAATAATCCTGTATTTAAAAAAAAAAAAAAAAAAAGCCAAAAAGAAAAACACAATAAACACTGCAAAATACATATTGGGAGCAATAGAGATCAGCTGTTTCTTGCTTCTTTTAATTGTCAGTGTCCGGGTTTTTTTGACTTTCTGGTTCCTCGGTCCAACGTATACTATTGGACTTGTCAGTAGGCCTATTGTTTTCGGATATTTGGTGATGTGGCGGCTAAGTGATCCTTTTCCTGATGAGGTTTGAGACGACAGATTTTGATGCTGCTTGTGAATTGGATCGCGGGTGTACCTAATGTAGTGGCCGGTCTTCCCTTTGTAGTCATCTTGTGTGGAGAAGTATTTTTGGAACCTGTCCTACTTTTTCTGTAAATTAATGCATTGTGAAAATACGTGTGTCAGACCCTTTTGATTCCACATGGTGGAGCAAATAAAAGTGTCATTTGATAAAAGTGGGTCAACTCAAACCGTGACTCCACCGTGCCTACCACAGATCAAACGTGGGAAAGGGGCCGATCAATTGCAATTAAGCACGTCTTTTGTTTTGCGACTCTATTGTGCCGTGTTGTCCAACTCGCGCAAACCCATTAGCCAACTGCTTTCTCATTGGCGGCGCTCGGCTTGGAGAACCAGTGGACGGATGGCGCGGGTGGAGAAAAGCTCCCCTGAGCCGAGCTTTAGCTAAATCACGTGAAGGTGGGGCGACAGAGATGAGGTCAGGCAAGGAAGGAGAAAAAGGCAGGTGGCCGCAGGGGTCAGACGTGACTATTGTGTATATTTGGGACCACCACAGTCTTTAAAATAAACAAATATTTGATTTGGTTAATAGAAATGTATCATGTGGCTGTCAATTCTGTGTCACTCTTTAAAATTTGTGATAATTATTTTCTGCGCTTTTTGGTGTCGTTTATGGATATGTAGTCATAGACGACCGCAATGCATCTTGTGGCGTCCTCCAATAATTTCCTGTGTTGGCATAGCTTTGCGGTGAGGACAAGCGGCGTTAACGTCATTAGCGTCCGACAGCACCTGTTGGAGCTGCGAGGGTGACGTCACCCTCATCTGTCAAACGCTAGCACGCTGCACTTTGCATCTTTGCCTGACTACGCCGCTGGTGTGTAAAGCAGGGTTTCTCAAACCTTTTGCGTCCTGGTACCTCTTACAAAGGAAACATTTTTCCGAGGACCCCCTGACAATCCTAAATCCCGTGGGAATTTTTTCATACGTTTCAACTTAAATATTCATGTTTGTTTCTTTGCGTTCATTTCAATACAGTTGTGCCTTCACACCGCTCTAGTGACACTTTTTAAATTAAAAAAATTTTTTTTTTTTTTAAACGACTAGCAACTTGGTAGGAAAATGGCAACACGAGCGGAATAATTTTTCCTTTATCTGTATGCCAAGAAAGTAGCCCGATTGAAGGCAATGGTAGTCAGTCGTGCTAAACGTACATTATGATACAACATCACAATTTGTCGCCAATTATTTTGCCAACCCCCAAGTAACAGCTCGAGGACCCCGGAGATCTAGCGACCCCAGTTTGTCTGAAGGAGAAAGTTACCAACCCGCTAATGTTTATGCATGGTCGTGATCCTTCTGGATTCTTCTATTTCAGTCCCATCACTGCCGTTGTCCCATCTCCCCTCCCTTCTGCCTTCTTCTGCTCCCTGAGAGCCACCAAATCTCCGCTCGCTGTCACAGGACATTGTGACCGCGCACAAAGAGCCAAGGTCTACTCCGCTTTTGGGCCCATTCATGAAAAGCATTGGCGCGTGAACCGGGCTATCCCTGCAGGCCCTGGCATCCCGACAGACAGCAGACGTATTGCTCGAACGGCTAGTCTAAGGGAGGAGGAGTTGTACAGATTTGTGTTGGTTGTGTTCGCTGTGCCACCCAGCACTTTGGCTAATCAACATTTGACAAACCTTTCAAAGCATTTACTAGACTCTTTTACAAAGACCACCATATCTTGTCG
This sequence comes from Phycodurus eques, assembly GCF_024500275.1. Classification (NCBI taxonomy): domain Eukaryota; kingdom Metazoa; phylum Chordata; class Actinopteri; order Syngnathiformes; family Syngnathidae; genus Phycodurus; species Phycodurus eques. Next base: position 5,256,572 of record NC_084543.1, on the reverse strand, counting down.
GTGCCGTTCATACAGTACAGCAAAAAGGGAGAATATATTGGGCTTTTTAGATTCTGTCTCGCTAAGCTAAATCAAAATGTTCCTTTTTGATCTTCACAGAGATGACACAGCTGTCGTCGCAACCCGAACCCCCGAAGCCCGCCTCGTCCGGCGACGCCACGCCCGGCGCCGACGCCGGCGCCGAGGACCCCGAGCTGAGGATGCTGGAGAAGCGGTCCAAGGTGATCGAGGAGCTGCTGCAGACGGAGAAGGACTACATCAAGGACCTGCAGATGTGCGTGGTGGAGATCGTTGAACCTCTGCAGAAGAAGCAGGTAAAGAAAAGCTTTAACCTGGAACGTAGGCCGCATGGTTCAAGTGACACAATTTAGATTTGTTTTTGGCTCTCAATTGGCACACTTGGAATAGCAAGATGGAAGCTGTCACGGGTGTCATTTTTGTTTAAAGGTGAAGAACGTGGACTTTGAGGGACTTTTCGGCAACATCAACTCCGTGATCGATCTGTCACAGCGGCTGTTTGAAACACTGGAGGAAACGGACTCAATCGGTGAGCCTTAAAAAGCCTAAATCCTGGCTCTTGCGGTTGAAGGAAGAAAAATCTTGCTTTTTGTGTCATTTGATAGGTTTACGGTTTACTTGTTTTTCGCCACCCGGATATAAGCTCCAATTTTTGTGTCTTGCAACATTCCAGGAAAGGTCTTCCTCGACTTTAAAGCGGAGCTGGAGGCGGTGTACAACATCTATTGCCAGAACCACGACGACGCCATCTCGCTGCTGGAAAGCTATGAAAAGGACGAAAACATCCAGCGCCACGTGTTGGAGTGTCTGGAGAGGCTAAGGTAAGAAAAACACGTCTGTCGATACCCACTATGCGCGTGTGTCTGTACGCATGCTTGTTTAAGAGCATGAAACAACCGAGAGTGGCAACTAAAATGTGTATGACTTAATAATACTACTAAAGATGTTTTTTAGTGAGTTTAGCAAGATTAAGTTCTTAGTGTTTGCTCATCCACATGGGGATTTGAGTCGGGTGAAGTGGCAGTCAAGTGCCCCCAAAACAGCACAATTCTGAGTTCATCCCAAACTGTGTTGAAAAATGTGCCGAAACTAAATTGAAGCAGTTCAATTGGTCCTGATGCGTAAGAATTCAGCTCAACTAACAGAAATTAAAAGTATTTGACCGGTCACATTTTTCATGGGCCAATTTCTTTTTTTAAAGTAATTTCTACAGATTGAGTTTGGAGTTGATTAAAAGACTCGGTCCAGCTTTCTTGTGAGCTCACATTGATTCATGTCAAGTTGATTATATTTCTTTCGACTTTGAACTTTGATATGAGCCACGATGAGAGTGGATAAATAAACTTCCTGAAATGACGCCTTCCTCCTTTTCGACTCGTTTGACAATGCGAGATGCAAGCTAAAGCTCAAAGTAGCGCACTTAAGGAATGTGCCCTACCTTGCTGCGCCTGTTTCGCCCGCAGTGAGTCAGATACTTGAGTTGACGTGACTAGCTGATCGACACACACAGGGTTGGTTTCAAACCGAAAAGGTGCTGCTTCTACTGCGACGACTAAAACAAAAATCTATATTTTCTCTTCAGCACTGTTTTTATTGCGCAAACATATTTGATATTAGCTGGATCTCACGGCACACCATCAAACAGAAATGTCACAAAAAAGTATACACGGTTGTATCTTGACTTTGACTCGACTCCAGTTTAATTTGTTCAATTTACTACTAAATCAAATCCATTTTCCCCACTGAAGTGAATCAAAGTGCCATGATTCTGTTCCAGCCTTCAAACAACCTCCCAAATTTGTTAGTTTTTTTAATAAAAAAAAAAAAGCACAGTATTTTATACATCATAAAAGAGAATATAAAAAAACATTGATTTTGTTCGTGTAATTACCGTGCGTACTGTAGTATTCGTGTGTTGGATGTGTGTCTTTTAAGAAGCGTGGTCTATTGAGTGACGTCAGGCGCTGGACTCGGGTTGGCTGGTTAGTCTGCATGTGAGCATCTGGGTGTGAGCTGTGGCCAACAGCAGCTCCTTGGGAGTGTTTTCATTTTGTAATCGTATCACTAAACGGCAGGAAGTGCGTTGGCGACTGTGGCTCTCCTTCCCCAGGGCTCACATGCGAGGGCATTACTAGATAGATGAACAAAGTTGTACAATATTTGTTGTAAATACATAATGTGTATTTTGGGGACCAATTGAGTGAGTTGGATCATTTACCCAGGTCGGGAATCGCTGCTGTGGAGAAATATGTTATTTTGCAACACTGTAAACATGTCAGCGACCACCCACACTGGGCCCATCCAGGTCTGAATGTATGCAAATGTCAGCATTCATAGGCTCATGAATCCTGTTATCTCTTCTCGTCCCTTCATTCCACAGGGCCATATATCGAGAGTGGTAAGTCTCCACAAAGAGTGTTGCCGTGAGCATGTCAATCATCCTGATCGCTAACACCTTTTGATTGAGCTGTGTGTTTGTGTTTGTGTGTGTGTGTTTCGCATATGTGTGTCTCAATCCCCTCCTCGGATTGAGATTCTTGTTGTCTTTGCATGTGGACGTTGAATGGGATCGCTGTTCCCGCTTATGTGTGGCATAATCTGGGAACTAACGCCATCATGTGGACTAAAAACAGCAAAACAATAACAGACGCATAGCTTCAATGGTTTTTCGAGTTGAGCTCTTTAGTCCTGATGGTGTTAGACTTAATTATTTTTTCCTTATTGTGTTTGTCCAGTGATGTTTCTCTGAAATGTGTCGTCATCGCTCGCCTCTTTTGATGATGTCAACGTGTGCATACAGCCACATGACACATTTCTGCGTCACAATTTTGGTTCAGCTAATCCACGCGTCTTCCTCCGCTTTGTTCAGGGGCAAAACAAACTACATCAACCTGGGCTCTTTCCTCATCAAGCCGGTGCAGCGGGTGATGCGCTACCCGCTGCTGCTCATGGAGCTGCTGGGGTCCACGCCCGGGAGCCACCACGACCTGCCCCACCTCACTCAGGCCCTACAGGCTGTCAAGGAAATCAACGTCAACATCAACGAGTGCAAGCGCCGGAAGGACCTCGGTGAGGCGGCCCCAGCGAAGACAAATATTTTATTTTGCTAAAACATATGATTTCCCTCTCTCCTCCTCTATGATAGTGGTTCTTAAACTTTTAAGTACAACCCAAATAAAAAGCTTTTCTCTCCAAGTACCACTATCCTTGCCCCCTTTTAAAATACATTAGCGTAGTAGGCTTGCGTGTCGAGGCAGAGATTTTATTTCTAAAAAGTACATTTATTATTATGATTCGCTACTGTAACACTGTTATTTAAAGTTTGAACAGCAACGCTGTGCTAAAATATAGGAAAATTAAAAACATTTTACTTCAATAATGATTCAGATAAAATGTACATGCTGTAGGCATCATCAATGAATTGATTTTTAAGAAATTATGGAATTGATTCTTGCTTAACTCCGCGGAACCTGGCCAACAAAAACATGACTTTTATTTAAAACTGTACTTTATTTTTCTTACAGAATCGCCAATCTTTAAAATTATGATCAATTATATGAAATGTATCATTTTTATCTTTTTTGCGGATTAAACATGATGGCCACTCTCATCGTGGCCATCGTGAGGAAAAATCCAGGTTAGCAAAAACAGGCGGTGCGCAAATACCCATATGAAAAAAGAAACTCCAGGAAAAATTTGGAATGAGTTCCCTTGACTCATGTTGTTTCCCCATCCCTCCTTGCTGTCCACAGTGGTGAAGTACAGGAAGGGGGACGAGGACACGTTCATCGACAAAATTTCAAAACTGAGCATGCATTCCATCATCAAGAAATCCAACCGTGTCAGTAGCCACCTCAAGCACCTGACTGGAATTTCACCCCAGGTACAAACGAGGTTTCCCATGGGTGCTCGAAATTCTTAACACTACTTGAGTTTCGGTCTCAAGTGTGGGAAATCGGCGACTCTAAACTTCCCGTCTTTGCTCAGATTAAAGACGAGGCGTTCGACGAGGCTGAAAAGAGATTCCGGCACCAGGAGAGACTCATTAAAACTTTCATCCGGGATATATCCTTGTACTTGCAGCATATCAGGGTACTTGTATTTTGACATGGATCTCGATAAGCCCACAAGGTTGTAAGGTACTGATGGACTTGACTCATCTGCAGGAATCGGCTTCTGTGAAGGTGTTGGCGGCCATCAGCTTCTGTGACATCTACACCGAGCGAAGTAACCCCGACCCGGATTGCTTCCAGAGAGCCCACCGCTGCATCAGCGACAAACAGTTCACCGAATTTGTACGTGAAATCTACCCTCAGGAAGTCTGTTCTGCAAAGCATTCATCAGACGTGGCAAAAGTACTCGTACTCTACTTAAGGAGCCGTACAAATAAAAGTACTGTACTTAAGTAAAAGTGAAAAAATACAGACTGAAATGTATTTGAAATACAAAAAAAACACGTTTCTCGTCACATTGTTGAGCGCTAGCAAGTCTTGGCTCTACTTTTGTGCTCTCAAAACATGTTCCTATAGCTTTGCTAACTGCAAGAATGCAAAATTAGCTAATAACTACTGAAAAAATATACCTTATTTGTACTGTGGTACATTAAGAGCCGAACATTTAATATAAAAAAAAAATAAAAATTAAGATGCTCGCAAGGAGCAGCTGTAGGCCACAAGTCATGCCCAGACGCTCACGCCGAGCTAACTGGCTAACCGGACTGCAGCTCCTGACGTCAATCATTGCAAGTTAACAAAACAAAGTTTAGGTTCAGCACCCTGAATCTTAAACACACAAAATCGGGTGAGGGGATGAGTGAGTCGGGCTAAAGATTGACAAGTATCAAGGTCGTGCGGGCTATCAAAACAGGCGGCTTTAGTTTCGTTTTTCAAGGTACCACGTCCTGTTTTTTGTAGATAAGACAGAGAATTTTTGAATGCTAGAATCTTGTGGTTTTTAGGCAACGCGTTTGCTTTTTCAACATAGCAAAGGTTCACTGTGCTTTCCCACCACTGGCATTCATCTCGACAAATTGTCTCCTTTTCCTTGAGCAGAAGGAGCGCACGGAAGCTTTGGTCATAAACCCGCTCACCCAGCTGCTTCTCATGTTCGCCGGGCCTCACAAGCTGGTCCAGAAGCGCTTCGACAAGCTGCTGGACTACGACAACTGCAAGGAGCGTGCCGAGCGCCTCAAGGACCGGCGGGTTCAGGACGAGCTGCAGGTGGCGCGCAGTAACTACGAGGCGCTCAACGCCCAACTTCTGGACGAGCTCCCCAAGTTCCACAGCGCCGCCGAGGAGCTCTTCACCGGCTGCGTGAAGGCCTTCGCTCAAGCGCAAAAAGACTTCATGAAGACGACCCTCGGAGAGCTGAAGCCTCTCCTTCAAGTTGTGAGTACAATTTGGTAGGGTTTGTATCCGCCATTTCTGGAATTTACTTCGAAACAAATTTCCCTGGATTTTCTCTAGTTTTCACGCAAGGTCAGCACTGAGGGCAACTTGGTGGCCCAGTTCCAAGAAGAGTACGGTCGCGTTCTTCAGCTTCTGCAGAGCTTTAGCTTCTGCCCTGAAAACCTCCCCCCAGCCACCACCACCCCCACCCCCACCACTGCAACCATTATCCCCAACAAGAAAACCCTCGACAAGCAGAGCTCGAAAAAGCAACTCCAAGGACCTGTGAGTTCAACAATCCACCTTATCTGCACCTTATCTTGATTTTGCGTCAGATTCGGTTTAGCATTGCAAAACTCATCTTTGACTGGTTTGATAAAAGTCACTGCCCACCCATCCCGATTGATTTTCTGTTTGGTTTCTTTTTGTCTTTTCACCCTGTGACATGTTGCCTAACCTTATAAATAATCCGAACCGGAATGGATATCTCATGGGCTTACCCTCGGACGTCGTCCTTGTCGTCCCGACAGCCTAACTGCATCTTGCAGACCGATGAGCATCGAGCCGGCCTGATGGCGCGCTACGGTCCCGGGAAACTCTTCCAAGCTGAGAGAAACTTCAATGCGGCCCAGGATCTGGACGTGTCCATCCTGGAGGGGGACCTGGTGGGCATCATCAAGCAGCAGGACCCAATGGGTAGCAACAATCGTTGGCTGATTGATAACGGCGGTAAGTAGACCTTGTGGGAAATATGTCTGTGTAGATTTTCACTCATCCAGGTCATGGTAGTCTGCAAAAGTTGCATCAAAGCAACTGGATTCTTGTTGGGAAACATTTCCCCATGTCTTACAACCAAGAAGAGTCCGGTTGCCTTCATTCAACTTTCACAGAAAAATGGCAGAAAACATGCAAGCTGCATTTGAACTTGTTCCGTTTCTTGGTCTGCAGTCACGAAGGGCTTCGTGTACAGCTCCTTCCTCAAGCCCTACAACCCCCGCAGGAGCCAGTCTGATGTGTCCATCGAGAGCCAGTCATCCAACGAGTCGGGCTACGGCGGCTCCTCGCCTGTTTTCTCGCGCCAGAACAGCACCAGCACGCTGACGTTCAACCAGGAGACAGCGGTGGTCAGCTTCTCCACGTCGCAACCCCAGAGCCACTCGTCCCCGCATCCGTCTCTGGATTCCACGCCATCTCGCGGGCCTCACCCCGACTCGGCCAGTCAGAGCGACTCCTCGCCACGGAATTCCTCCAACCGCAAGGAGTTCACTGAGCACTGCGCCGCCTCCGGTCACAGGAACGCAGAGTCTTCCGACCAGCATTCGGGCTGCCACAGAAACTCGTACAATGCGACTCACGCCAGCCCAAACGACCAATCCGAGACGGACTCTTACTCCTCGCACAGAAACGGCTCGCAGCAGAGACATGGCGACAAAGCTTACAATTCCTGCCAGTGGAAGAACGGTGGGCACAAGAAGTCGGCGTACTCTCAAGACGACTTTAGCGAGCCCGAATCTGAGCAGGATGCGGAATCGGACGGACATCAGGTGAGGTTTGTGTTAGGGCAGCTCAGTGCGATAGTGGTTACTTCTAAGATTCGGTATTTGAATCTTGGCTCAGGCCTTCTTGCGTCAACTTTGCGTGTTCTTCCAGTGCTTGCGTACGTTTTCTTCTGTACATTTGCAGTTTGCCATTTGCTAATTTGCCTTTTTGCCAATTTTGGTGGGGGTGGACCCTTCTTCCTCTTTTCGGTGGAAAACCTAATTTGCATATTTTATAAATGTATAATTGTTTTAATGTATTGTAAATAATAAAATTCATTAATACAATTAAAAACTTTTACATATTCAGTTAGAAATATATTTTTGAATAATTTGATTATAATTAAGTATACATAACATGCCTTTTTATTATTTTGGGTTGTTGCATTCATTTGGCCATTCCCCCCCACCCCCACCCAAACTAAAATGTAATACTATTTTTTTTTCTCATTTAATACTACTAATTAAGTTAATCTATTTTAAAATCAATGAATTGTTTTTTGACCATTTATCGTATTGTAAATAAAACAGTATAAACAAATATGTATATATACATTTAAAAATTAGCATTTTATTAAATTGGTCAATTAATTATAAATGTAATCTATTATTATTTACATTTTACATCCACTTTTTTTTTCTTCCCCCCCCCCTTATCTACATTACGAACAACCTGGCCCATCTCTGTTTTAAAACCCAAATGTGGCCCTTCAAAACGAACTGAATTAGCATCCAAAAAGCCACATTTAAAATATTAATAATGAATAAAAAAATATTGACTTTTTTCAATCAAAGAAACCAATGATTTGATCACTAGCGGTGTACAGCTTGGCAACATATTCAAAACCAACAGAAACGAACCATGAACTTTTGCTTTTCAGATCTACTTTGCCCTGTACTCCTTCAGCGCTCGTTGTGTCAACGAACTGAGCATTTCCGCCAACCAGCGTCTACGCATACTGGAGTTCCAGGACATGAACGGCAACGCCGAGTGGTGGCTCGGCGAGGCCGGCGGCCGACGAGGCTACGTGCCTTCCAACTACATCCGGAAATCTGAGTACACCTGAGCGTTTGTCAAGTGGCGGTGAGACTGTTTACGCGTGCGCAACACAACCACAAACAAGCGGCTTATTTTTGGAGTGACTGACTTTTACTCCTAGCACCATATGCTTATATTTATAGACTTTTTGTATTGGTATTTTTGTACTTTCCATTAAAACCTGTGAATAATGAGGACAATGCATTGAGTATTAAAGAGAATAGCACATCGGGGAAGCTTAAAAGTTTTTTTTTTTTTTTTTTTAGACCCGATCACTGTTTATTGCACTTTCTCTATTTGGCTTCATATGAATGGTGTGGCTATGACGAACTATACGCAACAATCAAAGTGTGAGGCACTTATAGTGAAGTTGCAGTTGAGGAGAGCATGGCGTTGCGTGAATAGAAACAGCACTCGACTTTTCTTTTTGTTAGTGGCCTACTTTTTTTTTTTTTTTTTTTTTTTTACCTGGTGTGACACTGAAATGAAGTGGTGGAAAAAACGAAAAGGTAAAAAATGTTCATCAATAAAGGGGAGAACATGTTTGCGCCCCGTGTACATACTGTACGTAATGTTGTATATTTGTGTGCGATCGCACCTTTTTTGATTAAAACAACCATGTGAGAACGACTGTTTTGACTTATTCTGTTTATTTGACATTTCATCCATTTACTATACCACTTATCCTCATGAATCTGAATTATCTTAGTCTCGTAAACATTTTAGTTTTTTGGGCGGCAGGATCGGATTAATGGCATTTCCGTTCATTTCGATGGCCAAAGGCGATTTGAGACGGTTATGCTTTTTCATTTGTGCTTTCGCTTTGGTTTTTGACAGTGCAAGTCAATAAACAAAGGTTAGTTTCAACACCATGCATCTTAAACACACAAACCTGGCCAAAGCGGGCAGGGGAGTCGGGCTAAAGATTGACACATCAAGGCTCTGACTGCTATTAAAACAGACAGAATTTGTTTTTTCCCCCCTCATACTGCGCTCAAACGCGGGGCCATGCTTTCTCCAGGCCTCCTCCTTGTCGTCGGTGTGAGCCTACTTCGAGTCCAAGCAATCCAGGCGTCTGTAAGTGTCTTCAATATTTTGCCAAAACATTGAGAGCAGAACACCCTGATGCTTTTATGTTGCTTTTGTCATTTCAGCTGGACTTCACGGGTAAGAATAGATGGCTGTGAGGACGCAGTGAAATATACATTGATCTGAAATGCATGTCAAGTAAAGTTAGGGATATGTAGCTTTTGGGTGAAATTACAGGTTGAGGTTTACAGTTCAGTCTTTGCACGCTCTAAGCAAGTACCTTCAAACATGTAATATACTTAGAAGCAAATCTATGATTTCCCCATATAAGGTCTTTAGGTTCATCTGTAACTGTTACATTTCAGGTTCATCCTGAAATTTCACCCTAAAGACGAATACCCCTAACTTTTTGTGAGTAGTGTACGATTTTAAAAGAGATCTGTTTTTGTCAGATTCTGATAATGGAAAAAATCTCTCAAGTCTCCTGGACCTTTTTTCTGAAGTGAGCAGATCGCTGGTTTATCATCTAACGTCATGCGCCAGTGAGAGTTTTATTTATTTCTTTTGTCATCTTTTTATGCGTCTACAGTAATCCTCCGCTATATCACGGCTCACTAATCACTAATATGTATTTTGTACAGTTTACGCTTGCAAGAAAGTATTTTGTTCAAATAGGTTTACAGCAATGTGTTTTAATGAGTTTAAAAATGTTTTTATAGCATGTGGGAGAGGTTGTTGGTTTGTTTTTTGTTTTTTTTAAACACATTTGCAAGAAAATCCAAAGACGTTTTTGTATGTTGTCTTTTTATGTGTAGAATTTTGAAAAAATAAAAATGACGATCATCAATTTTGTTTTTTTCTTCAGAACGGGATCCCTGTCATCCAAATCCGTGTTTTAACGGGGGCCGCTGCAACGTCCATTCTGACACCTTTGTGTGTTCATGTCGTGAGCCTTACATGGGCAGGAGCTGTAAAGAAGGTCATTTTATTTCCCGATTACCGAGAAGTCTAGTTCTACAAAGTATGCTGTTATTGTGTTGTACAGTCGTACCTTGATTTACAAGTTGAATACTTTCTCGCGACAAATGACTTGTATCTAAAATCATCATCACTGAAATGAGTGCAATTCAGTAGAATGTAAAGAAGCAAATGGTTTGTGCATCATGATGATTCAATGGGCATTGTGCTGCTCATTCTGGTGTGCATACTTTGGCCACCAAGGGGCAGTGTAATGCATACACACAGACTACATGTAGATTTGATGAGACAAATAAGGTCCTTTAAACTAAGCTAAGATAGGAGTTTGTTTTTTTTCTCGCAGAGGATCATGAATATATACCTGTGAGTGTTGTTTACTGCTCTGTCTGCATGTGTTGCTGCACCGTTTGTGTTCAAATTGACTATATTTGTCTCTTTTTCTTCTTCTTCTTTTAAATTGGGATATTCAGTAAAAGATATTTGCCAAGGTGTGAATTGTTATAACGGTGACTGCGTATTCAGCTTGAAGCGGCCTCCATTTTACGAGTGCAAGTGCACATTCCCCTTCCGAGGACCCACCTGCCTCTTACGTACGTATACGACGCTGATTTCTAATCCGTGATGTGTTTGTTTTATAAGCGTTTGAAGTTGCTCAGTTGACCAACGATGTAGTAAAATACGACTGTAGTACTCTTTGTTTGCTGCCGATAAATGATATAGACAAAAGCAAGTATTTGGATTAGCATTTAACTTGTTTTGAGTGTTGTTGTTTTTGCTGCTGTTGTGCCAAAATGAAATCAATCAACGAAAAGAAATGATTGGAAAGTGAATTCATTGCGGAAGATGTATAATTTCGAATGAGTAAATATGTGAAAGTAAAATTTGTTTTTAAAAGTCGAAAATGCATTAATGAACTTAACCGGGGGATATAATTTGAAATTGCACACAAAAAAAGTAGTTAAGAATAGTCAATAAAATAAATAAAACAATAAATAATCTCTAATTTATGTTCATACTTAGTAAGTATAGGAAATTCTGATTGATTTATGAATTACTGAACAATCTAGTAAATTACTGTAATTCCTTTTTTTTTTTTTTTTTTTTTTTTTTTTTTTTTTTGTGCCAGAATCAATACATAAATACACATGACACAGTCTGTATGAGAAATTACTAAAACGTTAATTAATTGCACAAAATGGCTACAGTAATATATAAATTAGGAAGTATATGAAATTCAGTATTTATATACTGTAATTGTATTCTTTCATGACTAAACACTGTGGAGGGCTTTTTTTTGGTGCCAAATTAAAAATAAATGCTACGTAATGCAAATGTGTGATTTGAATATAACAACAATAAAATAAATAAAACGTCAAAATCCAGTTAGAATTTACCAATACGTACACCTTCACACAAACAAAACATGACCAAAATAATGAAATAATAAAACAAGGATTCGTTTCAAAGTTGAATAAAAAGCGACCGAATTGGGTTTGGATTTTTAGTCGTCGTGTGATTTGACTTGATATTTGATTTCCTTTTCCCTAAAACGTGTACTTTTGTGTCTCAGGGCCAGTTTCTATCTGTCATCCAAATCCTTGTCAGCACGGAGGTGAATGTACAGCGAGCAATGACCGAGTTCAGTGCGACTGTGCCGCCGGATACACGGGAAAATACTGCCAAATAGGTACAAGTGTAAGTGCAACTTCTTAATGGGGTATATTCACGACAAATGTGTATTTGTGCGTGTAGCCTCCACTGACTGCTACGTGGACAACGGCAAGTCGTACAGCGGTGTGGTCAGTACAACAGAAAGAGGTGAGGAATGTCTCAACTGGCATTCCCTCTCCGTTCTGCGTCATAGCGGACAGAGCCCTTTCGACACGTACCATCACTCCCACGACTTGGGATACGACAACTACTGCAGGTATCGAACCCTCGCTAGCTCGTCAACTTCAACGGGTTTGCCGCAGTTTTGAGTTGGAAAACGGTAGTAGGAGACAAAACCCAAAAGGTCACACTCATTATGAGGAGGCTGCCAGACACAAGTTGTTTCGTGTTCAGTCATGGATTTGATTGTTGACATGGTAGGAATCCAGATGAGGAGAGAAAGCCGTGGTGCTTTGTTAAAAGGGGGGAAAAGGTGGAGTGGGACTACTGCGATGTCAAGTCATGCCACCCAGGTGATGACACGCACGCGCACCTGCTACACATCTTTGACAACAAAAAAAAGTCTGTAATCTGAGGAAAAATGTATTTTCAAGAAATATACTGTAATATTATTCGTATAAAGTAGGATTTCTTCAAGGAATAAGTATTATGTGAGAGAGAAAAAAGTTGCCTTTTTCTTTTTTTAAAGTTTTTTTTGCATAAACTCATTTTTCAAGATTAAAGCCCTATATCTGCAACATAAAGTGTATATATAGTTCAAGCACAAAGCCGTATGTAAAAAAATAAAATAAAATTATAATTTCTAGCGAAAAAAAGTCGTTTATCAAGCTTCCGCGCACAATGTGTTCACTCTTCCCTTCTTTTTTTCTTTTTTTTTTTGTAGAAGTCCTTTACCTTGCTCGACGGTCCGGAAGCATGTTCTCCGAGTGCGGTATTCCCCACCCGCTTCCCATTTCGAGGGTTTACGGGGGCAGCAAGGCGTACCCGGGCTCCCACCCGTGGCAGGCGTCCGTGCAAGTACGAGACAAAGGTTCGCAAGGGAAATTCCGCCACAATTGCGGCGGTAGCCTGGTCGGGTCCTGCTGGGTCCTCACGGCTGCCCACTGCATGTAAGTACCTGTACCTGTACCTATTTTATATTAACAATTTTATTTTCTTACCTCATCTTTTTTTTAACCTCATCTCCAAGTGACCTGGCCCATTCGAGGAAAACCTGAGTTATCTTGTGAGAATATTTTAAGAGAAATGTAGTATATTCTCGAGGAAAAAAAGGTCATCATTTAGCAACCTTAAAATTTTAATTGTTCCTAGAACATTAGGTGGAATTCTGGCTTACTTTTTATAACCTTCTGTTTGTGTTTCCTTTTGTTTTTTTTTTTTAGTCACTCCAAATATGAATACCAGGTGATGCTGGGAAGTGTTAAAATAGACCGTGTGGAGGCCTCGGACCAGATCATCCCAGTGGTCGACATCATTCGCTATACCAACCTCTTGGATGTCAATGTCCGTTATTCTTCTGACATTGGTTGGTCCAAATTCATCCGTCCATCCGTTTTCGAGAGCGCTTGTCCTCATTAGGTTTTTTTTTTTTGTATTTAAAAAAAAAAAAAAAAAAAAAAAGATTCGGGGTACACCGTGGACTGGTTGGCAGTCAATCACAGGGCACCTTTAGACAAACAAGCGTTCACGCTCACATTTAGAATGATATTTTGAACAAAATAAGTTGTATATATTCAAGAAAAAAATTGCAATTTTATAAGAACAAAGTTGGATATTTTTGGGCAAAACAATGTAGAGAAGAAAAGTAGTATAGCTTTGAAAAAAGTTTCCAATTTAAAAAAAAAACAAACAAAAAAAGGTTAAATATTTTGAAAAGAGGTCATTTTATGAGAATAGTCATATTCCAAATCAAGTTCGATTGTTTTTGTTTTTTTGTATATATTGGAGAAAAAAAAGATAATCTCACAGTCATTATTTTATGGGAATAAAGTCATATTTTTACGAGAGAAGTGTTGTATTTTAAAACCTTTTTGCTACAGAAAAACAGTGATCTTATGAGAAGCACATTGTGTAAAATTGCATATTTTCCAAATACATTTTCTGGAAAATGTAATTTTTCCCAAAATAATTGTATGTGTTCTCGAAAAGGAAATCCTCACTTTACAAGAATTAAATTGCATATTTACCAGAAAAAGTAGTAATTTTTCAGGACTATTTATTCTTACATATTTGATCAAGTAAAATAAAAAAAATTGAATAAAAAGTCAAACATCTTCAAGTAAAAAGTCACATATTTGGCAGAAAACAGTTATTTCGGAGAAAATAGCTGTCAGCCCACGAGGACAAAGTGTAAAATGTTTTAAAAAGTTGTATAATTTTTTAGTAATCTTACAAGAATAAAGCTGTACATTTTCAAGAGGGGGAAAAAAAAAAAAAAAAACTCATATTCCCCACGCAAAATGGGGGCTCACTGTATATCGCTGTATGATGATCATTTTGCTATTGTCTAAATCCACTTTCTGTGTCCGTAGCTCTGCTCAAACTTCAAGTCACACACAGTCCTCACTGTGCCATGGAAACACAATTTGTCAGCACTATATGTCTACCCGATCAGAACTTCCCTGCCGGAAAGGAATGCCTGATCTCGGGATGGGGAGAAACCGAAACGAGTAATTTCTGTGAAATGAGTGTTGCATGCATTTAATGTGCACGAGTTGTTTAATTGAAGATTGTAGTTTCCAGTTCAAAACTGAACGGAACAGAATCAAAAAGCAATAGTTTGAAAGAGAAAAAAAATGGAGGAATATTGTTTCTTCTATTTATTGATTGATTGATTGATTTTTTTTTGGGGGGGGGGGGGGGGTCAAAATAGTCTACTGTGCTTATAGTTTAAATTTTTTCCTTTGTGTTGATGTCCAACTTTAAAATACAAAATTGAAGGTTTGAACTAAATCCCGAATATAATTTAAGACAAACTATTTTAGCCATCACAAATTAGAATCTTTGGGCCTCATTCACGAACAAATTTGTGAAAATTTTCAAGAGTAAAGTCGTATATCGTCGAGATAAAGTCATTATATTTTTATTACTTATTCGTATACTGTACCATGGAGAAAATGTCATCATTTTTAGAGCATATGTCAAACATGTCCAAGAAAAAGTTTTTTTTGGAATAAAGTTATATATATATATATTGGCAAAAAGTAAATCTTATGAGAATAAAGTTGTATCACTTCAAGAAAAACGTATTTTTCAAGAATATAGTTGTATGGTTTTGAGGAAAAAAGTCAGAAGGTTCTGAATTTGGATTCTAATATAGACATGATGGTGAGAAGAAAATTGGTGGTTTTGCATATACACTCAACTTGTGCGTAGAGTAAGAACATTTCTCACATTTATTAGTAAATGAGGCCCATTGTTTTAAGTTGGTTCAAAGTATTTGTTTCAGTGTAGGAAGACCAATCTGATGGCGACTAACTAACTTAATTTGTGGCCATTTCCAGCCTGGAGCAGCAACCACCTGCTGGACGCCCATGTCTTCCTCATCTCCAAGCAGGAATGCAAAAAGCCTCATGTGTATGGAAGGTTCCTGGACGACAGCATGCTGTGTGCAGGCCTCATGCAAGGGGGAGTGGACACCTGTGCGGTACGAATATGGCGTATTCTTGTGAAATATCCTTTCGACGCTAATGACACTGCTTGACTTCCAAGTTGTTCTCATTTCAACAGTTTTTCCCACCGGAAGCGATAAGTTTCTGTGACATTTGAACATTCTGGCAGCACGGTAGGAGAGTGGTTAGGGAGCCTGCGAATCTGGAATCTGAACTTTCTTATATGGAGTTCTCCCCGTGCTTGCCAGTGTTTTCTCTGGGTGAGCAGGCTTCCTCACTCAATCCAAAAACAGGCGCATGCTAGCTTCATTGACGACTCAAAATTGTCCATTTTTCGAATTGCCTTATTCTTTCGAGGATAAAGTCGTACGTCTTCACGAATGAAGTCGTGTAGCTTCGAGAATGAAGTCGTAATTTTCCAAGAATAAAGTCCATGTATCTTGGAGAAAAAGTTGGAATTTTTATGGAATAAAGTTGTACATCTTGAAGGGGAAAAGTTTACATTTTCCAAGAATAAAGTCTTACATCGTGAAAAAGTTTAGTTTTCGAGAATAAAGTCTCTTATCATCAAGAAAAAGTCTGAATTCTTAAGAGAAAACATTTTTTTTCTTCACAAAAAAGTTGACATTTTTTTTTAGAAGTAGTTGCACAGGTATATCTGAGAAAAATTTATGGATGGATAGATGGATGGATGGATGGATGGATGGGTGGGTGGGTGGAAAAGATGGATGAATGCCCTGTGATTGACTGGCGATGAATCTCGGGTGTACCCCACCGTTTGGCCAAAACAGCTGCAATAGGCTCCAGCTCATCTACGACCACTGTGCCACTTGGGGGTTCCACATGACACGATTTAAGGTCCCCTATTGTTGTTGTTGTGGTGTATGACATTTTGTCATTTGTGCAGGGGGACTCTGGCGGCCCTCTGGCGTGCAAGGACAACGGGAAACACCTCCTGACTGGAATAGTGAGTTGGGGACAGGGCTGTGCACTGCCCAACAAGCCCGGCGTCTACGTCGATGTCTACAAGTTTGTCGACTGGATTCGGGACACGATCACCGGAACCTTGGCGAGGATAACCGTGATACAATAAGCATCCAACTTTATTTTACCCCAATGAATAATTAGCAATATTAAGCTATAAACCCTGTGAAGCCTGAACCATTAAACAATTGAGAGAACATTTTAATTATTTGTAAATGGGGCCTTTATTGGTCCTTCTGAACAACAACAACAACAAGAAATCTGTTACCTTATACAAATATGAATACCTTGATTTACGAGCCAAGTTTTTGTTTTCCTGTATTGAAAACATAACCTAAAAATGGTGGTTGTTGTTTGGCGGCTGGAACAGATGAATGGCATTTCAAATCATTTCAATAAGGAAAATGACGTGATATGTTGTCAGTGTATGTAAATTGAGTTACGAGCTTGGTCAGAAAATTCAACTGTGAAGTCAAGGTACCACTGTATGACCTTCAATTTGTTACATATATAAATTGATAAACTGCTGACGTCTGACGTGTGTGATGGTTCATAAAACAAGCAGTTTTTGCTTTTGCCCAATCCATTTTGGTTGTTGAAAGGGACCCTTGTATTGCGTTGTATTGTTTGCTAACGCTGTGCAACAACCAAATAAAAATGATTAATCATTCATACATGTGTTTGAATGAGTAGTGTATCATATTTTAAAAGTTCTTCATGTGGTGAATACATTACTGGCCCTCAGTGGATCATCTGTGCAAGCATCTGTTTTTTTGTTTGTTTGAAGAAAACGGTTGGGATGTAAATGTTGATCAGGTCCCAGTGGGGCAACAGTTGAAAACAACTGATTTAGGGGACACGAAAACAGATCTGCTTGAAGGAGGAAAGAAACAAAAAACATTTATTTTGAAAGTAGTGAATGGAGCCTTTACTCCAAGCCCAGCTTTGAGTTTTCGTGTGACAAAAGCTGAACCAGCCAGACCAAAAGAGTCGATTCCTCGCTTCGAGGTTACGACATCGTCATTCCAAAGATGAAAAAACATTGTCGCCCAAACATAAAGTGTCAAATATGTCTGCTTATATGGCAAAATAAAGGGTTTAAATGGCCACCTCCAGCTGTGCGTACATTCCTATTTCCTATTTGCAAACGTAACAGTCGTTCATGCATTACCGGTATTAAAATCATATTTCATGTCACGTGCGTTTCGGTCAATGCCACAATACTTTTTGCTTACAACCCAGCGGCGGTTTTACATGCGGGGCAAGCGCTTGAGTGCCCCACCGGATCCAGCATTCAATACATATTTTATAAATAATACCGAGTAGCGGTTCATCACAACATCCTTTAGTGTTACAGTAACACTCCATTACGAATTAGTCACGCTTAGCCAAGGCTAATGTCGGCCTGTTTACAGTGCTAATGCTAGCTTAGCGTTGTTAGCGTCGCTATTTTGGCGAAGCTGGATATGCATTCTCTCTGACTATTTTTACGCTACATTAATATCTTGCCAACGGTTTCATTTTAAATTAAAGCACATCGACTAAATGCTCAAATGGCTTTCCGTAGTTGTAGACTAAGTGGATAGTGCCCCATCTATTATTATCTTTTTTAAATATAAAAACGCCACTGTGTCCAAAACTTTTTTTTTCTTTCTTATTTTGCAAAACATAACGAATCCCGTCTTCATTCAACATCCATCTTGCGTCAGTTCAGTTCAGTGTGGCCGTTCGTACTCTCCAAATCTTCTAAGCATCTTTTATGGCTTTGGCCTGACCGGACGTCTTGAGTGCGCTGTGCCGGGCAGCTGACGAGGTGCCGCTGGATTTCTTCTCCATGGATTTGAAGGCGGCAGTGCTGCTACTGGTGGTGGTGGTGGTGGTGGTCTTTTTCTGCACGGTCTGGTAGGTCTTGGTCCTGTTGACATGAAGCACCTCCGTGGCGTCCATGTTGACGCCTTTCCGAACGTCCTCGCTGGTCTCCACATGCTCGGACGTAGGCTGTTGTTGTTGTTGTTGTTGTTGTTGTTGTTGTTGTTGCTGCTCCTCCATCCGCTGCTGGTAGTGAAGCTGCAAAGGTTTTTTGGGGGGAAAGTTTATTTTTAACCCTTTGAGCTCTATGCTGGCCATTTGTGTCCATCTCGATTGCGATTTATGAACTGTTTTAGCTGGGTTAATGCAAATGTGGTGTAACTTCCCAAGAATGTGGATTCTCGTCTAATTTTGTCATTTTCAACTACAGCCCTTGAAATATATCAATCATATATTGTTGATACCACATGGATGGATGGATAGATTTATGGATATGGTCTCACCATGATCATGCGTTGGTACTTGGCGATGGCCTCATCCGTGGTCACGCCCTCAGCCAGACCCAGCTCGGCAGCCCGGCGGGCCAGCTCGGCCTTGTGGGAGCCGGGTGGCGTCCAGCCCGCTCCCCTCATCCGGCTCAGGTCCGACTTGTAGTTCACCTGCGACAGCCGTCACAACGGCGGCTCAAGTTCCAAACAAATGCTACAGTACAGTAGTTGTAATGATAGTTGGTAAGTCCGCACAAAGCTGAATGGAGGCACCTGGGCGTGGTTGTTGAAGACTTTTCGCCTTTACGCCATAAGCCTTCTTCAGTTCTAAGAGTGCAGTTGCCTCCATTCAATTTTTTCCAGATTACCATGATCAATGATTTCCAACCATCTAATGTCACTAAATTGGCCTGAAATGTATTATTTATTTACTACCAATAATTAATCTTTATTTATCTATGCCAGCAACATATAGCGACAGGTAGAACAATTCAATGCTCTTCCACTAAATGGCATAAGGTACAGTTAACCTGTTGCCATTCATACAAGAAATTACAGTAATATGTCAACTATTCACTTCACACATTTACCTGCTATCCTGCATTATTTGCTGAAAAAATTGCTAACTTTCTTGTGTTTTTTTAAACTTCTGTAACACTAAGATACCACAAGATGGTGCCAAAGACCTGCATAATAGGAAAGTAGTGATTGGTGTCACGCATCACGACTGTTTAAGAGCTTTGTATGTCGGGGGAGAAGCTAAGGTTAGCCCGGGTTGTTAGCAGAAGTTAGCAGAGAGCTCTGCTGATACAAATAATCTGTGAGCTATTTATTTTGAAAGGTAATGCTGTAAAATAAGTGTGAAATTGTAATCATTTCTATTGCAAATCATAGTTTGTAGTATATTGGTTTAAACTTTAAATATATGAACAATCATAAACCTTTTGAGGAGCGTCAATTACTCTTGCTTTTTGCTATTTGTGAGGCAAAATAGGCGGGAATTAACGTATCGTCTTTGTGTTTAACTACACAAGCCCGGATTTCACATTAAGTCAATTTGTGAGTAAATTTAGAAAAGATTATCATTATCTCAGTGAAGGTTGCGAAACACCAACCCAAAAGACTGAGAATCAGTCTTACATACTAGTCGGTGATGTCTTACGTCGCTCTGGAGCTTGTAGGCCTGCTTGGCGTGCTTGACGTGGAGCTGCTCTGCATCGCACGTGTAGTCGTGGAGCTTGCTCCGGTATGCCAGGTCGCTGGCCTGCGCCTGGCTCTTCTTGGCCAGCAGGAACTCGGGCTGGTCGGCGTGGATCTTGTAGTTGGAGCGCTCCTCCTTGGACTGCCGCTTGTACTCCAGGTTGCTCTGGAGCTTGCTGGCCGCCAGCGAGTGCACCATTTTGGGGTCGTCCTCGACGCAGCGCAGCCCCACTTGCCGGCCCTTCTCGCGCAAGTGAGAGTCCTTGTAGAGCACCTAGTCAAGGGGAAGGTGTTGATTAGTGATTCCCCATCACTGTGTGCTGCAGAAAATAATCACATTTTATTTAATTGGTCCGTAAATTATTACCAGGACTTATTTTTTAATCCTTACTGCTTTTGAGCGAAAAATGGCAAAAATATATAAACATACATGAACATTTATAGAAATTAATTGAAAAAAAAATAAAAGCTGCCTCTTTGATTCCATCCTTAGCAATTCATGAAAGCATTAATCAAACTCGATAACTTCTAACTCCTCCTGAATTGTAATTTTTATTTTTTTTGACAATTCTACAATGCTGCAGGAACACTTTCTTTTCTGTCCATTTCCAAGAAGAGTGAACAGCACTCACGTCACTGGCAATTTCCCTGGAGGCCTTTGCTGTTTGGAAGGGGATGGCGTCAAGCCTCAAGTCGTGGCCCAGCGTCTTCAGCTGCTCCCCGGAGGCCTTGTACACTTTCTGCGCCAGGGACAAAAACAATTTTAAAGTGTCACATTTCTAATAATCCACATATAGTACTCACAAAAAGTTAAGGCTTTTGGTTGAAATTTCTGGATTGACATAAAATGCACCATAACCTTCACTTGTGAACTTAATTTGACCTTCTGTAAACTTTTTGTCTCTGGTCAAATGATTAAATACCACTCTGTTTTTAGTCTGCCTTACATCACTGATGTGCTGGGCGTTCATCCTGGCTCGGACGAAGTCGGGATCATCTGGATGTAAGGTGTACTTGTTCATGTCGTCGTTCCTGCCCGATTTGTACAGCCTCTGGATGGAGACCCGAAATCATATATCAAAAGGTGGAGAAATATAAAAATATTAGCATGAATGGTTAAATTTTCTTCACGTTACCTCGCTACATTGTTGATAGCTGGCCTTGGCGTGGACCATATCGGGGGAGTCCGTCACCGAGGTGAACTTCAGGCTGTCCGGGAGTTGGCGATATCGCTTCTGCATGATGAAATAATACACAAATAAACATTATTAGTACAGTGTTTCTCCACTGTATTGCACATTTGCAGACTCTCTTTATCCGATCTGGTCCTTGACTTATATGTAACTGCATCATTCAGGTAAGTGTTATATGAAGGCTAATGCTGATCGTACATTGGCCAAGCTCATCCCGATCCGGGTTCCTGAGGTCTACTACCAAGTTTTGTTTTCTACGTCAATGTCTCCGCTCTGTCAAAATATTTTCCTTCCAGAAGGGAGTTCTTTCTTTTTCCAAAAGTGCCTTACCTTGTTTACAGATCTTGTAATCCGCTGGTATAATCGATAAAATATAAATTGAAAGTGCACACTTACGTCACTAACAAGCTCTCCAGCCTTCTTGGCTGACTCCAGCTGAGGTGCCCCCACGCCATCCCATGCCACGCCCTTCATGAAGTTCAGGTCCGATTTGTACAGTGTCTAAGCAGGAAGTGGTGAAATCACTCAGTTGAGCTTGGAAACAAGTTGTAAGTCACCTTGCCTCACCTCACTCTGCAGGTCGTAGGCTTTTTTGGCCCACTTGACCTTCATGTCGTCGGGAAGCACCGTGTACTCGTGAAGCCTCTTCCTGTAGTCCTGCTCGCTGGCCAGGGCCTGGGCGTTCTTGGCCGTGACTAATTGAACCATGTCGGGCGCCAGGTGGTAGCGTCCGCTGGTCGTCAGAGCGTCCTTGCGGTACTCTTGGTCGCTGGCCAGTCGGTTTGCCTGCACGTAGTGCAGCAGGTATGTGTCGTCCGAAATACTTTGGGCGCCGATGTGTTTTCCTTTTTCCATCAGGTGGTTGTGTTTGTACTTGTACTGTGGAGAGGGAGATACAAAATATGATCGCGCTAACACTAATCTGCTAACACTTGTCTTATTTCCGTAATTTGGGTAACTGGAATGTTAGTAAGTAGACTAGCGTCTGTATCTGTAATGGCAATCTTACGTCACTGGCGATGCCCGTGGAACTCTTGGCTGCCTGGAATGGGATGTCCTGCATGGTCAGCTTATAGCCCTGAGCCCTCAGAGTGTGCCAGGAGTCCCTGTATCTTATCTGAAGAAACAACCATCCGGCTTAAGTTCGCCACTGATGAAAACAAGTCATGGTCCACTTAGGGCGGTCGTACCTCACTAAAGTTAGCCGCATTAATCTTTGCTTGGGTGATCTCAGGTCTCTCGGCCGTAATGGTGTAGTTGTGCTGGTCACTCACCCCTTTCTCTTTGTACAGACGCTAGGAGAGAGGCAAGTTCCGTGAATGTCAGTATAGTCACGTTGAGGGAAAATGTATACACTCACCTCATTTGTGATCAGTCCACTGAGTTTGGCGTGGACCATGTCAGGGGAGTCTGCCACGGACGTGTGCTTGAAGTTGTATGGCTGCTGACGATACTTTTTCTGAGGCAGTACACATATCAAAAATCATCTTAGCTACGGTTTATAGGCATTGATGTACTTAAAAAAAAATTTAGGCAGGTAGGTAGGTTTGTAGAAAGATAGGCGGCAAGGTCAGTAGGTAGGTAGGTAAAAGAAGAATTATTTGTCTTACATCACTGATAAGGTCAGTAGCTTTCCTAGAGCCTTCAATTTGCAGAGCCCCAGTGGCGATCCATGCGGCACCCCGCAGGTAATTGAGGTCAGAGCGATATATCCTCTGCAACGGAGACAAAAATCTTACATTATGTAGCTGTTGTGTGTATGTCACTCCTAATGCCTTGTAAGGGTGAATGAAGTGTGCCATACCTCGCTCTGCAGAGCGTACGCTTTCCTGGCCGCCTGCAGCTTCATGTCGTCCGGCAGAGAGGTGTACTGATGCAGAGTGAGCCTGTAGTCCTGATCGCTGACCAGAGACTGGGCCTTCTTGGCATGGACCACCTCCATCATGTCCATGGGCAGGTGGAGCTTGGAGAGCTGGCTAGCCGACTCTTTCTTGTACTTAATCTGGATCGTGGGGTTGAAAAAAAAGTCTCTAACATGGTAGTATTTGCAAATTTTATAAAATAGAGAAACCACCCACGTCGCTTTGCAGCTTGTTGACGTAAACGGAGTGAGCCATGTTCATGTCGTCTTGCAGCCCTTTCAGTCCAATCATCTTCCCTTTGGTCTTCTCAAATTGCTCTTTGTATTTTTGCTGAAGTGACACAAATATGCCATTTTAATGCGTACATTTGCAAGATTATGACAATTTCAAAGACTTTAACCAGATGTCAAAAAACTTCAATCAGCTGTTAAATTCGTCGTCATACGGCCAGAGGAAAGGCTCTTGATGACTTACATCACTGAGGATGTCAGCAGACGCTTTGGCTGACTGGAAAGGAATAGCATCCAGACGCAGTTTGTAGCCGCCGTCACGTAGTTTAGTCCAAGATTCCTTGTAACGACTCTGAAAGCGAACAGTTTAAACTTGTAAAATTCCGACAAAGACAAAATTGATTGGTTGTAAGCGTCCATTTACCTCACTAAGGTTCACGGCATTGATCTTGGCCTGCACAAACTCAGGCAGCTCCTCATTGAGGGTGTAGTTGTGCTTCATATTTTCTCCCTTCTCTCTGTACAACCTCTGTAAAGACAACGTATCAACCACCATTTTACTTTAGCATACTTAGTAATCACATACAGTACATTACATCGACACCGAGGTCAGAAATACTTACATCAATGGCCAGTTTGTTACTGAGTTTGGCCTGAACCATCTCTGGTGTGTCTTCAACACTTGTAAACTTCAGGGCGCTCACATCCTGGCGATATTTTTTCTAAAGCAGTGTTTAGTTAGTTAGCAGCGGTGTTAGTCAGTTTAAAACATGACTTGAGCATTTTGTTGTGTTTTTAATGGTCAAAAGTCTTGGCTATGAGAACCCGCAGTGTTATTTTCATGGCAGAATCTTTTCTTCTTCTAGCTATCTGTCGGTCTAGGCAACCAGACACTGCCAGGTGTCTTGGAAAGTTGTTAAAGTTTATCGTAGATGTGGTAATTAACCTAGTTCCAAGAATTTATGAAAGCTCCCCAGCTCTTTAAATAAATTCTGACCCAAGTCATTAACTGTATCAGTTTGTGCCTTCACTCAGCCTTTACACATTGCCTGTCATATTTTTCATAGCCTTAGTTGCTTAACAGTGCACTTCACAGGCATGTTTCTTCCAGAACTAGTCTTTTAGTACTGTATGTCGGGATGATAACCCTATTCAAAGGAATCGTATCAGATAACTTGCAATGCATTCTGGGTTACATTACCTCGCTGACGAGCTCTCCTGCTTTTTTGGCCTGCTGGACATCCAAAGACTTGGAGGCCTCCCAGCCAACGCCCTTCATCCAGTTCAGATCGGATCGGTACAGTTTCTAAAGAGACACACATAAATGTAGTTTTGTACAATGGTTTGTGAAACAATAATCACTTGAATTTCTATTCATGGCACTGACGTCGCTCTGCAGTCCATAGGCCTTCTTTGCCCAGGCAACGTTCATGTCAGTTGGCAGCGTGGTGTACTCGTGAAGGAATGTTCTGTAGTTGTAGTCAGCTGCCAAGTCTTGGGCCTTCTTAGCCTGACTGATGTTAAGCATGTCCAGAGAAACACTGGAGGGAGGATGGATTTTAGTATCATTTGACAATATAAATATCCAGTGTTTATAAATCAGAAAAGGAAAAGTGTAATCCCATTTGGGGTCATAGTAAATATTGAAGAGATTATCTTTTGTATGGGACACAGTGTTCCTCTTTGAGGTAACTTTAACCGGAGCCCAAGAACATTTGGTGCAGGAACAGAACACATCAAAAGGTCATTATACTTTGGGAACTAATCACTAATTACTAAGCATCATATTATTTCACTAATTACAGTTGAGGGCCTCACTTGAATTGGGTCTTGGTGTCCTCATAGTTCTTTTTGTAGTCGCGTCCGCTCTGTAGTTTGGTGGCCAGAGCCGAGTGAGACATCTGAGTGTCCTCGCTGACCGACTTGATTCCGATCACCTTGCCTTTGTTTTTCTCATACTGCTCTTTGTATTTGACCTGCAAGGGACCAAGATGGCGGGTTCTGAAGCAAGCCTTTATCAAACTAGATCACCCTCAATGGGACTGTGTTCAGTTTAAGTGGACACTCAGAACTCATAATAGTTTGGACGTCAACCAACTCGTAATAAGCCGCCAAAGCTCGAAGAATCCAGAGTTTGAATGGGACAGCACGACTTGGCATTGTCGATATTTGTGGGATCTCCTCCGTGCCAGCCTGTCCAGCGACTGGTAATTTTGACAATGGGACCCAAAAACTCATCCAAGGTTCACTACATGTTCATGCTCTACGAACAGTTACTTGTACAACTTACTTTAGGTATTTAAAAGCTTTGCTAGCTATAAGTAGATGTGAGTAGCTAGCTAGATCTATCAAAAGGTAGATCGGTAAGTAGCTAAATCGGTGGTAAGGTAGATTTGCAAGTAGCTTCGTTAGGGAGGTAGACGTTTTATACTGGAATACAAAATCGAAACAAATCCAAGGTTCTGGATCGAGGTACGAGTCTCCGCCATTCTTGAGAAAAAACTCACATCACTGGCCAGGTCTCTCTTAGCTCTGGCTGTGAGAATGGCAAGTGAGTCCAATCGAAGCTGAAAGCCCTTTTCCCGCTGTTTCTCCCATTGACTTTTGTAGACTTTCTGGAAGAAAAGGAGATAGTAGAGGCAGAGAGATGAGGGTTTGCATTTGAACACGAGAGGAAAGCTCACACTGAATGACCGTCGTTGTCTTTCTTTCAATTTCAGTAAGTTATGTTACGCTTCAGTTTAGGTAAACACGTTCTCCAAAACTACCAGTCATAATTGGGAATTGCGAATTGGTGGGCAGTGAACACTAAAGTGAAGAATGAAAGCAGGGAAAAAATGGTACAGTACACTAACTAACTTACTTTACCGATTCAGGTCCAAAAACATGGCCTTTATCATTGTCAGTGTTCTAATATCTGGTATGGTCAACACACTCACCCCACTGAGAAGCTCAGCGTTTGCCTTTGCTTGTCTGAACAGTGGCTCATCCTGCGTCATGGTGTACTTGTGGATCATCTGCTCCGTGTTTGCTTTGTACGCCAGCTAAAAAGCACAATTTGATTGACCATTGACCAATGGTGAGCAAGACAAATACAAGTATGCCTTCATCGCGATGACCTTACGTCGCTCTGCAGTTCCTGGCTCTTCTTGGCATGTTTCATGGACAGATTGTCCGCCACTTGGGTGAACTTGATGCGATCCACCTTCTGACGATATATATTCTGCAAAAGAGTGAAAAATGCCGTTACACAATGTGTCACTTAATCCAGAGCTCAGTCGTCGATTAAAAACATCACAAAGAACTGACATCGCTGAGCAGATCTCCGGCTTTCTTGGCCTGGGTGATGTTGAGGCACCCCTCGGTCTCCCAGCTCACTCCTTTCATCCAGTTCAGATCTGAGCGATACTGGTTCTGATGAGCAGAAGACGAAAAAAGTCATTGGTCAGTCGACAAAAGAATCTTGATTTCAAAGGTCTGATGGGTTTGAGGTGAGGGCTTTCAAGATCTTCTACATAAAACACATCCAGCCATCCCATTATGATAAGTGGGAGGGTAAGCGGCTCAGAAAATGGATGGATGGATGGATGAATCATCATATAAGAGAAAATAAATGGGTTTTATAAAATCTAGTGTAATGTAAGTGTAGTAAAACTTCAGATTAGGAGGAACCACAACGAGTAGAGGTCTGGCCTGAAATTTCTATGGACCACGTCTGCACCATATAGTGTGATTTTGTTAGTTTAATTGTCATGTTAAGATCTTGTGTCTATTTCTCACATCGCTGTGCAGGGAATATGCCTTTTTGGCCTGCTGGACCTTGATGTCATCAGCCATGACGGTGTAGTCATGCAGCCTGGTGCGATATTCCAGGTCACTGGCCAGAGCTTGGGCCTTTTTGGCATGACTTAGGTTGACCATGTCCATAGACAGGCTGTAGTGAGCCTGGTTCTCCTTGGAGCCCTTCTTGTACGCAATCTGCAGGAGAAGCTCAACTGTATGAGTGAAGTCCCAAACAGTTGCGTGAATGGTTGCTCGAAATGACTTACGTCGCTGCGCATCTTGGCCACCTGAAGCGAATGTAGAGTTTTGGAGTCGCTTACGTTGACGCCTACAGCCAGTTCCTTGTTCTTCAGGTAGTTTTCTTTGTATTTAAGCTGCAACACATTACGTTTATTGTGACTTGATTTGTGTAGTAAATACTCGGGTTATGTCGTTTTTCTCACGTCGCTGGCGAGGTCTCGGGAAGCCTTTGCCGCCTTGACGCTGAGGTCGTCCACGCCAATGTCGCAGGCTTTGGATTTGGTCTTCTCCCACTCCTCCTTATATTTAATCTGGATTGAGAGTGGGGTGAAGTGTGAGTGGACGAATATATGTACGGAAAAATTGAGAAAGTGGGTGCTTACTTACGTCACTGCACAAGGCTGCATTGTCTTTGGCCTTTTTGATTTGGGGCAGGTCCTCGTGGAGCGTGTACAGATGCTTAGTCTTCTCGTAGTCTGCTTTGTAATTTAGCTGGATGATGATCGTGAAATAGGTTTGAATAAAAATCATTATTCACACTGGTACCTTGATGTACAGTACGAGTTTAATTTGTTCCATGATCAAGCTTGTAACGCAATTTACCCGTATATCAAATCAGTATGATCTACCAGCCGGCCCATGTTTACCAATGATGTAAACTCAACATATCTGTACACATGCCTAGATTGTGGGATCTGATTTCATCACAAAACTGTTTAAAAAAAAACATTTTGGTGGCCTACAACCATGCCTTTGAGGTAATGCGCTGGACTCACATTGCTGATAAGCTGAGCATTTTTCCTCGCCAGGAGGATCTCCGGCGTGTCCGTCACTGGGCTGTACTTGACTTGGTCAATGTGCTGCCTGTAGTTCTTCTACAAGTTGGGGACACAAACGGACCTTTCACTGAGCTAATATCTCAGTTAGGTACTTACTCATTGAATACTGTGATCAGACTATAGAGAACTCACATCTTTCAGTGGGTCCAGCTTCCTTTGACTGCGGTAGCCTGGTGTCAGCGTGGCTTGGTAGGTGTATTCGCCCTGATCTTGATCATGACCTTGTTTGTATGCAATCTGGATCACATATGAGAAACCAGAAACTTGAAAGAGAAATTTGTCCACACCGATGTATTGGCTGTTTAATAAATATAATAGTCATACACGTGGTATATGGCAGAGGTTGGCGACTCGAGTCACATGACTTGACTCGAGTCAGACTTAAATTGCTGATTTTAGGACTTGGGACTTGCTTGGCTAAATCATATAAAAGACTCAACTTGACTTGTTATTCTGAGACTCAATTTGACTCAGACTTGAACTAGTCTTGCTCGTTAACATTTACAATTTTTATTTTCAAGGTAGTGTGCTATTTGTTGTTGTTTTTTCCCAAAAGAAAACCCACCAGGATGTTATGAGTGCAGACTACCTCATGAAGCTGGTATCATGGAGGGAGCGCCAAAGATTAAGATTTGGATTCAAGGAATATGTTTTTGAATCAAAAAGAATGGCGATATGCAAAGATACGAGACAACAACTACGACATCTAACTTCATTCCCGGCTGTACAAAACCCACTAAGACAGGTAAGCTACATTGATTTCACAGTTTAGCTAACCGATAGCCGGTCAAACTTTAACACACCTTCATGTCGGTTTTGCGTTAAATTGAGAAAAAAAATCAAGTGTTCATGGTGAATGTGTTAGTACAGCTAACTAACAATTAGGACTATATGTATGTTGTGACTGAGCAAGATTGTGTGACCTGACTTAGAACTTGTTAACCCAAGTAATAACTTGACTTGATTCAAATTTAGTGTGGACTCGACTTGACTTGCTTGAGTTTTACGGCGATACTTTGGGACTTGGTTGAAACTTGAGAGTTAAGATTTGAGACTCGTGTGACCTACTCCCACCTCTGGTTTATGGTCAGTAAATGTCATGGCTTACGTCACTGGCCAGCGTCCGGGCTTTCATGGCGTGCATGGTCTTCTTGTCGATTCCCGATCCTTCATAGTGGCCCTTCATGTTGGTGGTGTACTTCTCTTTGTATTTGTTCTTTTATACCACACAGAGAAAACAAAACAGCATGTGTTATCCCCATTATTACCACAGTAATGGTATAATTATAATTGTGGTGGGAGCAGAATACATAATGCTCAATGCTTACATCGCTGGTGAATTTGGCTACTTTGATAGCATTTTGAAACTGGGGCGTCTCGCAGAAATTGATGCTGTGGCCTTTGCTGTTCTCCAAGTCCTTCTTATACTCTACCTGTTGGTCAGTATAGGAAATAAATACATGTTTGAATCTAGAACAGTGATTCGAAAGCTTTTGTCCTAATTGTCCATCTAATAGGCAGAGGTTTCTTTTGCTAAAAAGTGTATTTAATATAATTGCAAGCCGTTGTGAAATTATTCACAATTTGAACATTAGCACTACGCTTAAATACAGTGGAACCTGGATTTAATGGACCACGATTTAACCGACTTGGGATTTTTCTTCTAAAACATTGCTCTGTGTTAATATAAAGTGACCGGCCGCCACATGTAACAGACACCGATAGGCTAACTGTTCAGAATAGAACTTCAAGCTCGTGTAGTGACATCATTTCGGACGGATGTGCCGCATGGCGTTCGAGGTAAGCTGTGGCATGTCAGAGATGCTATACATCTGCTTTTCCTGGCGTCGTGTCTACGCCGTGGCATAACGTCAAGCGATTGCCTCACCTCGCTGACAAGCTTGTTGATCTTCCGCGCGTTCATCAAGGCCAGGTTGTCCTCGGAGGTCAGGCTGTGGAAATGTGACGTGCCCTTCATCTTATTTAAGTCTTTTCTGTATTTCAGCTTGAAGAAAAAGAGACAAAGGAAGACAGGTTTTAGCAGTGATGGGCGGTCAGGAGGTCAGCAAGGCCTTCTCAGCTAATCTAAATTCTACTATTTGTTCCATGAAAAGGTATGAATTGATTCCTAACATTCTATTCATGTCATTTCGTAGCGTTTCTCTGGGCTGTACTGCTTGCAGTGCATGTATGTGGAAGTTAGATTTGTTTGTCCAATCATATTTCAGCCTCGATGTGTTCCCATGTCAATCTAATTTGCCCAAGGTCTCATCCGAATTCGTCCTCATGGGGCTACAGCGATTGCCCTTGATGATGTCAAAACCATTTCCATCCTCTGATTGGTTGGTCAGAGCAAAACTTGTTACAGCCAACTTCAACTAGCAAAACGCGTGTGGCAATTATGATGAAATATTTTATCTAAATATGTTTTGTCTTTTTGTCATGGTATTACATAAATATCGATTCTGAACTGATAAAGATGATTTACGTGGCGCAGATGTGTGCTGTCCAAATTCTTGCTACAACCAAAATATAAAACAAATATCACGTTATATACTCACATCACTTGCGTTTTCTTGAGCCTTCTTAGCCAGATGATAACCGGGCGTTATCATGGCTGGAAAGCTTCCTTTGCCCCGCTGTTGCTCATACTCCTCAGTGTAGGCGATCTACAGAAAGTGCACTGCGTTATTAAACGCGCCGAACATAAATCAATAGGCACAACGTTGGTATTCTTCAGTTTAGAACAAAGCCCTATGGAGAGCCGTTTGAGCCTTTTTTCGGTAGCAACAATACCCGGCTGTACGCTCTTTGCAGCTCACTAGTAAGACAATTCAGTGCACGAATAGAATGACTGCATTACTAACATTTCCTTTTTCCAGTCCTAGTCCCACTTTTTGCCTACTAGCACGCAATTATAAACCTTAACTGTGCTGCACTACTAACACTACTAGGCCCAACTCGTAGGCAGGTGTCACACACTCGTAGCTTTCTGGACCCTGCTAGTCGCGGCAAAATGTCCACTAGTAGTTTTGCTTCACTAGTAATATGTAGTTGGCCTACTATTCTGAAGTTGTCCAACTAGTGTGCAGAAATGCCATATACTAATGGAAGCCATTCATGGGGAAAAAACGTTGATAGTATAGTAAGACGCAGAAATGTCTTACTGGTGAGCACAAAGAGGATACTAGTTAATTACCCTTAAACTGGATATCAAATAAATGTTGAAATAACTTTCTTGCTTACATCTCTTAGAAATATTGCACTAACTTGCATGATGCTAAAAAAAAAAAAGAATGACCTGGCTGAAGTTTTCTGCATTCTCTCTGGCGTGGACCATTTCGGCCACTGCAGCGTCAGCGCTGGCTTTGCCCTTTATCTCCTGCTCGTACACGTGCCGATACTTTATCTGCCATAAACCACAGAGAAAGCTGTTGACTGACAATATTTGATGACACAAATGCATAGGTGGGAAAAGTACTAATACTGTGTACTTAGGTAGAAGTACTGATTCAACTCCTTTTTTAGGTCACGTCATCATCCGCAGATGTAAAAATTCAGATTTTGACAAAGTGAGGAGTAGAAAGTACAGATGTCCATTTTCAAAAGTTGGGGGTAAAAGTAAAAACAAAATGTCAGAAAAATTAATACTCAAGTAAAATGCCGATAGCTGAAAAATATACTTCAGTACTGCAACAAATGATTTGTACTCGGTTACTTCCCACCGCTGTGCGAACGAGTGTTTTTATGCTTACGTTGCTGGCCTGTTCGGAGGCCTTTTTCGACATTTTGTATCCAGGTGTAAGATGTGCAGGGAAGCTGCCTTTGCCTTTGTGCTGCTCGTACTCCTCAGTGTAGGCATACTGCATAAAGAATATTATATTGGCGTCATAGCATATATGCTGTCGTACCTTGCATTATTTTCTTGGTAAGTGTGAGTGTACATGAAAGTTATTGACTAAGACTCACGTCGCTGATAATCTGTCCTTGTTTCTTGGCCAGGAGCACCTCTGGGGGGTCCACAAAGGCGGTGTACTTTGAAACTCTTTCCTCATGCCCTTTTTTATATTCAAGCTTTTAGGGATAGAACACAAAAAGCTCAATATGGGCACATAAAGATGCAGCAATTTTGGCAAAGGTTCCCTTACGTTGCTTGCCAAAGTGTTGGCGTTTTTGGCCACCTGGTATCCTGGTGTGATCAGGGCCGGGAAGCTGCCTTTCCCTTTGGACTGCTCGTATTCCTGCATGTACTTTACCTGTCATCATAGGTGGAAAACATACTCACAATTTGTACTGTAAAAAAAAAGACTGGTAAAAGTATAAGTACTGATTAAACTCCTTTACTTCAGTAAAAATAAAAAGTACAGACTTAAATGTACTTAAGTACAAATGTAAAATTATTTACTGTTAATTATGTATATGCAATACCCATTTTGATTACTTGGCACAAAAAACAAACAAACAAAAAAACGCTGAAAATTGAACTTGAGTACCACAGCAACAAAGTATTTGTACTTTGTTTCTTCACTCACATCACTGATGTTCGTCTGAGCTTGAGACATGGTCACCATCTCCTGGTTGGTGACCATGGCCGAGTACCACGTCTGCTGCTGGGAAAACTCGGACTGAGACTTGAAGGCCTGTTTGGATCCAAAGCCATTCAAAAGACATTCAGGATTGCTACATTTGCCGCAAAGCTGATAGAAGTAATGAGAGTTGGTGTACCAATGGCTTCATTGTCACATATTGAGGGCAAAGATTCAAGTTATAGCCAATACAATTTTGACTGGAACTCCCTTTTTAGGCCAGTTGCTCTACTTGGGAGCTCACCTGGCCGGCCATCTGATTGGCTAGACGAGCCCTCTCCAACTCCATGGACTTCATGTCATAGTGGAAGGTGGACATAAAACGATCGCCATCCTCGCAATACTTCAGCTACAAGTGCACATAGATGACAAAACGTTAAAGCCAAGACCAGCACATGTTTGCACAAGCGCAACACTGGACATGTGCCTATGCTGATGAGATTTGTCGCTGTTTTAAGAAAGTCTGGAGGTTTTAAAACTTCATGATTTGATACTGTATGTCTTGATTTGGGGACTTAATGTTGCAGATTCAGCGAGAAGTCATAAAACATTTGCGCAAATGATGCAAGAATACTTGTGGAATCCCACAGGGGTCTGTATTAGGTGCTCATCTGTTTGCAATATGATACAAGAGGATTTACTCTATGCCGTAGAACGTTTTGTGAGGTGATTCCTTTATAAACAACTTATAAAACAACTTAAAAAATTGCAAAATCAACACACAAATGGGAGTAAGGTTCAACCCTAAGAGAGTTTATAAAAATATATTTGAAAATTGACAACTAAAGGGGCCAGAAAACGTGATACTGTATACTGTAAGTACTTGTGGAGCTCCACAGGCTTTTTTACTGGGCCCCACCTATTTGTAATGATGATGTAATACACATATATTACTATACAATCTGTAGGTATTACATCTATGAAACATCATAATATATTTTGATCATAAGACACTAAATATTCAGTGGAAAATACAGGGCGGATTTTGGATTGATCTTATCATCAACAACTCATCAAGCATCTTATAATTCATTTTAAAAATTGTTTATAAAAATGTTTTTTGTGGGTGTACAGCAAAACCATATGAAACTGCATTAGTAATGTTACTTTACTTGTGGAGTCCCACATGGTTCTGCATTAGGTCCTCTTCTGTTGTTATTGTAGCATAATATTATTTACTGTTTTTTACAATCTGTAGGTATCACATTTATGTTAATGCATCGCATTTCTTGACAATATACAGTAGATAACTTGTAGGGCCATGAAATCTCCCAGAATGCTGGATTTGTAGCAGAGTCTCACAAGGTTGTGTACTGGGTCCTCATTTAAGATGGTGTAATATGATATACTGCATTTGCAATCTGTAAGTATCATCTCTATGGAAAGTCACTTTGGTAAACACTGAAATACATTTCACGTGACAGATGACCACAAAATCTGCAAGAAAACTTAAGTTTAATTATTTTACCCTTATAGTCTTTCAACGGTTATGTAGTTCAGCTTTAAATGTTTTAGTCTCAGCCAAAGAATAATTGAAAACAAGTTGTGTGTTAAAAGCAAACTATTGAAAAGAAGCTGGGTCATGCAAGCAAAAGCAAGATTTGGTCATGAGTCAACGGTCAGATCAGATATCAACATGTTAAGACCTCAGTCTCACTGGGTGCATCTATCAGTAGTTGATGAACGCGCTAGCCTGCTGCTAATATAAGCCAGGAGCCTCTCATGGACTTTGAGACGCAGACGAAATCCAACAGACGGGAACAGGTGGAGGAGAGGAAGCGATGCCGGGATCTTTTTGTGGAGTTTAATTTTAGGTGCCTGAACCATAAAGCTGGTCAGCGACGAGGGTGAAGCACCGAAATAACCCGAGGCGCACTCTCCATTCCATAGGGCTGCCGTCACTACAGACTCACAGCCACCTTTCCCGGAAAGGATGGAATAGAGTTGTATTTTTTTTTTTAAGATTTAAAAAAATAAGTAATCTGACCACCAAATTCCTTCTTCAGTGATTAAATGTGGTTACAACTGATAACCTGCATAGCAGCCTCCTGTGCCAAACGCTTTGTAAAGACAGCTTGTGTCCTTGTCATGACATCATCTCACCTCACTGCTGGCCTTGCTCTGATTCTTTGCGTTGATGTTGATGTTGATGGGTGTCTTGTACACGCTGGTGAAGGTGTTGTTCCGTGGGTTATGTCTGCAGGCAGGAAATTCACACCTTTGTACTTTTCTTTTGTGCGAAAATGGAGAAACCAGATAATGGTCGAAAGTACTCACACTGAGCAGTAGGGCCTCTTCTTGTGGCTGACAAAGTTATTGGCCGTCAGCACCATTTTACAGACGTCGCAGTGAAAACATGCTTTGTGCCAGTTCTGGAAAAGAAAAATCCCATTATTTTTATTATTTCAGACAGGACATGGTGTTAATCGCACAGTTTTGCATGAGGGCAAGACCACAAATTTTAGCATTAGCATTAGCGTTAGGCTGTATCTGAGCATTGGCATCCAGTTCTGATTTACATATACATTATAATATTAAATATTGTGTCTTTAGGCTTTTTATAACTGTTTCCCTGAGTTTATATTTTTTTTAGACTTGGGGCAAAAAATTATATTGCAGGCCTTATATGGCCCACAGGCCGCAGGTTGCCCACCGATGTTTTAAACAATCTCAATGTTGCCACAGCATAACATATTTTTAATTGCCAGCCTTCATTTATGTTATATGAAATGAAAATAAAAAAATATAATTACAAAAATACAAATGAATTGGAAAAATACAATTCCAAAAAACCTGATGGATAAATAATGTGCACTTTCTGTCAAACAACGATCAATAGAGGTGAAACAATGAAAATAATAACAAAACAGTAAAGTCAGTTACAAGGAAAGACAAATCACTTACACAAAAATCAAGCAAGGAAAGATAAATAAATGTACAAAAAAATATTTGTGTCAAACAACAATCAATTGAGGCTTGCTTGTCATACCTGGTCAATGCAGTTGATCTTCTCCGCTGGGTACACCACAAACCCACACCTTGCACAAGACTCCATGGTGAGTCCTTTGTCCTTTCCTTAAAAAAATCAAAACTTTGGAAAAATAAATAAAAACTTCTGAAAAACCTCAGGAAGCAGGCAACTAACAGGCAGTCCCTCCTGTGTGTTTCTCTGCTGGTGGTAAACTTAGCTTTGCGACTGCACCACTGCTGTCTCTTACTTGACACTGTGTCCCACGATGGACCACCCCCCCTGTATCGCAAAGCATGCTAGACCACTGGTAGACTCAGCTGTCTGTCTGCAGGACATGTCAATGTATGTGTGTAATGATCCTTTACTGGACAATTAGGTCAACCTTGTTATGACACATAGTGAGTGACACAGCGTTACACATTGAACAATAGCTATAGATAGGGGATAGATCAACGTTAAAGGAAATAACCTTAAACGTTGTAAGGCTTGCTTGACTTATGCAGTGATAAATCTACATGTTAAGCATTTATCAAGGCATTTATATACAATGTATACATTCTTCTTTACTGATGTGTTGGGCAACATGGACTGGTCTCCAAAATTAAAGATACAATTTAAAAAAAACTTCAAAAAATTATAAAGTAAAAAAAATCGAATTTATGTTACTGTGAATGTTACAATAATAATAATAATAATAAGAGTTTGGGATTCTTTTTCTACAACTAAATGCAGAAATAAAGACTATCAAAGCATCAAATGTCATACTTACTACATTCTTTTTTATTCATTTTCACTTCTGTGAGCTAATATAATCTGTAATGAGCAACACTTTTGAGACATAAGGTCCAAAGAAATGAAACACCGACTTCGATAAATATATATAAATATGTTTTTACGTTTTGGTTAAATATATGTTAGTTAAATTATACAATACAAGTAGATTGGAAATTTTAGAATTTTATTCTTATAAAAAATATTTTATGTCTTAAAGGGAAGTTATTATCCTTATACAAAATATTTTTCTAATTTATTTGCAATGAAAAATAGTTTCATGTATTATACAGTATAATTTTTCTCATTAACACCAAAAATTAACTCAAAAAAGTATACTTGTGTTGAATTAGTCTACAAGAAATTTTACATAAACCCACTGTTTAATTTTTTGAACGTAACATCTTTGTTTATATAGTTTACTATGGTTGTCTACGCTGGCTCGTACCGTCCCAATATGGCTGCCATACGCACGCATTACGACAAGGAAGTGCAGCTTTGCAGGCGTCCGTTACGTTGCGCCGTGACGTAACGGACGTCTTGAAACTACTTGGAGAGTCCCCAGTCAAACTTGACTGCAAACTTCCAGCTGTTGTTTTTAAGGAAGTGAAAGCGTGTCGCTGGTGTAGAACGTGGTATTTTTTTCTTTTTTTTTTTTTTTACAAAAACAACTTGGCTGACTTGGCGTAATACCACAATAACAACGCAACGTAAGTTTATGATAATGTAGCCACTCCTACCAAAAATAGTGTAATATAAAACTTTTTCTAAGGAAGTAACAGGCTAGCAAGACGGAGTCGAAACCCTTTCGTTTAAAAGTCACTTATTGTATCGTTACTGGTTGAATGTGAATTAGTAGTTAGTGAAACTAAGCACTGCAGTTGTACCTTTTGTCAGTAAAATAAATAAAAATAAAATAAATAAATGTAAGCACAGTAAAAGTTTGGTCCAATGATGCTAACAGGGTGCTAACAACAGATGGCTGGGGAACCTGCTGAGATGACTCAACTTGGAGGTGAAGATGATGAAGAGGAGATGTCGGGGGACGAAACAGACGCCAAACCTGACCGCAAGGGGAGGTTTTTACTCTTTGGGTAAGCGGACACACTAAAAAGTACTTTCTCTTCCATTGTGGGACTTCATTCGGAGAGAGACGCAGACATAACAGTGGGTGGGGCGGTGGAACGGGCATGCTCGTTTGTGGTGAGAAACAGGCAATTTAAATAACTAAAATCATAGGAAATGATTGTGCAGGTGAGATCAGGTTGATAAAATCCATATCGCCTCATTATACATTCGCAGGTACATATAAATATACTGTTACTGTACATGCCAATAACAAAATGTATTAGGTACACACTGCACCCAAAAGACGAGGGACACCGTTGCCAGATAATGAGCTACACCCGAGGCCAAATTATTTGGTACATAACCAAATATTAGGTACACCTGTTGTCAAATTATTAGCTACACCCAAAATGTGACATGCGTCGAGACCAAAACGCGTCTGCAGGCATTCATACATTAAATAATCAGATGATCTCTGTCGAGTATTTTATTTTTAAAATGTTTTTGTCATGTTATTAGGTAAATATTGATAATGAACCGCTCCAGCTGATGTTATGTGGCATTGCTGTGCGCCGTTATACGTTACTGGTATTATTATTTTTTATTTATATATACAGTGTTTTGTTTTTCTTTATTTGTGTTTATTGTGCCTCGAGAGAGAGAAACGGTGTTTGTATTCTTCTGTCCATCGAGAGCATGGACGACAACAAAAATACTTGAATTAGGATGTGGATAAAGTCGGATACATCCCCACTGAAGAGTGCTAAATGTTCCGCCACTGAGATGAGATATTTTTTTATGTCGAATATTGATGAGAGATTCAGTTTGGAACAAGCACAATAATAAATGTTGGCTTATTACACGTCAAAACCAAGCGCTATCCCCTTTGACCCCGCCTGTGGTCACGGCGGCGTGAGGTTTGGGGGGCCCTCGGGAGAATAGGCCTTTAGAAAGCGCTGGTGCAGTGGCGAGGTTGCTGACTCAGGGAGGAGGAGGGTGGGGTGGGTCACAACGTGCCACCCCCCCTCCCACTCTGGCCGCACCCCTCCCCCCCCTCGGCCCGTAGGCACGCAGCGGCCCAGTCAGGTTCTTCATCCAGCACAGAGAGCATGTCAGTATCCTAGCACTCAGGCCCCCAAAAATCAGCTGGAGAAACATACTCTTTTTGCAGATGCAGAGTGGTGTAGCGCTTAATGACGAACCCAGGTAAGTCAACGCCACGTGATGCTCGGCGCCCTCCTCTTCACCGCTGCGCCCTGCCCACCGCCCACCCTCAATTGTTTGGTACGGCACGTTGGCACAATTTGGAGGTGGGAGGGGGGTAGGGCGTCAAATCACACGTTTAATAGAATATGAGCGCGCTATGCAATAAGGCCTTTGTTGACCCCGTGACCGAGGCCTTCTAGAACACGCCGCCCATCTGGATGGATCCGCTAAAGAATGCCAACATGGCAGCCGTGCCAGAATAGCCACACAGACATATCCTCTCGCTCGATCTGATGCTAATCTTCGTATTCTTAACACACTACTTCTACCTCCATTTTGACGTCTACACTCTGAAATGTGCGAGGATTTGATTCAAGTTTAGGCTGGATTGCCCTGACCAAATTTGGCCATCACGTTAATGTCTTATTGGAAAGTATATGTACTTTTTGGTCTCTGAGTAAGTACTTTGCCTGGTTTGTGTTGTGTAATTATTCACTGTGTTGAAATGATCATTTTACATGAGTTTACTATAAGAAGGATACAGTCTGTTTTTTAAATGTTTTTATTTATTTGGTTGCTTCAATTTTAATTCGTTTTCTAATGTAGTTTGCTGTACAGTGTTGCCTTAAGATAAGAGTTTAATTGCGTGACCACCCTTGTAACTCAAAACATTGAGTTGAATGGAAATGCATTAATCCGTTACAGCCTCCCCCCAAAAAACAATGTTTTGTAATGTATTATTTGATTAAAAAACTATGATATTGTACTTGATAAGAACTTACATTAATGACATAATTA
This sequence comes from Phycodurus eques, assembly GCF_024500275.1. Lineage (NCBI taxonomy): Eukaryota > Metazoa > Chordata > Actinopteri > Syngnathiformes > Syngnathidae > Phycodurus > Phycodurus eques. The sequence goes on along the minus strand of NC_084543.1, from coordinate 5,217,273 downwards.
CATGGAATGTAAGGAATTAGAATTAGACCGTTTTTACCACATTTATTGCTTCAATTCAATGGATATTGAGCTGCTCCAAGTGTGCGCACCTTGGGAACCTGAGGGCAGTACAATGCAAACATATGGGTATACAAGGCGATGGTCACTCCTCAATAAGCCTTGTTCTTTTCAGAGGATAAAGAAATGTGTGTGGAAATATCCATTGCTTAAAGAGTTATAACATGTTTTTTAAATAAATGAATGAAATTGGAAAGAGACAATTGACACCCAGTATTCGCGTTGTTTTACTACACCCTCCATCCATTAGGGAATGATTGATCGTGGTCGGTGTGGATTTTTGTCCCAGATACTCTGTACTGCATACAGCATGCTCTCTTTATACACGTCACCATAAATGTCAGCTTTACAGATGCCGTCTCATGCTATGTAGGTGGAGTGTTGAGGTAATAACGTCTTCACGGTATTGATAGTAGCCACATAGGCACCGAAAAAAGGAAATTATATTCATTGGCGCAAGGTGTCCACTTTTTCAATAATTTTTTTGTATACGTGGGGCGTATTTCAAATTGCCTGCCTCTATATCTGTGCTCAGCAAGAAGAATAAGGATGGCCAGACGCGGGAGCAGGACTACTCTTCTGAAAGCCATTACAGAATTGTCTCACCAACATTCCAGTATAAGATGAACCACCGGCGAGTGGGCAAGTGCATCATCATCAACAACAAAAACTTTGATGAAAAAACAGGTAGAAAAGCTAAAAGCCCATTTCGTAAAAAGCCAGTCCTCTGAACACAGCACTGTCCCTGGCAGGGATGAATGTACGCAACGGGACGGACCGCGACGCCGGCGAGCTGTTCAAGTGCTTCAAGAATCTGGGCTTCAACGTCTTCATCTATAATGATCAGACCTGCGAGAAGATGGAGCGTCTCCTTCGAGAGGGTGAGGGCTTTAGACATACGCTACTCACAAAAAGTGAATTGAAATCAGCTTTCAGTTGAGTTTCAGCTGAACCTATTTTGCTCTTCTCTTTTTAACTTGTTAATGCAGTATTCAACTTTTCAATGTTTCAGTACTTTTTGCACAAATTACTGTTCTCTAAGGCCCGCTGCACACCCAGTGGCCAAAACTGACTGTTGCACACTGTGTGGGGTTTGGAAACTAGTTTTCATGAGTTGCCGACAGTCGGCTTCTGTTTTTACTGCGATTAAAAATTTTAATCGCCATTGAATAGGGGGGATCGATCATTGCCAGCTGCCTCTCAAAATATCCACTATCTTCTTTTTCTCGCCCGTTGCCTTTTGGTTGTCTTTCTTTTGCCAACCATGTTTTCCTTGACAATCATTCCATGCTTTTTGCGGTTCAATCAAATAATAATACCGTACAGAGTATTATATGTGGAGCCTCAAATCCCGATCTAGAGTAAACGTTTTTCCATTGCAGCTCGCCGGAATATGTGTGGTGCTCAATCGCTTGGATCATACCAAACGGATTCAAGTGAAGTGTTTGTGTATGTGTGTGTGTGTGTGTGTGTGTGTGTGTGTGTGCGCGTGCGTGTGTGCGGGTGTGTGTGTGTTAGCCTCGGAGGAAGACCACAGTGACAGCTCGTGTTTCGCCTGCATCCTGCTAAGCCACGGTGAGGAGGGCATGATCTACGGCACGGATGGCGCCATGCCCATCAAGACCATGACCTCACTGTTCAGGGGGGACATGTGCAAAAGCCTGGTGGGGAAGCCCAAACTTTTTTTCATCCAGGTAGGTCCCATCTTAACAAATTATTATAAAACATATCGAATACTTCCCGTGAGAAGTTTACGTTAGATTTTTGTTGGGTTTACGTTACCAGGCCTGTCGGGGTTCTGAATTCGATGATGGCATACAGACAGATTCAGGTCCGCCAAATGACACCCTTGAGACAGACGCAAATCCGAGACATAAGATTCCGGTCGAGGCTGATTTCCTCTTTGCCTACTCCACTGTACCAGGTACGCCACCATTTTACACATGATGCTTCATTAGTCCAATACATATTACACAAGGTAGTAATTGTACAGCAGTAAACCCTTGCCGATTCACGAATCCCTAATCACTCACTCAGAAATGTTTCTTTAAAACATAACAAAAACTATCCGCCAAAAAACACATCTATTTGGGCCTATCTGCCTATTTTTATGCTCTCTCTGTAATGTCTTAAGATGATGCCCAAACACCTTGCTACTTCTAAGTTGCCATGTTCGATGAAAAGTAGTAAGACGGCAAACAGCAACGTGATGGAAGAAGCCAGTAAAGGTCTGGCAGGCAGGCGATGCTCCTTGTGGGGTTCACGCGTAGCTCTGGATCGCTATGGAGTTAACAGCTGACTGCTAGCTTCTCCATTTAAAGACCCAGTAAACTGAACCCAAAAAAATGTCGTGTAAATTTGACACTCCACAGGGAAGAGTAATTGACACCACTTACGAATGCACCAACTTGCGAGTTTTCCGAATGAATGTTTTTTTCGCTTTGTGTAGCGGGCCAAAATTCAAGGTACAAAAGAGTTTCAGATAGCGACAGCGAACGCCACATCTGCCTAGCATCCCATGTCACGATACCAGTTTGAGATATGCTTAAAATTGAGTTATGATTTCATTCATTGAACTAATTAACTTCCCAAATCAAGGTACCACTGTAATAGCCTCCAAGATGGCGCTAAAGCACTACTTTTCTATGACGCATGGCTTTGCCCTATCTCCTAGAAGCTCCTCCCCTCTCTTCAACTTTGTTCCTTGGCACCAAAATCCCACAAGTTTTGACTGTAGCTCTTTTGCATTGGATATGTTGAGATAGATTTCCGACTCACCTGCACTATCAGATCTTGCCCACACTGGCGTTCTCCTTGGCAGGGTACTACTCGTGGAGGAACCCCGGGCGCGGCTCCTGGTTCGTCCAGGCGCTTTGCAACGTCCTCAACGAGTTCGGCAAGCAGCTGGAGATCATGCAGATCCTGACGCGCGTCAACTACATGGTGGCCACCAGCTTCGAGTCGTGGTCCGAGGACCCGCGTTTCAGCGAGAAGAAGCAGATCCCCTGCGTGGTCTCCATGCTGACCAAGGAGCTCTATTTCAACTGACCACCACCACCACCTCTTCAGGGATGGATGGAGCAGTCCAAGAAGCATTCAGGGATAATTCCGGCCCAGCGGGAACAAGCGCTGCACTTTTTAGCGCACGTGTCGATTGGGCCCGAAATGGAATCTTTTATAGTAGCACTCCGCTTTCACATGTTCATAGTGAAACCTCTTTTTTTCCTCTTCTTCGGGTTTTTCCTCACAACAATGGCGTCACATTTGATCGGATCTTTGTCGGCAGGCATTGTGAGATATGCATGTTCTTCTACTACCACTTCACTTTCGTTCCCGCACTTGTCGCTGCCACTTCCTTGTCCGAATACTCTGCACCTCTTCATTTTCACTCTCATAATTTCCTCCACAAGAGTGTGGTTTCAATCCTGTTCATGCATTCGGCTACAAATTGAAGACAAAACAGCAACTTCAAGCTCAAACTACCATCCTCAGGTTAATTCATGTCCTAAAATGTGGGTAAACGTAGTGTTTTAAATACTGTACTTCCATACTGTGTGTATATAGAAAGAAAATGGTCAGCTTTGTGGATCATATCCAGATCACCTTAACCTAACCGTAACATGCAACTCAGTTTAATACTGATGTTGACGCATTGTATGTGATCCGAAATGTCGCACAGAGTGGATGTAGAAAGTCTACACAATCTGCACAGTCTGTCCAATTGCCAGATTGTTGGGATATTAACAAATTAAACCAAGAAATTTCATTTCCAAATCTATTAATGTAACCTTTAACCTGTACAACTCCATCCATCCATCCATCCATCAATTTTCAACACCGCTTATCCTGGTTAGGGTCACGGGGCACTGGAGCCTATCCCAGCTGACTTCGGGCAAAAGGCGAACTGGTCGGCAGTCAGTCGCAGGGCACATGTAGACACAGACAACCATTCGCACTCACATTCACACCGTCACTGAGTGGGAACTGAACCCACGCTGCCCACACCGAAGTCAGACGAGTGTACCACTACACCATCAGTGACCCTGTACACCTTGATTGGATTTAAAAAAATAATAATAATAAATAAATAAAAAATCTTTTTGAAAGTGTAAGTCAACGGCACAAGTGTGCACACCCTCTTATAACTGGGATGTGGCTGTGTTTAGAATTAACCAGTAACATTCAAACTGCACTCACCTGGCACTATTTAAATTGCCTCTGATTAACCCAAAATAAAGTTCAGATGTTCTACTGGGACAGTTGTACAGGTTATACCGAGGTCACATTAACGTTGGAAAAACTATCCTTTTTTATTTCAAAATAAATGTGAAATTGTTTTCAATATAGCACTCCAGTAACAGAACCTGAAGACATGCAATATAATTAGGTTATACTAACAAATCAACTTTAACATCACAGTGATAGTACAGGATCTCCTGACTATACTATTAACTACCTCCCTCTGTTAAATTGTTGTTTTTTTTATTTTGAAGGGCTTTTAATTGGCGCCTGTTTGTGAACCAGCTCATTTGATAAATAGAAAAAAAATTATATATTTTTTCTTAATATAATTATAACCCAATTTGTTGCCATAAATGTGAATAACAGATAAAGTAAAACATTTAGAACAATCCTTAATGTAATTTTTTTTATTGAGCGTAATAATACACTTATGGTCTAATTTGGCAACGTAATTGGGCAGAATAAAGTAAAAAATTAAAAAACTAACTTTAAAATTTTGTTTTAATTGATCACAATACAATTATGGCCCAATTAGGCATACTTTCTGAATATTGAAATAAAAATCCAATTGAAAAATTGTTTAATTCATAATACAATTTTGGCAAAATTGAGAATTGTAAACTCAGAACTCAATAAATTAATTAATTTAGAAAATTAAATGAAGTAAATATTATATTTTTAAAAATACAATAATGAATCATAGTAACACAATTATGGCCCAGTTTGGCACCATAAGTACGAATTAAACATTCAATTATTTTATTTTATCCACTAAACCAAAGGTGACAATGGGATGATGTTTGGAAATTCAATTGTTGATAAATTGACTTTTCTCATTCGGTTAATGTTCATTTTCAACTATAGAATTAAAAATTCACCGTTAAAAGGATGCTAGCTTGTTCGAAACGCCTAGAAATTGTGCCGTTAACACACACGCACAGAATTGCTGTTTAATTGTAGAAAAAAATAGAATGTCGATAATGATGTAGTCAACAAAAGACAGTTGTTTGTGTTTATCATCGTGTCAATCACAGAGGCAGCTATTGACAATGGCAAGAGTGAACCACACAATACACTTTCTCCATGTTGCCGCACTCATTCTCACAGGTTGTGTTTTTTTTTTTTTTAAATCAGCCTTTTTAGAATTTCAACAGACAATTGCATGCTAAACACCAGTGCCCAAAGTGCGATCCATCTGAGCAATGACAGTCTTGCCATTTTAAAACTCAGTATTGATCTGTCTCGACACATGGATCTCTGATCAGTGACGTGGTGCCCAAAATGTGCCAAAAGGAGTGTTTGCACAACTTTTTTTAAATTTTTTTTAAAAATAATGATTCTTTAGGGGGGTTCAACTTTAAATGCTTTATGGTGTTAAATGCTGATGTCCTCATTAATTTATTTGAAAGAATTTGGATGCAAGCATGAATTAAAATATAATCTGAACCAGTGTTTAAATTGTAAACATAGGATACTCTTGTTCAAAGGAAAAAAAACATCCAAACAGAAGAATGCTTATGTAAACACTTTCTTGTATTAAAAATGAATTTATTGTGTTATGAGCTGAGTAGTTTGTAGCACCACATACTACATACTGTACCACACCATGCACATAATTAAAATGTATTTTTTTAAATTAATTTATTTTGTTCATTAATTGGTTAATTTGTTTCTTGTAAATATTGACATCACAGAAGTATGTACAAAATAAACAATTGTACATAGATATTTAACATTTTATATTGAATGATTGGTCAATTTATTGTAAATAAAAAGAATAAAATGTAAAATAAAAAAAAATTGCAGGTACATTTAACTTTTTATTTGATTAAATACAGTGGTAACTCTATTACAAGTGACCTGACATACGTGTTTTTCAAGACACAAGCCGTCGCTCGGCCGAATAAAAAAAAAAAATAAATGTCTTGGTTGCTTTGACTTTCGCCCAAAATTTGAGATGCGAGCACTGTATGGTGTCAGTATTTCATTTTAACTCACTTGACTTGATTGGATTCTTGTCGATTCTTCAAAAAAGAGGTTGCAAACTGTGTAATGCCACTCCCAGGTGACGTTTACAGTCAGACTAAACAAAACAGACAATTACACGTTGTGTATTTAAAACCACATATCTTTGCCTTAAAAATCCGCTAGCCTAATGCTAACACACAATGCAAAACGACTTAGAAGTGCTAATGACACTAGAAACGATGTTGGTGTGTTATTACCCTTTAAGCAAGGGATATTTGAACACAAACGGTGCATCAACACATGTAGGCAGACAATCACAGGCATATATTCTTTATCCTCTGTGAAAAACAACTATTGCATGTGAATGCTGCAATGCTGATTGCAATCATGCGCTTGAATGAGCGGAACACGTAAAAATTGGAATGCTGGGAATTGGTTGAGAAATAAGGAAACTAGCTAAAAAAAAACTAGCCCGTCAAAAAAATGCGGCAGAATAATAAAAATAAAGGTAGAATAACGTGTGAATGCTTGAGCATTCACACAATTACTGCAGCTTACACAGTAGTTGTGAAACTCTTCTTCATTTGTGTCTGTATGGCTGTAGTATACTCCCACCTGGTCGCTTCTTTTTAATAGGAATTGTGTTGCTGTACGCTGTTAATAAAGAATCCTTTTCGTTACCATCTGTCATGTGAACATGAACATTTCAATACGTTTACATGTATGTACAGTCTGTATGTCTGCTGTCATGCCTTTTAGCTATACTGTAGTCAGTACAGTGAAGTGGTCCTGCCATCAAGAAGTCCTCACACAGTTGCAGGTATCGACCACATGAGCGACATCGCTCCATACCAAAGTAAGCATTTATTGACTGACAATAATACAAACAGTGTTTGGGATTGGCATGATTTTTAAACGACGGCTAATGCATTTCAACGAGATTGTTTTGTTGAAATGTTCCGGTGTGGTGTCACCATGCACAGAGAGGCGCAGGTTTTACAGTGTATCTTTGATTGATGTTCTTCCCTACAAAAATGCTTTTTTCCAGTATGCATTCATACAAAAACATGATGATTATGTGTGTTATGCCCCTGCAGGCGTTAGCGCAGTGACTGAGATAAGATGTGGTTATAGATGCAGCTCAAGTCAAGACAGAGGTAATTAAAATACACACACGCGTATCTATATATCCGTATATATACATACCTGTATATATAGTTCTCTTTATTAAGTTTGCACAAAAATGGTGCATAGCCCTATTTTAATGATTTAAAAATAATAATAATACAATTATGTATTATGTGTCCGCCAACGTGCTGCTGAAATAGAAACCTGAATTGTCAGTTGAAAGCTGCTCATGTTTTGCCAAATTGCTGTTTAATGAATAATTTCCTCCATTTTGAGGAAATGAGGTGATAATGGCTTCCTTTGGGTAAATTATCTTTATTTGTGGAGTCTTAAAAATAATTTCACTTGGATGTGGAAGGCTGGTTCCGCAGCATCTTTGAGGCGCTTAACAATAAAGTGCACAAAGTGCTCTGTGCGGAGGTATATAACTCACATTTTACATGATCATGTTACAGTCACGTCTTTAAAACTGTATGCGTGACCCCATACGCATACAACATTGGCTCCAAGAAAACAGAATTGAATAGAAAGAAATAACATGAAAATATCAACTGCATGCATAGATGGAAGTTTAAAACATTTATTGTTAGACAGAGAACATCATGAAATAATGTACATAATAACAAGTGCAACAACATAATATATTGTATTTGCACAGCATCTTTGCACAGAATGGCTTATTGAATCATTTTTTTCCATTAAGTTTTTTGTGGATAAAAGAAGACATGACTTATATGTGACATGATTTATTTAAACAAGAGAGTTTCCGCCGATCCACTCGCTAAAGTGCTTCTCCATGGCCTTCCTGACGGCCCAGCTGCCATTGTTTACTGTGGGAATGATCTTGAGTGGTCGCAGCCACTGGACGAAACGCTTGAGCTCCACGAAGCTGCTGTGTTCGCTGTATGGAATCCCTGGAGATAGAAAAAAAACACTGTGGTAATTGAGCCAAAACGGGAATCAAGATGATGATGATATTGATGATTCAGGCAAAAAAAAAAAAAGACTAGACAGGGATAAAGAAGCCACGCTGATGAAGGAATAAGAGTTCCTGGTGAAAGAAGCTAAGGGGAAGACGAAGAGGAAGCAATGCTAGAGAAATAAATAAAAGTGAGGCTAACTGCAGACCATAGATTGAGACGTTGCCACTGACGACAGGCTGAATGTCTTCCACTGACGCCGTCTGCTGGTTGAAGGTCCAACCGGTGGGCTTGAAGGCCACCAGAAGATCGTACTGGCTGGAAAACTTCCCTAGATGCTGCTGTAGCTTCTGTGGAGAGACAGCAGACATTTTTCTTGCCAGCGAAGTCTGCGTCTAAAATTTTCCTTGATAAGTAATTCAAAAAAAAAAAAAAAATTTCTAGTCCTGCATTTCAACAGGTGATCTATTACAATTGTATACAATACAAATGAAGAAACACTGAAGCGCATTCTGTTCTGATTCACTTTGTTTATTTTGAAACTATTTTGTTTTCAATGAAAAAAACTGATTAAGTCAAACATTGATAAAATGTACATTAAATTCAATGTATGTCTACTGAGGACGAAACAAAATATTAATTATGATTATGTATTATATATGATATGTTTTCCTACTCTGACGTTGAGTTGCATCATGGGAAGCACGTGGACGCGCGCCGCCTTCCAGTCGGTGGTTAAATGTCGCTTGATGTGCTCCGACTCCAGACAGCACATGGTGTTGTATTTGTCCCGGGAGAGGCACACCTTGGTGCCCAAAACCTCCGCCAAGGCTGCAAAGAGACCGAAAAAATAATAATCCCAATGGCTGAGTTTTTTTTCTTTGTTTGTTCTTGCGAGGCTGCCCCCTGCTTATTGCAATAAAAATAAAGTCAGGAAAATGTCCCATGTGGGAGGCGGACGCTCACCCAAGAAGACTTTCTCCTTCCCCACAGAGTAGGATCCGCACACCACTAGGGTGCGGGGGTGCAGCGTCACCGACTCGAAGGCGGTGCTGGCAGCGAAGTTGATGACTTCCTGTTGTCTCGGAAAGGTGTACTCCGGGCCGCAATACCTACGAGGACCACGTGGTTAACGAGCCGATCGCCTTTTCGACGATGCGAATTGAGAACGTTGCATACGTTGTGTCGAGGTAGAGAGTGTGCACCCGGCATCCCAGAAACTCCGGGTAGGCCTCCATGGAGGGATCGGCTCGGAAATCGCCTGTGTGGAGGACGGTCTGTCCGTTCGGCAAGAAGATCAGCAACATAGCTGCTCCTGGACAACTGAAAAAGTCAAGTTTTAATACGATTCTTTTTTTTTTTTTTACTATATCTTTTATTCCCACTTCAGTTTCAAAACACATTCACAAGCTCACAAGTGCATGCAAAAGCAACAGGCGGCGCTTGAATCTTGAATCTTTTATGCTGTTGAAAGTAGTAGAGAAAGAAGAAACTGAGCTGGCGAAAGTAGTACAGGAAGAAGAAGCAACGCTGGTTAAAAAAATGTGATGCTGGCTAAGAAGTGGTAGAATTGGAGAAGGAGAAGTGATGCTGGTGAAAGAAGACTAGAAGACGAAGAAGCTATACTGGCAAAAGGAAAGGGAAGCAATGCTGGACAATAGAAGAAGAGGAAGAAGTAGCTATGCTGGCAAAATAAGTCATAGAATTGAATTAGTATCACATACTGGTTGGCGTCGAGGAGGATGACTTGTGCCCCGTCCACGCTCACCCTGGTGTTCATAGGGAGGATGTGCACGTGCTGCTCCGCCACCTTCAACTTGCTCTTCACCAGGTTGCCTGTGATCTGGACGACGACAACATCAAGTATTAAGACACACGCAACTCACACAACGCTATTTATCCTCCCAAAAAGTCCCATCATGGCTTACTTTGTTGCAGTAGATTGGAAGTGTGGACTTCGTGGTGAGTCCTCCATAGTGGTCCGAGTGGAAATGGGTCAGGAAGTAGGCGGTGACTCCTTCAATGGCGCCGTACCGAAAGGCGTCGATGGCGAACGTCGTGCCTGAGTATTGTTAAAAATATGAGGTAACGGATTTTTATACTGGCAAAAATATAAAGAAGCTGTAATTGCAAAATGAGGAAAAAATGCAGATGAAGTTGTAGAAAAGAAAGTTATGCTGGCGAAAGGTAGTAGAGAAGAGGGTAGCTGCTATGCTGGGAAAATTCAGACAAGCAGCAGAAGAAAAAGCAGTGCTGGTGAAAGAAGAGCAGAAAAATGAGGTGACTAACCTGGAATCTTTTTATAAAACGGACAACGCCGTGGTTGTTCCTCTCCACTGTCGTTCTCGCTGTTCCACCATTTGTGTCTCCTGTGTTTGGTCTGCCTGCTTGCCGCCTCCACCTTGCTGCCACCGGGACTCTCACCTTCTCCGGGTCGGTCTGCATCTTCAGCCGCGTTCGTCTTCCATTTCCTCCCGGAAGCTTCCTCTTTCTCCTGCGCCTTTAATGCTTTGAGGCCGAAAAACACCCCGATGTCCGTCTGCTTGAGTCCCGATCCTCGACCCGCCTCTCTCTGAGCCATCCGAGGAGGCGCCGCACTGTTCTCGGACGACCCGACTGGGGACGCTTGAAGAGTCTCCTTCAAGCGTTCCAAAACCATCCTCTGAGGAGACTGAAGTTTTTCGCCAACAGCCGACGAGATGTCATCGACTCTACCGGTGCCTTCGAGGGCATCCGTAAAACCCGTAGGCGGCTCGTCTTCGCTGAAGAGAACCACGGAGTCTTCGTCTTCAGACCCGTCTCTACGAACTGCGTCCATCTCAGCGGGGAACTCCGAAAGAGGCGAGTAGGATATTAGCTCCTCGTCGTGTGGATCGGCCAGAACGTCACAAGTCGCCACTGTCTCTGTCCTACTTCCCTGTGAGGAGGTCAAAGACGAGCGGCCTCTGGGAGACCAACCTTTCTTCTTCTTCATGTCGTCCGGGTCGGGCGAGCGCAGCAGCAGGAGGCCATTGGTGGCTTGGGAAGGTGGCGGCGAGGGTGTCATGCCAACGTTATCCCCGGAGGCATCGCGGGTAGGAGTACGAGGCTCACTGTCCTGGAAGTCGAACGGCACGGAGTGGCCGTTAGCTCGAGTGTGGGCCAACTGCGTGTGGTTGAACTTCTTGTAGTGGTTCGGAATGGAGGACGAGCACTGGGGACCATGGGGACATTCTAGCGGATGTAAGACACAATAGTTATAATAGCAGAATTGCAAAATCCATGCTGCATTGAACGCATCAGGTTGATGGGGACATGCAGTAACTGAGTTCTGCCATGGATAGTGAAAATTCACAAGAACTGACCCACTCAAATAGGATTGTAATTCCCTATAGTTGCCACAAGGCAAAGCACTTTTTTTCTATTGGACAAGGCAATGGCATGACCAAATGAAGCTCCTCCCCTCATGGTAACATAGTTCCTTGGCCACAAGATGGCACCAAAGCAATATTTTTACATTAGACATGGCTTTGGACTGAGCACAAAAATAAGCGAGTCTTTCAGAGAATAACAAAGGGTAGTTCATTTTTTTTTAAAACATCCAGTACAGTACATTTTTTTGCTTTTAAGTACTGTACATTTTTTTTCAATATATATATATATATATATCTATATATAATATTTTTAAGCATCGTTTAGTTGTATTTAACTTGCTTTAGGTGTGAAAAGATTGAGACACTATATTTATGACTGTGAGGCTTTAACTTCGTTCACTTTGTAGGTTGTCGCTTTATGAAAGTCAAACAAACATTCACAGAGTCAACATGCGATAGTGCGAAACCCACGCAACATTGAACGCATCAGTAGGTAAAACCCTTACCTTGGCAAGTGTCCCTTGGCGTGTCCAGACATTCAGCAACATGCCATCTTTGCGACTGCACCAATAAAATAGAGAATGGCATCTGGCAAATGGGACAAAAGTCTTCCTTGGCTTCATTGTCAACGTTTTGTGTCTCCTTAGAACGTGAGGACGAGGTGGGATCACATTGTCCATTGTGTACACCGGCAGAGACGTCACTTGGAGTGGTTGTACTATCCAGAGTGTTGCATGACTTTCTCTCCGTCGTGCATCTTCTCCTGGACACGTTCCTACATGCAGACGACGACTCACGTTTCTTCTTTTTCTTCACCGGAGGCTTATAATCCCAAATGTCACTTTCAGAGTCGGCCTTCTGGGACATTTGGGGCAAAAGTGAAGCCTTCCGGGCGTCACACAACGCAACACAACGTGCCCAAACCACTTGTAATAACAAGTGAACTACGATGTATGAACATTCCGCTCAAGCCGAGAGTAATAAAAAAAAAATACACCGGACAACTGTGACGTTTAAATTCAAATTTAGGAAAACGGCTAATCATTGCTAACAGTCGCAATATGAACCACGCTGACGTGAAGCACTTACCGACACAGTGCCAGATTGAATTAAGTAAATGCAGTGCTTCAAATGTAACAGCACTTTCCAACAATTTGATTAATTCCCTGAATCGTTCAACAATATATCTAAACAGAAGAGTAATACAATATTGTGCTTCTATATGATTTAACATGTAATTTATTTATTTTTATTTAAATTGATTGTACCTTTGTCGAAAGCAGCTCTATGAAGCTATATGATGACATGACCACTTTCCGCATAAGTAAATACAATACTTAAACGTGACAGCACTTTCCAACAATTTACTTAATATAACCAGAGTCGGTTTACTTAACACCCAAAGAAGAGATAATCTAATTATTGTTATTTAATATGATAAAACCCCCATGTAATCATGTTATATATTTTTTTTCAGGCCACGACATTTTGTCGAAAGCTGTGAAATGAATCGACATGACGAGTTTACCCAACCCGGCTAGCTGAAGTTTCAAACATGGCTTCAGGTTGCAGCTTGTCAACTCTTTTTCCTCTTCAAAGTGTACTCGACGGCGCCTTAGATGACGCCGCGACACAAGAGTCGATGGAAGCTCTCGTCTACGAGTATTTAAAAGACCTAGACGAGAGGGAAGAACTCAAGATGACCGACTTTGAGACAGGTGAGCCGTCAAAATTGGCGAACACACACCAATGTTTGGGTTAGCTGGCAGTGCTACATGCATAAACAAGACGGAACATGGTCGTCGTTTCACTTTCGGGATTCTCAAGGGAAGTCGTTTGTTTCATGTTGTGATACATATGCATTGTAATCCCGTTTAGCAGATATTATTCTCTAGTTGACATACGGTATACATAGTAGGCTGAGAGTTAATACAGTGAACTAAACAAGACAGAATAGACAAGGCCTAACAAAATGAAACGCCTCCCCTCAGTTCAACATAGTTGTTCATCTGCATAAATTTGAATAAAAGCTACCGAAAGGAACTTTTTTTTTAAATTACAGTAGTGTCAGGCAAGGGTGATGATTTCAAAATATGGGTCCAAGATTAAGTACGAGGGTTCAATGAAAGGTTTAGTAAGGCTTCAAGACAGGATTAGGATTTTGAAATAAAGATTTCAAACCAGGGTAACTGCTTGCAAGTTAGTGTGTGCGGTGCTGCAGTACCTCAACACACCAGTAGATGGTGATTTGGAGCAGACCATTATGTGGGAATCGGGAGACTGATGTCCTCGTTGCGTAATGAGTGACGATTTTCTTCTTTTGTGGTGGGCAGGTCTGGAATGGCTCAACACAGAGGGCCCTCTGTCTTTCAACAGGGAGCTGGCGGGAAAAGTGGTGCTGCTGGACTTCTTTACCTACTGCTGCATCAACTGCATGCACATCCTGCCGGACCTTCACCACCTAGAGCAGAAGCACTCAGTCCAAGGTATTGTACTGCTGGCCTTGTGCAGTATTTAAAAGTATCTACACGGAGGCATTAACACTCCTGTATTATAAGTAAAATATTGCAAACAGCTCTCTGTACAATGACATGTGCTGGAACACCACATAACTATGTTGACGACACAACTGAGATGTCATATTAAAGGTAATTATACCACCTTAAAAAAGAGGTTTATTGAGGTGAGTTGTTTATTTTTCCCCTAGTGGACGATGCACCTGGGATGGCATAGTAAAGGAAATTGCAACCCCCTAAACATTTGGTTTATTTGAAATAAGATGTTTATTTTTTTAAAGGGATTATGTACGTGGGATTTCTTAGTTGAGGTAATTCTAGTCACCTATAAAAGAGGTTTATTGAGGGGAGGTGCTTATTTTTTTTCAAGCGAACAATGCATACGGGATGCCATAGTAAAGGTAATTGCAACCACATAATAAAAGGGTGTTTATTTGAAGTCAGGCGTTTATTTTTTCATATTGATGAAATACCTGCGATATCATGGGCTAGATGATTAGAGCAACCACAAAAATGGGTTTGTTGTGGTGAGGTGTTTACTTTTTCAAGTGGCTGATGCACTTGGGGTGCCATAGTAAAGGCAATTGTAACCACTAAACAACAGAGTTGGTAATTCGCGGTCAGGGTATAATTTTCTCATGTTGATGAAACACCCCTGATGTCACAGTAACAAAAATAAATAATAATACAGCAAAATAAAAACGGTTTATTGAGGTGAGGCATTTATTTTTTACAACATACCTAGGATGTCATAGTAAAGATATTTACAGCCATCTAGAGGTTTATTAATGTGAGGTGCTTATTTTTTCAAGTGGACCATGTACATGGGATGCCATGGTAAAAGTAGTTGCAACCACGTTAAAAAGGAGGTGCTTATTTGAGGTGAGCTGTTTTAATTGATCATTTATGAGACCGGATGCCACTATTTGAGGAAATTCGTTACAATATATTGCTGTGAACATCATGGTCGTTACGACACTGTGTGTCTTATTTATTCAACTAGACTTCACCCTACGTGACACTGCCACCATCACGTCCGTTGTCATCTCTGCTGCGTGTGGAAGAGTTAACTAAAAATATGTCCGAGCGTAAAATTTAGCTGCGAGCCAAACCGGACACTGGGCGCCACACACAAGCACACACACACACAGGCAGTACCACATGCATTATCACACAGGCCTTATCTTTGGCACAGCTTTGGGTACATTCTGTCTGCTGCTCTGCTCCGTGAGGTGTGGGAGCCACCCAGTTCAGTCACTCCCACAGTAAGCACTGCCATTCGCCCGTCGTCATTGCAATATGTCCTTTACATTTTGGCAGAGGATGAAGAGCGGCAACATCTACTGCAGATTAATGTTTGTTTTATGACTATTGAGGTCTCATAGTGGATGATGCAGTAAACCAAGTGTTTGGCACACCAAAAAATGGGACAATTTGCCTCTAAACTCAACAAAACAATTAAATATCAATGGCCAGCATGAAAGTGGTGATAAAACTGTTTGGCAAGATAAACTTGGTTCTATCAAGATATATGCTGGCTTGATTAAAGTAGCGTGTTCAGCAGAACATGTGGTTTAGATACATGTTATTTTCGGTAGCAATTAAGTTGTGTAACATCGGAACAGTCAGATGATTTCAGGGAAATCGTTTTGCGCCATTTGTAACCAGGATAGAGATGCTTTCTTTGACAACAACCTAAGGTACATTATGTGCAAAACTTGTTCTCGATCAGGCTTACACAATTTGTTGAAATAGTTGAGATAAAAAGAGAAGGCTTAGATCCACATCATTAATTGTGGTTCTTTTGCAAACAAAAATAAATATATCCTAAAACATTTATACTTTAAGAAATAGTTTTATTTTAATAACATTGTGTCAGTCTTTTGAATTAATGTCCTTTCAGATGGATTGGTTATTGTTGGCGTACATTCGGCCAAATTCCCTAATGAAAAGGTAAGTCAACACTCCATGTACACAAATGTGTATTTAGTTAAATAATTTTATTTTGAGTATTTCCATTCATCCATTTTGAGCTGGAGCCTATCCAAACTAGAAGCCTGGTACTGAGATTCGAACCCCAAACCTCAGAACTGTGAGACAGACTTGCTAACAACTTGACCACATGCTCCCAATTTTGACTATTTTCAATACTGTATTTGAATTATTTTATTTATTTTTATTTATATATTAACATATTCGTGTTCTCCATATTTTAATGTTTATATTCAACTTATTCTTTATTTCTATTTTAATTATTTTGATCATTTAATTGTAGTTATGGTTACTACTTTTTTTAATGAAAACTAGTTGCCGAACTAAAATGAGCCGATTTTCACCAACTCGTCCAAGTTAGCATGAGTTGTATGTTTCTTTCAAAGGTTCTGGACAACGTCCGCAACGCCGTGCTTCGGTACGACATCCGCCACCCGGTAGTGAACGATGGCGAGGCGTGTCTTTGGCACCAGCTGGAGGTCTCCTGCTGGCCCACGCTAGTGCTGGTGGGCCCACGGGGCAACCTGCTCTTCTCGCTGGTGGGCGAGGGCCACCGCGACAGGTTGGCGCTTTTTGCCGACGTCAGCCTCCGTTATTACCGGGAGAAGAAGCTGCTGCGGCTGCACCCGGTGGGCGTCAAGCTCTACCGGGACTCCCTCCCCCCCAGCATCCTGTCTTTTCCCGGGAAAGTCTGCATGGACCACGGCAGCGACAGGCTGGCCATCGCTGACACCGGACATCACCGGATCCTGGTGGTGTTCTCTACTTGTCAGGTGTTACACATCATCGGAGGTAACATATCGTATTTCTTCAAATAATAGGTAACATTAAATTCATTAGAAATACAATCTAGACATTGTTAAAGGTAGAATATGCAGTTTCCAAACTGCTTGCAAGATTTGAATATAGCCTCACTTCAATCCCCATCTCCTTTGCATCTCTGGCCAAATTTGTGGGGCTTCCTGTCTGACAGCCAAAAATGGTCGGGGGCCCTTTTTTGTTTTTTTTTCCCCCCCTGTTCGACACCCCTGCGCATACCCCTCCAAAATGTGCCAGGATTTAACACCCCAAATTCTGCTTTGCCATTCAAGTGGTAAACTGGGACTACACTGTTTAAAATGAAAAAAAGAAACCCCCAAAAAACAGGACTTTTTCATATTTTTAGATCATGCCCGCCACCGCTGTTCCCAGGCCAACACCGAAGTTGGCAGCGTGCGGGACGGCGCACACACTGGGAACTGGCACCGACCTCCATCGCAGGGACAAAAATGCCCAATGGGACTTTTATTTCTGTCGGCTGATCTCGTTCGGCGGCTGGTGTTCGCTTTGGGCTCTCCAAACACATGCTGGAGGAGTTCTGCTTTTTGTCATTTCGTGTAGTTAATCCACTCATTGACATATAGAACAGGGTTAGGCACAGTATGGCCCGTGGGCCACATACGGCCCTCTCCATGCTTTAATCCAGCTCGTCAAGCAGTTACACTCTCAAGAGTCCTGTCATATCTATTGCATTGATTGTAATGTTTGGCCTAAAATTGGTTAATTTGTTGTTTTCTTTTAGTTTTGATTCATTTATCTCTTTAAATATTTTCATTTAATTTATTTAAGTAATAAAATACATTTGTAACCCCAGTGAGGATAAGCGGTACGGAAAATGAATGAATACAATTGTATTAGTAAAATATTCTGGATTTTATGGAACGAGTGGTTAATTAATCATTATTTTATCATTATAATTAATACAACTAAAAATGAAAGGGGCTTTATTTTAATACAATATATATTTTAATATATAAAATAAAAATACAAATGTATATTTGTTTGTTTATATATAATTTTCTACACATTTTGTAAACATTTAATCTATTCTTTTACCATTTTTTTAAGCATCATACCTCAAAATGAGTCGATTAAATTTATTTCTTAATTTTAAAAAAATGCATCCATGGTTGATTTAAGTAGTCAGATAAAATATTAGTAAAATATGTATCTTATATACCGTTAGCATTTCATTTATGTATTCAGGACCTAAACCGATTGGTGATTTATAGACCAGTAGCAGAACTTTTAAATATACTCTAAAGCTGACTGGAAGCCAGTGTAAAGACTTTAGAATTGGAGTAATATGCTCTGCCCTCTTTGTTCTGGTCAGAACCCGAGCTGCAGCATTCTGAATGAGCTGCAGTTGTTTAATCCTCTTTTTAGGGACTCCAGTCAGAAGACCATTACAATCGTCGAGTCTACTTGAGATAAAATCATGAATGAGCGTCTCCTGGTTTGCTTGACACATGCAAGCCTTCACTCTGGATATGTTCTTCAAATGGTAGAAGCCAGTTTTAGTATAATTGATTTGAAATGTTGAAATTCAGGTTGGAATTTATCAGAAAACCAAGGTTTCGGACTTGGCCTTTGGTTTTTAAAGAGAGTGACTCCAGGTATTTACTAACAGCAATCCTCTTTATTGCCCAAAAAAATTACCTCTGTTGTATTGGTGCTCAGTTTTATTGGTGTTTAGTTGAAGAAAATTTTGTCTCATCCAGTTATTTATCTGTTTTAGACAGTGACACAACACCTCAATTGAACTGTAGAAATCTGGAGACACTGCGAGATATAACTGTGTGTCATCTGCATAGCTATGATAGTCAAAATTAAAGTTCTGAAGAATTTGACCCAAGGGTAGCATATGCAGGCTGAACAGGCGGTTGATTACTGTAATTTTTTAAAATTTTTTAATTTTACTTAGTCTCTCAGTAAATATTTGGTTAGTTGATTTATTGTAAATAATAATAATAAACAAAATAAAATAAAGAAACTTTTTTTTAAATTATAGTATAAAAATACAATTAAAAGGAGAATGAATTATGTATCTAAATGTATGATTTAAATTCAAATATAGTAAATATAAACAAATATATCAATAGTTAAACAAACAGCAACAATAAATAACAATTATGCATATTTTCTTTTATTTTTTTAATCTTTTACATTTTTACTGAAATTGCAGAGGTAAAGTTAAAATGTTCCATTTTTTGGGGAAACAGGACCTGAAAGTGGAAGGCGAGACGGCTCGTTGTCTGAAGCCTCCTTCAACTCCCCTCAGGGTGTAGCCATGAAGGGCGACGTGGTGTACGTGGCCGACACTGAGAACCACCTCATCCGAAAGGTCCCTGGCAAAACATTCTCTCTCTTTCTTTTTTTTAATCCATCTTTGTGCCTCCCGCTCACGTGCTTGCATGTGTCCGTCAATGCAGATCGACCTGTCGGAGGGGCGGGTGAGCACACTGGCCGGCCTCGGTGTCCAGGGTACTGACAAAGCCGGCGGTGCGATGGGAGATCAGCAGCCAATCAGCTCTCCCTGGGACGTAGCGCTTGGCTCAGTCGGTGAGTGCTCCATCCCAAATTTGAGACCCGGCTCTTCAAACTTAATTGCCTTGAACCTCTGGGCCTGTTCCCACTGGCAAGCCGCCTCAGTAATCCTAAGGGACTTATGTGAGCTTGCTCTTTAATATGGGGCAGCCTTGTAGGTCAAAATAAGGCAGTTACTGTACAGTATCTTACCTCAGAACCATTTATTGACCCACTTTTTCTTGGAAGAAACCAGAAAGTCACATCCTCTTATTTTGTTCCCGCCAACCTAAATACTATATTTCCCTCCTTCCTTGATAAACGACACAGATGACCATCAACCTTCTTCCTGAAACCTCCCAGATTTACAACCACCTGCCCATCTATCCATGCACCTACTTTCCTACCAGCAAAACAGCTTCTTACAGCTACCTGACCTCCTCCCTTACCTATCTACCCACTAGTTAACTACCAAATTCTTACCTACTGTACCTACCTACAAATACCTACCAGATACTTGGCTATGTACCACCCTACCCTACCTACCCTTCAGATTCTTAACTACTGTACCAAGCTACCTTCCTACATATCCACCTCCTACATATTTTCCAACCTACCTAGTACCTACCGACTAATTAGCTAACTACCTGCCCTTATCCAGGCTGCATACATATTTGAAAGTACCCAATTTATCCCCTTTTGAACTTTGAAATGACAATCATATTCTGAGTCAAATGTTCAAGAATAGCTTATGAATGCATAGCTGCCTTTTACTCCACGTGCATTGAATTGTAATTTTATTGAATTCAGTTAGAAAGTAAGCATATGTATTTTTTAGATGTTTTAAAACTTCTAGGTGTCATTGAGTGGGTTTGGTAGACAGCCAGATGTCGTGACAGACGTGTCCTGGTTGTGTGTGTTTGTGTGTAGGCGGCGTTGAGGACAATGTGCTGTGGGTGGCCATGGCAGGAACCCATCAGATTTGGGCTTTGTTCCTAGCAGATGGAAAACTGCCCAAAGGAAGGTGAGACAGGTTAACAAGTGCAACCTTGGTGCACTCGGACAGAAAATGGCATTTCCTAAACTATTCCCGCAAAGTTGGAACTGTAGAATGTCTAGGTATGAGGAAAAATGCCCACAGACACATTATCACGTTGACAGCGAGTCCAAGGCGGGGACGTGCGTGCGATGGGCAGGTAGCGGCAGCGAGGAGAACCGGAACAACGCCTACCCGCACAAGGCGAGCTTCGCCCAGCCCTCGGGCTTGGCCGTGGCCCCCGAGGAGCCGTGGAACTGCCTCTTCGTGGCCGACAGCGAAAGCAGCACCGTTCGCACTCTGGCGCTGAAGGACGGTACGGTCAAGCTCCTGGTTGGCGGTGAGAGAGACCCGACGGTGAGTTAAAGGTCACCAAGTGTGTTTCCGGTATTTTGGTTCGTCTATGGTTGGTCGAGCTAAACTTAATTTGACCTCTACCCATTTGAATTAATCGTTACAACTGTTTAATGTTTGAGTACTTTTTGCACTGTTCTCCAACAACGAGCTGAACAGCAAAATTCATGTGCTTGTCTTTCCACTCCTTAAACATTTCTTATCTGTTTCAAAATGTTTAGACTTCCAAATGTTCACAAAATTTAGGACACTCAGGCTTTTTCACATTCCAAAGATTTTCCGTTTCCCCACAATTCCGCATTTTCCACAAGCAAAAAAACAATTTGAGTCAGCCATTCAACAAAAAAAAGTTCATTTTACTCCAGCATACTGACACTTACTTATAACATTCAAACTTCTGAATATTAAGGACATTCAGGCTACTATTTTTCACATTCCAAAAATTCTCACTTTTCCCACAATACCTGTTTTCCCACAATAAAATTCCCAAATTGAGAGAGATTTCATATATTCATCATTTCATAACCGACTCACACCATTCAGTGTCAATTTCTACAGAAATTGCATTCCCTAGTTATGTAATAATATCATGCCTTGGAGAATTTAGTTATCTAATTGACACTGTGTTAACTTTGAGTTTCTTGCACCGCTTTGAGCTTTCTATTTTTGGTCTTTATTTAGCCTGTAGATTCAACACTTATGCAAATTTGGGAGCCATAATTGGAAAACAATCACTTAGCATTCATCACGCAAACTGTGGCGCTTTCTGGAAGTTTGTGTCATTGACAAGCCTGTTTGTTTAATAACTTTGCAATTGTGACATGCTGTGAATGGCTTCTTTTCTTTTTTTTCTAATATGCTGTTATAAGCGTTTTATTATCATGCCATATAAAACAATCGGCACCTGTCTAAAAAGACTGAATAAAATAGACAAATTGTTAAATAGGAATAGAAATCACACGCCTAAATCAGCTTTTCCCAACCTTTATTGAGGCTGGGTACATATTTTCTCTCTCAAATGTCTCAATTTACTCAAAACGTTAGTGTCAAAACTGGGCTTACTTAATTGTACCATTGGTTTTTGAATGGAAGAGTATTTTAGTGTGAAGCCTATCTATCATCTGCTATTCTATTTTGTTGTGAAAGGCTTGTATGATTAATGATGTTTTTTTTTTTAAGGAAATATTGCACTTTGTGTCCTGACACTCTTTGAACCAGAACCTATTTGCTTTCGGGGACGTGGACGGGAAGGGCGTGGACGCCAAGCTGCAGCATCCGCTCGGCGTGGCGTGGTCCCCGCAGCAAAACTTGCTCTATGTGGCCGACTCCTACAACCACAAGGTGAGGATGCGTGGCGCTGTATAAATAAATATATATAATATATATTATATATATTTATTTAATTTATTTAATATATATATATATATTATATATATATATATAAATCGAGTTCAGGCTGCCTCTTTTGTCAACATTTTTAAAAAGCGATTAAAAAGACAGTTGTTTAGGCAGGCATTCAAGTCATACCAGATTGTTTTATATTTGTTGTGATTTTAATTCTTTTTTTATTTGAGTGATGGTTTTCTTGTTTTAACTGTAAAATGACGTGATTCTGTATTTAATATACTGCATGTAAACTGCATTTTATTTAGCGTGAAACATTTGGTGAGTCCTCTCTATGAAAAGTGATACAAACCTTTTCATAATGTTTGTAAACAATAGGCGCTAGGACACATCCAGGTAGCAGAAAAGCAATTGAGTACAGCTGAACTGAGACGATCGTAAAATCCTGATGTATTTATTTATTTTATTTTTTCCTATTTCCTTAAAAAAAAAATTAAAAAATGATCCAGCGGGTCTTGTGAGTGAGGAGGATAAAATTTGAATAAATCAAGTGGATGTTGTAAATTGTTGTACAGAGAAAATCGCAAGACACAATAGGCACTTCGAAAAAGCGAATGTGTACCAAACCGCCATCGTTGGTTTGTGGAAAGCATTTTCTCACAGGTATGTATAAAATGTTAAGTTGGGTTGTCTGGGTAATTTAGCAAAAATACATGGCTAGCCTGCAACTCTATAGCATGCTATCCATTTTACCGTCAAAAGATTATGTCTGTGCCATTAACCCGTGAAACAAAGTTAATTAGCCAGGTTTCCAATCATTTTGTTAACTCTTGGAATTTCTACGACGTCTACGTAAATTACGGTCTGTGTTCCACTTCCCTTTGAAGAAATTTACCCCACGTGTAGTCATCTTTTCACCGAACACTTCACACATTTAGATTACGGCGGTACTGTTTTGCCACCCAGAATTATGTGACGTTTTAGTGAAAAAGTCAAAGAAATCGAATGGAAAGACTTACTTATTACCATTGTGCACAGATTAAAGTGGTGGACCCTAAGACGAAGCAGTGCAGCACTCTGGCCGGCACAGGAGAATCAGGCGACACTGTGGGTCCTGACTTCATCACGTCCCGCTTCAATGAGCCCGGCGGAATCTGTGTGGGCGCCGGTGGCAAACACCTCTATATCGCTGACACCAACAACCACCAAGTCAAAGTACTGAACCTCCACTCCAAGATTGTCTCACTGGTAAGACGTTTTGCCGATGTTTCATCCTGCTTCACTTCCTCCCAAAGCTGACTTTCACATTTTACAACTTCCTCTCTAGTTCCTTATTTCCTCAGACTGCACAGACTTGACTCCTGCCAAAGCAAAGGGTCCCACCAAAACCCCCAAGATCCCCCGAGGGGCCGTCAGAGTAGACATGCCGCCAGTGTCGGTGAGTGCCGGGCAAACCCTCATCATGTCGCTCGCGCTGTCGCTTCCCGAAGGAGCCAAACTCACCGACGAGGCGCCGAGCTGCTGGGCCCTCTCCGCCGAAGGTAAGCACCGTTTTGTCTCGACAGGGAGTATTATCAAAAAAAATTTTCCTAAAAATTCTATACACAAGATTTTTTTCAAATGAAAATAAAACATCTTTTATCAATCGCAAAGTTTTTTGATTCATGTTTGGTGCATCAAAACAATATACAAGCCATGAGGCGACCTTTTTAACTCAGGTCTACCAAACATGGTTTGGAGAGCCAATCAGAGTCCCTCCATCTGTAATTGACACAGGTGTTCAACTATGATTTCCTTACAGTGCAAAGGTTTGCTGTTTGTTTCTTCATACGTCCACATAGTGTCGGGCGATGGTCGGGATATTAACTTTTTTTAAAGGTTTTTCCAACATTACGAGCGAAGCGGCGAGCTCACACATAGTTGGTATCAGCGCCACGGCACTATTTTCAGCACGATAAGAGCGCAGCGACTCGCTTCACATAATTAGCGCCCAGCCTATGTTATGTGATCCCCGAGCCGGTCGAGACTTAAGTTGATCCGATCAGCCTGGAGCGGGAATTTCAACGGACTCAGTTTGGAGTGCATGCCAGGACTAAATGGTGGCTTTTTAGCCGCGGCTCTCCCGGGAACGCTGTGCTCGGAATCAGCGTCATTAATCAGTGAAAGAAGGAGCGCTCCCTCGCCCGTATTTGCCTCTCACACTGAAACGTCACTTCCTGATTCAATAAGACCAATCAGATTTTTATTATTTTATTTCCGTTTGTGGCTCAGTAGTGTGTCGTGAGAGATCATCAAGTGTGCCGCAGGTAATTAGCCAATTTTATTTACTTACTTATTTACTCAAAATAATGTATCATCTATCTATGGTGGTGATGTATAGTGACAGGCAGAACCATTTAATGCTCTTCCACGAGATGCCAGAAGGTACAATTAACCTGTGTGTTAAGTTTTTGACATCCATACAACAGTATAATAGCTTTGTGTGCAGCTAAACAGACCCAGATTGCACACTAAGTACAGTATCACTTGAAAGGTGCTGTATAAAGACCCCCCCCCCTCTCCCTTGTAGGAGATGAGTGGCTGCTAGATGCTCAGGCGGTCACCGGCGCTATCACGGATCTGTCGAAGCCGCTGCATGTTACCGCCAAACTTCCGGAAGTTCCCAAGAAAGTACATGCGGGCCTCACGCTGAGCGTCTGGTTGTATTTCTGCACGGCGGCGGGAGCGACCTGCACCATGAGAGCGGCGGCTTTCTACCAGCCTCTCCAGCTAAGTGACATTCCTGCCACAGGGGAAGTCACTGTGACTTTGACGCATTTCCTCTAAAAAAAAAAAAAAAAAAAAATTGGATTTGATTTTGAAACAATTTGTTTTCTACAAGAAATAGTGGAAACCGATTTCACTTGCATAAAGCCAATACTCTATACATTACAGTGCAAAAGTCAAAGGTCAACACTGGCTTTGTTTTTATGGAGACTGCATCCATTTATTTTTTATATGAAAAGCTATAATAATATATAATATCATAATAATAATATATTAAACTAAATGAATAATAACAATGATAGTAGTAGTAGTAGTAGTAATAATAATAATACATCTCTCAAACAGATATGGGAAAATGTGTTATGGTCCAATAAAACCAAGGTTGAACTTATTCCAAAAGGTGTGATTGGCGCAAAAACAACACTGCTTATCACCAAAAGGATAGTATAGCCACAGTGACGCATGGTGATGGCAGCGTGATCTTTTTGGGCAATTTTCCGAAAGCTGGATCTAAGGACCTGAGACAAAATGGGGTTGGAATTATAAACAGTTTGAAATAGCAGTCAATGTTAGCATAAAACCTTCAGGCTTCTGCTACAAAGCAAAAAAAAAAAAAAAAAAAAAAAAAAACACTATCAGGAAAAGCCTACTAGAACAGCTGATTTTTATTTGCTGTTAATTACAGGAACTTTAAATGGCGGCAGGTGTGTGCTGACTCTTTGAATATATGATTTTTTAATTCTGAACACAGCCACGTACTAATTATAGGAGCGTGTTGTGCACACTTGCAATCACATTGTTACAGTTTAGTTTTACTTCCCCTCTTGAAAATATCTATATTTTTTCATACAATTGTGTTGTACAGGTTATAAATCACATCAGTGGAATGGTTGATGATGATCTGGATAAAGTGCTAACAAATACATGGACAAAAAAATCCAAATACAATCATATGATATAAGATCATTTGGGCATTGCTAAAACAACACCTCTAATGGTAGCCTCAGTGTTTTGCACAGGACTGCACTGTATATTTATTCAATTTCATTGAATTGGATTTGGAAGTTTTGAGTCTTATGTAGCTTACTTTTCCCCCTGAACAGCGTGGGAGCAACAGCGATGTCTCTTGTCTGGCTCGGTAACTGGTCGCCTCAGGACCAAAATGCCCGCGAGATGGCCAATTGATGGATGAGCTCAAGGTTCTTTCTGACTGCTTCGTCCATTTGGGTAAAAGTGGGACTCGTCTAAACCTGATTTTCATAAGCTGTAGAGACCACTCTAAAACCACTCCATTATATTATGATTATTATTATGTATTGTTACAAATCAAAGCGCTAACTCTCCTTGACCAAGAGCTGCAGCTTGAAATATGAACATTAGGCTTTATTTATGCAAAGACGAGGTGAGGCAATTCTTGCAAGAATTTAGTGTTATGACAACTGAAAGTAACATTATGTCAAAATTTTATCCCAAAAACAACTTCAAAATCATGTTTAGGCCACACTGGCTTCTAATAGGAGACATTTATTTCATGTTAGCATTAGCATGATCAGAGCTAACATTCTTCAGCATCATGTATCCATTAAATACTTTATACTTGGGATCAGAGCTAAGTTACTGTTCAGAATTGTGTACAAATGAATATCTGCTAGTTAGCATCAAAGCTAACTTTATTGTACATAGTAACGGACCAACCGAATACTCTCTAGTTGGCACTAGAGCTAATGTTACCGTTCAAGGTTGAGTACAAATGGGTAGCTCTCGAGATAAGATCAGCACTAAAATGACTGTTCGGAAATGTGTACAAACCAATGAGTTATTGTTATCATCAGAGCTAACGTTACTGTTCAGTATTGTGTACAACCCAACTGTTCTCTAGTTCGTGTTAGTATCAGAGCTAACATTACTGTTTGGAATTTTTTTACAAACAGGCTCTTCTCGATTCAGCACCATAGCTAACGTTATTAAGTGTTCAGTGTACGGCTCTTCAAAGGTTGCTAATAGCGCATTAAATGTCGCTGTTATCGAAGAGCAATAATGAATTAACTTCTTTGAAAATGTAACAGAAGACGTTCTTGATCTCTGAAGGGAATCAAAATGTCACAAGACACTGGTAACAGGTTTGCCCCCACCTCTCCCTAGAGTGCCTTGAAAAACGATAGGCAATAATTATTTGATTCGCTGCCATTGATGGCTTTTTAATTCAAGTATCCATATTCACATAGAGGACTGGCAGTGAATGAGTTTTAAAAAGCAATAAGACGGCTCTAATAATTCAAACTAGCTTGAGTTTACTTTTTTTGTGGGGCGGAGGGGTACTTCATTACAATTAATGCCTTGACTCCCCCCAAGACTCCCACCTTCCCCGGGCCCCTGCGTGGTAGGTGCCCTGGGTCACCGTGGGGCAACTAAACATTCAGGGAACACAAAACAAGAACCTTGTGGATGTTAAATGCTCGTCAAGCAATTTGGCCTAATCGCAATGATGGTCTCAAGGGGGACCACACGCCCTTCTTGCACTCATTCCAAGGGAATCATTTATCTTCTCGAGTGACGTAAGCACCCAGGCAGTCCGGAATAGTGGTGCCTCTGCCTCCTGAGGGATTTCAATATGTGAGAAATCCGTCTGTCCAAACAACTTTAAAAAAATAAAAATAGGGAATGCGTCAAGAGCCTAAATCCATTTTGTGTGTCTGTCTGTTCAATGGTCTAAAATTTAGGGAAGGGCAATATGCCCTAGAAAGATTTTTTTTTTTTTCCCCCCCACAAAAATCCAATTTCTGTTTTTAATTGAATCAGTTTATTTTGTGCCCCTTTTGCTTAGAGACAAACTAAATGAAACGATAATGTTCAAAATGTGTTGTGGTCTGTTTCTTTGAAAAACATTTCATCCTCGAAACAATGCTGACATATTTTCCTTTTTTTTTTTCTCTGTGCTGTCTCTGAGTTTTAAAAAGCTGCAGCGTGTGGAAAGGTCAGACAGGCTTTTAAAAGTTGCCTCAAAGCTATTATTTTCCAAGTGGTTAAAAGGTTAAAGTTCACCGTGAACTCTGTTGAGTCAAAATAAAAAATGCAGTTTTGTGGCCAACTACAGTGAGTGTTTGCGTGTGTGTGTGTCACCAGTGCACCTAACATTTTGCGTGTAACCAATAATTTGACGACAGGTGTCCCAAATATTTGGGGTGTACCGGATCATTTGGACTTGCTGTACCTAATATTATGGCACTTAATAATTTGTCCATAATTTCTGTTTCCCTCTGTTGTACCTAATATTTTATATCTATTAATTAGATATATATAATTATAATTAATTATAATAACTATTAATTAGACCAAAGGAGTACCTAATATTTTGGGTGTACCTAATAAAATGGCTGTATGTGTACCTAATATTTTCCCCTCAGTTGTACATAAGTTGTCTAATATATTGGGTGTACAAAATATTTTTGGGTCTACATAATTTGACCTCCCCTTGGAGCTAGTATTTTTCCCTCGGGTTTAGCTATTTTGGGTTTACTTAATATTACGGCACCGGTGTACCTCATCTTTTGGGTGTACCTAATAATTTGGCCAAAGATGTACCCAATAATAATAATATTTTGGGTGTACCTAATAACATCCACATACTGGAAGCGGTGCAGCAAAGAAAAACCCTCCACACGTGTACAGTACACTTCTAGTCACTCATCCTTTAATTAAATATTACTATGGCCCACTAAATCCTCCTATTCTGCAAATTATCCACGAGGTGCATTCAGGAAGCTCGGGAATACTGGCCGTCACACAAGACACTACTGTATACAGTAGCTTGTGGTATGTTTCAGTCAGGTGGTCTGTCTTTCTGGTCCCCGGCGCAGTGTCATCGGGTTCACGCTTGAGTGAACGCTAATCGGCGGACTAAAGAACAAGCACACGCCGCTGTCATCCGTGTGTGTGTGTGTGTGTGTGTGTGTGTGTGTGTGTGTGTGTGTGTGTGTGAGTGTGAGTGTGATGAGGTGCACTCAGACCTCCACTTTTACATAAGTCGTCATTAGGATACATGCTCCTGTCTTATTTGTTATTTTTTATTTTTTTCCCCCAGAAGGTTGTCATTTGTAGAGCGCAGTCTAGTCGGCAAATTGGATCTCATATGTTCAAATTTAAAAGTGAAATTTCATTCAGATGCCCAAATAAAGAAAGGAGTTAAGGACTTATCCGATATTTGTATCATAACATTACAATACATTTGCTTGTAACATCTTAAATTTAAAACAATTTTAAAACATTGCACCTTTGTTGGACAGTATTATGATTTTTTTTTTTCTTATCACGTAACGTGACAATTAGACGTTATGTTACGAAAACATGGAGGCATTTTTCGTAAATTATGACTTTATTCTCATGTCAACTTTTGTCTCAATGTTACAAAACTTGTCAGAATATTACACCTTAACTCTTGTAACATGACACCTTTATACGTGTAACGTTGCTCTCATAATTCTCCCGTAATTCTCATAACATCCCGACTTTTGTCTCGTAACATTACGACTTTAATCTTCCAACAATTCGCCTTTATTTGCATAACGTTACTCCCGTAACTTTAACTTTATTCTCAAAACATCACGTTTGTCTTGTTACATGACACAATTTGTAACATTAACGACTCTTGTAACTCTGTAATTACTTTTGTCTCGTAGCATGTCATTTTTGTAACGCCGTGAAAATGTATTAGAAGGTATTCTAGTAACGACGACTTGCCTCGTAACATTACATTAATTTTGTAACATTGCGACAACTTTTGTATTGTGCGTTCCGACTTAATTCTTGTAACATTATGAATTTCTTTGTGTAACATTATTACTCTCATCTCGTAACATCAGGACCTTTGTCTCTTGCATTATGACATTATTATAATGTCATAATGTTTCTCCTAACATGGCGCTAATTTTGTTAACATTGCAACATTTTTGTGACATTGCAAATGTATTTTTGTAACCTAACATTACACCTCGATACGCGCAACATTACACTCGTAACGTGACATGACTTTATTCACGTTTTTAGAACAACATGACTTTTGTCTTGTAACGTTACGGAACTGTATTGCAAATGTATTCTCGCGAAAGTCACTTTTGTCTCGTCGTGTGACATTACGCCTTTTAACGTGCAATATTTCTCCCGTAACATGACATGATTTTACTCTCATAACATCTTGACTTTTGTCTCGTAACATTCTCGTAACATCACCACGACGTTTGGCTCGTGAAATTTGTAGGTGAAATATTTTTAGGATGTCTTCGATAACAAAATAGGCGCAACTGTTTGCATTTCGAATTGCATGGCGTGGGCCAAGCTGCAATGTACTGGCGATACCCTGATAACATACATCATCATACATCAAAAATCATTTTGCAACATACAAGCAAAGCAACCTTGACCTGACACCCCCCCCCCCCCCCCCCCCCCAAGAACCCTTCCAGGCATCTGAAATGGAATTCCGTGATGGGGGGAAAAAAATATATAATCACGCGTGTGATGAAGCGCGTGGAGTCTCACTTTTTCATTTTGTCAGACCGTTTTTAACAGCGTCAGCGTTCTCGATGACAAACTGCGGATCAGGAAAGAGGGCACTGCCACTTTATTACCCAATGAAAAGCCGCAATTCAGTTCTCTTCAAAATGTCAGCTTTCCACTTATTTTAGTGCGATTGTATAAAATCCTGCTAAATTGTTTGGCTTAATGGAGTTTTGCACCTTGTTTTATTGTACATTATGAAATGTGCATCGTTAAAAGTAGCCTGAGATATGTATTTTTGTAGATAATTGAGTTTTTGTGGGCTTTTTTAAAATTAGTTTTTGTGTATATCTTGACAAATTGTGTATCTTTATCTATGCCAGCGATAGTCACAGGCAGAGCTGTTGGTCCATAACTTCAGTTTGTGAGTAAATTGAGACGAGATGTTCTTTTTGGTGGCATTTTGGATTTTCCCATTCTTAAAATCTGGCTGAAAAAGAGGCTGGGGTACGCCGTTGTGTTGGATGTGATGAGAGCCTTCTGATTGGCCAGCGTGGTCGTGACGCCCGCGTCCCCGCCGATTGACATCCCGGGCGGGTGCAGTCGTCTGGAGCTCCAGATGGAGTTGGTTGGCGACGGGAGCCCGTCATGGGGGCCGCGGACCCCCGCAACGGCACCGAGCCCGACGGCGGCGGCGGCGGCGGCGGCCGGCCGGCGTCGTCCGAGGAGTGGGTGGCCGGCATGAGCCTCCTGATGTCGCTCATCGTGCTCGCCATCGTGCTGGGCAACGCGCTGGTGATCGTGGCCATCGCCCGGACGCAGCGTCTCCAAACCCGCACCAACGTGTTCGTGGTGTCCCTGGCGTGCGCCGACCTGATAATGGGCGTGCTGGTGGTTCCGTTCGGGGCGGCGCTGCAGCTGCGCGGCGCCTGGGACTACGGCTCGTTCTTCTGCGAGTTCTGGATCTCCGTGGACGTGCTGTGCGTCACGGCCAGCATCGAGACGCTGTGCGTCATCGCCGTGGACCGATACGTGGCCATCACGGCGCCCTTTCGCTACCAGAGTTTGCTCACCAGAGCCCGAGCCAAGGCGGCGGTGTGCGCCGTGTGGGGGGTCTCGGGGCTCGTCTCCTTCCTGCCCATCCTCATGCACTGGTCCCGGGATAGCGCGCACACTGCGTGCTACGAGGACCCGGCGTGCTGCGACTTCGTCACCAACCGGGCGTACGCCGTCTCCTCGTCCGTGGTGTCCTTCTACCTGCCGCTGGTGGTCATGGTGTTCGTGTACGCGCGCGTCTTCCGGGAAGCCAAGCAGCAGCTGCGGAAGATCGACCGCTGCGAGGGCCGCTTCCACATCCACTCCAGCGGCGCCAGGTGCAAGAGGAAGCCGCCGCGCATGGCCGCGCTCCGGGAGCACAAGGCGCTCAAGACGCTGGGCATCATCATGGGAACCTTCACCCTGTGCTGGTTGCCCTTCTTCGTGGTCAACGTGGTGCGCGTTTTCGGCGCCGAGCTGGTGGACGAGGACCTGTTCGTCTTCCTCAACTGGCTGGGTTACGCCAACTCGGCGTTCAACCCGGTCATCTACTGCAGGAGTCCGGACTTCCGCAGGGCGTTCAAGAGGCTGCTGTGCCGCCGGCCCCGGCCCCGGAAGGAGCGCATGCTGCACGTCAGCTCCTGCGACCTGAGCCGCTACTCGGCCGGCTTGGTGGTGACCTCCTCGCTGGAGCCCGCGGGAGGCGGAGGGACGCTGATCGGCCTGTGGACAGACAACGGCGACAGCAGCCTGGCCGGAACCGGGAGGCCGGCCCGCTCCGAGTCCCGTTTTTGACTCCGAACGCGCCTTCACTTCTTCTTTTTGTGCGTTACACTGTGACCACGCAGGAGCCAATTTTGGAATTTTAAAACCCCGAAGTGCTTAATTTCGACCCGAAAGATCAACCTTATTGACCTAATGAAGGCACGACAAGATCACAAATACTGAATAAGTTCTTAAAGGTTCAATGCAAATGTATTGAACTTAAAAAGTTAAATACAACTGAACTGTGCCTGGGCAGTGATTCTTTCAAGGACCACGAGAGGGAGCTAACATGCACAGTTTGCAAATCACGGATCTAGCGAAGGAGCATTTATTTTCTCTGCTTGATCGATAGATGAACAAAGATATATCAATTGTAGTGAATACAGTTTTGGGGCCCGATTAAGTTCAATTGGATTGTGCATTCAAACCTTTATTGAGCCAAGACAAAGTATGAATACTGAAATAATTATCTTGAGTTTTAAACTTAAATTTAAGTTCATTAATTGTAAATTAAAAAAAAAAAAAAGATTTTACGCAAACATTTACTATTATAAAATACTGTAACATTGAAAAGAGCACTGAAATTAGTACACCACTGACATTGGCTTACTTAAAAAAACATTATGATGAAAACATGGGGAAATGTATATTTCTGGATGACGATCAAAAAAAAAAAAAAATCCCACAATACACTTCCTTCCCCCCGAAATTTAGTATGACTTTCTAAAAAAACAAACAAACAAAAAAAAACCCCTAATGTGTCTTTCTAATTGAGCCATTGAAAACTAGAATGGGCTAACTCCATTTAGGTCCTTTTTAGTTTTATGGCTGCCGTTTACAGGTTAGTACAATAGGGATGTAAGTCCAAACCTCTATCAAATTAATATTTCACGAAAGATCATAATTGACATTCATGTATACTAACATGCAGATGTACCGGCACCCAAGATAAAAGGGGGGGGGGAGTCTCTAGTGCAACAATGGATTAACCCCCAAAATTGGATCTTAACCTTGTCATTAGCATCAACTTAATGGTTTCCAAATGATTCCAAAAGGTCCAGACAGCGCACAATTCCTTTATAGGTTTCCTTGTATTCATTTGAAATGTGTAAAATGATGATAGTTCTCACTAACTGGACAGCAAGGATGTGTTGTACAGTGCATATTTTATTTAAGCTCCCCTTGTGTTTTACCTCACAGCCGTCGACAAGTGCAATTGCTGCCCAATTTGTTTATATAAATAACGTTACATATTTCTGTACATGAGGTTGCGGGTTTGATTCCCAAAAATAGTGTTGAATGTGACTTTATATGCCGTTTGTGAGTGTTCTGTGGAATAATAATAAAAAAAAATTATTGCCTCTCTGGGTTTTATTGGTTTGTTTTGGTTCATTTGTGTTTAGTATATGCAAAAAAAAAAAAAAAAAAAAAGACCAACTGAATGCAAGGCCTCTGGAAAACCATTTTCATGAGAATGCTTGCAGCAAATACAGTAGGACTTCTATGGGCAGGGAGCAGTATCGGGCAATTTGATTGGATGTTTAGAATGTTCTGGCCATATCTCACAAAAGAAAAAAATGAAGAAATGAATAATTGCTACCACGTAAAGTAGTCTGTGTACAGCTTGGATAACAGTGCAAATATACTGTTCACTCAAAATAACTCAACACAGCCATGAATGTCTAAACCGCCGGCAACAAAAGTGAGTACACCTCGAAGTGAAAATGTCAATATTCTGTGTGCCCACTATTTTTTAAGCCCCACAAATGCTCCATAGGGTTTATCGCTTGAGACATGCTTAGCCAGTCCCATTGCGTACAGGCATTTTTACATTTTTTTGTAACATTTTAACATCACTAAAAAAAAAAATATGAGCTCCCCCAGGGTTGAAAAAGTGGAATTCAGCTTGCCTTTGCAAATGAACTCTCATTGGCTAAGTGAGTGTATGTGAATGGACTAAGCCACCATTCATTGATGACTTCTTGGCAAAAAAAGAAAAAGAGGAGCGCTTGATCATTATTAAACATTGTTTTCTTGACAGCATGTTTGTGCTGAGATTAACAGAGCGCACTCACAGATGGAGACACTCATTTGCATTTCGAATAACAACACATTTCATAATGAAACAGTCAGCGCACACCAACAAGTCTATGAAGAAAGAATTCTGTTTTTTCTAAAGCTCATTCATATGTGAGGCTCTATGGTACATATCGTCATTGTGAATTTAAAAAGCACTTTGTGATTATTATTCATTTTCCCACACTTAATGTTTTTTTTTTTTCTCATGAGGAAATCCTAGTTGTGCCCAATGTTGCAGTAGAAGTGGGCCATTTATTGAAAAAGAAAATGGATAAAATGTAAAAAAGGAAAAAATAGGTAGGGAAAGAAAAATTGGTGAAAAAAGTAATGGTAAAATGAAGACTAATGGATTAAAAAGGTACAAAGTGATCAAATGAGCTTTGATTAAAAATGTTAAAACAGCAAATAAAAAAATGTGAAGGGAAAAATAAAGAAAACTGCTTTTATTGTTTTAAATTAAAGAAAAAGAAAAAGGGTAAAAGATTATTTTTCATAAAGGCAAAACAATTACTAAAAGGTAAAAAGTGAGGAAAAAGGAAACAAATTACGAGGGAAAACAATTGTTTAAAAAAACAAGAAACAAAATAAATGGTAAAAACTAAAAATAAATTACAAAAAAATAAAAGCTCAAGTGAGAATAAAAGAAGAGGATTTCATAAAAAGATAGCAGAAAATTAAGGACAAATATAATGGTCAAGAGAGAGGAAAAAATTAAAAGCTTGAAAAAAGAAAATCATGGGGAGGAAAAATGGTAGGGTCACCGCATACAGTGCATATTAAAGTCTACACACCCATGTTCAAAAACCAGCCTTTTGTGGAAAAAACGATTCATTTCAAAATTCTTTAAATTCCTTCTTCACCATTGTGACATAATCTGTGCATCTGAACAGCTGAACTTTATTTGGGCGTAATCATAGGCACCTCTAAACGGTGGCACTTGTGTTTAACATGAATGCATGTGATTGATTATTCGGAACATGGCCACCTCCCAGTTAAAAGAAGGTGTGCACACTTATGCAACCACAGATTATTTTTACATCCCCTCGAAAAAATTTTTTATTTTTATTTTTTTTCCCCAATTGGATTGCGCTGACTACAGGTCACATTAATGGCTAGGGGGGGGGGACAAGATTTGAAATCATTTAACTTGATCTCATTTTTTTTTTTTTAAACATGACAGAAACCTGGCCTTTGAACAGGGGTGTGTAGACTTTTGAAACAACATGAGTGCCGGTTGCTCGTTTGTATTCGGTCTCTTTGAACAGGTTGCAAACATTGCAGCTTTTCTCTGGTTATTTGCATCATGTCAAAGTGTGACCCAGAGGCTTATCTGACCGGCGCACGTGCCGCTCATCAATTGTGTAGCAACGTGTTCGCGCATTGAGCCACGGGGAGGCTCCGCTACGCACCAGAACATACTAACTTTTAACGCAAACGTTTGCCGCAATTTTACAGCTCATTAGCCAACCGGCAGAATTGTTTTGATCCCGGCCGGCGGCCGCTGCTGCTGTCTGTCGCGACGATCTGCCAAATTGCAGCTGAAAGGAGACCCGAGCGGAAGCCAGCTCGGCAAATAAATGGAAAAATAATTGAGCAGGACTGATAATCTTCCACGCGTGAGTGTTGACTTTTCTCATTTTAAAAACAGACCAAATGCCTAGTGTTGTTGAAAGACCCTGTAAAGTGAAAACGGAGATTTGTTTCCCAATACATTCGCCGTATTTGACGATCATTGGTGAAAATGTGACAGACAATGATGTAGTACTCAATTGTGTTAAGTAGAGTTCAGTTGTATTTAGCAGTATTCAACAGAGAGCCGTTTGCTTTCAAAAATGCAACTTTTATGTGCAATACATCAATATTTAATTACAGTTGAGTGTTTTCCTTTGTTTGGGCTGGGTGTTGGTGTGAAAAGTTTGAGAAGCACTGGTGTAGTTAGTCCGACCAGGCTGGTTGGTCGGTTACCTCCCTCCACACAAAGCGCCCATCATAAAGGCCGTACGGCTTTGGTCATTTTCGAGTGGAGTCGTCCAAAGCCGGCAGGAGAGATCGCATTTTATCAGCGAGCTAAAAATAGACTCCCGGTGGGTGAACTGAAATGGTTATACAGTATCGACCTGGTGGGGTGGGGTGGAGAAAAAGACAAATTACATGTGCTGAAAGTAAGACGAAAAGCCGTATTTTAGCTGATGATTAATGGTTGGCTGTTTGGGGTTAATGTCTCATAAAGGGGCCACGTCCACACTTAAGGAATGTTTACTTATGCAAGAAAAGCTCTTTTGAACACTCACTGGGGCACTGAAGGGTAAACCTTACAGCTCAAGGGACACATCGATTTATACAAATATTAAATGAAAAAATGTAGATTTTACTAATATTTCAATTTTTTTTATTTTAATAATCCAAATCATTTTAAATTGCATTGTTTATAATTTAGCTACAATTCA
The DNA here is from genome assembly GCF_024500275.1 of Phycodurus eques. Lineage (NCBI taxonomy): Eukaryota > Metazoa > Chordata > Actinopteri > Syngnathiformes > Syngnathidae > Phycodurus > Phycodurus eques. The sequence continues at coordinate 5,180,433 of NC_084543.1, read as the reverse complement.
CCATTTAATAAAATGAAGAAAATGTTTATCTTACATTTTTTTTATCTCATGTAAAATTACTTATTTTAATAAGTCATGCTTAAAATGTTTTTAAAAATATTTGTATTTTAAATGTTTTATAAATTGTGTATTCTAATCAAAATGATCTTCCTTTTTTAAATTGTTCCATCAATTGTTTAAAATGTACATCATGAACCAATTAGTTATTTTAATAATTCCTTTGAAAAATTGTATGATTAAGTTGATTACATTACATTTTTAAATTGGTCTTGTCAAACTCATTTAATTGCAATTATAATAAAAATAAAATACATGAAATTGTTTAAACTACGTATATATACAGTATGTAGAAATACAAATGAATACATTTGTAAATTTACCAACTTTGGTATAAAACACCTAAATTAATGCAACAAAGATTACAGGACTCTTGATTATGTTAATGCACGGTAGTGGCGCAGATGGAGCGGGCTGTACGTGGCCCGTGGGCCATACTTTGCCCATCCTGCATTCGACAAGTTGACCCCTGTTGTTGTTTTTTTTTTTCCTTCCCCCCTTTCTAATGTTTAGCAGTAATCCTTGTTGTGTTAAAGTAAATTCTAGCACGCGCTGTGCGACCTAAAGCTTTGCCGACTGCGCACCTTTCGGGCGAAAGCGGCTCCAAATGTGCCTCGTCCACAAAAAAAAAAGGTCTCCTAAAATCTGCCTCGAGCGCAAAGAGTTGTTCTATTTTATGTCATCCACTGGCGCTGAAAACAGCAAAATCAACAACAATAAAATTCCAGAAGGTTAAGACACGTCATTTTATTCCCTGGAGCCACCATATATACACATACTGTATATATACAGTATATACACATTATTCACTATTTAAAAATGTATCTACAAGTGTATATTAGAATCACAGTTTGGATATTCCACACTGACAGAGCCCACAGAAATCATTGCACAGAACCAGGAAAAGGATATTTATACAAAAAGATATATATTTAAAAAAAATAATAATAATAAATCACATTTTACAGGCGTCAGTTGAAAGCTACCCAAATCATTTTTCATCAGAGGCTTGCGAATCCCATCGAAGCGACTTTCACGCTCCTTGTAATAGCCGAAGGATTTGATACCTCACACCACACGCTGGCGTTGATCTGAACGATCAGGATGCCGTGTGAAAGCGCGCACACAGTTGCTGCAGTTCGCAGGGTAAAAGCTGGAATTTTGGGAAATCAATTTTTAGAAAGTTGACGCAGACGTGTCATTATGTCATTACATCTAATTATTCGATTGCGGTGTGCTGTGTCGCCTTGTAAAAGCACCAAGATCCTGCGCTTTGCTGGGTTCTGGTTGAAAGGATGGGCGCACAAATTCCGCAGTTACAGCGCCGGTGTGGCTATTTTGTTGCATTTCCGTGTTAAGAGTGTAATACGTTTATGATTTTCTCCGAAACAACCAAGCCGGAGGGCTCGTCCTCTCACAAAGCGCGCCGAAGCAGTTTTATGCGACGCCGCGTGAGATATGATCAAATCAAGACCCTTTGTATCGACTGGCCGTCGATACAAAGGACTGGCCGTCGATTCCCTTCATCAAAAGCAAAGCGCGATTACGGCGCGCGATGGAACAATCATCAAAGTCAACGTGGGTCGGTCGAGCCAATAAGACCCGACCAAGTGCAGCGAGGACGTGAGCCCCAAACCAAACCCTCGGCGAGATCGAAGGAAAAAAGCCAGCGACTATTGCAGTGCACATACATGGCTTGGACCGGCAAACACAAAAAGAACCAAACTAAAAGAAAGGACGCACATTGCACTTTGTCCCTGGATAGATTTGTTTTGCAGCTACCAAGATAGAGATACTTCGACTCAGTGACACTACAAAGACAGATAATAAGAATACCTCAACATTTAAGCCATTTCCATACTCAGCAAGCGAAGTTGAGCCCTAATTTACATTCAAATCAACGCAAGTCTTAAATCCCGCGTGGTGACGTACCCAAAGGAAAAAAAATAAAAATAAAAAAATAAAGGAAATTCTACAAACATGGGACAGTTGACACCTGTTGACTTAAAAATGCAAAATTTTGCTTGCCACAAATATGTAATTAGGTGTGATTTTAAAGTGGGTTTAGTGAGGGGGGGGGAAAAAGCTTTTTTTAATTTTTTTAAATAAAGTAACTCTCACCCAAGAAGCTAATTACAGTGCACAACATTTTGTGAAAATTCCTACTCGATTCAACTTTACGATTACTTTTTTAAAAATTATATTAATTTAGTAGATAGAGATGTGGGCGAGTACTAAAAGCAGGTATCGGTATTAGGCCGCTTAATGAATTGCTTTTGTAAAGTTGTTACGATTGCATAGAAATCGTGTTTTGTTTTTTTTTTCTTTTCACTTTACGCTGTCTATCTCACCTGACTGCTAACCTTGTTCAGTTCCTGTACTGTTGCGCTACTGCAATAAGAGCAACGTTATTCTAATCTTCATTTATTTTATTTTGAACAAAAAAGGAAAAGCAAAAATGGAGCCATGAATTGAAATCAGAAACTGAGCAAGAGAGAAGGGAAAAAAAATATAATAATAATAATTAAAACAAAAAAAGAAAATCGCTTTTTTTGTGGGTCAGGAAATAGTGCTTTCAATTATAATTGTACAAAGGTGAGCAGAAAGCTAACAAAAATGTTTTGTTTAAAAAATGTTGCTTCTAACTTATCTGGAAAAAAAGGCAATATTTGCACTAAATGGCAAGAATTTTCAATTTCCGGTCACCTTCAAGGTCGTAATCATTACGATCCAAATCCAAATTTTAAGTCATTGGAAAGAGAATTTGTTGTGACTCGTGAGAGAGAAAGGAAAAATGTTTGAGGTAATTCTCCCAAAGTCAATTTAAATTGACAGCAATCCTAATGTATCTTATTCAAGAAAACAGAACTTTAAAAAAAAGGGCAGGAACAATCAAACATGGGGAAATAAAATCAGTGAAACAAAAAAAAAACAACAACAACAACAAAGGAAAATGAATTAAACTGAATCACATTCAGACTGGCATTAAGGAAAATGAATTAAACTGAATCACATTCAGACTGGCATTATGTACAATTTCTTCCATTTCAAAGAGCTTCTGGTTGAGATGCTTGCAAACGTCGTCTAGCACCGCGTCACAAAATGGCTGCCGCTTCACATATGGACTGCATTATTAGCCAGGCGGCTTTTTGAAAATATTTTGGCATTGAGGTTTACTTGGCGGATGGCGTTGTCTACGATAGAACCAAGAGACAAAAAAATACCCCCCCCCCCCCCCCCCCCCCACCACACACACTTATGAGTCCATTTTGTTTGTGAGAATTTCCGCCGAAGAGTGAGTCTACATTTCACAATCTCCTAGCCAGTAAAACGTCCACAGAGGAATCGCGGCATGGCTCACGACCAGGAAGATCTGTTGTACCAAAAGAGGCGCAAAGTCGCCGGGACAATTCAAGTAAGTCGGAACGTGAAGAAGAAAAGGAGGTGGTCTCCAAAAGGATGCTACTGGCACATTCGTACGAGTCCTTCATGTTCTGGATGCAAGGTGACCAAAAGGTGTTCCGTTTTGAAAAGCCCGTCCTTCAAATAGTCCTTGGTCCTTGACTTACTTCCTCCTCGCTCCGTCTACGGGGTCTCGCTGCTGTTTTATCAGCTTCTCGATCTCGGCGCCCAATGTCTGAAGGTTCTCCTGGAAAATGAGAGGTCCTGAGGTAAGTTTGGAACGCTGATTTCATAGATCAGAGATTCGCAAAGTGTTGTACAAGTCCACTAGCAACAAGGAATTTGAAATGTTGAATGTCAATATTTCAGTACATATACTTTTTGTGAAATCTTTGTGTGGTGGCGCGCTTTGGGATTTCTTTATAACGTAAAATATGCATTTAGGCTCAGGGAAAGCGCGACTAAAACAGTTTTGATGCAATGGATTGACATTTGATACAGTTGTATTTCCATTATTTACGATGGGGAAAATGCTTACGTTGCTGTTGACATCCAAACAAATCACAGTCCGGAAACCGATTGTGCTCGAGGTGGACTATCATGGAATTAAAAGGAGGCTTTTTCATACCCAATCTTGAGTGTACCTTGAGAGTGATGTTCTTCAACAGCGTGTCCTCCAGCACCGCCTGCAGCTTCCTGTTGATCTCCAGCGACAAGTCCAGCGTCAGGCCGCTGTCGGCCGGGTGGGACGTGTACAGCGACGCCATGATGCCCCCCCGTCGGCTCAGGTGGGCCTTGTTGAAGTCTGACGCCTCTGACGAGAGGGCCCCCGACTCTTCCCTTAGCACGTAGCTCTGGATGATTCTGCGCAGAGCAGGAAGACAAGACGGGTCAGTGGCCTCTTTCACACACAGATACGGAAAGCCCTCTGAGCAGTTATTTGATATCGCTGACGTCCACCTTAAGGTCCATGTACTAGCTTGTCAGACAATTCCGTGCACAAGAACAACAACTGTTTTACCAGTAACGCAGTTGTCAACCCGTGCACAAGTTTTGCCTCAATAGTAGCCAAAGTCGCTCCACATAAAAGGACACCCTACCGGTGAGGACAACGAGTGGATGTCAAGGGATACTGAAGAAAAAAAACAAAAAAAAAACTCAAATTTTTTTTGGTGAAAAGCAGTTTCGGCATTTCTTCCATATCCTGGCTGTCAGGGATATCGAACCAACGCTCACATGGCTTAGAAAGCCATTGCCGCATTGAATTCGAGATCCTTGGTATCCAGCTTAAGGTCGTACCAGCAGACCAAAAGTAGTGAGAAATATGTTCAGTTGGATATCGAGTAAATGCTCAAACAGCTTTCCATAAAGACCCAGCATGTATGTGCCGTTTACACAGAACTCAGCAAAGGGGGATATTACCGCAACTTTCACACAGTCAGATATATTGCCACGGTTTTATTTTTGTTTCAATAAAAAAAAAGTAACTTGACAAATCAATTTAGGGGTTTTCTTGAAGGTGGAGCAGACGGGACTACAATACTGGTCACTAATTGGAGGATCCTCATTAAGACAAACTAAAGTTAGGTTTTCTGTAAAATAATGAAATATTGCAAAATGAAAGCAAGATTTCACATTGGGATTCTAATAATAATAGAGCTTGGGTTTTAAAAACAATGATGAGCTGACTTGAAAAAGCAATTTACTGAGGAGGTAACGTAACAGAAAAGCAAGCCAGTAAATAACCAGCCAACCGTGCATTGATACTTTCAAATAAAGAAGCTAATTTTAGGCTGCGCACATTACAGCTGCAGAAAAGCGAAAGTCAGCATTTCACCTGCAGTGGAGATAATAAATATGCTGACTGCAAACGAGCGAAGAGGAGTGGATAACATCGCAAATATCTTCTCCAATGTGTTCCTTCTTTAATTAGTCTTTTTCCTTCTGCATACGAACAAGAAAGTCAAACTAAAAGACAGGAAACACATGGCAATGTAAATATACGAACTACAGTGAATGTTTGTAAGCATTACAGAAGAGAACTGCCCGCAGCATAAAAAGACACCTCCACACAAACGCAGGCTCCACATAAAAGGACACTTACCTGATACGAGACGTGCGTCACGAGTGCGTTTAATTATAATAATACAAAAAAAAAACTGACAGAACTTACACCTGCGGCTGTAGGCCGATGGCACGTCAAAGTTTCGAAAAATAAAATAAAATAAAAACAACTTTAAATAGCGGTCAAGCATGTTCTCAAGCAGTAGTCAGCCAACCACCAGGGGGCGAACACAAGCTGCCTATATAGCAAGCGAGCGCAACCTGCAGCGAGAGTCTGAAGTCACTCGGCGGACTGATGACGATATTAAGTAATTTCGAGAAAAAAGTACAGCAAATATTATATATATGTATTATATTGCAACATGTGATTTTGATTATTCTTCATTTGTGGAAAAATTAATAGGCTTTACCCTTAATAAACGCCTGGCACTCACTGCAGCGTAGCAAATAAACCTGGGCCACTTTGTGAGAAAATCCAGAATATTTTCGCCATCTTCAAATGTGTGAGGGGAAACAAAAAGAGAACCAAATCCCGCCCATGCTTTGGAAAGAGCAACACCCCACTCCCACCTCCTCCTCGCCACTCAACTGACAATTTTACAAAGCTATTTTTAGCTCTTCGACCGTGGGATCCGTTCGGAATTGCAATGTAGGTTGAGCCAAAATGGCAATTGAAGAGTATTTGCTGGGAGCGATCTGATATAGCACCTCAGTGGACTGTTTGCACATCATCAGTGGATTTAAGTCAATGGATTTGCTCATTACAGTGAAATGGATTTAGTGGCAGCAGCTATGAGTGCCAATTAGGGGAGGGAAGGGGACTCCCCGCTTTCCTGCGGCTTGGCAGAGGTCCACTTGGGTGCGATTGCGCTGACATCCTTCACCCCCCCAGCTCATGGCCGTGAATATGAATCATCGAATATGCATGCTAATGCATTCTAGCCCCCCGACTCCACTATAAATAGCTCTTAATGAATCTTGGCACAAAGGACGAAGGGTAGGTAAGAATTTGGAAGTCTGTGTTAGCGTGTTGAGGAGGGGGTGCGGGGTAGGCCTTGTCATTAATGGGTCTAAGCATATGATGTCCTTAAAAGGTCAATGGAGTGATGTATGGTGGAGCTCAAGATACCTGTAATAATTCAAATTAATGGAGCTGGGTTTTTTTCTTTAAATTCCTAATGAAAAATTTACAAATTCTTCTCTCTTAACCGCATTAGTTTTACATACAGATTTGTAGCTTGCTAAATAATTGGTTACAAAATGATTTAAATGATAATAAAATAGCATGAATTATACTCAAATACAACTTTTGTCCTACAATTGGTACATTAAAATATATTTGAATCGAAATGGTTCATTTCTTTATTTTAAATATAATACAATTAACATTGGCATGCATTATTATATTAAAATAAAAACAAACACTTGTTACGTTGCTTTTAGCCTTGATTCCCCTAAAATTGGTCAATTCTAGTGTATTTATTCATTTATCTCAATAGAAATTGCGAAGAATAAAATAAAATCCACTATTTTACACATAAATCATTTTATTAAATGAATTCATTGTAATTAATACGTTATAAACAGCACAAATTATTGTCAATAAAATACACAAATGTATTATTATTGTGTGCGTGTGTGTGTTTTACGTCATCTAAGTGACCTGGCCTAACTGTGCGTTTTCAAATTTAAAGGTCGCCTTTAGCACAAGCTTCCAGACCACTGGTGAATTTGAACAGAAGCAAAAAAGGAGTACATCATCCCATAAAAAATTTTTCCTCCTTCTTAAACTTATATGATAAATAGCATAGTATCTGCTCCACCATATTTTTACTTAAATGAGTTACCACATTTTCAAAATGATGATGATGATGAATCTGGACGCAGACAACCAACAACAAACAACAAATCCATTCATTCTCCCTGCCTCTATTGAAACTCACTTGGTCTTTTTACGGATCTCCTGCACCAGCTGCTTGATGTGATCCTCCATGAACTCAATTTTCTCCTGCTTGCGGGCCAGCGCCTTCTGCAGACGGACGATGCGCTCCACCAGCACGGCCTTGTCCACCTCCGGGAAGCTGTCCACGACCACCACCGAGGGACCCGAGTGGCTCTCCGGCGAGCGCTCCTCAACTGCGCCCCCGTGGCGTGCGTTCAAGGACCCTGGTGAAAGGTAACGGGCAATACAAGCAGTCAGCTAACATTTTTCAAACAACTGGTATTGCTCTTTTTGTGGGACGTCTCACGTGTCGAACAATTGTAAAACAACTCCTTTGATGACACTGGTGTGATGAAAGATTTTGAACAAACCAGATGAAGCACCTGAGGAACTCGATCGGCTGCCCATGCTGCCGCCATCGCGGTCGCAGCCTCCATTCTCAACCTGCTCCAGTCGCTTTCGAGCTGAGACGGAACAGAGAGGAAGGGAAAAATGTATTTCTTATTGTAATAGTCAAATAAAAACCCAAACGAACAAATTCAACATCATTTCGTGGTGGGTGCAGCAGGGTGTACAGTGAACCCTCATTTATCCAATATTGACAGACCGTAAAAAAACATCCTTTTAAGTTTTAATCCTCTGACACGCTTTAAACACATTTAAGCTTATTAAAACATTTTTAGAACACATTGTAAACATATCTGAACACAAAATAATAATAATTGCAAGCATAAAATGTATAGCAAATACAGTATGTATCATTGCGGCTGTATACATTCATGTGCCTATATGAGGCGGGGCCTGCTGGGGAGGAGTGTGACATCTGGGTGTGAGCAGTGGCTGACAGCAGCTCCTGCGCTATTGACTAACTGCGTGTACGCATAGATTTGTGCCTGAATCGTGTGTGTGCACGTTTGACGCGCTAATCTGTGACTCAATATGTTCGTACTTATTTTAGAAGCGTACGCACAACTAAGGCAGGATCAAGCCAGTTTATTTCTGTAAAAAAATTTTTTTTAAATTATTTCTATTGCACAATACAGTGCTCTTGTTCTTCGTTGAAAACATTGTTTTGGTGGCGCTGGAACGGATTAATGGCATTTCCATTTGTTTCAATTGGGAAAGCTGATTAGGGATAGCAGTGCTGAGTCACGAGCATGGTCACGGAACAAATTAAACTTTTACATCAAAGCACCACCGTACACTATAAAAAAAAAATATACATACATATATATTGCTTAAAAAAAAATTTCAATATAGCGGGGGCTTGAACAATGGAGTTTAACAGCGGGGGAACACTGCACAATTCTGTGCTCATCAAAGGAGGATTGTTCAGCCTTAGCGGAGGTCTGCACTCGACTGATTACCATTCTCGGCATCCATCTATTTCTGTCTGAAGCAGAACATTTTGATTTCTCACCTAATTATCTTAACCTTCACGTCACTGTATTCATTATTCATCACGCACTTCAATCGTGTGCATTTCAAATCCTTAACATTTAAATTGATGCCAAAGCAAAGCCTTATTACTTTCTTCACGCCTGCGCCAATAAAAGTGATGCCGGTTGAGATAGAGGGCACGCTAAGCTCCGAAAAGCTTGGATGGGGGAAAAGAAAAAAAAAACAAAGAAAAAGAAAACGAAAAAGACCAGAATGATTAGAAAGTTGGTATCAAGTCTGACTGTAACTACGACGAATGATCACAGGCTGCCTCAAGGAATCCTGAACTACTTTCTCAGCATGTATGCACGTCTCGTGCATACGCGATCACAATGCTGAACTTGCCGTGTGTGACTAGCGAAACAAGCAGGAGCGAGCGCGTCAAGAATGATTCTTTGCTATTTAGCGGTATACAGGCGCTGACAGCAGAACTTGAGTAGTGTGACAGCAAGGACTTTTTCAACAGAATACCATTAAAGTAGTGCTTCTCCAATTAGGGTTCCCGGACCCCTGTGAGCCATAGCTAGAGGGCCCATAATTTGCAATCAATTATGTCCTGTTATTTTTAAAAGTGCATCTGTACATAACAAACCAATTATGCCAGTCTTTGTTAGTTTCCCGTCAAATCCCACCAAAACATTATTTGTTATCATAACGTTGACTTTTTTTCTTTAAAAAACAGGCAACTTATTAATACCTATGGCATTTAGCAGTACACATGGTATTTATGTTTAATTTAGCCAGTAAAACTAGACTGGGCTAATGCAATGTTTTCATTTAGCAGGAGAGTGATTTGAAGCATTATGGCTAGAATTAAAGTTCATTATGTCCTTATTAAGTGGATTTAAAGGTCGTTTCCCGACCTTGTGTCAGCTGCTTGGTCAGGTCCTTGATGTTGGCCGCCTGTTTCCTCTTCTGAGTCACCAGCTCGTCTCTCAGCTCGTCGACTCGCGTCTTGAGCTGGCCTAGCTCGCCTTCCAGCGCCGTCCTCTCCTCCTGAAGGCCGCGCACTTCCTGCTGCCTCAGCACCTCCTCCCGCTTGAGCCGTCGCGACTGCAGGATGAAGGACGGAGGGGAAATGAAGGAAAGAGGCTACATCAGCCGCGTCAATAGATTTTACATTTAGGTGCAGCCGTACAATGAGATCTGACTATCGTTTAAAATTACATCTCAGGCTAAATGTAATTGCGTTTCGAAACATATTTAAGAATACCAATGACAAAATGTTTGATTCAAATTAGTATCATTAATTCATCCATCCATCCATCCATTTTCTGTACAGCTTATCATGACTCGGAGCGTGTAACAGCTGGTGTTACTCATGTTGTGGTGAGTGTCATGATTTCCTTCCTGAATGGCTTGGCAGTAAACATCATTACTATTATTATACTATGCACCTGTTCAGATGTTTCTTTATGTTGATAAAAAAAACAAAAAACAAAGCAGCACAAAATGGCCATGTGGCAGAGGCTAAAGGGTTAATCAGTTGCAGTCATGTGTTCCTTGACATGTCATTCATCAGCGAGCGCTCCCAACCTTGTCGTCCAGCGCGCTGCTGGTCTCCTCCAGCTCGGCTTGCAGCTCGGCGAACCTGCTGCCGAGTTGATCCAGCTGGGACTGCAGGGCGTTGCTCTCCGACTGCAGCTGCGCGTTTTTGCTGCTGAGCTTCTCGGTGAAGCCCAGCAGCTCGGCCTCGCGCTCCCTGCTTCCCTGCACGTCGCGCTGGAGGTCGGCCATCTGGTTGTTCAACGAGTCTACCTCGTCGCATCGGGACGTGAGCTCTTGTTGGTCCCTGTGATACATCCCAAAACAGTCAATCAACTGGAGAGAGGTGTGTTTTGAAATGGATTAGTTATTCAAATTAGGCAAGAAGTAGGGCAGAATGCTGAAAATTAAATACAGGAAATACCAATTCAAGTGTATGACGTGGATAGAAAATATATTTGCATGGTGATAGACCAGTTTGACCAGTGTTTCCCAACCAGCCAAGGTACACACTGTATTTCAGAAAAAGATCACGAAACACCAGCAGACAATGTCATAAAAAAGTATTTACAGTAGAGCGTTGACAAACAAGTTTTTTTTTTTTTTTTTTTTTTTAAGAGTTGTCGCTCGGCCGATTGTTTTATTTGATTTGATTTTAAACTTGAGATGCCAGTGCTGTATGGTGGCAACTCGCTTCAAAACAAGCAGAAATTTGGCATATCGGGACCTCTTCTTCAAAAAAAAAAAAAAAAAAAAAAAGCTGTTAATCGCCACTCCCAGTAGACGTTCACTGTCAAACTCAACATAAAACATAATTACACATTTTGTAAAAACAACGACATAGCTATGCTTGGGAAAGTCTGCTAACAAACAATACAAAACGCCAGAGACGAGCTAACAAAACTAGCATTGACGCTGCCGTAGTTATAACTCTCTAACCAATGGATGTTTGAACACAAGGAGACTGATAATAATAATATATAAATAATAAAAATAAATACAAGCATATATTCTTTATCACTTGTGAAAAATGACTAACATTACTGTAGCGTAGTTACAGTTGTGAGTGTTAATATTGCTGCATAACAGAGGATTACCATACCTTGAAACACATGCGGACTCCCGCATTATGGCTCTGATACCACCTCCAAAGGCAGAAAATATACAGGTCGCCTTCGTCAAAAATTCCGTGTCAAAAAAGCAACATTGGAAAAAGCAGAAAAATGGCAGCTTTTACTGGTAGTATCAAAGGGACTTGGTGATCTCTTGCAATATTCAACTTATTATTATTTTTTTAAATAAGCTTGTAACATTAGAAAAATCCTTTTTCTAAATGGTTTAAATTTTTCCAAATTTAAATGTAATTTCTTGTAACATTCAAAAGTTTTATATATATTTTTTTTACATGCTTAAAAAAAAAAAAAAAAAACAGCTGCAAATAAATGGCCCCCACCGGTATGTCAAGTGCAAGATTTTTGGCCAGTGGACAGATACCTTTCATGCTGGTCCTGGAGCGCGTCCATCTTGTTCAGCTCATCTCTCTGGCGCCCGATCTCGGCTTTCTGCCTGTTGATGATCTCCCGGTATTTGCTGAGCTCGTCCTCCCAGCGCGGACGCTCGTCCTCCAGACACTTCAACTGCAGAGTGTGACAAGCTGGTTGGAAGAGGCGCAGTAGCGGCGATAGCGCGATGCCGCCGAGCGGCACGCGCCGTGACACAAACCTTGGTGCGAAGAGTGTCCAGCTCATCCATGCTCTCTTTGTAACTCCTCTTGAGGTCTTCCAGCTCTTTGGCCTTCACGCGATGCACCTGCAACAGCCGCAAATCTGTCAACCTCAGAATCTTATAAAAAGAAGAGTAGTCCAGACTAAGAGTTTTATTGCTATAAGAAACATTTTTATCCATGAAATCCTACTTAAACATGATAAATTACAACCAAATCTGCGAAGATTTGGCGGAGATATAAGCCTCCGATAATGGGTATAAGTATAAAGCGTCATCCGTTTTGATTTGTATTTTACAGCCGCATCATTTAAATCAGTGTTGCCTTCTTGTGAAATTGTTTGTGTGGTGCGCTCATTAGGAACATGAAAGCAACGTGTAATGATGTTTTGTCTCATCTTTTAAACAAAGCCATTAACAGGACTGGTGAGAGTCAACTTTTCCAAGAAGATGTTAGTGGGCCGCGGTATCCACGACAACCTGCAGCTAAATGAGATGGAGGAAAATGTATTTGCTCCGTTAATTCATGACAACCCCGCTTATTTCGATGCTAATGGAGTTGTGTTTTGTATAATTTATGACTCTCTTTTGAGCATAGCGGACTAGGATAAAGGAAGAAAATCAAAGATTTCCAGATGCCTTGTTCATTAGAGGGAGCGGTTATATTTTTCAAAATGGAGCGAATATAAAGTCACGGAAAAGCAATGTAATGTTTGTGTTAAACGCGAAGGTTGGGAAGACAAAGTAGCACGAGACGATTAAATTGAAATGGTGACGTTTCACTCAAAACAACAGCAGCTTGAAGAGCTTTCTAATTATGCGTTCCAATTTGAGGCTTTTGGGGTAAATGAACGAGGCGGCGGCAAGACAGGAAGTGGGTGATGTCTTCTGGGCTTGCTGTCCGAACGCTCTGCTTCATATTGATTATTTCTAGGCCATTTATTTTTAAAGTGTCCTCCCTCTTAAAAAGGAGGGAGAGCAGAACAAAAAACAGGCCATTGTGTTTGGATTAAGAACATGTGCACATGTGTATGACATATTCCACGCGAAGGCAATTAAGTGTCTCAAAGTGATGAAAATAAACATTTTGGGGCCTCTTCAAGACCGGCAAGTTATGAAACAATGGGTATCAGGTGTTGATTTCCACTTAACATAATCACATTTTTTTATTATTATTATTATTTTCTTTTATAAACCCACCAGTATGTAAATATGGGAGTCATTTCTACGTGGACAAAATGGTATCACCTCTAACTGGTCGGTTTGTTCCTGCTTGTGTTTCGCCAGTTCTCCTTTGGTCTCTCTTAGTTTTGCATCCAGCTCATTGGATTTGATCTCTTCAGATTCCTACAGGACAAAAAAAAAAAAAAAAAAAGAAAATCATGTCAATGATGTCATTCAGTGTCTTGACCTCTCATATCACAGCAGGCAGCTTTTTACCACCACCACAAGGTGAATATGAAAACTGCAGCTAAATTTTACTTTTAATATTATAATTTAATTAATTATCAACCCATCCATTTTCTAAATCGCTTATCCTAACTAGGGTCGCGGGTGAGCTGGAGCCTATCCCACCTGATGTTGGGCGAGAGGCTGGGTACACCCTGGACTGGTCGCTCGTCAATCACAGGGCACCCCAGGTGTGCCAATATTTTTGAGAACGACTATAAATAGACACATTATGCTTTGATGGCAATACAATGACGGTTAAGAATCTTCAACTTTTAAAAGTGCACAGCTATGATGGTGAGAGACATTTTGGACAAATTATTCCAAATTTAATGGACCTCAATGGGGATTTTTTTTTTTTTTACAGTTGGCGGTAGACCAGACTCATAGAACAGATTGTGTTTTGCTGTATAATTAAATAAATATAAAATATATCAGACCTGGTATGTTCTGATCATGTCCTGGCAGTTCTTGCGGATCTGCTCCGTCTCCTCTTTGGCTTGCGTCAGTTTCGACGTGACGTCCCTCAGCCTGTCTTTAGACTCCTGCACACACAGACGGACAGAAACAGGATTCCTTCATCGAGGAACAATCTTTGCCAAACATTGATTCCCATTTGACATTGACTCTTGCGAGTGTTGCGAAGATTGGTTCAGCCATCATTTACTTAGTCTAAAATGGACTGTGGGTCTGCACTTGTTACTGGCCATTTAATGATATGATGGGTTATTGATCTTTTGTGTGTGTGCGTGTGTTAGGGTGAGGACGATAGACAACAGACAGAGATGTTTGGGCCTGTTACATTTTAGCTACTGATGCCTTTGCTGGGCGCAGCTGAAAATAAAGCTTTTTTTTTTTTTAAACAGTCATTATCAAGAAATAGCAACAACCGTAATGATGCGTTTCCTGCAGGGTCATTACTGTACAATTTTCATCCCATTTCATTGTCAATCAAATCAAAAACACAACTCATGTTTTTTGTCAAAAGGTTCTGCAAATAAAACAGCACAGTCGCGTCTGATGAACAAGATGGAATCTAAATGAAGACTATGGACATTAAATGCACATTAAAATAACATTTCGAGTCAATTTAATTAACTGTGGGACCATTTACGATTCGTCCATTCAGGAAGACTCCTTCGATCGGGGCTGCTGTTTTGGTTAGTAACAGTAACAACAGTACAAACCAGCTCAGCAGTTAACTCTTTAATGTCTGTGTGTGGACAAAAATGACACTTGCCTTGTGGGCATCGGCCTCACTCTTGAGTTTGTTCTGGGCCCATTTGACCTTGATAAGATGAGAGTTGATTTCGTCCTTCAACTTGTCCACCTCGCGAGTCAGCCTGCTGACCTCGCCTTCCTGAGGACGACAAAGCAAATGCAATGCAATGACTGCAGGAACAAAAAAAAGGTGTTTGACTTCTTGGAATAATTACAAAACAAAAGCAAAAAAGACAGACCTTGGCGTCACACAGCTGCTGCAGGCGGCCTCTTTCCTGAGCGAGCTGGTTCCCTCGCAGGGCCTGTCGGTCCACTTCCTTTGTGGCCTCCCGCAGCCTCTTCTCCAAACTCTCCTTGCCCCGTCTCAGGTCCAGGGCCTCCTTCTCTCCACGCACGTATTTCATCACCATGGTCTCCTTCTCTTGGCGCGCTTCCTCACACTTCCTGTTCACCTGGGGGGAGAGTAGCGGTGGTTTATCTCATTAGCAGTACCTTGACTTCTGAGTGACCCGACTTACAAGTTTTTCCAGGTACGGGCCATCGCTCGGCCAATTTTTTGTAGTGAGTTGCAATCCATAAATTTAAACGGTGGCCGCTAAATGATGATGATGCAGCAATCAGTACGTCCAACCTTGTCGCCAGTCCACTTGACTTTACATCTGATAAACATCGGCTCACTGCAGCGTACGGTGTTTGCCGTGATGTGCCCGTCGCACAGCAGAGGAAGCGTGCGCTAGGTGACATGAAGCATTCATCCTGGAGGATGGCCAACTTTTGAAACCCCTCGGCGCTATTACGTGATAAAAGCGGTGTTCCTCAAGCTCTTATTGTTCAATGGACGGTGAAATTAAAACTTGTCGGCTGTGAAGAAAAAATAAAAAACTCAGCATCTGACAAAGTGGCAACCCTGTGTGCGCAGTTCCGGTTGAAAAATGTCGATTTACTTTACAGGTGATTATTTCCAATAACAACAAGTTTGAAGTGTGAAAACCTCACCGTTCTTGTAGCGCAGGGCAAAAAAATAAAAACAACACTGAGCTTACAGAAAACAATCATTCTTCTTGCAATAAACCGACAGGAAGTGGTTGTTTTAAACCCATAGATGAATTCAGTTGTGGAAAGGTTGTGCAATTTTGTATTATTATTTGTTTTAAACTCCACCATAAATTTCGGCTTTACAGATGCCACCTCTGCTCTGCAGGCAGATTGCGACATGGTGGTAACAGTTGCCATAAGGCAAGTTGGCTTCCCCCCCCCCCCCCCCCCCCCCGCTGCGTACGCACACGTTTGCCCTTTAAAATCATGCCATGCTTGTTCAAATTTTATTTTATTTTTTTAATGTGCAGCACTTTGTTTCAGTTGCAGTTGTGGTGCTCTCTAAATAAAATTCAGTTCAGTTGAGTCTGCTTGCGAGTCACAGCGGTATCAGATGTCCGCTATTGCACAGCTTACAAAACGTTCTATTTTTATACTTTTATTTCCGCTGTATACAGTGCACATTCTTTAAAATCTACGCCATGTTTACTCGTGAAACATGTAGGTATTTGTCATAGTTATAAAGGTAATTATAGCCACTGAATAGCAGCAGGGGAAAAAAGGTATATTTGAGGTGTACTGTTTCATTATTCTTTTTATTTAAAAGGAGGAAGCATCTAGCAATTAATTGGGGTTGTTTGAGGAAGTACAGCATATTGTCTTTGAGAACTCGAGCATTAATAACCATAAAAACGAGTGACTCATACAATCCTTGAGGTTATGACCGCTTGAGAAACTCCTCAAGCCACCTTTAAATCAGTACATTAGTCCCATTATTTGAAGCTATGGGGCAAATTTGCCCAAAAAAGCAGGTAGTGTTGTGGACTACAAAATGAACACTGGCCAGAGCAGTGAGTCTAAGAAGGAACAAAAGAACAAGGTGACTTGTTTATCAAAGAGCCATAAAGCATCGGGGTCCTGTTTTACCTGTTCCAGGCGGTAGGTCATCTCCTTCTGCATTTGCATCAGGCCAGCCTTTGCCGCCTGTTCCTGATGAATGAGTTTGTCCCGAGTCTCCTTCAGCTCCCTCTGCAGCTCCTTTCCCATGCCCTCCAACTGTCAACACGCGCGCGCACACACACACACACACACACACACACACACACACACACACACACACACACACACACACACAGACTGTTTTGGAAAACAGGGTAAGCGTGTTGTCGGCCAACGTGTCAGGGTCCGGCCACACCTAACCTGCCAAACAAGGGCTGCTCTATGCGGCCAATTAGCAGGGAAATCAGATTTTTTTTATTGACAAGGCAAGCCTGTGTTTGCCTTAATTGCTCCCCATTTTGTATGTGATGTGATTAGTATCAATCTGTCTGTGCTGATAAAATCTCGTCCTTGTGTCCTCATTGAACAGAGCACAAACGGTTTATGTATCAAAGAGGAGAATGTGTGTACGATATGGTTTGAAAGACATACACATGACATTTAAAAAAACAAAAACCCGAAGGCCAATTTAGCCATTCAGAAACCTGAAGAAAGTCCTGCCCAGAAAAAAAAAAGCACATTGACAACAACGGAGAATGGATTTCCTACATCCATATTAGTGACTACCAAATAATAACATCTTTAACAACGTGTTGCGGTAAATGAAAATACCGTGTCAACTGAAATGTGTCTAAATATAAAACAAAAACGGCACTAACTTTCCTGATGGTGCCTATGTGCTGCTTCTCCGTCTCTGCTCTCTTTTTCAGCTCCTCCTTCATGTTGTCCTTCTCAGAACAAATGCCCAGGATTAGGTCCTGGTGTCTCTTGTTTTCCTCCAGCAAACTTGACAACACATACACAGTGCATAAAGACTTTCACAAAAATTTAAGCCCAAAAAAATAGTGACATGTTCAAGAGCTGACACTAAACTGAAATGCTGCGGAATTCATTAAATTAATGAAATGTAGAATATGAGATTTGAATTTGGAATGGTTTGAGTCAGTCAGTAAATGTGAAAGACGATGGTAAATGTGTAAAATCTTTAATTTTGGAATTTCATTGTGAAAATGTACAAATTTGGGGAATGTTATTGTAGTTCTGTATGTGTCAATGAACTGAACAGTTTGAATTTGGAATGGTTGGAATTGGTTGCAAAACGGGGAAGAAGGAAGTAATTAAGTCAAATGTCTGCATCAATTGAGGAATGTCATTATGGGAAATGTGGCATAGTGACAAATGTGGAAATTTCACAAATGTGAAAAATGTTTTCCCAGATGTATTGAATGAGATCAACAGTTTGAATTTGGAATGTGAGGAATATTTGTGCGTGTTAGGAAGAGTGAATTATTATTATTATTATTTTTTTAATGGACTGAGAAACAGACAGTGAGTAAAATGTCAAAAAAGTGGGGACAATAAAATGAATATTGTTTTTGATGCAGACTAACAGCATTCACGCAACAAAAGAAAATGTCAGAATAGTTTACCTCTGGATGGACTTTTCCTGCTGTGCATACTTGTACTGGACACACTTCTCAAAGACCAACATGCATTCCTCCTGCTCCGAGGGGAGTCCATTGACGGGTGGGCTTCCTTTCCTCCCGCGTTCTCGTTCAACTTCGGGAAGCTGACACGCCATCAGCTCCGACTCCAGCTCGTCCAGCAGAGACTCCTGCGACAGGGACCGCTGGATCTGGGAGATCAGCTTCCGGCTGCATTCCGTGTCATACGGGCTGGACGTGGAATCGGAGGGCGCCGACGTGTCGGCGCCACTTTGGGGGCTGGAGGCGAGCGAGGAGCTGACGGTGTCCGACGTGGGGGTGGAGGGGCCGTTTGAGATGCCGGA
Organism: Phycodurus eques; assembly: GCF_024500275.1. Taxonomy (NCBI): domain Eukaryota; kingdom Metazoa; phylum Chordata; class Actinopteri; order Syngnathiformes; family Syngnathidae; genus Phycodurus; species Phycodurus eques. The sequence goes on along the minus strand of NC_084543.1, from coordinate 5,161,828 downwards.
CGTGGTGGTCGTGGAGTCAGGGGGTGAGTTTTTGCAAGTGCTGTGCATTGATGGGGATGATGGACTCTGGGATAATCCATTGTGGCTGAGCGGCGAGGGCTCCTTGCTGACGGATGACTCCTCGTCGCCGTTCGGAGAATCTTTGTGAAAAGTCAGCAAAGGTTCTACAGAGGGCAGGCTTTCAACGGCATCACCTGAGGCCACCAAAGAGCTTTCATTTAAAAGATCCGGCTTGTTCTCTTCGGTTGAACATGTAATACTATCACAGTTGCCATCAGAGGCAGGCCCACCCGCTCCCTCTTGTTCCTCCATCTTTGTCTTTGAAAAACTATCTGTTGTAGTTTTGATAAAGTCCCCTTTTGTCTGCACAAATTCTTCTGCTGTGCAATCATCCGACGTGGGTTCTTGTTTTTCGACTTCACGTGTGCAGTTGTGGAGTTGCGTCATCTGTGGGAATTCACCTGTCAACTCCACGTCAGACCCCTTCATCTCGTGCGCACCCGAGGCTGCATTGGTTTGTTCCATGGCGCCTTCTATGCATCACTTCTGTCACATCGGGGAGGAAAAACACAATGGAAGGGTGCCAAATATTGTTTCAGGCTATTTATTCAAACTAAAATACCTACAATAAACCTATGCTACTTTGCTTGGCTGGATTGTGAACAGAATCCCAGGAATATTCATTGTAAAGGGAGCCCACAAAGTTCAATTCAAAATAAATATTTAAAGAACAATTCATGATCAGATTGATGAGACTATGCGACAGTGATCAATCCATCTTACATTGCTTGATGACGCCTGTACTTATGCGTTTATGTCTTAATGTATATTTTGTTACAGTGGCTTGTTTGCTGTAGTACTCAGTAACATATCTGTAGACGATGAATCTGATTCTGTAATTGAGTACCGTCTTGATGTGTTTCATCTACTACTACTGTTGCCCACATACAGGAGGGAAAAGAAAACAAACAAAAAAAACAGTTATATATTTCTCATTTTCTGTGTCTTATCACACACCTTGTAGGTGTTAAATGCATTATGAAAATGCTCCAGTTGTCTTTACTTTAACGTTTGAATTAAACCAGCTAAGCGCCAATGGGCGTGGATGCTCTTTTTTGACAGGTGTCAGCTGTCACGATAATAAGCCACATCATCGGCTTTTAAGCCCTTGTTAACACAAATCTTTGGGTGCAGCTGCGCCGTGTAGATTTCACACCACGTCGTGCTTCTCGACACGCGTTTCTTTCTCATTTCTAACCATTTAAAGCGAGCAAAAGCCTACTATGCAGATGTTAGCACGCAAGGTTATTAGCTTGCTCCGCAGCACGTTGAGCTCCGACTCAGCCGTAAATGAACACCAAATAACACAACAACATATGTCAAAAGATAAATAAACGACGAGAAGACATTGGTCTCGCTGACTAGTTTCACATGAAGCGATAATGAACGCATTAAGCTAGCATATGTGCTGTTGTTTCCGTAAAGGGAACACGCATTGGAATAGAAATGCGTTTATATTCACCAACCGAGCGTGGTAAATCCATGAGTAGCACGATTTTTTTCAGGCAGCTTGGGTTATAAAAAAACAAAAACAAAAACCTGTGAACTTTTATCCGTGGGTCTGTCTGTCTGTCCTGCCAGCTGATCGGCCCAACAAGTCGTTTTTCATGACACATCAACAAATATGGCCACTGCAGGGGGGAGGGAGGGGTGTGTGAAGGACGGACACGTAAACCAATGAAAGTTAACTCTCTATGCGACGTCAATACGTACTTCGCAGATTACTTCCTGCCCCTCCTTGTCTTCTAATGTCAGGTGTGGAAAATTTTGTGCTTCAAGACCCACATTTGATTTTAAGTCAAAAAAAAAAAGACATGGAAAACGTTTTTAAAAACGCTACAAAATGCCATTGTTTATAGTTAATGTGATCAAAATTAAACCAATTATTTGATAAAATTAATAATTTGTTTCAAATTTAAAATATGTGTTTATTGTGATAGTAAAAACTATAAAATATATACAATAAACATTAATAAATAAGCATAAATACGATATAACAAATATTTATTAAATGTAAAAATACAATAATACAGTGACGTGCAGTGAGGTTCATGATTGGTGAGGCACTGAGTCAGTCACGTGACATCTGGAGCTCTATTAATCCTCAACTCAACACTGCCACATGCTGGTTGTGCCACCGTACATACCAGATTCCACTGCGCACTTTTAGTGGCTTTTCTGGTCGATTAGAAAGACTAAATACCTTCACCTTCATTAAATATATTAGACAGTCTGTTAAACGTCAGTAAGTGGAGTACACGTGTGATAAAACGTATATTATTGGTGATGTAATGAGGAAACACCAATGCCTCTTGTGTGACGCCACGGACCAATCACAGCCTGCCTGAATGGATGTGTGCGTGGTCTCTTGAAGCGTCATGGGGGCGATGACGCAACGTGACTTGTAAATGCGCTTCGTATGCATTTGAACAGGGAATATCAAAATTCTGCTATTTTAATGATGAAATCATTGATTTTTTTGGATTTCAAAAGAAAATCAATGTAAAGCACGGACCATAGAACTAAAATGCAACAATTTAATGTAATCATAAGGTTTGTTTTAGTATTCACATGCAGTAGAAAGGAAAGACCACCAGGGGGCAGTGCGGCTCTGCCTCACTTGCCTTCCCTGACCGCACGTCACTGAGGGTAGCTCACAAGCAGAAGGTGAAACAAAATGAACTTTTTGACCAATCAGCGGCTTGTGTCATTGCGCATGCTAAGTGAGCGTTCCTCCCCCCACCCACACGTGCGCTCAGGTAAAAGTCAAACTTGGACATATTAAGACCATGAGTTGAAAATTGTGAGTTATATTCAATTATTACTATTTTCAAACGATATGTGGTTGCATATTGTGTCGATACAATGTGTTAATTGTGTTATATCATCAAATGCAAAGTTAGCAATTAGTAACCCATCGACAAGCTAACGCTGCTAATTTTGCTTTGTCATTGCTAGGATAAAACTAGCGCTAATCTCACTAGCAAGTTGCTCATCACTTAAGTCGTAAATGTTGTATTTATGCATTTATTTAGTAACTATAGACCCCCCGTTTTCGCCATGAACAACCAATTTTCCCTGAGCTCGGTGCGGCCTAACCTGCCCTTACGGAAACCGTCGTCCAGCCCGGTCCTGTGTCCGTTTCCTAACCTCGTCATGCCGGCTGATAGCCCCGCAAGGCCGGCCGTGTTGTCACCTGGAGCCGGTAAACAACCTTCAAGCCTTCATTTGATTCACATTCAACCAAATGCCATGACTTCAGTCCAATTTTCCTCTTTTGCAGGGCCAATTTCGCCACCAGCAAGTGGGGAGAAACCAGCTGTATGCAATACATATTATGGACTTTAAACAATTAACTCCGCAGTACTGTCCGTCTGTCAATTCCTAAAAGAAAGTTATTTATTCCTCTATACAGACACTTGGGGCCGTGCCATCACCTGTGTACCTCTGCCACTTTTGTGGTCAGCAAGGTAATTTTGCCAAATGAGCGTGACGTTTATTCAGGGTGGGCTAAAACCTTTTTTTTATTATTATTATTTTTTAAATTATTATTATTTTTAAATAAATATGTACCTTGAATAATGGCAAGTAATTTGAGTGAAGGACAGAAAGTGGATTTTAACGCAGTATTAGTCGGGTAACAACGAAAGGCAGAAAAGTAATTTGGAAGCAAATATATAAGGATGCATGGGTTAAAGACAGGTGCGATGGAAGAAAGTAAAGCAAAAAAAAGTAGGTTTAAGTGAAGGAAGGAGGAATAAAAAGTGGGTCTGATGGAAGAACAGGAAGGAAAATAAAATGGCAAGTAAAAAGCAGGAGTCAGAGGAAGGAAGGTAGGAACAAAGAAAGGAAGGCAGAAAGGTTGCCTTCAGGAAATGTAGGACAGAGGTCAAGATGCAATACTTTTTTGGGGATTAATTGGATTCTTTGAACGTGAGAGTGATGTACAAACAGCAACAAAACAGACGAGATTAACATTAAATAGAAATAAAATTATATATGTGAAAAGGAGTTGAAAGATTTAAAAACCTAAAAAAAAATAAAGGTTAAAAAGCAACTGAAAGAGATCAAAAAGGAAAAGGTGAATAGAAAAAAAACCTGTAAATATAGCAAAATTGAATGAAAATGAAAGTGTGCCTACTTTTGGCCCACCTTGTTACTTGATCAGTACATAAAATGTTCAAGTGTAATATTATGTTGATCTGCCAGGGAATTTGCGGTGTACGCGTTGCAAGAAGGCAACATACTGCTCAGTGACTTGCCAGTCGGAAGACTGGAAGGGGCACAGACAGATGTGCGCGCCTGCCAATCCGGAACCTGCAAAGTAAGCCAACTTAAGCTGTAAACATACGATTTCATAACACTAAAAGGTTCTTCACTTGAATTAAATTTTGAAGGGAGAAGCCGAACCAGACCGCTGCCTTGCTAACATTGTTGAAGAACAACAACATTCTGAATTCAAAGGTAATTAGAGGTCTGGCCTTCCACATTTATGCATCACAGTCAGACAAATACTGATCTTGTTTACTTACTGATGGCGCTTTCTCCTTGAAATAAAGCAAAAAGATGCAATGGAAGCCCCGCGGGTGTATTTGAAGGACTTGCATCCCATTAATATTAATAAGGGAACAGATATTCAGGTACATACACCAAAATGTCAAGAATTATAATTTGTGTGCATGTTAAGTATTGGTTGTTTGGGGATTTTAGGCATCTGTTGTTGAGTTCTACAACCCTGGGAGATTTTTCCTCCTTGTCCAAAGCCCCGAGCTTTTGGAGATTCTGCAGAGCATCAGCAGCCAGCTCCAGAAGTCCCCCAGCTGTCCCTCTTCACCCCCTTATGTCCCACGTGTTGGAGAGGTCTGCACAGCCCAGTTCTCTGGCGATCTGGTAAGTGGAGAACACTCGCAGAGTAACATGAGTGTTTGCTCTAATGCACATCCTTTTGCTTCTGTTTTGTCGTGGTTAGATTTGGTACCGAGGCCTGGTCCAGAAGTTGGCGGCTGACAAAAGGACTGCGCGCATGCTTTATATCGACTATGGAAATGAGGAAGACGTTCCAATGCACAGGATCAGGCCCCTGCCTGCTGACCTTGAGCTGTTTCATCCTTGTGTTAGTACACACAAAAAAAAGTACTACAGTCAAACTTCCGCAATTCGCAGCGGCTCGGCACCAAATCCTGCCAGGAATAGTGCAAAAACTGCAAGTAACTGGAGTAATAAATATTTGTTTATAATTGCTTATAGAAATAGTTTCAACCACAAACCCATTCACTGGCAGCGATTTTCAAAGCTTTAGTTCCCCATATTGCCAGCTATTTAAGAGCATTTTGATTGATCTTTCAAAGCCCACAAAATATTGTTCTGTGACAATAGTACTGAAAATAGTACTGAAAAGAAAAAGTACACATTATTATAAACTACAATAATACTAATTAGGCGAAATTGGATAATTTAGATGGTCAGATAGACACCTCATTTGTCCCGTGAGGGGAAATCTGCACAGCAGTTGGGAATCACTGCAATACTGGTGTAATGGCACATGTAGTCCTGATTACATAGTCAACTTGAGAGCATTACTAGCTTTGTATCGGCAGATTTTGTTATGCAGCTCCTCTGTGTGCGCAGTGACGGTACACAGTAAAGCTGACATGAACTTTCTAAACGATACCCCTCAGGCAATGGAGTGTCGCGTTGCCGGCGTGGAGCCGCTGGATGGCAGCTGGTCCGCTGAGTGCTGTTCAGCCGTGAAACAGTTTCTGGCTGACAGGGTCCTGGCTGTGAGGCTGGTGGAAACCGTGGATAATGTTCACGCACAAGCCGTTGACATCGAGCTTTCCATCGGTACAGTATGGTTGAAGTCCAAATAAGTACGCTTTGTGGCATAATGATGTTTACAAATCTTCTCTTAGGAAAGCGTCTGAGCTCATTCCTCATCGAGCGGGGTTTTGTAAAGAAAACAGTCAGTTCACCAACAGTGCAAGATATAAGTAAGCTTGCATTATGCCCTTTCTCTATTTTTTGTTGTCTCCACAGTTGGTGTGGAGTTGTGAAGATTTTTGTGTTATCAGGAAGTTGACAGTGTCTGTATCCTTATGGGGCTTCCCCATAGTTGCCATGCTGGATGCTTCCTTGCAAAACTTCAAGCGCCAATCTCAGGGGAAGGACGACAACAGATGGGCTCAGCCACCCGAGCCTCTCACGCAGGCAGTGGGCGACTCCTTTTCTATCGTGGTCACGCACTTCGAGTCACCTGATAACATGATTGTGCAGAAGGTGGAGAATGCTGGTCAGTGTTTCTCTCGCAACTCAAGAAAAACAAACTTAAACTACAGTACGTACAGTAATTACTTTATAAAACTTCTTATAAATGTTTTTCTTTATTGAAAAACATGAAAAAAATGTTTTTTTTGTTTTTTTTTGGCGGAGAAGATGGAACAGATGAATGGCATTTCAATGAATTTTGAGACCGATCTTCAACTTGACAGGCGTGATTCAGGAGTTGCAGGTGAATTTGAGGCAACATTGCAGTCAGGCATCTGCACCCCAAAACTTCAGACCAGCACCCGGCACCGTCTGCTGCGCACAGTTCTCAGGTACCAAACTCATGTGCTGTACATTTGACGCACCGCAATTGGACATCGTGGTTGTCACTACTGTATATCCTCTGTGGCCTGATTGTGGTCTTCCAGAAGACAAGCAGTGGTACCGGGCCAAAGTGCTGGCGTACTCCTCAGAAACGCGCGTCTGTGTTGGCTACATTGATTTCGGCAATTCTGAGGATGTGAATATAGACCACTTGAAACCCATCAACTCGTCACTACTCGCCTCGCCGATGCAGGCCATGCCTTGTGGTCTAGCAGGTTAAGACCTTTAGAGTAATTCTTTATGAATTCTTCGAAGTTTGTGGTTATATGCTACCCCCTGCTGGTCATTAATGTGCTCCTGCATAGGGTGCTGTGTTTTGGGAAATTAACAACTTCCAGTAATTCTCTGACTAGATCTGTCATTGGAATTCTTCCAGGGATACAGCCTATTGGAGAGAGCTGGTCTGAGGAGTGTCTGTTGGCCTTGCAGAGAAGGGTGTCCAACAGAATCCTGCATGTGGGAATTGAAGGGGCGCACGAGGGCAAAGCTCTCGTCACCATGATCGACGAGGCCAGCGACCCTCAGGCTAACGTCGCTGAGCTGCTCATCTCCGCTGGTTACGCCACGCCTCCTCCGCTTCCTGTTAAGGCCCACAACGTCTCACAGGCTGAGCAGGCTGCTCCAGAACCACCCTGTAAGACAAATACACTGGAATCTCCATAACCGTTTTGTTTTTTCTTTGGCTTTATAGTGGAACATCACTGCAGTAATGGCAAAAATACAAATTATGATGAAAACTATAGAACCAGAAAATTACCACACAATGAATTAAGTACTTTGCAATAAAATTGAACAATTACACACAGAAATTAATTTTCCCAAGCAGATCCTAACGTAATTGCACTTGTTATACACTACACCAGTGATTCAAACCACTGCGGGAAATGATCTACTATTTCACTTAATTAGTGTGAAAATGTACTTACTACATATAATGCATCTTTGTTCATCTATGTCAGCGACGTATGGTGACAGGAAGAACAAATAAATACTTATCCACTAGATGGCAGAGGGTTTAATTAACCTTTTGTATCCAGCAGTTGTTATTCATACAACAGAATAATAGTAAATATGTAAGTAAATTGTGAGATAATCATTTGTTTTTGTTTGGTGGTCCACTGTGAGATTTTCATTGTGGATAGTACAGTATGCACCTTGTCTCATTAACTGTTGGGAAACACTGAACTAAACCCAAGCCTGATTAATTCTCAAATGCCACTATGTGACAGTATCACTCTGCCAACAACTTCCTGTTCCCTTTCCATTCGGTGTCTTTGTGGTATTTCCAACTGGTTGCCAGCCAATCATTACTGTAATAAATGAAATTAAATAAAAGAAAATAGCTAGTACCACGATGGCTAACACAAACGGTTTTTAACAATTGAATTATTATTATTATTATTTTTTTTCCCCCTGATTAATCGATGAATCACATTTTTAAAAAAAAATATATATACATTCCATTATTCAAAAATAGGACATTTCAAATTGACAGTGCAGTAAATGCGCCAACATAAATTGATTAGGTTTCAGTTACTAGTTTGGTCCGTAGCATGTCAGAAAATAGGCCCAAATTTTGATCGTTCTTTTCAAAGGTAGAATGTTTGGAAATGTCTTATTTTGATAAAACACAAAGATGATCAGTCTGCTTTCACAGAGGACTACAGAAATCTGAGAGTATTTACTTTAAAGAGGCTGAAATTCTGAGCATTTGGACTGTTTCAATTTAAACAACAACAAATGATGCATCGATTAGGGAAAGAGTTGTTGATTAATTTAATAATCAATTAGTTGCTGCGCCTCTAGTCATCATTGATGTCATCCTCAGCGCCGTTGCCTGTATGCGAGCCTCTGTCGTGGGCCTCAGTTGAGCTTACCACTGATGGCCAGCCAGTAGTGCTGTTCACCGTTATCGTCAACAACCCTGGAGAGTTTTTCTGCCACATTGACAATCCTGCAGGTATGCACATTTGTGATGATAAATCAAGTTTCTTTTGACCGCAAGGCACAGAAATGTAATGTTTGGAAATTCTGTATGTTTTTTAGTTAATCAGCGAATGGTGGAGCTCGCAGCTGAGGTGAAGCAGCATTGTGAGGCGGATGCGGTGGCTTTTGAACTCAAAGTTGGGGAACCCTGCTGTGCCATGTTTCCAGGTATTTCGACCAAAACAATTTTTTACTGTTGTGTATATTGCTCACACATTTGTTCCTCAGGTGACGGCGTCTGGTACCGTGCGATGGTCAACAGTCAGTCTGAAGACAGGGTAGCTGTGAACTTTGTGGACTATGGTTACAGCATGGAAGTGGAAAGAAGGAACCTTTGCTCCATTACGTCTCCACTCCTTCAGCTGCCTTTCCAGGCCGTTCGCTGCTTTCTCTCAGGTAAACACATTACCTTTCTTTGGACACAACAGGGCAGGAGAAGCAGTGTCAAACTTCTGTCATTCCGTCACACAAAGATGCATGGAAAAGTATTAAATTTTTCTGCCTGTTAAGCGCTGCTGGCATAAATGAACAAAGATGAGAAAATGATAATGTAAAATATGCAAAACAGGTGATTTTCTTAAGTCGACGCATTCTGAACCATAAACCACACTATAAAACTGAGATACGAACCGAACCGGATTTTGTGAATCGTTCCACCTCTGATATACTTAGATAGCAGTCTTAAATGATTGTGTCGCCGCAGAGTTGAGAGGTTGCTTAGTGCTTGACTCCGGTCATCGACAAACAACACTATTGATTGTCTCAACAAATGCGGCCAGTGGGGCACGAGTTTGCTCATCGCAAAGTAATTCACACTTGTTAGGCTACTATTTGAAGGGCCGTCATTTCAATGAGTCACATTTGCTAACCTTTCGCTCTTTGAACGCAGATGATCCCGCTTAATGAGCTGTTTGGCTCCACTGTGTTGCTCTGCAGACGATCTTTCGACTTGCCCTTACTGTTAGCCGTGTGAGCAACATATTTCCACATCTCACTCCGTGCCTCTTTTTTATAAACTGTTGCATGAAGCCAGCTCTGTTAGCTCTGCTACCTGGACTTGGATGAGTGAAAGAATACGGATGAAAGGAAAGCCACAGTGAAGCAAATTCTGAAGAATAAAACCCCTGTAAACATTTTATCATGATATCGTTCCGGTTTTCATGAAATTTCCACAAAATGGTTCTTGTGTGCATGTTTGCTTTAAGGTGTGGAGCCAGTGGGTTCAGAGTGGAGCAGAGAAGCCATCTTTTGGTTCCAAACGCAAGTGGCTGGCGAGAAGCTGTCCGCACGCGTCTTTTCTGTCAGCAAACAGGGATATGGCGTGGAGCTGGAGTGCAGAGGGCGTAGCATCGCAGCTGGTCTCATCTCGAATCTCCTTGCCAGATGTACTGGAGAAATTCCCCAAAAGGCACATTCAGGCTCATCTCCAGGGGCTGAGCAGCGAGAGGGCCTACGAGAGACGGAGCGCAGCCAAACGAAAGCCTCCAAACAGATGACCACAGAGGAGTTGCTGCCATCAGGTCAGCGAGAGTATCAGCATTCTTAAGTGTAGTTTTCAACTTTTGTCATCCTGTGACCCACACTTCCTATTGTTGCCGCATTGTGACAGTTTTATAGAAGTTGAGAGCAATAAAGAAAATGCATTGTTCAAACATAGCCTTTGAGTGAACGCCCATTTATCGTGGGCGATACGCTCAAGAGTCGAGACCTATGCGTAATAGGTGAAAATCTACACTATATATAAAAAAAACAACTTAGTTTTACCCCTCTCATCTATCACACTTTAGACACACCTACATTTATTAAAATATGTTTAAAATGATCAAACATACATTATATGCAGATTTTTGCTATTCGCAGTCCGTCCTGGTCCCTACACCCTGCGAATAGCGGGGTCCACTGTAATACAAATAGCACAATTACGCAAAATATGGCCACACATTTTCACAGATCTTGGTACTGAGCTCTTCTTTTTAGGAAATACAGGTACTGCTACACCCCTAGTAAAAAACATTTTGACACAATCATCAAAATATTGCTGTTTGTCAAATAAGTGTCCAACCTGGTATGCACTTTAAATATTTAAGTGTCTGTGGGTCCTCAATGTACGATGTTCTTCTGCTCCTACGGCGACAAGCTAACTCGAAATCGTGCGCAAGTTGGAAGCCGCATTCGTCTATCACTGACCTATGCTAATGCAGTACTGAAGTCAGAATTACAATAAATTTGAAAGAAAAACACTTAAGCCGAAAATGAGACGATCCAATGAAAAACAGTAAATACACCGCTAACTGAGCGTGCTGTGTCACATGACATATTTTTACACCACTCAGCAAACTTGTTCATTGTGCATCATTCAAAACCTCAAAACATATGACTGAAGGTCCCCTCTCATTTTTCTTTACTACCTGTCCTTGACCCACCGGTTGAGAAGCACTGCTTAAATAAAAGGAATGATTGACAATTCAGGATCATGATTAGAATGTGGCCCTCCTCCTGCAGGTCCAGCCTTCCCAGTGGACTGGAAGACAGTAGAACTGCCCACCACTGGGCCCTTCAAGCCTTACATCGCAGCTGTTACCAGTCCTTCCCTCTTCTATCTGCTCAGCCCTAACCAGGGTCAGAACACCTAAATCTCATTCTGACCATAAAGTGTTCAAATTTGCTTTGACCTCCTGCTGTTGTTGCTGCAGTGGATCAGCAGAAGCTCCAGGAGATGATGCTGGAGCTGGCCACATTGTGCAACAGCAATCAGGCCACTTTGTCCTCATGCACTGACCAGAAGAAACTCAGGCCTGGGGCCGCCTGCTGCGCCCAGTTCACTGGTAAAGAACACACATTCAAAATATTTGTTGGCTGTTTTAACAAAAATGACATTTCTGGTCCTTGAAAAATATTCAAGCATCCACTTTTCATGTTGACTGACTTGAGACCCCACCTGCAGTTGGTGCTCTAAGCTGGTAATTTTGTGTCTGCTCGTGCATACGCAGGTAATTACACAGCGTGTGCACAGGCGAGCTTAGGAGCGGCCCCCGTTTAAACACGACATGCAATCAGCCTAGCATGCATTCCGCAGGCCGGCTAACAACAGGGTCCAGTTTAATGGCGTTTTCAGGGCACTTCTGTGAAAAGGCAGGTAAAGGTGTGTGAAGTGTCAGTTTTCAGGCTTTTGTGACAAAGCAAACTGGGTAAAAAAATGCTTCAGTATGTGCAACAGGCGTGTTAAGTGAAATAAGACTAATTACTTCATCTTGCCCTTCCAGTGATACAGAAATATGCAGCAACAAATTGTGAACTCTTCTGATAATTGTCTGAACCTGTAAAATAGGGATGTGTTCCCATACGTTTTATTTGGATTGAGCTCTCTTTCTGACGTTTTACATCCAGCTTGATACATTTTAATTTGATGAAAATGATTGAATACACTGGAATGTACTTACTGAAACTCAGCACAGTGATGAGTGGTTTGCACTTCTGCCTCACAGTTATAAGGTTTGGAGCTCAAATGTTGGTTCCGACCTTCCTGTGGGGAGTTAACATCTGAGGGTTTTTCTCAGATACGTTAGGTTAATCCAAACTCAAAATTGTGCATAGGTGTGAATGTGACTAAATTCTTGTCAGTGTACAAAAGGGCTGGATTAACAGATACATTGATATGCCTAAAAAGCTACATTCATATTCACGAAAGTCTTTTTTTCTTAACCAGCGGATGACAACTGGTACCGTGCTGTGGTTGTGGAGGTGAGCGACAACAATGAGGTAGCAGTCATCTACGCTGACTATGGCAACACTGAAAAGTTGTCAGTCTCCCGCATTTTGTCTATACCCGAGCACCTGCTGCAGCTCCCCTTCACGATAGCCCGCTGTGCTCTGACTGGTAAGTAGGGTCGGGCATTGTTTTTGAAACTTGGCGGTATTGAGACCATCGCCTCTTCCTCGCAGGCAGGGAGCATTTTCCTGCCGAGTGGCCACCAGAGGTGCTGCAGATATTCCACAGCTTGATGCTGGATGGTATTCTTGCCACCGTGCTGTCCTTCGACGGCTTCACCAACATCCTTACAGTCACCCTGCCCGCCGAGAAGGGCGGGGTCCACGTCACCGCGCTGATCATAGACGCATTGGAAAGCCATAAAGTCCAAAGTGCTCACAGCCAGTCCGCAGCCACCAAGGCTGAGCAAATGACACCTGCCGTACATAAGAGTGTGGAAAATACAGTGGAGGCTGCTGGGCCAGCTGTAAGTCTTGAGCTGACCCCCAACAACACACACCAGATAAAAACCACAGCAGCGGAGCTCCAGAAGAGTGGGTCAAGTTTGAATTTCAATGCCTTTTTACAGCGGGCTATCTACTAAATTAGTGATTCTCAACTGGTGGTTCGTGGACCCCATTATGAGCTAGTCTTGGACAGCTAGTAAAAAATGGTAAATTAAAAAGGTAGCGACATCCGTTGTTTTGGGGTAACTGCGCAATAAATTTTTGTACGTAGGCTTAAGAATACATTGTCACGCGGCACAAGAATGCAAGCTCAGTTACCGCCGTATTTACCGTTTTGTCATTGGATTGGGAGTTGTTCCTACAAATATTTACCGTGGTTATAATATAAGCAATGCGATAGCATGGGTTTCTGGTAGACTACGACTCATTCCAACTTTCAAATTCAAGATATACTACGTCGCCGCTGTAGAAGCGGAACTCCATTACAACTGAAGGACCCCCTCTAAAGTAGAATATTTAAGGCATCTCAGGTCAATGTTTTATTTGGAATATTACATACTTAGGGTCTAATGCTACATGGGTTATTCTATAATTTTTTTAAATAGATGAAACAATCTCATAACAGTTAACTACTTACCATTACAAGTCAACATAAATTACAGCTTAAAGTTTTTTTGCATGATATTGAAATTGGACTATTTAGTTTTCCAATTCAATCAAAGAAAGAAAAATGTTAGACATTTAGACCTTAAAAATAGAATTAAGTTTAAATATGTACTTGTACAATGTTTGACATTTGTCAATTTCTGTCTTTCACCTTTTTACATTACTTTAGCAATAATTTGCATTGAGTCTTCAAATTTGAAATTTCATATCCTTAGAATATTCACTAAAAAATGCTCCAAATGTTAGCTAGATACAAAAAAAAAATATACTGGGCACATCTGATGCCAGAATACCAATATGCCATAAAGTAACGCCAGTGACAAAATGTGAAGGTAATGGCACAACAGAAGATATTTCAAACGTTATAATTAATTTCACCTCTAACAATTTCACACTTCAAAACTTTTAATAAAATGTAGGCAGGGCCAAAAGATGCCTAAAATTGATGGATTTGATGACGAGGAAACCTGTTACTAAAATTCATTTGTAAAAGGAAGCCAGGTATGAGTATAAAATAGCTGACTGAACAGCTTATTAAAAAAAAAAAAAGTTGTTGGATGATGTACTCATACAACTGAATGTATAAAATAGAACATTTGTGTTATGTCTGTGTGTGTTTGATTTTCTGTGTCAATTAAGTTTGTTTTTAAGGTAGGCTGCTCTGCATTCTGTCTGAAGTGTTGAGGCTTTGCTTTTCAGCACTTTTTATTTATTATTTTTTTAAATATATGGCAAGGTTAAGTAAGGTTACAATATTGAAGCGGTAATGAAATGTAAATGCCTTTTTTTTTTTTTTGAACGAATTACCTATTTATTTAGGGGAAAGGGATTACTGGTGTTACCTACTGGTCGCTGGTGTTGCTAACCAGAACAGCAACATCGGTGACAAATCTACAGACAAGATGGATTATTCAAGTTGGTGGACATTGCAGGAAAAGGCATACTTTTAAATATATGAGCTAATCATTCAGTTTTATCAATTATTTTAAAATGTCCTTTCGCCTTACTATAATCCCCCTACCACAAGTGACACATCTTAAATCCTCACTTCAAATTTAATTCTTAAAATTGTCAACATATGAAGACAAGGTGCCTACTTAACATGTGCTTTTCTAAATGAATACGCCTACAATGACCTCTTGCCCCAAGATGTTTACAAGGATGCAGCAGTTTTTTTTTTTTTTTTTTTTTTTTTTTTTTTTTTTTAAATATAAAAGGTTTTTACAAATAGTAACACTAATGACATGAAAACAAGGGGCCACTTTGTTTTGTAAAAATAAATATATATTTTTTTTACCTTTATGAGTATTGTATTTAAGTATATAACTTTGTATTATGATGATTAAAACAAGAAAAATAATGCAGGGACAAGAAAGCTACTTAGTAAGGTGCTATGAAAGATATGAATGCACGCGTAGTTAGCTTTCAAAATATGATATACAGTGGATATAAAAAGTACACACCCCTGTTCAAATGCCTTGTTTTGGTGATGTAAAAAATGTAAAAGACTACTTGAACATCTGGATTTTATTTGGTGCTAATCAGAGGCAGGTGTGTGCGGACTCCCATTGAACGAGTTTGAATGTGAGTGGTTCTGAATCACAGCCACATCCCCAGTTATAAGAGGGTGTGCACACTTGTGCAACCCGACAATCATAATTATCAAAATTAAAAATATATATATTTGTCACAATTGAATTATTTTAAAAAATAATTTGTCTTGGTCTAATTTTTCTTATCACAAAACTTTGGCATTGGAACAACGACGTGTAGACTTTATATCCACTGTACATTTTTTCAAGGCTATTTTTGAGCAATACATTTTGTTTGTTTTTCTTCTATTAAAGTGCGTCGCAGGTAGTAAGAAAATGTGGGTCCAGGCTGACAACAGTTGAGAACCACCACAATAAATGTCCAGAATCGTGATTTGCAATTTACTCACAGGAAAAAGGTTCCCTAACTCTGATATAAACAAAAAAATTTAGTTCCTGTTTTTGACTCCCTTATTCCAGATTCCCAGACCCATGCATGTTGCTGCCAAAGCCTGGAGACAAAGGTTGGAGCTTTTGTTCACCAATTTGAGCATAACATTTTTTTTTAAGCAGCTCTCTCATGTGTTGTGTATATTTGTGTTATTTAGTACAAACTTCCCAAAACAAGTCATATCTTTAGAATCATATATTTTCCCCGCAGATTGACCGTTTGGAGCAGATGATTGTGCGTATTGAGCAGATGATGGAGCTGCGCGTTTCCTCAAGCAAGTAGTGTTGAACGATTGCAGACTTCAAAGCTGTTGTTATCAAAGTTGTACTAACTGTTGACCTATTTTATTGTTTTATGTTAGGATAGGGTTTTCTTTTTTATGTTTTAATATTTGCATGTCTGTAGTAAGTGAGCTGCGCTACCATGGCTTCCTTTTGTTAGGACCTTATCACCCTTTTAGGTTGTTCATTTGTTTTGCATAAAAGTTTCCTCAAAAGTCAGTGTACTGCATTGTCTTATTTCCAAGTATAGCACATCACTCGAACAAAATTAAAAGGGGCTGGGAGGGTTTACCGGTGTAGGTGGAGGGAGGGTAGGGCGGGCCCGGTGAGGTGGTAACAGCTGTCCTGTGTGCTTGGGATCATAGTGGAAGCAAAGAGGTGTGTGAAGCCAGCAGGAGGGGGGGCAGGGGGGGAACCCACTCCAGCAGTTCATGGAAAGTGGATTTTGACAAGCCTTTGGTAAGTAGAGACAAATTAGTTTGAACCGGTAATGCATTTTAAAAAGCCATTTTTTCGCTTTAAACCAAACTGGGGGATTGCAATGTAACAGTTATTTTAACTCCCTGTATATAGGAGCTTCATCAAAAATCGTTTAGAAAGGGAATAATGCTCAGTTTTAATTGACAAGGTCTGTGAACTTGACATTATCATAGAATTTTAAAGCATTGTGGCTGCAGACAGTAAAACTTCAAAGTAAAAGCAAATCCCAAAACACAAACTACAATATGATGTAGTTACATATTTACATAATACATTACATTTTAGCATATGATGAATACAAGTTTCATAACTGGCAAAAAAACAGGTGCGACGATCGTGCACAGTATTCCTCACTCACTTTTTAAGCAATACTGATATGAATGAGGTGAATTTCGTGGCAGAGTGTTCCAGTTGTTTGGGGTAAAAATGTGAAAAGATCCGCCAAAAGAGCAAACTTTAGGAACAAAGAGGTTAATAAAACTGGAATAGACAGTGCGGGTGGTGGTATGCATGGTGAGCAGAGCCAAGCTAGGGTGGGGTCTTGCCAATGATTTGCTAGGTACAGTTCAGTTGGAATTCTATGCTTTTCCAACTTTGTACTTAAACAGGCCGACGTGCTCCAATTTGTTTGGGCTCTTGAGTTAAAGCTCGGCTGGTCACACAACCTTTGGGCCTTTCTTAATCTGACTTGACCTGGGAAGACAGAGCGGCCATGCAGAAAGTAAAGCGCAAAGGGGGCGCGATTAACATTTTTTTCTTTTAATTTATAAGATGCAAATATATAATTGGGGTAGCGTTGCAAAACACATTTTTTTTCCGCACACGTAAACAAGTTAGAATTTGGAGAGGACAGGATGGCCTGTTGTTAGCCACCATTGTGTCTCGTCACTGGGATTTTCTTTGCAGTTTACGTAAAAGAAATCTCTGTAATCATACATTTCACACTGGGGGTATTTTACAGCATTCAAATACAGTTAAAAACAGGCAACATATGTATCGAGTTGTTGGTTGCATGTCTAAGAATGTTACAATTGTTCATGAGAATTAGTTTTTTAATTCATGCCATTTCCCAGGTTACTTGCACCACACAGCAGTAAAAGGACAGGGAGAACGGCAGGAACACACACGTATGCAGTTGTATTTTGCTCTTGCTAAAAGCCCCCTCCTCATACATTTCTTTACACTGATCTTAAATTGTTCATTGTTGCAGGTTTTCCAACATGCTCCCCATTACCTTTCATCCTGGCTTGCGGCTAACGGTGCTGTTGCTGCTTCAAGGTCAGCTGAAAGCTTTTTTTTTTTTTAATTTTTTTTTTTTTTTTGTATGACTGTTTGCATTCCGTTTCACTCCCTCAAATACAAATACTAGTTTTAATGATAAGCTTTTGGAATGCTTTATGTCAACACTGAGCCGTTAGCCATCACAAATCCTATTTTCCAACAGACACTTTGCAAATGTGCGCAAGGGCCACATTTGATTTTTAAAAGGGTCAGCTGGTCCATGTCATTCATAGATCAAGTAAAAATAGGAAAATAGTTAAAATGTGTCTCTAAAGTAATTTATTGTAATGTGATTCATTGTCATTTTATTCATGAAATAAAAAGTTAAATTGTTCATTAAAAAAATTGATATTTCTATGCACAATCAGTCAACATATTGAATGAGATAAAATAAATAATTAAAACTGATTCAATATGTTTTAGCTAACCTATTTAAGGAAAAAAAATAAATAAAAAGGAATGCACCAAATATAAATGGACTATTATGTAAAGGCTCGGTGGGCTCGATTGAAAAAGGGAGCAGGCTCAGTTTCGTGTCTGACATTCTAGGATTAGCAGGCATTCATATTAAAGTGGTAATTTTTGCCTTAAGGCACTTAACGTTTTATGATATTGTTGTTTTGGAGCAAGATGGTCCCTGTGGTTGTGAGAAAGCAGCTAGGCGCAGGACAACTTGCAATGATGTTGGAATAAGGCTAGATGAAATTGGGGTCAGGATTGGGGAGGTTTTGACAGATGAGTGGAAATTGTTATTATTAGGGCCCCCAACCAGTAATTTATATATTGTATTTCTTTAGTGACTTTGGCCTTTTAATTCCTTAAATATCAGGCATCAATGTATTTGGGGGGAAGCTTTTGTTTGAAAACAATGTTGTGGAACTGGACAGAGTGAAATAACACGTACAATTCTATTTAGAATGGTGTAAAAAATATAAACCATTCTTCAACAGGTTTGACTGAACATGTCCATAATTTTAATTTAGGTCTATCCTGATTTTTCTTTTTCTTTTTAGTTTTATTTATGCAATCTGACTGACCTCTGTGTTCTCTCCTAGTCCAGCATGGTAACTCTGTGCAGGACATCCAAACCAGCCGTGACAACATCCTGAAGATCAATTCTGCAGGGGAGAGTGAGTCAAGACATTAATTTAAATGCATTGGCGTTAAACAATCAAGATTTGCAAAACTCTTATGTTTCATCTGTGCTTCTCAACCTGAGTACAACACCGGCGGTTGTGATTCTTTGGGGCTAGTGCAGACATGTTTCGCTCCGGAACGGTTTTCCACCGAGCTGAAAATTGCCCTTTGTGTAATTGTATCTTTCCCCTGGAAGTGATGCAGTGCTCTGCAGCCATGGACATCCTCTTCCTCATGGATGGCTCCTACAGTGTGGGGAAGGGCAGCTTTGAGCGGTCCAAACATTTCGCAATAAAGGTCTGTCAAGCCCTCGACATCGGACCAGATAAGGTGTGAACCCCCTCCTCCCTCCCTATTATACACCACCTTTGATTGGGCAGCATTCATTCTTAGTACACCGCTGCCCCATTCAGGTGCGTGTAGGATTCATCCAGTTTGGTTCTGTCCCTCGGTTGGAATTCGCTTTGGATTCATACACCACCAAGCAAGAGCTGAAGATACGGTTGAAGAAGATTTCCTTCAGGTGCGTGTTGGCCTCAGTTCGTTTTGTAATCTTGCACACATTTATCCACTTGTTAAAAAGACTACCTTTATAAGACAATTTCAGATAATGGCAGCACGGCCAACCAGCGGTAAGCACATCTGACTCCCAGTTCTCAGGTTCAGATCTCAGCTCCGGCCTTCTGCCCATGCTCGTGTAGATTTTCCAAAAACATGCATGTGATGTTTGTTAAAGACTAAACTGATTTCCCGTGACCCTAATGAGGTTAAGACGTGGGGGGGAAAGCATTTCTCTCATAATATTGCAGCATTTTGTACAATTTTATGCTTCCAATTGTGTAGGTGGACATATTTTATATTATTTTTGACCGTGCAAATGAAGTGTAATGGTGTGAGAAAATTGGTTTCTCACAAGGGTGTGCTTGTATTCCCACTGACATACATGTCCTTTTCAACAAGTATAATTGTGTGAAAATGCGTGTTACGGGCCATTGGGTGAGGAAAATCTCACCAAGCTCACAAGCCCACATACCGAGTTCAAAAGCTCAAACAGGAAGTCAGCCAACAAGAATTAGCATGAGTTTATTTTGGCTGTCAATCATCGCAGACTCCCTTGCATGACACATTTACAGAGGCGGCAGCACCCAGACGGGCCTGGCTTTGAAGTACGCGCTTTGGAAAGGTTTCACGGATGGGCGCAACTCCTCAGCCGTGGCCTGCATTGCCATCCTCGTGTCAGACGGGATGTCGCAGGGCAACGCTATACAGGTGGCGGCCCAGCTCAAAGAGGAAGGCGTCGTCTTGTTCGCTGTCGGCTTGCGCTATCCGAGGTATGCTTGCTGGCCAAAATGGTTTACGTGAGGAATGATTCATTAAAGTTTCCTTTATTTCGTCCAGATGGGAGGAGCTTCATGCTTTGGCTAGTGAGCCAGTAGGGAGCCACATTTTCTTTGCTGAGCATTTTTACGACGCTGTCAACGGCTTATGCACGACGCTCACCGCCAACTCATTTTGCAATGCCACTCCTGCAGGTACAGTGAACCCCATTGGCATTCCTGAATTCAAAACTCCTTCATATTTCCTCCTGTCCTCTTCCCAAAGGCTGCCAGGTCGAGGCGTTCCCCTGTGAGAGAAAGACACTGGAGACGGCGAAGGAGCTGCAGGGGAATTTCATGTGCTGGAAATGCTCCAAGGGTTATTTTCCACACACATCTCTCTGTCCATACTACAGGCAAGTAAACATGGGCACACAGCACTGAAGAGCAGTTGTCACATTTTGATCTTTTCAATGAGTTTGTGTGTGGCAGGTACAAGAAGGCCTACAAGAGGCACGCGAGCATCTGCCAACGGACCATCTGTCCTGGTAGAGTTTTTCTTTCTGTTTTTTTTTGCTCACCTTCTCTTAATGTTTTTAATTTGTCTTCATTTTGTTTATCTTTTCGCTACGTCTTCCTCCAGATCCATGCGACTCACAGCCATGTCTGAACGGAGGGACGTGTGTCTCGGCAGGTCCAGAGGACTACACTTGTGTCTGTCCGCCAGGCTATGGAGGAGACCCTCACTGCGGTCTGTACATTGAGATATGGTCAAAGTTTTGAAGCACATTCACAAAATCAATTATTTAATCTTTAGCTTGACACCCGAATCTTACTGATTAATTACTGAAGACATTAGCAGGAAAAATCCATGCTTTCAACTTTGTATGAATGCTTGCATCAATCAATTTCCTGGAACGCTTTTCCTCATCAAGGTTGTGTGTGAGTTGGAGCCTCTCCCAGCTGACTTTGAGCGAGAGTTGAGTTACACCCTGAACTGTTTGCCAGCCAATCACATGGCACATATAGACACAGACATTTTTCCAATTTATCAGTTGCAAAAGCAGAGATTTATCCAGATGGCAACTTTTGACCACAGGTACAGTATATGCTTCCAATCCTCAAATATTTTGCCGAGGTCATGCCACATGACAAAATAGACTTTCTCTAAATTCTCCTTTGGTATGAAATAATTTGAATCTATACAAGAGCCCTATGATTGACTGGCAACCAGTCCAGTGTGTACCCTGCCTCTCCTGTGCTATAGAAAATGAATGGACGTAAAGGAACAAAATGTAAACAAATGAATAAAAAAACACCAACATACAAATTCACTAAATAATGTATATCAGAAGGTTTTGACATCTTGGGTTTAGTTCCCCTTTAACATTTAGTACGTACTGTTCGGGTCAAGTTTGATTTGTCAGAAATAAAAATAATTACTTCTCCTCAAGTAACTCAACATACACAAAAAGGAAGATATTTTAAAATGTACTTTCTTCTGTACACAGGCGTGAGATCTGCAATGTAGCACAATAAAAATAAAGTATTAATTTATTCTATCAAGAGATAAAAAAAGGGGTCGTAACCTTATGAAGCTTGATGTTTATGTTGACACGTTGTCTCTTATCAGCTCCAGCTTTATCGTTGGACTGTTCAATGGACCTGCTTTTCCTGTTGGAGGGCTCAGCCACGCTCACCTTGGAAGGCTTCCTGCGCCTTAAATCCTTTCTGAAGCGCTTCCTGCAGACCGTGATGGGCTCCAACACGCCCAGCAAAGTTGGCTTGGCCGTGTTTGGCGGGGAGGCTCAGATTGCGGGGAAATTCAAAGGCGACCTCAAGGGTCTGCTTAAGGCCCTGGATGCCCTGACACCTGTTGGCGGCCGGACCGAAACGGGCAAAGCGCTGCGATACGTCACACGTAATGGCTTTGTGAGCGCGCCGGTGTTCGCCGACGTCAGTGACGACCTGCCCCGCGCGGTGGTGCTGCTCACTGGCACGCCCTCCGCGGACCCGGTAGTGGAGCCATCTAAGTACACACGGGACCAGGAGATCTTCCTCATCGCGGTTGGACCGGACAGATTGAAAGGACAACTGGATAACATCACAGGAAACCCTCAAAGGACCCTCACCTACACCTCTCCTGACTGGCTTGCTGCCAAAATCCCTGAACTCAAGGCCAAGATCTGCAGCGTGGATACACAAGGTGGCGCTCTGTTTATTCATGTGTGTGTATGTTACCAACTCAAAAAAATACTTTTCATGATTTCTATGAGATAATTGTGGTGAGTTAGGGCACGGCCAGCAAATGGAAATGTGCGTTACTGGCACCTACAGCAGTGGTATAGTATTTTTAGAATACTTTTCTTTTGAGTTCTTGACAGTGAAAACAAACATGGCCTCCTCTTCTTCAGTTGTTCAGCCCTGCTTTGCTGCCACATACACGACTGAAGTGGAACATTATCACCGACATAATTTTTTGATTCATTGGCTGTGTTTGAGATCACTCGAATGCATCTTGAAAAGACTGATGGTCGCTCTAAAAGCAATATATCCTTTGGGAAACTGGATGTTAGGTCTTACTGTTAATTACGCTGCATTTCTTTTCCCAATAGACCTCAGTTATCTCTTAAATATCTGCGATATAGCAGGGCCATGAACGATTATATTGCAGGACGCTGTAATAATTTTTCTATATTTCCATCCCTAAGGATGCCTGGATCAAGCAGTGGACCTGGTGTTCGCCCTCGATGCCTCTGGTGGCGTCAGCCGCGGCAATTTCGCCACCCTTCGCGACTTTGTGCGCAGCCTCACCGTCCAGTTCGACATCAACCGCGACCTGGCCCAGGTGGCACTGGTGACCTACGGTCACAAAGCCACCACCGTCTTCAACCTGAATGCCCACGAGACGGACTCCGCCATCCTCAAGGCGGCGGCTCAGGCCAGCTATGTCGGCGGGGTGGCGTCGACGGGCGCCGCCTTGCTCCACATTCACACCGACGTCCTCACCGTGGCCAAGGGAGCGCGTCCCGGCATCAACAAGGCGGTGGTACTGGTGACTGACAGCTCAGGTGATGCTTTGGTTCCTGCTCGGAAGTTACGTGAGGACGGAGTGTTGCTGTTTGTCATCGGCATCGGAGACGTGCAGAGGGAAAGCCTGCTGCGGATTGCCGGCTCGGAGGAGCATATGATCTTGGTGCCGTTTTACGAGGACCTTAAGTACTTTGAGGATGTGGTGGTGCAGACGCTGTGTTCAGGTGAGAAGACTTGGAAAATGCAGGGTCTATCAAGTCTCTGTAAAATTGAACACATTTATTACAAAAGCAAGTGAATATACATCTGTGAAAATTAATACAAAATGAGTATGTATTGAGGTTGTTTGGAAAAAAATAGAAGCTAGAGGACTTACTTGTATTTTATTGATTCATTCATTCCAACTTGCATTTCAAGCTTCAATTAAAACATTTAATTCCAAATGTGGTAAGGGGGAGCGCTCCCCCTCTGGCCGTAGGGATGCAATATATTAAAGGAAGAAAATAAATGGATGGGGAGAGGTGTTATCTCCAGCCCAAGCTACAGTTATTTTCTAATATGAAGCATATTCTTACAAGGGTTTGTGTGTTTGTAGGAAGCACCAGATTTTTATCGAGAGGAGATCTTCGCAGACCTGTTGGTCTGAGGAAGAACAACAAAAGGCAGAAGAAGAGTCACCAGGAGTTCCTTTACCACGACAAACAGCACCGCAGGAGACAGGCAGCCTGACGTACACGCACATGCACACACTCACTCAAAACACAAACAATTTCACTCACGATGGACTCTTCATTCACCGCCAAGGACATTTATAAAATCAACAATTAAATTTTCCATGATGCAATAGGCACTACGCATGTGTTTTTAAATGTGTAATCATTTTAATTCCAATCCTTCCAAGACCAAAGTAAGTTTGCCTCAAAAGGTCAAGTTATGTTTTATGTTTACATGATACTTTTATATGATTTTTATCACCTCTGGGATGCGTTCAATATACCTGACAGCTACATTGCTACTGTATTTATAGTGTAAAATTGTGTCTTTGAAACGCAGTGAGATTGTTTTGTACTTTTTCCCCCTGCTTTATATCACATCATCGGAGGACAAGCACTGGGTATAAGATACATAAGTTCAAAACAGCTTTATTCTATTTGTAGAGCTTTGTTTTGTATTGATCTCATTAGATTGTATAGCTAATATAGTGAATGTGTGTTTCTGTAAATTCCATGATTGTTTACAGGAACATTTTCTAGTAAAGTGAACTAAATGTGAGGTTTGCAGCCACTGTGTTTATCTTGCGTCAGTATTGCTCTGTATTTTCTTTTCGGAAAATTTGAATAATTTCAAATGATTACATCAGAAAAATGTGATCAGTATATTTGATGAAACAATCACTCAGCCAACATTCTTGTCAGTACGTATTTATTTGAGTAAAAAGTGCATTTTTAGCGAGCAATACAGACCCAAAAAAGGCTGAATGAATGGCGTGCATATATTTACAACTTGGCTACCAGCATAAATGTCGAACCAAGCTACAATCTCCAGGATGACTCGTTGCCAATTTAAGACAGTCAGTGGTTTCAAACTTTAGACGCTTTTCAGTGTTCAATAACAATTAGTTGAGAGGCCAGAATGCTACCACATTTAAATCCCTCCCTTTGGAGCACAACAAGTCTTTAAAAGTATCCAGTGGTTTCAGAGCGGACGCTCTTGTGCGGAGGATGATGATTTAATGAGGATTTATTTGATTGTCTGGTCAAACAAACTAGCAGTTGCCAATTTAAATTTCAAGTTTCCACCAAGCAGTACAGTTTGCTTCAGCCCAAATAATCCCAAGTTTTAGAAGGGAAGTAAGAGAGATAATCGTTTAAAAAAACACTTTTTTAGGACACTTCTGCTAGGGTACCTTATTGATCGGTCAACAGAGAATGGTCACTTCTGTGCAACAATGGGAATGGGAAGAACACACATGAGATCGGGTACCGAAACGTACCATGACAAACATAAACCGGACTTTACCACTTGGTGGAAACAGTTAAGGGAGGGCCACGCAGGCCCAGACAGGTTTACCCAGAAGACCGTGGACTCTCTTCTTTAGGTGGTGGACTTCCTTTCCCACTCCTGTAATGACAGAGGATTTAATTGATTACAATTTGGAGTTCACCCAAGATTTTCTGCAAGTATATGCATCAAAGGTCAAACACAATTTGGCATTCCAACCATCATTGAATGCATTATGAGCATCTAAAGGATTAACTCCACTAGTATGTTTGGCTTTTTCTTTGACTTTTTTGAGCTGGACCATCTGTCCTTTATATATATATATATATATATATGTATATATATATATATATATACATATATATATATATATGTATATATATATATATATATAAAAAGTGTCTCTTTTACAGTCAATACAGTGGTCCCGCAACTTAAGAGTGACCAGACTTATCAGTTTTTCAAGATACGAGCCAATCTTTTGTCTTGAGTTGCAAGCAAAAATGTGCCAGGAATGTTGGGAGTTACTTCACAAAAGCAGCATTTTGGCAGACAGCTGCAGCTGTCGTGAAAGCGCTATATAAATAAAGTTGAGTTGAAATATTGAACAATTCTTCAAAAAAGAGGTGAAGTGCTTCAAGCTGTTAATTGCCACTTCCATTAGAAGTTTAAAACAAAAGACTAAAAGAGAACTGCACGTTGCGTATATAACCAAAATGAAATTTGTTTCGGTCTGCTAGCTTACTGCTAACACACTATGCAAAACGCCGTAGACGGGCTAATAATACTAGCATCGACGTTGTAGTAATTATAAACCTTTAAACAGATTATATTTGAAGCGGTAGTAGCACATACAAACAGCGTACAACAATACTCACAGGCATATATTCTTTATCCTCTGTGAAGAACGACTAATATTGCTTTTTAGTTGCGACTGTCTTCTGCGTTTCATAAATCGACATGTTTGCATTATACTGCCCCCTGGTGGGCAAGGCACACACATCTGAAGGAGCTGTGCATTGCTCATTGAATTATCATGATTTGCACTGTTTAATGCTTTATATTCTATCCATCCATCTTCTGTACCACTTTATCCTCACAAGGGTCGCGGGCATGCTGGAACCTTTCCCAGCCATCTTCGGGCGAGAGGCGGGGTACACCCTGAAATGGTCGCCAGCCAATCACAGGGGCTTTATATTCTATTTGATTGTTATTACTGTGTTTTAAAAAAGTACTATACTGTAGAGTGCTATTATTATTACCAAAACATCATGTTAAAAAATTGATTAATGGCATTTCCATTCATTTTAATGGGGAAATATGACTTGAGCTAATGTTATTTTAGTTACGTGTGTGTTCCACTGTACAGTACTTTAACTTTTTTTCACAAAACCTTATGTTGTGTAAGCAGGTCTCACTTTGGCTTTCTGCAGCACTTTGCCTTTGGTGGCCATGATTGACGTGGGTCTGTTCTTTAGTGCAGAAGCTGAATTGACAGGAGATGCTGGGTCTAAACTGGTAGGACTGCTGGATGCATGGCAGGAAGATGATGAGGATGGCGATGATGCAATTTGGGACGCAGGCGGAGTCACTGTTTTTGTCTGAGGGTGAGCAAAATGAATATGTTAATCCACATGTTCATACTGAGGGCTTCTTCAGCTTCATGGCGGCTGACCGTTGATATGTCTTGGAGGTTGCTGTCCAGTGTGGTCCCCAGCGTGAAGGGCCCAGCCTCCACCTTCTTCAGGCTTTCCTTCACCTCCACCAGCTGCAGCTCCACCTCCACACGCCGCTGCTCCGCTTCCCGACTGGCCTCCTCCATCTGCTTCAGCCGAGCTTCCAATGAGGCCTGCTGCTTGGCATCTGAAACAAACAAACAGCAGACCCCTCAGTCATGCAGTCTGAGTCGCTTTATTGTCCTCGAAGATGGGTTCTCAAAGTTTTTGGGTTAAGAGACCCCTTAAAGGGGAGACTATTTATTTATTTACAACCTTTTTTCAAATTTTTTTATTTATTATTTTAACATTGACTTTTTCTCAAAAATACCGAATGTTTTTTTTTTTTTTTAATTCATATGTCATTTTGTGGTACACATGGTAGTTATGTTTAATTGGCGTTACAATTACCATATGAGGGTGATAATTTTAGAAGCCCTGCTCTTAGAAATTGTAAATTTCACCTTGACAGGTGCTCAGCTCCTCTTTGGTTTCCCTCCGTTCCTTTTTCAGGCTGGCCAGGCTGCTCCTGACCTCCTCGCGCTCTTTCTCCAGACGCTCACGCTCGTCGCTGTAGCGCAACAAATCGGCCTCCGTGCGTTTTTTGCCCAGCTTCCCCTCAACGGCACCGGGACAGCCTGGAAATCAACATCCGATCCAAAGGTCAGACTATATCGCCAGGTATACAAAATACAATGCTTTATCTGCAAAGGCTCTATTTACAATGTTTTCATCTAAAAATGTTAACATACATGAAATTAAAATTGAAATTAATTGTCATTAATTCAGAAGTTTAACAGCTGATGTTGTCTTTAGTTTTTGGACTTATTTTAGCAGTACGTTTGTAAAGGAAGACTTTTTTTTTATATCAGGGACTCCTAAAGTTTTGGCCAGTGAATGGAGATTCCTGTTGTAGAAAAAGCAGCCCACCCCTTAAGGGAGCCATACACATTAGCTTTTTTTTCTGGATGCCTGAAAAGTGTGGGCGGTGTGTTACTCCCGTTTGGTACCGCTCACCTGTGCTAAACGCTTTAGGTCGGAGCGGTTGAGGACTGAGAGGAAAGCCGGTGGTTGTTTGAAGAGTCAAAGCTTTAGGGACCCCTGAGGAACTGAAGGTCCTCTTAGGGAGCTCCTGGCTTAGGGGGAGGGTTTTGGAGTTAGGTGGAGTTTGCGGCTGAGGTTTAGTGGTGGGAGTCTGGGAGTGTTTTTCCTCTGCTTTGGCGGAACTGGAGTCATTTAAAGTAGATGCTGCTTCAGGTTCTGGCAGGTTATTTTCACTGACCTGGAATGGAGGCACCAAAGTTTCTTTAGGTACTTAAAATTTCAAAATGAACAAAACCCTCTTCCAGGAATGAGGTTACCTCTTTATTTGGACTCGAAGGGTCGTTCTGTTCCTCTAAGGGTTCGGGGGATTCTCCTGATGTTTCTTGTGCAGGGGATTCCTTCCCGCCAACTACTGTATGCAAGAAAGACCGCACAGGTACCAGGTCAAGGTATACTCTGTTTTCAGGGTCCTCATCAGTAGCCACCAGGTCTTTTGGGTCATGTGCAGACATTTCATGATGTTCTTCAATGTCGTTTTCTTCACTCTGTGGTAGACTGCCAGCGACAATATCCTGAAAAAAAAAACCCAGGCAGGAAGCAGTACAGTGAAACTGAAAGTGGAACATTTGAGCTGAATCCATGGTATATTAGTTGGGGTAACAAGTCTTTGTAATGGGTAAAATTCTTGAGGACTTACAGTGTGACACCCATTCATACCTCTGGGTCAGCTATAGATGCTACATCGTCGTACAGCTCGTCTGGGTTCTGGGGCGTGGAGGGCAGGGCGTCGATGTAGGTGTTTGGCTCGGAGTAGCGCCTCTGCATCAAGCTGGAGCCACACATAAACATTTGAAAGCCTAGCACAGTGATTCTCAAACCTTTTGGCTCCAGGGACCCCTTCCAGTTTTTTCATTAGGTCTTACTATAATGATGTCTTTGCTGCATTGACGATGCTGCTGATTCTCTCGGCATTGACGTAGTCGTAGGTCAGCTCCTCTGGGTCAGTCTTAGTCCCCGTCTGGGACAGCAAGAGGCCCAGCCAGTGGCCCATGACCGCGGACGTCTTGGCCTAGAGACAGAAAAGGGACCATTAAGAAGCCATACATTCTCTGCATCAGTTTTATCTTGGCTACTCATAGTATTGTTTTCGACTTGGTCTGGACTCCTTAAAGTCTTGGTATGTTCTGGACTACCCAATGTCTTGATTGTGGCGTTTTTTTTTGGACTCCTCAGTGTCTTGGTCTTGACTTTGTCTGGACTCTTAAAAGTCTTGGTCTGGACTCCTCATAGTTTTGGTCTTGACTTGGTCTGGACTCCTCAAAGTCTTAACTTGATTTGAGCTCAAAGTCTTGACTTGTTTTGGACTCCATGTCTTGACTTGGTCTCTGTATCTTATTTAAGTCGCATTACGTAAATTTGGCGTGAATTCATCTATCAAGTTGATGCAACTCCAAGTTGGAGTTTCCATTAGTATAGTTCATCAGGTATTTTTTTCGTTCCCCAAAATGTGTCTTTAGGTATGGTCCACCAAGCAAACCTGAGGAAATTTTTCAAACGGTTTCTTCCATGTCCGTTTGGTCCAATGGGATTCATGGTGAATGCTGTGAGAAAGAATGTCTTAAAAAGGCTCCAGATGAGACATTAAATACCGTTATTGACACTTAAATATGCAGCAGGGAGAAACTGGAGGGCTTTTTCCGTTACCAAATCCCAGGACACCCCCCCCCCCCCCCCTCCCTCCCCCCCTCCACCCAGATGCACACGCACACACACACATACAACACATGGACCACCCTTGCTCCAGTGAGGACAGTGTTTACTTCATGTAACCGTGCACCCGGTGATTTACAAAAATGCTGACACGTGTCTTTTTTTCCCTTTCTTTTCACTCCAGACCTATTTCTTCGTCCTAGATGTGTTGTTCTCAGAACAAGCGAGCCCACCTCTCATACGACGTAAGTGCTCATCTGGGTCAAATATACATTCACACCTACGTCAGCTTGTATATCGCCAGCATGCGACCCAACCCAGCCCAGCCCACCAACCCGTCACTTCGACTTGGTGTTAGTGACACGTTAATGAAAACTGTCAGAGGACTCGGGTGTTGTGTGTCAAAACATTAACTGAGTAATGCTTGTTTAGTGGGATTTCATAAAGTTACGCGGTATAATTAGGAGAAATCGCACATGTTTTTGAGTTACTTGAAAAATCTTTGTTTTTATATTACTAAATGAATGAATTTCTTGAAGAATGTGATGGATGCCAGCATAGAGATACTACACAGAACAGGCTTATGCAAGGAAATTGTTTTGGAACAGGTGCTCAAGTCAAAAAAGTGCACCCATTGCCAAAATTATTAATATACAATTAAGAAAAAAAAACTGTAGTATAAATATAACTTATGTGTTTATTTCTGATGACACAGACAGTAGTTTATTTAAAAAAAAAAAAATTGTTCAATTAAGAAAAAAAAATAACAGCAAAAAGGCCACTTTTTTCATCCAGGGCAAAAGGGCAGGTGCTTGAGCACCACTTGGGGTCTATGTGTGTGCCGTGCACTTGCCTGACACAGAAAATATTGTGTAAAATCATTGTCAACACAGCTTTAATTTGAGCTAAGTTTTCTGGGTGTAATTTCCTACTAACCACTGAGGTCCTGTTCTTCTTTTATGCATAAATGTGGTTTATGGGTGCGAAATACCTCCAGGGTTGCCAGCTGCGTGCCGCTCATGTCGATTCGGAAGGAGTAGAGGTGTTCCGGGCTGGGGTCAGACGAAATCTGGCAGCCCTCGAGCTTCACAGCAGGTTGGCTCATTTTGTTCTTGTTCTTGTCGTGGTAGAACCACAACTGACCGTTCTTGATGAGACACCAGCACGTTCGCCACTGGCTATTCACCAACACGTTGAGGTAGCCTGACGAAGGACGTGAACAAATTAGTCATTCATTCATCTTCCGTTCCGCTTATCCTCATTAGGCTGGCGGGCGTGCTGGAGCCTATCCCAGCTATCTCCGGGCGAGAGGCGGGGTACACCCTGAAATGGTCGCCAGCCAATCGCAGGGCACATAGAAACAAACAACCATTCGCACTCACAGTCATGCCTACGGGCAATTTAGAGTCTCCAATTAATGCATGTTTTTGGGATGTGGGAGGAAACCGGAGTGCCTGGAGAAAACCCACGCAGGCACGGGGAGAACATGCAAACTCCACACAGGCGGGGATGGGGATTGAACCCGGGTCCTCAGAACTATGAGGCTGACACTCCAACCAGTCGCCCACCGTGCCGCCCAAATTAGTCCATTTAAATCAAATTAAATAATTGGTTATTTGTTTTACTGTAAATTATGCAATAAAAACGGCATTAAAACAAAATATTTTACATAAAGATGTTATTTAATCAAATTAAACAATTTAATAATAAAAAATATGAGTAAAATGAAAAAAATGACATAAACAGTACGTTTAACAATAAGATCGTTGAATCTCACCCGAAGTCTCGACGCATTTCTCAGCGCTTTCCAACAACGATGCTTTTTTCTTTCCGATGTTCATCAGGTTGCTGAACTTTAAAGCTGCGCTGTATTTTTTCTTCACTGGGAAAATCAAGAACAAAAAAAAATTGACTGGGATGCTAAACAGCCGCACATGACTGTGTGGAAAATCACCATCTTTCTCGAGAGTTTCAGCATGACTGTCAGTGCTGCTGCCACTTTCCGAAGCCACTGAGTGTCGCTCGCCTACCTCCCCCTGTCAAAGACAACCGCAT
This sequence comes from Phycodurus eques, assembly GCF_024500275.1. Lineage (NCBI taxonomy): Eukaryota > Metazoa > Chordata > Actinopteri > Syngnathiformes > Syngnathidae > Phycodurus > Phycodurus eques. The sequence goes on along the minus strand of NC_084543.1, from coordinate 5,130,217 downwards.
TTAAGAGTTATGTGTGTAATAAATCTTACCAAGTTCATATTTTATTTTTACCTTAGTGCAAATGAGCCTGGGAGAGTCGGAGACAGAATGCTGCAAGTCGCCGTTCTCGGTCGGCTTGGGACTGATCTCCTGGATTACCTAATGAGCAAAATCAATGATGTTACACACATTAACACAATTTTTAAATTGGAAAACAGACAAGTCAATCTAGTTTTAGTTTTGGTTTTATCCACACTCTCAAAAAATCAGGAAAAATGAAATAGTGAAAAGCAGTTAGACACTCTTTAGCGTGTTTATACCTTGAGCCGACTGTGTAAAAACCTAAGATATTGTCATCATCATCTCCTATTCATTCTAAATTTGGTGATGATGCTTATAACCAAATCCATCATTCTCAATTTAGGCATGATAATAGTTCATTCACCTTTGTACAAGCCAAACATTACCTTGAGCCACTGCTCCGTCTGCTCCTTGCTCTGCAGCCCCAGCACGATGGCCTCCCCTCCCACGGGAACGATCTTCAGCTTGTGCTCCTTCCTCTTCAGCTGCTTCTCCTTGTAGGTAACGCTGCAGCCCAGCAGACTCACATCCAACAGGGGCGTTTGCTCCTTGGAGCTCTTGTAGCACTGAAAGCAGTAAAGAAGGCACTTATGGTGACAGTGTACACGTTTTTTTAATTTTTTTTTTTTTTTTTGCACGAAGTTTATCTGTATTGTTAACTGTGAGTTTCTTATCCCCAAGGGGGAGCAGTGTGCCACAACATCTGTTTTCTTTCTCATACAATATGTAGTTAATACAGAAGAGGAATTAAAAAATATATTTGGCAAATTTTATTTTTCTAGTATTGACATACTAAGATTATAGTGCTTTTTTGGGGGGGGGGGGGGGGATTCTGTTTCTCATTTAAACAAACAGTCGGGAAGACATATTTTCATTGGCTGAGCGGGCAGCTGCACTGGAGCCCTTTGAATTCTGCCTCGCAACAAGCGGCCAATCAAACTTGTCCAGAAATTAGAAGCCAATAGAATCTCTTGTTCTGCGTTGCTGTGTCTGTAAGAATGCTGAAATGCATTTGAAGTTGTGAAGTATATTATCCTAGGACACAGTTGTGATTGAGCCCAATGAACTCTGCCCAGCAACAAGTATGTAACAGGTATGTTGTGTCTGCTAGTTAGCTCACTAAAATGTGAAACAATTCCCAAGGTTATGGGGCAGTTATGACTGAGCCCTATAAATTCTGGCCTAGCAATGAGCAGCAAATCAAACTTGTCCAGAAAAAAAGTGATTTTGTTGCTGCGTCTGCTGGAGTGTAGCTAAAAAAAAACCAAACAAAAAAAAAACACTTCTGTTCAAGGGTGCAAAAACAAAAGTAAAGAACAAAATATTGTGACTGTCTTTAATTTTTACCAGTAGACGGTGCTCTCTGATGACACACAGCTGCTTGGCCCACTGACCCAGCCACTTCTTCCTCCACAAGAATGCACAGATGCGAGCGTCCTTCATCAGCTCGATGGATGCCTCGGTCGACGGCCACTGGTGCTGCGCCGACAGCGACTTCCCCCGGGTCACCACTTCCTCCTCGTCATAGGACTCGTACGAGCTGCTGACCGCCTCGCCGTCGTCTGGGAGGTAAGAGTGACACCGGAATAAATAACATGGTGACGAGAAAAGGGAAGTTGCAAAGACAGACAGGTAGCTACCGCGGGTGATAACAGCATAGACAACACTGTCAGAGCTCGCCACTCGCAGCCAACGCCTTAAGAGGAGGCTTTGCAGGTCTGTACGAGAGCCACAGGCAGCAGAAGAGAAGAAAAAGAAGGAAAATAGTGGTAGATAGTTGAACTTCCAGTGAGAATACACATGCATTGACCACATCATTAGCTACACCTGCAAAATCAAAAGGTCCCCTTGGTTGGGACATTTGGCTCAAATTTTGATCACACATTAGGATAATCTTTTTGCTACAACTTTTGTTTTGGACTCCATTAGATTGTGCAGGTATCCGTGATCGTGAAGAAAGTAAAGAATTTCCATAAGTCAACAGAGGGAAGAAAAGTATCACACAGTATTATCACCGAAGGCCAGGTCTTACTTACCATTGACGGTTTCTTCATAAGGCTGAGCCTCCTCGTAGTAACTCTCTGAGATGTCCGAGCAGGTCGGCGCCTGGATGACGGGCAGGGGAAAAGGTTCCCGAGTCACGGCGCCCTAATGGATTGGAAGAAAAAGATTAACGTAGCTCCTCCAAATAAGGCCACAAAAATATTAGAAACATCTCTGCAAACTACAAAGCACTATGTAGCCCTTAGTGGGAAAAGTCTGGACATTCCTGCGTTGAATAAATCCGCTCAAAGCTAATAACTAGAGGGAGCTGATTATCCTTCTCTCTAAAATGTGTTTTATATTTAAATCAGAGTACAGATTAAAATACTTCATAGCGCTTATTGTGGTGTTTTGGGAGTGTTGTTTGTTATGCAAGCATAAAGAAATCATCACACAGTGACCAATATTAATGTTTGATCCAGCTGTATTGCACATGCAGCTTTACTGGAATCAAACAGAATTCTGGATTCATTTGTGTGTAGTGTCAGAAAACAGCAAAGTTTATCGTAACTACTCTTTACTCTTTTGGATTTACAATGACTAATGCTTGGCGCATGTATTCATGTACAATTTGATCAAGTCAAACATGATGAACTGAATAGATCAATGAATTAAGCTCATGAATCGGTTTAAAAAGTACAGTCGACTATAAATGCACGCGGATGACGTTGGCCAATTGTTTGACAAATTTTGATGATTCTTTTAGGTACCACTAGAGGGAGCCAGCGTCCCACTTGTACTCGTACCACACAGAAAAACTGGTTAAGCGTAGGAGAATAGGTTAAACGCACATTGTATATCCCACAAGTGTGAAATTTGTGCCCTTGACAACCACTTGATGATTTTTTTGCATTACCGCAAGCTCTGTATCATCTTTTGTATTTTTATATTGAGGCTATGTCAAAAAATGTCATAATCAAAAGTGTAGGAGATAATTTATTTCTGACCCATGGGGAGTGCTCAAGTCCTGCACCAAAGACAGAAAATGTGTCAAAACAACTCAATTAATGAGAATAATATCCATAGTATCCCATTGGTGGGATACAATGACATTACTGAGAACGTGCCAGAAGATGAAAGAATAGTGCTTTCATGTGGGATTACTCCGATCTTTCCACCAAAAGGTATTTCAACTATTCCGCCGAGCACTGAAACAAATCAGGTCACTTCAGTCCGACTGTAGCAAAGTGAACTCCGCAGAACCCGGTGAGTTGAATTAAGAAACATTTTCTTCCCGCCGCTGATAAAACGACTGATCTTCAAACTTCCACTTTCACAGGATCCCTCCCAAGGCACATACATTTCCCCCAGCAAGATCACAGAAATGTGAGACGGAGCAGTTGAGCAGAGGGGGTGCCAAAATCAGACAAAGAAAGCTCTGGGGGAGGTGAGTGGAAAAGTAGGGAAGGCTTTAGAAAGTTGATGATCCAAAGGGATTTTATATGCTAAATAAAGGTTTCCCCATTGAAATTAATTGGAATTCAATTAATTCGTTCCATATGCAACATTGCTACAGTGCCGTTGTCTTGCATCCTCCGTAAATGAGGAAATCGCCTCCAAACGGACAAACAAAAGTACGGATTCCCACGATTCTTTCAGTTTTGTTCTAGAAATGTATTTTCTATTTGCAGTTTGAATTGCAATCGACGTATTCTCTGCTGTGCCATAATTCAATACGGTGCAATCCATTATCCCCCCGCTGCCCGAAAATAAAAACTAATAAAATCCTGTTGTCTTGTCCTAGAAATCAGGAAGTAGCCTCATCTATAAAAAGGAAAACAAATACGGCCATATTTGTTTTCTTTTTTTAAAGCACAATTTTCTTTTTTGTGCCATTTCAGTCATGATTGGAGCGTTGCATGGAGCCCATGATCAAAAATAGTACATCTTAAATAATCTTCCATGATTCAGAAACTTGCCTGCTAACATAAGATTGTAAAAACTAACGACCAAATATGACATTTAGATTTGTTTCCTTTTCTAAGCACGTTGTTCTCTTTATTTTTTCAAAATAAAATAAGAGACTTAAACGTGGTATATTTAAACACCAAAATGTTCAACCAAAACCTCATAAAGTAATTTCCTCTATCTTGACATATAATTAGAAACTCTGTGGCCAGGCTAATGGAATTTAGCATAGATGTTACTGATATCATAAACCTTCAAACAACTGCTACTTTATTACACACGGAGCAGCAACACATAGAAGCAGAGCAGTTACTGCTGCCCGACATGTTGGAGTACAACGTGGTACTCTAAATTCAGAATTGCCTGTATACTCCATCCATCCATTTTCTGTGCCGCTTCTCCTCACTAGGGTCGCAGGCGTGCTGGAGCCTATCCCAGCTGTCATCGGGCAGGAGGCGGGGTACACCCTGAACTGGTTGCCAGCCAATCGCAGGGCACATAGAAACAAACAACCATTCGCACTCACAGTCATGCCTACGGGCAATTTAGTCTCCAATTAATGCATGTTTTTGGGATGTGGGAGGAAACCGGAGTGCCCGGAGACTGTAAAAAAAAAAATAAGAAAATCTGCGTAGTTCAACCTTGCAGGAGGTCTGCCCTATATTTTATTGCCAAAACAATCTGTTGACTCAGCATTTATACGCTGTTTTGCTGTAGCTTCAAATTGGAGCTTTTAACATGGGAGTATGTGACCTAACAGGAACTTGAGAAATCTGATGGGTTTGTTTCTACTGTAAATCATAGAGGAGCTGAAGCATCTGCTATTAATTAAAACAAAGCATTCCAGACCAGCTGCAGCCTCCTGTCACGCCCACCTTATCACAATATTCCAAGGAGAAATAAAGTAAGTCGGCTAACGCAGACATTGACACTGCGTACATGCAGACCACACAGCAGAAAATCTTTGTGGATTTTATACTTGAAGAAGCTTCACTTTCACTGCAGCCCTCTCCTTTCCCTTCACACATCCTCAGTGACTGGATCCGGCAAAACTAACAAAAGAAAGCAACGGGGGTGGCAGGGGAGTAATTGGGGTGTGGTGGAGGGGCTGGGGGAAAAAAAACGAACAGGCAGAGGAACATGGAAAATCCCTGGATCCCATGCCAAGAGTCTGCTGCGGCAAAAACAGTACAATTCTTGGGAGCGTGTTGTGGAAGAAGTCTTTTTTGTAACAGTCACTTTTGTTATCAAATTGAGGGAAATTAAATATTCTCACTGATGGGACACAGGTTTGCTAAAATGAGACCAAAATATATAAAAGGTCAATGTCTGTAAAATTTAGTTGTGGTACCTTTTTATATCACATGCTAACCGCTATTCCACATGCTGAATTTTACGTATAAAGTACAAAATGACCTGTCTTATAACAACTTTTCAACTTGCTTCCAAATTTGAGACTAAACATTTGAAATCAATACGTGCATAGAAGCACACAACTCAATTGTGCGGTCAGATACTGTTACCGTGAACCTTTGGCTAAAACACCAATGCCAGCCAATTAAATTAGATTTTTGTTGCTGGCTAGTTGCCAGCAGCTCACTGTGGACGTCAGCTTTCATTTCCCAAGCTTGTTCCTTCCAAAGCGGCACAGCTGCTATCTATAGAACAACTCTATTTTCAGACCGTGCAGGGGGAACGCAATGGAACTTGTTTGTTTACCAGTCACATGAAGTGGATAAATGGGTAAATCTCAACTGGAGTGACACATTTTCCATTGGAACAAAGACCCTTGTTTGAAAGATCATGGATGTGCCCGAGGGCCCGGGATCCGTTCAAGAGAAGAATGCGGCCCTCGATCTGGTGAAAAGAGAGGCCGCCCGGGTGAAGGTGAAGGTGGAAGAGAGCTGGTTCATTGTAGAGAGGGCCTTCCTAGCGAGGCACAGCAACTACTTCCGAGCCCTCTTTCAGTCTGGCATGCTAGAAAGTAGGCAGGAGGAGCTCCATCTTAAAGGAGGCGTGCATGCAAGAGGTTTTCTCGTCGCACTTGCCGTCTGTAAGGGAGAGACTCCGACCCTCTGCGACCCGGATGAGCTGGTAGACGCCGTGGAGTGCGCTGCTTTCCTCCAGGTGCCGCGTTTGACACGGCATCTTTGTGATATCATCGATTCGGACAACTGCCTCTTGCTTTACCATGCCGCCTACATCTTTGGGGTGGAGAAACTCTTTCACAACGCCGGCCTTTTCCTTTGCGATACCTTCGAAGACCTGAGGGAAATGGCGGAGGCAACACTCCCTGAGGATCTGTTGCAGTATTCCCAGTCGTTATCCCCTGCGTCTTACATCGCAATCGGTACCCATTCTCCTTCATTGGAGCTGCTCCACGATTCCTACCGGGTTGTGTGCTACCTCGATGAGGGAGAAGGACAATGGAAGAATCTCACACAACTCCCGACTCTCTGCAGTACTTCCATGTGTGGCGTGGCAGTACTGGACAACCGCCTGTACATCGTAGGGGGAGTTTATGGTTATGGAAAAGACACTGTAGACGGTGGCTTCTGCTTTGACCCTGAATCAGGGAATTGGACTGCGCTTACAGGACCCCAGAGACCCAGATACGACTTCACCTTGCTGGGGAACGAGGGCCGACTCTACGCCATCGGAGGCGAGTTCCAGAAAAGGTACATCTCTACATCAGAGTGTTATGACCCTGTGAAGGGAGAGTGGACTTTTATACAGCAAGCACCGAGACCGGTAGCGTCGGCTGCTTGTGCCGTTGCGAGGCGTCGGATGTTTGTTTGCTTCTGGAAGCCCCCCGATACCACGGACATCTACGAGTACGTAGTGCCTGATGACAAATGGAAACTTGCCACCACCATGATCAGACCTCAGAGTTACGGCCACTGCATGGTAGCCCACAGGGACAATTTGTACGTCATGCGCAATGGGCCCTGCGATGACTTTCTACGCTGTCTCATGGACTGCTACAATATAACCACAGCCCAGTGGACAGCAATGCCAGGACACTACATCAACAGCAAGGGGGCGCTGTTCACCGCCATGATAAGGGGCGACTCTGCACTAACAGTGAAACACATGTTAACGCTCGAGTACGCCATCAGCACGGGTGAATGGAAGCCTCGAAGGCAGATGAAGGGTTTTCCAAAGAGTGGATCACTGTGGACATGTTTACTCAGGCTTCCCAAGACGGGACCGGTAATACCCCAGGTGGATCCACAGGGGAAGGAAAAGGAAATGCCTTTGACAGGCAGAACGGAGCGATCGGTAGATGATATGCTCAAGGTCTAACATTTTTGGAGGAACTGGATTGTGAGTTTTTGAATCATTGGCAAACGCTATCTGTTTCATCTGTCAGTGTTGCCAACTTAGCGATTTAGCAACTTTTCCGACTTCTCTAGCGAACATCTTTTTTAAAAAGCAACTAGCGAGTTCAATAGAGACACAAACAACTTGAGGGGAATCATTTCATTGTTTTCTTTTGAGAAAAGAGCCCGGTAGAAGAGCTTTTAATTGGCTCAAACTTAAAGTAGGGAGGTGTAAATCTTTTGGTATGTTTTATTGGTGCGCCATTAAACACATCGCTGGCGTCGGGCGGAATCCTCGTAATTTCAAAACTTTCAGTTTGTTGAGCCGTTAATATTGCATTGTGAAAGATAAGCCATTTTAAACACTAAAGATGTTTGTAAAAATAACAGACACACATGCGGACTGACTGGTAGTATCAATTTGTGGAAAAAAATGTCAATTGACCAAACATGGACATAGGAGGTTGTGGCCCAATGCCAGCAATCTGCAGTCGGTAAGCACTTTTTAAAAACCCTATTTTCAGAAATACCTACATTTTCGCATTTTCACGAGTGCGCGTCAAATTCAGGAGCTGGTAATGTTCCACCCTTGAGTAATGAAGCTGTTTCTGTGGAGGGCGATACATTTCATGAAGCCTCAAGCTAGCGACATTGAGATTTGTGGAAAAAGTGTTCACCCTGTACAGCCTTTAGGAATTCCAATGTTCTCAGTTTAGCAAAAGAAGGGATTGGTTTTGGGGATCCTTTCATCCATTCCAGTCCCTAAACGTTTTTGTTTTACAGTACGTCAAACTATTTGACATGGGGGAGGAGTCACTTACTGTTCTGGGGGGTGGCAGATTTGGAAGGCTCTTCTGTGGGACGGGGGCATGTTTGGACGCTTTTCCATTGACCAGGATATCTGCTCTGTCATCTAGAATGTAAAAGTAGCATGTAAGTGAACAGCAATATGAGTTTGCGTCCAATTTTAAAATAAACACACGGCAAATAAATAAATAAATAACTGGTCCATGATGTGAGTTCTCATTTTAGGATGACCAGATGGTCCCACAGCAGAGGGTGGAAACGCGGATTCAAGTCCGATGGAACCTGATTGGATCGGGGCGGTTTCCGATTTGACTTTTGGGCATTTTGTGTTTCTTGTCCTAGTTCTTAAGATGTGACCGCATAGAGTGGATCGACTTCCTGTTCTGTGTCATGGTTTATTTACCTCCTTAACATAGCTCACAAGCTAGATTTACATTACATAAAGATTTTAATGGTATTCTTGGGTTTAACGGGCTTGCACAACACATAAGGTAACAACGAAATTCGTCTTGCTTAATGTTGCTAACATAATGCGAAATGCCATGGAGGGGCTAACGGAACTTAACATAGATGTTACGATTATTATAAACCTGCATACAACTGCTACTTTAACACACAAGAAGCAGCATCAGATACAACAAAAGAGAATTCATGTAAACACCAAAATCGTACAGTACAATATTACGCACGGGCATAAATTCTCTCTACTACAAAAAAAATGGCTGCTTAAAAATCAGTGATTTAGCAGGAGTGCAAACGATGAACACAGTGGGGGAGCGCCGTAGTCTTCAGTCTCCTAATCGCTGCTGCGTTCAGGCTGTCCAAGTGGGTCAAACGTTAGAGTGGACATGAGTTATTGCACCTCGCGCTTGTCGGGACTGAATTCAAGTGAAAAGCAGACGCGAGCTACAGTCACAGACAACCCAAATCCCCGCGCCACCCCACAACCATTTCCTGTCTCTTTCTTCATAACTCCTCGCCATCTGTAGCTGCCTTGTTTCGTTTGGACTACAAGAAAGAATTTAGTTTGATACTTTTTTTTTCTTTTTTTTCCCTCCCCTTCCTTTGTTCTTGAGTTTTGTTTCAGACAGAGTTGCAATTGAGTCATGAGATTTGAGGGTGCTGAATAATTGATCAAAACCATTTCAGTTAATAGGGAGTCACTGTGCTCCATTAAATTAGCTGGAGTTGCATAACGCTGTCAGCCTCTTAGTCGAGCATAATTACCGGAAGTAGCTAACGTGCTGTCAAAAATCAGGGTAGTCTGGGAGTCCATGGCAGTTCATCAAGTAATAAAATACATTACCATAGGGCTGGGGGATTAAGCAATTTTATCAATTAATCCATTTTATCATCGACTGTAATTTCAATTTAATTTGTCAGGACAATTTTCTTTAACTTTTTTTTTCTGTAATTCTGAAATGCAAGACTTGCAAAATGGCTGCAAACAGAGAGGAACTGGTTTTAAAAAGTTTTTGTTTTTGTTTTACTTTTCTGACCCTGTTAGTGACTATTTTTCAAAATATTCTAATTGCGACTTTATTTACTTCCATATTAAGTCCATATTGCATAGAATAAGCTAACTCGCCACCCACTAACGCCAGGGTAACTTCGGGACCAAAAGAAAAAGAAAAAGGAATAGGTGTGTTTCCTGAGCTGTAAAACACAGATGTTCATCCCTAATCCTAGTGCCTATGACAAACTACCTAACTTGTCTCATGCATTTCCCATAAAACAGCAATTCAAAATGTTGACCTTTTTCCTGCTTTTCCTTGCTACCGACGACGACTTTATTCATGTAGATGTACTCCTCATCCGCACCTGTGCGAAGGTCACAAAAAGACAGAAATATCATTACCATTTAAAAACAACAATTTCAATATATACAGTAAGCAAATACATAAGAAAGTAAAAGGAAAGTGATGCTATCCCTTTGTGCTTCCTATTCCATCTAATTTTTGTAGTTCTTTAGTCCGGCCCACATTTACATTTTCAACAATCCTCGAATATTTGCAATTTAGAATATTTGTAGTTTAATTTTAAGTTTGAGTAAATTAAAAAAAAAAAAAACATTTTTCATCCACTTTTTCTAATAATGGGTAGATTGATTTATTGTGAATAATTACATTTTAAACAACATACACATACTTTTTATTTATTTTATCAATTAATAATATTTTAATGAACGAAATTAACATTGATCCACAACAAAATTAAATTAATTTTATTTATATAATACAGTTATATTTACCATATTTATTACAGTATATATTTTCATCAATCAACAATTTAAAATAAAATGTACATATACATTTAACATTTTTGTATCTATATTTTTTAAAGTAAATTGTTTAATTGAAATTAGTCATAAATAATACAATTGTAAACAGTAATTATTTTATTGTTCAATTAAATCTATCTATCTATCTATCTATCTATCTATCTATCTATCTATCTATCTATCTATCTATCTATCTATCTATCTATCTATCTATCTATCTATGTAATCTATCTATCTATGTAATCTATCTATCTATGAACTGGCCCATGTCCATTTTCCAAAATCTGTGAATACTTAAAACATTGCCTATGCACACAAGTATATCCTCATCACAAGTTTATCCTAATGCCGACGCCCCCAAAATTAGCATTTTGTAAGATAGTATCATCATAGAGGAGTAATTACAGGTTGGGAGGATCTTGCTTTGACAATGTCCCGTAAACAGTTCTCTGGAAAAAAAACAAAGCATGTGGTTTCTTTTGGCAGCCGGTCACCGTGACCTTGCAAAGGAGAAGTTTTTCTAAATGAATTAATATTCGCTGACTCAAGATCGCACCACCAAAGAGAGCTTTGGGTGTTAAGACTTCTTTGAAATTGATATCTTGGGCGGTAAGTAAAGGGAAAAAAACAAAAAAGAAAGAGAATAGAAAGGTTTTTCCTGTCTTTGGAGAGATGAGGTGCTATTTATAAACTGCTGCTCAAAGGAAGTGAGCGTCCCCAGTGGATGAACCCGGCTTTTGGAATAATCATACAGCTAAGAGCCAGGAGAGGAAGTGTGGAGGAACAAGTCCAAGACCTGAACATGGAAAGGGAAGACTGTTCCAGTGTGTTGCTGTCACAGAAGGAGAGGGGACTCACTCTGACTTTTTCAACCCAAAATTCATCATGAACGTCAGTTTTTATCGTCCTCAGAGGGCCATACTACATTTATGACTGAACGTGATGGGCTTTTTATGACAGTTCCTCTGAGGTTTTTTTGTTTTGTTTGTTTTGTTTTTTTGCTTTTTCAGTTGCTTGGCGGGCTCGAGAATAGCCAACCCGTAGGCCTTTTACACAGTGAGCCGAGTTCACTGAGCCGAGTTTTTTTAATGTTTTTATTTTTTGGGAGAAAAATCTTCGAAAGACTTTGATACGCTAATTTACCAATTGAGCAAACCCCCGCAGATTCACATGATTTTTTTTTGGGGGGGGGGGGGGGGGGGGGGGGCGGTGGATCTATCCTCTGTTCTTTGTTTAAAAAAAAAAAAAACAACAACTCATCTTTTGTGCTCAGGCCAAAGCCATGTCTAATATAGTAAATATTGCTTTGTCGCCATCTTGTGGAATCTTGGTGCCAAGAACCTATATTAAAGTGAGGGGAGGAGATTCATTTAATCAGCCCGTAGCTGTCATATTCACTTTGAAGTAAAATTTCTCCCTGTAATGCCTAGATCACGCTACAGGATTTTAGCCCCGATACTGGCCCCATTAGCTATTGCAGCCGATTTCCTAGATCGGGCCCGACAAAATTTGTCGGAAAACGACAACATTTCTTTTAGTGAGACAATCCACGACCAACGATTTGGCTCTACAATAGGCCTACGACACCAAAATGAAGTCTGTTTGATTTGATTTTATTTATTTTTTGTGATATCTTCCATGTAGTGACGTATCAACGACATCTCTCCGACAACTCGCCGTGACGTCGACCAATAGGATTGCGTATTGTGACCGGCACATCGCCTCCCGTGCTTGCTGTTGTCAATGTACTTGCACGCCATTGCCAACATTTTTTCACAAGCATGAACCAATTTTTACCGACGCTTTAGATTAGACAGAACGCCCGCATTTTTACTTACAACCGTAAGCTAGCACTTTAGCAATTTTGTTGCCTGCTTGCGAGCCGTATCGTATTAAAAGTACATGAACATACCTCAAGCAACGCTTAAATGAACTTTTTCTCCCAAGCACCAGTGACGAACCTCACACGTTTTTCCTCATTTTGTTCTTTTCCCCCCGACACAATACAGTACATTGGTGCGGCGCATTGTTGTTATCGTCGGCATGGTAACGAGTGTAGCTTTGACCGGTGACGGGTTTTCTGGTTCCGCCTCTCCGACAGCGTTTGATTTGTCAAGATAAAGCCCAGTGATTGTAAAAGACGGGATGCGGTGGTCTTGGAATACGTGTCGTGTCGTGTTGCCACTGTCTGAACGAGATACGGCAAGATTTTATGGCGGTCGTCTGACATAGTGCAATTGTGAAAGATCAAATTTGTCCTGTAGCCTGATCAAGGCATTAAGGTCTCCAGGATCTCAAGACGGATTCCCTTAACTAATAATGCTTCCCGACCTGCAATCTGTCATGTAATGGTGTTTGTCATTGCAGCAAAAGCTACGCCGGTCGGTTAGCCGCAAACTATTCAAACTTGCTTCATCAGTTCTCCTCCTTATGTAATGTGCGGTCGCCGACTTTGTTTCCCACAAATTCACTGAAAATTGTGAGTCAGCACTTGGCTATCTGACAACCCACTGCGAAGTTATTTTGCTATCTGCCTAACCACCGTGTAATTATTACACTCTCGCAGGCCCTCAACATCAGATACACTCGAGCTGACTGAAGCGTTGTTTGCGAAATTACCCCGGCATTTCATTGGAGAACATTTGTTCGCTTTTCACGCCGACACCAGCCAAACTGAATATATCTCCCGCCATCACAGGGTAATACACTGCTTGTTTATTTTCCTTGCTTATGGCTCAGACACTTAAACCATGAAACTGCTGGTGGGCTGATGTTATTTATGGTGGCTGGAAGACGGTTTCCGTGCGAATTTTTAGGGTGTATTGTTTAAACGTGTTCTCACGAGAGTTGAGCTGGAAATCGGACTAGTGTTGAAGCAAGATGCCTGCTTGGTTGAAGTACAGGGTATCAACAAAGTCTTTAAATAAACAAACAAAAAAAATAAGCTAAACAATTTTAAAGAATGTGTATTCTTTTGTTCTAATAATTTGCTCTTGTAATAAATGTGTTAAATTGTAAAGAGACTTAATGGACACCCTGCACAATGACCGAGACATCATTCTTGAGAAGTCAAAAAGTGTGGAAAGGAAACAGCATAATGTAGTGCAAGCAAATTTCTCCTAAAAATTTGACCGGTTTGTGGCAATTTCTTTATCGGCCTAACTCTGTGAAACTTGCCAAGCAACAAGCAAAGTTTGCCGAGCAACAAGTGACAACTCGATCATGACTACAGAAAGGCCACATGAAAACTTGATTGGTGCATGTTTTTTGTTTTGGGACTTTTAGACATCCGCATTCTGCTTAGCAACAAGCTGCAGCCCCAAATGTGACCATGGGAAAAACTTTCTAAATGGCAATTTCTTTATTGGATTTGCCCAGGGTATTCTGCCTAGCAACAAGTCACAGTTCAATCATGACTATGGAAAAACGTGACTGGTGCATGGCAATGTTTTCATTGGACTAGCCCTGGGACATTTGCCTAGCAACAAGTAGCACCCCCAATCATGACCATCGAACATCTTAAGAAAGATTTGACTTTTTCTTTTTTTTTGGACTTGGACTAAAAATTAAAAAAAACTGCATCCTAAAAACTCGATCGTTGCATGAAGATGTTTTTTTGGACTCAGCCTGCTAATTCTGCCTAGCAACAAGCCGCAGTCCAATAATGACCTTGAAAATGCCACCTAAAAGCGCATCGTGAAAGTGTTCTCGTGTTGTGTACCCGTACCGCTGGACGCGCTGTAGGACTGAAGAAGGTCGGAGAGCAATCCCTTGTGGATGGTGGCGTTCCCACTCAGGGTCTCTTTGTCCAGGATGAGCAGGAAGTGGTGGAGCTCCATGAGGAGCTGGTCCAGCACTGCAAGCACAGACAGAACAAAGATGCTCAACAAAGAATGAAAATAAACCAGCAAGGGATGATTTGTCTGTTCGCGCTTGGACTTCACGCCAGTGTTTTGCATGGGAGAGATCAACTTTTCAGCCTTGATGCGCCTCCCACGCATGTCCTCCAGGGTCAGGCCATGTGGGGAGCTCTTTGTGAGTGTCTGTGGGCCACGTGAATAGCATCCAAGAGGGCGTCAGAGTGGGAACGAGGATGAAAGACGTTCTTTAAAGAGAAGGTGGAGCCGATACTTGTACTGTCTTTTTGTACCGAAAGGCCGCAATGTCGACATTTGTCACAATCCCTCAATGACCTCAAAGGTAATTGTCACTGTCCAATGGAAATCAAGGACAGTGAACCCGTTAATCCCGATAGGTGAAAATCTCTGTTATAAAGAAAACATTAAAATCTTTATATATAGTTTTAACCCGTCCACACACTTGAAGCAAATTAAAGGCTAAGCGTGCTTGCTTCAAGCGTTTTAGTTGTCCCTCCGAGTTGAAGTTTACTGTAAAACTGACACACAAAGCGAGATTTAAAACATTGTAAATTCCCCATATTGCCAGCCCTTTTAGAGCATTTTGACTGATCTTTCAGGAGCCACAGAATATTGTGTTTTGGTAAACACTTACCGCAAGAAAAAGTAGACTCTCTTCTTTCAGCCGAAACAAACCTGTTTGTTTCTTACTTTTTTGGTTCTTTTGCGATCACCAAAAACCCGCTTCTGACCGAAAAGTGGTGAAAACAAGGTTTTTGGTGACTTATTTTGATGGCAGAATAATTTAAAAAATGAAGTTGGGATTATTAATCAATACCACCAATACAAAATATGCATGTGTAGTGCAGGTATTAATTTTTTATCATGTCAAGTTAGACTACAGTGACTCCCGCCCATTCATGAATAATTGTTTGCAAACTGCCCTACTCCCAATTTTTTTTTGTACATTACTTTTTGTATAAAAGCTTACCAAATCCTCGTAAACATGTAGTCGTCCCTGGACTTCCTGCCTCTCTCCTTGATCATCAAGGCTCCGCGGCTACGACTTGAAAATTCAAAGTAAAGGCAAACTCAGGCGAGAGAGAGAGCGAGAGAGAGAGAGAGAGAGAGAGAGAGAGAGAGTAGCGACATCCTTTAATAAACCAACTGTGCGGTTACCCGAAGGGGTGCGCTTCCCAGGAAGAACCTCAAAGGATGGTCTCTCTTCAAAGTGTCACACTCCTCTCATGACTCTTCAGCCTCACGGTAACCGAGCCTTCAAAGTGAGAAAACGGGAGGATGCTTTTTGCAACACAAGGTGTCAAATGCTGAGGTTTTTTTTGTTTTTTTTTCTCCCCCTCCAACAGCTGGACTGTTTTTAATGACTCCTACTCACGCTGGGTCAACTTGTGCTGAGGGGCCCCACGTAAGCAGCAAAATACTGTAAAGGTTGTTTTTTTTTCCACACAGGGAGCGCACAAAATTGCCCTACAGAAGACCGCGGGTTTGCCGACCTTTGCCTTTAAAAATCAGAGTTTGGAAACGTATGGCCCGCGGGCTACTTACAGCCCACTTTGTTCTTTAATCCGGCCCACCCACCAAGCATTTAGTTCTGTAATACAGTGAGCCCCCGCATATTTGCGGTTCGGCATTTGTGACTTTGCCTATTTGCGGATCCATTATTCGCAAAAGGGCTTGGCTCCAAACCACCACAAAAAACCAGAAGCTTCTCAGTATTTGAGGAATGAACTCCTGAAAGGTGGCTTTCCTTCGAAGCTGCTCCTGCTTTATGAGCAAAAAGCTCGTCGAAATGACTCACGTCTTGACTTAAACGGACTTTTGCATTCACATTGCTCAGCTTAGCACTTGTTTGTTTGCAGGGGTTGACTCAGATGAACTTTTGGGTGCGGGGGGCCCTGGGAAACAGCGAGTCAGCTGCAAGGACACGGCGCTCTGTGGTCGGCGTTCTCCGCTTTGGCCGGACGCCCGCCCCGCTCGCCGTCCGCCCCCCTTCGGTATGTGCATGTAAATTTGACTGGAGGCTGCTGTGTGAAACGTTGTAAACAGGAAGTGGAATAATGCAATCAATTAAGATTTCTACACAGCTCAAGGGGGGTTAGGGTTAGTTATCTAACTGGAGCCTGAGGTTGTATTTCCTGTTTTGATTCATTAACAACATTCAATAATCCACTTTATTTATACTGATTTGCCTCAAACTGGTGGCATCGACTGCCGATTTGGATGATTAATTATTCAATGTCAAATATACAAAAACAGTTTTGAAGTTGGAGGATAGCAACGAGCAAACTTGATTTATGGTGATGATTTTCCTTGAAAAAAAATCCACTTCCTCTTCAAGTTGGAAGATATTCATAAAAAAATCATAGGCTCCATACTAGGAAAACTCCAGCTCTCTCTCTTACTGTTTGATTTTGGTTTAGGTCCCAATTTGTGTATGCGTGTGTTATGTACAGTACAGATGCAGAAGGAGTTGATGAAGGCCATAACGGAAGCCGGGGGGGGGGGGGGGGGGTTCAATTAATTTTTCAAAGCTGCAGACCTCTGCAGAGCGTGCTAAAAAAACAGCGAAGGAAATAAAGTCCGGTAAAAGTATATACAAAAATGTTGGTGTTTTCTGGGGGGCTGGGCATTCATTTCATTGGGGAAAGTTGATTTGAAATATGAATGATTTGAGTTAAAAGTAAACTTGAAAAAAATAACTAAGAACAACAAAATGACGTGATTCATACTTGCCGATTTTTCAACTGAGTAAATACCCCAAACTGCGATTCCCAAAAACACTTTATCATCTTGTAGATATTTTGGATGCTCATTAATGAATTAATTTCCCCATGAGGGCTTATAAGTAGTATTCGAAATATATCATCAGTCTTTACAAGTCAAATTCTGTGTCGCAAGTAAATAATGTTCATTATAATTTTGGGAAAAGCAGCTTTCTCAATAATACAAATGTTTTTTTGTGGTTTGTCAACATGCAAAAGATTTGAAGTTGAAAAAAAGCGAGTCAAAATGGGAGGCGGGGGGTTTCGAGGTAGCGCGGTGATGCAATAAAGTCCGCCGACATGCAAGATGTTTCGGTGAGGAGCTGTGCTGCTCGTAGGTGGCTTTTCGGACACTTTCAAAATGTCCTCTCGGGATGAATCACACTTTGGTATTTTGGGATGCGGCGTGCAGATGTGGAAAATAGCAGCAGATGTGCTCACCCGGCGCTTTTCACATCTGGGCTTGCCACAGCCTTTTTTTTTTTTTTTTATCTCGACCTCTCAGTATGTCTGTTTTCATTTATTAGTTTGGCCTTGCACTAGAATTTAGTAGGAAATAGTACAAAACAATGAACCCTACAAAAACGGATGTGGTGTAACGCACTCCCAAAACATGCCTTTAATGGTAAGCTTTAGTATATTTACTTTTATTTTACCACTACAGTATTTAAAAGGGGTCAAGATTTTTATACATAATAAATAAATTTGAAAATGTAATGAAGACATTTATTTACAGTCTTACAGTCTGACTCTTACAGTCTGTTTTTAGTCCACATTTTGCTCGTTGCAATGCATTATGTTCCAAATTATCATAGAAATCTGTATTTTGTTTTTTAATCTGTAATTTATGATGGCAAACGCGCAATTTTCTTATCTTTTTTTTTTTTTTTTTTTTTGCATTGCAAATGATGAGCACAATGATTGGCAACTTCTTTTTTTAGTTTTGACATCAAGTGTCTGCCAATGAAACTGCAAAAGGCCAAGTTTCAAAAGGGAAGCGGAATGGAAACATAACACTGGCATTGTATATGTGTTTTCCCATCAACGTGCTTCTGTTGATAATCCCCAAGAAGAAGTTTATAGTTGATATTTGACTCATGCCGGTGAACCGAAGGCGCCTCGCGTCTTGTTTGTTCCTGTCTGGCTTGAAAAACTGGCTTGATGGAGTCCTTCGGTGGAAAGTTAAACACTTACTCGACCGCCATTGTTTGTTGGCAAAAGACACGGCTATGTCCTTGTGGAACGCAGGGGGGCATGTAGAAATTCATCCATAATTCAGTCGCTTGTGTGCAATTCACTTGTAGATTAATTGCGCCTCAAAGTAACTCCTACTAAATCCCTATTTATATTTGAAGATCAAGGTTTCTCATCCGAAACAAATTTTCAGCATGGAAGCATTTAGTCAAATAATTGTGTCTTTGATGCCTACAGTGAAGAGTGAAACTGAGTCAGCTCTCACATCAACTTTTTCTTTGCTCCCCACACCATTGTTATGTGCATCCTAATCTAAAAGTCCAGACTAAAATGCATGAAAACTATCACGGTTCACCCGGCTGGAACTAAAAGCGAAGAGGATCTTCTATCAAAACACATAACCTGCAAATGCTCATAATATATAATATCTGTAATCAACATTTGTAGGAGCGTGGCATCATAATGGAACGGAATAATTGCAGTTTGTGAAAGCCGCCGGTGTAAAATGCACATCTGCAGCGAGGACGTGGTAATTACAATAAAAGCCGTGACTCAAAAGTAGCGTCTAAATCTTCTCACATGGGCAAATAATGGTAACATTGTAATTTCAGTGTAGTAGTTCCAAATCACGTTGCTCCAACTCCGCTTCTATCCCGCAGTGTTTTTCCTCTCTCTATCTCAAAGCATCTTCTAAAAATATGCTGCACACGTTTGCTGTTGTGGTTGGCGTTTGCGGCATCCTGCTAAGAGGTGTTTCCAATATTATGATTCATGTATGTTAATAAGGTAACCTAAATATCGATTATCTGAACAATACAGTGCAGTTGTGCTCAATAACCACAGTCATAATGTAAACATTGTCAAATAATACTTCTCAGAACTTGGCTTTTGTATTGGATCCCATTCGATTAGGTGTACCTAATGTTGTGCCCACTGAGATATAATCCCTAGTGACGTTATCAAACTTGCAGTGTACATGACTCCTTGAACCACTTTTTTCAGTTAGAATACTGTGACACCTCCAAATGTTTTGCTTTTTATTTGGCTCTGTGTGTGTGTGTGTGTTTGTGTGTGTGCATGCGTGCGACCACAAAAAAAAGCTACCAGCGATGTCAATGAGGAAAAAGTGGCCGTCATAACCATAAAACAGGAAATGTAACATACTGCGACAAGCAGGCCACTCGATGTTACTTCCGATGCGAAACAGGTGTTTTTGAAATTAGAACAAATTGAAAGTAAGTTTCCACTCACTAATACTGTGATTGGCCGAGCGTGTAGTTAAATTTTAACATTGGCCTCAAAAGTGCCCCTTTTACAGGCCGTTAAGACTGGAAGCAGCCCCTGCCAAATAAAAACTAACTAACAACATCGCCCCCCCCCCCCCCCCCCCCCCCCCTGTCCCTCAATCTACATAAATGCCCCTTTGCTCACTTATTATCAGGTTGATGAGTGGCCAGGGGGCCCGTGGGGAGCGAGTGCACGCCTTCAAAAGAATACCCGATGAGGAACAACGCAACATGTGAGCTTCTGTAGCCAGTAAAGTCGCAGGAGCGCGTCTTCGAGGGCCCGCGGGAGGGCACCCACCCCCTGCCAGGTAGCGGGAAGACCGTCTTCCTTTTCATCATTTTTATAGGCTGCTCCAGCTTCCCCAAATTACCCGTGCCCCCCGTTGGGGCATTGACACACTTTCAAGTGAGGCTTAATGCCTTGGCCTACTTTACAGAGCTTACTTACCGGCGCATATGTGCGACTTATAAGTCTCAAGTCATTGCGGCCAAAAAATCGAGCAAATCGAGTTACATTTGGGTTCAGCATCACATTTGTTTTTATTAGTCCAAAACCACTATCTATCTAAACTGTTATAGTGGTGCCTTGAGATACAAATTAAATTTGTTCCGCGACCATGCTTGCAAAGCAAAACGCTCAAATCATATTTCCCCATTAGAATTAATGATCTGCCTTCCCCTAAAAAAAAAAACAAAAAAAAAAACAATTAAAATGTTTGTAATGTACTTTTTAATAATGAAAATAAAACTATAATTTTGTACTTTATAAAAACAAATAGTAATAATAGTTAAATAGAATGAAAAGAACTAAACTGTTTGTGCATCATGATTAATTTCAGCTCCTTCTGGTCTCTGCAACTTGACCACCAGGGGGCATTGTAACACAGTCATGCAGACACAAACGAAAAAGAGTTTCACAACTCAACTGCTGTAAGTGACTCAGTAAGCTGCGGTTAGTTGTTTATTGCAGAGGATAAAGAATAAATGGCCGTGAGTCTTGTTATATTGTCTGTCGACATGAGTTGATGCACTGTTTCTGGATAACAAACACTAAACGGTGGACCCCTGCGAAGCGGAACGCAAATAGCAAAAATAAACGGATAATTGACTGCTAATACAATTGCATAGAACTCCCCAAAAAAATTGAATAAGCTTTTTCGGTGGTAGCTCCCCTCAAGAAAATAAAAAGAAAAACAAAATTAAAAAAATGAAATAAAATAGAAAAAAATGGAAAAGGAAAAAAAAAAGGTAAACTTGAATAGGTGCATTGGCGGTTGCCCAACTGCAAGTACACGGGGTCAGTCCACTGTACATACCTACGGATGTCAGGTGCTGACTATAATTTGTTCACAATTGTCCAACTCG
Organism: Phycodurus eques; assembly: GCF_024500275.1. NCBI lineage: Eukaryota > Metazoa > Chordata > Actinopteri > Syngnathiformes > Syngnathidae > Phycodurus > Phycodurus eques. Next base: position 5,109,310 of record NC_084543.1, on the reverse strand, counting down.
AGGTTTTTTTTACTAGAAATTGAACATTACAGTAATTATTTTATTACATAATTCGTGAACTAATTGTAATAAAATTAATTATAAATAAAACAATAACAAATTATAATTAATTTTTACTTTTACTATTTTAAGTATATTATTGACACATTTTTCTATACATCAAAGAATGATTCGGCCCGTCTGTCTGTTTTAAAAATCAAATGTAGCCTGTGAGTACCAAAGTCTGACCACCATATAGATGTTATTTTCTTGCAGTCCTGCTCTGTATTAAATACAAATTTAAAAAAATTGGGAAAACAGTGCCATCTGCTGGATGTGGTGAAGCATTACCCTCATCATTGGCTGTTGACAAAAGTGGCAAAAAAATATTTTTCCCACGCACAGCGTATGCAGAGTTAATTCCTTGCTGGGAAAAGTGCTGATTCCCCCCCGCACCCCCAAAGTGCTGATTCCCCCCCCCCAAAAAAAACAAATCAGTGTTGCAGGTGGATGTGTGAGAAGATGAGCTCCCTTCTCCTCCCCTGCACTGAAACCTGCAGGTTTCGAGAAGCAACACACGAGCCGTCATCCCGAACAATGCGTGGCCTTGTCATCTCACAGCCCGCTGCCCCCCCCCCCCTTCTTCCCCCAGAATGTTTTCCAAGTTTCACTGACCGTTTGAGAAAAAAAAAAAAAAAAAAAAAAAATCAATTTCAACCCTTATTTCAATACATGACTCAGAGTGCGCTTTCATTTTCCTGCACTTGACATGACCTCACATCACTTGTTTCACTCAGCAACAAGTGACGCTCTTCATTAACTTTAAGGCCAGTGTACCCAATCAAGCATGTTTTTTTTTGGGCGGGGCAAACCTTGTGATTGACTCGTCATGACCACAGTACCTCGCTAAAGTAAATCTATTATCATATTGTAATGTAGTGTTTTACCTTGCTCATATCCATCTATATCATATATCATATTGCCCATTTTGGGGCGAAACTTTGAGAGATCAATAAAGAAAAAACTTCACTGTCGTATTTTAAACAATCTAGGAAAGTGTCAAACCATACAGTACTTGGTTGTAATGTAATATTTTAAAAACAAAAATGCAACACCCCCCAATTGCCTCGAAAATGGTTTGTTCCATCCAATCCCTCCCACCTCTGCCTGACTGAGCGCTTTACCTGTGCAATGCATTTCACTGCCTTCCAGTCATATTGTGTAAGTACCCAACTTAAACCAGGACATGTGGCATATTTCTCAACTACTCAATACAAACACACTATTATTATTACCGCTCCTGATTTAATTGCAGATCACTGTTTATTTTTGTTTGGTAGGAGACTGGCGACCGAGAAAACTAAGTCGGCTGAGATCGGCTCCAGCTCAGCCACGACCCAAATGAGGACAAGCAGTATAGAAAATGGATGGATGGATTATTATCTTGAAAAATATTCGGTCTAAAGTAAGGGTACGTAAGCGCTTTTGATCTGGCCTGCCGTGCAATTCTGCTTAGGGACTGTTATACAGAGCCCACAGATGCTCATACTAGATAATCAAATTTCCCTTAGAGGACCGAGACCTCCATTAATGAAAAGACATGAAAGACATGAAAAAACGTGAAGAATTTGGCCTCTTCCAACACTGCTCCATTGACACAGGCACACAGAGCGAGTGGGAGTAAACACAGTTGAAGCGACACTTGTTTCTTTCAAAGCCTCCCAGTCCTGGTCTAGCTTGACTGCTGGACATTGTTCTCGACCAGTCAAGGGCGGAAAGGGAAACCGGTGCATCAATCGAAAACAGCTCCCCACCATCACCCAAAAAAACTTTCTGCCATCATGTCCCATGTGTACACTTCAATTTTCCATCACTCTTCCCAGCCTGGGAGAGTTGCGATCAGGCCAATAGGGAAGTGAAGCGCGGCGTAAAAACCGGCGGCCTTGCTCATCCCAAATGGGCAAATAATAACCACGGGAATGCGAGGAATGCTTTGAGAACAATGTTAGCGCTATTGGACTTGATCAGTGGCCAAAGTACAAACAACTTTACGGAGTATTTTGCTTCCAAAAAAAAAAAAAAAAAAAAAAATTTAATTCCCACTGTGTATGCGTGCAAGTGAAAAAGACGCTCAAAGAAGCAGAATTTAGCATCAGACAACTGGAATAAACTGCCAGCATAGTTCATCTTTCTAAAAAAAAATAAGACATACAACCTATTCCTGTTGAACGGAAAGACTCATTTAGTCATTTTCCTAAGTGTATAATTGTTTATTTTTTTTGCATATTTTTGAAAGTTGTTTCTCATCAATTGCAAAGCACAATGCACGGGTGTCATGCTCAAAGCCTGGGGGCTTGATCCCGCCCACCACATCATTTTATGGCCCACTAAAGTAAATAAACTGTTCATGTTTCATTTTGATCTTTTGGTTTGTGGGAAATCTGGACTGAAATTTTAATTTGTCTTGATTTTAACCAGATTTACGAAACTCAACATAAATTTGACAATAGTTGTTCAAATATTTGCTTGTCACTATTTGCTCATGACTTCAAAATAAATGTATCGTTAAGAATCAAAAGCAGGCACAAATTTTGAGGTGATTGTAAATTTACAGTGGTGCTTTGAGATACGAGCCGTCATCCGGCTGATTTTTATTTTTTTGAGCAATTTATCCGAATAAGAGGCTTCAAGCTGTTCCATGCCACTCCCACTTGAAGTGTACTGTCAAACTAAACACAAAACACATTGAGAATTAAAACGTGCATTTAAAACAACCAAACAATTGCCCAAACAAAGGCTCCACTAGCTTAATGCTAACATACCATGGAAAATGCCATTGAAATGCTAATGATTAGCATCGATAGCTGCAGTTTTAGAACCCTTTATGTGACGAACGCAAATGGTGCAGCAACACACGTGTACAGACGATATAACAATTCTCAGTCATATTCTTTATCCTCTGCGAAGAACGACTAATGTTACTGCCGCAATGAGAAGCCGAGAGAGGAGCAGATACTGTATACACAGTTTATCCGGCCGGTTTGTCCGGCTTATACTGCCCCCAGGTGGCCAAGGCGCGCACACCAGAGGGAGCAGCTCTATGTGCATCGAAGTAGAAAGCGTGACATAAACGGTTGAATTCTTTTTAATTCTCTCGAGTTTGACACCGCTTCCTTCCTTAATGCATGACGTGAACTCCGGCATCTGTTGACGACGTGAAACTTTTGTCAACTTTCCCTTTCTCCTTACCTTTGTGCTTGTCCATTCCCTCTTGTCCCGAGGCGTCCCGCTCCACTCATACAAGCCGACTGTCCCAAAAGTTTTCAGACAAGAGCGATGACCCTCTCGCAGCCGCCGGCAGCGTCTCCCGCTCCCGTGAGGCCCGCGCTCGCTTCGTTAAGCCTCGGAAAACACACGACTGGGTCGGATAGCGACGGCCACGCACTCCACGTCCTCTCCCACTCTGCACAATGTGGTGAGTAGCGCACCTCCCTCACTCGCTCGCTCGCTGCTTACGCCTCCTTCTCCCTGTCTGCAGCATCCACACACACACATGCACACTAAAACGACTCGGAAACTCCCCTTTAGTGTTGAAGTCCAAGTGTGTCTCATGAGAAACTAAAGATGAGCCTTGCCTTAGTACTGGCGCTTACTTATATGGAGACAGTTTTAAATGCATGTGGATTTCCAAAAAAAAAAAGTCTACACACCGTTGTTCAAATGCCACGTTTTTAAATTTTTCAAAATCATTTAAAAATGTTTCCCCCAACTTTGTTAAAAAACATCTTAAAAGTTGAAGTAAAACTAAACAACTGCGTTAATGTGGTCGCACAAGCGTGCACACCCGCTTATAACTGGGCATGTGGCCGTCTTCAGAATTAAAGTGAACCAATAACGTTAATACGAATGTTAACTGGTGGGTCAGCACACACCTGGCACATTTTAAAGTACCTCTGATTTATCCCAAATACATTTCAGATGCTCTAGTAGGCTTTCCCTGGCATTTGTTTGACTTTGTAGCAAAAGCCTGAAGGTTTTCTTTTCTCAGTTGATTATGTTTACTTCCCCTCATTAAATTGAGTTGTACAGGTTATAGGTCAAATTAATGCTGAAAATTGTTTTGAAATTATTTATCTTGGTCAAATATTTCTAACAAGGGTGCATAGAATTTTTGTATCCACTGCATGTATTTGAAATACATTTGATTGGAAATTTGCACACTTGCACAAGAATACAGTTTTCTAAATTACATTATTATTCATAAAAATTTATAATTAATAAAAATTGTTGACATAACCTCTGTATCAATCATATTATTTAAATACGTAGCATGTAAATTTACAAATATAAATACATTTAAATAAAACAAAACAAAAATAAATAAAATAGCAAATCATTTCACATCCAAATACAATAAATTACATATCTCTTTTTTTATATTAATAAATTATCTTCAATTACATGTAACTATTATTTTTATTATTTTAGTATTTTGCATTGTTTTATTTACATAATTAAAAAAATACATATAATGGTAAATATTAGTATTTTATTAAATAATTTCAATTATTAGATTAAACAATTCAAATTATTATTTTCATATGCAGTTTAAAAACTTTTTGTTTTTGTTTTAATTATATATGCAGATTTTGATCCACAAAACAAAAACAATGAACTTTTTATTCTTTTAATATGGACATCTTCTCTTTAAGAAGGCGAATATAACCACCGCGTTATGATACTCACTACTGCCACCAACAGCTCGGTGGTCCCATGCCCATTTTGCTGTTTGGCATTTTGCGTTGAATGTGTGACAAACAACTTTCATAACTAAGATGAAATAACTAACTTGCATAACTAACTAACTTGCATAACTAAGACTTGCAAATAACTAACTTGGATAAATAACTAACTTGCATAACTAAGACTTGCATAACTAAGATGAAAGGAGATAACATTTTTGGCTCACACTGAGATCTGTTTTCATCTATTACTTTTCTGAGTTGTGCGTTGTGATGGCTTTCGCCCTAAATGTTTCATCCACAAACTTTCAGTAGAACAGAAAATAATTAACCAGCACTGGATGACATCACAGCACCTGACATTTCCCCCTTCCTCCTTCACGTAACCTAAATCCCACCACGGCTCATTTTGTCTGCTTTCCGAATGCGAGTGGAGTCGAATGTCTTTTTGACTGAGCTTGTCATGCGTTTTCATCATCTTCTGGGCTTTGTTGTGTTAGTGCACATTCCTCTCATTCCTCCACCCGCTTGCTGCGCTCCCACGGGCTCCGTTGAGGTCCACAACTTTGTTCACGTAGAAAACACGGCAGCATGGTTGAATATGCTCAAGTGATATGTTTTTTCACGTTTGAAGTGCTTGGAAGTTTTGTTTGTACAGTATAGAAGCATACTGTATGGATGAATATGCAATTGACCGGAAGGTGCTGGAACAGCTTAGTGCAGTGGTTCGCAACATTTTGCAAACACGGTTTGAAAATTGTATTCATTGCGTAACACTAAAGGGGTACCACACTTTTTTTTAAATTATTACTCATACAAATGAACAACAAACAAACAAAACAAATAAATTACACAAATAAGTGTTGAATTAAAGTTACAAGAAGCAATCAATAGACTCTCACAGCTCATTTTTGCAATATTTTTCTCAACATTCTTGCTCCTGAGTATTTTTTGGGGGGAGGGATAGCTTGTTAGCGACCACTAAAATGTGTGAGTTTTGGGGATCTTTAAAAAAAGATCAATTTTTCAAAAGAATAATTAACACAGCAATTCCAGACCTTAATATATCATTTTAACAATACAATGTTACAGTCATTATCATGTATTGGTAATGGTTGGTTTCTTTATTTTTTACTCCCTATACAATTTATCCCATTCTTAACAATTAGTAGAGGATGTTCGGCAAGATACATGGTCATCACGTGTCCTATATTTACTTTATTTTTAATGCTAAGGTGCCTTAATATCCCATTTTGACACTTTTAGGTGGTCAAAAACTGTTATAAACCATCTAAAAGGAGGACAAATACATTATATGACAAATGACTTTCATTCTGAGTATGCAAAGTAGATGTAAATAAAAATAATAATGATAATAGTTTCAAGGATGCCCAAAATTTCTGCAAAAAAAAAAAGACAAAGTGCTTATAATGAAAACCTTAGTGGCGCAGTGCTTTCCAATAATAGCTCATTATTTTGAAGACTTTAAAGTCCCCGGTTTAACATAATGAAAAGTAAACATTCATGTGGGTCATAGAAAATGCAAAATATGTTTTTAACACATTCACTGCCATTGACGGCTTTAGAAGTAAAATATCCATGTTAACTGGGAAGGCTGGCAGTGAATGAGTTAATGTGTGCAGTCAATTGGATAGAGCATGTTGTATTATATACTGTGGACAATGTAAATGTATTGATGGTATTCAAATACCGATTATGTTCTGTAATTTAAGATCATCTCATCACATTTTATCTCTTCAACTTCATGATACGTTTCATTGCTACTACACAAGAGACCAAATTCTTTTTCTACAATCAAAAAGTCAAATTTCAAAAATAAATTAAAAAAAGTCCCCCTTTCAAGAATCAGTGCATGCAGTTTGTGGCAAACTATTCCTTCCCTGGAAATTAAATGGCAGCCTGGTAAGACGATGATGATGATGATGATGATAATGAAGTCTCAGCGTGAGCTACAAATGGAGGGTGGTCTTGTCCTTTCTCGCCCCCTTGCTCTGTGTCCACAGCAGACAAAGTGTCTTGTTAATAATCCTGCGAGGGGAATTCCTGGAGTGCAACAGACCTTTGGAGGAGCTCAGGCTGCCATGGGTGGCGTCGAGTCTGAAACGTTTTATTTTTTATTTTTATTTTTTTCTAAATACAGTCAATGATTTACGCTGGTGTTTGTCTATGTAGGAGCACAGGGGGAAAAAGGGAGATGTTTTTTTTTTTTTAACATTTTTGTGTGGTAAGGTGCGTCACTTTGGGCCTTTTTTTCTGCTTGCGATTGTAACATAAAGAGCATTCCTCTCCAGTGAAGCACAGTTCAAAGGTCACCGAATCAAGGCCAAATTAGCACTGAAACCTCATCGATTCATGGGCCTCAGCCAAGTTGGTACATTGAAAAGAAAAGACCCCCTTCCTCCCCCCAGCCCCACCTCCCCTGCTTTTCATTTCGGCATTTTCATTGAATGTGGTGCCTCCGCTGACTGTTCCGTCTGGGAATTTCCAAAGAAAACCAAACGGATTGTCTCTTTTGGCTGCCTCCCTGTTGTTTGGGGAACATCGAGAGCGAGAAAACACACAAACACCTTGCAAAGATGAGAAGAGCCACAGCGCAATAATATTGGTTTTACTTTACGGTTAACCCTGCTGGAAAATAGGGAGGGGTACTTAAGTGTGAGAAAGTGTTGGCTACGGCTCGTAGTGTTCTTAATAGGATGACAGACACATTTATTTCAAATGAGTCATAAACGTCTTGGATGATGGCTTGGTTAATAAAGACCGTTCATCCATTTTCTGGACCGCTTGGGCGAACTCGAGTCACTGGTGAGCTGGTTGCCAACCAACTTCGGGGCACGTATAGGCAATCAAGAATTCACACCTTTGGATAATTTGGTCTTGATTTTGGAAAGTGGGAGGAAGCCAGAGTATCCTGCAGAAAACCCACACAAGCAGACCTCCACACAGCAAGGCTGGACCCGGGATTCGAACCCCTGACCTTAGAACTGTGATGCAAATGTGTTACTGTGTTGCCTCTAAAACACATTATTAAAAATATATGGATTTTTTTGTAACAATATTACATGTAAAAAGAAAATTATATATTTTTATAATTTCAGCTAAATTTGAAATTATTTTATTGATATAATGTACAATTTATGTATTTCATGAAGTTTGTATTTCAATAGAGTTGTAACACTTAATTATTTTTTATTTAATAAAAAATAGCGTATAAAGTAATGTACACTAATTATGCAAAATTTAATTACAATGTGATAAATTGTGGCGCTGAATTTGATATGAATGTTATATGGACGTTTGTTAGATTATATTATGATATATGTGTTATACATAGATCATTTGTTAGATGCGATTGTTGGTCTTTTTTTAGATTTTTGTTTAAGTTACTGTGTAGCCCTTTGAGAGTTTTGTGATTAAGGGCTATGAAAATAAATTTGAATTTAAATTATGTATTAATTTTTTTCATTAAATAAAGTATAGATAATCAATTGGATTTTGTTTTATTTATTTCACTACTGATTCATTTATTCAATGACTATGTTTTTATTTGTTTAATAAAGTAAAACGTTATTTTGGTTTTCTTTGATGACAGTACAGCAATTCACTCAAGTATTTACCGATACCACTAGTACTTTTGATTGATTGAACATTTTAATTCCCACAATGACAAAGAGTTGTGAACAAAGACCTTTCTCTCTTTCTGACGCACATGATTCACTGATGTGTCAAACCGCCGCAGTGTAGTGCCAACTACTGGCGAGGAGGACTTACTTGGTGTCAGATTCTTGGTTTTAAGTATCGGTGGTGGGTATGTGCAGTTTATTTAAAATTTTTTTTTAAAAAAAGCAAAATGTAAAAAAAAAAGTAAAAAAATTTATGAAATAATTGTATGATGGTGCTTTGCGACAAGGTCCTTTAAAATACTGTTTGACACTGCCATCTTTTGGTGGGGATATAGCAGGCTATTGTGGAGCTAGTGCGCATGCGCCAAACATTTAATCCATAAATCGCTCGTATACTCGTTTTAAGTATACAGTTTTATTCCTTCACTCCTTGTCGTTCGTTTCAGGTCCGCATCCAATATTAAAAGATATAAATATTTAATAAAGGAAAAAAAGTTCATATACGTATGAAGAGATAAGTGTTTGGTCATTTTTTGTTGACCAAAGACGACTCATTTTGAAAAAAGAAAAAGATGCACAATCCCTTTAAATGGGAGTCGTTGTCCATTGCGCATGCGCACTCGGTGTTGCGTTTTCTCCAACCTGAGCTGTCTGGAGACGCGTTTGCTGCCAAATTCTTGTCATGTTTATACAGCAACAACGCATGATGATTTTTTTCCCTTCTTCCCCCCCCCCCCCCACAGGCAACTCGCGCTTAGGAATAAAGTAAATCACCGAGGAAGCCGAGTGGACGTTCGAAGAGGCTAACCAGCGGCAGGAATAGGAGCGAGTGTGCTCACAACAACCGCTCAAAGTGCTCCCTCGCCCCGCTTCCATTCGGCGAGAGTACAGCCTCCTCCTTCCCGGAGCGCCAGATCCATGCGGGCGGCCGCAGCCCTCTCGCTGGTGCCGGGGCGGGGTGTGGGGGGCCTCGAGGCTTTGTTCTCCCGCGGACGGCATCCGGCTGCGTTGCCGTGGCTTGGGGAAGGACTTCGCGGCGTGGCACGGCTCCCCCCGTGGGCTGTCTTGAGGATTGTTGACGCGTTAAAAATGGCTGCTATCTGAAAAGGCGAGAAAGGCAGAGATAGCGAGCGCTCACTACTCAATGCTGGGACGCTGCGGATAAGCTAAACAGGCTAACAGATGATGCGTTAGCTCTGGGCTAACTTAGCTTTAAAAGCCCCTTTCCATCCATGTTTGACTCTTTTGCTCGCTTTTCCCTACACTAAGTGATTATTATCTTTGTTTTTCGCTTTGTATGCAGTCCGGATTTAAATATGCAGAACTTTTTTAGTCCCACTTGAAGCACTGTCCTAAAGATCCTTTCTCGGTTATTCGGGTCGATTCCCAAAATGGATCCGACTGGGAGATACTTGGTTGCCGTGTGGGTCCTGGTCCACTTGGTCGTGTTCGCCGGCGCCTCGCCGCCCAAAGGCTGTGACAAGTCGTGTCTGTCCGGGAAATGTCTCAACGGGTCCTGCGTGTGCGAGCCAGGATGGGTGGGAGACCAGTGCCAGCATTGCCAGGGCAGGTTCAGGTAAATTCAGATTAATGGCGTCACAAAATGGCAAAAAATAGTCATGGGAAAACTGCCTCTTTATTTAGGACAACGTTAATGTCATAACCCTGGAGCATCAATGTCGCATGTAAAGTTACTTGTCAGTACTTACAATGAACTTTTGAGGCCAGAGAAATGCCATTTAAGTAGTTTATTATATATATTTTTGCGACTTTCGGCTCATCCCGAAAAAGTGTTGCCACAGTGTCATTGGCAGGATTTGTTTGGCACACCTTTTTATTTTTTTTTAAAGCTGGATGCCCTTCCTGACGCAACCCACCCATTATTTTATTTTATTTTTTTAAGCTAGGCATTGGCTACACTTGATGTAAAGGTTTTTATAAAAAATCTATACACTTTTTCGGCATGACGTCACACTTACTTCCGGGTGGCAAGAGCTCAGATGGCATCACAAGTAAAACCCTTCTGTGTCATTTTTAATAATTTTAACAAAGCAGAGTTATTGAAAAAAGAGGGTAAATGGCTTTTTAGTTACAATGTGTCAAGTCAAAAAGATGTTATGTGATGTACATCAAAAAATCAACAGGGTGGAAATTCAGATCGAGTTAACATGATCGTTTAGAGACTGGGTAATTGATTTTTATGTGATTCGGATTAATGGCGCAGATGAGCTCTTTTGAAGGTGAAATGTGTAGAGTCCTGTAGCGCTGATATTGTCCTTTGCTAAATCATCCAAAGACAAGCAGACCAAATGTTTTATCCGTATGGATAAAATCGATGATGTCTCAATAAAAACAAATGACAATGGCATTTCATCTTGGAGAAAGTGGCCCTGTAAACACCACCCTTACTTCATTTAATAAAACATTTTAGGTGTGTGACAATTTCACATCTTCAAACATGTTCACTTTGTGATTAATATGCAACAACACTACTTTCTCACAACACAAATAAAAGGTGCTGCTTCCGTACAAAATTAACCTTTGTACCTGTAAGGTATTTTATTAGGGAATCCCTACATTCGTACAAACATGTTTTCATCGTAAGATAAAGTAACATTGTTGACGTGTGATAGAGGTAATTTAGAATTGTAAATATCTTTTTATAGACTCAAATTATGGTAATTGATTTCCTCAACTGGACAATTATGATGACTTGAGTTTCCAAGAAATCCAACTCCCGCTTTGCGGCAGCTCCACTGTCAAGATTATCTAGCGGAAGTATGGTCAAATTGACAAACAGGAAGTAATGGAGACTCCACATGACATGACTTGGGTTTTTCTTTGGACATGGCCCCAAGATGCCGGAAGTCTGTGTGCATATTTGTTTTGAATCACAATTTGTGTAGAATCCCAAAACATGCGGTTTTTGCAAAAAACTCTTCTTTCGGAAACCCAAAATGACCTTGACTCCGGCGGTGGTCACGGTGGTTTTGCTTTTTTGGGACGACAACAGCAGGGGCGAGTTAATGATCAGATGTAGTAGCCTTTGGTGTATAATTTGTCAACCTTTATTAAAGTGTGTCTCGCCACCACACTCCCAGTTATTACACAAACGCACACAACACAAATACAAGCTTAACACAGCACAAGTTGTTGTGACTTTTGGTGTGTCCCTCCAGGGGTTGCTCGGTTTTACGCTGGATGCCTGGTACCAACACAAACAATTAAAAATAATAATAATAATTCTAGTGGAAAGGCATACTTGGCATTAAACATTTTTTTAATTTAGGCTTTTATTGTAGGTATTTATTAAAAATGAGGCATTTATTTGTACATATACATTCTAAATAAAAACTATTTTGTAAATTTATGTCACATTTACCCTCAATTGAATACAGTGTAAATATATCAAAGATAAAATGTCATATTTAAAAAATGCATTTTGTATTGTATATTTGTAATCTTTAAATTAAATATACTATATTATAGTTATTGTACTGGGTTATTTGAGATGCTTATTATTATTTGTTCAAAATGTTTACATCTGGCACAGCATCTATTAGAGCAGAGGTCATGCTGATTTCATTTTTTTTTTTTTTTTTTTAAACAAATAGCAAAAAATGACAATTTGGAGCCATTTCCTTCTGTCTTATATATTTTCTTTAAAATGAGTTTAACTTCAAGTGTTGCAGCTTAAGAATAGTTTAAAGAAGGCAATCTTTTTACAACCTTATTTTAGTGTTGATGAAACTGTAGGTGGGTTGATAACTGAGCTTATCTATGGGATGTTTTATGGCTGAATGCTATCGCTAATAGTCATTTAACTACTGGAATTGTGCATTATATGGCGTCAGAAGAGATGATAACTGCTTCAGCGACAGAGTATGCTGTGCATCTGCAAAGTATTTTTCCACATTTTGTTATCTTACAACATGCTCCCCCCCTCAGAATTCTACACACCCCATAAAGATAACATGAAAAAAGTTTTTGGGGATATTTTTGCAAATGTATTCAACATAAATGGCTAACAAAAATAAAAAGCACATGGACGATAACCTCAATTTCGGAATAAGTAACATAGAATGTGGAAAAAGTGAAATGATGTAAATACTTTCAGGTCGCACTGTATAGAGAGGTGACGCTACCTGCAACCTCTACATGCCCTGAGTGACTAATGTGGTCTCTTATGCGTTTATTTTTTTTCTTCAGGCTGACCGAGTCATCGGGATTCCTGACGGACGGTCCGATCAACTACAAGTACAAAACAAAGTGCACCTGGCTTATCGAGGGCTAGTGAGTAATGTACTGATTGATGTTATTCAATTGCGTTGACCAGAATGTTTTGTTTTGAAATGCCCGCTTTTTTAATTGGCGGTGATTCAGAGAGACGGAGGGGTGACGTCGCCGAACCTGCACATCCGCTGTGTTGCCACGGCAACCACGGTCATTGTGAGGACAAGGCGGTTGCCGTCAAGAACATTGCGGTTACAGTGTGCTGGCCGCAGTTCCTATTCATTAAATTTTCTGCTGTTTTATCTCGGTCTAACATTGGATGCGATATCTTGGCATTTACAACTAGCATTCAGTGAATAAACATTTGAAGAAAATGCCCGATCTGCACTCCTCCTTCTCCAGCCCGAATGCTGTGCTTCGCTTGCGCTTCAACCACTTTGCCACGGAATGTAGCTGGGACCACATGTACGTTTACGACGGAGACTCCGTATACGCTCCCCAGGTTGCTGTTTTCAGGTGAGGACCACAAAAAACAAAAAAGTTGATAAAAATGTCCCGCTGCAAGCGGTGTGAAAACACTTAAAGCAACGGCTATTTGAACAAACTGTGGCGCAACACAGACAATTTAGCACTATTCAGAGGCATATGTTCTTTATCCTTTGCAAAAACTGGATGTATAGTTTTATCAGACAGGGGTTGAATGTTTAAATGTAAGCCTACACTACAGTAGTGACTTTTAGTTGTGCTTTTTTTTCCCCATAAAAATCAAACAAAGCTGATTTTCTGCCTTTGTACACAGCGGCCTCATTGTCCCGGAGGTGCGGGGGAACGAGACCGTCCCCGAGGTGGAGACGACGTCGGGCTATGCGCTGCTGCACTTTTTCAGCGACGCTGCCTACAACCTGACAGGATTTGAAATATTCTACTCGTAAGTGCTCGACTCTTCCATCCTATCCAACAACAGCAGGCAAGCCTCATACTGTCCAATCATTGGACCTGATCAGTGTGGATTAATATAATACTTAGTAAAACTATTTTACAGTTCTGTTAAAATTAATGTCAAGTGATAGTGGCCAAGTGAGTGACATCAGGAGGTCTGACTCCACCTCGCGTTGGCCATTTGTCTCACAGGTAGTTCCGTGTGTCAGCGTCTTCTCCATGCTCCTTAGGAGTTTTTTCATTCTGCGTTTGGCCGCTTTTCCCGTTCGACGAACGGCCGAAAGTGCATAAGCTCACGCAGAAGGGGATATTATTATTATTGAATACGGCAAATATTTATGTCGGCAATGGTGTGTTTGTGTCCAGGATCAATTCATGTCCCAACAACTGCTCGGGCCACGGGAAGTGCACGCCGGGCAACTCGGCCGCCAGCCGTGTGTACTGCGAGTGTGACAAATACTGGAAGGGGGAGGCCTGCGACATACCGTACTGCCGCAACAACTGCGGCAGCCCCGACCACGGCTACTGCGACCTCACCGGCGAGAAGCTGTGCGTTTGCAACGACAGCTGGCAAGGTGAGAATAGTCGGTCAGGATTGCTCGTTTTTGGAGTAGTAAAACAAAACAAAAATCATAATTTAACATCAGATGAATGTAACAATTAAAAAAACAAAACAAACAAAAAAAATACAAAATGAAATTCTAAAAATAAATAACTACAATTCTAATCCCAAGTAGAATTTGTGCAGCTTTGAGCTTTATGGCGTAACAGCATAATACATAAATTTCCTTGTTGCATTCTCGTGGAATTACAATGCTGTCACTCCACCCACGTCTTCGGTTGGTGTGTCAAAAGAGGTCACGGGAAGCCTTTTTGAAGCCAAACGTGAGCAGTTGTGTTGTCATGCCGATTACCTTGTGACTTTATTAACCCTCTCAGGCCCGGACTGCTCCCTCACCGTGCCGTCCACAGAGTCGTTCTGGGTGTTGCCCAGCGTCAAGCCCTTCGGCACGTCGCTGGGTCGAGCCTCCCACAGGGCCGTGGTGCAGGATAAGGTCATGTGGGTGGTGGGCGGCTATACCTTCAATGTCACCTCCTTCCAGATGATCCTTAAGTAAGCAACTCCGCAACACTCATCAGACACTTCATTAGGTACACTAAAGAGACCCAATGCAAAAATGATGCCCTTACAAAGAAAATAATGGATCGTTTTGACACTGTCAGAGGTTTTTAATACCTCCTAAAAGTGCTTTCAGAATTCGTACTTCTTTTATGATGGCAACAGGAACAGATTCCTTATAATTATTTCTTGTGGAAAAAAAAAAAATCAACCAGAGTCAAAGATTGTGTTGTGTTGTAAGGTTCCACTGTGTATGTTCTACTTTTGTGTCTTGGGTGATGTATCTAAATGTACTATTTCTTCGCAGCTACAACCTGGAGAGTGGCATTTGGAACACAGTGCCCATCAACAGCGGCCCCTTGCCCAGATACAGCCACTCACTCGCCTCATACCAGGTAATATTTGACCAATACTATCGAGCTGAAGGGTCCCATCACCTCATACGTCTTCTCCCGCGCTCAGGACGACATCTACATGTTCGGCGGGAAGCTGGAGGCCGGCTGGGCGAACGTGACGGACGAGCTGTGGGCGTTCAACATTCCCTCTCGCACGTGGCAGCGGAGGAACCCTGTGGCGGGCCCGCCCGCTCAGGCGCAGATGTACGCAGTGGAGGGCCACACAGCGCACTGTGTCATCCTGGACGACGGCGAGGTGGTCATGCTCGTCATCTTCGGCTACTCGCCCATGTACAGCTACGTCAGCAACGTTCAGGAGTACAATCTGAGTGAGTAATCCCACACTTATTTGCGGTTGGCTACTCACAAATTCACCTATTAACTTTTGTTGAGGTAAGAACCAATTTTTCCAACCATTTTTTTATGCTTGTTCTCATAGCAAATCAATAGATTGGTGTCAAGGAGCTATGTTAAAGACATATTTACTGCGAGACAAGCTTTGTTTGATGAGGTCCCTACTACTGTAGAGAGAAATCAAGGTTGATATTTACGGACTTCTCTATTTGCATCTTCCAGGGAGCAACACTTGGATCGTGCCAGAGACTAAAGGAGCCGTTCCGCAGGGAGGTTACGGCCACACCAGCACGTATGATCGAGCTAGCGGCAGCGTTTACATCCACGGCGGGTACAAGGCGCTTCCCGCTAACAAGTTCGGCCTGGTGGACGACCTCTATCGCTATGATGTCAATACACGGACATGGTAGGTTTGTTGAAGAGGTAAATCGATTTATTGCGACGGTCAATTCGGGGTCTACCTAGCCGATTAAGCGATTTTACCCGTGAATTTGAGTTTATTGTTCAGGATGATTCATTTATTTAACATGGCTGCGAGCAGAGAGCTGGTTTGCATTAGCAGTCATTGTTGCCAAGTTAACGACTTCGCCGTCCCCTCTGACTATTTTTCCAAAAAATGACCTGCGACTTTAATTCCCACTAAGAAACAGACAACACGAGCAGAATGTTTTTCACATTGTTTTCCGTTTGACAAGAAAGCAGCCACGTCGCTCAGCCCTAGATTCTCCCTGTTAAAAGCGTGTCATACTGGGTGAATTTACAGGTGTTTTTAATAGTAGTGTTTCCAACAAATCCGCATGTTTCTAGGTTCATCCTGCGAGAGAGCGGCTTCCCCCGCTACCTGCACTGCGCCGTGCTCCTCAGCGGCACCCTGCTGGTCTTCGGCGGCAACACGCACAATGACACGTCGCTAAGCAACGGCGCCAAGTGCTTCTCGGCTGACTTCCTGGCGTATGACATCGGTACGGCCCACCGTTCTGGGGAGAAAAAAAAAGACTGCAAATGAAAGAGACAGGATAATGATATTTGTTTGGTATTCAGTTAATGTTTTGTTTGCCCCCCCCCCTCATTCCTTGTTGCATTTTTTATTTTCCTAAGCATCAGCATTAATCACTTTTAATCTGAAAGTACAGATGACTCATGATTACAGTAAATTCATAAGCCAAATCCTCCCTTAAATATTGTTTCTTCTCAGCTTGCGACGAGTGGAGGATCCTGCCGAAGCCCGACCTGCACAGGGACGTCAATCGCTTTGGACACTCTGCGGTGGTCAGCAACGGGTGAGTCACACGCCGCAAGTGTACAGATGCCAGAGGGACCCATTTTAACGCCTTTCACTCACCAGGTCCATGTTTGTGTTCGGCGGCTTCGCCGGCGTCCTGCTCAACGATGTGCTCGTGTACCGACCGCCCAGCTGCCAGGCCTTCTCCACGGAGGAAGGGTGCGCCAATGCCGGCCCGGGGGTGCGCTGCATCTGGAGCAGAGGCCGCTGTCTGCCCTGGGAAGCCAATATGCGCACAGAGAGCCTCACTCCTGCTGATTTTTGCCCACCAAAACCAGGTAGGGAGGGACCAAGCCCAGACTTGAATAGTGAAAATATGCTAGTAATATTTTTTTCATAATTGCCATCGTATATACAGTATACCGCTTTCTCCAGCGTCAACCCCACAAGGAGCCTTACCTGCCTATTGACGCTCTTCCGGAATTTAAACTTCATAATTTAACCTCATCGTTTCTTATTCTCCTTTATTCAGCTGTCGTCGACGAGCGATGCTACCGCTTCTCTGACTGCGCCAGCTGCACTGCCAACACCAAGGGGTGCCAGTGGTGTGATGACAAGAAGTGCATCTCAGTCTGCAGCAACTGCACTGTTGTGAGTAGACCAACAGGGGGCGTCAGAGCGCCATCTTGGCTTGTGGTCATGCACCCCAACTCATTCTATCATGCCACGCATTTGTTCTGTAGCAGAAGGCTCAGTTTAATCAACAATAACAATATAGTTTCCCATCCCTGATTTACTTTTTATTTTATTGGATTTATTTTTCGAAAAGATATTTCTATACAGTCATTTGAAAACAAAGTGCAAGAACAGTAGTTTCAATAGTCCTTCTGTCTTTTGTTGTTTTCCCCAGCATTTATACTTATGGATGTACAAACTGAAAAGTTGTGCTGTAAAGGATAGTCCAGCAATCCCTCTATGATTAAAATTTTTTACTTGACCTGTAGATTGTCCTTTTGTTCATTTCTAGATAAACAGATATCACACATGAAAGGGAAAAAAAATGACATTATTCCACTTTACCAGTCCCACAGTTTTAAACTTTGACCTATGGACATTCAAACCAAGGAAACGTACTACTTTCTGACCACCCCCGATTGACAACGTCACAGAAGAGCGGACAATAAAGATGATAAAAACAAACAAAGACGGACTGAATAAAACTCGGCATCACGCTTTTGTAAAATGCCCATCAAGACTCACTTTACGCTTCTTTAAACCTCAGTGTCACGCCTCGTGTGTCTTCTTTTTCTCACCTTAGAACGTGAGGAACTTCACTGCGTGCCCCGTGCGCAACGAGCAGCTGTGCAGCAAGCTGGCCAACTGCAAGAGCTGCTCGCTGAATGTCAACTGTCAGTGGGACCACAACCAGTCCGAGTGCCACGCTCTGCCAGGCAAGTCTTTGGTCAAAACGTTTGGGTGTTGAGCCTGTGTCAATATTTCAGAGCAGTGGGAAGTTTAACATTGATCTTATCACTAATCTTAATGAAGTACTTCTGTGATTTTCCGGTTAATGTGTTTTTTACTACAGTGACCCCAAATACAAAAATGTTTTTTCCCCGGAAATAATGGCCTGCTGTATTTATTTACGCAACTGCAGATGGGGAAAGGCCTTTATTTGTACAAATCACATTTTTTTTATAATCAAGGCTTACCACCAGTATATTACACACATTTTATAAAGTGAAACTGCAATTGTAAAAAAAAAAAAAGAAAAGAAAAAAGATTATTATGGAGAGAAACATTTTGGAGTACTAGAACGGTGTTCGTCATTTTAAGGTCGTCGTCTCTGCATAACAGAAGATCAATAATAATACTGCACAGGAACATCACAATTGAGTTAATCTGAGAAGACTGTTCACATGCTGTTTTGGTTAGCAATGGCGTTCAAATGGGCTCAGCGCTTAACTCTCTAATGTACTGTATATGAACAATAGCCTCTATGAACTGAGATAACTACATTTACTTTTTGTTTTTTCTTCCTGATGCTAAGTGGATGACTCAACCAGTGACTAATTGGGGTAGTGTCTAATACAGATGACACTATTTCAGAAAATAAAGTATCCAGAGATTTTAATCTTATTTTTGTCAATGCAGACTCCCATAGAGCTGCACTGAGTTTTTATTTTTTTATTTATTTATTTTTATTTTTAAGGGTTTATCAGTTGTCATTTGTTTAGTGGTCCCTC
Source organism: Phycodurus eques (assembly GCF_024500275.1). Lineage (NCBI taxonomy): Eukaryota > Metazoa > Chordata > Actinopteri > Syngnathiformes > Syngnathidae > Phycodurus > Phycodurus eques. Next base: position 5,090,436 of record NC_084543.1, on the reverse strand, counting down.
TGACCACAAAGCAGTGCAAACTGTAAATCACATGCGTGTATGTGATGTATTGGCAAGCTGACTGAAAGAAAACCGCTCGTTTAGCAGGCTTTTATTCTTTTATCCTACACAAAGAAAGAGAGAGACGCAAACAGTTTTCATCATTTGGCAGCCCAGCAATGCAACGAGGGCTGGAGTCAGGTGGGTGAGGCCTGCCTGCGGATCAACTCCAGCCGCGAGAGCTACGACAACGCCCAGCACTACTGCAAGAATCTCCACGGCAACATTGCCTCGCTCACCACCGCCAAGCAGGTGGATTTTGTTCTGGACGAGCTAAAGAAGTTACAGCAGCAGGACAAGGTAGACATAAACCTTTTTTTGATTTGCTCCATTGATGCTGCTGATGAGCAGTCTGCTTGATTTTTTTTTATTTTTTTTATTTTTTTAAATCATCATCACTTTTGCATTTGTCCCTGATTGTGATGATTCTTTTTTCATTTTTTAAACTTTCATCAGACAACAGCAGATTTTGATGTGCAACAAGTTCCCTTGCATCAGCCCCACATATATCAAAACCCTATTCATTCTCTCGCTCTCTCTATCTCCTCCTGTTGTGTACACTTAGACTTAGACTTCTTTATGTCTCATAAGTGTTCTCTGTCAATTGACTGTCTGTTATCGTACTAGAGCGGCTCCAACTACCAGAGACAAATTCCTTGGGTTTTTTTGGACATACTTGGCAAAATAAAAATGATTCCGTTGTTGATGGATAAATCCAGTGTTATTGTCAAATAGCACACTTTCTAACAATGTCCAAATGCAAACGTCCATATAAACGAGAGATATACTGTGTGTCAATGTAAATAGCTAGATTATACAATGGTACTTTGAGATACGATTGACCAGATTTACGAGAATTTTGTCTGGAACGGATTAGTGGCATTTCAATTCATTTGAATGGGGCAAAAGGACTTCAGATATGAGTGTTTTCAGTTACGAGTGTGTTCACGAAACAAATTAAACTTATATCTCAAGGCACCACTGAATAAGAACTCACTCTTGCTATTTTTCCACTGCTCGGCTGAGCTCTATTCTCACATTGGGTTTTCCACTTTAAAATTAAATGGCAAAATCCAAGGCGATTTGAACGCCTCAGTCAGAACGAACAAGTCCTGCATTTCCCAACTCGGCTTTGTGGCCGTCGGCAACTGTAAGGTGTAAGGAGAAAAACTGTTTCTAAAAGGTGATTGAGGGCAGCGATGTAAATAGGCCGCTGCAGCAAAGTGGAGATTCTGGAATATAATACTGCAGGGTAAAGTACTATATCTACAATAATACAACTACGTGGTGATGATGGATTACACTGACATGGTTTTGTCCCGACTGACCAGGTACTAGAAATCATATCTGCCAGTGCAAAAACCTCAGTTGCTGAGTAGGTACCATGCAGTGGAAAAAAAAACGTCATACGTCACTTTAAGAAGAGAAGTTTAGGTGTACATTTCCTTTACACTTTTGTATTCTACACTTGCAGCATGCCCAGTCTGTATTATCAATTAAACAGAGACAGTATCCCAGGATAACTACTCATAAAGCAGATTTTGTCCATGGGGAAAAGTTCTACTCGCGCAAACAACTTCCCAATTCTCTTGATTAATGCTCCTCCTGCTCATCTCCCTCTGCTGATTTTGACTTGGTTATGCTTGTTGCAAGTCCTCAGGATGTTGTTTGTTGTTGTAGTCTGCAATCCTGACAATTCCCCTTTTTACATTTGAAACTCAAGCCCTGAAGGAAAGTGGAGAAATCATCTGTGAAATTATTTCCTCTGCCCTTTTATTAAATGGCGTTCTCAGAACCCCGAATAAAATGTGATGCGTTTTTAAACGGTGCAACAGAGCAGCAGAGTCACGGCGGTTTATCCGCTCTATAAATACGCGGCGGTCTGAGGTTTTGGTGTGTTATGTCTTGTGTGCCTTTAGCGTTTGTCGCCCTGGGTGGGCCTGAGGAAGATCAACGTGTCGTACTGGGGCTGGGAGGACATGTCTCCTTTCACCAACAGCAGCCTGCGCTGGCTGCCCGGTGAGCCCAGCGACTCCGGTTTCTGCGCCTACCTGGAGGAGCCGCAGGTTTCGGGCCTGAGGGCCAACCCGTGCACCGCCACCGCACACGGCCTCATCTGCGAAAAAGCCACCGGTGAGTGTGACACTGACTCAATGGTTGAATCTCGTGTCTCTCAATTGCAACCGTACTCGCCCCTCAATGCTTTGTGACCCTGAAATCATTCTCATGCCACCAAAATATTGAGGATCTCAATTTGCTTAAATGTCACAGAGGATCGAGGAGGCTCCACGAAGGAGCTATAATCGAGGAACCACTGTTTCCTTTGTGGAAGTCTATTTGCTCCTCACCGGTGACGTATCCAAATGGCTGTATGCCATCTGGATCGTAAACAGAACAGGATTTCACAAATTACGTACTGTAGCTCATCCTTTTTATCGATTATTTGAATAATTGATTAATCGCTCGATTATTCAATGAATTGGATAAACGTTTTAATTTCAATCCCTTTATTTTAAAAAATGACATTTCAAATTGACTGCAGAAAATGCACATGGCAAAGTCCAGGAAAGAATGTCTCGTTTTTCCTGATCATTGATCCCTCCTCGACCTCATGACGGGATCTCAGGTGAACTGAGATGAAATGTAAACAGAGTCGCAATGAGCGAGGATGTTGCAAACAAAGAAATGAACGATACCCAATGTGAGGAAATGCTCCATAATTATTTCAGGAAATAAACACCCTGCTGTCTTTTTTTCCCACACAGGAAACCCCAGTCAGAGCTCCCGCCCCCCCTGCAGGAAGCCATGTTCGCTCCACACCACCTGTGCCAACTGCACCAGCCAGGCCATGGAGTGCATGTGGTGCAGCAGTGTGCAGCGCTGCGTGGACTCCGCCGCATATGTCATCTCCTTCCCCTATGGCCAGTGTCTGGAGTGGCAGACGGGGGACTGCTTAGGTAAGCCCCTCATTCGAAAAACAAAATACAGCACAGTTGGGCCTTGACTTAAGAGTGTCCCAACTTTTTAGAGATACCAGCCATTGCTTGGCCTTTTTTACAAATTTATATATTTTTTTATTTTATTTAAAAAAAAATTCTTTTTTAAAAAATTATTATTATTATTATTTTTTTTTCCTCGAGATGGCGTGTGCTACATGGTGGCACCAAACTCCTCTCACTTCAGAACAAGCAGCAGATACTGTATATGTTGATGAATAAATAGTTTACTGTCAAACTAAGTAAATACATTTACACGTGTATTCACAACATAAAACAACCACATCACTTAATTTCCGCTAACTTCCACCACAACGCAAAATGCCATTTACGGGGTTAAGGAACAGCATGTGGGAATGTTATCGCACATTAAGCAATGACTTGTTGAACGCAAGCAGCCTACCGGGAAGTAACATGGATGCTGGTTGGTCTATTGCTGATGGCACTTTGAAATTACTCTGCCAACCCCTCTCCTATTACATGCACCTTCTGACGTCACAGGAGAACGTTTTTAACTCGAAACGTGGCACCGTGATGCGAAACAGCGTTTCGTTGTAAATTTTTGATTTTCTCGTCTTCTTTATCAAATGGCTGGCACTCTGAACTTTCTGCCGTATCCCGTGTCAAAAAGCTTCAACAGCAACAGCATAACATCCTGTGTTAAAAAAAAAAATCAGGCCTTCAAAATAAAAGTATAGCTGTATAAGTGTCACTATACAATTTATGAAAGGCTTCGGATGAACACGCATATATTCCAGGAAATTAATGGCCGAGTCCCACATATATATTTTTGCACGAAAACGGAGCAAACGTACGAAAACCGAGACAAACTATACACAAAAAAATTGTCGAAAATTTTATCCGATGAAAACTACAGGAAACAAAAACCGAAGTTCCACTGTACTTAAAATGCCTTTAATTTATAAGGATGACAGTTTGACCTTAGAAGGGATTGTTTGCTTTTATTCTTATAATAAAAAAATTTAATTTGGAAGTTAACCACAAATGAATTGTGGAGGTTCCACTGTGGCTGTCTCTGACAGTGTCAATCAGAAGTGAGCATTATTTTCTATTTTAAAGAATTTTTGCATGCAGCTTTTGTATTGAATCGGCTTTACATTGTGCAGGGTTTATGAAACATGTAAATAACAATATGAGAATGCAACACTTCAAACACCCTGTTTCAAACAAACCTAACTAGAGATGAGAAACAATTTTCTAACACAAGTTGATATTTGACCCCAATATCACATTTCTCTTGCATTATGCTCCGAGATTTAAGTCTTGTGTACATTTAAGTAGTCGGTGCTGTAGTCGTGCATCTCGGGGAGAAAAGATTAATCTTTTTACTGACTTGTCATCCACTTTATGGAGCTGCTCCAAGCATCAGATTTAGTTGCTTGCTCGAATTGATTTCACTGTCAAAATCCTTGCCGAAGTTGTGTTTTTGTTTCCTATTGATTCAGGCATGCTTTTTTTGTTGTTGTTGTTGGTTTTTTTGGGTTGTATGTGGCGAGACAAAAAAAATGTCCTCGTCCATCACGCTCTTAGACTGCCTCGTTCCCGCACCGTCTGCCACTTAAAGCCCCCCAAACCCGCCCATTCCTTACTTTGGACTGATTGCCGCTGCGTTGTCATGGCTACACATCCATTATCAGACTAGCTGGAGATTTGTTTGACATAAACGGAGGTTTAAAAAAAAAAAAAAAAAAAAGCACTCAGTGTTTGTCTCTTTAAGATGGCGGCGGCATTCTCTGCCCAGAAGTGCCTTGTCTGGCGGGCAAAGTGGCAAAGCCGTGGCTCGCCGAACAATTTAGCGGCCGCCAAAGTTGGCTCTGCGAGTGGATCGAAGCCCTTTTATAGCTCAGGGTGAGGGTGCTACTTCACGCTCAAGCCTCATTCTGTGCATTTTTTTTCTCATCGGCCACGTCGACTCTTTAAAACCAAAAGACTTATCCTTGTATTTGCTCTCACATCTCTTGTTCTGACAGCTTAACAGATAACGCGTTAATGCCCCGGCATAAAGCACTTTAAAGCACCTTAATCTGTCGAAGGCTAAGAAATCCTACAGAATCAAAATCCTCTCGAACACTGTCATTGCAGCGTGAATTCACCATGTTTGCATCAAGGTGACCCTGAAAATGAAAAGTGCAGAATGCCCGCCAAGGCATGGCTAGATTTCACGAAATTATTTTAGAATGGAGTCAAAAAAAAAAAGAACAGCCACAGTGGGTTCTAACAAGTTTCACCTTCAAATCTCCTTTCCCTTCTTTTTGTCCCCTTCAGCCCAGAACTGCTCGGGTCTGCGGACGTGCGGCCAGTGCCTGGAGCAGCCCGAGTGCGGCTGGTGCGGTGACCCCAGCAGTACGGGGAAGGGCCTGTGCACGGAGGGCTCGTACAGGGGGCCCGTGAAGAGGCCCGCCAAGCAGGGCCAGTCCCACGACATGAGCCTGGAGCCGGGCATCTGCCCTAAAGACAAAGGCTATGAGTGGACCTTCATTCACTGCCCCGGTGAGACAGCCACATCCTGTTCGGATTGCGTATTGACACTCGCGTCTCATGTTTAAAAGGCTGCTCTTTATTCAGGCATCTTGTTACAGCGCACACGGGGAACCGATCCCTCCCTGCGGACTCACAACCTTATGCCTATATAGTCATGTAAACTAATCCGTTAAGAAATTCACTGCAGGTTGTAATGCAAGACCGTCAGCAGTGTTTTGACAAAAAAAAAAAAAAAACATTTTTGAACTAAGTTGAAAAAAAATACTAACATTTTTAAATATTGTAAAATATTTTATAATGAAGAGACAAGTCAAACCTACATACTTGATTTTTTTTAAACTTATTTTATTTTAGAACATTGTGTATGTAAATATGTTCAAAACCTTACATTTAAAATTTGAAAAATATATTTTGACTTTTTCGCCCCCGAAGATTGCTATACAACTTGAATCTACCCATTTTAAAATACTAGTTTGGTTTTAACGTAAAAATATAAATCAATGATTTTGTTGTTGTTTTTGTGTTAAACAAATATGACCTGTTAAATGAACAGTGCAAATTGAAAAATGAGATCTAAATGTACACCAATAAGTTGGTTGCAAGCGCTTTGGAAAGCACCTTTTGGTTTAATGACAACATTCAGTGTTTTTGCTGTGACTGAGCAATATTTACCCACTCTTTTTTTTTTTTTGCAAGAGTGCACCAAATCAATTAAATTATTGTATGAAGTACCATAAAATAATACTTGATTAAAAGTAAAAGTATCTTAACAGAACTTTGGCAGAAGTTTAAGTCACTATATATAATATAATGAGTCAAAATCCAAAGTATCTGACATTTGCTGCACTGGTGTGTCAAAAGTAATGACAAGTGAGTTGTTGTTTGTTTTTCTATTCATTTTTATTGATGCAGTTTACTTCAGTTGTGTACAGTGTTTAAAGATCTGCATGTTGGGTAATGTGCAAATACCAACACCAGAGTGTGAAAATGTTTACAATTGCCACAAATACACTTCATTTCACAAGTGAGTGAGTAAATGAATCATGAGTATGAAAATGTGAAATTACCTCTGACCCCAGATTGTACTTGTACCCACACACATACACAGCGTGCCAGTGTAACGGCCACAGCACGTGCGTGAACGGCAGCGTGTGCGAACAATGCCGCAACCTGACCACTGGTCCTCACTGCCAGACCTGCATGGCTGGGTACCACGGCGACCCCACAAATGGCGGCAAATGTCAAGGTGAGTCGTGCGTCCCTTGTCATAAGTATCACTCTTAGTTTAACATGAAACGGATGAATTAATGCCAACAATTTACTCTTGTCAGATTTGTTCTTTCTTTCAAAGCAAACATCTGCAGAATTCATTTTCAGTCATGGCATATCTTGTCCAACAGATGGCACTATTGGGCATCAGTTAGATTGAAGAACTGTGTGTCTTGGCACTATAAATGCAAATGGCTTCTGGCTAAATGTTACAAACAAGCAGAGGCTGTTTTGTTTCAGTCGTTGAAACACAATTTTCATCAAAAGACAACCAAATATCAAGTATCACCATTTTTTTTGCAAGCAGCAATATGAGATAGAATGTCAAAACATTTTGTGTTCCTTCAGCTTTTGCTTACATTTCTACAAAAAAAAAGTGTCTCTTTTAATTTACTTACTAAATGCAGAGTTCCAGTTTAATAAAGGTGATGAGTGTCTTTGTGGTTTTGTCCTTTTTCAGGTCATTATGGACATGTTTTGCTCACACAGCAGCATCATTTCCTCTATTAAACTCCACCGTGAATGTCTGCTTTACAGATGCGAGATTTGTATGCGTCCCACATTATTCGTTTTTTGATATTTTTAGTTTTTTTTGGGCCCCGCCTCAAAGTTTAGTCTGATGTCATTCTCCAATAACCACAATGTAACTAGACGTTAGCTTTAGAGATGTTGTGTCTACTTGACAGGTTGCGTCTGTTGTAAATGATCCACTTGACGCAGTTTTAGATTTACAATAGGATTTCGCCCCCTGAACCTTGTCTGTTTATCCAATCTCATTCGCAACGTCATTTTCATTAGGTTTTCACCACATCCTTAAAATGCAGACATCTGACGTCATACTCAGTGAACCATAATGTAGGGAAACATCAGCTTTACAGATGCCTCGTTTGCTCTGCAGGCGGCGTGTGCTGTCGTTCAAAACATTTAACGTGACACTTGGTGATCTGTCATGGTAAAAGTAATTCTAGCTGCCCACTGGTACTGTCTGTATTGTAGGCTATTTGAGGTGTGGTTTTTATTTTTTTCAAGGTGACAACATATATAATTGATTAATATACATGCATGCTACGCTTTGTCTTTATATTGTATGCATTCATCATTGAAAAGCGTTGCTGGGAGTTGATGAGAAACAGACACACACAGCTGGGAGTATTGTGGTGTGAGATAGCATCTGGTCATGCATAGGCAAATCACTGCAAACTAAAGCTGCACAGGTGCTCATCAATAAGGGAAATATTCCTATTTGCTCAAAGCCCATGGAGGAATTACATCAAGCCATTCTACGCCACATCCTCTAGTTCATTATCCGAAAGTGCTGTGGATCTCCTCGTCAATTTAAGGTTTTAAATTAGTGTGCAATTAATAGCAATTAGCCAAACTCCTTCTTCAGTGTGACGCCTGCGTTGTCATATTTGACTTCTCGCCATTTATGAGCCTCAAAGCAGCGTTGTCGAAATATTCATACATGCCATCTCTGTGAGGAGGGGAAAATGGGCAAAGATTTGTTTTCAGCGCAGAGAGACGCTGTGTCCACTGACCCCCACCGTAATTTACCTCCTCTGTGTTTTAAAGCGTAGCGAAGCGCACGTAATGGGCTCCCCACCCGCGAAACCCGAAATGACGCTGCAGCACTCAAGCAGCCGTCGAATCGTCTTTTCACACGTTCAACAATACGGCAGTGTTTACAGTCAACACGCACACACACACACACACACACACACACACACACACACACACACACACCAATGGGTAGTGCAGTCTACTCACCAGGGAAGATATTTTTCTCAAGTGTCTGACCTTTGACCAGCCCACACACGTTCATGATCTGCTCATTGGTGGATTACTGCATTACAATTGTAATTGTGTTGTAACAATTTATATATTGTAAGGCTTGAAAAAAAAAAAAAATCCAGAATCCTTTTCTGTCTGCTAAACATCAGTACATTGACTCAAAAGCTGGAAGCAATAGGAGACCATTAGCCTGAACAGAGTTTATAAGACTTGTGGGAAATGTAGGCTCTATTGCCCCCTCAGGACATCCTCATCTCATATGATAGTGATGGTCCTCAGCTGATCATTTAAGGGGGGCGTGAATGTGACGACCCTCCCCTCACCTTCCACAGTAGTTTATTGCGTGCAAAAAAAGAACAAGTGCTTTATTTCCCCCCCTTTTTTGTCGTCTTTCTCTCATCTACTCTTTTCCATATTCTCACCATCTGTCCCCATCCAGCCTGTAAGTGCAACGGCCATGCGAGTATGTGCCAGGTGCAAACTGGCAAGTGCTTCTGCACCACCAAGGGCATCAAAGGGGACCAGTGCCAGCTGTGAGTACTGCACACGCACACACACACACACACACACACACACGCACACACACGCACACGCACACTCTGGCTGTCCGGAACATCGATCAGCATTTAGCAGCATAGTGCGATCAAATGAGCGATACACTTTCAGTGTTGACTTAAGAAGTTGAGCGACGTGGAAACGGGAGTTCACAACATGCAGACAAATTCTGCCACCCATTTCTAAATTAGATTTTTCCCAATCAAGGAAACGTTCATCTCTAGTGATTAATTATGCCATGTTTCATGTATTTCCCTTTTTTTCTCCAACTGTAACCATCTAAGATGAAAGCTGCCAATTTGCAAACCTGTCTCTGGATATTCCTTTTAATGAAATCAGACGGAGTGATGAATTAGGCCAACACGAAAACATCATAAATGGAGGGCTGTGCAGATGGGTTCACGTTTTTAACCCCAACTTTCATACAATCTGTGTTTGTGTGTATCTGTGTAACTGTCTGCAAATGGTTCAATGAGTCATTATTGCTGTCAAGGAGAAGTCAAAAGGACACTACAGATAAGCATATACACATTAGGTGGAAATTAATGGGATTTGGATTACATTAAGGCCCACTGACTTTCACTCACCTTTTTCTCCTAATTGTGTAATCAAAGTTGAAAGCTACAAGAGCACCACTCGTAACCTCTGAGGTAGATTTGCATCTAATTGTGACTCGTGACTTTTTTTTTTAAATTTCTTTTTTTATGGCGCAGTCATAAGTGGTGATTCAGCCGCCCTCCCTAACGAGCCTTAAAAGTTGGATTCTTGCTCTTTTTTTTCTTTACTGCTGGAAGTGAGAAAAGTGTCGGTCAGAAAGTGCACCTCCAGCATGATTAGTGCTGACAGGGTCAATTTCTCCCCCCACCCCCTCCTGGTTAAGGAGGCCCATCCCCACTTAGCTGCCCACTTTCCCAGTTGTAAGCAGAATGGACACCGAAGACTTATTAATACAGGAAAAGCAACGGAGGCAGGTCACTGCTCATGCAAATTCATACATTGTGATGACTGTTAGCAATGACTGAAAGCAAAAATGTTACAGGGTTTTCAAAGTGTAGAGGAGTGAACCTCTTGTTAGAGTTAATTTGATTCATTCTAGGGGTTGAACCGATGAGTAGACAAGCCGACGTTACTACCCCGCATCGACATTTAAACCTCGATGTCAGCTATTTGCGTGTTTTTGGCATCTCGTCCTCCAATCTGCATATTTACAGGGTACTTTCGAATTGCCCGCCTGTCGCCGTTACCGGACTATAACGATCTCTGGAGCAGCGAAATTTCCGTCCAACAAGGCGACAAAGTCTTCATACATCTGCGCGGGGTCAGAGTGTATGAAAATAAACGAGTTGTGGAAGAAAATAACACTAAGTCTCACTAGCTTCCGCTGTTCTAATGACCGCTAGTCTTAAAATCGTCATACCAGCGGCGGAGCGGCCACTGGACTGGTGCTATAATATTAATACAATAAAAGCAAAAGTGAAACAGACCGGCGGGGTCGTTGTTTCAGGCTCCCACTAATTCACCAGACTCCGCATAATGGTGGATTGTATTTTTAATCATTTGTTTCTATGCCGTCCATCCATACATTTTCTGAGCCGCTTCTCCTCACTAGGGTCGCGGGCGTGCTGGAGCCTATCCCAGCTGTCATCGGGCAGGAGGCGGGGTACACCCTGAACTGGTTGCCAGCCAATCGCAGGGCACATAGGAACAAACAACCATTTGCACTCACAGACATGCCTACGGGCAATTTAGAGTCTCCAATTCGTGCATGTTTTTGGGATGTGGGAGGAAACCGGAGTGCCCGGAGAAAACCCACGCAGGCACGGGGAGAACATGCAAACTCCACACAGTCGGGGCCCGGGATTGAACCCGGGTCCTCAGAACTGTGAGGCTGACGCTCTAACCAGTCGCCACCGTGCCGCCTGTTTCTATGCCGGTCCCTCGAAAATATGTCTTTACGTCGAACTGGTCCGTGACGCTGAAAAGGTTTTGAACGAATCCTCAATTAATTAACTTCGACTGGACCTTCGTCACATTAGTCATTCAACCCCTAATTAATTTAAGCATAAAGGGTTTACTGAATTCATCTCATTCATATTTATTTAACACTCACAAAAATACGAATTTAAATATAAAATAATATTATTTGAAAATATGCTATATTGCACAACTTATTTTCTGGGTATTATAACCATACTTAACACTTAAGGCAAATGTAAAAAAGATACTAGCGCTGTCAAGTCAATTCTTTTGCATATCACATTTGATACAAAATAATTAATCATTGCACATCGTGCATAGTGTGTAGTATTTATATTATTATATAGCCACAACCTCTGTTATCCTGTTTAATACAAATCTTATTTATCAGAGTTTGTGGTACTTTTTATTTTTTTAATTTAATTTTTTTAAGATCATTTTACCACTGTAAATGCACTGTAAGTGCGACTGTAATAACATTGGCCTGTGTGGAAAAAAACGATCCCTGTGAAACTTCAAGACTGTGTTACAGTAGCACTGTAAATGTAGCTTTATGTAGCTTGGCAAGATTTAATAAATATATTTTTTAATGTTATGTTTATTTGATAAAATTTTTTTTACACAAGGTACACCGCATATGGTCTTGTCACAGACTCACAGTGTTGAACAATCTTCTAAAAGCATTTAAATGCAAGACAGAAACAACAGCAACAGCAAATTGGGCAAAAATGTGGCACGAATAGCCGCCTCCACATGCGCTGCCTTCGGGTAGCAGGTGGCTAACAGTTACGACAAATGACTGACAGGAACATTAAAGCGGACCAGACACCAGCAGGCCAATCACAAGCCATTTATTGGAGGGATCTGCCCTAGTACCAGATTTTGGACGCTTCCTGGTGCCCATTACTGTTTATCAAATTAAAATTAAGACAGGAACATAGAACACACGGATGCATTTTTTGTCCAGCTCACAGTCCCATTTCTGACTAATCTGATTAGCGTTCTTATTATCAAGGAGCGTTATTTCATCACAAAGTGATGTTAAGGTATCTCGTCTTAAAATCAAAATGCATTTTCACCTTCGAACATTAGCGTGCTCAAGTAATTACCCGATTCTAGTGTAATCAAATTGGTATATTGATGAACAGTTGAGTTCGTGTGCTGTTTGGTGATGTAATTCCCGAATCTCATTACCTGTAATCAGTCCCCCCTTTCGTCACCCACTCCAACCGCCCTTGTCAGATCCTGTCCAGCAGTAGCCCGTAAACAAAAGACCTCTGCAAAAGTGTGCTGTGTCTTGTGCACAGCGCACATGTGCGTTCACACACCTATGCACCGCGGCCATGGATGCCATTAGGGTCTCGGCATAATGCACGTTGTAATGAAGTGAGGGTACATTAGCGCAGGACGGAATTGGTTTGGTAAACAATAGTAGCTGGTCCATGCTGTGATGAGTACAAAAAGGAGGGGGTGAGGTAATATTTTGCTTGTGGATGTGTATATTAATCAGGATTGCTTTCTTTGTGGGTCGTGCACACCAGGGTCGGGGGGGGGGGGGGGGGGTGGAATATTGGTATAGAGATGTATTTACATTATCTCTCACTCAGATGACGAGACTGTCAAATATGGGCTGCAACGATTACTCGAATAATTCAAATTATTTGACTACAAAAAATGGTCAAAGCAAAATCTCTGCCTTGAAGTTTCACAGGGATCGTTTTTTTCCACACAGGCCAATGTTATTACAGTCGCACGCACCACTCCGTGTAGAAATAACATGGTGGTGAGCCAGGAGGAACGAGTCTGTGAAAGAAAGAGTATGTCCAGATTTTGGCATCATTTCACACTTAACAAAAAAAATAAAGTGCAATGTTAACCACAACAGCACGTCGTAACATATCGATGTTAGCCAATTTAATATAGCCTACCATCGCCAGTTAGAACGTATTGTAATGTCCCCGCAAGTGTTCAAGGATAGACAAAGATGCTGGTGCCCTTTTGATTGCTTTGTTCAACAAACTAATAGCTGCAGGCCTACTGTAGATACTACATATTGTTAGCCGAGTGGCATAATTCCTATGAAGTCATTTTTGAATCTGCACATCCATCCATCCATTTTCTGAGCTGCTTCTCCTCACTGGAGCCTATCCCAGCTATCATGGGGCAGGAGGCGGGGTACACCCTGAACTGGTTGCCAGCCAATCGCAGGGCACATACAAACAAATAACCATTCGCACTCACATTCACACCCATGGGCAATTTCGAGTCTCCAATTCATGCATGTTTTTGGGATGTGGGAGGAAACCGGAGTGCCCGGATAAAACCCCCGCAGGCACGGGGAGAACATGCAAACTACACAGGCGGGGCCGGGGATTGAACCCCGGTCCTCAGAACTGTGAGGCTGACGCTCTAACCAGTCGGCCACCGTGTGAATCTGCACGTGTATCAGTAAATAGTCTTTAAGCAAGCAGTGGACAAATCAATTGGCACAGGTGTGACAACGCTACATTAAATAAATGATGTATGAACTATGAATACAATGCAGATGTAAATGTAAACCAAACGCAGCAAGAATAGGCAGCAGCATTGTATGTGACAACTGTACATGGATCAACAATACTAAACGAAACCTGGTATGTCCAAATTTGGTCAATTTTATATTTTTTCACAAATCCATACTTTTGGTTAGTCCCCACGTATGTCTTTTTAAAAAAAAATAATAATAATAAAATTATTGACCAATATTAAGTGTGGAAAATGGCTTGGTCACTCTGATGATGCAATGTTAATGAGAATTTTTTTATTTTTTTTTTTTTGGGGTGGGGTGTCGTGAAAAGTGATGGTTTTGCAGAGTCAGGGATTCCCCCAATGCTGGCAAAGCCAATCGTCGTTACTCTCTTTGAATAAATCAAAGAGTTTTTTTCTTTGTAATTTTTTAAATTAATATACAGCGTAATGATGACGGACCACAGTCGAGGTGTGTGTGTGTGTGTGTGTGTGTTCGCGCATTCATGCAGGTGGAGATTAAATGAAGATACAGCGTAGAGCAGGTGCATTATACGCTCCACCATGGACTGTATACACGTGTATTTGTCTGTGCTACAAATGCGAGTGCGCTGAAACACCACAGTTGTACGAGCATAAAAGAGCACTTTCGCCTGTCCTTGCTTGTTAAACAGCCAGGAATCTGAGATCACGCCGATCCACTCGCTGATGCTTGCTTGACCTTGTAGATTTGCTGCTTAGATATTGTGTCAAAGTGACACTTGATCATGTCACTTAATACTCTGAAAGCATGCATTTAATTCCACAGTGTGCATCCGTTAAAATCTATTTGTCACTCTGGCGCGAAAAGCTATCAGGGGGGGACATTTGTGCTCTGCTTTGGATTACATAGACTGGATGCATATCAAAGCAAAAGCTACTTGTATTAACTGTGAAACCATAATAGATTTCATGCCTCAAATAATTGCCGGGCACGACTTTAAAAAACACCTAACCGGTTACTATTTGATGAAATACGGTAGATTTGCTGCGAAATGGTTTAGTTTCTGCTGAGATGCAGCCAATGTTCTTCTTGGTTATTAATATGTTTTATAGAAATACAAGAGGCTCATCACTTGCCCTTAATGGTTCATAACTGCCACCTTCAGTGTAATAACAGTCACCGCTTCAGCTCAGTGGCCTGCCCTCCTTCACACAATCTCCTCCTCTATGACCCCTTGATTGTGCGTTATCGTCCTAACAACTCATAAAAATACAACAACCGTGACACAAATGCATCGTGATAATGGATATTCACAAGCTTAAATGGTCTCTCTTACTACCTTGTAGCATACATGTATGGTAAATAATAATAACCCATCTACCAGGTTAAAGTGCAGCAAGGTTATGGCTATGACTTCGGAGTGTATTGTGAAACATTAAATGCATGAACGTGTCCATATGGGGGGGGTGCGATGAATGGGGGGGGGGGGGGGGGCTTACAGGTGAAGAACACCGCATCCCAATAAACTCTGCCATATGTTCCTGCTCATAATTAAGGCTTTACATTAGGAATGTGCATCTTCATCAGTGAGGCTGATAATGACGCGCAAATTTTTTTTTTGGGTTAAAATTTACTTCCTAAACTGCAGTGTAACAGTATCCACAGTGGCTAATTCCTGCCTGTGATTCATAGCCTGGTTAAAATAATCTGACATTCTCTCTCTGATAGCAAACAAACCTTACAAGTGCTGCTGTCATCGTCTACGTGCTCGTCTCAGTCACATTCAGACTGTTTGCACCGCGCAGGACGGCGTTTAGTCATGCCACTTTCCATCTTTGCCGTTCAGATGGTGTGTGTGTGTGTGTGTCTCTTTTTGCGAGATGCCACGGGCGCCGCAGGCTTGAAAACTAGAACGTCTGTCAAATAACAACAATAGCTCTTGAGGCGAACACGGCCAAGCAATTGCCCATCCGGCACCTTTTTTTCCCCCTTACACCCCATTTTTAGCCCCCGAGTTAGAACCCTCATTAATGGCGTTCATAGATTAATTGGCCCTCAGTTAAGTCATTTCGCACAGGCCATATGTTAATTGCAGACTTATTATTGCCTCATTGTGTTTAGCGAGTAACTTGAATTTAAAGCCTAGTTTGAGAATGCACAGATAAACAGAATACTGCAGAAGTGCATATCTAGATATTTTTGTTTCAACACAAGAAGCCAAATATATTTTGTGGAGAATGACGTTTGGCCATTGTCCTTGACTCGGACTTAATTTTGAATGTCTATTTCTGGGTATTTCTGTAAAGTCAATGTCAAAATAACATTTCTTAGTCAAGTATAAAGTGACATGCTATCAATATAAACGCACTTTAGAGCTTCCATTGCATTTGTCTTCAATTGAAATTTAACTCCTGGTAGTTATTTAAAAAAAACATTCATTGGCTTTTCTTTGAAGCACATCTGTTGAGAACCCCCCACGTGTCCTCCCCACCCCCCAAACGAAATCCCCGTCTGCTTAAGTAAATTTTTGAAACGCCTCCAAAATGGCAGATGAAAGACAGTTTGCTTGGAGCCCTGCAAGGATTTTCAACCCCTGGTTCTGATGATCCAATCCCCCCCTCAGAGTTATTAAACACGATACCAAACAAGGTTAATGCAGCCCTTGACGACTTGCTCACTTGTGGTTTATCTTCGAAACATGATTATTTACAAACTGTGCATTTTAATATTATAATTCACCTGGATTGGCACATGGCTTTGACATTGTAAGATTATGTTTTCCACGCTAAGGTTTAATGGGATTTAAATGTGCGTTGATGTTTGATGCCCCCTCTGTGATCAGACCATACTTTAACCTTGCATGTCACTATGTTGATTTTGATGGACCAATTAACTGGCTGGCTCTCTGATCTCTCTTCCTCACTGCAGGTGTGATTCAGAAAACCGTTACCTTGGCAATCCACTAAGAGGAACCTGTTATTGTGAGTAACTTTCCACCACACTTGCACACGCAGTTGATACAGTACTTGATCGCTCCTGGCCGCTCCGTCTTGGCTTTTTCCTTCCTCTTTTACTTCAAGCCTCAAGCTCGGCTGCAGATGGGCCGTCTTAACGCTTTGCCACCCGCCGCGCTTGTTCACTGACAGAATGACTTGTCGTGAAAATGTCAAGCGCATCACGAGGAGTGAGTGATCTGAGCTAATCAAGGGGACGGAGGAGGAAAACGTCTCCACCGGGCTATGCGCACACTCAACCACCCGCCTACTCCTTCGTTCATTTAGAGCAGGGGTGTCAAAGTTGCTTTCATCGTGTGCCACCTTGTTGTTATTGGGGCGCTCAGAGGGCTGCATACAACGGTGAAAAGCCAAATGTATGAAAGATTCTCAAATAAAGTAATGTATACAATAAAATAAACTAACAATTGAAAGGTTTGCTTTTTAGGAAATTGCAGCATTAACTGTGTGTATTCTTTTTAGGAAATGAATACCGGTAGTACCAGTAACAGTTTGGTCAGTCTGCATTATTATGCTAGGACACCAGTTGTTCATGCTACACTGATATTCACCTTTGAAATGAGGTAACAAGTATGACGTACCAGCAACAGTATATCATTAGCCATGATGTCCGCTAGCAATCTATTTACGAAGTAGGTGTGTAGCTAGAGCTTACCCTTTATGTTCTTTGTGGGAACTCAGTACACCTCTGTCGAAGAAGAATCACCTTTGTCATGAACATGCATGCATGCACATGAAATTTGTTCTCTGCATTTTACCCATCACAGTGAACACACACACTTGTTAGTGGAACACACTGGAGCAGGCGGAAGCTGAAGCGCCCGTGGAGCACTTCGGGATATCAGTGTCTTGCTCAAGGACACCACAGCCGCGGGTCCGGGGGATGTTGGCGGATGGTCCGGTCGGGGCCTTGAACCTAGGTCCCCCCCACGGCGACAGGCGATGATCTTAACCATTGGGACACGCCTGCCGCTACCGTACTGAATGTTCTGTATCGGAAAATCTGAATCTAAATACTTCAATACCGTTACACCCCTAATAATCGTCCTATCATTTTATTACATGATTGCCCCTTCATTTAATTATCATCGTATCACTAGATTTGAACAGAAATCAAGAAGCAACAGTGGCAAACTTTCACGGGCTACATAAAATGGCCCAAAGGGGCCAGATCTGGCCTGCAGGCTTTGAGTTTGAACCTGTGATTTAGAGAGTCAGTGAAATGTCAAGTTGAGAGCGAGGAGTGTGCTCTCTTTGGATGTATACAATCACTGTTGTTGTCTTATGTGTTTATGTGCGTAAGCCACTGCCCTTCACAGTGAATCATATATATTCCCCCTATGTCACACTTCGCTCCAGACGAAAGCTTTGGCCAAACTTTTTTTCCCCTTTTGAAATGCCATCGCGTGACGCCAAGCTCAATGAGAAGACTCAATGAGAAATTCAGGCCCTGAGCTTGTTTTAACCTCACCACATCACCGACACTTGCTCTTGAGCTCTCTGTTACACACTGAAAGCATTAGAAACGCTCTTCATGACTGTAGCTAAGGCAATACTCAAGCACAAGCTGTCATTCTGTTGCAGGATTTATTTATTTTTATTTTTTTACATTCACAAACCTAAAAATGTTCATTCGCATCACAAGGCATTTTACGAACAGGCTGGTGTAAACTGGACTGAAAATGTCAAGATAATTACGAGCAAATAAACAAGATAACTTGCATGTAATTTAATGCATTCGTCATTTCATCCCAATGGTGCTGCTGTAGTTGATTGCATGAACAGTAAGTGAAAGGCTCTCCAGAGATTGTAAGGTCAGACTGAGAAACCGAAGCCACAGAGAAGCGACTTACAATTTTAAGATTTTCTCCAAAAGTGAACTAAAAAGACAACTTTTGTTCACCACAAGATTAAAATGCAATATATTATGGATAATAATTAGACCTTATTATACCTTACCTTGCTGCATTGTAGCAAACAAAAAACAATACTGTACTTTGTGTTGCTCCTGACACTTTTTATATATATCCCAAGCACATTTCTTAGACCTTCATGGACAAACAAAGCTCATATTTGAATTTGCTCAAATGTAGTAAGGAAGTTTGGTCTGCCCATGTGATCATACTCTTTGTCAGCAACTGCGTGAAACAAAAGAAGAAATGGCAGCAACGTGGCAGATGGTTATTAAATTATACAATTCTTTAGTAATCGTTGTTTTAGCGTTTTGGAACCTGTTGTGAAAGTTGCATTTTTGCACTCAGCTTGATGAGAAAATTGGACATCCTGATTGCAGCTAATGGATTTGATTACATCCATGTTTTGATTTCACTTTGTTTTCATCAGTCAGACTGTTGCTTGGACCATTGTTTTGATATTTGCAGTCTACATTTGCTTATAAATAGGTTGTCATTTCTTACTACATACTTTCTATTTGCAATGTCCACTAAAGAGTGATCACACCATAAGGCTTTATATATAACCTTGTAATCATGTTTCTTCTTCATTTCTCCAATAGACAATCTGCTGATCGACTACCAATTCACCTTTAGTCTCATCCAGGAAGACGATAATCACTACACGGCCATCAACTTCATGGCCTCACCCGAACAGGTAATGCAAAGCAAGTCATCTACAACACTTACCGGTTACCATGCTTTTAAAGAAGTGAGTCAGTAGTAATTGTCAACTCTGATGTGATTTCATGTTGTGCCCAGCTCCCACTCTGCTCCCTTCGGGCTGGGTGACATGAGTGCAGCAATCACAAGTCAATTATCGCCTTATTTAACGGCGTCGATGACGACTTGATGCCTCGGTTACTGTTTTCCAGGAGAACAGCTCCAAATGTATTCTAGGCTTGCTGATTGATGACGCAGTTTCATAAGCTAACCATATACTGTACACTAGCTTCTGTTTCATGCGGGGTTTTGCCTGATATCTCGTCGTCTTTGTTTCTTGTCCACAGGCCAACAAGAACTTGGACATGTCTATTAATGCCTCCAACAACTTCAACCTCAATATCACCTGGTCTGTGGGATCGACAGGTATTTAGTCTAAGATATGCAGTACTTTAGTGGTTCTTGCTGCTGATAGAACACAATTTCACAATGAGGTTAATTACATTTGGAATAAAATGTTCCAGACTCAAAACGTCTGTCGTCATAAAATCTTTAACTGTACGGGCTATCTTTAAATTAAAATGTTAACATTATTAATTGCCGTACAAGTATACGCAGAAGTTAGCCAGTTCAATATTATACGTTGTACAATAAAACACTCTTAACTTTAATGACCATTGAGGAGGGGTAATAAATGTTGTCAGTGTGGCCAAAGTACATCATGTATCTCATTTTTTAATATTAACTGCCAAACAATTATAAAATGAAACTAACCGTGGTTTACATGTAATTTAAAATATATCCGGTCAGTATGCCGAAACACTAGCTAACACTGGACAAAAGTACTTGCACACTCCCATAGTCTTAGAATTGAAGGAAGAAAGACCTCTATTACGCTGCTGTTCGCTGTCAAGATGGCAAGTTCATGATGCCTTAGAAGGAGCAGGGCGTTTGGGGTGTTACAGAAAGGCCAAAACAACAACAACAACAAAAGCACACAGCTAGGTGTGAATAGTGTGCCAATAGTTTAGGTTCTCCAGAAATATTTGCGGGTAGTTGAGGGTTGTCAGCATACGTGCGACATTGTGTAGCGGATATTGTAGGTCACTTAAAGACACCCAAGGACACTGCATCCATCCAGTCCTTGTGTGTTTATCTCCTGCACTTCCTATCTCCTCCTCCACTCAAGTCCTCCGCCACCTTCTCCAGCCACACAACACCTGACTTCACCCCCCCACTGCTAAAACAATAAAAAATAAAACCATCAACCTGCAGCCACCTTTACCTTTTTTCAGAGCCCTGTCATTAAAATTTGAAGTTGGGTGCTCCCCCCCCTAAAGATATTGTGTTTCTGAAGGCACGGTGGAGCCTCTTCACAATTGACAAGAGCCTTAAGCGCCTTTGGGTGGAGGTGGTGGTTGTGGTGGTGGTGTAGGAGGGCGATTTCAATTAAGATAAACATGCTCACGTCGCCGCACTCAAGCTGTCATTTTCTGTTCTTTTGTTTCCCACCGGTGGGTTGGAATGTCAATGACTTGAGGCCATTGACACGAGCGTGAATATGAAATGACTGGAAACATTTTATTATATGTAAAGTGCACTGTTTGCCAGAGCTTGGATGCCTGGAAATTGTTTTGTGTTCATGTCGTTATGATGGACACAGCTATTAGCACATTCTTAAACTAAATAGCAATATCTGTAGTTGTACACTTACAGTAATTCCATCCATCCATCCATCTTCTACCGCTTATCCGGGGTCGGGTCGCGGGGGCAGTAGCTTTAGCAGGGATGCCCAGACTTCCCTTTCCCCAGCCACTTCATCCATCTCTTCCGGGGGGATCCCGAGGCGTTCCCAGGCCAGCCGAAGGATGTAGTCTCTCCAGCGTGTCCTGGGTCGTCCCCGGGGTCTCCTCCCGGTGGGACGTGCCCGGAACACCTCACCAGGGAGGCGTCCGGGAGGCATCCGAATCAGATGCCCCAGCCACCTCATCTGGCTCCTCTCGATGTGAAGGAGCAACGGCTCTACTCTGAGATCCTCCCGGATGACCGAGCTTCTCACCCTATCTCTAAGGGAGAGCCCGGACACCCTACGGAGGAAACTCATTTCGGCCGCTTGTATCCGCTTACAGTAATTTAAAAAAAAACAAAAAAACATTTAAAATATATTTTTGGGGTATTTCTAACAAATGGATGCAAACAAAACTGACTTTATTCCATTTAAAATTCAAATGGATGATGAATGATCAAAAATTATTTTCAGTCTTGACTTATGACAAAGTTTACTTTCTTTCCTGGACCCAGATGTACTAAAATATATCATGTATTAGCTTAAGCCGTGTACCAAGGGTTCCCAAACTGAATTAGCAATAGCTTGGGTATCGAAGATATAGTTTATAATTAAAGCTAAATCAGTTAGGCAAGCTTTAAACTGGTTTTACATACTTACAAATGCTTATCTGTTTCTGATACAAACATATGCTGCTGTCATCTCCAAAATGTGTAAATGTGCACTCTTTGGGCCAACAGCTGGTACCATCTCAGGTGAGGAGGTGCCCATCGTGTCCAAGACCAACATCAAGGAATACAGAGACAGCTTCTCCTGTGAGAAGTTCACCTTCAGGAGCAACCCCAACATCACCTTTTATGTCTACGTCAGTAACTTCTCGTGGCCCATCAAGATTCAGGTATGACCGTTTGTCATGGTGACCTTGGAGCAATCCAATTTGGCTAGGTAACACAATAAAGCCCTTGCATTGGAACGCCGTTTTTTTTAATCCTATATTGCTCAGGCTGATTTGAAGTTGACTTTTTAAAAACTAGATCGAATATGCACTGGTGCCGTGATTTGCAAAAGAACAACTTGTTAACCGTCCGATATGTTCAGGTTTTCATATTATTTGCTCATTATAGTATAGTGGAACGCAAAAGCGGAATTTTCCCATAAGAAATAATGCCAATAGAAATAATCCATTCCGGGGTCAAAACTAAGACATTTGTCTTTGAACTGAGAGCTTTACAGGCATTTAAATATTTTAAGTCAAACTATGTATAAAGATATGTGATGTGTTGACACCTACTTTTGTGTGACATGATATGCAAGTAAAATTCCATTTATCTGGTTATTTATTGGTGATATTTGCTAGTTGTAGCGCCTGTGTGATGTTAAACTGTATTTTTCTATTGGGGACAAACTTTCCTCTCTTTTTGCAAATCATTTTGGCTTATCTTGTATTGATTTTCATATTTGTCGCAACCCTCTTTTCCACATGGTAGATTGGTGGACCGTAGTGGAGTAGTATGTTTAGGGTCAGCTCATCTATAGAGGTGTTCCAATAATAGTTTTCTATTAAATTCCCTGGCAAACAATAGCTTATTTATGGACCGGCATGAGCTGTTAAAGCCGCTTCGAGAATCAGATAAGGGCTCTGTTTTTCTTGCATGCCTGTATGCGGCTGCAGCTGAAGTAAAATCCAATTTAAAGCTTTCGAAAGGGCCAAACTTACTAATTGCCTTAAAAAGTGGGGGAAAAAAACAGAACTTATTTTGCAGAGTCCTTTAAGCTTTCACTGGAATTGTTACGAGTGCTCCATCTAATGAAACGTACGCTAACTCTGAATGTTTTCAGTGTTTCTCAAACGATTCCATTGAGCCGCAATAGACGTCTTGAAACTGAATTAACCCTGAACATATTACTTTGACCCCACATTACACGAAAACCGAGGAGCACTGACACTAAATCTACCTCATTCCCCCTTATTAGAAAATTAGCAACACGTCATTGGGAGGTGTTGCGATTTGTGTTTGCCATGTCACTGCACATCCCGTCTCACATCAGCGACGTTTTTTTTTTTATTATTTGAAAAGATACAATGGTGAAAGGTGGTAGACTTTTATGAAGGTTTTGGAGTTGAAGTTCACTTCCTTGTCCCCAGCGTGTGCGCTTCAGTGTGCTAACTAGCAGTTAAGACCCAATTTCTCATTCCCTGGCCAAATTTGGAGTTTGTGGTTGTCATTGTACAGTATTCCTATCTCTGAGCTTCCTTGACAGTTTTGAATAAATGCAATCTTTTGCAACATTCTAAAAGATTGTAAAAAAAAAAAAAAAAAAAAAAAAAAAAAAAACGGTACATCATGTTTATCTACCTGAATTATAATATGGTAGAAATGTTCATTTATTTATGTATTCATACATTAGATTCATGAAACACTTTGGAAAATACTTTTGAAAGGGCAAATTCCTGCCTAATGTATACATAGAAAAAATATTTTCATCGTTTATTAATTATGTAACAATATAGTTTCTAGAGATGGTGAATTTTGTTTTCCTGTGCTGTAAGCAGTAATCAAAATTGTACACATATATTAAGAAAATAATGACATTTTGAAATGAAATGACTTGAATAGGAGTTTCACATTTTCAGTTGAGCTACTTAACCAAATGAAGTTTTTGACACTATTCTGATTTATTGTGATGTAGCTATAATATAGAACATTGTTAATGACTATTAATTCACAACGTTATATGTGTGTGAATAACTTTGGCCTAACTCTAAGCCTCGCAAGGTTAAGAATGTTGTTTTTTTCTTTTCTCAGGCTGCCTACCCTCCCAGGAGAGGGGTACTTCACACACTTGCTGCATTAATAGATTGTTGCGTTCACGTTTTGGTTCAATCTGTACCGAAATAAATTTGTATTTGCTCCTCATCCGCATTCAAAGCGACAAACGTGCAACGACAAATCAATCTCTAAACACAACTCGTGCTCCGTTGCACAACCCCTCGTGTTGCCCTGGAGGGACTGGGCTGCTGTTGATATTGTATGTCTGTCTAAATGCTTTCGGGGCAGAATGCCTCCGAAGCGTCTACAGTAGATAATGTTGTCACTGTGATGTGGCCTGTCACAGAACTACCCTAGCCCGTTTTTCACAAAAGCAGAAATATGCCCCGGGCCCATTATTTCTGAACCACAGACATGCTGAATAACGATTATGAACTGTTAACGTCAACACTGTGCTACCATCAGTTGTTGGGTGTGTCATCCACTTCCATCCAAAAGTAAACGTCTCCCTCAAATTCTCCTTTTCCCTATCAGGAAAAAACAAACAAACGCGTAGCTACTAATTAATCAGTTGTTAACGCACAGTTAACTGCTGAGCTCTTTTGAACTCTCTCGCAATGTTTCATTACTTTCCTCAAAGTTTACATCGAGTAAGATTACTATGCCTTTAAACAATTTGGGAAAACCCAGATGATGCTGCCATGTCTTCAGAAGCTTTTCTTGAAGACATTTGAGTTGATTAGAGACACACTATTCCACATTATTCTGCCATTTTGGAAATAGAAGTTATTTTGGTCATTCTGATTGAACTAAAACAAGGACAAGTTTAGTCTGATTTAATGTCAGACATTGAGGGAAAAAAAAGTGTCTTTTTATATCGTGTATGTAAGCTTCAGGTTTCAGCTGTAGTTGATCAACACTGTTTTATGTTTATGCCCCAGCCAGCTACGTGACATATTTGTCGGTCTTGCTTCTTGCCATTTCTCATCTAGTTTTAAGCTCCAGTTTTACTTGAAATACATTGTAATATATTGGTAACAATGACATTTTGGAGATGTAGATTTCCTAATGGATGTTTCGATATCTGTGTAATGATTTTCTTTCCTCCCTCGCTCCCACTAGATTGCCTTTTCTCAGCACAACAGCATCATGGACCTTGTGCAGTTCTTTGTGACCTTTTTCAGGTGAGTCAAATATTTCCACGACACTCTGGGATGTATGTATGGTCGTCTCAGCGTTTTTCTGCCAAGAAGCCCCACACATCTTCGTTTGCTTATTTGATCTTATTGATTTTCTTCAGCCTGTTCGAAGGTCAACTAAATGCGTCTCACGGACTTCTTGCCTCCCCCAGCAGTAAATTTAAATGAACTGACAGTCATCATTTCATTAGGTCTTTATTGCTATGAAACAGTCATAAATCAGGACTTATTTGGGGCTAACTTTGTCTAAGAAACGATATCTTTTCCAGATATGAATAAATGAAAGCTTAAAGAATATGAATTTGTAACATGATAGCCACTGACCTGAGCCATTGTGTTGTTTCAGTCTTAGGTGCTCATTCGGTTGGCTGACGGACTAGCTTATTTGTGTGTAGCTGTCAGGGTTGCGAATAGAAGCCCGTCATTGCCTGAGGCGCCTGCCCATCACTGCCCCGGCCACAAAAACCATCCTGCTAAACTGTTACACAGTTATCGCCTGCGTCCACTGGATCAAATTACAGCTGAATTCAGAGATTCTTGCAAAGAAAACTCACAGAAGGACAGAGATTTATATAATCCAATATGGCAGTTTACATAATTAACAAAATGCACTTAATTAGCTTTTAGTAACAAACGCCATTAAAAAAATAAATAAAAATACCATCTTCCCTCCCGGAATGGTAACAATCTGGTCTCTTTGTAGTTAGGAGATCCCGATCCACGGCATCAACATGTTATACGATTATATTCTATTACTTTTCTAACATGTTAAATTGGTTTATCAGCGTTTAAATTAGATTGGTTGCCAAATCTTGGTTTGACGTTATGGCTTCTTACCTTGCGCAGATAAAAGTTTTTATTTTTAAAATCCTCCTTATAAATGGGGATTTCTGTGTGTGTTTATTGATCGTAGGGTTGGGCTTACTATTAAATGAATAGATTAAGATTTCTGTCAATTTGTTTGGAGCTGATGATCCGGTAATCGCGTCTTAACGCGGCAAAATTGAGTGCAATACAAAACCAGCACTTTGATAGGCACCAAAATGTATTGGGAATGCTAACATTTTCGTATGGCCGTGATGCACTTCGTTGAACTTGTGTGGGAATTTCAGAGGGAAACCTAATCAGCCTGATGACAACAATGTCAAATTGCCGTGTAGGGTTTCCCACCTCGCTGTTACGACACACAAAGTGAGGGAAGGACCTCTCTTGTCGCCTCTACGCAGTTGTTTCAGATAATGTTTATGCCTTTTCACGACAAGCCTCTTAGACGCCCCTGATGTGTTTCCCACTCATGACAGTTCCCCCCCGCGGTGCTGAGAACTCATTTGACTGTACTCTTATACGGGCAATCTTCATGCTTGTGGATGACTTTTTTTTCTAGTGTATTCAACATGAATCAAGCAAATCATAGATGTTTGTTTAACCCCTATGTGCCAAATTGACTGTTCAACAGGCCTGAGTGGAAAGCAGGTGTAGATAGAATTGCTTATTATTCCATTTATGGCCTCGAGGTTTTTGATAATGGTTTACAGTAAACAGCTTATTCATATAGAGGTGTCAACACCTTTGTTCGCTGTGGTTGAGGCACAAGGTTAGATGATTTTTGCATTTTTTTGTCAAGTGTGTTTGTTCTCTATCTCCCACCACACTTAAAAATCATAACTGCTTATCTTCAAAGTAGCGCAAAGGCAATCGCGGTACCTTTTTTATTTCTTTATTTATTTTGTATTTTTTTCTAACGAAAGCATTCCCACGCTGCGAGGTGTGTTCGCATGCTGTTTTGATGCATTGCTTACAGCGGATTTCACCTTTTCTCTTTGCCCCCGTTGCTTCTCGTCCTTGCCAGTGCGATCACGTTTCACACAGCCATCAACGCCGCCGTTGCCGGATCGCACGGTTACGCCCATCTCAGCCGTATATCTAACTGATAGCCCGTTCAGGTTTAAATATCAAACAAATGCTCCTGGGTTCATCAGGTCCGAGCTGGTAATGTGCCCCCGCTGAAAGGAGATTACCGCTGCTGGCCCCCAAAGACGAGGGCTTGTTGCTCAAATTACAGGATGTAGTTCACATCGCGGCGTAATTATCTTTGTGCCTGCACATCAGGAGCAGGCTCATGTTCCTTTCTAACTTGAAAATTAATGTAGACACATGATTTATAGACTCACCAAGTACCTTCTTACTATCATATTTTTATGAACATCAGTATTACTTGAGTATTTTACAGACCTGAGATGAACTCTATTCGTGCTGACTCAGCGATTGTGCTATAATTAGTATGTTGGAAGAAAAACATACAATCCATCACGATGGCGAAGAAGAAGAAGGAAAGAAAGGCAACATGATTTACATATGCTGTTTATAAAGGGGGAGACTACTGAGATTCGCGTTATTAGGTAGTCATAAAGTGTGCATACAAGGAGAGAAGACGGCGATAATAGCAACATTTTGCACTTGTACTCTGGGTATAGTACCACCACCCTTTTACCACCTATTACTTAGCTAAATACTTAGCTCTCCAAGTTACCACCACCATGGCCAACAATAAAATACAGTAGCGTAGTAGCCAAGTGTTTAAAAAAAATAAGACAGAGGTTTTATTCCTAAAAAGCTTGAACATTAGCACTGCTTAAATATAGTAAATATTAAAAAAAAAAAAATTAAAAAAAACTTGAAAGTTGTTCAATTAAAATATATTCCACATACAAGTTCAATGCAAATGTACCTAAATACATTTTAAAATCAAAACTTAAAGATTAAATGCAATTGTTTTAAACTTGTTAAATACAACTGACCTGTACTTAGGCAGTGATTCTTTCGTGTACCACACTTTGAGAATCACTGCTCTAGTAAAGTAAGTGAAGTTTTCAAATATCCTGTATTTTATATACTTTTAAAAGTAAGAGAGACAATTTTATTGAGCTCATGATTTAGTCGTTCATCGTCTCCCTATTCTGATCTCTGCCTTACGTCTTCCTGTAGTTGTTTTCTGTCGCTTCTCCTGGTGGCAGCAGTGGTGTGGAAGATCAAGCAGACCTGTTGGGCTTCGCGTCGGCGAGAAGTAAGTGCCCTTTAACCCACCTAAAGGCCAAATTCAATGATTAAAAAGTGATTTTAATCGATTGATAGTCGGCCGATTGACTCCAACGAGGCTAGTTTGCAGTGTTTGTTTCGGCTGACATTGACAATCAGGATGTGGGTTTTGTATCCGCCTGCCACTAATTGAAATGGGAATATAAACAAGAATAATTGCCATCATGACTGAGAATTATGCCAGTCTAAAGAATTAAAGTCAGTAAAATAATTAATGCGTGCAGATGGTCTGCCTTCATTAAAATGCTGCTCACTTAATTTTTTATTTTTTTTTTGGACCTCTTGGCATTTGTGTTATCAAGTTTGTCACTGCCCTTCAGTTCCCACATCAAACTAAACAAAGAGATGAATTCAAATTTTCATTTTTACAGTAAGTAGATACTAAAGTTCTGGTATAATCAATATAGAATTCTGTTATCCAAGGCACATTTGCTTTCCACGCAGATGGAAGGGGTACCTAGCAAAGATACTGCTGCTTTATTTGGAAATATGCATTATATGCATTGAGGTCATGTGATGAGTCTTGGATCACGAGCAGGGACAAAGGTAGGAAGATACAACAGCTGTAAATGCCACAACGCAGGACATGAGCGCTGACCTCTTTGACGCCACCATTGTGGTAGGTGGGAGGCGCTGACATTTCATTTCACGAGACGGCAGCATACGTTAAAAGATGTTTTACACAACATGTTTGCACTTTCCACTGTAGCGATGCAGTGGTCGCCTTGTCATTCCAATGTCTGGCGCAGGGGCGGGTTTAAGACAGGCCAGGCCATTCGGGAAAAAAAGGCTACAGTAAATATGTTGTCAATGTCAGGAGGAATCCTTGTATCTACCAAAAACACTACTTTTCAGGGGATAAAAAAAAACCGCCATCTTGCTTGAGTTCCCAATTACCGCTTTGTTCAAGTTGGTGTTATACCTTATAATGCTATCATATACCGTTGCACACTCACATCCACACATCACTCAAAAGGTATGTTCAATCGCTAAATTAATATGCTAAAAAATCCCAAATTTATGACTAATTAAAAGCCTTTAATATGTCATGAAAGCAAATGCACGTGTAACATCATCGTCCCAAACTCACGTTGCGGGTTGATTTTGATGTTGTCACAGAAACAAGTCTCTTAATTGAAGACGCATGATACGCTGCTTGAAAGCTACGGACCCAAAATTTGCTGAAATGTGAGGACAAATAGAAATGCTGTGCCTGCTTCGCATGCTCAATTCATGGAATACGTATATAAAAGTCAGGTTAGCTGTCATTACGTCTCATTGGTGGTCAGGTGAACGTGCATGAATGTTCCCATGGAGATAGGCATCTTTACTTAAGACTTTGCCTGATTTGGTGCTGTGCTTTACTGAATTCAGGAAGAAGGGGGGGGGAAAAAAGACACTGGACCTAAAATTTGCTCAAATGTGAGGATAAATAGTGACACTGTGCTGTAATCAAATTATGGAAGGATAAAGGTGAGCATTATTAGCATTATGTATTTGGTTAGATGTATTCTATCTCAGAAAAAGGCATATTTGTAAAGGCGTGATATGTTGCATTCCTGAACTCGAAAAATATAATGACAATATAATATGTAAGACGAGCTGGCTTTTCATCACGTTACACGTGGAGGGACATACTTTGGCATCAAATATGTGCTCTTTGTTGGTACCACGTGCTATGCTATGGTTACCAATCGCAATGGGCTTAGTTTTTAAAGTTGCGATTGATGTTTCTGCATTCAGTTTGCAGTACATGATAGAGTAATTAAAGAGCTTGAAGGAAGAATCTTTTATTGCAAGGATGCAGGTTGAAAATTTTAAGTTAAGTACAGGCACAAGTATGTTTAAGTATCAATTATTTAAATTCTAACACTTGTAATGCACTTTGTTTTAATTACACTAGCTCGCTAGGTTAATGAGCTTTTGTATTTGCGCTGATGCGACTTTTTGACCACATTATTCTCCCCTTACGCGGCAACGTGACTTCCCTTGAAGATCTTAATCAACACTTTATGCGTCGTTTTGATAAGATCATCCTTCCCTTGGAAATCGTCTCACGGAAACATTGCCAAATCCTGAACTTAGAAAACTTCTTGGACTTGAGGATTTGAGTTTGAACTTGAGTAATTTCATCTAAAGTCACCCGATAAGGGCTTTGCCGTGAGGTGCTTACTTCACAGCAAAGCAGGTAATAATGGGAATTCTCAAGATACACGCACGCAGCCAGTGTTGTTTGCGTTCGTCATATCAATGTGGAACGCTATGACATTTTATCCAAGTGGATCACCTCAGTTCACAATAAAAGTGTGAAGAATTTTGCGTTGAGCTTGCCAGTTTCAGCCGAAATTGATGTATTATGGCATTGTGTTTAGGGCTGTGCCAGTGGGAGCGCACTGTGACGCAGGAAAAAGCACAAAGTGACCTGCTAAGGTGCCCAAAAGGCTCAGAGGCGGGATGACACTTTTTATAGCGCCCCATGAAAGGACGGAAAGGCTGTATTCACCAGACAGATAATTCATGCGCTCACTTGCCAAATTAATCAAGTCGCATATTAATGTGTGCAAGCTTATCGCGGCAGTGAAAGACTCCAGCTTGTGTTCTTGACAAAATCACTTGTTAATTGGTTTTACGGACTTCACTCTAACCTTTTGTCGTTCACTTAAGTTATTCATTTAGAATCTTTTCTGTTATTGTGATGATCGTATTCCCAGCGCATTTTACGCCGTCGCCGGACATGAGGCTCCTCCCTGACTTTGCCTCCCCTTGCCGGTGTTTTGTTGCTTTAAATTAACACTGCGACGTGATAAATAACGTTGCGGCTATCTGACATTTAGGATTGATGTTGTTGGATTTGAAGCTTTGGTGTTGGAAATTACAACAAAAACAACAACAACAAAACATTACTACAACCTCTCTGCAGGCACCTACATCTTGCTTTATCTTTCTGAGAAGGTCAAATTTCCTCTTTGTTGACCTTCGGCTGGGCCCAGCGGCTTATTTTGATAGATGCGATGTCTCTATAAGGTGGTTAATAGCAGAGATGTGCAACAATGAGGCGGCTTAAAGTTTTAACGCACGAGGAGAATGGCGAGCAAAATCAATCTGTTTCATGTGGCAGATGTCCTTGTTTCACCTCTAACCCCATTATTTTTTTGTTGTTGTTGTTGAACTCTTAACATTGATTGAA
This sequence comes from Phycodurus eques, assembly GCF_024500275.1. Taxonomy (NCBI): domain Eukaryota; kingdom Metazoa; phylum Chordata; class Actinopteri; order Syngnathiformes; family Syngnathidae; genus Phycodurus; species Phycodurus eques. Next base: position 5,059,151 of record NC_084543.1, on the reverse strand, counting down.
TATGTCAGGCCCGATGTGGGTAATCGTCCGCGATAGCTGATCGAGCCAATAACGGGGCAGAAATCCTGTGGCTTGATCTGGGCATGAGTGGCAATACTTTATTTTTTTTATTCAACCTTTATTTAGCCAGGAAAAGCTCATTGAGAAATAAAATGCTCTTTTACAAGCGTGTCCTGGTCGCTCTAATTAATTAAGTAATTTCTGCCATTTTTAGTAAAGATACAGGCACTGTATGTCTTTGGGTATTGTTATATTGTCCATCGACATGTTTTGCTTGAGTGTTTGTTTGTGTTTAAATATCCGTTGGTTGACACATTGGCTAACCATTAACTCCAACCGGTAGTGGCAATAAACAGCTTGAATGCTGTCACGTGGTCAAAGGAGTCGATGAAATTTAGCCTAGCGGGGTTACATTTCGACACGGGGATGGCCGTACTTTGTACGTACTCGTTCCCGCTGAATTAAACTTAAGAGAAGACCGTGCATGATATGCTGCTAATTTACTACTACAACTTCATGGTCCTTAACACCGGAAACCTCACAATGTGCAATCTGAGGACAAATGTCGTCAGGGAAACAAGCATTTTTTGTCATTGCCAACAAGCACTTGGTGTTTTGACATATTTTGTATCACTGAACAAATTGGATTCCTACTACTACGTGAATATTGAGCTCAAGGAACAGCTGCATATTACGACTAATTGATCCTTGATCTTCAACGCAGCAAACCTGAGCTCATCGCAAATCCAATAATCAATCAAGCAGTGTCCTTGCGGCTACTACAGTGGCCCGTTTTTCTATTGATCAAATGCAGCGTTGTGGATGAAAAGTGTGGCTCTAGTTGTTTTGCAGTATTGATTTGTGATGAGGGGGAAAATAAGCTATTTTCTGCAGGACAGAGACGGGGTCAAAGTTTCAGATTTCTGCGTGATTATGAAATATTTGTAATCAGTCGTTCACATTATATTGCTTCAGAGTTGAAAAATGACGACCGAGTTTTTACGGCATGGATGTTGTTTCAGTGTTTTCCCATCGATATCTCCTATTGATTTTTAGCTTAACGCCCATAGGGTTGAGGAACGTTGCAACAGCCCCACTTTTTCATTTTCTACTTGTCTTGCATCCCAGCAGCATACATAGGATTTTGATTTTGGGTGTCCTATTTGAACCAGTTTGTGTTTGTAACTGTATCAGGAAATCCCATCATGCAAAGCTGGTTAAAAAAAAAAAAAGTAGCAGCCTTTTTTCCCCCACTTTGGTCAAAGAATAAATAAAACTGCCACACTAAGATCAGATGACTACTACTTTCTAAACACACCCTAAAGATAATTAGGAAGTAGTCGTCAATACTGTATACTTTATATAATGTATGCTTATTGTTTTATTAATTGACTGCAAATATAGAAGTCGTCTAAGAAAATGCACCTTATACTTTCAGTTGATGCCTATTTGTTATCGTTCTAACACTTCTGTTTTTTTTTATATGTAGCATTGTATTCGCTAGTATTATTTTACTGTTCATTATTTCATGCTTTTTTCTTTTTTTTTTAATCCCAGCAACTAATGAGGGAGCGTCAACAAATGGCCAGTCGTCCTTTTGCTTCGGCTGCCATCGTGCTGGACGCTCGAGGAGGAGAGCAAATGGAGATGCTGCAACCGATGGCCGACGTAAGTATTTTACTATACACAGTATGCATACACGTTTTCCCCTTATCTGCAAATGGCCCGTCCCATCTGTCCATTTTAAAAATTAAATGTCATCCTTGAGCACAAAGGTGTGCCCACCCCTGCTTATTTTAATAGTCCTCAGGAATCACTGCTACCAATTAAATGTTTTTTATAAGCAAGAAATGATGTCATCATGCCCAGGTTTTATTTATTTTTTTAAATATAGTTATAAGAAAAGATGGAGACTGCATCATTACATTCAGGAGAGACATGAGGAGACATGGTTATTTTTGCTTTTCTTGTTGTAACTTCAAGTCTTAAAAAAAAACAAAAACAAAAAACTGACCTTTCGTCCAATCATTTCAATACATCACATACATAATAGAAAGCAGAAAAGAAATCTTGAAGGAAGTGCAGCAGCGGGCTCAATGTCACTGGGGATAAAAGCGTAGCTGGAAGCAATAAAAGGGAGCTACATGCTCAAATTGACATCAGAGGAGCAACAGTGTTTCCTCAGCCAAGGCCGCCTCTGTGTCACCTGCTGCCGAGAGAAATAAAATCACTGTGGCAACCAGCGAGAAGGCACTACATTAGCCATTAGTGTATTGCTGAGCGCTGCTCGCCGTCCATTACGGCGTCGTGAAGGGCAGCGTAAAGAACAGGAGAGGAGAACAACAGTGCTTCTTAGCTCTCTGAGTGCAATTCATTGCTGCAGTCTCAATCCACACACCCCACAAAAAAACGAACTGATCATGAGCTATTTGTGAGTGTCAAATTAATTATAGCCAAATTAGTTCCGTTAGTGTGTGTCCGTCCCATCTCGGACGCCAGGCAAAGCTGTTTGTTTGTCAGAGCGCATTAAGGAAGAAGGTTTGTGCCCACTGGAGAAAATTGTGGTAAACACTGTCCCAAGCTGTTGTGGAAATGATAACCGTAGGAGAAAAAAAAAACATTCTGCGTCCTCTGTTTGTTGACCATTGCAAGATGCGGCGTGAACCAAAAAAGGTCTTTCACTTAGATGTCCGTGCATCATTTTAAGAAAGTTGCCAACACATTTGACAACAAACACTGTTAGAAACAGCAACACACATTTCTTGAGGTTCATAATTGTACATTACAACAACAACAGCAAAAATCACACAGTATCGGCTAAACCTCAATCATCACTCATGCATGTAATGTTGCCAGCATACACACTTATTTTCACATTATCTGGAAAGAAACAAATAAATAAAGTTAAGACTATTAAAAAAAAAAAAAAAAAAAGAAATTAGTTGCCAAAGCAACAACAGAAATGCTGTTCTCATGACAGAGTATTGCAGCATCCAAAGTTGATATTTTAAGCAGAAACTACCACGTTCTACTGCTTTTAAATCGTACGTGCATGATGTCGGCTAATTTTAAATACCGCTGAGTCAAGTGAAACGGGCAATTCAATAATTTTATGGCATTGTTTGGCAGCAGCTGAAGGTGAACCGTATAAACATGAACCTCTTTTTTTTTCTTTTTTATCAACCTAATTGCTTAGCATCTGGCATCACTTAACTGTTAGAAATACTTGCCGATATCAAAGAGGACACTGACAACACATTTTTCTGACCGCCGGTTTGTACAGACAGCTTGTTTGCACACTGACTACAATTTAGGACCTTTTATTTTATTGACTGAACCAATCTTACATATTTCTTTTAATTTTTATAAATAGCTTTGCTTAACCCCAAACATACTGTTTTTTTGTGCACTTTCTAAAACACCCGAAGATGCCACAAGATCAAAACACTGTTTAAATAGGAAGTCGTGTGAAAGAACTATGTTGAAGTGATACATCTCGACAGAGAGACAAGCTTTGTGTGTCGGGGGGGAGCTGAGTTTAGCCTGGGTTGTTAACGGAAGTTATGGAGAGTGACACAGTCCCCCCCCCCCCGAAATCAAAGTATTCGTGAACCATTTATTTGTAATGTTGTATGATGAGTTTGAAATGATACTAGACTGTTTTGGAATTATCATTTGTGTTACATTTTCATTTTAGGATAAGCAATTAAATTTAAAATTTTTTTTGAGTTACTCGAGGTCCCACTTTATAAACAAACAGGCAGCGCGCCCAGTCTTAAATGTCCTGTCAATGTAAAACCTTGAAATCAGTGTTTGTTTCTTGAATGTTAACATTTGTACCACCGAGCCACGAAAAGGGAAACAAGCAACATTTCCACGCTTTACAATCCACGGCAATGTTTTGAGCTTTGTTTGGAACAGCTGTAATGACGTCTCACCCAGTGATCCGTGTAAAAGCATCGTAATGCGGTGGATTCTGATTTATCGTTAGATTAGCACGAGGCAATTTAGGCCCCCTTTTCTTTTTTGCGGGAATGCAGCGACTCATTAGCGGGGATCACCTGAGTGCTCGTGAAGCCGACTGACAACATGATTGCCCTTGGATGCCAGTGCACGACAGAGCACGTTCCCCCCCCCCCCCCCCCCCCCCCCCAAACCCTCAATTCCCCCCATCTGTTGTCATTGCACGCTAATGTTTTCCTCTCATCACGTGACCGACTTGGCTTGCGTGAATTGCACATCAATATTCGTATTCTGTGACGGAAACATATTTTCTATCTCATACACAGTTGAATTGAATTTGTGTTCCCATTTTGACTTTTTCATCACAGTTTATGAATGACTCTTGTTCATGTGGAGCCATTTTGTTATCAGGGCCATTTCAGTCATTTCAGTCAAAAAAAATTAGTCATTGAACAGTTTTTGGAGCAACTTCCTACTGTTTCTCATACAGCGACCCATTGGCGTTTATTGTTTATTGATCAGAACAACTGCATGGATGCCGCTCAGTGTAGCTCAACTTCTCATCGCTGACATCATGGTCGCCTCTGGGAAGATGGTGCCCACCAGAAGCTAGGTGGCCCATAATAAGTAAAGTTTATTAAAATAGTCATGTATTTTTCTATATGTTTTTTGAATGTATGAATATTGAAAGGATGAAGTTATCAGTTGACATTTAAAGTAAACCTGTGAGTTCACAAAGTCTTAAAAAAGCAAAAACATGAAGTACTGCCATAAAGATTCTCCTTCAGTATACCCAAATGAATAACTCTACCATATAAATGGAAACTAATCAGTCCCTCAACACGCATTCCCGTTTTCGCACATTCTGCCTCTGAGCCCTCTGTCATCACAATTCAGAGCCTGGCAGACAGAAAGAAGTCAATTGTGGTCAGACGTGTTATTATTCCCCAATTTCTCCCAAACACACTGAAAAAAAAATAAAAAATCCTTGCCATTCATTGTAAGGATGACATGTTTTTCACGCTTGAGACACGAGCACTTTTGTGGCCATTAAGTCTAAGTGTTGGTCTTCTCAACACACGATGTCAGGCGGCGGGACACGCAAGTGTTATCACTGTCTCTGTCGTCGTGGTTCTTGTGTGACCAATTAAAGAGCTTGTCTCGGGAGGGAGGGCTGCTCATCTCTGCCGCGATCGCTTTTACTATCTGGTCATCCGAAAGGTTCATTCGGCAGTCACTGCACATGTAAAGTTAACGAACCCCCGTTATTCACGGGGGATATTTTCCAGACCCACCCGCAATAGGTGAAAATCCACAACATAGAGGGACCATATAAAAAAATTTTTTTTTTAAAGTTATAGCGTTGCCTCTCTCACACACTTTAAAAGTATTGAAACATACTTTTTTAGCAGATTGTGAATGTTTATGAATAAACAACAAAAATTGCAAGCAACGGTTGAACTGTGGCGAAAGCTGCAGTTGAATTTATCATACCAAAAACAAAGACAAGTATTCATTTAAGTAGTCAGTCAACTGGTTTTCGGTTTGTAAATGGAAAAACTCCATATCTCATGTCCGTCAATCAAAAAGTCCTTTAATTTCTGGTTGATGACGTGTGATTATTTTCCGTTTACGCCCTCCCCAGGGCGCGCCCAAACCCGTCGCCGTGGAGCCGTGTTCCGGAGGCAAAGCTGCCGTGTTGACGGTCCTCATGCGGCTGCCGTCGGGACCCACCAACTTGCCGCCGCCCGGCCAATCAGGTGACGAACAGAATTTGGAAATGTGCGTGTGGAAATGTTTGATTTTGTCTAAATTCAAAACAGTGGTGGTTGTTAAACGTTAAGTTGGTAGAGGAATTGAGAAATTACCGCCTTTATCTAATGCCAAGGAGTCCGATGAGTTTTTCTAGTGAGTAATTGTTATTTGGGTCATATGGAACACTTGGAAGTAGTTTGCAAGTGACCGGGATTTCACTGTATAGACATTCCTATAGAAATTGTTTGTTGTGTTCTTTCACCAATCGTCCATTTGTCTCGCCCCACCAACAGGCTTGATCGTCGCCAGCGCGCTGATCGACATTTCCCAGCAAAAAGCATCCGATTTTAAGGAGAAGTCGCAGGGGTTAAAGAATCGAAAGGCCGTGGCGCCGACACACCAAGGCACTTGCGTCTGAGCGCCATCTTCTGCGGCCTCAACGCTCCGAACCGTCGCGGGTTCCTCGCGGACGACGTTCCTGAGACGAGAGACGTCGACGCAGAGGAGAGCCTGTTTGGCTGTGACAATATAATTCCAGGGGACAGAAGTGAAAAGCCCTCAAGTGCAACCATACTTGACTTTTCCCGCGACGAAGAACTTTGAAGAACCCGCAGGACCGAAAAGGAAACGGAGGATCTTTGTTTCAAGCTTCACTCGTTTGTGTTTAAAAGCCTCCTCGTTCCTTTTGCTCAGCATGAGTGAAAACGCTAATCGCTATGCAGTTCATTTCAAGCTAAAGCTGGCCGAAGCCTGTTACATGCTGCCTATTGTTTATTATTGTCCTTTTTGTTTTTGTAGTTTGTGTGCTTTTTTGCACGTCAGCAAGTGTTTCACGGTGCTAAAAGCTCCACCGGTTTCCCGCCTGAAATCTACGCACTACAATCGCACCGATAGCCGATCTCTTTTAGCATTTAATGTACAGACAAAACTGGAAAATCTTGTCTCCATGTTCTGTTTGGTTGCTTTGGCCTCACATTTGGCACACAGGGCGACGTTATACACTTGAAGCAGGGACATTTTGCTCCTATGGCTGAGTTTGTTTTCTATGACTTTATTCCCACAGTTACCTTTTGTATTGCCGGACGAGAGCAGAGGGCAGAATTTTCAAAGCTGTACAGTGTTTGCTTTTAAACGAACTTAAGTATTTGTTACTCTCCTCCTCTCTTGATATTTCCCGTCATTTGTCCGCTTTCTAAGACAGATTGGGCCAGATGTTTTCCTTTATCCCGTATTATATTTACACACACAATTGTGTAGAAGCGCATTTCTGTTGTTTTGATATTTAACAAGATTCCTGTGTAATCGCACATTTTGACCGTGAGTTTTTTTTTTTTTTTTTTAAATGCTGTTTATTTTTTAAACCTCTTGGGCATTGTTATTGCAAAAATGGTCAATATGTTGCAGCTCTTTAAAGAATTGTATGTAAGCTAACATGTTCCCTAATTGTGTGTGTTTGTACAGTGCTCCTATGACAGTGTCATTACACAGGAATCAGGGTCTCGCTGGAAACAAAAAGGAAAAAAACAAAGCAAGCGATGAGAGAGACTGCCTGTCAGTAATCATCAGTGTATTTTAAGGATGAACGACATGATGGAATATTAAAAAAGAGAAGAAAAATGTCAAGTTTTTTTTCCCCCTCATTGCTTGCTGATGTCAGTTTCTTTTCCCAATTTTCAAAGAACCTTGTCAAATTAAAGTATACGTTAACATTCTTTGGTGATTCTGTAAATGCCAGCTATCTCTTGATTTTTGAATGATGCGTCATAACACTTTCGCCGGGTCATATTGTGGCGTGTTCCTTGTTGCCGTTCTCACTTTTAAACTAATCAGGGTTTTTGTGGTGTCGTTCCATGATCCGGATTTAAAACTGTAGGTTCCTCCTTGCTTGGCCTCGCCGCTCTTCAAATGTGGGTAAGTTGCTTTTGTGTCTGCCCGCTAATATTAGCAAGCGACAGGACCACCTTGGTGGAGTTAACAAAGGCTGCTGTTTAAATCAATTTGAATTACAGTGTTCATGAAGGTCAGCCTATTGCTTGTCTTTGTTCATGTGCTGTGTCTTGTCAAAACATTATGACCAAACACAGGTGCTGCTAGGAAGAAAGTGATCAACGGTAAGTAATCTCTTTTTGTTTTGTACTCTTTAATCGTGAGAAACGAAATGTGAAAGTAACGTCGTTCTAATGTTCAAGCACATTCCTGCCTGATCGGTAGGTAACCCTACAGAGAGTTGACACTTTCAGTGAATACATTACAGCAAGTCTGCTCTTGAACTGGAGGTCGTTTTTGTGTGTCACACACATAGACACACTCATAGATGGATACAAAAAGATTGATACAGGTAGACTGGTATCACTAACTGGTAGATTGTTATAGGTTGACTGACACATGGATACCTTTAAAGTGATATTGGTAGATTGATTCATAGATACTCGTAAAGGGCTAGAATATTAAGTATAGTATCGGTTATGTAGGTACAAGCTGATCGATGGACAGATTCTAGTAGATTGATACGTACTGATAGATTAGAAGCATTGTGATTGTGGATTGGTAGATGCGTACCAATAGATTGATACCACTTGATTTAACAGGTTGAGAAACAAAGTTAGATATCAGTAGACTGTTAGATAGATAACAGATTAGATAGTAGATGGATACAGCTAGATTGATCCATTGTTACCAGTGGATTGATAGATAAATACCACTAGGTTGGTCCCACTTGGTTGATGGAAAGCAGGATAGATACTGGTCGATAGCTTGATACTGGTAGATTAGACCGTAGATAGATACAGATCGATAACCCAGATACTTGTCGATTGATTCCGGTCGATTAATACAACGCGGCAGATTGTCCGATAGAGTGATGCAAGTAGATGATACATTGATACTAGTAGAATGATACGTGATACTTGAATTAATCCAAAGGAAAATTGACTGTAAGTAGTTATTTAGAAGAGTTGAGATTTTGTGTTTTTTTAACAGATCTCAACATGGGAAAGCCAAAGCATTGTATTTTAGCCCTGTTTATTTCTGTTGGTATTGGATGAAATGACCTCATGTTGTCCTTCATTTGTTAAAATGAAACCGCACCCCTTGCCAGAATGTTCCAGGCCAGGAAATGACATCATCGCCAAAACTTGGAAGCTGGAACACCACTTGCAACAGAATCTTGATGGGTTTAAGCAGAAATAAGCTGAGTCACTTATGATGAGAGAGGATGATCAATCTGTCAGTTTGACTCCTCGAAATCCCATCGGAGGGGAAGCCAAGCAGACGACTGGAGTTCCTGTTGTTTTTCAAACGTTTTTTTTTTTTTTTTTTATATATATAATCTGAGCCACGCTTTGTCATTTAATGGCTCCACTCGGGTGTTGAGTACAATGGGAATCAAACTGTCAGTGTGGTGACTACAGCGTGTATTTCCGCTGTATTAGGATTTACATGCAACAGTTATGAGGCCAAGAAATGACTTGGCAAATGCTGTATTTCCTCAAATTCCCTCTGTGGCGTAGACAGTGTACCATCCTAGAGTTTAGGGGGTTTGTTTTAAATCTATTAATGAAAATGCTACATTTTGTTTAAATTGGACTAAATAGATATAAATTTCCTTGGGAGGGGGGAAACTCCTAATCATGCTTTCTCATTTCTGCAGCAGAAATTCATCATTGTTGACACTCCAAAAAGTACACTGAAAAACTTAAAAAAGGCAACATTTATATGACAGTTTGTGTTATACTCTCTCATATCATAATTACATCTACAGTTTTAGGTATTTTTGCCTCTGTGTGACCAGCGTTGCGGCAGCTGCCCTCAGGCTCCCATCTGTGCCATGATTGGCATCTGCTGCTTATCGCCGACTGTTTGGTACGACCAGTTTGCGTGCTGCAAACTATCTGTTTTAGGGCGTTTGACGTGTTTTGTATCAGGAGGTGTGACACTGTTGTCCTCCATTTTGCACCTGTTGTTGGAGACACGGGTTTTCCCAGTGCGTCTGGAAAGTATTCACAACGCTTCTCTTTTTCCACATTTTATGAAACGACTTTATGCCATAATAGATTATATTAGCATTTTTCTACATATTGACATGAAAATACAATTATTTTGCAAATTGCCCCCCCCCCCCTAAAAAAATAAATAAAATGCAGTGGATAAAGTATACACACCGCTGTTCAAATGCCTTTTTTTTGTGTGGTATTAAAAAAAATTCGACAAAATTACATCATTTCAACGTTTTCCACCATGAATGTGACTGTATAACCTGTACAACTACAACAACAAACAAAGTAAAAAACCATAAGATTGTTTGCGCAAGTGTGCACACCTCATAAATGGCATGTGGCTTTTCAAAATTAACCAATGACATTCAAATTCAGGTTAAATGGGAGTCAGCACACACCTGCCATCATTTAAATTGCCAAATAATTGACTCCAAAAATAAAGTTCAGACTTTCTAATTGGCGTTCCTGGACATTTTTGTTGTTGTTGTTGTTTACTTAGCTGTAGTTACCTAGTTGCAGTCATAGTTACTTATTTGCAGTAAATTACATTTACAGCAACTACCGTGTTTCACTGTAGTTATGGTGTTCCTTTGGTAATGAGCAGTGTTGTGTTTGCACCAAACTGTACATACAGTACTACCTTTTGGATTCATGGCCAAAAAGTTCAACCTTGGTTTCATCAGACCATAACACATTTTGGTGAAGAAGTCTGTAGATTGTTGTCACATGTACTAAACAGACAGTGCTTGCTAGCAATTTCTGCAGCTCCATTTCAGCAGGGGTGGGTAGACTTTTCATATAAACTATAAGTCCTCACTGCTTTTCTCAATGCTTGCAGTCTTTATGAACATGGTGCCACAAGCTTGCCGAAAGTTTAGACGGGCAGTCAGCTCTAGGAAGAGTCCTGGTGGTTCTGAAAGAAAGCAATCCAATCAAAGACGGCGAGAGCAGCTCTCTTAAAGGTCATCATTTTCGTAAGATCTACTTTTTCTCAGTGGTTTTATAAACTTGTCCATTTTTTTTCTATGTAGGCTGCTTCATCTCTTATCTGTGCTTCTGAACTCCACTGAAGAGATCCAAATGTGTGATTCCGTGCTTAAAAGGAAGGTGCAGCGTTTAAAAAAAAAAATAAAAAATAAAGTTCTCTTCCTCCTCCAGAGAAGAGTTACGATGGTCAAAGTTTCAGTAATTAGACCAGCTCCCATGTGTGGCAGCTAACACAGAACCACTTTGATAATGGAAGCGTAAAATATGGGCAGCAATAATATTTATCACGAGTCGAACTGCTCCATATAGCGGCGTCTCCAGGATTCAGTCAGCCATATTGTTTAGTTTCTGAAATGTGTGTGGATTTTATTAGTGTTATGCCATTTCAGTATTTGCATGCATTGGCAAGATCTTCAAAATATACTGTATAATACTCTTAAGTACACACACATATTTTATCTCATCCAAAGTGTGTCAATCCACAGTAGGTAGCCATCTTGTCGCCATGCCTGACACGTAGAGAACATTTTGTGTCTTTTTGGAGCTGCTGGCACGTCTAATAAATCTTATGTGCTCTCTCTTGGTCCAATAGTCCATCACCGTGTTAAAACAGGTGGGCCATATTCTTCACCAGACAGCACCCCCACCCGTCCCCCCTCCTCCCTCCCATCCTCCTCCTTCCTGTCTCCTCTACAGTCTGTCCTCTATACAGGCTGGCGTCCTTGTCCGACTGTGTCGCCCTGATGTGATGTGACTGACAATAGTGGAAACTCTTAAACGGCTGGGAAAAGCCATCATGCTGTGTACAATGTGCATAGTGAATGGAGGAAAGAACAGGAAAGAAATGTACAGTGGGTACGGAAAGTTTGCAGAACCCCTTCAATTTTTCACTCTTGGTTGTATTGCAGACATTTGTTAAAATCATTTGTTCATTTTTGTCATTAATGTGCACACAGCACCCCATATTCACAGAAAAGAAAAAAACTTAATTGTTGACATTTTTGCTGATTTATTAAAAAAGAAAAACTGAAATATCACACAGCCATAAGTATTCAGACCCTTTGCTGTGACACTCATATTTAACTCTGGTGCTGTCCATTTCTTCTGATCATCCTTAAAATGGTTCTATACCTTCATTGGAAAACCTTCTCCAGAGTGCTCATAACCTCAGACTGGGCCGAAGGATCACCTTAAAAAAAGACTGACCCTAAGCACACAGCTAAAATACTGAAGGAGTGGCTTCAGAACAACTCACGACTGTTTTTGAATGGCCCAGCCAGAGCCCTGACTTAAACCCAATTGAGCATCTCGGGAAAGACCTGAAAATGGCTGCCCACCAACGTTCACCATCCAACCTGACAGAACTGGAGAGAATCTGCAAGGAGGAATGACAGACGATTCCCAAATCCAGGTGTGAAAAACTTGTTGCATCATTCCCAAAGTGACTCATGGCTGTATTAGCTCAAAAGGGGGCTTCTACTAAATACTCCGCAAAGGGTCTGAATACTTATGGCTGTGTGATATTTCAGTTTTTCTTTAATAAATCTGCTAAAATTTCAACAATTCCGTTTCCCCCCCCCCCCCTCCTTTCAATATGGGTTGCTTTGTGTACATTAATGTGGAAAAAAATGAACTTAAATGATTTTAGCAAATGGCTGCAATATAAAAAAAAAAGTGCAAAATGTAAGGGGTTCTGAATACTTCCCATACCCACTGTATGTAGGTATTTTTTAACTGGATGTAATAAGTGTTGTACGTCTATATACAAACTTGTACATTGTATTATAAGTGTGCAGTGAACCTTTTGCTATTTACGTGATTGTTTTTTTTTGCGTTCATACACTACAGTGGCAAGTCTGAATTTAGAATTTCTTTTTGGGGTGTGTCAATTCATAAACCACACCTCCTAGCCCCACCCTCTACATTCTGATTGGTCCACTCCTAGTTTCTAATCCAGACCAGTTGTGTTTACACCTGCCCACTAATTTTAGCTGAGCAGTTCATTCAAACTTGCTGTGATTTCAGGAAGAAAACAGTTTTTTTTTTTTTTAATTTCATTTTAAATGGAAACGTACCTTTGCCGTAAGTCGTTTTACATTTTGGTTTGAATGCTCAGCTGCAAGCGTTTCCAAAACGGGTCCCAAGGTAACCCAGCGCAATTGTAACACTAATCTACAAATTTAAAAAGTACTTCAAAAGTAACGTGATCAAATCAGTCCCCATGAACATTGTTACACATATAAGACTAAGTCAACACAATTTGCAAAACATTGTTTTATTGACTTTTTACACCGGAAGTCTGAGTTTTACATTGAAGTGATTTTCACACGTTTCCATTTATTACAGGGAAAGCCTTTATTATATCACTGTGTGGTCGTTCATGTAACAGGCCATGGTGTTTTTTGTTTTTTTCCAATATATTGTAATATAGTTTTTAATACCGGCTCGCTTTGACGGATGACAATATGATTTCATAATTAATGGAAAAAAACAACCCAGTCTGCATAATTTTCATTTTACAAAAAAACTAAACTGGTTAATTACCAGAAATAAATATATGAGATGAGGAATGGTGGACATATTCAAAGCTTTTAGTTCAAATTAATGAGAATCCCCCCCCCCCCCCCCCCCCACACACACACACACACCCTGATTTATTTATAACATTTCAATGCATGGAGGACGCCTGGCCAAATAAATGTGCATAAATCGTGTTTGTGTTCACTAAAATTATGCTGTTAAATGATTTCATTTAACAATATGATGTACGTTGTTCTGGATTTAATTCCATGAGTGGACCTTTTCAATTTACTCCCACGGAAAGTTTCCGGCTTTGCAACCCTGCTCGCTCCGAATGTGTCATAATAATGTCGGTTGTGTAATACCGCATCCTTGCAGTTACATAAAACTTTATCTTGTTCGAATGTAGTTTACAGTCACTGTTACCACGATGATAAGTTTGCGTCGCGTGACTAAAGAGATGATGGTCTCTTTCAACAAAACTAAACAACTTGCTCCCTTTGAAGAAGCAACAATGTGTGAACCGTCATTGCAGACAATTGTGTTCCACGGTTTGGTATTTACAAAATGTTCTTTTTCAAGCCACAAACGGCTGTGACGACAAAGCTGACCTAATACTGATCGTACATGAGAGAAACTCCGTTAAGGACCAAAATCCTAATCAATACTGTATAGGAGGGGGTCTCAAACTGGGGTCCCTGGGGTTTCCGCAAACTGTAGCTTGGGGGCTTGCAAAAGAATTCTCAGTCAATTTTGTTTGGAAAAACGACATTTTTTTAATGTGTCTTCGCCAGAATATAAGGTTTATTTTTTAAAATGTACTTCTCCTCTCTCGTTACACATTGACTTTAATACCACAATATTATGACCATCTTGGAAAAATGTTAAAATTATTCTTGTAAGTTTTTTTGCATCCTGACAATTTTTATATTTGCTTAAATATTAGCATAACTCCTTTTTTTTCCCCCTCAAATGTTTTTATCTATGAAATTTAGGGCTACGCATGGTCGTTATGTTTATTTGCCGTTCGGATTATGAAAGCAGCCACTGGAAAAATGTCTCCCCTGCAAGGATTCCTTGGACCCAAAAAGTTTGAGAAGAGTTGCTGTATAGAGCAGGGGTGTCCAAACTGTAGCTCGGGGGGCTTTTTGCAGCCCTAATTTTTTTTTTAAATTGGACACCCTTGTTGAAGGCAATGACTATAACAGCAAAACTTGACTTGTTGTCTTCCTATTGAGTGATTGCAGTTTTGGTTGACGGGACAAACCACAGAACACATACGTAGAGATTTGAAAGAGTCCGCACATCTTCACATTTGGCGTCTGTTAAAGGTCCAAAACGAGTCCTCCCTAAAAATCTGGAAATCCCTTGTTTGTTTGTTCTAATCCTTCGAAAAGGTCCTGATAAGAGAACGCCGATCTTTCATGCTCTACGAGAGCGGGACTCCTCCGAGCTGGAACGTTGTCGTCGCCGTGAAGGCAAAGGCCAGAGGCTGCAGCAGACTCCACGCGCGCAGACGGGGGAGTTCGGCCGATGAGCTCCTCGCGACGGCGTTCGAGTCGCCCGCCTGAGGGAGAAACAAAAAGAGGTGGACAAAGTATTCATTCACACGCTGTCATTATGTAGAAGTGCAGATACTACACAAAAAGAAACAAAAAACACTGGTAAAAGTTGAAGTCTTGATTCTTCTTCAGACCATGCAATGTACTTAAGTACAAAAGTAAAGATTGTTTACTGTTCATTCTACACAATACCAATTTTGATAACTAACAAAAAAAACTGTTCTTACCGCACACAAAGTAGAATCCTCCGTACGATTGGACAGCAGTTTTTGTGCCTGGAAGCAGAAAAACGTGACCTTTTGTCAGCCGTTTGGAATGAAAACATTTCCTTTGGGCTGCAAAACGGATTTGGAGCGGGGACTCGGTCAGAACAAGATTGATCCTAATGTGGAGGCTACAATCATTCTACATTTTACAGATACATTTGAACTTTCCCAAACCCCTTTAACGGTTCATTAAAACAAGCACAGGCACACACAAAGCGACGATAAGGCCGCAGTGGCCGGCCAGATTGTGCAAACACTCCACGCGGAGAATTCTGAGAATGATGAAATTGCTCTCTTGCTGGTCCTTTGAGCTGCCATCAATCACATTATTGCCATTAAAAGCCAATTTGATAGATTGTATCACTTAAAATAACAGTTATCATCTTATTTGGAAAAATATATGTATTCAGTATAGTGCATCTTGCGCTGCCATTGTGTTTTCTACTTTGCGAAATCAATGTGGTTTAGGTAGCATATGTACACCGTGGCGGGCTGTGCATTCGGTACCGGGGCCTTCACAGGGGTCTGAATTGACTTCATTCGCCTCTTAATACTGCCACTATCATTTCGCAATTATACAAGTCATCAATGCAATACAAATAAAAATGCACTATAGAAGCGTACAACTGTCTCATCCATCTGCAGCGGTTCACAATCAATATTTATCTAAAAAAAAACATGAAACATTGAAATGAAATACATTAGACGTATCAGAGATGCTGATTATTAACTGGATTCTGTACAAATTGGGACAGATGTGTTTTGCCAGTCAAACAGTTTTGCTCTGCCCAGTCAGATTTGATTTTGCATTCAAAATATTGATTGATTGTGCATATAAACGTTTGGTTGTGACGTATTTTAAGTTTTGAGCCTGGCCACTGTCACATGTTGACAAAATAACCCTTGGAAAAAAATAGCAGTTGAAGTAACTCAGGCCATTTAGCAGTCCTCTAGGATTCTTGTGCTGACAAAGTAAAAAAAAAAATCAAGTTTGGAAGATTGAAGTCGTGGACCGGTCAAAAACGCAAATGATCAGTCTTTCGGCGACTGTTCCAAATAAATAAGGTTCTTGCGTCGACAAAGATGCACCGAGACCAGCGGGATCTGTGATCGAATGCTACGTCGTCCTCGAAAACACGACTTTCGTGCAGCCTTACGATGACAAAGTGTTCCCTCCGCACGCTCCCAAATGGGGTCTCAGACAACCCTGCGGCCCATTCCTGTCGTTGCCACGGCAACCAATTAGCTTTGACATGACAGCTTGGGAAAGTGTGACGTCTCATGTTGGTGCCCAGGGGGCGGGATTGTGCGCGCGCTGACTCTGAATACGTGCATTCACATTGAAGCAACTTTTGGGTTCAAATCAATAAAACGTCAGTGATTACCAACCACTGTTATTATCCAATTTCTCTCAATTGGTCCAAAAATGGTCTTTTTTCAACTATCTATGTCAGCGATGTGTAGTGGCAGGCAGAACCATCAAATGTTCATCGTTAAGTGGTGAGATTTTCCTCATGTCAAAAATGTGCGTTGGCTCAATAAAGGTTAGGAAATTTCGACCTGTAAAGTCCTGCAAACGTGATGCGTCGCGTCACCGTCCTGGTCCAGTTCGCTCATCCCGGTGAGCGCGTCCGCCACATCGGCGCTTGCGTCTTTCCCCAACGCCGCGGTGGTCTCGACGGGGGGCTGAGGCCGCCACACTCCGACGTCGGTACCGTTGCCGAATGCCTGGATGGCGTTCCCTGCAGGAACGTGCACATTTTATTTTCTGAACAGATCTGGGGGGCTCAAACCTAATTATCCAATGTGTCCAGTTTTAAGGGGCACGCTGCAGGCCTGCCTCCGTCCTTGTTTTCCTTTTTTCTTTGTAATTTCTGCCACTCACGTAGGCATCGGTTGCCGGCGAAGAACTCCACGAATTTCTCGCACTCGGGCTTGTTGTTGCCGCTGCTGCTGCAGTCGCACCACGGCGACAGGCGAATGCCCAGGGACCGCTCGTAGTTGGGCGTGATCACCGTGCCTGCAAAATGAAAGACGAGGGGGGTGAGAAATCTGTTTTTATGTTTTTGTCGCGGCTGCTTTGGGTGCATCCGATTCGCAGACCTCCGTCCGTCCGACATATTTTGTGGGCGGAACTGAGGTCGCAGTTTTTCGGAACAGGACCTCGGATTCGGAACAGGACCTCGGATGTCAACATTGCGCAAAATGAATCACTCCCTGTTCAGTTGAAAACACTGCAATAAACTAGTACATTCCAAACCAAATTATTTTGTTATTACGGAAGAGAGTCCTACCGAGTGACCTCACGGAGCAAACCGAAGTGTAGCTGCCTGATACTTGAGCCACGCGTCTCCTCCGTAAACAAATGCAGTGCAGCTCAGCTTCTGCCGCGTGGACGTTTTGGTGAGCGATTTGCTTTTTGGAGTATTTCAAACAGGATCCTTTTTGAATTTGTGCTAGCTAGTGATGTGCTGATTGATACTGAAATATCGATACCAGACCTTTTAGCCCGAAAATCAATTCTCAAATCAAAATATCGATACTTTTTAGCCTTTGGTTGCTTTGCATTTTTGTTCCCAATGTGAACCGAACCGTGAAAACTAAGGTCTGTACCGAATCCTGAGTTTTGGCTATACCCTGAATATAAAATGCCAGCATTCATTTCAGTCATAAAATTTCCCAAATACTACGTTGAATTTACTTGCGCCCCCCCTCCCCCAAAAACCTGTTCATCTCTGGATGCCTTGTTATTTTTCCTCATAAATAAAATTAATCCATCAATTTGTTTGGTAAACCGTCCCCTTTCTTATCTGAGCAAAACACACACTGGGATTACAAGGAAACACCTTGCAGGGGAGGCACTTTTACAAACCAAATTCAACTGCAAATGCTTTATGATTGCACGTTTATTGCATTTTCAAGCCCAGTCACAATATTTCGGGGGTATTCGAGCGAGGAAAGCGCTCACCGATGAGGCCAGAGTAGGCGAGCAGACAGTCGGCGTAGTTCTCCCGCAGACAGCCGGATATGGAGTGAGCTTCTGGCTGACAGCTGCTAATGAAATCTGCCAGTCGAGACCTGGAATCAAGTGCAAAAACCACCGCGGATGGCGTTGGGAGATTGTTACCCCTTCCTGTCTGGAACGGTCCAATTGACTCCTTTAACAAGACAACTTGTGAGTTTTGCTCCAGTTTCCAAGTACACTGCGTCATGAAGCACTTTCCTTAAGAAACGCGCGAAGTCTGGCAGTTCGGCGACAGTTTCCAACAATTCCAAACCGAGTGACGCGTTTATCGCGGAACTCTCATTTCCGTCGTACATATAATTTAGAGTGATTGCTTTCAAAGGTCTGAACTGAGACTTTCTCTGTTCAATTGACACGATTCGGATCGGGATTGCAGCCGCTAAGACACAATGGCACGACGGCCAGAGACCAACCAACCTAGCAATTTTCTTTCCATTAACATTGCCAATGTTCTGCTTTTCCCCTAAGAACAGTGCTTATCTGTTCTTAAAATAAATCTGAATTACCACATAGATGCTTACTCAACATAATGACTGACTGCCTGTTTTGGGGAAGAAAAAAAAAAAAAAAAAAAAAAAAAACTATGGTGCCAAGAGGCTTTTGCAAGGTTGAGAGGGAAAACTTACTTGCAAATGTAGTTGGTCTTGCAGGCGTTCTGCAGAGACAAACAGTTGGCCTTGTCCTTGTCCTCGTAGGAGCACGCGGGCACAATGGTCTGGCGGCGGCGTTCGGCGCACGCCGTCTGGTCGCCCGCCGGACACGAGCAGAAAAGCATGTCGTAGCTGTATTTAGTCGGCACCTGCGCTTGGAAACAGAACGCTTTCCCTTAAAGATCGTGGAAAGTGAATTCAGACGTTTGTTTCTGATGCAATACGTTCGGAGATAATTGCTGAAAATATGTGAAAATACACCATGTAGTGCTGACATGTGGAGATACTCGCTATGCCTACGCCCCAAAAAATGCATCTTCCCATCAGATAGCCCTTTAGAGCGCCTCATTGTCTGCCGTGAGTGTGCGCACGGAACAGGGAGAAGGCGGAAGAAATAATTCCATTCTGACGGCCATCCGCAAAGGTTGAATTGAGTCAACTGGACACTTGTTTGTTGAATTTGTTGTGTTTTTCTTGTTTTCGTTCAAAAATGACGCAGAAAATGATGCTTATAGTCTAACGTAGTTGCACAATGAAGTATGTATTTGGTAGAGCACGTTTGGTCCGACTTGCCTGTTTTTCGAGTGATGCAATGATACCGCGGCCTCGTTACCTTGTCAAAGAAGTGACGCAGCGCCTTGTGGCATTTGCGCTTGTTGCACACCTCGGACGCCGACACCCGGCTGGTGCACGGGTTGATGTACGCCGAGCGGTACTTCTTGCACGTGTCGTTGAGGTTGCACGCCTTGGCCGCGTTCAGACAGTTGTTCTCCTTGGTGGACGCCGCCTCGGCTGACGGGCACACAAGCAAATGTTCACGTTTGAATGATTGTTTAAAAATGGAAACCAGACACTTAGGTGGGCTCACAGGAAAATGACCTTCGTATATTTGCGGTTCGGACTTTGCCGATTGATTTTTTTTTTTTAATCCCTTTCGGAGACGCCTGTTTTTTTTGTTCAGATTTGTTTTTTTTTTTTTTTTTTTTTTTTTAAATATCATGGGCAGCAATTATTTGTGATTTTATTTTTTTTTTATTTATTTTTTTTTGCCCATTTGTGGTCGGACTTGGTCCGCCCTTCCCACGTATAACGGGAGACCACTGTACTATCTCAGTACTGTAGTTTAGATTGCTATAAATTGCACACGCACGGGCAACAAAAGTATAGCCAATGAAATTATGAATAAAATGGAATTTATTTCCATTATTTATTTTTATTGTGGCTAGGCAGAATTTGTAGGATTTAATCATAACTAACCCATCAGCCATTGAAGAAGAAAATCATGCCATTCACTTAATAATAATAATAATAGAGAAGAGCTTTAAAAGAAGTTTAGAAGTTTTTTTATACACTTAAATGTTTTAGGGTTGGCTTGAAGCCTGTACTCATACCATGCAGGGAATTCAAATAAAATATTAGTAATATAGTAAAAGTTGTATACACGCATTTTTTAAAATAATTTGACAGCTTCAACCAATTGGATTTAGAAATAAAAAATTGACTAAATCAATATATTTGACTTATTTTTAAGGTTAAAAAAAAAAAAAAGAACATTTGAATTGTATTTACATTTGGTTCAAAGAAAATCTCAGGCCACACCACCAAACAAATTAAACAAAAATATGAAAACAAATCTGAGTACAAATGTATTTTTAACCACATTTTCAAAAAAAAAACCAATAGAAAACAACTTCAAACAATTGAACTCTTTTTTGTTTTCTTCTTCTTTTTTTCTGGGTGTGGCTCGGCTCGATAGCAACAAATGTATGGCCAAGTATCAGTCAGTCCGTGTACTGCTGCTCTTTCGGGACAAAAGTCTTAGGACACACCTCGTAATCTTTCACTTCCAACTCAATCAAGTGGCAATAGTTTGATGGAAATAGTTCACTTTTTCACATTTTTCGCTCCCTTAAGAGAACATATATAATATACTGTATGTGTGTGCGTGCATGTTGCCAAGGGTTTAGAGTGTGTGCGCGCGTGTATGCGTTTGTGACTAAGATCACAATGAGTCTTTATATAGACCAGAGTGCCCTCAGCATGAGAGAACCTTTCCCATTTTTCTGCTTTTAATAAATCCACTGAGGCCATATTGTCTCTTCTGTGACTAATTCCATTTTACTGTCTCATTTAATGCAATTCAAAGGCATCATGAGCACGAGTTGAATCCCAAGTATCAAAGATGTAATGCGTGTCATTACCCGAGAGTTCTGTAGCAGTTTCACGAGACAAATTGTTTGATTTTCATGTCTAGAATTTCATTTGTCGTCAAAAGACAATCCGCAAATCTCACGTTTCCGCCCTTGAGCAAGCCCACCGTGATGCCATTGATGTGTACAAACACTGGGATCTTACCTTTGACCCTGACAAAACATGTTCTGGAAACAAATAGGACTACCTCGGGGCTACTTTCACTCACGCTTACATGCCACATCACCATCCAAAGTGCCTTCATAAAAGTGTCTTTATTTTGGTTACCTTATTTCCCCCACATGATCGATGGCGAAACTATTCATATTGTGAACGGTATGATGGAACCTACAACCACAACAATTACCATAAGTTCAAAAATGAAAAAGATTTAAAAGGCATTTTTCTTGCCCTCTTTTCCCTTATTTTCTCAAGGCGGGATTTGTCATCTGTTCTGTTGTTGCCCGAGCGTTAACTAGAACTTGAAAGCGAAGGTGCACTCGTGAACAATGGATATTGTAGTGCCATCATCGTCATACCAAATGTCACTTGCAGTACCGAGCTCCCTCTGTTCTGCTTTTGTTGCTCGGGCGCAGACTAGAACTCGCAACCAAACGCTCACGAGTAAAATTATATTATATTACAGCATATTACATATTGGGGTGCTGCTTCTTAATTCCAGCTGTCCGTCATCATCATCATCATACAACATGTGACTGGCAATAGCTATATCTGTATCAAAGATCTTGTTGACTTTGCATACATCAGCCAAATGGTGATGATACTTGGCACTGGCTAATTAAAGGCATGCATTCATTTAGCCAGTGCTCATCAGTGGCAATACATGACGGATTTGAGCAGGGTTATTTGCATATAGATGAGTCTCTATACGCCACTATTGTATATGCGCACACCTCAAGAGCTTGCACGCCTGCGTAGCTACGGCATCAAAAAGCCACAATTAGCCACCGGTGTGTCGTGTGCAGCCATCTTGGTGGGGGCATGCTGCGCGCCCTCAATAACATTTCGATGTGGCACAATGTCAAAGTACATCGACACGAGGTTAGTCACGATGTGAAGCGCTGTGTGCGTCTGTTGCTTCCTGACATTTTTGTGATGAGTCACGATGAAAATAGCGTGACGTTGACACGTGACTCGTTCAAGGTGTCCCGACCGCCACATGGCGCACTTTGCTTCAAGTACACACAAAAGTACATCACCAGTGTGACTTAGCTATTTGCAATAAGACGAGACGTGCGGTGGCGCCTTGAGATGCGTTTAATTCCCTCCGTGACCACACTGGGAATCAAAAGAACCGTATCTCAAATCACCGTCCCCATTGAAATGAATGGAAATGCCATTAATCCGTTCCAACCTCCCCAAAAACCCAAACGAAGAACTTGAAACTTACTAAGAAAAAACAAACAAACAAGTATAGTATGTAATAAAAACACAGTAATAATATAATTAAACACAATGTAAAGAATTAAACAGTTTTTGACACATTTGTTTCCTTTAATTCAATGGACATTGTGCTGCTCCTTCCAGTGTGTTCTCCTTGGCCACCTGGGTCAGTATAATAGACATGCGGGTATACACCAAGCCGATCCAAACTCCTCAGTAAGCTGCAGAAATGTAAGCTCTTCTTTGCAGAGGATAAAGAATACATTTGCATATGATGCTGTCTGCCGATGTGTTGCGTCACAGATTGCACTCAATGATGTTTTGCTTAAAGGCTCATTAACACCGTGACACCGATGCTATCCGTTAGCCTGTCTATGGCGTTTTCCATTGAACGAAGATACAGTCATTTGGGGAGCAATTAATTAATTAAAAAAACAACATTGGATAACTGCTCCAGCCTGTTCCAAAATGGAGAGTAAACATCCAAGCTGCTCGGGTATGCTCAGGCACGCTTCACTTTGTCTTATCTAAACTTCATGAGCACACCGTAGTACACAAAAATTTCAACCCGTTCTTTCTCCTTTTGTGTTAAAACAGTCCATGTTTTGATTCATGGTGAGCCTTATTCCTTATCTGCGAACCTCCCAACCA
Organism: Phycodurus eques; assembly: GCF_024500275.1. Lineage (NCBI taxonomy): Eukaryota > Metazoa > Chordata > Actinopteri > Syngnathiformes > Syngnathidae > Phycodurus > Phycodurus eques. Next base: position 5,036,183 of record NC_084543.1, on the reverse strand, counting down.
TTTGCTTCCAATTCCATTTTTTTTCCCCTCGCAGTCCCTCTCCACTGATTGCAGCACATGGGGGGGGGGGGGGGAACAATAAATAATTATCATAAAAAGAACACACTGGAAACCACAACTCGTATTTAAATGCTGTTAAATGTTACGACATAGCATCCTACCATTTGTTTCTGTGATAAATCATGGCGACCGTCAAGCTAATTGCAGACTCAAAAATCTCGTGAGGAAGGGGATTTGATTTTAGATTGAAGTTGGAATTCAGCCATAGAAAGTTACTGTATGTATTTCAGGATTTAGGAGGAAATCTGACTAAATTGCGCACGACTGTATATTGCTTTCAAACTGTGACTGACTGTCGAGTTGAAGCTCCATGTGCACGTTCAACAAAACAAACTCCACAAATATGGCCGCCGTTTGCAGTAGCTTGCTTAATTTGGAGAAAACACTGAATGAAATTAGTACTAAATGTTAAACACCAATTAGAGCTGCAGCTGTCGAATAGTTTTAAAAATCGAGTACTCTACCGATTATCCCATCGATTTATCGGATAAAAATAGATTTTGAATTAGCCAATAAATTAGTGTTACACTATTTAAATGACACTATTTTTGAACAGATTTCGCTCCTGGCCATACTGCACAAAGTTAGATTTTGCCACAAAATTTACGTAACTTTTTAGTGATTTTCAAGTAGCAACGGTGTAGCAAGTCTCCCGCCAGCCCCCCCCCCAAAAGGCAGATTTGTTTTTTGCTCGCAACCTGGAACATGCCAAAAATATTGCTGACATTTGCTAAAAATATTTGGATTTTTTTTTTAGCTAAAATGCTTCATTTTGCAACAGTTTCGAAGCCGTTCTGATTTTTTTCACATAACATTCGTTGATTAAACCTCAAAACAAGTGTGTGGATAAGAAGCACGAGCGAGATTCATTCCTTAAAAGCAAAGCGTCCATTTTGTACGAAATCCTACTTCATGTTCCGCACTGTCGTGTTTCAAATGAGACTGCAACACACCAACTGTAGCCCCGACATGCTGCACAAGTTTGGCTAACATAATTTCAAAACTATACACTTTTTCTACATAGAAAATGTATTTTTATGCCACTTGCTTTATTTTGCCATATTTTTTCCACAAATGAAAAAAACTACATAAAAAATGTTGCCCTCAGAATGTTAGTTTCTACTAATCATGCATGACGTTTTCGACCGAAATCGACTAAATTCTTGAGAATAACTGGTCGAGAGGAATAGCACCTCATTATATGAAAGAATATTAATATATATATATATATATATATATTGGGGTTGTCTCCTTTATTTTGGGTCAGTTCAATGATTGACCGCCTTTGCAGCAGATGCCCTCAAAACAAACACACACACACACACACACGCTAACGGTGCAGTGCACAGATGGTTAATAGCTCTTTTTGTTGATGTGTTTTCGTTATAGATCAACATCCTTAGCTGCGCGCTCATGTCCTGTACAGACTGCGACCAACCATTCCTGAATACATTGCTTTTAAACTCCACCATTAGCACACATGCGCCCGCACACACGCACGTGCACAAACAATGATAAGTGCTGCAAATAGAGACAAAACTGATGCCCACTTGGTCACAGAGTGAGATGACTGCTTTGGATGGCAGCTAATGGGCATCCCGAGGGCAACTGTCTGATACAGGAGACACTCGTCCAGTGAGTCGGGAGGGGCAACCTACGGCGTGCGGGCCGTATCCGGCCCGAGGAACTCGTCTAAAAAGCCCACTCCCAAAAAACATTTCAGCCACACACTGCCCATCGACTGCTGTTGAATTCAAATGTGCATGTTAACACGGAGGACCGGCAGTGATTAAGAAACAATTTTAAAAAATGGGTTCTTACCCGCAATGATGGGAGCCAAGCGAAAGATATCCGAAAGGCGGCTGTTGACTGGCTCGTATGGTGAGTATTCCAATAAATCATTCCCTGTGTGGAACGGCGTATCGTTACATGCAGGTAACTGCATCACATGCGCAAATATTTCAATATTTAATTCAATACAGCATACTTTACCCCCCCAAGACTTATAACAGAAGACATACTAACCATGTTATTAGGAACACCTTGAACAGACAGTTTTCACAGGTTTTCCCGACATTTATGATTGGCAGCCTGGCAGTGGCAGCGCGCGCGTCCCTTTGTCGGAATTGAGGCCAAAGTTTTGGGCATTTGAAGCTCTTTTGTTTCTGCGATTTCTACGTTCACCGATTGTCCCAAAAGGTTATGTTTACAGATCATCCGGTGTACCAAAGGAAATGATCCAATTTCACTTCATTGGCCTGACGGCTGTTATTCTTTACAGGAGGTGAAATATCGTTGTTCATCCATCTACGCCAGCGACATATCGTGAAAGGCAGAACAATGAAATGCGTTTCCACTGCCACTGTTCGTCATAATTATTTCACGACATGGGCCGTTCCAGAATTGGAGGGCACAGAAAAGATGATTTCAAAATAGTATTTAAAATAATAAACAGCTCTTGAACACCCCCTAAAGTGGCTTTTTAATTTCGCTTGTCCTTCTGTTTTGATGACCAATTTACGTACTGTGTCAAATATAACGCGGGAAAAGAAATGTTCAATCATTCTTTGGTATGGTTTTTAAATGCACATTTGAAATAGTAGTAATTATGCTCCGAAGTTGTCTCAACCTTTGTCACTAAAACCCTTTTTTGCCATCTAGAGAAGGAGAAAAAAAAGTGAGCTACATGACTCAGTCGAATTGAATCGGTAGAGCGAAGGAATGTCCTTAGTCTATTGTTCATATTTTCTGCAACATGTTTTCAATCATAATAGGGTGTGCCACTCAAACCAAGGCAACTCTGGTACGCGTCATCACAGACATGTTATCAGTCTTTTTATTGAAATTGTAGCTCTGTTCGTTCTTGACCAGTTAGCATAGAAGCTAACGCAGCTAGCATGTACGCTTGAGCAAAGACTGTAATTAGAGTCAGGCTAAAATGAAATTAGCCTTCAATTTAAATTCCAAATTTGACTTAATTTAATTGTACAGCATTGTGCCAAATATGTCGTGTGACAAATAAAATGGCTCATAAAAAAGTGTAATTTTGATGTGGAGCTGGTCAAATCAAGTAGTTGACTTTAGTTTTTCTTCTTCCTTGAAAACATTACTCAAATATGAAGTCAATGGTCGTCGTCGTCGTCCCGCCCCCTCCAAAAACTGTAAACTGTCCTCGATTCTGGAATAACCCGTATGTACTGAATGTATTTATTTATTTTTCGACGTTCCGTGAGATTTTTCTCGTGTAAAAATTGTGACTTGACGTTTTGTGCACACTTGACACGTTAAACTTCGTCTTATTGAGCATGCAGGCGTATATGCAGTATACTGTAGGCACCCTGTAAACTCTGATAAATGCTCCAAAAGATGCGCAGGCAGTTCTTCTCCTTCTTCATGCCCCTCCGGCACCTGCAACGGTTGAGGGGGTTCTGCTTCATGGCCTCCATGGCGCTGCGGCACTCGCCCTGCGCCTCCGGAGCGGCCACGGCCGCGGCGTGCGCGGCGCTCAGGCTGCTCTGCCTGCCGGCCACGCACTGCCTCATGGTGCGGTACTTGGTGCTGCAGGTGGCCTCCTTCAGGCACTGCTCGCTGGCCTTGACGCAGTCCAAACGCGCACCCGAACCGGCAGCAGCAGCAGCACCGCCGCCGACCCCGACCCCCTTCAAGCTGGACACCAAGTCTGCCAGTTGCGGGATAGAATCTCACTCACTATTACGCGCACTTTTCAAAAAGCTCATTTAAGGACCAAAAAAAAAAAACTTACCGGGAAATGACAAGAGGAAGGCAAAAGTTGTTAAAATCATCGTGAGTCGTCTTTTTTTCTTTTTTTAAAGCGCTGCTCCAACAGTTAGACACAAGTCGTCATCATGCGCGCGCATCCTGCAGGGTCACCAGCCGCACAAAAGCACCCCCGTTCCACGCGTTTAGGACCACGCCGAATCATTCCCCGCGTCGCCCCGTAGCCCCTCGTCTGCACCACGGCGTGGAAAACCCCGAGTAAGTGCACAAATCTGACGGGTTTTCCTTAAAAGCACTCTTTTTCCAAAGCTAGTTCCTCTTCCTCTGGCGCGTCAACCTTATTGGTCCATCATCGCTCTTCTTGCGGTGGTCCAAAGCGAGTTGAAATCCCCCAAAGAGATGAAAACATGATCATCATAATGACCGTCATTATTATTATAGAAATCGTGTTCGGTTGAGGCGGGGAGACGCGGATGCGCTGAGGCTGGGGAGGGAAAAAAAGAGAGAAAAAGAATTGGGTTCGTTCGTCTGGGATGAGGCGAGAGAGGCGAGGGGCGTGACGTTACGCGCTCGCCCATCCTCATCCTCATCTACAAGTAGTTCATTAAATGCAGCCTCTCGCCACACTAAATGGCTCACCTGCTCACGGACACTATATTAGGTACACATGCGCTATAGGCACTATTTAAAAAAAAAAAAAAAAAACACAAATGGCATCAGGAGTCCAATTTGGAAGCATGGTAAATAAGAATAATATTCTCCTTGACTGTTTATCAGATGCTCGATGCATACAAAGGCTTTACTGTCACTGGCGTTCCTGCACATTCAAGCAACATTTTGACCCGTTTTGACATTTGACAGCAATCAAAAGATACCATAAATGTCATTTGGACACTGAAATTTGTTGACCTTTCCTAAATTACACAAAAATGGCAATAATGACGAATGTTTATTCTTTTGTCCAATGGCCACAGTTTGTGTACAACAAGACTGTACACTAAAATGGATTCTAGATTTACCAAACAGTGAACGGGTAAAAAACAGCATAATGTTCCAAATGAATAGGAACACAAGTCACACATGGGTTAAAAAACAACAACTCAAACAGCAGCAACGATGCAAATACCTAATATAAAAAAATGAAGAAGAGCGTTGTACTTTCAGCTTGTTATGCAGCCAATTACCAAAAATAATGTGTAATGTTTAATGACATTGAGTCACATAATACAAAGATGACTGCGTGTGAGCGGACTGATAATGAGTGAGACGTCGATTGCGTGAGTGCATGCTGGCATGAAACAAATTGACTGCTCAATTTATTGCTCCTTTCCCCTAAACTGCTTCAAATTCTGCCCTTACGCATTAAATGTATTATTTTCACGAGACGGATGTCAACGGAAGTGTTTTCGAGATGATTGCATCGGCCTCGTAAACGCAGTAGTCAATATTTGGGCAGATCTCCGTGCTGAATGTTGATCATTGAATATTGGTTACGTTTCAACCGGCCGAGTGGTTTCAGAGCGATGGAAGCAATTTGCTTGCTGTACGCATAATATCCTTATGTAATCCATGTTAGACTGTGTTTTGCTTATTATGTAACCAGCATGTAGGGCTCTATAGCAGTCATTCTCAACTTGTGGGTCGTGGGCAAGTAGTAAAAAAAAAAAACAGATTAGAGGAGATCCTTGGGTTATAACAGTCCAGGACTGATAGACCTTTTCGAGGTTATGAACTGCAATGAACCAGTTTGCGCAGTTTTTTTCCATACAAATATCGACTGTAATTGTGACTGCTGCATTAGCGTAGGTTGGTTATAAACTATAGCATGTAACACTGTCAAATATACATTTTTATAACGTTACAGGCATGTGTCAGCAACAGTTTTACTTGGGATGTAACAGTACTATACATATAAAGTGAACCTTCACTATTTGTGGGGGACAGGGACGGAGCCCTGTGGCGAATTGGAACAATCAGCAAGTAATTGTCCACCCAAAAACGTTTCTAGTTGCCTGCAGATGCCCCCCAAAATGGTGGCAAAGCACTTTTTTTCTGTTAGACAATCCCATGGACTGACTATAGAAGATCCTCCCATTTTTTTCGTGAGCAACAAGATGGCACCAAAGCAATATTTTAACTTAAACATGGCTTTGGCCTGAGCACAGAACAGCGCTTAGGTGAGTTTTTCGGTGAATAATGGAGGATAGGTTCTCCCAAAACTGTGAATGCCCACTTTCAAATATGCGGCCATTCACTGTATTCATAGACTTCCCACATGGAACATACTGCGAGGGAACACTGTCATGGCATTTTTGTTTTGTTTTGTTTGTTTTGTTTTAGGTTCAAAGGGAATCATTTAGAAACGGAAATTCATATTTACTTGGGTTGTTTTTGTTTTTTGACACATTTGAGCATAATCTGAAATCTTTTTCATGGCACGGTATTCGGTAAGAAACCTTCCTTAAAGAAAGAGATCAGTGCCATGATATAAATGAAATTTTGTGTCATTGTGATTCGATTGTACCCTTCACCTTTGTACGTCATGTTCATCCTCAGGTTCTTAAGGTGCTCGGAAAGGCACTTTGAACGTGATTTCAACATTATGATATACTGCACATCATGTTCACATTTCCTTTATTCTTAACTTCCATATACGCGATGAGGAAATTGCGGATCCCGGGGTGACGACAGTTTTTACTCACTCCTCTCCAGCATGTGATTGATTGATTGCTTTGAGGAACCGAGCCGTGCGACTTCCACTTAAGCAAATCTATATTGGAAAATAAATACGAGTGTATGAAAAGCTGCCCTGTCAGCGTTATCTGTGCTAACCTCTGCCATTCATTATTTTAATGCGTCGCTAGTAAACAGTGGCAGGATGAGTTTGGACTAATCAATAGTGCTGTACATGCCTGCATGCGTCACAAAGATTAGCGGCAGCGCGCCATCATTCACGTCACGCTAAAAGGATTCATTTCCTCTCAAAGGCGCAGTCGTGCTGTCGTCTTGATCGAAAACGTCACATTTACGTGACGTGCCCCCCCCAAATAATCGCCAGAAGCAAAAACGTCAATAAATGCCACACCTCATGTCGATGCCACAATGGCGCTGTAATTTCCTTCGCTATGAGCAACCACTAGACACGGCATCTGTAAAGCTGACCTATGGTAAATGCCTTACCCCCAATAGATGCCTGGCACCTTCTGCAGTTACGTATACAATAAACACACCCAACCACTAGATGACATAATATGGTGGATATGGATTAAAGCAACCTTTAAATGCCTTACCTCACACCTACTTTAAAGAATCCCTTAAATGCCTTACTCCAAATCGGGGCCGAGTACACTACCTGGAGGAAAGGAGTTACTTCGTGACCAAAGGAAGTTTTCAGTCTGATCGAATGGCAATGACATATGGGGTCCCACAAGGGTCAATTCTTGGACCCCTTTTGTTCAACCTATACTGTACATATGACCCTTGAGTCAAATTCTTCAGAACTTTGTTGACGGTCATATCTATGCATCTTGATGTCAAACTACGTGTGAACAAGTGCGCCAATGTCAGTTGAATGCATATGAACGCACAGCGTGATAGTATGCGAGAGTGTTTTCACGATACTGTAAAGCTGAGCACAGTGTGATGGCAGCAAATTGGTGCTTTTTCTGGCTCCTACTAAAAAGTGTCTTGAGCAGACAGCGGCCGCGGATGCGCCCGGCGGTCTGAAAAGGAACGTAATGGGCCTTCAAGTGGTCATCATGTTCTTCAGTTTGATCACCGCGTCGTGATGATAAAATATTAGGATTACAACCTCCTTCAAGCACTTCGCTGATGGCCTAACTTCCACTTCTGCTCAGCCACAGTAAAATGGATTGACCAATAGGATGCTTTGCCTTCTTATCGGCTTGGATTTGATGTTCTCCTTTGCATATTTGGGCTTTATTTTATTTGTTATATTAACATAACTCAAAAGCGTATTTGTCACCTTTGAGCAGGTTTTAGATGCCTAAGATAGGAATTTCTGGAACACTAACGCAATAGTTACGCTCAATGACTAATTCTCCAATTACAAATTGCGTGTGTGTCTGTGTGTGTGTGTGTGTGTATATGTATATGTATATTTTTGGTTTTAATATTCATCCCTCTTAATGGTATCTTAAGTATGTTGCATGTAATAAATAAATTAAATGCTTGGGTTATTTTCCGCCTAATATTGTGCTACCTTATGTAGCTGAATAATGTAAATGAAATCAATTGGATTGATATTTAAAAAAAAAAAAAAAATATATATATATATATATATATATATATATTTCTCAGCATGAAACTATGCAACTACTGCTAAATATAAGTTTACTGAATGAATAAATTCCTACCAATCCCCATAGATATCCTTGTTAAGGCAGAATTTTGCTGTGTTGGAGTGGGCAAGTGTACCTAATGTTGTGTCCTGCAATGTGGACATTTTATGGGCGCGCACAAAGCTTTTAGTTGGGCAACAGCGCCATCAAGTGGAAAATATAATCACGTACAAGTTTGAAGTCATTCATTTATTTTGCCTGCTCAATCATCGTTGCCTCCGCCCCCCCTCCCCCCTCAACATTAATTTAATATGGACATTTTAGGGCTCCAGTATGCACGTGTAATTAAAAATACAACATTTTATGCAGACAATATTCAGCAGGACACCAGTCATTTGAGTATAATCGTCTCTCTAACCGAGCTTTTTCTCTTTAAGTCCCCTCTGTCACTTTTTGTTCTGCTCAGTCCCTTTTATCGCTAGACATAAGATGTGGGTCATTTCCTGTGGAGCGCATCCCACCGCAGCATCCCACGTCTATTACTCCGGAGAGCCCCGTCAACTCCTCTCATCCGCTCATTGTGTTATTTTTAAACAGCTCCACGGGTGGCCAAGTTGAACCTCCTAATTAATTTCCTCTCTGGTAGACAATGAGTGCATGATAATATGGCGTGGACAATACACGAAAGCTCTCTCTGGAGAACACATGATCTGATTAGCAGCTTTTTTTTTTTTTTTTTTTTTTAAATTTAATTTAATTTATATTTTTTTAATCTTGTTTTGAAATTGAAGATTTAAAAGTTAAAAAAAAAAAAAAAAAATGTCACCAGGCCCAGGTTGAAGTCACAGCGTCCCCAAAGGGAAATTTAGTGGAGTCACTTTAGGGACAGATAACATTTTGATGTGGAAACAGTGGATGACTGCATGCATTTTTTGCAAGTAATACGATTTAAGTGACATTTAGAAGTCTAATATAAATACAAGTTGCAGTTTCTAAGTGCAAAACATGATGGGTGATTTATTGTTTACCAAATAAACGTGTAAGGTGCAATAAGTCACCACAGGGGTCAGTGTTGAGCCATGAAGCGGTTGAACCCAGGACGTCTTCGCCGCTTTTCTTGAAAGTCACACAGACTCATTTATTCACAAATATGTACCTTCAAATTATTCTGAGTGGTGGTGTACTGCTATTTTCTTGTCCCCTAAAATGTAAAATTACCCATCATGCCTCGTTCATGCCAGCATCAAATCCAATGGTTGCATTTATAGGTTAAAAATAGGGGAACTTTCTATTGTAATTTTTTAATGGGTTTCATTGGTAGTGACGCCAAATCTATTTTTTAATAGGTTAAATTTGGTATTTTATTGGTTTATTCTTTTATTTATTTACATACAAGTATAATTGTAAAATATTTTTTTATTTTAGACATTTTTGTAATTGAATATTTTATTTTAAAATTTTAGCTACAAACGGGATAATTAATATATATTTGCAGATTAATTTAGCAAATATTTAAAATGTGTATTTTTGTCTTGTAAATTGTTTTTGCATTTATTAAATGTTATACAGATGTGTTTATTCAATGTTATTTATGGAATATCCTGCTTACACACAGACACAAATATATAGCACAATATTACATAAAATACAATATTTAATAAAGTATAAATCATCTAAATGTATGAAACTAACTGGAAATAAAAATCCTGTTTAAGGCTGAAAATGTATCTGCATTTTTAATCTAAAAATATGACCTCAAATATTTTTTATAATAATGAATTGCATAAAATACATTCAGCATCCTTACAGCTTGAAAAATATGTTTTAAAAATTCAATAAAAAATATAACAGTAAATATTAAATGAAAATGTAAATGTGTAAAAATAAATGTACCTACACGAAACCAGGAATCCGGATGACCCTGTTTTGGGTGCGCCGTTGTTATCCCCTTAACTGTCGTACGTTAATGTTGCAGCGGCTACATCATTAACATACAGCTAGATTGTAGCTGGTCTCCTTCCAGCTTGGCTGCTGCAGGTGCAACAATTCAACTATTGTTTGTCTCGCACTCCGCAAGTACCCTTGCAGTGTTGTGCGCGCGTGCAACCGACAGCGGCAGGCCCGACTACGCCGCCTCCGACACGCCGCTGTCGCTTCGTGAAGCCGACGAGTTATTCTGGCACTTTTTAAGCGAGCGTGACGTATCGGGGCTTGTTGGAAACATGCTCACGTTTCTTGTCGAGCAATTATAACGAGCTGCTTACATAAGAAGCTATGTTCTGGGGAGCATTTCTAAGGCATGGCTCTTTTTTAATTCATCAATATCAAATACAAATGTCACGATAAGGACATAGGAGAATCCTTAGTTGCATTCTGTGATTATGAAGATATGTACAGTAGTTTTTAGTGAGCTGTTTGGATTCTAAAAGACAACAAACACCCAGTCAGTACTTGAACTCCACACAGGAGGCCGGAGCACGGATTGGAACGCAGAACCTCAAGATTGTGAGGCAGATGTGCTAACTCCTCGCTCACTGTGCTACGGGTCGCATATCATTCGTTGGAAAATGTGACCGCGACTGCGACCGAAGTTGGAAATGTGCCGACCTGACCTCAGCCGTCGCGTATCGGCCGGCAGTCGAAAGCGATACGGCTGCTCGCCACTTTTTTGGACGGCGTGTCAATAAGGGGAATGTTTGAAGAATATTTCTATTGACAGAAGTGATCGGTGGAGCTGTAATAATTGACGTTTATTCATTTGATCACTCGCTATTTGCCAGCTTTGTGTTGCATGCTATTCAAAAGCCATTGAGGTTTCCCCCCCGGTTAAATTGAATGGAAATGGTATTGAAAAGATGAGGACAATAACTGAAGATTGGTGGAAAACGATGACCAGGAGACAATTGAATATGCCTAAACTGATCGCTTTTGGACTCTCAGTCCTCGCATTTTAGGAATTCAAAGATAAAGTCTATTTAGTTTTTCTTTTCCTGTGGAATCTATCCTGAGGTTTTCACTGAAAAACCCACCTACTCCCCAAATGTTTGTGCTTTTTCTGTAAAAGCCTTAAGATGCCACAAGACGGCGCCAAAGCCCTGGCTAATATGAAGGTCGTCATTGGTGTCAAGGAAGTACCTTAGTGATACATCTCAGCTGTTCTAAGCTATATATTCAGATCTATAAGGGTTATGTTGCAAGATGAACTTTAAATGATATTAAATTGTTTTAGGATCATAGTTTGTGTTCATTTTAAAATGTAAAACAATGAAAAGGCTTTTAGGATGGGGCTTCAATTATACTTACAGTTTGGCATAAAAGTGGTTTACTAGGCGGTAGTTAAAATCAATCAGGTTCTTTATCTGAACGTAAAGGGGTTTCATCCTTAAAAATGGAACGAATACAAATTGGTAGGTTTAAAATCGCTCGGTTCAAAATCAATAGGCTTCTTGCTGATGTCGTCCGATTGAGGAATCTCTAACTCGTGCACCATAAGGCCAGTCTTGATATTGCAGAATCACTCGTACATCGGTGTGCCTTGACATACGCGTGACCCGCGTATGTCAAGGCACACAAGCTAGAGCTACAAGCCGTCGTTCAGCTGATTTTTATTTTTATTTTTTCTGCATTGACTTGCGAGCAAAAATTTGATACGAGCACTGTATGGCGGCAGTGAACTTAACTTCACAAGGCGTCCACGCTAGAAGGAGCAGCACAATGTCCATTACAAATAATGTGTCAAAAATCCGTATAATTCTTTGCATTACACTAGAAGAAGCAGAATTTCCATTGAAATCAAAATAAATGTTAAAAACTGTATTTCTTTAGACTATACGTTACACTTTACTGTATATTCAACCAGCAGGAGCGGCACGATTTCCATTGAATTGAAAATAAAAATGCAAAAAAAAAAAAAAAAAAAAAATGTGGCAAAAACAGTTATTTAAATTTTACTTTACATTAGACTAGAAGGAGCAGCACAATCGCCAGTGAATTGGGGGAAAAAATATGCGAAAAATGTGGCTAAAACTGGATAATTCTTTTGATTTACAAAATTACACTTTACAATATCGAGTGCTATTTTATAAAAAAAACACATCGCCAAATGTTTTTGTCTTGTTTTTGGGAGGCTGGAACGGATTAATAGCAGTTCCCCGTAATTTCAGCGGGGAAAGATGATTTTAGATACAAGTGTTTTGTATTACGAGCGTTTACAGGGTGAATTCAATTCATACCTCAAGGTTGTCCAAAGAGAGACAAGAACTTAAGTAGCTTTCCACTTATCTGTTCTAGGAGGTGTACAAATCACAGGGAACAGGAATTGAGATCTTTTAGTCTTTTTATCTCATCCAGCTCCTACAGTCAAATGAAATATTTGTGCTTGAAGGCACATTTCGGAATATCGTCCCTCGCTTTGGGTTTGTTTTTCGCCTCCGCCGCCGCCCTCGCTATCCCCGCTTGGTATTCCCTCCCACACTTCCAATTATCCTTGACGCGATAAGACGGCGTAATGTGACACACAAGGGCAAACGGCGGCTCCGTGCAGAAACGGATCGGCCGGCTGGACCGCTTATTCCCTTTGCGAGCAACACTAAAATGCTTTTTAAACCCCCACTGACTTATTATTAATTGACTTCCGATATTTGCATGGTTACTTACAGCGCGGGAGCGTTTTAAGACGTCATTCGGTTCAATCAGTGCACACAAAACTCCCAGCCTGGTCCAAACGGATCACAGGCATGTAGACCAATATGCACAGCCATGCTAAATAATTAAAAAGGTAACTCGCATTAAGAATGCTCATGTTGTTATTCATCCATTTTCTATACAGTTTAGCCTCATTTGGGTTGTAACTCACAGGTGAGCTGGAGCCTATCCTAGCTGACTTTGAGCGAGAGGCAGAGTCCACCCAGGACTGGTCATCGGCCAATCACAAGACAGGAATAGACAGACAACCATTCACAGTCACATGCACTCCTACGGACAATTATTGTACCGGATTATTCACAAAATCACCGAAAAACGCAACTGAAATGTTACAAGATGGCGTCAAAGCCTCGAAAGTAGGGATGGGCGAGTACCGTTACCGGGTAGCGATATCTGACCGATACTGACCAAGTGGCAGTTTGGCAGATGTAATTAGTAAACATTAAGTGGCTTCAGGCCCTCGGCTGAAGGTTACTGTGAAACTAAACATAAAATGAAGAGAATTAACCACACAGCCTCTGCTACTTGAATGCTAACATACTATTGGAAACTCCATAGGCACACGGGCTAACAATTAGCTGTTGTTACCCTTTAAGCAACGGATATCGAAACATCTAAACAGACCGTATCACAATACTCACAGGCATATATTCCTTATCCTCTGCGAAGAGCGACTCCCGTTCTGAGGAGCTGAACCTCCAGTACAGTATAGCTGTATGTCTCTTATACTGCCCCCACGTGGCCAAAGTGCACACACCAGAACGAGCGGCACAATCGTAGAAGAGTGACAAAACTGCCCTAATTAATTTTAATAGCATGTACGTTTTTAAGTGCTGTTTTTCACATGTGAAAACACACAAAAACATTTGTTTGTTTGTTGGTATCATATCTCAGCGCACTCCTGTATTAACCACACAACATGTCAAACGGAAGCAAGCACATACTGTAAGTTGCTTTGTAAATGCACACACACACTTGGCGATCTAATCTGAGATCTAATTGCTTGGTGATTACAGTACTGTATTTGTTCAATGTCATTAGGACTAAGATGCACATCACGGTTTTTAATGGCTTTTAACGAGCGATATAATGGATGCCAACACCGCAGGCAGTGAACTCTGAACTTTAATTGTGACTCAGTCGAATGCAGTCTGCTCGTGTTTTTGCCTTTGTCGCTTGAAAAGTGGCTTCACAATGGCGCCTTTTCATCATGGCAAATAACCCACTGAAACAATTGGCAGTCTCCCCGTCAAAGGAGATGTCATTTGCAAACACGTTTCGCCATCGTCCGCAGGTTAATGCTCGGCGAGCGGCCGCGAGGGCGTCATTAGGCGGAATGTACGCGGCAGATGTGCGTCAAATATGACGGCATGCATTCTGGAGGGGGTTTCTGCACTAATTTTGGAGAACTTCTAAAACCTTTTGCACTTCGTCCAACGCCTTGTCTAAAATGAAAGTATTGCTGTGGCGCCATCCTGTGGCTTCGTTTTGAAGTGACGGGAGGAGCTTCATTTAGTCAGGCCGTAGCCTTGTGTAAAAATATGTGCTTTACTGCCATCTTGTGGCATCCATAGACAATTACATCCCTTTATCGATGGCATCGGTACCAGAAACGGCCCCTGCCAATTTGCATAAGTTAAAATAAAATATACAGTAGTGGAAATAAAAAAACTAAATCTATGATGACAAACAATTTATGACCGTTAAACAACCTTAATAATGAAAAAAATCTGCAGCAAAAACAATGTTCTGATTTTGACATACTGTGTGTGTATGTGTGTGTATATATATATATATATATATATATATATATATATATGAATGTTTATCAAAAAATTACTTGCTTTTGTAACATCTTAAATCTTTTTTTGATAAACAGTGTGAGATCTTGTAACGTTCAAATTTATTTTACAAGTCTAAATGGTGTGAATAAATAGTGCATCATGATTTTTTTTATTTACCTTTAAAATATGGTGTGTTATATTGTTTCATTCAAAGATATTTTTTTCAATTAAAAAGTGTTCTGTTTATTTGTCATAAACTTTAATTTTATTAGACTACATGGGGGGCCAGTTAAAAAACAAACAAACAAACAAAAAAACCACACCACTTGCTGATTTGGGGACAAAATAAACCCATGAAAATGCTACATGTGGCCACTCAAGTAAAATTCTGCCTCTTATGAGTTTCCATTGTAGCGTGCTAATGCGACTTGAATTGTTTATGCCGTTTTCCAGCTCCCCCAACCCTCCCGACTTATAACTTTGAAAAATGGCGTGACGCCCGCTGCGCTCTGATGGATGGCTTTGACTGATTAAATGAGATGTCTCCACAGCGGCTGGCTTTAAGGTATGACAATCCCATTTTTACAACGCTCTCGGTCATGGTGCCTGCACGTTATGGCGTCACGTGAGCGTCGTAAATAAAAATAAAAGCAAACATAAAAAAAGTTGCCCGGGAAGTGAACTGAGTCAGAAGCATCTTGGGACACATGAACAAGAAAATGACTGTTTTAGTGTTTGTCACTGACATCACATGATTACTAAACAACAATACAGCATTCAATCTTTTCCTTAAAAATGAACTTGTGGTGGCGCGAAGACATTTTTTCATATAGCGTTTGCAAAAAAAAAAACTATGAAAAAAAACGACTCCCCCCCATGAATTATCCATTTGGGGACGGCTCATTTCGTTTCGTGCTGTCAACTCATGGAGGCAACGCAGGTAGCGCAAGAGACTTAGCGCTGTGAACTTAATGCTTATAGATGCTCATTAGTTCACTTACTCTCGAACATGAAATGTGTTAAACATTTAGGGCCTTCGGTGCTCATGGCAAAATCTTCACATTATACATTTGTGCTGTCATACAACTACAAGGGAATCTCTGCACCTGAACACAATTCTTTCCTCAACACCCCTTTTACTCTGATTTTGTAATTTTAAAAAAAAAATTATAATTAAAGTGAGTTGTTTCCCATAAGCGATAACAAATGTAGAAACAATCTTTTGGGTTAAACTGTGGCTGTCACAAAAACCTCCTAACTGTACATAGGTGTAGAAGGACTTCAGATTTTTTTGTAGTCGACGCTAAGGAGATGATAGTCGAGTCGACGTCGATTAAACGATGACATCATTATTTATTTCAGCTCGCGGTGTGCACTTGCGCCTCGCAACATAATTATGCCCAGGCCGAATTGCTCATCCAATCACATTCAGATAACTTGACAGATTCGCAGACAGTCGGAATTCGTAAAACTCTTAACACGTTTGGTCAGCCAGCGTTGGCGTTAAC
Source organism: Phycodurus eques (assembly GCF_024500275.1). Classification (NCBI taxonomy): domain Eukaryota; kingdom Metazoa; phylum Chordata; class Actinopteri; order Syngnathiformes; family Syngnathidae; genus Phycodurus; species Phycodurus eques. The sequence continues at coordinate 5,020,088 of NC_084543.1, read as the reverse complement.
CTTTTCAGAGGCGCCGTTCATAGGTGTTGGTCTTTTGTTAAATTTGCGGACAGACTCGCATATTTTGCAAGTGACCGTGCTACTCGGCTCATTTTTAGTCAAATATTTTCGAACGCTCGTGGCACTGCTACTTGCGCCGACCAAACACCTGTTGATTTGTTCTCCAGTGTTGTTCATGCCGAAACGTGATTGGCAAATCAGTCGACTTCAAACTCTAATTGATCCATAGATTAGTATCTAACCTTTAACTGTACAGGCAATGTTGTTCAATTTACATTTGCAATAATTGATGCATTAATTTAGCTGTTTTTTTCTCTATTGGTTGACTAAAATGTATTTTTTGATTGTTTAAAAATTAATGTGTATCATTAAATAATTGAAAAAAAATGAACTACCTTTTTTTGTATTAAATACTATAATTGGTTAATTATAATTCAATGAATTATAAATAATACCAAAAAACATTTCAGTAAATGATTTATTTTATTACTCAAATATACTGTTTTACATATTTTTTTTTTTTTTTTTTTTCCCCATCTCCGAATGAAAAAACAAATGTGTCCCTTGAGCTCAAAAGTTTGCACACCCTGAACTGTTCAATGCATTCCTGCATACAAAATGCGATGATTTACTCAACTGCAGATTATGCCTTTATTTTGTTCAGAACTAATTTTTGGAACAGTGAACACCATTACCGCTTTATTGCAATTCATATAAAGTGAAACTTTGCTCCTTCTCTTGAAATAAGCTTTGCAAGAATGCCAAAGAAAAAAGCAATCACAATTTGAATTGCATATTATATGACCAGAGCGCCATTCCACTGTGTACAAAATCTTTCGGTGCAACTTGTGCTTCACCATAAATTCCTCGCTTGACATTCCAAGCTTAATATCAGAGGTCAGGTTCTGAACATTTGCAATTCATTCTTGTTTATTTATTTATGTATTGGGAGCGATTTTTCAATGGAAGAGTCAACTCTGTGAAGCGCAAATATTCATCTGTATGGAAAACAATTTGAGTGGAGTGGACCATTTATCAAAAGACATCTAAATAGTAATTTATTTTCACAAGTCTGCCGTCTATACTTTGCAGTTTGTTCTCCAGTAAAACACTATATGTTGTTTTTGCGTTCTGTTGGTGGATGGATATTGATGCAGTATAAGACCTCTGCACATGATGTGCATACATAATAGATATACAGTACATACTGTACACTGTTACAAAAACAGCTTTACCATTTCAAGGGGGAGTTTGCAATTAAAAAAACAAAAAAAACCCAAAAAAACACTTTTTGTCACATTTGTTGAAATTGACAAAATTGCTGACTGGGAATAAGACTAGAAAACACAAGCTGGCAACATTTCTGCTCGTCGGGTACGTTTGTCATTTCATTTTGATTTTGAACTGATTGTACAAACTGAAAAAAAAAAAAAACCTTCAAACCGATAACAGTATTATAGTAACACTCCATTATGAATGTCATGCTAGCAATGTAGCGGGCTTAGCTAACGTCGGCTTGTTTACATTGCTAATGTTAGCTTCTAGTAACGCTGCAAACTCCACCTTTAATAGTTATTTACATTTTGGCTTTGCAGATGGTGCAACGCTCCGTTTCCTGACAGATGTTTCGCCGAGACAGCTGAATGTGTGTGATAAAAGATAAAAAAAGATACGCCGAGCAGTAGCGTAATCCCCCCCCCCCCCCCCCCCATTTTTAACCAGATCAAAATTAGTGTTCAATAAAGGAACTTGTAAGTCATTTGAACAAAACCTGGTTGTCATTTACAGACCATCTTTGGACAGAAGCTATACGCTAGTGCTAATTGTAATGCTAATGCTACAGGTGGATTCCGAGCGATGAAATTGTCAGCATTGGATCGCTGGTTTGCAAATTCTACGGTGTGTCTTGTTTTTAAGTCCTTAGTGGAGAAAGTGTTTTCTCAACCTTTTATTAAGCCAAGGATTTATTATTATTATAATTTTTTTTTTTTTTTTTAAATTACGTTTTACATATAATAATGGTCTCCTCTCAATTTAGTCACAAATGTACTAAATGTAAAATCTGGGCCTGTTTATTTAAACACAAAGCAATTATTCTGTTGTATGAGTGGCAACAGGTGGAAGGTTAATTTACCTTTTGTCATCTAGTGGAAGAGCATTTCATTGTCATTAAATGTCGCCGGCGTAGATAGATGAACAGCGATACATTATTTGTAGTAAATGGATAATAATTTTTGGACCAATTAAGTGAAATTGGATCCTTTCCCAGGAGTTGGGAATCACTGATGCGATTCATTAAGTTGCACTGCATCTGTTTTCTTTCTTTTTATTCGATTCCAAGCCATGTAAGTTTCATCCAGCATGAATTTCAAATGAATGTTTCTGGCAGGAAAATGACGTGGCCCCCTCCCTTTCTCCTGGGGGGATTCGCCAGCGTTGATTCATTTTTTTTTATCGGAGCAATCTCCGTTTGTTTGCGGGCATCGCTGAGAGCGAAAAAGGTGGGGGACAGCGTTCAAAAGCAACAAGACTGACTAATGAAAAGAAGGAGAAGTGACATTTGGGAGCCTCAATGTCAGATGGGTTTTATTTATGTATTTATTTTTGAACTTCACAAGCTGCTGACTGCTACGAGAAGTCTTATCTTCTCTTGATAAAAGATAAGGCCCACTGTAGTGTCGCACTGTGAGCGTATGAATCAAAAGGCTGATTAAAAAAAAAAAAAAAAATGTTTTTAGTGCCAGTTCAGCAAATGACACTTGCTCTTTGTTTAGACTGCATTTGATCAGATGAAGATACGGTATAAAAGTGACATGTTGGACTACACTCGGCGGAGTCCACGACTGAAGCCGTCTCTGTTTGTACATCCTGTAATATGACAATAAAAAGTCTTTGCCTCACAAAAGTCTGCCAGCTTCATGCTAACGCATAATGGGAAACACCATTGACGGGCGATATTGCGGCAGTTATCAACCTTTAAACGACGTGCGGTCTATTTGAGCACAAAGTTAAAGCACTATCTTGATAAAGTACAGCTCTCTTTATTTCAAAGTAGGGAAAAAACAAAAGTCGTCAGAAAAAGAAATATTCAAATGAAGTACAGAAACCGCAAAAATCTAGTTAATAACTAGTTACTTCCCAAGGCAGCGTCAGTGCAAATGTAAACTAGCCTCCCTAATTTATTTGGTGACGATAATAACAGAACTGAGTTGTTTTCTGATCGGCATGAGAGAGTGAGAGTACTGGTATGTTCTATTTTTATTCCCACATTCAAAACAACACTGTCAACATTGTGTTTACATAGTGCTTCCAAAGTTAAAAAGGAAAACGCTGCTGCCAAGCAAAGCTCAGTGTCTCCACGCACCTGCTCATGTTGGATGCACCACTTCGTTGTTTTCCTGCCATTTGGCTTCAGCAGTGCTTTGTACGGATTCCGTAGTGGAAACTACCTCATCTGTGTCATTTTTTTTTTTAACCTGCAAAGATGACAATACAAGCTGTGATGTATTTATTCCAGTTAGACGACACTAACGGCCGCTGTTTGTTTGCGGCTCACACACAGCACTGCTGGATTTTACAAATACGACAAACTATGAATGTTTTTTTTTTTTTTTTTTTTAAAATCTATTTGAGCTTTTATCACAGCTCAAATGGAGCGAGCAAATATCAAATGAGTAAGAAGGCTGCAGAGTCGTTACAGAGCAGATTTGTGCCTCTGTTTCTGGAAAAGTGGAAGGCGGAATGTTGAAGATGCGTCAGGTGTTTGATGTGCTTAGAGCCAGAAGACTAACGTTTAGGAATTGGAGAAAAAGGTCTTCTGACACCTAAGCAACTATTGGCAGCTAAAAAAATCTATTGAAAAGTAAAATGCAGACATACAAATATATATATATAGATATTATTAGAGCAGCCATGTAGTTGACTTTCTGCTGTTGGTTTGTATCAAAGCCACATTGGAATAATTTTTGGCAGAGTTCCACTTACGTTCGCAACAAAAAATGTGATTTTATGACACAAGATTTTGATCTCGAACTTTAACAATGGGAATTTACACATTGTGTCTGTAAAAATATATATAAAAAATGTCTGAAGTCATTCATATTTTCAACTGCCTATTGCAACCATTATATAAATATTCAAACTTTTTTTCCCCTAAATATGCTAAAAACTGATCTTGACTTTCTGTTGCAAATTATGCAAAAAAAAAAAATAAAATCAAAAAATATACCATCAAAAATGTCAGTCATAATGTTTACATAGTTTTAATATAGTTTTTGTTTCACATAAATAATATATGAAATGTACACATTTTTGTGGGTAATTTCCTATTGTAAATATAATGAATGGCAAAAACTAATATTCAACAAATATAAAGGTAAATTACTTTTTTCTCATTTTTTAATTGACTAAATGCATACAAATAATATTGTATTTTTTCCAAATACATTATGTGGAGGACTGCCAACAAAAGTAGAGCACAGTGAAACCTCAAAATCTGACCAACCTAAAGGTTGTCAAATTCAGAAACTGACCAGAAATTCTGGGACAATTTGGCTCAAAATATGAGACACTGAAAAAGATTGAATCATTATTTTTTAAATTGTAATATCATATATTTTGCAGAAGGATTAGGATCGGATAGTTGTGGTAGACAGAGATTCTGGGAAACGTGAGGTCTGACTAGTTTAGATGATGATTGAGTAGAGTCCTTCCAAAGTATGTTGGAGCATGCCTTACAAAAAAGAAGTCACAAATGTGTTGCCACACAAGCAGTGGGAGAAATCATTTGTCAAAAACACTTAACATTTCTAAATGCAGTACAGCGCCTGAGGAGGAAATAAAGGAAAGCAAATAATTCAGGTTATTGTTTCAAGGAAAAAGATATTTATTTCCCTCTGTGGTATCGGCACAGCTGGAAGTACACACATCCTGCAGGAGAAGGGCCACTGAGCTCGCACGGCGGCGCTTTCAATTTAACAACGGAATAGACGACCTAAGGTGCGCCGATAAGACCTTGAAGCCGCTAAATTGATAAAAGCCTTTATCGCACCAGCGCTCGAGCGTTGTGAATTCGCCATCCTTCGTAAGATATGAGCGAGGAATGGGTTCTCGCCCGAGACCACTGAATAGGAAGTCTGTTTTTAAAGTGACCTGCGGCATATGGACTAAACTGCACTCGAATCTCGTAACCTTCCAGAAGTGTGTGCCACCGCATAAGGGGACCAGTGTTGGCACAGGGGAAGAGTGTGACGATAGCCATAGAAGCGGAAGTTGAGCTCGGAGCGAAGGAAGTGGTTCACATTCCTCTTGACTGGTCTGGGCCGCTCGCTATGATGTGGTTTCGATCGCATCAGTAAAATAAGACAAATCGAATGGACACAGGAAGAATAAAAGCAATATACTGTACTGCAGTGAAAACATAAATGTTAGTAGAATTTGAAATCAGTGAGGTGTAGGAAAAGTGTATTATGATTATTGTAATATCAAAGCTTGCAGGACAAGCCAAGCTGTTTCGCAATCAAAAAGCTGTCAATGTTTACATTTTGATTAACTAGCTAACTAACTAAATAAGCTAACATTTTTCCAAATTCTATGTCACTAACAAGACATTCACTAACATTAGCTTGTAGCCAACCAACCAACCCGCGCACTAACTGCCATTATCTTGTACTGGTTTAAGTTGAGTTCGGTGAGTGTAGTCATCTGTCCGCTTGAGAATAAAGCTACCGTCTGCCTAAGCTAGCGATGCTGCACGGTCATCAGTATTCGAGTAGTCTTCTTGTGGAGTGGCACTCTCGACGTCCTCTGGATGCTTCCGACAGAATCGTCCAACTCACCCCGCAGTCGTCCTCCACCTTCGCCACTGCTCCCTTCTGGCTTTGAGCAGCCGCCGACACTTGAAGTGGAATAAGCGAGTCGGACAACAAAGAGCCGCATGAGGCCGTCTCCATTCGGGGACGAGCTCTCGTGTCACTTCGATGACGCTTTGTGTTGTTTCAATGTCAGGGCCTTTGCGCTTCGGAGGCGCCTCAGTGGGCGAGACGCCGCCTCTTGTGCTTTTTCAACAAGTTTTCGCCGCCGCACTATCGCCTAAAGCTGTCGCTTTCTAACCGGCTTAATGGACAAACATTCTGTGCAAACACAATGCTGTATGTCTTTCAGATTGTTTTAAATTTGACGCGCAGGATGCGAGATACAATCTGGACTTGTATCGAACCTCGATTTAACTAGCTTAGCTACCATGTAGCTAGATAGCTAAGTAACGAGATATCCAACAAGCGAGGCAGCCAACATTTGACCCAACTGACACAGTTAGTCATTTTAACAAACAAACGTACAAATGAGCCAACTAACTAAAGTCTACGTAGCTAGCTAGCTAACATACTAGCTAAACAAAGCCAACCAATCTCCAGCAATTAGTTCATTTACATTCAAACTGAATCAAATTGACAAAAAAACCCTAACTTTTTCACACGCACTCTCGCCGCATTTTGAGAATGCCTGGACTGCATAGCACTCAAAGTAGGAACATATGCATTATTTGAGGCCAAATCTGTAAAGTAAGCCCAAATCAAGCCATCTAGGTCAAAATCTCAGTGCCGTGTCCATCATTAGGCGGAAACATGAATAAAACAAACAATGAATTGGAATAAAAAATAAGCTAACGAGGTCTGGAACATGGTGTCAAAAATGGTTATTGGGTGTACTTTGGCTCCCCGAAGGGATGAATAATGTAAAACGGCCGACGCTGTGTTTTGCTTTTAGGTTTTTGCCACGTGAGTAAACCTCATTAACGGTTCAAGGCGGGTTACCAATTCATGAGCTCCCATGAATGTTTTTCGCTCTTCCTCATGTGTACCCGTGCTGGGCTGGCGAGGGCCGGGAATGAGACGCAATCCTTTTTGCATGAGGCCTGACCTACATGAGGAAAACTCAACTAGGTTAGGCTGTGATGCACTGGGAGGCCGGCTGGGCTCCGTATTATTCTATTATTCAAGCGTCTCGAGGTTCTCATCAAGTGACCAATAGCGGCAACTGCCAACACGTATATATTTATCCGTCTACAACGGATATAAAGTCTACACACCCCTGATCAAAATCTAGGTTTTTGTGATCTAAAAAAAAAAAAAAAAAAAAAAGACTATTTTCACCATTAATGTGACCTACAACTTGTACAACTCAATAGATTTTATTTTTATTTTTTTTTTGGGGAGGGAAAGTAAAAATAAACTGAATTAGGTCGCACAAGTGTACACACCATGTAAACAGCCCGAAGGCATGATGCTGCCACCAGAATACGTCACTGTCAGGGCGGTGTTCTTTTGGTGATAAGCAGTGTTGTGTTTGCGCTATACGTATAAAAAAAAAAAAAAAAAAAAAAAAAAAAAAGTTCAAGCTTGGTTTCATCGGAACATAACAAAATCCCGCGGATACATGTGGGAAACTGTTTTAGTGCAATGGAAACGTTAAAAAAAAAAAAAAAAAAAAAGCCCAATATGTGAATGAATCTTTTCATCGGTAGTTTATATTTATTCTCTCTTTTAACACCGGTTGTTGAGAATGATACTTTTGGAATAAGTGTCACAGAAAAGCCACCCGGAAGCTCAACGCAGACATTTTGCTGATTTGTGTGTTGCAGTCTGCAGCACACGAGCCGCAGTCGCGCCCCAAAAATATAGCAGTAAGCGATGTAAGCGCACAGGCTGCATTTTTCGTGAGCTCGCTTTACTCAGGAGGTAATTTTAACCTTTTATTTAATTTTAGGCGCAGCTCTCCTCGTCTTTGCCGCGACACTCCTGAAGTGCTTCGCAACTTGACCTCCCATCGCTCCCATTAACCAAAAGGTCTTCATTCCGCGGGGAAGCCGGCCACTTATTGTGGAAAGTAATTATTTTACATCTCAGAGGGAATGTCTACTGTCTGGAAAAGGTCAAAGGTGATACTTCAGTTAAATTAATAATAATAATGTTATTGCGCTTTTAAAAATTGCCTTGGGGAAACTTACTTTTGATATATTTATGTACATATTTACCTTTATTGGTTGTTACGGTCCCTGAGGGTATAATGTTTCCCTACCTTTATTGAGCCAAGGCACATAGTTTACATTAGAAATGACAAGATTACAAAAATATCATAAAAGTGATACACTGGAATAATTACAATGTCATCTCCATTTACACATAACTTTGCTTACTCAGTGTGAAATCTCGGCCCGCTTGGTCAAATGCAAATCTATTATTCTGTTGTATGACGGCAACAGGTGGATGGACAAGTTAATTAACTTTCTGCCTTCCAGTGAAAGATTCGTTCTGCCTGTCACGATACGTCGCCGGCATCGATAGATGAACAAACATACATTATTTGTAGTAGGGGCCGGCCAGGGCAGAGATGCTCTCCTTTTCCCTTTGATAGTTAATTATTCTTATCATATCCAACCTGCAATGCAATTTACACGCCCGAATGCACACGTTGATATACTTGACGTGTATGTTTTAAGGTGATCACCCCCACCCCACACACACACACACACACACACACACACACACACACACACACACACACACACACACACACACACACACACACACACACACACACACTCCTTTATACTGCAGCACAGCCCTCACTCTGTACAGTTTGTTCATATTTGTCAAGGGTGATGCACAAGTTAAAGTGGCTATAACTTCAGTTGTTTCAAAGCAACGGCATGTGGAATGTCAAGCGGTGTCACTCCAAGTAACGGATGTGCGGCGAATGATCAACTCTGCAACTTTTTGTCCGCGCCGTCGGAGAAAATAACTTATTGCTTTTCTGTCACCGTTTTTACGGTTCGCTCTCACCGCAAACGGCGGTCGCGGATCATGATGAATTGGGGGAGCAGAGTGTAGAATTTAGCAGCTAAAAAGGCAATGTATCCGTCAGGAGTGGCTTGAAAACAAAATTGTTCAGTGCCCGGCTGAGAAGTGGACAAAAACAAGATGTCAACGAGTGAGTGTAAAGTGGTGGGGGGGGGGCTTATATTCGTACACTGTAAAACAGGTTAAAAAATTTAAATAAATAAGTTACATTTGATTAAAAAAAGCAGTGATTCATGCATAATCGGTGTATCTAAACTACATTAAAGTCCCTGTAAAGCAAAAATGTCTTGTAAATTTGACACACCGCGGAGAAGATTGCTGTTAACGACTGCCAAATTTGAATGCTTGTATAAAATTGCCAAGTATATAAAATGCGGCTTCAAGATAATGAAAAAATGTCTTTCTCCCTGCACTCGAACTCTGAAACCACACCCCGCTCAACTGTTAACTGCCAATCAAATACCACTGCAACGATGTGGAAAAATGGATCCTACTTCGTAAGTAAAAATAAAAATTCTGCCCTCTTCCTTCCGTCCTTCTCTGTGATGTGCGTGCACTCAAGGCCAACAACAAGGCACTCTAAAGCACGCATGCCAGTGCGAAGCCCATGTCCACAGTCCGGCCGTCTTGTCAGACTTAACAAAAAACACAAATATTTCCCCCCATCCTCGCTCTCCTGTGTGCGCTCACTCCTGACAACGAGGCGCTCTAAAGTGGCCACAACTGACCGAAATCCCGGTCCATATGCTGCTCTGACACATTGGGCTTGTGGTGTTAAAAAGAGAGAGGATGTAACACAGTGGTGAACATGCCCCGTCCCAGCTTTTTGGAACGTGTTGCAGGCATCAAATTCAAAATGAGTGAATATTTGCAAAAAACAATCGTTTAATATATATATATATTGTCTTTGTAGTGTATTCAACTGAATATAGGTTGAAAAGGATTTGCAAATCATTCTAACTCACATTAAATGTTTTCTAACAAAAAGACGGCTTGAACTACCGTACAGCAAAATATGTATGACACTATTGTTCTACCTTTCCAATATCAGTTTTATACCTAATACAGAGCAGGTGTCTTGTCATAATCTATATTGTGTAGTTTTCAGTGGACATCCTTGGGCAAGTTATGATAGAGCCTTATGATGCCTTCTGCTTTTCAACGTTTTCTTCATTGCAGTTCTCCGAATACCATTTAGAATTCCAAGAGGTGACAAATGACTGCCAAGCATCAAACTCCCCGCGAGTTAAAGCATGTTTCATTTCTCGGTTGAGAGAGAAACATGCCCGCCAAAGAAAAAGATAACGCTGACACCTTTTTAAATAAACGATTCATTGTATACATGCTGCAAATATGAAACACATTGAAGCCACTCTACGCCTATAATAGAAAGGGGGGGGGGGGAATAATAATAAAATAATTCAATGGATGTCATTATAGCTATGATCTGGCTTCTGTGCAGCAATTAAGTTTGTTTTCCCACATCATGTTTTCATACATATTTGGTTGTACGCTTTGTCTTCAAAGCATTTTGAAGTCATTAGATTACTTTATTGTTCGAACGCATGTTATTGTTTCATTCTGGTTGTTTGGGAGCCCATTATGAGGCAGCGACTTCATTTCACGGGTCTTTAGCAGATCCGATCAGATTTATAGTGGAACCGAGTTGCGTTCAAGACCTTCAAGGCTGTTTTGCGAAGACGTGGAAGCAACGTGAGCGTGTGAGATGTTTCAACGTGTATCGCCAGCTGCATTTCGTCTTGTACACACACGCCTGCCTCCAAATGTGTGCGAGGTCAAAGGAAATCATGTCGACTCTGGAGGAAAGGGAATCAGCCAAGGTGAAAAACACAGCCAAGTCAAACAAGAATATCACTGGGTGACTTTCAAGTTGTCATGCGTGCCAGTCAGCCCTCCCTAAACTCAGCCTTATTATCATAAAAGTGGATTATTTCATACATTAGGCAGTGCCGGCGTACCTAATGAAGTGTCCAGTTAGTGTACAGTAGAAAGTATTTTCTGTACATAATCTGTTGCTGCCCACTTGTGTGTGTACCATTGCTGTAATATGCTGAACATTACTTCACGAGACACTTCTTCTATGCGGGCAATGTGGCAGCAAAATAACCATTTGGGTGTCATTACCTTTTTGCAGGGAGAGATAATAGCATTAAAGGCTTATGACCGCCATCTGAAACCAACCCCCCCAAAAAAAACCATGGTCTCTTTTTTACATCATCCAGTTAGTGAGGGGGAACACTAATAGGATCATCCCCGGCACTCTTAAAAATCTGAAGGTTTAGAAGAGAGGAATTCGCTGAAATTAAGCAAACGTTCACATTTGAAGGGTTTCCGTTACTGATCCAAAGCATTTGCCAAAGGATCTTACACAAAGAGGCTCTTTCCTAATTGTGGCCATGCATTTATGATCCAGACCATATCAAAACGTTTGATTAAAATGCATTTTCCTGTAGGTGAGTCAGCGAGATGGCAATTTTTAAAGAACACTTACCAGTCACGTAAGCGTAAAAATAAAAAATATCATGTAAAAACCAAACACTTTTCGTGGCGACATACAAAGGGGGCGTTTCTGGGATGTGCGATGTGTGGCCGCCAAGTCTTTTTGGGAGCATAATATGGCCACACTATTAATGTAGACATTAAAAAAAAAAAAAAAAAAAACATAGGGGTGGGGTTTCATTATTTGCAAATGTATTGCTCTTGGCATCAGGGCTTGGTCCCAAAAAGCCCCACGAATGGCGAGGGTTCATGTAGTATATTAATATCAACGTTACTTACATGCGCGTGTCCTGTCCCAACCTGTTTTATTGTTGAAACTGAAGGTTTGTTTGTTTGTTTGTTTGTTTGTTTGTTTTCCTTCCCCCAAGCGTGGATATTATGTGGGTCAAGCAGCGGATTTTTGTGGCAGGGAGCGTCACATGCCAAGGTGCTTAGTGACCAAATCGCCGGCGACAGACGTCACAATGTTTGGGCAGTCAGCGTGATGCTCGGTCGCCATCAGTCTGTGAGTCAAAGGAAGGGAAGGATGAGTGGAAGAAAAAAGCTTGATCCTATTTAAAATGCCTCACATTTATTTTGGAGTAAATATTTACCATCATGGGGTGGCAGTAATTCCTTCAAATAAAAACTTAATTTCCTGCATTTGTTCTAATGACCAGAAGGGAAAACTGAAACTGAATTTCTGCAGTGAGTGGCTGTCCTTGAAATAGACACCATGCCCCAATTAATCTCAGGCTGTGTCCTTAATTGACGACAATTAAAACCTTTTTCAAAAGACATCTTCTTTACTGGTGGTAACTGTAACTACATCAGTTCTTACTCTTCTTCACGCAGACATTACATCGTTTGAAAGTCTGTTGCTAACCGAAAACAGCAGCACCAAACCGAAACGTTGTCTTAGCGCGTACTGTAAATGCTGCATTATATTTCGGCTTAACGGGCTCAGAGCAACAATGAAAATTGTCCATATTTGGTAACACATAAATGCTTGCAATATCTCAATGTTATTTACGAAATATGACAATTTGAAATCTTGGTACAGATTTGAAGAAGAATCATGGAAGTTGACACACATGATTTGCCTTCGCGGGCCACATAAAATCACGTGGCAGGCCGGATTTGGCCCCCTGGCCTTGAGTTTGACACCTGTGGGTTAGACGGACGTTAGTTCCTAACGACATAGAGCCCCTCCCCCCTGCACCCCCGCTACCTCAAATCCTGTGCAAGCAACACACTTCTGTCTGTCTGCCTGTGACTCATTTCTAGTTCTTCTTTGTTTTCTTCTCTTTGCAGCACAGTCATGTCTGCACTGAGAATCCAAAGACAGGAATAATTTATGAGGCGCTCTCCTCCAGTGTTCGGCGAACTAGCGTGTTGCCCAGGGTGGTGGCGAAGATGTGTGAGCGAGGGAGAGGTTCAGTGGTCACGGGCGATCGCTGGCTTGCGACATGATAGGTGAAAATGGAGGTGATGCCCCTTTTTTGATTTTAGACAGAGCTCCTCTTATCTTTTGAATTTGAAAGTTTGGTCCGGCTGTCGATCACTTCGTGTCACATATATTGACTCCAGGCCGTTGACTCCATTCATTGACTCAATTTATGCATTTCCCTGACAGAGACTCTCCATGCGTCGCGTTTTCATCCACAAGTACATATAAAAGTATCAATACTGCATAGTTAAGTATTATTGTAAAACACAAGATATACTGTATACTATACTATATAGGTACGGCTTGACGGCGTTTGGCGGACTCTAGCTTTTCCCCGCAAATGAATATTTTAGTTGACAAAGCTTATTGACTAAACGGGACCTTTGTTATTGGCCGTTACACCTGTGACGTTTGCGATGCTGTTCACCGGTGATTCAAATTCCTAAGAAGTGAATAACCTTGGAAATGTATTGGCCCGTTCATGGCCCAAACGCCTGCTGTGAATTTTGCTCGTTCAGCTGCTTGTTAGAGAGCGGCAAGTGGTGCAAAAAAGTATTGAAACACTGAACAGTTGGACAAAAGTTTAGAGAAGGTGAAGGTCAAGTATATATGATCGGTGAAAATGGAGGTGTATATATATATATATATATATATATATATATATATATATAGAGCGTAGTAATGTATACATGCACTTGAAAACATTGTTTTCTGCTAAGAATTCCAGTAGTCAAGTTTGACAAATTATTTATGTATTTATTTATTTTCTCCTGTGATTTCCCGATGGTCTGTATCGGTGAGCGAGTGGCTGGCTTACGTCTCTGGAGACTTGAAGCCTGAGACAAAAGTTTGATTGAACATTCTACGTTCCAGCTGATCCGTGCTGATTTATACCGGAGCCTGGCCGGCTCTGCCCTGCCCGGCACCGTCGCACGCAGCTGCGCTCGAGCCGCGTATAGGCCGACTTCTCCGGGGCGGCGTGCCGGCTCAGCAGCGGTGCTGCCTCGCAGTGGATTTGTAGGTTCCAGTCTCTTGTTGGCCTCCCGCATCTGTCGGTTTTCTTCAGCTGTTCTACTTACCTTTCACCAGCTGCTCATGCCTGCGTGAAAGTGTCCTCAAGTGTTATTGTTTGGAGCACAGACCTGTTTGGCGATGTACACAATTAAGACGTTGTCGGCCAGCTGGGACCGGAAGTAGGAAGCAAAAGTTATGAAGAAGGCACTGTTAGAGCAGTGAAAGGGGCTTCAAACTTTTTTTTAAAACTTTTTTTTTTTTTTAAACATAATTCAGCAACCAAAATCAATTGGAATATCGATCTGCATTGTGTGTAGGGAATTAAGTTGCATGACAGACAGTCACAGTCAATACTAAAGCTGTATCAACAATTGTGTCTCGACAAGAATAACAATGCTCACTTTTGATCGTTCAAAGTGTGGAAATGCCAAGTAGGTTCATTTTATTCTTTAAGAACATTTCTATTTTCATGATCATTTAAAGAAACGTAATAACCCTTCGTTTTGCCCACTGATTTGTTCAAGACGCAATGTCACTCGAGTAGAGCTGGGATATATATATATATTTTAAACTTTTTATTTTAGAGTTTTATATATGGGGGAAAAAAACAAAAAAGGCAAGAGAAATCTGTGACTCTCTGAGGAAAAACAAACAAACGAAAAACCCGAAATGAAGATACAAAATAAGGTCCAGTGATGATCCATATGATTCAGCAGATTTGCTTAATGCTAGAAAAATACAGTGGACGCCCGTATATATTTGTGGTTCGGCATTTGCCTAATTGACCTCTTTGCGTATTTTTTGGGGAACTTTCCCCTGGTAATTTGCAGAACTGGGAAAATTCTAATGAGAGAAGCTACGGGGGGGGGGGGGGGGGGGGGGAAACGAAAAAGAAAATCGAGATATGAGCCATTGTTCGGCCAATTTATTGGCCTTGACCGGTGAGTAAAAAGTATATGAGATATATGATAGCACAATATGGTGGCAGGCATATATTCTTTAGCCTCTGCAAAATATGATTGTTATTGCAACTCACTGAGTCACTCTCAGTAGTTGTGAAACTCTTCATTTTTGCCTGCATGATGGATGGATGGATGGACTGTCTTATACTGCCCCCGCGGGCCAAGTTGCGAACACCAGAAAGAGCAGCAATGAATTCATCATAATTCACAAACTGTGAAATGCTTTACATTCTAATTATGTTATCGTTATGTTTTTCTAAAGTTTTGGGGGGAGGCTAGACGAATTAATGGCATTTCCATTCATTTCAGTCAGGAGCGTGGTCAGGGGACCAATTAAACTTGTTCCTCAAGGCACCACTGTTTTAGAATTTAGGTTGTAAATGTAGGCCAGCGCTTCTGGTAACCTTTAGGTCAGCAGAGAAGGCCTTGTTGGACAGGGTTGCTCACGTCTGCCATTTTTTTTTGAGTCGAGGTCTTCCAAAGATTCTCCCGCTTTCCGTCGCCACTTTCTTCCACATCGGCGCCGATAAAGCTTGTCCGACGTCGCCTTTCACGTCATGTCAGCAGCACAAGGAGTCGAAAACCAGGCGGGACGTGGCAGGACGCTTCGACCGCCGGCAGCGACGTGAACAGAAGGTGCGACAAATACATCATCGTTAATTGGCCACAGAAAAGAAGTGTTTGGATGTGTCGACAGAATAAGAGGGGAGGCGCCGTAAATCCTCGGATCATGAGTGCGATGAAGACTGAAGGATGTCCTTGTGAAGTTGATGCCGAGTTGTCTTTTTTTGGTGTTGTTTTTCTTCAGCTGCCTGCTGATTAAAGTGGAGTACTTTTCACTTTGGCAACAGGCCTGGTGGAAGAAGCTCTCGCGTCGAACTAAATATAGAATTCTGTGCTTCAAAACACCGCCGATACTTTCAATGTGTGTTTAACCTTCTCTAATCGACGCTGTGGAAAAAAGCCATTTATTTCAGTGGAACAGAATTTGTCATTACAGTATTATATTCAGTCTTACGTTGAGCTGTGATGCCGCTGCAAGTTATACGCTATTAAATGATATTTCACCCAAAACGTTAACATTACAGTGAAGCCCTCGATGCAGTATTTGCGAGTTATTATTTGGGATGTTTTATTTTGCGTCTTTAAATGGCACATCTGAAAGGCAGCTCCTAAACAGCAAGTGAACAGGTGCCAGCGTAGCACCTGTTCACTTGCTGTTTTAAATGGCACATCTGAAAGCGGCTGGGAGACCTGATTCTTTTTTCTTTTTTTTGTTGTCCCCACTCCCCCCCCCCACTCGTGTAATTTTAGCAATGCAATTTCTGAGTTTGTGTATGATTTATGTGCTGATTTGGAGCCAGTCACAAGAATGAGTCACGTCATATCGCCTCATGACAAAACGCCTTTCAACTGCGTTTCCGTGCATTTGGGTCATCAGCAATTGTTGCTGGCAGTTTTGAAACATGATGTTACACAGGATGGGCACAATCAATCAAACAAAACGTTGTGTTTTTTTTTTTTTTTGGGGGGGGGGGGGGGGTTACTGGCTTCCCCAAAATGAACGGAGCGACAGATGTATTTTCTGTAACACAGTAATGTTTGTCTTATCTTCCGCTAGCACTTCCAATTCCATCACTTCAAATTTGACTTTGTGCTTGCGATGCTCTCGCAAATGCTCCCTGGTGAAAACCACCAGAGCTACCTGAAGTGCAAAAGCCTCTTTTAAATACACCCGTAGCCGTCTCCACCACTTTTAAACTTGTTGCCAACAGCACCCGCCCTCGGTTAGCGTGAACACACAATTCTTAGTCAATCCGACCCTCAAGTGTCATTGCGCTCTTCTCTGCTGCTAACGTGTGTCAGCCAATGTGTATTATTAATTAGGCGAGCACTGACTTATGTGCTCGTCTTTGTCTGCATGCTTTTGACCTTGATGGCGCCTTTTCGCGCACCAGTTTTTATAGCTGCCAGGGGGCGGCAGGTATTTAAAGAATGCTCGAGCGACCCTTCTAATCCAAAGCTTCGGTTTAGCTTTAGAATGACCTCGGAATTAGCCCAATATCCATTCCGCTGTGTGGACTGAAGCCATATTGCAGCAGATTCAAATAAAAGCGATGTGGACTCATGATGTGCCAGGTGGCTAATGGGACACTCTGCAGCAATCCTGGACCGCGAGCGTTACAATAAAATGAGCTTCGCCTCTGCGAAATAATAACATTCCCTTCCAAAAAAGACAGACACGGCTCGTGTTTAATCCAAAAGCGGGAGGCTTTTTAAGGACGATTCAACAATGTAATCGATGCTAAAAAATAAAATAAAATAAATCGTCCACGGGAGATTATGAGGGTCCATTTTGGTCTGGTTCTCTCATCAGTATCACCTCTTACTATTCAAATGAGGGGCTTCATTATTCCCATGGAAGATTCTCTGAGTCCTTATGTAAGTTCTAAACCTCCCACTGATTTGATTCTTGGCTCAAGGTAGTTACATTTACATAAGGTGATTAGCATTTCAAGAGCTCTTTATTGAGAGTGTACAGTGGAACAGCTATAAGGCCAAATACAATATGTTCTGGGACATAATTGTTTGGATTGTAAGAAATAGTGTCAATAAAAATAATGAATTCCAGGGTGAAACGGTTGTCAAGGTAAAACCTGTATAAGTTAATGAATAATACGTATTGTATAATCACATAAGAAATGGAAAAAGACAATTTAGAGATTTTCAGAACATTTCAGTGACAGTTTGCCCACATAAAATATGACAATTTCAAGTCATTTCTTGAAAAGACGCAATAACGACGAAAGGGATATCATACATGAGGACTGACAGGATTTACTTCTGAGTAGCACACCGTTAACTATAAAACACAAAATGATTAAACAAAAAAGTTCAAGTTACATTTTAACCGTGCCATATTCTTTATTGAGCCCTCCTTTTTATTCATACAATCAACACTTGAGGCATTTAGTGGAATATGTTTAAATGATTGGCGTTACGGTCAGCTGAAAGACAATCGCTAATGGTCCCTTCCATACTTTTTTTGATTAGACTCGCAATCTGCTTGTTTCCATAGCAACCACACGCTTCTGACACAAACTTTTTCCCTGCACCGTAGCAGTTGTCACTTGCCAGCCGTCTTTGGTTTGAGGCGAGTCCGATGATGCCCCCTAATGAAGCTGGCAAATTGCAGCTAAATCACGATCTAATTTCAATTAATGGTACACTTTTACAACTTTTTACGGCGACGAGAACCAAACGCTAGAAGTCAGCAAAACGTTAAATATAGAAGCTGTAAAAAGTGGAGCGGAAGAGTCGAATGGACATCAGCAAAAGGTGGACAGTGAAGATAAGAGGAGCTTCTAAATTACACACTTTATGTTGCGTATCTTTTCTTTGAACTTTTAAAAAGTACCCCTGACACTTTTTTTTTTTTTTTTTTTTTTTTTTTTGCACGGAGGAGGAAAAAAGGATTCTTGAATGTTGAAAAGTGAGTAAAGATAGCAGCTAACGCTTTTGTTGCATCCATTCATACTGAGGGGAATCCAATTAAGATTAGAAATGTACATTTAGGGGAGTGTCAAGACTCGGCTGCATTAGATTCAGTCATAGTCCAAAAAAAAAAAAAAAAAGCAGGGTTTCTATATAAATTGAGAGGAAATCAAGGGGACACAATCATGCATTAAAATTTCCAATCAAAAAAAAAATATTTTATTTATTGCCCCGCCCAGTTGAAGTTTACTGTCAAACTAAACATAAAACACAGAGAATTACACGTGTATTTAAAAACAACCAGCTAACTTTGCCTAAGCATTGTCCGCCAGCTTAATGCTAACAAACAATGCAAAACGCCACAGACAGACTAATGAATAGGATAGGTCTCACGGTGTTATAACCCTCTAAGAAATGTCCGTCTGAATGCAAATGGTGGCCCAACACATGTAGACAGATGATATAACAATACTCACAGGCATATATTCCCCAGGTGGCCATGGCACCCAAACCAGAGCACAATGTTCATTCAATTGAAGCAAAACGTGGCAAAAAAATTACATTCTATTTAATTACGCAATTTATGTTTTTATAATGCACAATAATATAGATTGCTATATTTTCATTAAAACGGGAAGCTGGGACACATTAATAGCATTTCCAATCATTTCAAAGTATCATGAAAATATGACATTTCGATTGAATAGGAATGAATTCTAAAGTAAAAAAAATATAAAATAAACACTTTAAATTACAATATTTTCTGTCATTTGAATCTTTTTGGAATACATATTTAGCATGAACGAACACTTGCGTTTATAGTAAAAGCAATAAATAGTTTGCCTGGTGTATCAATTCAAATAATGTAATCACCATTCCTAAAAAAAACCAAAAAAACAAATTAGGCCATTTTGATATATTTGTGTTAGTCAAATATCTTACAGTATTTAATAACCAATAACTGTGCTTATTAGAAACATAAGTAGGTGCCCGGCAAGCTGCCTGAACATGATATGATATTATTATTCTTTGGCTCTTCAGGGCAGCTCTGTGAATATTCAATGAAATTAATTACAAGTCACCTGGGATGTAATTATAGCAGGCGATGCTTCTTTGTTGCTTCGACCTCGCTCGTCTTTTTTTCATGCTGCGTTTAGTATTCTCCCTGGCGCTCCCCGTAGTTGCACCACTTCCACCGTCGCCGCCATGGAAATAAGCCCGGCGGAGCCATCTCGTCCCCGCAGCTTTGGCCCCCCCCCCCCCGAGGCGCCCTCGGCATCTTTTCAGAGCGGCCGGTTTGAAGCCTCTCTCTCCTCCCCGCGGGTCCTCGTCCACCAAGAAGGAGACTTCTAGCGCAAGGCCTGGGGACAAAGTCACAGGTCAAGAACTTGGGAAGAGAAGTGGGAGTGGGATTTTTGAAATTCAAATCACACTTCCTCTTTAGAAGCTCCTTGGGTTTTATTTGGGGGTCAGAAGGGGGCCGTATTTTCGCAGTCGCTGTTTTGACAATTGACGGAAAGAAGGACTACGGAACAATTAGTGTCAGAAAAACAAAGTTATATCACGTTACACAACTGCACGTCTGTGGTGAAGTAAACATCGTAAGCACGTTGAATATACTGTAGCCTACCGCGGCTAGTGTGAATGAAGCAAAATCCATAACAGGTGGTTTGGATAGAGGGAGGTGCTCTTTCAATCACTTTATTGAACAAACGACAACCAACTACAGTAAAGACAAGCATATTCTTAGCCACCCTGTCAACGGCCTCAACCGAAGGCCGTCACTCTCCACACACAGTGGCTAAGGCTAAAGCTAGTAAACAGTTGATCGTCAGTATGTCCACATCACTCAACAGGTAAGACTCAACTTTTAAAGGCAGCTACACGTTGAATATCACAGCAACTGTAGTGTTTGACCCCAAGTGGTCAAAAATAATACCTGCAGCTCACGTATATATACACTGATCGCTGGCAATATGCTGTGTAAGGATGAAGCTTTAAAATATTTATAAATACAAGTACTTGGTCGCCACGAAGCGGATTTCGTCTATCGCTGGGGTGTTGCGGAACATAACCCCCACAATAAACGAGGGATTACTGTGACTCGTTCTTTATATTCAACAACTGGAATCCGCCCGTTTACTGCCACTGACGTATATATTCGGCAAGTATGTTTTTGCAACGGGTAGTTGTGGAAGAGTGTCTCACGCGGCTTGTCTGTGAAATTCACGTTTGTAAACCCCGGTAACGACTAACTGATACCTTGCAGATGGTGGTGTTGCATCGTATGAAATTGAAATCGGCATAGTTTTTGGGTTAGAAGAGAGAGATTATTGGGGCGTGTCTGTTTAGTGTCAAACTGTCAAGGTTTCTTTACACGAAAAGCTTGTTTTTGACATATTTGGTCAGAAACCAGTGTTTTTGGTAGAAACAAACCTTTGGTGTAAGAAGAGTCTACTCTTTCTTTTGGTACTGCGTCTGCTAGTAGGCAAATGGTGAATGTTCAGGAGAACAGTGTATATACTTTTTGTGGCAATTTTGTTTGGTGGTGTGCTGTGAGATTTTTGTAGTGTACTGCATGTATTGGCTCAATAAAGGTTGGGGAAACGCTTAGTTCTCTGTGAGACTGTTAACGTGCCTCTGATGTGCGAGATGCTGCTTTTTTGGTTAGCGACAAGAGTCCCAATGGGAGATAACTCTATTATCCGTGTGTGAACCAGACGCTTCAGTGAAAATCATCATTTTCTATTTGTTCAAGTGGATGACACACACGGTGACTAATTGAGACGAGGCTATGATAGCCGACTATCATAGCCTCGTCTCAATTAGCTCCGAAGCCACTATTTGAGAAAATACGTGATATTTTCACCAATACCCTGAAGTGCACACACAGCCCGGCGATTGTGCGCCGTTTTTATTTATTTATTTATTTATGTATTTATTTTTGGGGAGCGTGAAGACGCTGCAGCGGAATGACAAATGCGCTTTCCTCCTCAAAGGCGGCCCCGCATTGCAGAGCGTCATTCGCGCGAGTTCATGCGAGGCTGTGCATTTTAAACACCGCCCATCATCGCAAACCATCGTGAGGAACGCTGACTGTTCCAGCTTGACGGGAGGCCAGCAGGTCCCCCTCGAGGGCCTGTGCGCAAACAACATTTGGCAAGTGGACGTTTTCCTCTCCACTTCACCACGTGGAGACATCGCAGTCGACCTCGCACGGTCGACGCGTCGCACTGTGCCAACAGACTAAAGAGAACTGCCACAAGCAATTAAGAAGTTGTGATTCAGAGTGCGCTAATTCTGCTCCCCTTCGCCGCTGAATATTTATTAGCCAATACGCTGCGAGTGTGAACACAGAAGGAGCTGCGGCGTTATCATGGAGCGACGTTTGAGGACGAGCTGGGCGTTTGGACACGTGCGTTTGGGACTAGCTATCGTGACGCGGGTTTGATGAAATATTGCTTCAATTCGGAAGAGGGCGCGTCTGCTCGCATGCACACGTATCTACAGTACGTGACCTGTGATATATATACATTTTTTTCTGTTTGGGTTGTATCAAATCCCTGCTGTCACACGTTCTTGACATTCGTGGACCACTGGTGCATCGATCATTCGGAAGCGGCACCAAGAGCAAAAACAAATGCTAGTGTGTGTTGAGTTGAATTAGTATCCTGAACAAGCCTGTAACACAAAATCATCTTTCCACATTGAAATGAATGGAAATGCCACTAACCTCCCACAATGATTTAACAGAAAAAATAGCACTTTTTACAAACATACGTTTACTAAACTTTTTTTTTTTTTTTTTTTGCATCATTTTTTTGCATCAATTCAGTGGACATTGTGCTGCTCCTCCTGGTGTGTGCGCCTTCAGCACCCGGGAGCAATATAATACAGAATTATGCATATACATGGAAACAGTAACAGCACCATGGTAAGCTGCTGTAATATTAGTTTTTCTTTGCAGAAGATAAAGAATGTATGCATGTATTGTTATATTGTCTGGCTTCATGCGTTGCTCCAGCGTTTTTGTTCAAATACGCATTGCTCAAAGACTTATAACACCGTGAGACCAATGCTCTTCGTTAGCCCGTCTATGACGTTTTTCACTGTTTGTTAGCATTAAACAGGTTGACAATTCTACAGCAAAGTTGTGATTGTTTTAAATACACAATTGAATTTCACTTGTTGCATGTGATGTAGTTCAGCTTGGAATTTAGTGGGATTTTGTACAAAAAAGCACAATGATTTGTTGAAAACTGACTTTATGGTTGCGTTACTTGTATTTTTTCTTTAATTTGTGATTTCCTGCTAAATTCACAAACTGCACTGTCGTAAAGTGCTTTCAAGACCTTAACATATTGTTGCTGTCCAATGAAAAGTATGCATCTTTCTGCATAAATGTATAGTTTAATATGAACTAAAAAGAATCATAACTTACTCATTATCTCAGCTGAGATGAAATGATAGCCACACAATAGAACGAACTGAATGGAAAGTGAGTTTACTTTTAAAGCACATTTTTGCGGCTGTAATCATAATTTTATGAGATCATTTAGACTCTGGAACATCTGAAGATAAGCATCTACTTAGCGCAGCACCAAACAAAACAAATGCAAAATGGTGCCGCGCAGCGGGACAATGTTTTTTTTTTTTTTTTTTTGCCGTTGCAATCAACGCATCAGTGGCGACTGCTCGGGAGCCATAAGAGAAACGCAAATGTCGAGTGAGGCAATACACTGCGTGACAAATGATAAAAAGGCCTTCTGAACAGCGAGAATCAATGAGCCGAGGCAAAAGGACAGAAATCTCAGCAACTGCTCCGAAAGAAAAAGGAGTAGAGCGGAACGCCTTGTCTTTTAACTGCGCTTACTACTACTACTTCCTCTCAGGTGTGAACGCTTCCTATTGGATTTTTACCACCCGCCGTGTAAAAAGTGCAATTGTATTACTGATTTTTGTGTTTAGCACGCAGGGAAGACGGCACGATAAAGAGGGATAAAAGTGAAGGAAATCACCAAGCGGCCGCCTAGCGATGATTTTCCCATCTATTACCATGAGAGACTTGTTTTGTTTCAATTTGTAGTTCCGAGGGATGAATGAAGTCCCGTGTAATCGTCCTGTGGATTCGCCAAAAATATGTCTGTTCGTTGCAAAATAAACAGTAGGACGGGTTGTTGTTGCAGCTTTCATTTTTTTTAATTAGAGGCAATGCAGAACATCCTGACAGAGGATTTAGCTAATAAAGGCATGGTTACTCATGCAAAATAATATTCTTAAACATCACAAAAAGCTTCCCTATATTGCTTAAAGGTTACAGACAAGCCGGACTGCGTTATATACATATTAGTATATTTAATTCATTCATTCATCCGTTCCAACCCCCCCAAAATACCATTTTTTTTAAATAAATGCGTTTTTAGTCACGGAAAATAGCAAATTGTAATTTATACTCACCCTAACATAAATAAACAACAATAAAAGAATGTAAAGAAATGTAATGTTTTTGCAAAATGTGATTACTGCATTTACTTTAGTACTCGTGTACGCCTTTAAGGGGCGTGGCCTAGCGAATGACGTCAGGAGCTGGCGTCAGGAGTTGTGGGCTACGGCAGCTCGTTGCGAGTGTTCTCATTTCGTATTTTGCGTGTTTGTTTGGCACGTCAAGAAATGAAAGTGCATCAGCGACTGCGGCTCTCCTTGCCCAAATGCGAGGGCATGCGGCAGTTTTTTGAAAAAAAAATGTTCCCTGCGCTCGAGCGGCAGCGACTCCGAGGCTCGCTTATTCACATTTTGACTCACAACACAAAGCAAAATGAATCAATCAAATTTACCGAGCTATGACTTGTAATCTGAAAAACTTAAACCTACATTTAGGCACTCATATGTCAAGGTACCACTGTAACTTTAAACTCTTCAGGACGCCACTGTTGCCAAATAGCAACTTTATTGCTACATTTAAGGAGTATTTTGCAAAATTTCCTTGATCGACTATGGCGAACGTTAACACAAATACAACGGAACCTCTGTTTAGCCATTCCGTGACTCCGTTCGCGCACCAAATCGATTGTAAACCAAGGTAAAATTTCCCGTTGAACGGGAGTGCAATTAATGTTTGAGCCCAAGAACAAAGTAATATTTACCTTATTTTCATCAGGCTGTGTAGTTAATGATACTGTACAATATAACTACTGCTCCAACTCAATAGTTAATACCACGTATTACATAACTATGTACTACTCAACTGCTTCAAGTCATTTGTCAAGACCACAAACTTGTGCATTATGCCTTTCGCTACCTGAAGCACCCGAGCAAGGTTGTGGCGTTAATTTGCAGTTGTACGAGCTCGTTTTAATGTGATTCACTTCACTACTACGCATCAAGGTGCTGTTTGGAATTCTGACACATCAAGCGCACCGCTTTCTCGTTATGTTATTCCGAGTCTTCTGTCTGTAATTGTTGTTGAGTTGACGGGAATCGTGACTCAGCTCGGTTCACAGTTGCCTCTTCCCAAAACAAGATGATCACGCACACTCGTGCTTGCACACACCGATACACAGAAGCAGTTCCCATGAATGCCCATTTTTGGGCATTATACTTCTTCCACATTTCTTAATCAATTCCTACTTAAAAGAATCAAAACATTTAGGATAGCTTCAGTACTAATGTCTGCATTTCAAAAATGACTGCTTTCCCCACAATTCCGCCTTTTCCGTGATTGAGACATTCAGCAAACAAAATTCATCTTTCTCATTCCCACTTCAAACTGTTCATCTCATTCGTGACTGCTTGCGAACTCTTTTTCACAGTTTTCCAAAGTTTTCATCACAAAATGACCACATAAATGCAGATATTCCATACATTTATGTCCTCCTTCCACATTTCTTAACCGATTGAGGCCGTGACTTCAAGTCTTGCATTCAATCTCCATTTCAGCATTTCCACGTTTCAATCAATCCCACAGCATTTCAGTTCTTCAGCATTCACATGCAATGTCTATATTTCTAATTATGCAGCGTTATTGACCTTCACCAACTCTGTGCCGTCGGAGGTGATGGTCAACATGTTGAACCGTGATGCAGAATGGCGTATGAATAAATTACAGAGAAGCAGCCCGCACAAAACATGACTAATGTTCACATTGTGTTGCTTCAGTGTACATTCATCTTCGTGAACTCATCGACTCTTGTGGTTGTGCCGGAACTGAGCGTGTTCCTCTGCGCCGCGTACTGTGTGACTTATCGACTCACTCCCTACGTGCGACCGTATCGCCTTTGCGCTCGGATTGCACGAGGTGAGAAATTCTATACGGGAGGAACCACACAGGTGGCGGAGGCGCCATGTTCCTCTCCTCTTTCGGTGCGCTTCTGTCGATGATTCGACAGTTCTCCAGATGCGTCAAACATCCAATGCGGTGACTGAGCTCATCTGCCTTGGATGTGGTGGATGCCAAACAGAGGTGGGAGACTCCAGTCAGACTAACTTTAGGACTTGGGACTTGCTTAGCTTCAGTATATGTGTACTTTTGGTCACATTTTCTTTTTTTTTGGTAGTAAATTGTGAGATTTTATCTTGTATAAAATCAAGGTTGGAAAGCGTTACATTAGCTCACACAAGTGTGCCAAATCAAGTTACTAAGGAGTGTGTTTCCCTTCCCAAATGTGAGCGAGTGCATCATGGTCTGTTTACCCCGAGGGATCAGTAAAGTAGTCCTGATGTTAAACTCTTTAGAATCCTCCAAACACGTCAGTTGGTTCCCCTCATAAAGTCGCCCCGAGGGCCTTCGTCAGCCTCGCCAATGGGATTTGACATCATCTGATCTTATCGGAAGACTTGCAAGCGCCAACTTTGCCGATACAGGCCACACCCGGCGTACGCCGCGCTCACAAAAAGTCTCATATAAATGCAAAGTGTGAGGTTTCGTTGAAAGAGGCGATTTCCCACACAAAAGCTTGAACGTCTACAGGGATTCGCTGTTTGGGATTACACCGCAATACTGACGCTCCTCTGAAGACGAGCAGGCAGTGAGTGAAGAGATGTAATACATGGCAAATGTGCCGCACTGCTCTCAGAAGATCCGTATGATGGCACAGTTGAAGTGGACATTTATGGGCTGTATTATTATTATTATTTTGTATTTATTTATTTGTTTTTTGCTTCTCGCGGAACATGACTATCAAGTCAACAAGGAAAGGTATTATTTGTGCATTTCTTTCACTGGCTGTAAATTATAGATCAGGGGCGCCCTGAGGCAAACACCTTATCAACCGCATGCGACTCTTCGGCTGCCTTGGTGCGACTCATCTGTCAATCAGTCACTTGTGAAAGATTCCGTAATGGGAATTCAGAGATCTGTTTCTAAATACATTCTACATGTTTGACGACAATTGCTGAAAACGTGCAAAGACTAAGAATTATGTATTAGCCTACTCAATTTTGGAGATTAACAGTACATAGCGTTAAACAGTTTTTCACCTTTTCAGTTATTTAGATTTTTTGAGGGGGGCGGCGCCCAGCGCCTTCTTTCACATCACCGGTTATCTGCCGCAATTGCGATGCGCAGTTGGCTAACAACCTATGCCTACACCCTGACAGTGCATCTTAGTCTACTTGTGTGTCCGCTTTAGAGTGCCTCGTTGTTGGCTGTGAGTGCTCGCATGTCACGCAGAGAAAGGCAGAAGAGCTAGAGTGAGGGGTAGGGGGCGGGGGATTAGAAAAAAAGCCTACTTTAATAGCATGTAAGTCAGTTATAAAAATTTTTTTTTTTAAATAATAAAAAAGTCGAAACACATTTCCCTCTGTGGCAAAGAATGAGTGAGGGCAAACAGAGCGGAGTTTTGGATCTCGGGGGCAAGAGTAAAAGACTCTAAAGCGACTTTGAGAGGAGGGAGTTCTTAGGCGAGCTCCAGTCATCAAGATGATAGATATTTGTTCCAAACACGAACAAAGCGACATTTGCATTTAGATGTGCTGGAGAGACATCAACAAACAGCATGCTGGGAAACAATCAACACTTAATGACGCCTGTACATTAGTATGACTGAGTGGCTCCTGTCATTTGATTACATATTTACCCACAGAAGGATATTAATCTTTATTTCCTTAAATAGTGGCTGTGGCTGTAAAGTAGTGATTCCATAGCACTGTAGAGATCATTAGGTGTGCTGCAGAAAATAGTCAAATTTTACTTAAATGGTCTGAAAATTGTTCATTTGCAACACACGATGCATCTTTGCTTATCCATGCCTGATATGTATAGTGACTGAGAGAAATGTTTTTTTCCAATTGCTCTTCCACTAAATCTGTGATTCTCAAACAGGGGTTTGTGTACCACTACCACAAAATACTTCCTAAGTACAGTTAAGTTGTATTTAACTTTTTAGGACCATACATTTGCATTTCAGCTTGAAGAACGGTTTGTTTTTAAAATTGTATCTTGGTTCATTTATTATATCTACAATGCATTTTAATTGAGTCGGTTTATTTTTTTTAATTTGTATTTGTATTTTTCTGTATTCAAGCACAGCGTTAATATTAAAACTGCATTATCTTAAAGTGGCCCATTTCCTACGATAAGTGTAGCACAATATAGGTAAGTTTGTACCGTATTCTTGTATATTTTTGTAAGTAAAAACAAAAGCATTAACCGGAGCGAAATAATACAACAGAGGTTTTAAGGGGCTTCTACATCGGAGTCGAACATGCTTATCAAGAAGAAAAGCTGTCTTCTCTTTTGTTAAACTTAAGAGCTTGCAACATGAAGTTTTGGCACTTTTGAGTACTTGGCGCAAGCAGAGTAAAAGAAAACAAAGCTTTCATGTCTGAACGTCAGTCACGAGTTGGACTCTTTTAAAGATGAGGATGGAGGAGGAGGTGGCGGCGGGAGTTGGGGGGCGCGTAGACGTAAGACGAGCTGTTGTGCAATTGTTTTGATCATTCGTTAAGCGATGGGCGAAGATTTAGATCATTAGTGGGATAAAGATGCTTGGATCATAGAAAAAAATCCAACCTTGATCCCTTCATGATGAACATCTGTTACACATGTATATCCAGTGTTTATATATGCTCATCTTTCTTAGTTTTTTAGCCAGGCAGTTTATGCAAATTATAGGAGTGATCCTGTTATAGCCTCAAAGCGCCATTTCCAGTGATATACTGTAGTTATTTTAGGCGCCATTAAAAGGTAAGTGCCTCGGGATTGTTTGCACCTTATTATTGCTCAAGTTGCTATCTATCTTCATGCTTAGGTGGGTGTCAATTAGGTGATCCAACCATGTAATTGATTTCCACATTGCCGCCTTCTTCGCGGCAGCGTTTGCAGCAGACCCTCACTGTTGCTTTTCCCTGTTCTTCTCTAAAGCCGAGGGCCAAAATATCCCACTCACCTACCTCCTGCATGTGCACTCTATTTTAATTAGGGCGACTAAATATGAACTATGTAATCCATTTAGGACATACGAGCTTCAGAACTCTATTATTTCATTCGTTTAAGCTCTGTGAGAAGCGAGATAGACAAGCGGTCATTATCAGGTGACCGTAGCGGCCATTACGATAAAATGAGATATGAGAACAAATTAAATTTTGGCGCGAGTGCGTCTGAGATCAGCTAAATCCACTCAACTCATGACAATTACAATAAATCACTCAATGAGATGTGAGATGAGATGTGAGGATGCAATAACATGGTTAGCAGATAAGGAGCAACAGGCCAGTGCAACTTTGGCCCCTTTTATACGGCATGTAAAAGTCTGACATTTTCACTCTTTTTCAGGTTTCTGCCTTTGGATGTACACTCGTTATCGGAATGTAGAAATGTAGTATCAGAACCGTAACGGATGCAGGTGCAGTCTTACACCAGACGGCCCTGTTGTTTTGCAAAAGCTGACATTTTGTCACGTTTTTCTGGGTCACTGGTCTGTATAAACAGCACCAGTACAGAATTGACCCTTGTTCTAAGAGAACACAAGTGTGATGTTTGACACGAGATTCACGTCTCACGCCTTGTTGTTTAGTAAAAGCCGTTTTTTTTTTTTTTTTCTCTTCTTTCTGGCTCGCTGCTCTATATAAATGACACCAACACGGAATGTGGTCTACCTTGCAATTTTCTGCATTTGGAACTTGTACCAGAGCCATAAAAGAGACAGTAAATCACTAGTGTCTAAGAGCTATATTCTCCCGTTCGCACTCAAGTCTTGGGCTTGTGCACTTTTCGAAGTCTCCTGTCCAGACTTTTGACACAGCCACCGTGCATAATCTGGGAATCTGTGCACAACCTCCAAAGAGGCATGATTCATCGAATTCTGATGCTGTCTGTAAATCATGGAGCTTTTCTGAGTCCATCTATATCATTGAAATCCATTAGAAAAAATGTGCACGCTTTAATTATGAAAATACCTTACGTAGCGGATGTGTCGTCGCCAGTCAGAAAGCGCTGACCGATCTGTTTAACACACTAACACTTTGAAGGAGGACAGGTTTTTAAAAATTGATTAAGTATGAAAAAAATCCAATAAGTGATTTAGAGGATGTTTTTTTTCATTCTGTATGAAATAAATCCAATAAAAGTTATACAATTAGAATACAGTGCTTATGATTGAACACGTTTGGAGGTCCATTTTTCGTCCTAGACATCAGCGTTGCCCAACCTGGCCTTGCGCCACCGACAGACCGAGTCACTCTAATGTAGACGACCGGCGTAGAAGCAAATACAAAGGATTAAATGGCTAACTCACCATTGCGCCATGATGATGAGTGTGGTTGTTGTAATAGTAGGGAGCCCTGCACTTTCATAAACACTAAGGTGAAAATAAGTCTGCTGGTGCCAGTATTTTTTGCCTCGAGATATCACAAAAATGCTATAATAGCTGACTCGCAATGCCTATTTGATCAGCTCAGTAAACGTATATCGTTTGTTCAGCCTCTCTTCATTTGATAGCTTTCTGGAAGTCACTTCAAGTGTGTGGTGACATATCTTGGAAACGTTGACGTTCGGCCGTCGGGCAGTCGGTGCGGGTTGTCGGCCAGGTGTGTCCCGTACCGTTGACAGGAGTCAGCCATTGCTGGTCTGTTTACTGAATGATGGAGAATGTGGCCCTGAAGGAATTCCGCAAGGTCTGACAGACGTGTGAAGTTTGACACTCACTTTTCCAGCCAAGTTGTTTTGCAAAAGCTGACTTTCCCCCATGTTTTTACCAGGTCACCGTTCAATATAAATGGCACAAACACAGAATGTGGTAAACCTAGAAATTTCCTGCCTTTTGGTGTCAGTATCAGAACTGTAACAGAAGTGGGATTGCACCTGTTTATAAGGGAATTAGGCAATGCCAGGACAGATGTGTGAAGTTTGACACCTGACGCTCGTATAAACGACACGGCCAACACGGAATACTGTATGGGGAGAGTGGCGGTTAAGATTTTCCTCCTTTCTGGTCACAAAATATATAGATCTATTTTTAGATTAGCAGCAGAAATTGTAGAACGTTAATGATGAGTAAAGTTGTTTCACTCGTGTTGTCCAGTTAGTGACTAATTTCTGGTCTGGGGCATGCACATTTTTACCCACTGACTCGTTAATAGTTTGGCATGCGTAGTAGCTCTCCTCTTCATTGCAATAGATAGGACCTTGGCTTGGCTCTTTGCACTCACTACTTCGGTGATTTCAATCAACTTCCGGTCGAGTCAGGCTTTGTCAAAGTTCACTCGGCGTCCTGTTTTACGTGGAATCATACCTTTGCAATTTTAAAGGTCTGTTTGCTAGCATTGGTCGCTCGCTTACTCTCACGCTAACTTGTGGCGCTCACTCAACACGGACGAGTGTAGACGAGTTGACCTGGCAATTTTCCACCTTTGCGGGTAGTATCGGAGCTTTAACAGGCCTGTGTTGGTGTCAAGGTTAACCCCTGACAATCACTATTGTGTCGTAAACCCAGTATTTCTTTACCTGACACTAGAATGGCATGAGCGGATGTGGGTGGGTGCAGTCAAAAAATGTTTCGTCTTTCATTCATAAATGAAAAGGGCCAATGAGAGATGCGGTGTGAAAAACACAACAAGCTGGGTTACAGATGTAGAAATGGATGTTGTTCATCTGAATATTCTGTCCATCACTGAGGAAGGCTTTCATTCGGCAATAAAGAGACAGGAAGAGAAGTTGTTTTCCTGGCAGCCTGTATTCGTTCCTTCTGGATTCTTGTACACACCGAACCCGACACGCCAAGGTTAATACCGAAGTGCTGTTTTCAGCCACGCATTCCCGGGAAAGCATAGTGTTTACGTCACTAAAAGCTCCCGTCAACAGCTTCTCTCTCGCTGTCTCAGTGTCTGTGTGGGTTCATGTGCATACACACGTTCTGTCAAAAACGGCACTGCATTCACTGAACTGTTAAAAAGAGTGTTACTTTGCTACAAACTCTTGCAAATGCAAAACACACAGCAGGGCCGCCCGCTGTTTAAGCGCGGCCCGTGGGTGGACTTCAGCCGCAGGTGCTTTTTAGACTACAGATGAAACAAACTACGACACAAAATGTACCAGAACAGGCTGCTACATGTGATCAAATCATGTCTTTGGTCTTGAAACATCAAAGGTTTTTATATTTAAACACCATAATGTTCCAACAAACCGTATAACTGAGTCTAATGAAAGTACGTTAGCTGAATGCTAACATATACTGTGAAGCCCCATAGGCGGGGAAACGAAAGCTAGCATCGCTGTTACAGTAATTGTGAACATTCAAATAACTGCCACTTTCACACGCACACAGAGCAGCAACACATGAAAACGAAGAATACAACAACAAACCTTCGTCTCGCTCTTAATTACACTGCATCCTCTCCAGTAGAACTCAACGCTACCCGGTTGGTTGCGAAGCAACGTGATATGACACTGAAGCCACACAACTATAAATTCAGATTTGCAGAAGTATTCAATTTTTCATGACTAAGGCCTGGGACATGCATAAATATATTTCCACTCTGAAAAGATAGCTACCCCAAACATAAAAAAATCGGACATTCAACAGTTTTGGTCGTCGTGTGTGGCGTGCTGTGAAAATCTCAACACAGCAGACGGCACACATATAACGATTCTGTTTTACCGCAGATCTCGAAGTCTCGCGTGATCTTACGTGATCTCACAAAAGAGAAGAAATACTTCCGGATACATGCCGATGTTTCCCAAGTGTTCCCGAAGGTTGCCAGAGCTGGCAACCTTGTAAAATGGCGATACTGTAAAAAAAAAAAAAAAAAATGTTTTAATTAAACCCGTTTTTCTACATAAGATGACATCGGGTAAGACATTTTTTTTGTCCATTTACGGTCGCTTCTGTGCTTCTCAAAGTCTTGGGTGCCTCTTTGATTGGCTACGTTCCGTTTTATGTCACAATTTACGGCGTCATGACTCGGGAGACGTCGGCGTTACCCATCCCCCCCCCCCCCCCCCCCACACACACACACATGAGTTTTGGTCGTAAATATTGAACACGTTCATTATTTAAAATTGTCGGCCCAGACCGGTTTCGGACCCTAAAATCATCCCAAATCCAGTCTTAACACACATCAGACCTGAGGACAATCGTTTTGGATAATCTTATAAAATCGATCTGGCGTTTGACGTAAAACAGGCCGATTGTCTTTGTGCGTACCGGGCCTGTCACAGGAGTGTTCGTATGTTTGCAAGGTAAATGTTCGTAAGTGGTATTAAAAGTCTGCGATTTAGCGAGGGCGCCAGCGATCAAACGCTGCATGTGGAAAAACTGGATGTGCATTGGGGGGGCTTGCTTAAAAAAAAACAGCTCAGAGGCATCAATAGCAAATTGAACCGTTATTGTGCTCCGTGTCGATCAAACGAGAGCATTATGATCTTTTGACACGGCTCTTGTCCTGAATCTCGTTTCAGGTGTAGCTAATGTTGCGTCCGCTGAGTGCGCACTGCTATCGTGTCTCTCCGGGCTTCATCGAATGCGTTTGAAGCCATACGCCGGCTCGCTGCGTGTTTTTGCTTAGCCGAGGTAAACCTGACGAGATTACAATGATGAGACAACCCACTCCCACCGGCTGACGGTGAAGTGCACATATTCTCATCCGTGTGCTGCTGCTGCAGGTTATGCAGGCGGCTGACAAAAGGTGTCCTTGCAGGTGGAGGGCGAGTGCACAGGAATGCTGCAGTAGGAACTGCCTCTCATTGATACTGAGGTTGAACATTTCAGCATCACAATCAGGAGTAAAATGTCTTTTTTCTTTTTCTCTCTCGTTTCAAAGCGAGCCGGCGACAAGCATCGTTTTGAAACATTCGCTGCGAGGTGTCTGTCGTGCAGAGAGAGAGCCCGGCAAATTAGTTCGGCTGGTCGTCGTCCCGCTTAGCTGAGCGGCGCAGAGCGGGGAGGTGGGCGGGGCACGTGTCACTCATGTCAGATGTCACGCTTGGACAGCGGAGAAATCTCGTTACCAAGGTGCCAGCTTTGCCGCCATCTGCTCCGTCATCCTTCGCTTTGCTTCGGCGCTGAGGGCTTCACAAATGCAACGTGCACACTACATTACAGCTTAATGACATCTGATAAGAGCTCTATCATAAAGATGACCATGCTCAGTTGTTAGAGCTGGTTAGTTTATTACTACAGTGAACTCCCACCTGTTCGCGGGGGCCATCGGCGGTATCGTGCTGTTTCTGTAAAAGTCAAAGATGTCACAATATGGCACCAAAGGCCTGGCTGATAGGAAAGGGGTAATTGATGCCAAAAGAAGTATGTTAAAGTGATACATGTTGACTGGGAGCGAAGATCTTTGTATGTCGGTGAGGATCTTAAATTTAGCCCAGTTTGTTTTTTAGCGCAAGTTATGGCGAGCGTTTGCTGCTTTGCCCTGCTGAGTGGCTATTAGCAAGCAAACAAACTACGGAGCTCTCGTTATTGCTTGGCAAATATCATATTTACAGATATCATTACGCCATATCAAGTCCCCCAAGGCTTTTCAAAATTGTCCAGATTACATTTCAGTTACATGATTTTTCATGTTTTAAAGTTCACCAAGTTCTGACTTGTTAATTGCAGAGGTGGGTCGAGTAGGTGAAAATTGTACTTGAGTAAGAGTACTCCTACTTAAGAATAATATGACTCAAGTCAATTTAATAAGTAGTCCAAATAATGACTGAAATATTCACTGAAAAAAACGACTCTGGTAGGCTACTGAGTACTTGGTGAGTAACTTCTGCTGCATCTATTTTAGTAGCTGCAGACAGCAATATAAAATGGGAATACACAAATTACGATTTTGCCCAACAATACCACTTTATAACAATATTTTTTTCCCCCAAAAAATAAACTCAGGGAAATTCAGTCACAATAAATGGTCTTAAATTAACTTGCTTTGCTTACACACGTGAACCGGCACATTCGGCTCACCAGACAGATTAGTAATGATTTAATTCTATATAATTTGATTATATTGAACTTTTATAAGCAATGCGGACGTGTTTCATTCGTCAAAAACAATGTGAGTGAATGTTTTGCCAACGTAGTTCCTTTTGTCCTGGAGAAACAGTGCGCAGCAGGTTCTGGTTAGCCTGTGTGAAATCGCACTTTGCGTAACCAAATGAGCCCCGCCTTACCTGCAGTGATCCCAGCTCCTCGCAGGTTGCTCACGTGCGACGCGTGCGCGCCGCTACCGCGCACATAAATTGAAGGGTGCAGCAGAAACGGGTGTCTTTGAATCACAAATGAGCTCGGCCTCGGTGACTCACTGGCCACTTTATTCAGACAGTCAAACACAATCACGTCTGGCCTTGGAATACTTTGAGTGACTGGCCAAAAATGTACATCGCATCAAGTCTAGTGAAAAACCTGCAGAGGAAGCAAGTGTTTGTTTTATGTTCACCCCCTCATTAAGTCTCTTGTGGTGTTTTCGTGCGTGCGTGCGTGTGTGTGTGTGTGTGTGTAAAAACCTCATAGACGAGCCTCTGTATCATTTAATGTGCCAACTTCATGTCTTATAAATAGGACACCGGTCAGATGGGTGGGTACCACCTCTGGCCAATTAAGGAAGAACATTTACAACAAACATCCCAAAGTCACTATCTAGCAGCGCAGTCAATCCATGCATTATTAAGAAAGAGGTTGAATAATACATAAAGGCTGGTGTTACCAAAATTATTCTCGTACTGTGTTTGGACGGTGCTGGCCTGCATCTTGAATTAATGAGACAGAGGTGAGAACTTTGCTGCTTTCAACAGGGAAACAGGTTGAACAGGTCATGAGCGTTCTAAGACCAGCTAAAAAATGTTTGGTTTGTTTTTTTGCAATCGCAGGAATTTCAGAAACATTAACAGTAAAACGTCAAACGCCCCCCCCAGGTTGTTCAATTCAGAGTGACATGGAGGAAGTACAGTGACGCAGCAAAAGGTCAGCGAATGAACCCCCCACTTTAAAAATTGCAACAACAAAACAAATGCAAAAAAAAAACAAAACTTTAGAATGCGTAATGTCAGCATATCATGCAAGACTTCAGCAAAGGCTTACTACCAAATTTCCAAAAGAAGGAGCAGCTACAAGTGCTCTCGAAACCTCAGCGTCATTGATCTAAAGTTCCGATATGCCAAAGTTGCGATTTCTCCGTATTTTGTTACAGGCAGTTGCCGTATGTTCCGCTGTTACGGAGAAGTTGAAAATGTTCCGGAGAGGCAATTTTGCACTCGAAGTACACTTTAGCATAAAGCTGTACGATATAACGATATATATCGTAGTGAGATATAAAAACGTCTTCCGTGTGATATTTTTGTTTATAGCAAAGTTATTTTGATGTGTGGGGTATTGTTAGCTTTGTAGCTACACTAGTGTCGCGTCCGAGACGGTAACACAACAACGGTCACCTTTCTATTACCTCATCCTTGTGCCTCATTCTCCAGGCATGACCAGTCAATCCACACTTAATCCAACCGTGACCTTCGTGTAAAAGTTAGATTGAGCGTAAATTGGTTAGTCATGTGTGGGGATGATGTATTGAAGAGGCATCTTTTACTGTTTTGCTGGTCACTTGTGAGCTAAGTCCAATAAAGGAAGTCTGTGCACTGTGCAAATGTAATGGAGGTTAACTTAAAGCAGTTTAGGCTTTTACATTGCTGGTTAGCGCATTTGCTCAACACGGGGGATGGTGATCCGAGCCTCGGGCAGGACTGCACCAGATGGAGACGTGGGCTCCGAGGTCGAATCAGTTGCTGAGTTTCTGTGTGACGAGTGACTTTTGCCATACAGCTCGGACGTCCACAAATGTTGTACTGTATGAAAAATGAATGGTTAATGGAACTGCAGCCGGGCTACTACATCACCCGCAAATACTGAGTTGCAGCGCTGTTAGAGGCGCACGGATGTCTAATATTGTACATTCCCTGAAGACTCGTTGTACTACCGGATATTTTAAATTGTATTTTCCACTAGATGTTTGTTTTATTGTATTTGATCTATCAATATTTTTTTTCTGTCTGAAATGTGCTTTATAAATTCCCAAAAATGCCATTCATCTACTTGTAAGGACAAATACTACATTGGGATATACTGTATATGTATGTACATGTGTATACCAGAATATAAATATCGGGATATCGTACAGCACCGCTTGGGGCATTGTTAAAGTCATGTTGGCATTAGGTCATCATACATTTAAGTATATTTAATACTTCATATTAAAAATATTAGGTTTGTTTGGAGCCTTTCTAATGGTGTTTGTTTGTTTGTTTGTTTCGGCTCGGACGCAAGTGTTTCTGACAAAATCGAAATATTCCTAAAAAAAATACTCAATTGTATTAGTGATATTTTTACACTTGTATGTTATTACTTAACTGCATAGTTAAGGTTTTATGTATTTTCTGTGTTTCCCACTCAAAAAGCTCCCTCCAAGAAATGACTGTTTTCTTAGTTTATCATACAGTATTTATACTAACCCGAGACGTGACCTGCTCTTGAGCGATATGACGAGATAAAGCTCTCGTCAATAATTTGACGGTGGTCAGTTCAGTGGGTGTGGGGGTGGGGGTGGGAATCGGTCAGCTAATCAAGTAAAGTGAGTCCAAGTATTGGCTCTTTGAGGCATTAAAGCAAACAAATGGAGCGTGAAGGACACAGTGATGAACATCTCTATAGTTGAGGGGGAAATAAACGGCCTCCTGGGTTTTAAGCGCAGCACACTTTTTTTTTTTTTATCACAATAGCAGGAGCGTAACCGTTTATAAAGGAAATCCAAGCATGAAAAATTAGACACCGAAATATTTCAACGATGTCACGTAAGATCTAAAGCTGCCATTCCACTTTGAGGGCTATATCCGCAGGAAACATCAACGCTGATAGATGGATGTTTTGGTAAGCATCATTTCTGAGCTCCTCGGCTGTGTTTTTGGTGCCATGCACAAACACACAGCGTGAAACTGACTGAGCCGCACTGCGTACGTGATGACTATGCCAACCTTTTAAAAAGAAAATGCGCTGACAAGAACGAGGCAAGCCCTGGAAGAGGAGAGAACACGCACAAAGGACCGTTGTCGGAAACAACACTCGGCAATGTCAGGGCTTCTGTGAAGAGGGGCAGCACGGCCTGTTGTATTAAAACTGATGACCGCTGACACCTGCTTAAAGAATAACCCAAAAATAACAACGCTCACTTTTAATTGATCCAGACGTGGATCAGTTAACCCCGTGGTTCTCAAACGCAACAAATAATAAAACTCACCTCATTCATCCCAATATAATCATCTAAAATGTTAGCAAGGAATACTGCACGTGATCACTGCACTTTTTTTTTTTACCCTATTTTATACCTTTTGTTCGCCATTGGGCTATGAATGTAATGTTATGTATTATGTAAGTACAACACACTCCAATTTGTTTTCTATGTATTTGTATTTGCTTTGTTTTACTCTGCAGTCTGCTGCCAGGACGGCGTTGCTTATTATAATCTGTTCTCAATTGCCTTACCTGATTAAATAAAGAGTAATCAAATAAAATTGAAATACTCCCACATCTACTCTCACAATTATTTACGCCACATGTAATGGATACAAAGCTATTCTATTTTGTAAAAGGCAACAGGTGGATACACAGGTTTATTGTATATTCTGCCATCTGTCAGAAGAGCATCGAAGTGTACGTTTCTGTCATAAATATGAACAAAGATGCATCATTTTTTGTCAGTAAATAAACATTTTCAAACAAGTTATATGTGAAATGTGATATTTTGTCAGTGCCAAGTTGAGTGTGCAGCATTTTGGAAGAGCTGATCCCGTATGTAAGCGCTTGGCCTTAATTGCTGATGATGACGATATGGTGTAAATTTGGCTAATTGCTGTCATATGTCTTGGTCGTTGTCCAATGACTCACGAGGGACCATGAGGCGACGCAGTGGTATGGCCTCCAGCTCTACTATTTGACCTTTACCCTCCAATGAGACGCCTCTAACTGGACACGCTTTGCTATTGTGGCAAAGTAAGAACATGGAAAGATGTTCGAGTGGCTTCATCTCCCTAGCTGGCCCGTCAGTGACGTCTTGACCAAGCTTTCAAGCAGATCTCGTCGGCCGGAAAGGCTTTTAAACGTAGAGGACAAATGTGAACAAATTCTTCTTTCAAAAGCATTGATCCCACAGGATTTAAGGTTCCTATGAATGCAACCAGGCAGAGAAACATGGTTGCTGCAGACCAGTTCCCTGAAAGCCAACCGTCAAAGGTTGAACGTAATGACACCCCGGAAAATAGTTGCCTTCAAGCAAAGATGGATGAA
This sequence comes from Phycodurus eques, assembly GCF_024500275.1. NCBI lineage: Eukaryota > Metazoa > Chordata > Actinopteri > Syngnathiformes > Syngnathidae > Phycodurus > Phycodurus eques. The sequence continues at coordinate 4,981,057 of NC_084543.1, read as the reverse complement.
CGGAGCTCCGCACAATGGTGCCACAAAACCTCCTGAGATGATGTATTAATTATCCAGCTGCTGTCTCCATGAGTAGACATTAGCCTGGTGAGAAACCTGCAGCTAGGTCCATCGTGACTTGGGACAAAGGAGTAGAAATAGTGTAGATGTCCAGTGACACAAAACAATCCCTGAGTCAGGTGGCGTTCATAGTGCTGGCAATGGGATTAAGCTTCTTATTTAACCCCAGTTGGAAACGGGTGAACCCCATTAAGCATAATCCCATTTTACAGCGTTGGATACCGAAAAATGTATTTCACCCTTTATGCTTTATGAAGGAAGACACAGGAAGAACGTGAGGAATTATTTCCATTGTTACTGCACAGGATAGACTTTTTGCTGCACTATGAACCAGTGGAACGCTACGGTCACCTTGACCTTGGGAGTAGAAGACGAGGGGATAGCCAAGGTCAAAGCAGGCGTTATGACCACAATCACCCTTTTAAACAAACTATATGCGAGAAAAAAAATAAAAAAATGACTTAGAAAATGCAGGCTGGTGCTCTGGAAAGCATGTCCTTGTGTCAAGATTATAAAGTGCTCAAGTGGGTTGTATGATCAGGTTTCTGAGAATAAACCATGTTTTGCTCTTTCTGGTATTTGGTCAACAAAGGGAACTCACCCTTCTTGGTGTTGTACTTTACATTTGGAGACTGTCATGTGAGTTGAGGCACCGAGTTCGTTTCTGTCTGAGAACTCATAAAGTGTCGGAATCAAATACTTTTTTCTTCATCTCGCACGGGCAAACAGAAATTTCCACAACAGGAGTGAATCGTATGGCAACGTAATCGGGGTGAATCATGTTATGGCGTTGGATTTGAGAGCGGCTTTATACGTAGTGTAGATGTATGGAGACACGTATCGCATCAGCGCCTCGCCGATGGAGATGAGCAAGGCTCATCTTTGTGTTCGTCCTGTGATTGACGGGCGGGGATGGGCTCCGGTGGGATCGACTCCGGCGGCTCTGTGACGACCCTGAACAGGATGAGCCGCGCAGCAAATGAACGGACGGACGGAAAGTGTGCTTCTAATCCATGCGGAAATGTGTCATGCGGGTGAATACAAATACCTGTTGTCATGCTGCAGAAAAGCCCCCAACCCAAAAGATACACCAGTCTGACTAAATGGTTGTTCCCGAGAGATCACCGACTGGAGATATCTGTGGTGGCAAGAAAAGAAGTGACTTTAAATGTGATTCGGACGGCGCAATCAATACTCCGACGGGAGTTGCCGTCGTCGAAATAAAGTGAACACCCAAAGCTCTTTTTGATGTGTCCTTATCCTGTCGGTCTTGGGGTGAACACACCTCCATACGGTTAATTCTCGACTCTCCCTTCGGTCCCACAGGCACCGGCTAACCCTGGCCTATCTCAGAAATGACATTCAGCCCGGAAGACTCCCTTGTATTTAGCTCGGCAAGTGACTCCACAGGCGACACGATTACGGTTTCCTGCTGCTCTTTGTTCATTTGTCAAACTTTGATATGCATCTTTTAAATGAATGAACTGTCTGTTTCTCATCCCGACATGGATTTGACATAATTGGAACTCACTGTATGAATAGATGTTATTTCTGCTCACATGACTATGCGGAATCATCAGATCATGAACAGCCTCAGACACTATGACAGCCTCTTTAGTTTAAAAGCAACTTCTGAGCAGGACTGCATATATAAAGAATCATCTGTATCGCGTAGAAGGAATTAGTAGGAAATTATACATGTGAAACACTACGGCTGCGTTTGGAATCCCTCCCTAGCCACTTTATAGCGCTATATATAGTTAAGTCGGCATTTTTTCCTGATGTGTGGTGAGTGCAGTTGCACCTCGATTTAACGGACAGCAAATAGGGTCCAGTTGGAACTCCAACTCACCCCTTTCATGTACTAGTGAGGTAAATTGGGATTAACTTTAAAACTTTTCAAACATTTGAAAAGTTTTTTAAATATTTATTCAGAGATGCGGTGCAGTGATGCAGACTCTGCTTCGGTCGGTCGTGTTAAAGAAGGAGCTGAGCCGAATGGTAAAGCTCTCAATTTACTGGCCCATCTACATCGCCTATGGTCACGAGCTGCGGGTCATATATTTATTTGTAATGATTTTGTACTGCACTGGGTATTTTTAGCCATGGAAAAAAACAAACAAAACAATAATATTGTACTGGAATGGTGCTTTTAGGCCACAAAAAAAGTGCAATTGAACGGACAATCGAATTTAACGGACCACCCCTCCCTCTATTAGTCCATTAAATCAAGATTCCACTGTATAGGTTATCGACGAATCTGGAACATTTTGTGAGTAACCCATGGTCACTAGAAAAACAACACATCCCATGATGCACTGTGTCGATTCAAGCAAAGAAATATCTTGAATATAAGCAAATTAACGTGTCACAACATGGATGGACATGAAGTGCTTTGTCTCTATTCAATTGGTTACATACGCTCGTCTTAAAACAATATCATGTCTCGCTAAATGATGTTAATTATATCCTCCGTAAAGCAGTCCGCAAACTCTGTTGGTCACTGCACCCCCTCAGCCCCAATGCAAGCGGACTGTAACAATGAGGAACCAACAAATGTCTAAAGTTTTTGCCATCAAAGCTGACTAAATTCTCATGAGATTAGACATTTACTGTCAAGAAAAAAACCAAACAACTGTGCAGATGCAAATGATTTCTGGGAGTTAGACTTTCAAAAATTGCATAATTTTGGGGTCACTTGCGGGGGAATGATTACCACCAGCGGTTGAGATCTCGGCTCGGAGTGAACGCTCGGTTTTAAATCACACATTTTTCCGCCCACTCTGACCTAACTTTCTTCCCCCTCCTCATCCTCTTCTTATCTCCCCCAACTTGTTCGCCCCACCATCCCTCCTCATATTCTCCTGTGCGTAAATATTTCCACGCCTCTGCTTTCATATGTAACAGCAAAATCAATTTCACAAGAAAACACAAGACATTTTTTTTTAAAAACATACGTCTGCCATCAAGCATCTTTTCGCTGACGCTCTTTTACAATTGGAGATAATTGCAGCCTGTTGTCGAAGGCAGTCAGGTATATCTGAAAAAAAAAAAAAGAAGCCTGTTTTTTCTTGTTTTTATGTTTGCGGTGTGACAGCAACATAAATGATGCACAGAGGAAAGGATGACAGTAAAGACGTAACAGCATCGCAATGTGTTTGCGTCGATTGCGCATGAGATTAGCTGGCATGCAAGTTTTGTTGTGGTTCACATCAAACTTCTGATGTTGAGCCATGAGAATGAGCCCATTATTATTTCATGGAAGAAGTCATTTTCAATTAGACATAATTGCGTGAATGCTGAGAATTGAGTGTATTTTCCCATTATGAGAGTGTGTGTTGCCCTGAAAAGAAAAGACTTTTATTCCTAATTTGTGAATGCTGACAATCAAGTGTTCACACGAGGACTGTTTTCTTCCTGAGACATTTGTTTTCTTCTAATTGTGTGAATACTGAGAGCAAATTGTGTGATTATTCGATCAATGGTAGGACCGATTCTAAAAAGATTCGATAGTGACAGCCCTACCGAGACTCAACTTTGGTGCCTCTGCAACATCTATTTTTGTCCTTGCTGAGAATATAAGTACTGCTGTTTGTCAGTAGTTTTGATTTTTTTGTTATTATTATATACAGCACAAGCATTCAGACTCATGTTTTCCATCAGCATTTTCTTGTTTTTATCCTTTTTTTTTTCCCTTTCTTCCCCCTCAAAACAAGGTTAAAGGTAACTTTTGTGCATCAATGTTGTGAATTAAGCGTCTCATCTCTGCCACTTTGGGAGGCTTGTTGTATTGCATTTTAGGACTGCTGTCATGCAATAAGCAACATAGTAGCCCCCCATCATCATTATCCCCATTATCCATGCATCACAAACAACACACGTGCAGCCGTGGAGCTTTAATTATGATCTAGCTTGAGGGTGTGTGTGTCCTCTCCCCCCCCCCCCCCCCACTCGTAACGAGATTTGCGTAGCATTAAAACTTGGCTTGGCTGTGAGCCTAAAACAATGGCGTTCCTCGCCAATGGTAAAATAAGCATGTTGCCCATGAAAGTCTCAACTTGAAGTCGGACTCCAAGTCGCTCATAAATTCTGCTGCTGCCGTTTGGTTCGTTGGAAGCCTGGCGCCTCCCTCCTCCTCATCCTCTCTCTCCCTCCCTCCCTTCATCCCTCCCCTCCCTTGGGTGTGTCTGTGCCATTCCTCTCCATCCAGCGTGAGTGTGTGTGCGTGTGTGTGTGTGCGCGCGCGTACGTGTACACGTGTGTGTGCGCGCGCCGCCGCTGTTGCCCACCCTTCCTTCTGCCTCCCATCTGCATCTGCTGCAGAGCTTAGCCAACACGCATCTCCAACAGCACTCTCTCATCATCTTTCCCCCCCTTTTTTTTGTTTTTTTTGGTTTTTGTTTTTGTTTTTGCACCAGCAGCCATGGAGACGAGACAATCGCCAGGTGTCACTTTCGGAGTGTTGAGATCGGCGGCCGGGACGCACGGGGACGCATCACTGGATTGAGCCAGCTGTCCGTCGCTCCCTCTCTCGCAAGCCCTGTCTCAGCCTCCAGGAACAGCCGCCGCGGCATCGTTTTTTCCCCTCGACCCCTCCTCTCCTCTTCATCTCCCATTCTGCTGCTTGCGCCACTGTGGGAATGCGGCTGAGGTGAACCGCTCGTAAAGGTGTCTACGTATTCACTGTCCTCGCGCCAGGAGCGGATTTATTTGCAGAGGAGAGTGGCGGGCTGGTCGGACACCCACCGACCATAAGCCCCCCCCCCCCCCCCCCCCCACTAGGGAACCTACCCGGCTGTCACTCCAGGAAAGCAAAAGTGTAACCCCCGGATCAGTTGGATCAGCACCATCTTGTTTGAAACTTCACCTCTATACTGGATTACTTGAGAAAAAAGATTCAAGTGGGTGATGCAAACTTGAACTTGGATGATCGAACTGAACAAGCGGCGGCAAAAAGGGCATGACAATTATTTTTAAGCACCCGAGCACGCACATGGATTTACAGCTCTGATCTCCGCCACCTCGCAACGGATCAATACCCAATGTTTTTTTTTTCCTCAAAACAAGGGAGCCAATCATCTTGGGATTTATCATCGCTTTGTTTGAGGCGCCCCCTCACCCTTGCTTCCGTCCTCCAGCCCTCCATCTCACCTGTGCATAACCTGCGAGTTTATGTGTCTGTGTGTTCCTGTGCATGCGTGTGTTTGCTTCCTTGTCCGCCAGAGGGAGTGCGGGTTGTGTGTTGCTTGTCTGCATGTGAGTGCTGCGCCAGCGTTTAATTAGTTGTTCCCTGAATGTGTGTGAGTGTTAGATGTGGCACAGTAGTGCTTTAAAGGCGTGTGCATGCATGTGTGTGTATATCCAAATGTATACATTGAGATATATGTCGGCTTGTTGTGTATGTAAGATGTGCCGCTTTCTTTCTCCACCATCCGTTCCTTCTCTACGCCCCTCAATCTTTTGGCAACGTGTTTGACCTCCAAAAGCTCCCAGAGAGACCGAAAGCAGGATGAGCGAGCACTCCGGTGCGAGCACTCTGGTGGCCATGACGCTGGAGGAGCCCGGGGCCGAGCAGGCGTCCCCCCGTGCCCCGGGGCCCCTTCGCTGTGGCCCCTGCGCTGTGTGGCCTCGCCAGCAGACCTGGCTGTGCGCCGTGCCCTTGGTAATGGGCTTTGTGGGTTTGGGCCTCAGTCTCATGCTGCTCAAATGGATTGTGGTGGGATCCGTCCAAGACTACGTCCCCACAGACCTGGTGGATCCCAAAGGTAGCATGGGACAGGATCCAATATTCCTCTCCAAACCCAGTGCCATGCCCAAGGGGCCGGACATTCCCACCGTTACCACGTCTGCCGCCTCAACCACAGCAGTGGTTTCCACGACAACGCCTCTAGCCGCCGACGGGACTGCCCCGGCGCCGAGAACTCGATCTGGGCCGCCGGCGAACCACTCGGCCAATGGCAGCGCCGCCGGTGGCGAAGGAAACCGAACCCCGCGCCTTCACAACCGCGTTGGCACCCGGGTCGGTGGGACCGCTGTGACCACGTCCACCGCCCGCGCCCCCCGACTCACGCCGCCGCCCAGCGGGAAGGAAGTGACCCCTCGCAGCACGGTCAGGAAAGGAAGCGCCGTCGTCGGTGGGCGCAACGGAGCAGGCCACTCGAAGCCGGGACAGACCCTCTCCACCACCGAGGCCTACGCAACCTCCAGCACTACCACCACCACTGTGAGGATCGCCACTAAGGTCCAGACAACCGCCTCTCAGCCGCCCCCACCCCCAGTGAAGCCCACGTCTCGCTGGACCCACGGGCGTCAAGGAAAGGCCCCGGCGACACGACCGCACCACCGCTTCCGAACACGTGAGTTACTGATTGTACAGAATCGCTTCGTTACCCTCCAACTCCGCATGGCTGCTTTCGACAATCCATACTGGGCCTAAATGGCAGCTGTGGGCTAATAATGGAACACTACCAATAATCACATGAGTGAACTGGATTAAATATGACTCAGGGTCTGAGAATGTGAATCATTGCTATTATTAACCTCCTGGGAAGTGGATATTGGACAGATTAACATTAATTGTATTCATTAGCCCAAACTGATATCAGGGGGTATCCTCTGGGTTTTCACCCTTGTCTTTATCTTGCACTTGTGCATTAATCCGATAAACATCTTACCTCCGTAAGATTGTCTTTCCTCCTTGCAAAGCGTAAGAACCTGTTTTGTCAGATACTTTGGGACGGGTTCTGCGATCGAGGGCGGCCTGTTTATCGTGGACGCAGATAACTAGTGAGGCATTGGAGGGGTGAAAGGTGAGCTGTCACCTCCTGACCGTAGTCTGAGTCTGACGTAGTGAGACCGCCGCGCATCCCGGTTTGACGAGAGGCTGGAGATGTCGTAGGTGAGAAGACGACTGTTGCAGCTTTTGCTGCTGAGAGGGCGGAGGAAACCGGCGGGATGTATGGATGAGATTAAAGTGGCGAAGGATGAGTGAAATGAAGAAAACAAGCACAAAAGAGGTGCAAGAGGAATAGTAAAGACGGGGAGAGAACAGGAGACAGACCGAAGTGATGGCAGATGGAGGGAACTAAGAGAGGGCGGAAAAGAAGGCTTGAAAGTGAGGAGGCTGCAGAGTTTGCATATTTAGCCTTATCCAAAGACAGACGGCTTCCCCATTATTAATTTGATCAGGGTGCACTGCAAGGTGCAGGCAGGATGAATATGTTAACATAGTCACACTCATTCTGACACGATTTGGTTTCTCAGTTTCGAAACGAATTTTGACCCAGCTGCTTTTTCCTCATTCGACTCGATAGTAAAGTCACACACTATTAATGTAGAAATAGAATATTGAATTCCATTGCTTTTTCCATGTTTCTGTTTCCATACGTAGTGTCCCTTTACCCAGATGTATTGATGGCATCGACTGCACAGGTGAGTGGTAATCTAATCAAATTTCCTTCCACATACAGTAGTGTCCTGCGTAGTTTCCTTTATAGTTGAATTTAATGATCGAGTCTTTGTGGGCTGGACAGTGTTGTGCATAGTGAACAGATAGCGTCCTTCGCAGTGTCCTGCATGTTACTCTAGCCTATATGTTTATAGTAGCACAATTTTGGCACATATTGATCTTTTTTTAGACGGTAAAATAGTTTAGACTGAAACACCTGCGCCTCGGATGACTGTTTCCAAGCAGTGCACTCCATATTACCTCGGGCACTTCGTCCAATCAACGGTCCAAAAAATTGACAGCATTCTTAACAATCAGTCAACATCTCCAGTTGAATTAGATTAGCAAAAGCAAAATGGTGGGCCACCAACCACTTAGGTAGGCTAATTTGTTTCAGAATTGAACTGTAAGGCAGACATGCTAATCAGTCGTCCGCCGTGCTGCCCACTTGATTTCTATTCATCTCCGTAACTCAACTGTTTCAAAATATTATTTGCCGTATTGATTTCCGCTACTCTGTATTAAATATTACACTTTAGAAACAAATAATCCCTTCATGCAGTCTTGACTGTAAATATGTGTCAAACATGTAATACTGGAAGAGCCCTTGTGTGAGCATCAGTGCACACTACACATTTGCCATTGAAGGCTTAGACAAACATTGTAAAGCTGCAAACCCATCAAGCCTTTGACATTTTACAAACACTATTGACATCACTCAGCTGCCCCCTTATGACCCACCAGTGTAAAAACAAGCACCCCCCGCCGGTTTCATTTGCAACAAATAGTGGCGACAGTTTCTTTATTGAAGCAATTGCTTGTTTGGAGGGCATGTTGACGATGTCAGAGCAGTGTTGATGATACATTAGCAGCAATGATATTTCCCCCATTGGAGGCACCGTGGTTCAATATGTGCCACGAAGTGGGCGTGTTGGGAGTTAATCTCTTTAGCCGAGGGGTTATACTCTGTAATGCTGTCGATGCGCACGGCCCGGGATGCCTTGCATGAATGACGACGACCGGGGGCTAATCGTTCCATGAACAAATAGCGCTCGGCTGCAGGAATCGGGTTTAACAAGTTAGTTCCAAGTCATTTCCTGACTTCAACTTGACTTCACTTGTTTCAGAGTAAGCAAACAAATGTTAGATTGATCTCAAATGTTTTGACAGAGATGACCAAAGATATAAAAATGGTTTCGTTTAGGCAGTGGGGGCCTATAAAACATTCATTTGAAAGTAAATGTCTTCTAAAGTTGACACGCCACGGAGAAATGTTGTTAACAACCCACCCAAATTTGAACGATTACAAAAAAATCCAGTACAGTATGTTTAAGGGTTAGAAGACTTCAAAATCATGAAAAATCAACCCATTGGCGCCGCTCTCAAACTGGATTCTACTTTGTCAAGCATCTTTCTTATGCCTACACATAACGAAGTGATTGAGCCGCAAAAATATGAAGCCTCTGCTGGGTGGAATATATCCCACCGGCTCGTCACGGAGCTTTCCATGCCGCAGTGAGAGGTGTGAGCCGCCAGCTAGCTCGCAAGCTAACAGGCTTCCAGGGTTCCTCTCTCGTCTTGGCTTTTCTGTGGCGTCACCACCTCTCTCGCCAATACAAATAACATTGCCAAGCTGTTCTGTCAATTGTGGCATCCAGGAAGTATGTGTTTTCGGGGCGTAGGCTTAGCTAGCTCGCTAACTGCACGCTGTCGTGGGAAAAACGGGTTTCGGAATAACAACTAAGTAACTCGCAATTGCGGCGGACAACCTCCGCTGCGAACTAAGGCGCTTGGCCCCGCCCCCCTCCAAAAAAATCAGGATAACTGAAATGGTGAAAAGGTTTAACGCTTCATCTCAGTACTACATTGTTCTGTCTTTGCGTGTTTTCAGCAATTATCTTCAAACACGTATAATGCATTTAGAAATACCTCTCTGCATTGACTTTACAGGGCCTTAGCCATTTTAATCACTTTTAATATGCACCATTTTGAAACTATGTTCACAAAGATGCTCATATTGATGTCATGTGAGTTAAATATACTACAGAGTACTTCAGATGGAATTGTTAAATGACTAGTTGTCGTACGACATTTCCGTTTCCATAACCTTTGAAGCAAATTACTTTTTTTTAATTCTTATAAGAACCTTCCTTCCATCCTTTTCAGAAGCTAACGTCCTAATTTCTTTGATAAATCAGCCTCTTTTTAAAGCATGGCTGTATTAGCTCGCTGAAATATCTTGTAGTTATGTGCAATGCGCTGTGTTAAAAATGTAATGTAATAACACAACAGAATAAAAGGTCTGCGCTGGTGATGAAATGCTGTGCAAAGCACGGCTCCAGGTGCTCCCCCCCCCCCGTATCCGCATCCAATTGATATACTATATTGTTAAGTTGTGGAATAATACACTTATGTTTGCGTCAACAAGAAGGCTTAATATCAGATTCTACCGCTAAACCCACTGCAAAAGCTCTAAATAAATCGCAGTCCAATGGTGATGTCATTTCCCACCACTTATACTTATTCTGTGATAACCTCCCCCTCCATTTTTTTTTTTTGCCTTTTGCGCTTCCCATTTCCTTTTATTCTTGCTGTCATGAGCGTATGGCAAAACTGGCACACTTGTGAACATAGAGACTAGCAAGGGAATATGAGTGTGTGTACAAATACTCCGTCATCTGTTTTTGTGTGTGTGTGTGTCTCCTATTGAGCTTATTACACACCACACACTCTCAAGTCTCTTGTTGCCACCCTTATTGGCTCAGAGGCGGGAAATAACAGGAGCCTAAAGCTCCGCTCGATGAGTGCTAGTCAGGAGAAACATTTGGGGGGAGGAGGCGTGTTGGCCCGATGCCCATTTTGCTCTAATCACTGAATATGATGCCACACGGCATCCTCTTGTTTGTTGAAGTTGCCCTTTAATCAGTTCAATTGATGCTTCCTCAAGTCAATCAGCATCTTCAAAGCAATTTTGCTTTGAGGTGAAAGTTTGGTTTGGAATGGTGAAAACCCTGTTTTGGCTCGTCGGCAAGTTTTATGGTTCAAATTGATACAGACATGAAAATATCGACAAGATTGAAGTGTTTTAAATCTCTGGTGGGGACAAAATCCAATTACTGAATAACATACTGGCGAAATATGAAGATGTTCACGAGAATTGAATTGGCTCTTTATTGCTACATCTACAACCCCAATTCCAAAGAAGTTGGGACGTTGTGTTAAACAAATAAAAACAGAATACAACGATTTGCAAATCATGTTCAACCTACATTTAATTGAATACACTACAAAGACAAGATATTTAATTATTGAATGTTGTTAAAAGAAAAGGTGATGTAACACAGTGGTAAACATGACCTTGTCCCATCTTTTTTGGAACATGTTGTTGCAGCCATACAATTCCAAGTTAATGATTATTTGCTAAAAACAATAACGTTGATCAGTTTGAACATTAAATAGCTTGTCTTTGTAGTGTATTCAATTAAATATAGGTTGAACATGATTTGCAAATCATTGTATTCTGTTTTTGTTTATGTTTAACACACCGTCCCAACTTCATTGGAATTGGGGGTGTACATCAGTTGTCATTTTTGAATAATCCTACAGTGTCAAAATCTTATAGTGACTCTAAAATGTACCGAAATATAAGAACGAAATGAATCTGATGTACAGTATGCGTCACCCATCCACTACTGTATGACTACTGGTAAAAAAAAAAAAAAACAGTCGCGGAATTGTAATTAACAAACCAACAAACACCAATCCAAACGATACAGCTCACCTTCATGCTTGGTAGAGACAGGTCTCATCTATAATAAAAGGGGACATGCTTTGACTTGAGTCACGATCAAGTTAAAGTGATTTTTGATTTGTAACCACCTTAAAGAATTGGTGGTAATGACTTAAAGGTAACTGTCACTGGGGGGTAGTAGTAGCCCAGTGCAGATTTTGGACACCTTGCATTGAATCCAGAGGTTGTGATGCAGCAAACTAGTTTGCTGGAGCAACACCATTCAACATAAAGACTTTGATCAGCTTCATCTGCGCAGTTTTGGCCTCCGTAAGCCATTTGCCCTCACAAATTCCGTTCTGTCCTGAATATGACATCAAGCAGGCAGATCTCTGACTGGCACTGATTGGATCGGGCGCAGTCACAATAAGCCCATGCCAGAGTGAGCGAGCGATCTGAATGGGTAACAAAATTATATTTGAGTCCGCTCAAATCATGCCGCCGTCAGAAGTCAAAAGTCAGCCAGATATTGGGCCACTGCAGTCAACCAGATTGAGGGGGGGGGGGATGATGAGAGTGACACAGGGCACCGATTTTCTTGAAAAAATAAAAAAGAACACAAACTGGACACGCAAGCCCCTGATTTTTGTTTTTTCCCCTGACTATACATAAAGCCTTGCAAGAACCTAGAGCCTAGAACCAGTGGAGCATGGAAAGGGGATTAAAAACAAAGATAGAAATCCAGTTTCTCTCTCTCTCTCTCTCTCTCTCTCTCAGGAGGTCAGGCTCAGATTTGCCTTCATTCCTCCTGGGACTTGCTGGGATGGTTTGTTGGGATGGATCCCCGTAGCTCGCGGAGAGGCACTTTGGCACTACTTTTAATTGCATCAGGCTTAGTTACTAAGGAACTTTAAGCCCTGCCTTTACTTTCTTCTATTAGTTCGAGAGCTGCTGACTTTGTAGTTACAAAGCGATGCTATAAGCCTCCAAAATTGTGGCTCATGCTGCTCACTTGCAAGTTGAATCTTAATTATCTAATAGTGTATATCAGTATCAGCAAAGTGTAAATATGTTTGGACAACGCAACAGGAATGATTCTTACCCAAGTATTGCTTGGAGGAGGTTCCGCAAAGGAAACAACGCTTTGGACATGCTACATTGTGCTATTAATTCGTTTGACCATGCGTGCCAACTTGAGCTCTTTGGCTTCGCAATTATCAACACATTAAAACAAAAAAAATATCCTCAAAGTATTTGCATAACATCCCATTGTAAAATATGCGAGCATACATTCCCCTCTTTCAAATTAATGAATACCGCACAAGAGTCTGCTCTGTTGGCCTTGGACATCTTAGCTAGTGGAGACACTTGACACTGATGGGCACCAATTACAAAGCAGAATACATCAGTGTATTCAGCGGGGCAAGCCTGCAGACAAATTATCCCGGACTGACAGGCTCAGCGAATATGTGGAATTTTGTGGAAATTGATCCCAGTGCCCTTTCCGTTGCAAGTGCCGAGCACGGCCCACTGACTCTCGACGAATCAATAAAGTAGAAAGAGGAGGGCGGGAGGCGGCAGGCCCTGGGGTAATGAGAGCTGCGCTTAAAGAGACAAACAAGATTGTGTTTGGGAATGCAGAGACGGTCTGAAAATGTAGTTAATGGGGGCAGAGGACTGTCAAAACAACGAAAGCTGTAAAGATCCGGCTGTAAAGATATCACAGTTTATCTCCGACCAATGTTAACAGCTTTATTGTTATCCCTTTCTTTTTATGCAGATTGCCCTCCAGGTATCACAAGGTTCACTTCTATTCTACTACCAGAATGTCAGTGTGATCTATCCGACAAAAAACTGAATGAGTTGGATATGTAAATCAGGTTGTCAGGGTATTACTGGAAGAGAACACGTTTTTTTTTTTGGTAAGAAATAGTTCATCTGGTATCACAATGGGGAGATTTCAGCTGGAGGGCCGTATGACCTTCATCTCTGAGCCCTGAGGAAGTAGGTGTCAGTGAGGGGACTGTTAAAGTAGCTGCGTCCACTAGTGGCTGAGAATTCCGATGGGGTGATCAAGCTGGGGCCGGTCTGGAGTAAAGAGTTGATGGTCGTGTCTGATCCATACAGGCTGGTGGTAGAATCTTGCCATGACGCTAAAGGGAATTGAACATGGAAAGAAATATGGGGTTGGTCTCCGTTTACTGTTCATTTGAGGGTTCATTGGTCAGTCAATACAATCATCAGGGCACAAAAACAAACATTTGGAAGCATACCATTGTCCAAAATCCCAAAAATTAGATGAGGAATTAAGACGACTAAAAGTACAGGTCTTGACCATGAAACAAGACAGGAGGAGACCTTTTAGGATGGTGGGCTACCTTGGAGGCAATGACCTTGGAAACCCTTAATGGAACAATGGCTTGAAAAACAAACATGTTCTGAAAGGGAATGGAGATACATTGATAACATGACAAATAAAGTCATTAAACCAATTTCTCCAACCGGCTATCAGCACAAGAGCATTCTGTCCGCAGGCTCAAGTATGGAATCATGCTGGAGGTAATACCTGTAGATGTCTTGATAACACATGGGGGTGTAGGATACTTAAATACATCTATACAAGTCACTGCCTCAGCGGCATATGTGCATTTATAACCTTATGTGGAGAACATCATCTACAACAATGGTTGCCAGGGTTATCTTTAGAATAAAAAAAAAAGCATCCCCTCGACAGATAAACACGAGCGCAAACTGCTTCGAGTATGCATCCTGTGGGCGGTTCGATAAGCTACCCTGGTCGCATCCGACACTGCGGCACTTGATTGGCATTGCACCAAGTCCTCCCGTACAAAGAGGAAACTTGAGCTCTTGTTATGTTCCAATACTTCTTGCATTTGAATTGCTGACATTACCCTTAGCAATGACCCTGACATTAACCTTAGCAACTAACGTATTCAGTGTAGACTCGGGGGTGTCCTACGTCGGGATTTTGCCCCAACCCCTCTGTATTACTTGGCTCTTATCCCACAGAGTAAATATAACTTAACTTCTTGAGTGTTCTTGTAAGTACACACTGAGGCTATCTACTACAAATCACAGTGCATCGTGTAGACAAACGTTCCTACTTGGAGGTGACAAAAGCAAACTGGGTTTCGGCGAGGAGTTGCGTGAAGTACACGGCCTTGGTGGTCGTGCTAGGGGTTTAAATATTAATGTACAGAAAGGGAAACGTGGAATGTGTACTGCAGGAAGCATGAATAATTGATGGTGTCCCATTTGTGAAGTGCAGGCGATGTCTCATGCACGGGGGGGGTCTAATGGCCAGAACATGCTGTAGGATGTTAGGATACATGGCCGGATAAAATTACGGATCTCACTTTAAGCTTTTTCTCCTCAAATATCCAAACAAAGTGTTTCTAGGGAGAAACTGTGTGTACCCGAGGAAATCAAGAAACTGAGTTGATCTATTGATTGGCACTGTTTCTTCTCCTCACAGTAAGACTGTTCTGTGCGGAATTGAAGGGGGGAAAAAAGTCCAGAAACATCAGTCTGTACAGTATGTGTCAGACCATTGATCAATCCAGGGATACTCCGCCCTAATGGCACATTCCGGAACAATCGGAAAATTCGGAAATTCAATGTAGGGATGTATTAATATGACATCCCCCACCGTGACATATTCTAGATCCTACATATCCTGTATTTATATACTACTGTACCACTACATATGGGAAGTAAATAATCACTCCCATGACTCCCTTGTATCAGTTCAAATTATAAGACCTATATGGATGTAGAATGTCAGGTTTAGTGCTTTTTTATGCTGTTCTTGATTCACATATGTGCCTTCCTTATTTTTTCCCCCCAATGCTTTTTAGGAACGGTTGCCTCTATAACGTGCCAGCTTGTCAAGCACAAATTCTCTCAATAATTCAGTTACTCATGAAGACGTTAACTGATTCATTCCTTCGTGTGCACAGATGGGAGCGACCACTTGCTTGTAACAGGGGTGGCGCGCCGAGATAAAATAGTGCACATAGCTGCGGCGGGTACGCAGGGAATTACACGCAATGAAATATGAATCTGAGACCGTGAGATCCCCCATATTAGATCACGGACCCAGTGGGGTGAGATGCTTGTGTTATCAGTTTGTAAAAATACAGGGGAGGAATGGGGCGAGGCCTGAAGGGGCGTGGGCGAGCTTGGGTATGTCGTGCCATTATAATAATAATAATAATTGAATCACTTAAAAAACACAATTTCTAATTAAACATAATTGTATCATTATTATTATTATTATTATGATTATTAATTGTAGTAGCAGTAGTAATAGCACAGTGGAGGTGGTTTGAGAATTAGCACTGATTATTATTATTATTCTTTATTAAAAAAAACTAAGAAGAATGAAGCAGTTTTTGTCACACTTTGCATCAAAGCCATTGTGCTGCTGCCCACCTTGGCCAACATAAGATATAAAAAAAAATAAAAATACTGTACATGGACGTCTGTACTGTGTCGACCTCTCAGTTCCTCGCAGAGGATAAAGAATATGACAATAAATACTGTTATATTGAATGTCTAAATGTTGCTGCAACAGTTCTGTTCAAATATCAGTTGCTTAAAGAATTAAATATGCGTTTCCCATTATAAGTTAGCATTAGCATTAAGCTAGCAGACTAAAAGCTAGGCTGTGTATGCGCGCGTGTGTGTGTTTGTTTGTTTGACAGCTAACTTAAATTGGGAGTGGCAAGAAAGTGTTTGAATTGTGCTGAAGTGCTGCTTCTATTGAAGAGAATTGAGTTCACTTCCACCATACAGCGCTTGTATCTCAAGTTTGCGCTCACAAGTCAAATAAAAAAAAAAATCTGCTCGTATCTCAAAAAACTCATCAATCGGGTCACTCTTGTCACAAGGGACCACTGTACACCTCGGACTGATTGCCAGCCAATCGCAGGGCACATATAGACAATCAATCAAACTCACAATCTCACCTATGGACAATTTAGAGTATTAAATTAAGCAAACACAGATGTTTTGGGAGGCAGACATGCTCACCACTAGCGCGCTGTGCTGCCCACAAATAGAACTTCTCTGTATGTAAACCTTATGGAAAGTCATTGACGTCAGCGCGTCTCCGGGAGGAACGGCGCAGCATGTGGAAGGCAATCGGCGGCTCGCCCGGCTTCGCACCTAGCATCTGCGTACATAACGAGCCTGCGGGGGGAACGTTTGGACGGCCGCAGCCGTCTGATTGATTCATCGCAATGTGCCGCCTGCTGCCACCCCCGCTGACGGGACGTGTGCCATGGTACTCTGGTGGAGAGGTGGAAATAAAGGTCACATCTATTGCTATATGCCACGATACTTGTACATCCGTAGTTTCGCCTTTTTTTAACCACATCCCTCTCTCTTTTAAGTGCTCTCCCAGTTCTCTCCATTTCCCTCACATGTGCCTGCGCTGCCTCTAGTGGTCCAGTATACCTCCTGCTATTAATAGAGTTCGGTACTGAGGCCTGCTGTGAATAATGAAAAACTGCCATTAATTGACGCCTGCCTAAAAATATTCACAATTTCCTATACAGTGAACCCCTGTTGATAGGCTAATATGGTGACCTTAAAAAAACGTTTTACAGTTTTACCTCTCCCACACACTTTGGACACATTTAAACTGATTAAAACCCACTCAGAGTGTTGTCTGTTTAAACACCAAAATGTTCAACCAAACCATGTAATTTCATTGAACGAACATCCCCTAGCTTAATGCTAACATGTAATAGGAAATGTTGTAGAGTGGCTAATGGGATTGAGCACCACTTCTTTAACAAAGACGGAGCAGCAACACTTGCAAACAGCGTTTACAATAGTCACAGGGATGTATTCTCTCTGCTGGGAACGATGAATATTACGTTGGGGAACTTTGCCTCATCTTGCCCTTTTTCATTGTCTTCTTCGAATTACATTGCATCTCTTCCAGTAGACTTCAGTGTCGCCCGACATATTGCAGCACAACATGGTGCTACACTGAAAGCGCGCAACTCTCAATTCCGACTTGCCCGTGTACTGTAAAAACCCCTAAAACGTTCCGTGATGTAACGGTTGCGCAAATGATGAACTGCGATTTAGCGGGGACTCACTGTATTCATAGTTTAAAACCGGAAATATTCCACAAACTATGATTTCGCTGTTAGCGTCAAGGTTTTCTGATAGCGGGGGTTCACTCACTGTACTGTGCAAGTGAACCGCTTGTGAAACGCAAGCGCCATAAAACACCGGCTACCGTTAGCAGCTAACATAAGCCGTCCACCCCAGTGCTAATACAAATCCTCCTGTGGTTTATTTTAGTTGTGGTGACTTTTGTGATGTAAAGTGCAAGTGATGAACTGCGAGATGAAGAATGAGAGCGAAGACATCCTGTCGTGATGCTTTCCTGGGGGTGGGGCGGGCACAGCTTGTCTCGCGGCGGACATTCACACACGGCAAAAAAAACGGATCCCACCGGGATAATGTCAAATTCCTCCTGAAGATAACGCGACAAGAACCCTTTGCTGTCGCGCTCACTCCACGCTCACACATTCTTTCATATTCGCCCGTAATCTGCCATTTTACATGGCTCGTCGTCCAGTGGATTTGTTGGCAGAGATTGCTGATTAACATCAACACACACACGCGCAAATCTTATCGGGGGGAAAAAGATGGCGGACGGAAATGGCATTTCCTTTCAAGAAGCTCCTCTGTTTGATTAAATATTTGGTTGGGGAAATATACATTATGCAGCAAAGCCCGGAGGGGAAGAGGGCAATATATAACATCCCATTTCCATTGTGTTTTATGGTAGTGTGATTTTATAATGTAATATGATATTTGATGATGTACGTGCTGTAGAGAGTATCAGGGGGCATCCTGGCTGAGGAGCTGCAGTTATTTTTGTTTGTTCTATCGAGAAAGAAAAGGATTTGATGCCAAGAGCCATCTCACAGTGATTTAGTAGAATTTTCTACGCAAAAAAAAAAAACCCACTTTAATTAGTGGAAAACCTTTTCAAACGTTTTTCAGCATTTTCTAAAAAATAGTTCTGTTCTAATTCATATGACTACAATCCTTTCACTTTATTTCTCTTTTTCAATTCAAGGTCCTTATCCCACAATGAAAAATGTTGGTTCATCCGGTTCTTCCTCCGTGAACTCCCCCCCCCCCCCACACTTTTATTTGCAGTTCAACATTGGCTTAACCCATTAGAGTAGTTAAACCAATCCCAGACTAATAGCGAGCGCAGAACATTATAATCTTCTCTGATTGAATTGTACCTAGCGTTTTTATGACTCACGGCACTCCTTCCTTTTTGATTAGCCTCCATGAGTTGATTTGACAGGCGTGAGAGTCGTGTTCCTGGAAACAAGCCCGCTGGGCCGCTCGGTTAAGCATAAAAAGACGGCGGACAATCCAGTTTGTATGGAAACACATGAGCCCGGTGTGCAAAGTCGTACACTTCTCGGGTCAAAACATTGTATTTATGGTCAAAAGTGGTTTATACTAAATTTAGACCACTGATGAGCAGGAGAGAGCATCCATCACGTTCACAACCTTAACTCAGTGAATTGTACCATATATCCAAAATTCGTCCCAAACATTCTGCCAGAGAAGTCTTCCTGTCGGTCCCCCGACCATCAGATGCGTGCCGCACTGAATCATCGATGGGACATCGCCAACAACAGTCATTAAACCCTTCATGGGGAGCCTGTGACAAATACAACCAGGATTAATCTCTGACGATACGTTGAATTGTAAACAAAACGATGCGTATCGTTGCCTTCTGGTTCACTGTTCAGGGCTTTGTTGCCATCCATCAAGTTGTACGGTTCACTTTGCCACAGTACAGTCGACCCAGATTGTGCGAGCTGCATCAGCTACGTAAACATCGTGACGTAGCTCTGCAACAAAATGTGACAATAGTACTTAGCATCTCTGAAATTTTCTATAACTCAGAAACACAGTTTCTGTCATAATGTACGGTATTTTCATATTGGCTTCTTGACTTGTGTTCTGATCCCAGTTAACCAAACCACAAAAAATGTGTCTTATGATAGTCCACTAGTTGAATAATAACATAATGAAAAATGCTGTATACCGGCTAATGAAACAAGCATCGAGATTCCTGTCATTAATACGCCTTTGGGCAACACGAACAGTGCAGCAACACATTCAGACAGTCAATACAACGATACTCACAGGCATATATTCTTTATCCTCTGCGAAGAACGACTAATATTAGTTGCGACCATCTTCTTCCGATCATCAAATACGTGTAGTATGTCCGTATGTATTATATTACCCCCTAGTGGCCAATACGTGCACACCAGAAGGAGCAACACAACCTGATTAAAATGTTAAAACAATTGTTCAGCTAAGAAAACGTGCAAGTAAGAAAGACACTTTGGGATCCGTTGTCATATTGACAATGCAAATTCCAAATGATCAGGTACGATTATATACAACGCCCCCTGTTGAGCAGGACAGTGAAATACAAAGGCTTAACTCTACCTTAGAGGCTTCAGGTTTGAGATTCCCGGAAAACCTGGCACCCTTAATGGTCACCATTAACATTTGTGAGCATGTGACTGTCACTCTTCCTTCACTGTGTCACCTCCGGTTATGCATCTATACTTGCAGAGCAAAATGGCAATCGTAAAGCCTATCATGTATTTTTCACGGCATCTATTAATAGCAGGGAATGAGGGGCTCAGCCCACGCGCGGGGGGAGTGGGGATGCCGTAGGAGGCACTAATGTGCGCTCCTTGCACCATCATCAAGTATACACTTTGATCCCAGCTGGAGTCTGTGATGCTCGAGGATATGATGGAATATTTTATTGCGGTTTGCGAGAAAGCCATCGAGAGAGCTGCTTGTCGCTGTGCCTCCAAAAGCCGAACACTTCGAGTGCTTCGCACATGGTTGTGTTTAAACCTTTCACTTTGTAAGAAAAGAGACACTCCCTCCAAAAGCATTAGACGAGTGAGGCCAATTCCTGTTTTTAGCTTTTCAATGTGTTTGTATGCTACAAGGTATTTCAATGGTGCAAATTCATTTTGTGTATGAGTAAATTAAGGTACAAGCTCGGTGACGGTACGAAATAAACTCATCAGTCAAGATACCACTGTATTATGAATGGCTAAATTGTTATAAATGGCAGGCATCCATTTGTTGTGCTTTCACACTGGCACCCGTTAGTCCCTTTTAATGGAACTCCAATCCATTTGTCCCCTTAGTGTGCGTGTGTTGCCGGGGGCGTTAGATTGGTCCAGATGAGGCTCCCACCAGAGTCAGTCTGTGGCTTGAAGGAGAATAATGAAGATTTAACCGAGATCCGGCGGCGGGGAGATTGAAGGGTCAGCGGGATCAAAGTATAGAGGCAATTCAAGATGGATCCCGTGGCAACAGAAATCGACTTTAGATCGGGTAAAACCCCAAAGTCCTGAAAACTGCGGAATCCCTCCGAAGGATCATGCTTTTTGTTGTGACAAAGCTCCCTTTAAGCATAAACGTGTGCAAACACACGGCACGTTTGCCATCAAGAGCTTTGACTTTGCGTTCGTTCGTATTCACTCACTGCTGCATAAACGGTTTGGAATCCCGAGAAACAAAATCTTGGCTTTAGGTCACATCCAGGGCGTGACCATCGAACGCAACCTGCAGCGTAGTGAAGCTCTTGTTCTTTACTAATCCACGACAGCTGGTATGTGCGTGCGCACTGGCTATCACGCATGTGAACGTGTGCAGTGTGTGCGTGGTTGAGACAAAGCAAGAAGTATAGCAGGGGTCCAGATGTGTCCAGCTGTGTGGATCTGCTGGCCTAGATAAAGGCCATAGATGGGTGCTACCACATTCATGGGGTGCCAAGTGCAAAATTTAGAGCAGGTGGTAAAACTCGAAGTCTGGGTGGACACAATCGCACATCTGGACACCGCAACACTCATCAGCTGCTCTTCAAAGCGATATTTAAAACGAGGCATTTGCGTGTGCGTTGACATTTTTCTTGGGAGAACATTATAATCCTTCCATGATTTTTTTTGTCTTTTTTTTTGGTGGAGAGGGAGAAGAGAGCGGAAACGGTGGGAGTGTGTCATCAAGCAAAAACTTGAGATACAAGTTTGCTTCAGACCCCCAGCAAATGTTAAAAAAGAATATTGTTAAGACAATAACACCTCTGCAAAACGTATTGTATATGCATTACAAAATGATCAAATCAAATATATGAATAATAATGTCAAAATATTTTAAAAGCACATAATAATCCAATTTCAAGTATATTACATTATATATAATTAAATATACACATATATATATATATATATATATATGGCCAAGATATAAATGAAAAAAGAAAAAAAATCTGAAGCATTTTGCATGAAAGGTGTTCTGTAATTTGTCTATTTCATTCTTGTCATATGAACCAGTGAGGTCCACTTGGAAGGCTCACTCAGTAACCAACTATGGTTACAAGTTAAAACATTTGGAAAACTACCAAAAGCATTGTTTGATGTTCTTTAAAAGATGGAAACATGTTTTTATCATGAAATATGACCAGTAGGTCCACGGTTAGCACTACTTTAATGCCCATTCTAAAAAAGAAACATGGTGGTGAGGTGACGTGAGGGAGGCAGCCTGTGTCCTTTTTCGGGGGAACGCTAGGACAGAGGGGTCAACGGCACCCCAGGGAGCGGGAAGACAGATTAATGCAGGGGCTTTTAATATTTCACATGAAAATGCATTACTGCTTTCTCTCACTGTGCCTCAGAGAAGTGGGCCGCTCTCATCTTCCCTGGCTTCAAGCATGAATGTGTTCTGCTGAAGGGGAAGATTTCCCCTTCCCAAAGCTTCTCGCTGCACTCTTTGTGACAGCGAGAGGCGGATCAGCCGCAGAAAAAGGAGCGTACGAAAGTAGTCCGTCTGTCTGTCCCCCGCGGCTCTAAAAGCTCCTGACCTTGCGCTTGCCGGCTTTGGACTCCGAGTCACCTTGGATGAGACGCACCGTGGCTTGGACTCACCCCGTTCCCCGCGAAGCCGGAGCGACGTTATCTGGAGAACAAAATCCATTGCGATCGCGTGATCTGATCTGACGTCAGGTTATGGATTAGGGGTCGGCTCTAAGACTAAGGAGTTACTATACCATATATTACAGCATGTACAGGTCTGCAGCATGTCTGCTGCCAAGTAAATCCACACTAAGAAGATTAGACGAGAGAATGCCTCTCCAGTGTGCGATCCGGCCCACCCGCTCTGACTTGCTGGGCTGCCTGTTAAATAGTCACAATTGTCACATATCTGCCCCATTTATGTACGCCGGTGCCTCAAGGTACAAGTTTAATTCATTTCGTCCCCACATTCGTATCTCAAATCATCTTTCCCCATTGAAATGAATGGAAATGCATATGAATTGATCCAGCCTCCCCCCAAAATCCAACAAATTTGTTTTTTAATCGGAAAACAAGCACTCTATATTGTACTTTATGAAGAAAATGAAATAGAATGTCAAGAAATGTAATCAGTTTTGCCACGGGAGGGGGCTCAGAGTCGACCCGCTGCTCTGCCGAATTGGTTTCGTTTGCCGATGAATAAAGTCTCCTATGGAGAATTTTTGCTACCCTAGCGTCTTTCTCGGGGCAATCCTTGATGAAAACTAAAGCACTTGAAGGTAAAAGTGGGCGTGACCTCTCAGAAGTCTCAATAAGAAAGTCAGATCTCCACTTCTCCCGTAAAGGCCTCAGCTCTGCTTCCCTGCCGACTCAGCACCGCTGCCACTAGAACTAAATCATCCGCTGCACATTTACATTAAGGCTCACAGTTTCTCGGCGAGCACATGAATAATGTACCGATGTGACTGCATTCAATGCAAATTCCAAAATGAGGATGATAATTAAAATCTTTTCGGACTTGCAGCATTTTCTTCTTTCATTACAATTTACATAAAAGCGCCGTATTAAGGAGCATTAACAAGTTTATATTAGCACTCTTTTATTGAAATAAATACCTACTTCAATAAAATAGATATATAACCAAATAAATACAATTCACCGCAATTAAAAGTGAAAATAATTAATAGTTAAAGTTTTGACGTCTATCTATCCATCGTCTGTACCGGTTAGCCTTACAAACAGCCAGCAAATGTGAGAAAATACAACTTCTTTGCAACATAATAAATACAATAACAAAATAAATTATGTTGCTAATAAAGAACTGGCACATTTTCAACAGTAAAACGTGAGGAACATGCGACTTAAAAACAAGACAAAATACATAAATGTAGTGAATATATTTTAAATAATACAATTAATAGTATATGAATTAAAAATATTTGACTTTTTAAACATACATAAATACATAAAATCCAATAACAATAAAATACAATTATTTTTAAACAAAATACAGTAGAAAACATGGTCGCATCATGGTAATAAATAAATGACATTTTCAACAGTAAAAAGTTAGGAGCAGTTGATTTAAAAAGATCTATTTTTTTCAATGATCAAATACTGTACATAAATACATCAAATTTAATAATGCAGCCGTCCATCTCGGTTGTTTCTTCCCACTAATTACACTTCTTTTTTTAAATCGTGCTAAATTGTCGTGAGAACAGCTCAGCGCGGGCAGGCCTGAACAAGACCCCACGGCGAGCAGGACAGCCTCTGCTATATTCTCCTGTGGGGGCCCTGTCGGGAAATCACAGTTAACTGCTCTTCGTGCCAGGTCAGACCTTGAGGCTGTGCCTAGGGACTGAACCTCCCCGACCCCCTCCCCGCTCCCCCACCACCTGTCTTCCTGTACCGGACCCTCCATAGGGACCCTCCCAGGTGCTCAGGCCACCTCTCCTCTGTAGTCAGCAGCTTGTGCTCGCTTGTGTTGACTTGATGCATATGATTAACAATTCTCCAGCTAGCGCTTGGCCTGAGGCTTCTTGGTGGAATATGCTTACCCCCGCTCCACTCCTCTTCCTCCTCTTCGCCATCCCTCCAATTGCCGCACGTCACACGCCGCAAAAGTGCACACGTGCACGGCGGAGCACGTGAAGAAAGGGCTCGCATGCCATTTACGTGCCGTCTCTCGTGCACGCCGTCTCTCCCGCTCATTGAGTCACTCCATCTCTCACTCTCGCTAACACGTAACCGCAGTTCATCCCCTCGGAGGTGGCCTGCCTGTGCAAGCCAAACAAAGTACTAATGTGATGACACACTCCCACCGTTTCCGCTCTCTTCTCCCTCTCCACCTTGCACACCCCCTCATCTCTAAACGCCCCCACCCTCCCAAAAAAATACACACACACAGACACACAGGCAATTATGTGTGATGGCAAAGCAAAACCCTCAGTCCGACACATGTCATTACTGAACGTTTTGGCGTGACAATGGAGCTAATGAGCCTAATGAAAAGCTAATTAATATAATTTCAGCAGTGAGTGGAACCTGAGTGCGAGGTGCAATCTCCATTAAGTGAGTCAGAAATGTTCTGTCTGTGGCAGAAAGGACTCACGTGTGTGGCTTTTTAGACCTCGGTTTGTACTCCGATGAATGAGAATGATTCAATTCTTTTTGAGATATTTCAAAAGCAGACATTAGGCTTGAAGTCACAAAGCCGGACTTTTACTTTGACACTCCATTTCCCCCCTCACATACATGTCAGGTTAGGCTCTTCTCCCTGTAGCCTCACTCTCCCCCCACCGCCCCTCTCATTCATGCACATATATTCTGTTTTACTTCGGCTAATCTTCATTCCTCTTCTTTCCGGTGCATGCCTCCATCTTTCTAACTGTTCTTCCAGCTGCTCCCTTCTTTCACTGCAGATCACAATGTCATCTGCAAACATCATGGTCCACGGGGATTCCGGTCTAACCTCATCTGTCAGCCAATCCATCACCGCTGCAAAAAGGAAGGGGCTCAGGGCTGATCCCTGATGCAGTCCCACGTCCACCTTAAATTCTTCTGTCACACCTACAGAACACCTCACCGCTGTTCTGCCGCCCTCGTACATGTCCTGTATTATTCTAACATACTTCTCTGCCACTCCAGACTTCCGCATGCAGTACCACAGTTCCTCTCTGGGTACTCTGTCATAGGCTTTCTCTAGATCTACAAAGACACAATGTAGCTCCTTCTGACCTTCTCTGTACTTTTCCATCAACATCCACAAGGCAAATAATGCATCTCTGGTACTCTTTTCTAGGCTCTTTCTAGGCATGAAACCAGGCATGGTTTCATGAAAAACATATTTTTTTCCATAATTCATTAAAAATAATATTCATATCCTCATTCCATATGAATATATGAGCCCGAATAATAAACCTAATATCATTTCCCATAATTTGTAATGCAGGTTTAGGGCATAGTTTAATTAATTACATTTGATCAAAATAAAAAAAATATTTAATTAAACTACCCTAAACTTGCAATTAGAACACAAACTGTGGAGCAACACATGTAGACAAACAACAACTCACAGGCATAGATTTGTATCCTTTTCCAAAAATGAGTAATATTACTACAGCTTACAGTTGTAAAACTGTTCTTTTTTTGTGATCTGTATGTCGGTATTATATATTGCCCCCGGGTGGGAAAGACGCAAACACCGTAGAGAGCAGCACAATATTAATTGAATTGACACAAAGATTCTTTTTTGTTTGGGTTTTTTTTCATGGGTGGCTGAAACGGTTTAACGACATTCCCATTCATTCGATTCATTCGAATATAATGATTATTACTTTTTGGTCAAAATCCAACTGAATTATCATGAGAAAAGTCTTTTAGATTATGTTATTCATACAGTACATACATGGGTAATCAAACAATCAATTTACATTTATTTGCAAAATCTTTCAAAACATGGCCACCTTCCCTGACTTGGTCGTTTGTGCTGCTTTTTCCCTCAGTTTATTGGTTCAGTGCAAACTACAATACATTAAGTACATAACTTGTACATGTAGTAACTCGACCTTGGAGTGTCTGACCGCACTGGGGGGTGGCTTGCGGGGAAGGTTCGATGGGTGCTGAATAAGCATTGAGACCGCACGCGCCGCAGCGGCGGAGCGACGGAGGGCAAAATAGGGAACGTATGGGACGGCAGTGTCATTCTCAGTTACACGGTTTCACATGGCAGAGCTCCTTTTTAAAAGGCCAATTACTCTGTAATAGTCTTGCGCGGACTCGGTGATTTCTCACTGCGCTGAGTCGGTCGCTCCAATGGAGAAAGACAGCTAAGGCGCACATACACATGTCATTTCATACATACTGTCCAGTATGTGGCCTTGTGTGTTTTGTGAATGAGCAGCACTTGTGAGGAATAGTCACCGTTATGTAATTAGACAGTTGAGTGATTCATAATGTATCATATATTTTGACGTCAATTCTGAACGTGAGCCCCGAGCAATCGTCTCGCAATAGTGTTTGCGTTACAATTGTGTGTGACCTAGCCCTCAACGGGGACTCATGCATAACACAATGTGCCCCTTTCCTCCTGGAAATAAATACACCATTTAGCACAGCACTGGAGGCAACTTGAATTTATTTTGCAGTCTGTGTTACAGTTTTAGTCTAAAATGGTTTAATTGCATTAAATCATTTTTCTTCAAAAAAAAAAAAAAAAAAAGGCTTTGCGGGCATTAATTGACAGCCGTGACCAATTTTCACCACTGCCTTGACTGTTTTATTTATGTGGCCCCTTCTCCTTTCACATTCGCTATTCTCCTCAAACATTGTGCAACTGGGAGCTTAATTAGCTTGTATAAGTCTTGATGTTTCCGCTTGACGTCACCAAAACAAACAGTGCGTTTTTATGTGAGTCATAAGGTAATGCAATTATCCTGAGAAATGTAAATCTCGAATCCCCCGTTCGACTACAGATCCTTCACTCGCTCGTCTTTGATTTTATTTGGTTTGAAAATCAAATGGAACAAAGATAAGCAGTCAAGACATACCCAGGCAGGAAAATCCGAATGAATCAATGAATAGTTGAGATTCAGAGGTGAAGTTACAAGTTTTACTGGATGGATTGTTTGATTAGCGGCGGCTTTGAGTTTCGATCTTGGCGTCAAGCGCCACAGGGGGGTGGGGGGGGGGGGGGGGGGGGTGGGGGGGTTGGGGGGTGGGAGCTATTCCTTAGCTTTGAAAAAAAAAATGAACAAATCATCTCGTTTTCCCACCTGGAAGTCATTTAGCACCACATTTGCACAGACGGCATATGGCGGAACCTCCAAAGTCGGACAAATTACGGGGAAAACTACTGAAAATATTGCACCTGAAGTGATATACAGGAAATGTATTATTGTGTCATAAAGCTGTACACGTGTGTCCGTGCTTCTTAGTACAATATTAGCAATACAAGCAGTACATATTAGTTACATACATTCATTTTACCAAGATCCTAATGTATATGGTAAGCATAATGGCTAACATCTGGCGTAAAAAAGACACATTTAAACACACGACTTGGTTGCGACCAGCAGAGATGCTTTTGAATCCGTTACTTTGCTGTCTGAAGACGTTAAAGACAAGTTGAGCTACATACACACACATTTGTCTCCAAAACACACAAGGTTACAAATTCCTTGTGTGTTTTGGACATACTTGGCAAATAAAGATGATTCTGATTCTGATTCTGATATGCACTACATAGGATCTGTTTTTGACAAACCACACAGCGAAAGACCTGCGACTACCACCACCAAACTCTTAGAGCAGGCGTTTCCGCAAAGCCAAGGAACGTCGTTCCGAGGCGTTGCAGTGGAACTAAATATTTACCCATACTAACTTTAGGTTGGCTTTGCAAAAAGGCCTGCTCTAGCAGTTTGGTGTTTTCATCCTGTTTCAAGAAACTTGGCCGTAGATAAAGTAAATTGTATTACGTGTTGGAGCAGTGTGACTGACGGCCATAATGCTTCATGCTCAAACTTTCCAAAGTCAGCTGGCTCCAGGCCACATGCTGCCTTAACGAGGATGAGTGCTATAGAAAATGGATGGATGGATGTAGAAAACAATATCTATATTTGCAGAACAGATCTTTACCTACGCTGATGGATTAGCTTCATCCTTCGATTATTATTTTTTTTTTCTGTATGAGGCCCTTGGGGGGGAGGGAAGGTTTTGACACCGCTGGTCTAATTCGATGTGAATGCGGCTGTGAGATGAGTAGCGGCGACATTAAGTGTTCCTCTGATGCGTTCCACTTAAGCAGGCCACCTGACGGGCCCCTAATGGAGGTGGATGAATGTTTAAGGATGTATGGTTCACAACGTGTGTGTGTGTGTCTGTGTGTGTGTGAGAGAAAGAGACAGCACCTATTCCCTCCTACCTCACGACCCACGCCAAACAGCCTTGAGCGATGAAAGGAGCAGATGACGATGCTGCGGCATTAGCGCTGTGTGCGCGCGTGGCCACGAGGGGAGTGCAGTATGATGGAGGTGGAGGAAAAGCTGTCTTCCCACCCCAGCAACCTGCCAAGACGGTGATTTAAAATTATACAAATACATTACACGTGGCGAGATGCAGCGGGTTGACATCTTCATCCAAGATGGTGGGCGGCCGCCAAAATCCACTCCTCCCAAAACAAATGTGACAGGAGGGCTGGCGCATTATGACGTGCGCCGTACACTTGATATGTGCAAAGCTTATGAAGCAATCTGTCCTTTTTTTCCCAAATTCATAGTGCCAATTGGTATTAATCACAGGGCTTCACGTGTAAGCATGCTTAGCGAGACCTTGTATGCTGAGTAAACATGTCTGTTGGGATATATGTGCGCGTCTGAGTGGGTGGACCTCTGCCGGTTTGCTTTATAATGTATTGACGTTGCAATCTTTCACTTGACTGACAATTTGACAGCTCGTCTTAGTGCTCAGGTATGGCCCAGTGGAGTGTGCATGTACGCACAGGTCAGAGAAGTTGTGTTCCGCACAGAAAGCATTTGGAAAAGTCTTCTGACTTTATAGATAAATATACTGTTGTGTACATCTTAAAGTGACAGTATGCTGGGAAATTACCTGAAGATAGCAGGTAGAACACTGGGTTGTATTTCGGGAGAATTTCTGTGACGTTTTTTGTTTGGGAACCCCTGACCACCTCGATTGCACCTCCAAGAGCCACGTCAATCATTGTTAAATAAATAAAAAATACATTCATTAAAAAATATTTAAATGGGGATTTGTATGGCATTGTATTGCATTTCGTACAATATGGTCATTCATATCAATTTCTACTTGGTTAATATAAAGCTCGTCAATTAGTATTTTTAATTAGGGAAGTCCGCGTTCGAGTCAGTCGATTCTGAGTGTATGCCGATACAATCTGTAAAAGTAAGTCATAAAAGTATCGCAACATCCTAACGTTTTACCAACCATCCATCCATTTTCGGGTCACGCCACCCTTTTCCGACCTTTACCTTTTTTTTAAAAAATGAATCATATCGACTGCAGCAGTGGTACAAATCCAATAATCATAAAATCTTTGTAAACTAATTATATTTAATTATCCAGTCTTAAAAAAAGATCTGATCAAGGCAACACAATTATTAGTGTAATAAAACATTACAATTATACAGTTTTTATAATATTTCTGGCATTTGTAGTTATAATTTGTGTAAAAAAATATTTTAAAAAATGAAATATGAACATTCTTGTAAATGTTTTTTTAATCACTGCCATTGACGGCTTTTAACGATTTTATTATTATTATTATTATTATTTTTTAGTCGTCATTTTAATTTAAAAATTGACCTGGGTGTATCCCACCTCTCACCCAAAGTCAGCTCACCGGCGGCCCTAGTGAGGATCAGCGGTACAGGAAATAGATGGATTTCTACAGTATGTATAAAATAAATGCTTGTATCATTCCGAATGTGTGCTATGTGACTGCACACAGAGCTGACAGTGATATTTCAGGGTTAAAGGGTCCAGATGTGAGGACAGCACGTCAAACATCTCGAGGCATATTGTTGTTGCTATCATGATGTGACATTTGCCAAAATGGCCTGAGCACATAAACGCCATTGCCCAATGAGACTTCACAAGTCAGATCAGTCCAGCTCAATGCACCATTTACTCGTCCACATTTGCCACGCCCCCGCAGGCTCTGAGGTGGAAATGTTGCGGCGCCGCTCCCCGCCGCTTTTTCCGGGGAGCCAATGATGTTCCAATTCCTCCGAATAAATGACGTTCGAGCCGGCGTCCTGTTGGAGGTCGGTGAATTTAACCTTGTCACGTGTCGAGCAAAGACAGCATGGGTTAAGATTTAGCTGTAACTCTAATGAGTAACACTACAGGCTCTTCTGTATGAGGAGGAGTCGGGGACATAATTCAGGTTAACCTCGCGTACACACACTACTGTATAAATGCATTTCAGTATGATGTGTGAAAGGATTTTCAGTGCACTTCTTGCGGTTCAGGTCACTGTTAAAATAAACGTTTCATCCAAAATATTCATGACCTGTTTAATAGAAAGGAACTCAACCAAATGTAATTGAATCACAGGGATTTCACTGTTAATATTCAATATTTATGTTATATTTATATTGATTTATTGCACGTCTTGGCACCCCAGTTAGATAACCGCTGGTCTAATGTCTGTAAAAGAAGAGCAGAGCTCCTGTGTGGCCTGCTCGCCATCACTCAGGCCGTTGCCGTATTGCAGGATGTGGTTTAGAAGTGCCCAACCACACACATTATTTTCAAGATGTGGCAAGACAAGAAGAGAGTCCCGCTAATGGTTTTCCTCTTTTACTTCATTAAGTGGGTGTCAAAGAACACATGAGCATATATGAATAGAGTTGTGTTAGGTGGTGCTTAGGCGAATGCTACATACTGTACCAAACAAAAAATGGCAGAAAAAAAAAGCTTAGATAACACAATATTTGTATATATTACTCAGGAAATCTTCCCATATTTTGGAAAACAGAATATGGAGGCTGCTTTTCACTGGACAGCGACAAATGTATAATATTACATGATAATAATACGGGCTTGTGTCCGGCTAACAAGATTCTTCATGAGTATTTTTTCATATTGTGTTGGCAAAGCCTGATTAAAGTGGCAATAGTTAATGAGTCAATGCTAATAGCCTGGCCCACGTGGCATGATGCTAAGTCAGTTCTTGTTCCGAAATCTTTAGGTAGACTGTAGAACGGGAAGCATGACATTGTTCGAGGAGCCGAGAGGGTCATTATTCGGGGTCAGCTCTCACACACGCCACCGAAACCCTCTCATGCACGCTACTGACGCGCTCATAAAAACTAATGAAACGCTGTAATACACGCTACTGAAATGCTCTCATACAAACTAGAGATTTTTATTTTTTTTTTGCTCGTACACACTACTGAAATTCTCCGAGACACGAGTGAAATTCTTTCATACGGACTAGTGAAAATGGTTTCGCTCATACACACTTTTGAAATGGTCTCATACCCATGCTGTCATACACACTGACATTTTTTTCACTCATATACACTACAGAAATGCTCTCAAACGCACTACTGAAATGCTGTCTTACATTGTATTGATTTTTTGTTTTCACTCATACAAACTCCTAAAATGCTCTGATACACACTACCGAAATGTCACACTACTAAAACCCGCATTTCAGTATATGAACAGATTTCCGTATAAAAGGATTTAAGTAGTGTGAGAGCATTTCAGCAGTGTATATGAGTGAAAGAAATTCTGAAGTCTGCATGAAAGCATTTTAGTAGTGTGTTCGAGAGCATTTTATGTACACGAGCGGGAAAACAATGTTTAGCAGTGAGCGTGAGAGCATTACATTAAACGTGTATGAGAGCATTGGAGTCGTGAATGAGAGGTAATCCTGAAACATGTCCCTCACGGCCCCTCATAGCGTTGCATGATGAAGCGCTTGGCCCTTCATGACTTCCACTCCCTCCAGTTAGGCGGCCGTGTCAATGCAAGACGCTCGCGCAGGTGCGACTGCAGCCGGGGGAGTCGCCCTACAAATAATTATCAATCATGCCTCATTTCCGTCGCCGACGACTTGGCCACATCGTAATTTGCGAGTCGCGCACGGTCACTTAGCCTCCCGTACCCCTCGGGGCGGCGCTACGAGTCATCTCCGAGGCTTTTGATTTGTCACTCATTTGTACGTCGATATCTTTGATAGCGTTCACCGAAACGTGGGAGATGATCGATGGATTTCTGTCATCCGATGGTAGTATTAGTGATGTTTCAATTTAAAACGAGATATCTTTTAATACGGGGAGCTGGTAATCGCCGTTTGTCACCGCTCATTTGTCTGAGTCTTGCGATGGTCTCATGGCGGCGGGCTTATAAATGAAGAGCGCGTTTTAAATGAACGCTTTGATGGCAAGACAAGAAAAATGCTCCTCCAATTTAGCAGCTCCATCTTGCATATGGAGCTTCTAAAATATGGAGCCTGTCTTTTTCCAACATCAAGCGCTACCTAAGTGTATTCCGCACTTGTGAGTCAATAAGACATTTTATCTGTTGAAAACTGCTTTTTGTTGTTGTTTTGTTTTGTTGATAAAATATGTTGACTCGGGAGTGTCGGCTTTGAATTGTGAAGGCTTTAATCTATCAGCGGTGCCACAGAGTGGCGGTGTGAAATAATGACAGCCACGTTGTAATGAAATCTTGCACAGGCTGACGTAAGAGTGGGACCTTGGCCGTCCCTTTGCTATTGTAGCATGTATGCTGAAGCTACACAAATACCTGTGGCATTTATTATTGCTCCGGATGCCTTGCGTTAAAAAGGCTGCTCATATGCCCGAAGGGGGGCTGGCATCTCTGTTTGTAGCGCTGTTGACATTTGAATATGTGCCATGCACTTCCAACTATGTGGTATTAGTAGAGTATCATACAGTGTATCTTCATCTAGTGTCACAGGAAATTCTTTACTTCATCTGTCCGAAAATTGAATACAAGTAATGCATCTTTGCTCATTTTCTATGCCAGTGACATATAGCGACAGGCAGAACAATTGAATGCTCTTTCACTCGATGGCAGACGGTACAATGAATGTGTGTATCCACCCATTTATACACCAGAATAATAGTTTTGGGGCCAGGGACATTTTTTTTCTCCCCTTTAATCCTAACATCAAGGAATTTTAATTTTGGATGTTTCAACCTAAATATTCATGACGTGTTTAACAGAAAGGAGCTCAGCCACTTTAAACTTGATTTAACACAATGTTTATCTATTGTCACAAACTAGAAATGCTGCACGTGTGCAGAGACGCCAGATGAATATGATATGTCACAACCATATCAGAGCCTTTAATTGGCACAGAGCTATGTTTTTTTTTCTACACAATTATGCACTTTTTAATTGAGGTGAGATAATTCATGCAAATCGTTTTGAAACCCCAGTTTAAGAACGACTGCCTCAGACAGCAAACGATTTGAAACTGAATCCACTGGTTGCAACCATGTGGTGCACTCCATTTTGCTCAGTTGCTCAATTAACAACCAACCAAATGTACGGTAGTGAGGCACGCTATATAATTATGATTAATTGGATCCGTTAATTCAAATAGAAGCCATTTGTTGCCGTGTATAGTCTAATTCAACCAACTCAAAAACGGAATCTAAAACTTGAGAACTCCCGGGGACCAGGATATACAGTACTGTAAGAAGCATTTCCAGCAGGTGTTGAAGGCAGCTGCAGGAGTTCTTGATCTACTGCCCCCTGTCACACACTTGACTAATGTGCAATGAAGTCAGGGCAGCTTTGCCTCTAATTGGCTGCCAGTTTAGATGTGACTTTGCTTGAAGCCACAGAGGTTTTGTGTCACCTTCATTGATTAGCGGCAAAGGTACTCGCAAAGCACTTTGCTATAATTTTCTCCCAATGCCTGCAACAAGGGGAGGAATGGGAGGGGGGGGGGGTGTAGGGAAGCGGTCAATAAATAGAGGAATTGGTGATGTGATGCAGAGCGATGACCCTTATAAATATGATGGTCTGACCGTTTGAAAGGTGATCGGTACTGGTCTGCTCAAGGAGACTGACCGTGATCGCTAGGCTCACTGTTTTTGAACTATTGGTATAAATCGGCCCTGACTTTTACCCCTAAAACACTGTCACGCTGATTTTATACTTTCACCAGAATACCATATTTGTTTTTGCATGTACACCCCTTCAATTCACCTCCGAAATAAGTTGGAAAGACAAGAGGAAAGATTCCGGAAAAGTGTCCGTTTGGGATCGTTTCGCACTTAAACAGCCAGCCACCTCTCCACTCAAATTCACTGACGCCCACATCACTCACCAGGCCAGGCCCTGACTTTTAAAGCCATACAGACTCAAAGTCACAGATCCGACAGTAGAATGTGAGGAATGGACAAAAAAAATACCTGCACCTCACATGTACATGTTATTGTGTTTAATAATACAATAGCGATTTTTATCTAAATGCCCGATGGGGTCATAAATAGAATCTTCTAAAAATATTCGATAGCTGCAGCCCTACATATAGCCATACCAATAAGATCTTTTATTTCTTACGTTATATTATGTCATTTAAAGGAAACATATGCATTTTTCAGTTTGTAGGTCTCAGTACCATATCCATAGCAATCGTACCCTACGGCTCAGGATTTATATATTGTTATTTTGACAGCATATTTAGTGGCCATGGTAAAATTGGCTTGTTTTAAGGGTGCGCCAGCACTCATCCTGGCCTGCTGGGCCAATGGCGGCTGTTTTCTTCTTACAATAATAGTCATTTTGTCATTTTAGCTATATATAGCACTTAAAGTAAAACAAAATAGCCTCTTTTTTTTCAAGAATCTGGTGCAATACTTTACAGGACAGACAATCTAGTGGTGCTAGAGAGCTGATATACAGATATGTCTATGTGTTATAAAAATACAAGTAGATTACAAAAGAATAAGCAGCACAGAGCGTAAGTGTAGGTGTACTAAACTCCAAGCCTATAATAAAAAAAGAATCCTAAAACTCATTAGTCAATTTGAAAGTGCATCAGCTCCAGCCTCGATGCTAATGGTACACCAATACTGCAATTTGTTTCTTGGTTTGTGATCAATGTACGCAATTAACCCAGTTTATTCCATAGTTTACCGCATTAATGAATCCTGGATGCGGCGTCACTAATGCGGGATAGTGGAGGTGGGGGGGGGGGGGGGGAATTTTTTCAGCCTGGCACTGACTGATTGCACTTCCTTCTGCCGTCCTCGTGATAGATGGCTTGCGTCACAGACTGTGACTGAATGAAAATCACACGGGTGGAAGATTTGGAAAAAAATGGTATTGATGAAAGAATTCAAGTGGGATCCAGATAATTAAATGCGCATATTGCTTGCTTTCACAAAAAGCTACAGGTACAGGCACTCTTATTAAGGCCTCAAATACAATATTGAGCATTTCAACTGGGCAGAGAGACATTTGAACAGTGCATTTATGAGTATTTCTTCTCATAAAAAAGATTGGTAGCATCTTAATCTTACATTGCATCATCAGCAAAATCAATTACTCTTAATAGTAAAAAGGGTTTTATGGATTTAAAAGAAGAAAAATAAAAAAAATAATTATTTTCTAAAATTTAACATGAGATGTTCAGCGCGAGGTTAAAAATGACTCATTCAAATGTCTGATTTTTTTTTTTTTTTTTTCAGTTTCTGAATCTGGATTAGCTGTGGATAAAAATCGGACCCTATGAAGCTTGTTTTATTTCAATCAGATAACATTTGAAAGAGGTATGCACATCTGATGGCAGTATTAGTTGTTATTTGCTGCAAGGTTTGTGTTCAAATATCCTTTCCTTAAAGCGTTATAACCCCACCACATAGATGCTATTCGTGGGCCGTCTGTGGTGTTTCGCATTATATACACAAGTGGGCTCAGTTGAATTCACTCGTATCTTAAGGCAACACTGTAAATGTATTTTTAAGGATGTCAGAATACATACCCAGCATTAAAAAAAAGAAAATAGGATGAAATATTAAAATATTATTGAATTTCCATTCATGTATCATTCATAAGTCGCGCATAAACGAACAAATACACAAACCAATGCCGATTAAAGGATCCACCTTAGTGGAGGAAATGACTTCATAGCGGACAAGTGGCACTTATGTGAACTTCATGTTCATCTTGTTCGTTCAGGCAGATTGACCCTTAAAGTGATGTGCGCGTCTTGCAGTGAACCAGCAAAGTGGAAGTTCCCTGAACTGCTTTTAAGCAATAGAAGCCTCCTCCGTAATGGCGGACCCGGATGCGGAAAGTGATGGGCAAGCTCTTCACTGACTGCTATCGCCAAATGGCATCATTTCACCGCCACAAAAAATTGTTATCCGTTTACAGTCGGCCCTCAGCCGCTGAAGCCAATTTCCTTCGCCGGGCTTCCTGCGGGATGACGAGAATTGCCCGCCTCGTTTTTAAGCCGAGCAGCACAACACTTCCAGGGGGCAAAGGCAGTCGCGTTTAATTTGTGTGTTAAAAGTTAATAACTTCATTGTCGCTTCCAATATGACATGTTCCTTTATCATTGCTAATGTCAGCCTATGAAATATTAGTGTGACAGAGGACATTAAAATTGTTTCTGTGTGTCATTTCTAATTGAGTTCAAAGTTAAGCGTGCGCCGCTGTCAAATGAATTAACGCCTGTCACGCAAATGCTCGCTTTCCGTCTGCTCACCGCTTTGTGTCGCTTTACTCGTTCCCACTAATTAAACAGCGTGAAACGGATTTAACTAAATTGTTGTTTATGTCTTTCATACAGTATGTGCCCACCTTTGTTGATATCACACGTTAGCCTCACAAAACATTCTTTGGTCTCTGATAAGCAGGAAAAAGCTGTTTAAAATTGCTCCAAAAGAAACTGATTGCAAAATGACCAGTGAAGCCAATTCATTTATTTTTGTTGTGGACTGTGCTAACCAGCTACCCATGTATCATTTTACATTTATTATTCAAACAATAAACAGCAGTGAATATCTACACTCAGTTTCAGATTTGGGTTTAGCTACATTTATACTAGGAGTTATAATCAACATGAAAACCATAGCGATCTGTTGTTGTGATGCTGAGAGAAAAACGGAAACGCAATCAGAGCCAATACAACAATTTGGAATGCCCTGAAGAAGGAATACACCACTGGTGGACTAATGTAACAGACATCAAACATATGCATGCTCGACTTGACTCTTGCTTGCTTTAGAGCGCCTCGTTGTCAGCCGGGAATGTGCGCATGTCACACAGAGAAAAACGGAAGACCATTGGTGTGGGGGATTTAAAAAC
This sequence comes from Phycodurus eques, assembly GCF_024500275.1. Lineage (NCBI taxonomy): Eukaryota > Metazoa > Chordata > Actinopteri > Syngnathiformes > Syngnathidae > Phycodurus > Phycodurus eques. Next base: position 4,943,562 of record NC_084543.1, on the reverse strand, counting down.
AAACAAACAAACAAAAAACAATAGAAATCACTGACAAGACAGCCAGCGTGTGGAATGGGGCTTTGGGCTGGCATGGCTGCTTTAGAGTGCCTCGTTGTAATGACCTTGAAAAGCCCTGCGACGATAAATTCTAGCTACCGGCGGTTTTAAGCGGCTCTTTTTTTCCACCTCAAACCTTCAGTTATGTATCGGCATACAAAAGATGTTGGGAGAAGTATCATCCATTCTTCCAGGTCGCAATTTATTGACAGTTGACAGTTGGGAGGGGCTGGGTTCCAGTGCATTCAGCGGACACGCCCACATCATTTAAGACTAGTGAGAAGAGCTTGATTTTCACACTTTTTAATAATTCCGATTTGACAGGTTTGAGAACAACTCGCTTCTCTGTGGTGTGTCAAATGAGACACCTTTGTCCCACTCTACAGGGACAAAGGTGTCTCATTAAACACAATACAGCCCTGTATTGGCGTTTGCGTGCTCAACTTAACTTTCATCCCCTTCACTCTCTTTCAGTATATCGACCAGCACTGAGGCTTTTGTCTCATGCACTGGCAGCCCTTTTAAAGGACGTCTGTCAATTTCAATCTTGTTTTTTCCCCCCCCTCGATTCAGGGTTAGCAGCTATTTCACGAGCCTCCTTTTGGTCACTTTGCACCAAAAAGCAGACCACAGACTACTCTAATATTAACCATTCTCATTGAACTTTTTTTTTTTTTTTTTTTTTTTAAATCCACCTGTCGATCATGAAAAATGTCCATGCCAGATATAATCCAGTGCCGCTTGAGATGAGATCTAATCAGCTCTAATGACTGGCAACACCAACGTTGCTATGCCGGCCCTGAAACGTCCTTCCCGGCACATTTAAAAGGCTGCTGAACGCCGTTATCTTCGGAACCAGCCTGCTAACACTTCAATAGGGGTAAAATTCACACATGCGTGACATGGAATGACCTAAATTGCTTTTACCGCATTGATAGTTTCAAATGATTGAGAAATTGGATACATTGCTTTTATTTGATTGATTATCACATTGGCATTAAACATGGCCTAATTTATGTGAGGAACACTCAACAGAGTCAGATGCAGTCAGATGAATTTCGGATTTAATGGTGTGCTACCTTTAACGGGGTGATCTTGGAGATTATTCCCACTATTGTATTGTCCCATAATATTAGCAGTATGCGACGCCCCCTCCATTAAAATGTTTTAGGATTGTTAGCTTTGTGGCTAAGCAGGAGCCAAATGCTTCGCACTGTATCCCCCTTTGTAGAACAAGGAACCACATTTGGCGACATGAGCCCAACAATGATAAAGGTAATAATAATAATGAAAAGATTTTGATTAACGAAACAAATATATTGCTATTGACAAACCAAATAATAATGGGGGTTCACTGTCCTTCGTTTCGCTGCAAGCTGTGTTTTTCTTCCGATGCACGGCCAGCATAATCTGTAAGATTAAACACCGCAGCCAGCAGTGGCGCCGCGCTTGGTGTCGCAAGAGGTGGCGGGGTTCCACTTTGAAAGGGACACCGTTCCTCTACTGGAGCTTCTGGGTTTAAGCTCCTGCTGGTGAGCTTTGGCTCTGCTTGAGTATCCTTGAGCAAGACGCCATAATCCCACTGGTGTCACGACTGCTGCTGCAATCGCTGAGCCATGTGTCAATGCTCGTTGACATTGTGCTATTTTTAGTGTGCGCACCTTGGCCATCGAGGGGCGCTATAATGCAGATGTACATAACACACTAAGAAGAGTTTCACAAATGACTCAATAAACTGCAGTAATATTTTTCCACAGGAGATAAAGAATATATGAGCTACATACTGTATATAGTTTAAAAAGTTAAAAAAAAAAAAAAGTTGCGTAAAATTACTGATGCAAACTTTACATGCTGAAATTTGAAAGTAGTTAGACCCCCTCAATTAACAAGACAACTAATGATGACTTTTAGGGATTTTATTTTTTATTTTTTTTAACAAACTGTACGACAATGACAGATAATTGTGAAGACTTTTCTGATTCATGAGTTGCCGATGTGTCAGGCAACCAGAGTGAAGCGCAAACGACTGGCAAGGAGGGTTTATGTAATTTTATAAATTTTTTTGCCTTAAATATCGATGCAGGTTTCGGCAGCCTTCACAAGTACCCGATACTTTGAAATAAGGCTGGTATCGGCCCAATACCGCTACCTGGTATCAGTACTCGCCATCCCTACTTTTCTGTGTGATCAAAATGTCCAGACGGGATATCATTTCATACTTTTTTTTTTTTTTTTTTTTTTTTTTATAAAGCTCGCTGAAAGCATGTGTGTGTGATCTTCTGATCTCGCTTAATCTCCATGCAACAAATGCCCATGCTTTGCTCAAAATGGTTGCCGTGCCCCCGCAAACGCTCTTACAGTAATGATTGGAAATGATACCAGATTCCCTTGCAGGGTAGACCACTAATTCAGTCTAATTTTCAACCAATTTGCCGATGACAATAAAAGCTTTCTGTTCTATGCTTTCTATTTAAATGGTGTCGCGTCATTTGAGTGCGCCAGCTCAGTTTTCAAGGTTGTGCAACTTGTTGTCTTTCCATTCACTCAGCATTCTGGAAACATTCCTTCATTTGAGCTGTTTTGGAAAACCTTTTTGGATGCTCTACAAGGGAGGTGAGGGTCAAATGTCATCGGGAGAATATTCAATGGCGAGCGCTCGACCTTCAACGAGCAATGGTGCCAAGACTGTCGAATTTACGACGGGTGACTCTGAGAAGAATCGGTTCACTCGCCCTCATCTGCATGATCCCGAATTTAGTATTCATGAGGACTTTTCACCGCTCAAATGGCCGCACATCTCTTTCTCCTTTTGGCACACTTAAAATCAGAAATAAAGGCTTACCTTGTACCATCCCCCCCCCCCCCCCCTCACTTGTTTTGGCACAATTAGTATGCCGTAGCAGCAAAATGGAGATATGACACAACATTAATAAAGAAAGGCAGGGGGAATATAATTGGATTTTGCATGTCCATTATACTAATACACTTGTATTTTGTTGGAAATACTGCAAATAAGCGTGTCAAGCATACCAAAGAGCACATTTCGACAACGCCACCGCGAGGGTGCATTTCTCTGGTGACCTGAAGGTTTGTGTGTGAAGCAATCGTTTATTCAAAACTTAAAATGAAGTTCTGATATAGTACTCGTTGTATTAATGTTAATCAAGAAGCTTCTAAAGAGAGACTGAAGTGCCGTAACAATACTTGTTTGCTTACCACGGAAACGCCATTAAAATGAACCAGTTTCCATACGAATCATGCAACACGTAACAAAAGTGAGAGATGTGTTACTACTGGCAATATTACGCACAAAAATATGATGTAATGTTAACTGAATGTAGAGCAATAATAGGAAAAAGGCTACAAAAATGCTATCATTTCTGAACACAGAAATTGCATTATGTCAGTGAAATACTGAATACCATTTTGAGAAAACGGCTTATTTTTTTTGTTATTGTCATCTCACAATGTCATAATTACATATTTTGTCATTGAACAAAGGATAGAGGAAATGATCTGGCCTGATAATGATGGTTTCCAGTGGCATTTAACTACATCTGAAAGAGAGTTTGTATGACTACGACCACTGCAGTGTTTGAGTAGAGTCCTCCCACGCAATGTCTACGTGACTCAGAGGCGGTGTGACATAACACACGCGTAATGTAAGCTAATCGACTTGTCGAACACGTGAACGCAAGACGCCTGGCGATCTTTCAACTCTTGGACCTGTTTCTAATAGCTTGAGCATTCTTTTTTCTTCTTCCATAATCTATTTTCAAATGCATCACATACATGAATGATTTTGATGAGTTAATCGTTTCCCACAGAATAACTTGCGAGTGTCAGCATCAGTGGCTGCAAAGTGGTGCAAGAGGAACAAAACAAATTAAATAATCAACAACCAAAAATCCCAGCACAGATGAATTAGAATGTCCTTAAAAAGATGAACGGCCTCGATTAAGTAAAGTTTCAAATGTAACCGCGTTTCACTGGCACAAGGATTAACTGCAACCATTTGTACAGTGTATGGGAAAAGGCAGCCTGAGGTAAGATTAACTAGCAGTTTTATGTAATCCAGATTTAAGACTGATGTTCTGGCTGCACTGTGTTGTCCTTTATCTTAACTACACCCGAATATCTTTATAAGCTTGTTAAAATTTCCATCTTTTGGGTTAGATTTTTGGTTGAATTTGCTTCTTTGACACTGATGTTATCAAATGAATAAACTTTTTTTAAATGTACATGGGGGTTCCTTTGATAGTTTTTTTTTCATTCGTTCATATGCATTTAGTGTAGATGTATTTCCCCCCCCCCCCCCCCCCCCCCCCCCCCCCCCCTTACATCCTATAAAATATTTATTGGTGCGTCTTCCGAAATGAAGCGTAGAAGGTCAACCGATTCTGTTTGAAATGTATGCGGACAGCCATTAGCTAGACTTACATTTTTATTGATGTATAGTTTAATGTGCATGTTTATGTCCATCTCCCTCAAATACGCAATACGTCGTGTGACCGTGGGTCTTACGAATGCTATAATAAACATAGCATGACAAACCATTTTCGATACAAAAATATATATATTCTATACAAAACCTTTTCCTAGAGAAAGTAATGTAAATCCAATTCATCTGTTCCAAACACCCCAAAATATGAACGAAAAATACATTTTATAGAGAATAACTATAGTTTAACATACAGACAACAATGTTAAATCGATATAAACAAATGATGAACTGGATAAATGAACATGAAACATCACTTTTACCTTTTATTGAAGTAATATTGACATTCAAGACAATGTGGGGCATGGCCCAACATAACACAGCAACGTCTGACAATACTTAAAATCGACTGACAAAATATGAAGTTATCAGAAATACAGAGGAACCTTCTCCAAAATGAGATGCTGCATCTCAAGGAGCTTTCGGAAATAAAAATTGGATTGAAATGGAATCGTAATGTCAGAGAGCAGCTGCTGACACCGATACGTGCTGCCGAAGAGACATGGCGTTCGAGCCGCGAAATGTCTGCTGTATAGCCTGTAGTTCGGCAAGGCAAATGTTGTGCTGCGTGATGGGATTTGGATTTTTTGTGTCATTGGCGCTTCACATGATCAAAATGTGGCACGTTTGGGAATTGGAGGAGGTGGCAATTCCCAGCATTCTTTGCTGTAGTTACATGTATCACATTTAGCTGTTATCGTGCCTCTTTAATGCGATATTTTGTACAGACTTGGTATAATGGCATGTATAGTACAGTTAAATCATTGGAAATGGTAGTGGCAGTGAATCTGGCACCCTGTGTTACAATGTGAGTACAATTAATGGCACACTGGTCTCTAGCTGTGTGCTAATGATTGCTATAAAGCAGATGTCGTTGAGAGCAGCAGAGACAGCTTTTATGCACTCGAGCTCGTTGCGTGGGCCTTTTCCATGAAAATCATGAGAGTTTCAGCGGGCCGGATATAATTTTGTATCGGGCTGGATGTGGCCCGCGGGCCGGGAGTTTGACACAACGGTCTGAGGCCTCGAGCAGGAATGGCTGACACCTGTGTAAATATGTTTGCGTTGACACAAAATCCTTTAAATGCTTGAATCTTGCCTACTTGAGTGAGCCTTGTGAATTTTGAATACGTATTCATTTAGTTCATTAATTGTGATCATTTAAAAACTCTCTAATTGATTAGACTTTTTTTTTTTTTTTTTTTTAAATAGAGTCCCATCACTGATAAATGTTTGAAGCTGTGTGGATATGGGCGACCGGGCAAAGGATGCACTGCAGGCCAATTTCTTAATACTGAGACACTCTGTGGTGTCAGCACTAGCAATCTATCGTTCCACGGATTGTACAAAGATGACTTAAAGCGAGACTTCATCTCCTCAGTCTTTGAAGAAATATCATTATTAGGCTATCTTCTTTGTGACACCGACCGAGTAAGTGTCAAGAGATTCTCCTGGACGGAATTTTACTGGCAGATCAAAGTGCACATGACTGTGATTTACATAATATATAGCAGTTATTATATACTATAACACATAAAACGTTGGTGTTTTCACACCCTTGAAGCCTGCAGTGTTAAGAGCTCCCGTTGGAAAATGAGTTAATAAGATGGTATCAGTATTCTTCCTCGTTCTGTAAAGAAATGTGGCTTATACATTAATAAATACAATTTCCTGGTCTTTTCTTCAACCTCATCTTATAAGGCTGCCATTTGCCGAGCAACTTCTCTCCTCGAAGCACACACACACACACACACACACACACACACACACACACACAATCATCTATAATTTAGTGTCAGAGTGTGATGAAAGGAATACGTATAGACAGCTGGAGTAGGTTCACGCGTCTCTCTGAGCCGAGCCGCAATCAAAGTGTTCCCGGTCAAAAGGTTAGAAGTGTGGTAATCAAAGATGGTGCGACGAGAGGCCATCTCGATGTTGCCGGTGGGTGCTCGTGGGTTCAGAGTTCATGGCCACAGACAACTGGATTTAGATTTTTGGGGCCTTTTTTTTTTGTTTTGTATTAAAGCAGTATGTAGCAAAGAATAGTGTACGTGCGAAGCGACACAAAGAGCTTAATACAGCTTCATCATATCTACCGAATTCCTTTTATTGTTACTGAACTATCGTAAATACAGTGCAGAATGTTTACTTTGAGGTGGTTTCTGAAAATACGCTATACTTCCGAATGCACATTAAGCGATGCGCCCGAAACCAATTGAACTGTTGTGAAGTCATTGGGGTTTGACAACAAGTTTTCGTGAGTACCATTGCTGCAATTCAACCCTTATCTATTTATAATTTCATACGTACCTGCGGCTAAAAAGCAAAGCATGGAGAGTCTCTGTCGCTGAAATGCACAACTGCCAACACCTGTCGATCATTGCCAAATGCCTCTTGAGACGTCTCTCTCCGTATTCTCGTCGGTTTTTCTACTTTGTGGCCATCGGCTTCTTCCTTGACAATCGCGCCATGTTTTTGTGGTTCATTAAAAAAAGAATACAGTAAAATACATTGTATGTTGAGCCACAAAAGCTGATACAGGGTTGCAGTTTTTCCATTCCAGCACATCGATAGATGTGCGGCGCTCAATCGATTCGTGTACAGGGAAAAAGTGTCGACTGTAACTGTGTCACAGGACCGGTAAGCATAGACTTAACACTTTCAAAGTTGTATGTAAACGATAAAGTGACGAGCTGGCAGCCGGATGCAGAAAAGCGCAGGCCACCAATACTGCTAGTTTGCTTTCAATTGTCAGTCTCATGTAGACGGAGAACATTAAACCAGTAAAGGAGTAATTTCCCTGTCAGGAGGGCTAATGAACTTTTCCTGTTGTAAATGTTAGATCTTACTCACTGCAAGACGCCCGAAGGGTCATTTTTAGTCAGAGGGGGCCTATTTGGAACGCCGCTCTTCAGGCTAGGCGAAAAGAGTCGATATAATGTAATCAGAACGTGTCATGTCCACGATTTGCCTGTAGTCAAGCGCAAATGAATGTTGATGATTGTTCGTGGTAGGCGACGGCTTCATTTGCCACCAAAGCTGCGAGTTGTCCAGCTTGTCAAAAGTTTTTTACAGTTATTTATTAGATTTTTTTCCCAAGGATCATTGACTCCTTGTAATAAAAGAACATATTGTGTTAACGAAACATTTGGTAGGCAATGCTGTGTGAATCATCACAAACTCTCAGTGAAAAAAATGTGCGAGTAAAACAATATTTTGAATACATCAGTCTTTGTTGCACTCATGACGGTTGCTTTCGAGTAAAAACGTCTTTTGCAATTCATTCTTTACATTGGACACCGTTAAATTGGATTTCTTTACTTTGCCCCTTAAGCTAGAAGAGGGGTCACACATAAGATTTAACCTTAATGGACAAATCAATAACCAAGTCAGTGGTCGTAAGAAGTCCATCCCTAGTATCCATTTGACCAAAACTACTTTCATATAATCTGAAAAGCTGTCTTTGAGAAAGTTGGTATGTATTAGTGTGTCTTGTTAAAAGAACAAAGAAGGATGGAGAAGAATATTATGTGTTCCTGAAAGTGCAACAAGGGAATATGGTGTGCTTCACTTCCACCAGCACAGCACGACTTTCCGTGCAGGGGGCATGGCCTTGGACTTTTTACAGCGGCTAATGATGAAGTGGGCGTAGGATTTGCCCAGGGCAGGTGAATGGCTTTAGCCAAGAGACACCTTGATGTATGACATCATTAAAAATTCAAAAATGGTTCGACGGTTTGGCATTTGCTGTCCATAAAAGACTCGATGTGGGCGACTAATAGCTGTCACATGATTTTTTTTTTGTATTTTTTTTATACAGCATAGGTTTTACACTGCTCAGGGTACTTGCAGTGTGTGCTGTCAGAGTTCTACCATTCTTCACATGCATGTAGTATGCCATGATTGTGGTTATTTTCATCAGAATGTTCCAGAAATGTCCTTTCTGAATCATATCACCATAAGCTACCTCTGAAACGCTCACATTTCACCCTAAAAAGTTCACAATATCTGTTCACAAAGTATCGATATTGTACCTTTTAGCGATAATTGTAAGACACGTCATTTTCTAAGTAATACTTTATTTTACCCACATAAAGAAAATATTCCAGTTCTACTGAATCATACTGTTCACTTTTCATTCCCAATTCTGATCACTCTCACTAGCAAAACACATTCCCTCCATGGCTACCAAATGTTCTCGGCTTCAGACAATTCATCACGTGGACGTATGCTACATATAGCTGCAGTCTGTTTGTTATGTCACCAAATCTTTAAATCTCTAGTATAGATGTCTTATATAGTCAACAACACAAGTCCTGCGGTGTTGTTTCCAGTTCTGCGATATTGCAGTTTTACCCTTCTATTCACCTCATGCTGTCCAAAAATTGCCGTGAAAGAACGATTGTCGAAGCAGCCAAGAGAAATGGGCCAGTGTGCGCTATGCTGCATGTTTGCCACCACACAAAACTCCAGTACACCTGTGCACACTTGCAGTGGAGACTGGCAGGCCAGCAGGACGTGGTGGGTGGAAGGATCTGAGGGGCTCAGCTGTGCTGCACGAGAACGTAGCTTGCTGCTGGGGAGGAAAGTGAGACTGCTGTGAAGTCACAGCAACCCATATTAGACTTTGGAACAAGAGTAACTCGTACTGTTCTATAGCAGACTTTTTGTTTTGTATTTCAATAGGAATCGATACCTACACTAAAAGACGTAAATTGAAGGAGACAAGCTCTGATTTTGGAGTTGATTTTTGTGTGAAGGTTTTTTGGGAGGTTTGTTTACAGTTGAGTTGATGTGTTTGTCAGGATGCAAATATCCCCGTGAGTTTATTTTGCCATGTGGCTCGTCATTGGCGGATAACACAGACAGTTCTGACAGAAGCTGCAGGGCCAAACAATGTTCTCGTTCGACTGGAGCAAGTAGGGTTCCAACTTTCAGTCTCTTGTTAAGAGATGGGAATACTTTCAGCTACTTTAAGGCTGTTCTTAATGCTCCTTGTTCACATGCCTCCATGTCGCTGTACTAAAGTCCACGGCAGTAGGAGTACGTAACCCCATACCAGCGTTATCATCGTCATCATAATCATGCAGCTGGGAGCAAAGCGCTTGCAACTGCGGCTTACAGGAAACAAGTGGCGCTTTTGCGATGTAATTGCATGAAATGACAAGCTGCCAAGCGGCAGGTCCTGGAAATCAGTGTGGCGTCGTTAGGAAGGGAGGGACAGATCATCCGAACTCGGCAGGAGGCCCAGAGTGAGGAAGCTTGGCGCCCCGCTCGCTCCGCAGTTTGATGGTCGCGGTTGTGAAATGTCGTTGCATCTTATTGAACTGTAGTTTCTATCGGAGGATCCCTTGGTGGTTTTATTGGCATTTTAGACATAGTGTATATTACATGCATGGGGTGGGCTGCACATGTGAGTCATTGAACATACTATACTACAGTATTATCAAAGAGGAGGGTGACCGGGAGTCAAAATACATATTTTACATAAGAAAATTCTCATAGCACACTACTAAACAATACTGAAACAATAATAGTCTCTCACTAATTGATGGTGTGAAATCGGAATCTGTTGGATAAAAAGCTATTACAGTGGTAATGGACTTGGCCACACGGGGCAGTATTATACAGTCATGAAGAAACACGATGTAGACTTTCACAACTACTGTAAGATGCAGTTATATTAGTTGTTTTTCGCAGTGGATGAAGAAAAATATGCCCGACGTCTACGTAATATTTGGGATCAATTATCTGTTAAGGTTATAACACCACGAAACACATGCTATTGTGCAGTGTAGCGTTTTGCATTGTTAGCATTAAGCTCATGGAAGGCAAAGTAATTATTTGTTTTATGTTTAGTTTGACAGTAAACTTCAGCTTGGAGAGGCATTAAAGAGCTTGTAGTCTCGTTTGTGAAGAATTGTTACCTATCTGCCAAACTACTACTTATTGGTAAGTGAGTTGAACCCGTCAGTTGGATCCTGGTACAGTATCTCAAGGCACCACTATATAGGAAAATAATAATGATCTTGTCCCAATTTAAGGAAATGATAAGAACTCAAGATTCTTGCTCTGGCCTTGCTCTGGTTCATTTTTTTATATGGCATGTTGCCTTGACGACAGCCTCTGGAATTTCATCATTTAAATGCTATTATACTTTAACAATAGGACATACTAAATTAACAGCAATTATAACATGAAACAAAACCCGCACTCCAATTAGGTTAACTTGCCGCAAAAGCGTTGATGTGTAATTGCATTGATGACAAACACGCAGTTAGAGAAAAAAAAGGTTAACAATGTCAATATACTGCTTCCCCCCCCCACCCCTTTTACACTTTCCTCAGATTGCAACACTGGTCCACATGTGAGAAGTGTAACCATAGCAACACACTGCCGGAAGGCTCGAGGTGTAGAATACAGAGGTGCCGTGATCTGATTATTATATACGAGCAGTTAATGAAACTGAGATTTAGCTTACGCGCTGTCAATATTAACCCAAATTAAACTAGAAACAGGTGTTAGAACCTCTCTGTTTAACCTGCTCAACTAACACAGACAGATAGACGGGTAGCTATCTAGCTAGCATACGAGAGCGAGAGAGAGAGAGAGCTATCAAACTAGCATGTGTTAGCTGGCTCAATGTTAGCCAATCTATTTAACCAATTAAACTGCATTTATTAAACCAATTTAACAACTGTAACGCGAGTCAGTTAAACATACTTTTGTTTACCAAACAGGATTTTTAATTTTTAATTTTATTATATTTTTCATCTCTGGTGAATGAATGATTAGACTTTTCACATCTCGCTAGCAAACTGCTAAAGGTACAAACTGAAGCATTTAATAGTCGGGGTGACGTGGGTCATACCATCTGATTGGCAAGCCAAGGGGTGTTTTTCCACAGTCAGAAATTTACTGTATGTTCAACAGCCTAAAAGTAGTACAACTAAATTAGTGGTTGATGTCAAAGTAAGTGGGATTATTCATTGATTCTTTTTCTTGAAGGAGTGGGCGCTATTATATTGAAAAGCAAAAGGGAGAGGAGTTGACATTTGCAGCCAATTTATTATAATGAAAAAAAAAACATCTGCAAAAAAATAAAAGATCACTGGAAAATGATCAGTTTCTGATCTTTTTCATTTTATTAAACTACTCACCAGATAACTCCCAAATACAAATATTGTCAGTTAGAGCTTTTATTTAAAGAAAATGAGAAATGGTCAAAATGGCCCAATAGGCCAGTCTTGCACCATGCAAACACTCCATACCAGTAGGTGGCAGTAATGTCCCTAAATGCTATTTGCCTACCACCATTAAAATCATGAGAAGAAGAGTGGAGATCAGATATATATACATGTGCTAAAGCAGGAAATACTTGATTTTGTTATCTATATAGTTTAAATTAGTTGAAATATAGTAGTATATATACAGTTTATATTAGTTAAAAATGTTGAAATAGTTCATTTAAAATGGAACTGCAAAATGAAAATTAAGTGCCAGGAAACTATGGACTCCAAGCCCTGCCACCGTCGCACGCCATCTTAAATGTGAGTGTATGTTGACTCTTATCATTCAAATTCAGAAAGTCTTTATTGATCCCCTTGACGCGATGAGGCCAAAACGTCCGTTGCTTGATGCGATTGCTGCCAAACCGCACAAAAACAGGCAGTGAAGCAGCACACTTCCTGTAAACACACTGAGAGTTTCTGAGCACTCTTTGAATGTAAACACGACTGAGGCGTTCTCATAAATTGTTTAGATGGCCCAAGGTTGGTAAATTAGAGAGCAGCCATTACCTGCTTTGTTGCATGGCCGAGACAGAGCCCGGAGCCTAGGCTGTAAACACCATTGGCACGATCCTGCAGTCTCCAGTAACCATTTGTCGCAACTTTCTCCCTGTCCTCTGCAATATTGTATTGGTTTTCTTCCTCCATGTGGTATTTCTTGTTTGCTTGCTTCTTCCCCAGTCACCTCCATTCATCAAAAAAGAAATACCTCTGCAACATGATTTTGTTCTGTTCCCTCCACATGCATCCTACTTATTGTTGTACTAAGTCTCAAGCAATCTTTTTCACCGTTTCAGCAGTTATTCTCCAATGTCAAAGCCAGAAACTTATTGATTTTGGAAGGGTACCCAGCGGAAGTATGTGCAGGATGCTAAGGTTTTGGCCACAGCTTGTCTTTTCATTATTCACAATGTTGCCAACTGTTGAGGAAGTATTGTTGTTCTCAGGCCAGAGCAAGAATCCTGAGTTCTTATCATTTCCTTCAAACAGCCACATATGTATATGTTAGCGAGTATTGTTCTACACGAGACCAAGGACACTTTTTGTTTTGAGGGATATCGGGGGCAGATTTTTAAGGGAATCCAGTTCAAATCAAATCTATTGCTCTTCATGAGAGTTGGAATCTTATTAATTTTGGAGGTTCTCAGAGGTAGCGGAGGCAAAGCAGAACTTTCTTCTATAACTATTCACCCTGTTCAGGGATCTTTTTCCTCCACAAGAGCAAGAACCATATTCATTTTCATCAGTACTTGGCACAAATTTGGTCACTCCAGTTGTTTTTCATTTTTGTACGTTGTCACACATGCTAAGATCTTCACCACACCATGTGAATGTTGTGTTGTAGCTGAGCAAGAACCAGTTTTTTTTTTTAATCTTATCATATCTATCTGAAATACATGTGCTAATTGGGGCGAGGGAGTTAATGAATTGAATAGATCACCCGCAGCACTCACATTTCCTCCCACCTGCGTGTAACATGAGATCTTTTTTTCCTCGGCCTTTTCACCACGATGAAGGCTGCCAAAACAGGGGTCGATATAAATGTTATATTGTTATTCATCACTCAAAATAACATCACGGCTTCTGAGGTTCTCGGCTTGTTTAAATGCGGAGCATGGAGACGATTTCCATGACAAGATCTCTTTACCTGTCTCATCAGCTTCACCACAGTGTGAACACGCTCGGCATGCAGAGCACAGGAGACCACAAGCAGACGATTTGGAAACAATAAACCTGTATAAAACACATTTCCTAGATGGGGTTTGACAGGTTTTATCCCGAGAATGCATCTGCCTTTAAGTCCATGTGCCTCCATGGTGTCTCGGAGCGAATGCTTGGCTGCTTTCGAGAATCCTCCTCCTACTGATTAGATGGCTCCACTTTAATTATGCCACTTTTTGATTTAAAGAGAGGCTATTACCTTATTCATCAAAGGTCAGCAACCAAGCAGGGCTAATTGAGGATTAGATGCTTCGTCACAGGCAGTACTGGAGCAAATGTCTCGTATTGTTTTCTCAACTAACACTCGAATTTGTAGGCTTCACGTGGGAGTGGTGAGTAGATTGTCTTTGTGAGATTCAGGCAGTGGTTATAGAGGAATAAAGCAGTCTAGTGACTGCTTTATTCAGAGTGATGATGATGATGGCCATTTTGGCCCTTACATCAAGGGCAGAATCCATGGGAGAGTGATTGATGGGTGTTTTTGGCACTTTGGCTGCCAAAAACTGTATTGCGCTGACAATCCCCTTAAGCCAGCATTGTTCCAATGAATAAAATAGCTTTAAGTCTTTTATTATGAAAATTGGTGTCTTAATAAAACCGTTTTTGGGTCCACTGATAGTTTGGGAAACCATGCCTTAAACACATTCTCCCCCAAAATTAAAGATGGCATATTTGGGAAGAAATTTACTTTGTATGCAAAGAGTTGAATCTCAGGAGTGCCTGACCACCTATCAAGTGTGAAATTAACACCAAAGTAAATCTTTTGTGAGCTGGTTATTTCCCAAAAAGGTTAATTGGCTAATAGAGAGTTATTATAAACATGGCATTATAAAATGTTTTTATTGGTTGTTTGGCAGCATACTTTGACCAATACATACAGGACAACACGGAGAATCGAATCGTGTTAAAACATCAAAGTCATCAAGTGGAGAGAGAGGATTTTCCTCAGACAGCAACGATATAAATATTCAATGATACAAGAACACAACAGATGTGAAATTATTACAGCATACGCACGACAAAGCCCTTTGCCCAGAAAATGTGTGTCTAGTTGACAATTAGTCATTAAATGGCTTACAACATTTTACTCAGTCAACAATCGGTGAGCCAATAAAAACTAATGAGTGACCTGATTTGGGCCCTTGACACAAATCCAACACCGATTCATACCCTTTAGGTACAGTAGGCTGTCAAACACTGGCAAAGTTTATTCACTTATTTTGGTGCCAGTCATAATTTTTCATAACAACCGTTTGAAAAATTAGATATATATTTGAAAGAATATGTACAATATTTGATATTGTATAACTCGTTTCAGTGTGACTTTGTACCATCAATAGTGAATCGCAACAGTTTTTGAGATTATCTCCATCAGAACAAGTAATTTGTCCACAACAATGGATAATAGGCTTCGTAGTTTGTTTGACTGACTTCAAGTGTCTCTTCGCATTCCAAGACTTCCTCTTGAAGTATTCCATATCCAATAATTTCCCAAAGACGTTTTAGAAAACAATTTGCCAAAGCCAAATAGGGATGGATGACTTGGCAGTAATCACACCGTAGCTCATTCGCTGCTTCCGTTTTCTGCTATGTAAACGGAAATATCTCCCTGATTGATTTTCAAGGAAGGTGGTCTCCGGTGAAATGCAAACACTCGTTTAGTCATGCAGCACAACTTGAAAATGTCTTTTGAAATCACTTGTCCGCTGCTTAAGTGCCAGGGTTTCTTCAGTGATTTGTTTTTCTGGGGCCAATCAAGTACAACCCCAATTCCAATGAAGTTAGTCATTAACTTAGAATTTTATGGCTGCAACACGTTCCAAAAAAGCTGGGACAGGGTCATGTTTACCACTGTGTTACATCACCTTTTCTTTTAACAACATTCAATAAACATTTGGGAACTGAGGACAATAATTGTTGAAGCTTTGTAGGTGGAATTCTTTCTCATTCTTGCTTGATGTACAGATTCAGCTGTTCAACAGTCCGGGGTCTCCGTTGTCGTATTTTACGCTTCATAATGCGCCACACATTTTCAATGGGAGACAGGTCTGGACTGCAGGCAGGCCAGTCACACTGTTGTAACACGTGCAGAATGTGATTTGGCATTGTCTTGCTGAAATAAGCAGGGGCGTCCATGAAAAAGGCGTTGCTTGGATGGCAGCATATGTTTCTGCAAAACCTGTATGTACCTTTCATCATTAATGGTGCCTTCACAGATGTGTAAATTACCCATGCCATTGGCACTAACACAGCCCCATTACCATCACAGATGCCGGCTTTTGAACTTTGCGTCCATAACAGTCCAGATGGTTCTTTTCCTCTTTGGCCCGTAGGACACGACTTCCACAATTTCCAAAAACAATTTGAAATGTGGACTCGCCGGACCGCAGAACACCTTTCCACTTTGCATCAGTCCATCTTAGATGAGCTCTGGCCCAGAGAAGCCGGGGGCGTTTCTGGGTGTTCTTGATAAATGGCTTTTGCTTTGCATAACAGAGTTTCAAGTTGCACTTACGGATGTAACGCCGAACTGTATTTACTGACATTGGTTTTCTGAAGTGTTCCTGAGCCCATGTGGTGATAGCTTTTACACATCGATGTCGGTTTTTGATGCAGTGCTGCCTGAGGGATCGAAGGTCACGGGCATTCAATGTTGGTTTTCGGCCTTGCCGCTTACATGCAGTGATTTCTCCAGATTCTCTGAATGTTTTGATGATGATATGGACCGTAGATGATGAAATCCCTAAATTCCTTGCAATTGTACGTTGAGGAACATTGTCCTTAAACTGTTCGACTATTTTCTCATGCACTTGTTCACAAAGAGGTGAACCTCTCCCCATCTTTGCTTGTGAATGACTGAGCAATTCAGGGAAGTTCCTTTTATAACCAATAATGGCACCCACCTGTTCCCAATGAGCCTGTTCCCCTGTGGGATGTTCCAAACAGGTGTTTGATGAACAGTCCTCAACTTTCTCAGTCTTTTTTGCCACCTGTCCCAGCTTTTTTGGAACGTTGCAGCCATAAAATTCTAAGTTAATGATTATTTGCTAAAAACAATAAAGTTTATCAGTTTGAACATTAAATATCTCGTTTTTGTAGTGTATTCAATTAAATATAGGTTGAGCATGATTTGCAAATCATTGTATTCTCTTTTTATTTATGTTTCACACAACGTCCCAACTTCATTGGAATTGGGGTTGTAATTAGATCAGATTTGAATGCGATTTCTCGGAAACTGTCGGCCACAGGCTTCTGTTGAGGAACACAATGCTATCCGACACAATTGTGTTTTTCTCACAAGCGGCTTCACTTTGTTATCTCTTGACATTTTATAGCACGGGAAATATTCATATAAGACACACAACCCAAAATGTCAAGCTCATAGTCATCTTTCACGGCGTAGAAATGCAGAGGTCATTCCGAGCAGAGATGAAGAATTGGGCATATGAAGAATTTTGCCACCTGCCTCACTCTAGTAATAAACCGTTTGATGATGGCTTGTCCAGCAACAGATGGACTATGCTTCCAAAATTCTATGCCAAAAAATGTAAGATAATAATCCTTTATCAATCCTACAGAGTGGGGAATTTACGTCACATCAGCAAAGAACAAGATTTAAGTGAACGCAAGAATGATCATAATACACTTGAGTAGCTGAGTCTAATAAAAAACAATCTATGTAATGTAGAGGTATCACGTTGACTATTACACATAGAATGTAAGAAGTATTTCATAATTTGTATTAAACAGCTACCATCGAATTGATCCCACAAGAGCTTATAGATTTCATACCTTTTGTTCTGTTTTTCTCTTGATAGCAGAAGCAATCGTGAGCAACTGAGCAAAATTTTATTTTATTTTTTTTCCCCCAAGTAACGCCCTTCGACATCATCTCCATTAGCACTCACTGCATTCACGAGTGAAGTTTTAAGAGGAAAGGTTGGCTGTCACACTGGGTTGCACATCAGTAGTGCGAAAGCCAAACGTTAAGGGTATAAAAATGCTGGTGGATGATGCTCGAAATAAGAGATAAGTGAGCATTGACTCACACATGGCCGATGACTCAATTGGTTTTGTTTTTACGCAACTTTATTTTTCCGACCCAAAAGGGAAAATCTCCCTTCAGAAGCGGTACGAGAACAAGGAAACCAACCACCCATCTAAATTTTCATTAAACACTTGAACATTTCTGACATTCTTTTTAAAAATTGTATTCGCTTATTCAATTACGAAGAACATGTGAGCTTCTTTATCTCTGCTGAAATTTAACAGTGCGACACCGCTTTTATCCCGGCGACTTGACGACTGAGCAGCCTCCACTGGAGGTTAAATGGATCACTTAACATACTGATAGCAAGACATGCTAAAGTGTATGTTCTCTAATTCAAGCACCGCGGATTCAAAGTGATGTTGAGCAGAATTGCAGCTCGGTTCATCACTGTGACTTTTGAGAAAAGAACATTGTCATCGTCAGGAAACGATAGATGAATTCAGATTCGTCGCTGTGTCACATTTCAGTCTTTCAAGTGTTTTTCAGGAGCAATGGCAAACAAATATTAGTTGCGTTTTCTTCAAATCTGCAGCAAATGAATTGGGCGTTTTGGCCTCAGTACGATCTAGACTTTTAATCAGCTGATGTGGAAGCCGGAAAAGGGCAACTGACAAATTCGATGCACATTACGTTGAGTTTAATGAAAATTGCTTGGACGCAGTTGCCCGTGCAAAGGACAGAGTTGTCGCACAGCTGCCAGGTTGTGTTCAGTTACTGTCCGATGCAGAAGCCCTCCTTCACTTAACCTGGATGGTAATCAGGTGACTAAAGGGGATGCTCAGAGACTCCGCCAAAGATAAATGCATTGTTTCCTCAGTGTGTCATGCTCGGCAATCATTCACCGTCGTCATTATACTGTATCTCGACTTATTCTCCTCAGTAGAAAGTTCATGCTGATTAAAAATCAGGATGAGCTCGGAGGATTCTGAAGTAACATCAGTGTATGCGGGGCAGATGTCATAAATATTACAGTGAATATGAAAGCTGTATCAAGAATCCTGCCTTTACAAAGAAAAATCATGCTGCCAGAGGCATTAAAATCCAACAATACACTATTGTATTTTGACTAATTTGAATACATGAGGGTCACAGCTCTCAGATAGGTATACACCTTCAACACACAATATAATTAACTCTGAATCAGACGCCAGGTATAACAGCACTACAGCTCTGGAAGAAATAACCCAGTCAACCCAACATCCTGCCATTGAGCCTGTCACCTATAAACTGAGCCGTAAGATGTTTATTTTCTTTATTGGGTAGTATATTTTGATCTACATCAGATTTGTTTTAGCATGTTTATAAGATAAAGATGAAGAATATCAGAAAGTGTCTCCCCAAAAGGTTTGGACGCCCCTAGAAAATAAATGGCTTTGAGTCTGTAACGTGGGTCCTTGCTCGTGAGCCTTATCAGATTTGTAGAAGTTGTGACAATGGTGGAAGTGGAGCAGGAAGAGGAGGTGTGACTAAAACAGTGATGGCCTCCGTTAGTTGTAATCCCGCGATTCCCCACGAGTGCACGTCACTCCACGGAGCAGCTGCCCACACTCCCAAGGCCGCACAAGGACTAACAATAAGACTAACGGCTTGTGAAAATAATGTTGCATTAAAGCCACGGTTCAACATGCCAACTGTGAGCCTTCGCTGCTCTACAGCTGGGATTACAACATCTGTTGATGTGGGGAGGGAGGGGGGGGGGAAAAAAAAAAAAATCACACTGCTTTCCCTTGCCAATCGCATTCTTGTTGTTGTCAAGAGCCGGGCAACACACTCTGGCCAGACTGATGCATTTGTGTGCAGCCGCGGCTCACTGAGGCACATTAATCCTCACAATACTCCCCTGCTTTTACTCATTATTCCCTCTGAGGCCTTGCCAAAAAGGACAGAGCTCACCTTCCTTTTGCAGCGTTAGCCTTGTTACCTTCAGCCAAGTGCGGCGGCTGTTGCATTGATTGCTCTTTGTTCGTTAGCAGGATGACACAAGAACTACAGAACCAATTGGGTTTAAACTTTGAGCCAAGCGGGAACTCATTACGTTGGTGCAAAACTGAATGAAACTGCGGCTAGAGGAATTCTATTCTCTGGAATGCACATTGTAGTTCCAGCAGTCAGTTGCTATCTTCATTCTCCATGAACCAGGAAGTAGCCTGTCCTACCAAAATCTTTCCACTTTTGTTAAATTAATTTTGTCGTTTTGCTGTTCTTAAATTAACCGTTGCTGCCCCAGAAGCAGAAAAAAAAACCCAATCCAATTTGTCTCATCTCATCCTCTGTGAACCATGAAGTAAGCAAATGTTACAATCCTGTACGTCTCATATTTACACCATTCTCCAGGACGTAGCCTGCTAACTAACAAATAGACAAAAAAAAAAAAAGACGGTTTCCTCCCCAGAATCAGAAATGGTTTGGTCCCATTATTTGATGTCATCCTCCTTGATCCAAGAAGTAGCCTGCTAACCAAAAAGGGTGGACAAATATGATGCTACATGATTTATTTATTTATTTTTGATGCACCATTAGACGTTCCTCTTGCCCGCAAATTAAAAAATGGTACGTTCTGGTCACCACGTTGTGTTACCAAGTTCAGTTTGTTGATTTATGTGGCATTTGATTGGAAATATGTTGCACAGACTGCTGGCTGTTAGCTTCTGTGAGTGGCTTCATAATAAATGCTGTTGATCTCCATCTGCTGCCTTGTTCTTGTCAGAGCGCAGGATGTGGATTGCACAAAGGGCTTCTTGGTCAAATACAGTACTTCAGGGAAAAAAAACAGTTGAAAACCAACCTTGGTGGAGGTGAGTGCTATTCTACTTCCTGAATTTAATGACTGCAGATGAAAGCCAATGCTGCCTTCCTGTCATGCACCTTTTAAATTACATCCTTCAAAAGAAGCCCAAACTCTCTGAGAACCACAGAATCAAACAAGGATGTGTTGATCTCGATGCCTGCTTTTGTTTTTCATCTCTTGTCTGATCTTGTGTTTACCATTGCGCTAGTGCTCTCCCAAATGGAGTTTTGGCACAGATTAGGAGGTATCTGTGACCCGCCTTGACAAAAACCACGCCGGGGGAGAGTCAAAAATGTGACTGAAAAGCAAACATTTCCTGCTGCTGTGTTTGTCATCTCGTTACAGTGTAATTTGGGGAAATGGGAAGTTGTGAAAAGCATCAATACAGCAAATCCACTCTTCAGTGGCTGCTCATGATCGGGACCGCAGGGCCTTTGGAGTCGGGCGGGTGGTGGGGAGGCGGGTACAGCAAGTCACACTGGGGAGACGTAGAGTGGCTTCAATTTTCCATGCCATCGAAGTTATGTTGATTGGTGTAATAGAAGGTAATAATGTACTGTAGTGTATAAAGCCCATCAGATGCATGAGTATGTGATTTAGGTTAAGTTAGGTTAGGCAGATACTTCATTGATCCCAAAGGAACTCTGACTAAATTGTAGTCGCTGCCTTGAAACATGATCAATTGCATTTAATGTGAGCTTACTTACATTGGTAGCCATGGAAACCGACCCAAGCCCACAAAGAGAGTGGGCAGTAATGAGTTTTTTTAGTTGTTGTTTTTTTAGGGCTCCCCCTACAGTTTAAAAATTGATAGCGTCCGTCCCTCTAAAGGCCGCGGCACACCACGCAATGTGGCCGAACATGACTTATCGCAAAAAAATTGACAGTTGGCGACTCACCCCCGCATATTTGTGTCTGGCTCGCTTAAAATCCGGAAATGTGTTTTAAGGGGATGTGAAAGCTTATGTGTACTTTGATTGGCTAGTTGCTACATCGTGCAACCGCGATTCAAATATTGAATTGCCGCAAAACCAGTGGCCGACTGATCATAGCAGTTGCGGAACCCGTACACACTGCACGAGAGTTCAGTTGGGTTCGGCTTCATCGTTCGGTGTGCGGCAGCCTTTATAGACATCAATCCCCAATTTCTCATTAGCCCCATTTTAGACGAATAAACGCCGCCCTCAAATAGGCGACTCCTTTTTCCACGTCAGAAAAAAAGCAGGATCTCATCTTCATAAAACGTGAACATGAAAGCGTTAACTCCTGCACCCATCTGAAATCTGTTACTCAAACAGTCAACCGAACTTGTGTGGCAGTTCTAAATTATTACAGATATGATAGAATATGATGAGTGAGTTATTTTAACTGACAATGACAATAATTCCTGTTTGCCAACAAGGCAGCGGTCCCGTTTTCGGACGGGCTCCAAAATGCATTGTGGGGATTTTGACGATTAATATGAGTGATCACGCCGGAGTGGAGTTCCACTCTAGATTGTCCCAACTTTACTGCCCTGCAGACCTTCACTGAGCTGATTTGTCATATATTTTTGTACAACTGCCTTACACGCCACGGACAACACGGACGCCCAGCCCAGATTTACGCACTTTGGGGGTCATTTTTTGGAAGGAGCTGCAGGTCGCAGGGCTGAAATGGAGAGATAGTGACGCCTCGACAAATTCACCTCGTCAAACACAGACGCAAGTGTATCCCGTTGTGTATCATAGAAAACAACAACCCCTCACTCACTATCAGACATACTCACAGTCGTCCATTTGTGACCACAGTTGTGCATACAGGACGCCGTGATTGGGGAAAACCACATAAATGTACTTGGCAGTCGGAATAATAACGGTCAGTCAGTCAGAATGAGGATGATCGCAGCTGCTTCCTCCATTCGGTCATGCATGGGGTATTTTTTGATTAAATTGAACATGCATACATATACAATGCATACAAAGATATCGTCTGCCCTCCTTTAGGATTTGACATCTTAAATAACACTAAACGGTCCTGCAATATACATTTAATAGTCATGGAATAATTCTTACTAGCAATGCAACCCCATGATAGATAAACTGGACTTCAAAATATGGTACCGTGATGCCCTCAAATGTGGGCAAGGAGAGCCACAGTTGCCGATGCAATTTTAGCTGTTTCTTGAACGGGACAAATTGAAAACACTCGCAAGGAGCTGCTGTAAGCCGCAACTCACACTCGGACGCTCACGTGCAATAAACCTGACTTCAGATCCTGATGGCACTCACTTGGCCACGCCCGTTGAGTTCACACATTCAACCTGCGGGCACTACTGTCATTAAACTATATAAAGAAGATTTTTACCATAAAGAGGCTAATTGTTAGCTTATGTGCCTATGGCATTTCCCATTGTAGGCTTTGTTAACATTACACTAGCAGAGGCCATGCGGTTGTTTTAGTATGTACATGAATTGGAAAAGAGGCATAATAGGCATCTTTATGTATTCTCCTTTTCAGATCTCGTATGCATTTGTTCGTTTAAGGAGTATTGAGACACTTCCGAATCCTCCCTAGATGAATTTTTCTGCTGTTAGTTCTTGCTGGTACATTGTCACTCACACGAGCCAGCAGAGGGCTCAACCGCTTGTGGCCGATACGGGTGGATTTATATCCTGCAGGCACTCCCTCATGACTACACGGCCAAGCCTTTGCGATTACGGCCTAATCCTCCCCAGCATATCATGTGCAGCGCGGCGGCACATTGAGCCTTTGTGACATCACACGCGAGTAGCGAGGGGGGGCGGGCCTTGGCGGGACTTCCCTCTCAATTCTCGCTGTCCATCTTATTTTGTCTCCGCTAACCTCTTTTTTTTTTTTTTTAACCTCGCTATCGCCGGTTCTTTATTCGCCCTGTCAGTCTCTTTGCCGCTCACACTCGCACATAGAGGGAGGGGATCAGCAGGGATTATCACTGTCACTGAATGTCTGGAGAACACGACAGATTTGTGCGTCATCTGCGTGTTTTTTTTTTTGTTGCGCCGACCTAGCCTCCGCTAATGTGGCGGCTGGATGCTGCCATGAGGTGCTGACTCCTGGCCTTGCCTTGTATGCAGCGCTTAACAAATGGATAAGACCACCTGTCTTTTTTTTTTTGATTTTTTTTTTTTTTGCTTTTGTTTCATTTGTTAGTGTGTTATTTCAGTACTTCTCAAACTTTTTACACCAAGTAGCCTACCACCAAATAGTAAATAATAAACAGTAGTGTAGTAGGCCTAAATCCTCCTCACAAAAGTGGTTTTATTGATGATAAAGTTATACTTTAGTAAAAGTTATAGTTAATGTTAAAGTTACAATATATTATTATATTAAGTATACTATTGTGAACCCCTGCAGTTTGCATGTTCTCCCCGTGCCTGCGTGGGTTTTCTACGGGCACTCCGGTTTCCTCCCACATCCCAAAAACATGCAGGGTAGATTAATTGAAGACTCTAAATTGCCCTCAGGTGTGAATGTGTGCGCAAATGGTTGTTTGTTTATATGTGCCCGGCTATTGGCTGGCGACCAGTTCAGGGTGTAGCCCGCCTTTCGCCCGGGGATAGCTGGGATAGGCTCCAGCACGCCCGCGAACCCTGTGAGGATAAGCGGAACGGAAGATGAATGAATGAATGAATGAATGAACAACTGAACTGCACTTAATCTTAATTAATTAATTAATCTGAATTATTGTTGTTTTATTTATTTTGTATTGTTTTATTTTTATTTTTAGTTGGTTGTATTTTTTGTTTTACTGGAATGAATTTTTATTTTCAATTAGTTGTTTTAAGAAAATGGATGGATAGATTTTTTGTATTACTTTGGATTTTTTCTTTTTTTTCCCCTTTACATTTTGACAACCCATCTTGCTGTTGTATTATGTGTCTACTTTCCTGCAGTGCACTGAGTCACTGTACAACAACACATTTGCCCCTGGGAACTATTCTTATCTTGGCTCTTCTAGTTTAATGTGATGTCCACCTTCGTTATCCGTCCGCAGCGTTCCGCTCCAGTCTGTGCTGAGGTCGGCTAGAGTTTGACGAGCATCTTAAAAAAAAAAAAAAAAAACCAAAAAACGCTTCAGGCTGCAATCAGATCCCACGTGGAACGTTTACTTCAAGGCTTTGGCGGCGCTAACCGACTGAAGGTCCCATCGTGTCGCCTTTTAAAACAGGCCGATGTGTTTCTCAGCTTATGCAAATTGGACTTTTTAATGTTTTTTGTTGCTCGGTCCGTGTTTGAAAAGATGTTGGAGGAAACGCAATTCACAAACTGCGAATTGCGAACTCCAAACCCGTGGAGGAATGCTGAGTTTATTTATTAGGGCTTCACGTCAAAGCAAACATCAATAGGACAATCATAGATTTTGAAAATGACATTTGGAAATTCCGCCCTTATGGTAAAAGGCTTCCCCCAGCCGACGCTCGTCGAGAAGTGGCAGTAAACGTTTGTCATGTGTATTTTGCGTCAAAAGTGTGCACTTGCCATCAGATTGGAAGCTCTCGCAGTGTTTCTTACAGGCAAAGGTCTGCCTCAGAAGCGCATATATTAAACGTGTCCAATCACAAATCTCGTCGACTTTGTATTTGTCTTCTTTTTCTTCTTTTTAATCTTCATGTAAAGCCGAGAGCCAGACACTTGTCCGCTACTGCCTTCTTGTCCTTTATTTGCTCCCTTTGTCTAAAAAGTTACTGTGGGAGAACAAAACTTCTGTGCTGGCTTTGATCGAAAAGTCATGTTTTAGGATGACCATCTTCGTTTTTTCCACAAAGAAAACACTGTTGTGTAAACCTTTTAATTCAAATTATTTGGTAAGATGGAGATTGGGATCACATACTTAAAAAGAAAAGATAAGAAAACTTTAATATGCTGCAACAAAAATTTGTACCTTTTCTTGTCCCTTTGCATTGCTTCAGAGCACTTCCCCAGCATTCCAATCGGATTCGCTTTGCGTCGCAAAGCCTCTGGGGGTCCTATTAGCAGGCTAGGTGGGGATTTCCCAGCTTGCGAGAGCTGTAGCTGCCTGTGTCGACAGCCCCCGTTTGAGTTGCCAATCGCTGTGTCAGTTAACGTCGCCGAGCAGTCAGTAACTGTTTCAGGCAGCGCTCGGGGAGATTCCCTCGAGATCCTGGTATCTGGGGGATTTCAATTTCATGTAGGGATGTTTCTCTATTGTTTTTTACCCCTTTTATGCCGTCGTCCTCCTTTATTCCTTACATATCTTTCAGCATGGCAAATCCAATTTTGACATCCGGAACTGAAATTTTCTCAGGAAATTTGCACTATAATGCTACGCGTCACAAGAAGCTGATTGTACTCCCAAAGGTACAATAATGTAGAAGACGAGCAATAAGAAACTGAAACTTTAATTAAAATGAGTCCAGAAAAGAGTTAGCGACATGCCTCTGATGAAAATGGTTATTTGCTACAGCACCAAATCTGAATCCTTCTAAAGGTTAAAAATAAGATGCACAATATAGTCAGTCCGTCTGGAAAGATTTGGAGCCCAAACTAAAGTCGTCGCGAGCCGGGGCTGAATGCAACGACAGCCGCCATTTGAGTTGCCAATCAGCAGCGCGTCAGTTATCGCGGGTTGTCAGTCAGCGAGGGTTTTATAGGCGGCGCTCTGGAACATTCCCCCCATTCCCTCGCAGACAGACGACAGGCTATCGACCGCATCTCTTCGGCCCTCCATATATTTGCAGCCTTGGTCGGAAACACTTGCGTCAGGCACCATTGTATGGGCAAATCATTACAGAAGGTTCAAAGCCTACTTTGTTCTTGCTGAACAATTTTGGCTGCCGTTATCAATATTCAGTGTCCCCCGAAGCAAATCTACAGGCAAATGATTTTACTTGTAGAAACAAAGCATGGTCGTGTCGCCAGTCAGGGGAAAATAAGTCCTCCGTTATTTTCTTTTCCGATCATGCTGCTTCTATTACGGCAAGGGGGGTGCTAACACTCAAGGTAAATGCATTTCCTGTCTTTTCTATGAACATCCAACCATGCTAGCTGCATGTATGTGTCCCTGCTTGGAAATGGGCGACTTGCGCACGTGCACACAGAGGAGAAAAACACTTAATTTCCCACCGTCACACTTTTTTATTTATTTATTTAAAAAACAAAATTTTTTTAAATGAATGCAGGTGACTAATGGGTGGGAGCGTGCGAGATGAAGCCCTATAAAATGAATGTCAGCTTTGCCAGAGTAAATAATCATCATCCATCATCAAGAATCCTTTCCTGAGCTACCGAAGGGGGTTTTACAAAATAAACACCTGCTTAAAGATTCTTGTGATTTATGGCACTTTTTTCCCCCACAACTTGCATGGATAGTTTGCTCCTCCGCTCATCTTTTTTTTCAGTCCCTCCTTCACCAACGCTAGAGTATGTAGGAGTGGGTGCTGTAGGAGGGCAGATGAGTTGATGTAAGAAACGAGGTGTCACGAGCAGTGGGCAGCTGCTGGAGACAAAAGTGGAGATGTCTTAAGTGTAATTCCCAATGGGGGAACAAAAGGTTGAGTAGAACAGGAGTTAGAGGCAGAAACACCTAATTTGAGAATTGTTTTCTCTCTCCCAATCAGGCAGAAAAGGCCTGTTTTTCGAATGTGTTTCAAAGATTCTCCTGAGCGAAATTTAAGTTGTTTTTCCTTCCCGATTTGCTCAGAATGATACATCTGTTTATTATTTACAATGGCAAATACTTATGAATGTGGTCAACTCAGAGTTTTGCCACGCCATCGGAAACAGAACGATATCCAATTAGGAAGCCCGCTGAGGATCCTGTAGAGGTTCAACTGTGCTGTGTTGAGTATTTGACGCGTTCAGGTGCAAAAGCAGACAAGCGCCATTCAGACAAAAATCGAGCCAAACCTAACGCACTGGCCATCACAGTATTGTTCGACACAGCATTGCCTAATCCTGCAAAAAAAAAAAAAAAAAAAAAACCTGTGTAAAAGTGAAGATATATTATTTCAATAACCGACAAGTGTTGTGTACACACACGTACACACATATTTACATCATCTTGTAGCCTACTCGTCACTTCCCTCCCACATGGCAAAAATGTCTGGGCTTGCTTATGGTTAATTGCGTGAAACAGTCCAAGAGAGATGTTCTCTTGAAACTCTTCGGTGAGATCGGTGTTAGTGATCAGGTCCGCAGATTCTACAGGAACCCTTCGCACTCAAGCAGGTTCGACACGATGTTGAGGATAGCAGCAATGGAGAAGATAACTGACTCTGTGCTAACGATGGCACTTGTGTCTCCCTTTGAAGGGTTCGGATTTTGGGTAAATTTAACTTCAGGTTTATTTCAAGAGACTGAGGTTCTACTACACTTACCTGTTATTAAACAACTTCCCTATGTTTGAATCCATTAATATGTGGCAAAGATCCTGATAAAGCTACATTGTACTTTAACAATATGTATATTATTCTGGTTGTAGCCCGATGCAGCGCTTATTATTAAATTGGGCCATATTAATTTATGTAGGTCTACTTAATGTTATGTCCAATAGTAAAGGGTTATGTAGAGATGCTTTTCAGAGCTAAAAATGACTTTCAAATATGTCCACAGTCTCTTCTCCAGTTGGTTGCATCATGATTATAATTGCATCCCTTTCCCATTTTGTGTAGGCACGACTCTTGTCACTGATAGAAAAAAAAAAAAAAAGAACAAATAACCAAAACAAAAAAAGAACTATTTCATGCTACGTGAACCACAGTTCATGGCATCTTCAGGCAGGCGAGAGCAAGTCTCCAGGTGCAGAGGAGAACCAATCTCCGGAGGGGGAAAAAATGAGAGACGAAAAGGCATTTGTAAACCAATAAAAAAATAAATAACCTTGTTATCACGGAGGAGGGAACTTAGTAGGCTCTCCGCAAACCCACGTTGACACATTATTATACTTTCAATATCTTGGGAAATATAAGAACTGCCTACACCACGCCGACCATGTGAAAATGATATTTAATCTCATAGTTATTCCATCTGTGTAGCATAGAATGTTTTCCCCAACAATAGGTTCGAGCAGGAGACAAATCCTAAATAATGAAATTGTCCTCATTGGTGAACCTTCGACACACATGCTCATTTTGTTTCCAAAAGGAAAATGCAGCTGTTTTTATTACATGGGCCTTGACTTTGTTTGGTGCTGAGTTGCAAAAGTGGCGTATACAAAAGGGGAGATAATGAGAACACAAGGGAGCACAGAGGAAATGGCGGCACCGAATTGCGAAGCTGTGAAGGAGATGCTGATAGTCAAATATGGAATATTGAGGGTAGAGCCTATTATCGCTGTCCAAAATTCTTGAATGTGTGTAAAGACCACAAGACCACTAGAGGCTCTAGTGGTCTTTTTACAGATCAGTGACGTTAGGGAAACACCATGGAACGAAGATCTTCTCATTGGATACTTTAGCGCTTGCCAGCTGACTTTGGCCAAGGGGCGGGGTACACCTTGGACTACTAGCTGGCCAATCATAGGGCACATATAGACAAACTTCTATTCACTGTCACTGAACTGGAGACAAAATGTCCACCGGTGTGACAATTTCATCTTCAGTTTTCCAAATAACCTTCTGTACTGTTAGAGTTTCTTGTGGTCGGTATTCAGTCTTTCAATGACGTTAGTGACTCACAATGTAATGAACATCATATAAGTGATTACTTTAGATATTTAGTGTTGACAATACCCAGAAAAATAGTATGGACGACTACATAAAAAAAAAAAAAAAAAAAAAACACAAGAACAAGAGGCTTTTGAGGCGTTACGTACTTGGTTTAATGAACATCTTGTCATTGGTTGTTTTGGACTTTGGCACGGAAGCTTCATTGCGCCAAGGCACATTTTGCATTTGAAAAAAGAGAAATGACACAAACGTACTGCCACACAACACAGTGGTTGGGAATCACTGGTGAAGACCATATTCGGAAAAGACTGGGTGAGCACAGCAAAAACCACGAGAGGCTCTTGTGTAGGCGATGTAGTCTGTGTTCGTTGTCTACCGGTATATAACATATTGACTCATGCTTTCCCAAAACCAACCTGTGCTTAGCTGATATGCTTTCAATTCCTTTTTGAGGGCCCTTATGAATGACAGAGGGGCCACTCGAAGGCTCGTATGAGCACATTGTTCCTTCTTGCCTCCTGATCCATGTGATCTGACACAGAGGTGCTAACTCCAGTCAAAAAGCAAAAAAATAAAAATAAATCAAGAACAAGAGGAGAGAAAAGTACCCCCTGCTCACTGCGTGACGTCACAGTTTAAAAATAGCTCGCTCTCTCATTCAGGAGTAATGATTTCACATTCAGCTTGCGCTTCTCTCGCAGGATGATGATGATGATGGCGGTGATGGTGATTACTCTGCAGTCGTCAAAACCTAGCAGACTTTCCATTGGCAGAAGTCGCACGGAAACAGGAGCTGTTTTGTAAAACAAGCAAATGTTCGCCATTAAAACGCAAAGCACGGCGAACTGAAGCTACTTAAAGCAGAATCTTCGCAAGTCTGTACATGTCACACCAGAGGATACCGTCCACTTCCATTACTCTGCTAGCGAACATTGAGGTAGCAGGTTAATGGAGGAGTTAATTATGCGGTCCATTTCCAAGCCAAACAAAATCACGTTACATAGCAAGAATGAGAGCTGGCTCTTGTTTTATCTTCCAAAGGGCTCGCAGCCATCCTTCATCTCTTTCAACTCATTTCAATTTTGCATCTCTAACCATAAGGAATATTTAATTGGAGACTCTTAATGCCTACGAGCACAAAAAAAATAAATGTAGAGATGTCAGGGCTCCTGGATGTTGCGTCCGCATGGCCGGATGAGACGTCACATTCCATCATGTGTCCACAAGCGGCCATGTTTGTTCTGACGGGTCCATGGGATCGCTGTTCTCTGGCCTCCAGCTTTTCTCTCTCTTTCTCTCTCTCTCTCTCTCTCTCTATCTCTTTCTCTGTGTGTGTCTTTGACTTACCACTAACTCCTGTCAATGTCATCAGCGTGCACTTCCTCTCTCGAGTGGGATGGTGTTTCATCTCACTCGAGAGAGAAGTGCGGAAGGAGAGACTCTGCTTTCAAATCTGAAAGATCAGACTTGTGACGGTTTCGGGGTGGGGAGCGACTGCACCAGTCGAAGTACAAAGATCCTGGCTGGTTTAAATATCGAGGCAGTACTTTTGAGCTACAGTGGTTTTTTGTGTGGGATTAATCTGTTTCAAAACGTCTGACTGAAACCAAATCGTCCGAAAACTGAAGCAATAGTTCCCATAGGAAATTATGTAAATCCAATTAATCCGGTCCAGACACCCAAAAATATTAACAAAAGATACATTGTCTAGTGAATAACTATAATTTAACATACAGAAAACTTAAAATGATAATTGACTGATGAAATGGTTTATGAACATTAAACATAATTTTTACCGTTATTGAAGATTCTTGATGGCGTTTAAAAGATGGCGAGGAGTGTAGAAGGAGAAGGAGAGCTTATTGTTTGGAAGGCTAATCCACCACTGTGATACTTTGCTACAAATTCTTTCTTGAATTCTATGGTGTCTCTCGTCGTCTTCATCAAAAGGGTCGGCAACTTCACAAAGGAGGCCAGACCAAAGATTTAAACCTAGAACCTCTTCATGTGCTAACCACTACAGAACTACGCTGCCCGCATACAGAAATCATGTTGCTCAACTTTTATTTGTAGTGGTACTGCCAAAATAACATTTTGTACTCTTAGAATCAGTCCATAAAAAGCTCCCCATGAGTCCCATCTGATGTCCTTGTGGCATCTTGTATCAGATGGTTAGTTACACAACCTTTTCTCGCACATCCTTTGCATAAAATCATCGCTACGCGCACTTGCCAAATGGAAAATGCCACGATTAATGTTCACCACTGATGCTGTTATGGTTTCATGGTGCATTGAGCTTGATAGTGGTTTATATAAAGAAAACTGCATTATTGTGCATTGTAATTGCATCTTGATTGCTTGGTTGTATGTTATGAAGAAAGCAACATGATAATTTGCACTCAAACTCGAGTGGCAATGTTTTCCCAGAATGCTTCAATTATGCCTTGCTGATACATAAACTGTCCCATTCTCCCTTATGATACCATATTTCAGTTTTGCTGGCATTACACTTCATTAATTAGTGAAATTCATCACAGCTCACAACCCTGCAATTACAGCACACTTGATGATAATGACAGTAGGCTACATATATAGATTATCTTCGCTTACAAGGAATTACATGAGTTTGAAACACTTGCAAATTGTACTTCAGAATGATAAATATCAACAAGTAACATAAGAGGTCATACTTTGGTAATAAACACCACATAAGCTTCCAAACATTTAGTAGGACATTGTACAAAACGTTAAACACTATAGAATTTTCAAACGCGACCAGCAACATGAGCCCTTAAGTTAAGGATTCAACATAACATAATGACAAATTGACCAGAAATTATACGAAATGTTGAGCACTGCGGAATACTCCAACTGGACTAGCAAAATAATTTAGTAGGAAATTGTAGAAAATTAAGCTCTATAGAAAGCTGAAACTGGCATGGGAGCAATCAGGATGTTCTTTTAGTTTGAAATGCAACATAATCTAACAATGTAGCAGCAACATGTTCAAAAAATGGTTAAACACTGCTGAGAACGTTCTTTTAGTTTAAAATTCAACTTTGTAGCCCACAGATTTGGTAAGAAATTGCACAAAACCTTAAACACTATATTTGTAAGTAGGAACCAAAACAGATCAGGTCGATAGCATAGGTTTCAAAAGATTACAGATATTTGGTGGTACAAATTGAAATCTAATATTTTGTGACATTTGGATGAGTCTTTTCTTTTGACACAACTTTTTGAGATAATCTTTTTATTGCAGTAGCTGAATAACATTTAGTCTTGACACAGCAAACGTACTTCAATTGCTTCAATGTCACTGGAGTACTGGCACCTTATTTACAAACTATTGTAGCAAACTCCTGCTCAACAACTTGAACTTTCCCGGCTCCCTCAATCTTGGACCCGTTGCAAAATGTTGAAATGAATGTGGGCATGCTTGCAAAAATCACACAAGTCCACTTCGGACCGTCTTGTTGTGGCGGGTGAAGCACTAGGCATTGACTTACTATTTGTGTGAAGCCTCTCAGAGCGCGAGAAAAAGAGAGCGGTGGCCACTCCAGCAGCCACAAACATTGTTTGCCCTCCCTAGACTCATCTGAAGCGAAGCTGCTGGCAGATGTGCACAAACGGGAACGCTCCAGTTGTGAGGATGAAGCACATCCCGGCATTACTTTGCTCGGTCGAATCCGCTCGGCGAAAACAAACAAGTGACTCGACAATCTCCAGTGCATAGTTCAAACTGTGAGGAATGCATTTTTCCTCTATTGACAACTTGCTTTTTCTCTAAGCTCAGGAACATCCTCCACAAACACGAAATGCATGCTTGAAGGCGAAGATAACCTCGTTTACAAAGAAAACGGCAGACGTAGATAATTCTGTTGATACTGGTTGATTTTGGTTAGAGGCCCAGGAGATGAACAAATATTCCAAAATGGAAAAATGGAGTAGGGCACAAATGATGCCCCTTCTGCCTACAAATAGCCAACACTAGTCATTAGGCATTAGTCCAAGTACAGAGGCTTAGGCCCAAATTCCTCGACTAAAAGTGTCCGACTCAGATTTAAAAATGTACGGGTAATTACCACAGTCTGCATGTGTTCTTCCAGTTTCCCTGTTGCTTACATTTTTGTTCGTCTGACAGTAACGTCATTGGCCAGCTTTTCGGTCACAAACTCATGCAGTTGCCGGATTACATCGTTTATCAATGTTTGGACAAGGGAACAATTTCATGTAATATTCTTAGTTTTCTAAAAGAGGCGTCCAATGGCTTTCTGCACTCCAATGGAGCGAATAAATGACACAGTTTTGATTCTAAGTAGGGGAGATACCTTCTGTTGACCATGGAGAAATATTCCAATTAAACTGAAGAAGTGGACGCTCTCTCTGCTGAACTGTGGAACGGCTGAGAATATATAAATTTTTTATTTTGGATATTGGATACTGTACAAACTAACTTGAATTTGAAGGGTTAAAAAATAAGAGCGAGAACTGATCTTGGTATTGTCAAGCATAACTCATTTAAAAGGTAAGTTTGAACTATATCAACAACGTCTTTCTGACTGGTCGTAATTACATTTTGAATAATTGGAATTTTCTGTAATAGTATTGTGACTAGTTGAAACAACAGAAATCTGTCGTTGAAAAACTTAACGGATATCTACGACGACATTTTGCCGAGGACAAATTAGATCAGTTTTGCCATTCATGCGTATGGGATTTCTCATGACAGATATCGACAATTCAGTTGTAGAGATCCGCTAGTGAATTACAGATATCTTCAACAAATTTGCAGATATCTGTAACTCCAGTTTGCGATATCTACAACTTCATTTTGCCTTCGAGACTGCAGAGGAGATACTTTAAGTTACTGTATCTGAAAGGTACTGGATTGTATGTATCCAATGTATCCATTGAAGTTAGCAAAAAATATTTTAAAAAATAATCTTAACGATGACAGACTTTTGGTATGTGGTATGAGCAAGCTGCAAGGCTAACAAAATTACACAAGGCCCAATGGTTTTACGGCGCGAGCTATCTTTTTAGCGAAGCTTGTTACCCTGATATACTGTAACTGGGTAGCCAAGATGGCTGACAAGAGGCAAGCGTATCAGAGTTTATGCTTTTCCCACTAGGTTTATTAGTCGCTGTCTTTATTGTTTTGCTTCAACAAAGCGCTGCTTCTATCCCCGACAAAGATTATTCACGTTGATGGAAAGTTGCTGAGAGCCAAAGTGGAAACGTCATGGTGGAAATAGAAAGGGAAATGAATGGCGGCCATTTATTGCCACGTCTATCACTGCCTCGTTCTTCGGCAACTCCATTTGAAACGAAACTCATTTCCAAAATCGACACCACGGGAGATTTACTAGGTATTCATCTCATGTCTTTGAGGACATTCCAGTCCGGCGCGTTTATTGTGGCGTGTTTCAGACTGCGATACCGGGTAGGTTTTCAATCGGCGTCCCACACAATCAGCTCCCTCGTGCTCGTGACCCTGTTATCTTTCATTTTCACCCACAGCATGGCAAATAATGGGCTGAAGGGCAGAGCAGTCAGGCTAAAGCTTCTGGAAATAGATTAAGACACGGCTCGCTCTCGGGCCTCCGCTACCTGCACTCCCATTTAGGCAGGATTCATTTTGCCTTTCATTTTCCACGCCACTTCACTTGGTCAAATCTCGGCGAGCGGCGTGGACACTCTCTGCTCAGGAGGGATGCGCCGTGTGGAGTTTTGTTCAGCAGTTTTTTCCGAGATTCATTTGTTTATTGTGCAATCTTGGATATGTGCGAGTCTGTTAATTCCCGAGGTGTTATTGCCTCGTCATGCCCTTGATCCGTCATTTCCTCTCTGATCTGCAAACTTGTGTTTCCCCCTGAAATGTTCGGTCATTTGTTGTCACGGTTGAATTTATCACATGACTGATTAAAAGGGGAACAATAGTATCCCTCAGAGAATTTGTCCAATGTTTCCTGGAGCTAAATGCTGAGTTAGTGACACATACTCGAAGCTCATGAATTATTCATTGGCCTACTTTACTTTTTTTTTTTTTGCTGTCCCAGCTTTTCATTTTTGGTGGGAGGTGATTATGATATCAACTCTTCAGGCTGAATAAACACTGTTGCTCTTGCTCACCCCGCCCCCTTTGTGTATTCATGTGCTTGAGGGGGATGAATATATCAGCAACAATATGAAATAGCTACGGGCTGTGTTACAAACTGCAATGTGAGATTTCAAAAGTGTAAAAGTGAACAAATGACCACACAGATCTGAGCGTTGATCCTCTTTTTTTTCTCTCTTTTTGACTGAGCCAACTTCTCTTCGTTGATTCATCATCGCGAGATTTATTGTGTTTGCCAGCAGCGTGCCAAAGGCAGCAGACATTAATTACAGGTCCAATTAGCATCTTGAATGATGATGCTGTTGTTCTATGAAGAACATCAGGATGGTTGAAAAAGATGAGTAAAACTGTGTGACAGTGGACTCTTTTTATCTCCATATTTTGTAAGATATCATTCAAAATCAATAGCGTTCAAAAGTGCTCCATGTAGACAGCTGACAGCGAACAGCATGTGTGTCTGACTGCTTGACAATGAACACAACTGTGACCTTTCCACTTAACAACGTCAAACATCTTGCGTCAGATGTCATTCAAAATTCAAGGCAAGCTGCATTCCAAACGACGGGGCCGAACGCAACGAGACTGGACTATCGCGAAAAAAATGCAAACTCAGAGAGCGACAGACAAGTGACAAAGATAAACAGATGCTAGCATTAGTTCCGCAGTCTCCACTTTGCTGCTGAGACCCTCAGTCCTTGTGAATACTTTTTCTTCGTGACCTTGGCTAAAAGATCCACGCCAAGAAGTAATTATTTTTCAGTCGATGTCAATTACAACTGTTGCGTTCAATGTGGCATTTTTTTTTGCAGTTTGCTGTAGTACTCTTTGAAGTGATCGCCTTGAAATGATAACTTGTTGCTATTGTGCAGCGCAAAAGCCACGTGGCAAGGAACAAAAATGTAGATACCACTGTGAATTTAACATCCACAATCCTGCGGCAGTCTTTCAAAATGAATAAATTCCTGTTTTGAAAAACACGACATTAGTGCTCACAACATTGAAGACTTGGATAGCATCGTGGTTATTGACAAGCTGCATCAAACGCATTCTGTTGTAGAATTTCATTAGAATTCTTGCTTCAACATAGATATCCAACTGATTGGCATACGAGCTTGACATGCCACGTCAAAATTAATGGGATTCTTGCTTCGTCCTATAAAGTAATGTTGAACTGATTGACAAAAGCAATAACAATGATGAAATACATAGCAGTGTCGTGTCATGCTACATATCGAACACCTTGTGTCATTCAAAAGCAATATTTAACTTGCTTCGGCATAGCTAAATAATGCTTGACATTTAGTACCAGTGGCGTACATGTGATTAGTTGACAGTCAGTGGAATGCTGACAACAAACAATGTGGCCCAATCCTACATTTGACGAGACCATTGTAAGCCAAATAAGCAGTGCAGTAATTGTATCCTAAATGGGCTTTGAATGGTCAGACAGAATGACGCTGGGCCACACTTTATTTTCCCTGCACCTTTTTTTTTTTTTTTTCTCTCTCCATAAAGCAAGCAAAACATAATTAAGCCAAATGATTATGGATTTAGATTGCACGCTGCAATGTTGCTTCCATGTGCAGGCTGATAGACAAGGCGTTTATGCTAATACATTTGCTTGGCTTAGGAGTGGCCAGCTCTGATAAAGCACTGTGTCTAATTAACACGCTGACAGCTACACTGTTTGGGAAATCACACCCTTCCAGTATATCATATAGTTAAGGAAGTTACTGTGGCTACGGGGCAACTGGTACAGTCATTTTCTACCCCCCACTGCATGATCTGCGTGGAGATGAGGCAACAAACGTGTCTGTTCACCATTCTACTCTCCAATCGAGTCACAGATGCAACATCAAATGGCATTGCTTCCATCTTTCAATCTCTCTTTTTTGTGATATCTTCAGCGAGCTCTAAAAATACCTCTCACATCAGAAACGTGCTGATCTCTGCTTCTCACACAGCTCTCGCGTAAATAATGAGGGGTTTTGATTGGTTAGGACGCGCTCCTATGATAGCAGCGGCCCCCATTGGTGTCTCGGCAGCAGCGGTAACCGGCACTCAACAACAACAACAGACAAAAAGCACAAGCAAATGAAACCACACAGTAATTACTTTGAAGTTGCGACCAATCATTAGCGTGAGGGACGGCAGTAGATCTGGTAATTTTGTTTACACTTGGCACGCCGGACCGGAATACTAGCCCCTTGCCGGATAACTTATGTGCACCATTCCCTCTTTGGAATTGAGCAATTAATCTGATACTAGACTTGAGTATCTTGCTCA
The DNA here is from genome assembly GCF_024500275.1 of Phycodurus eques. NCBI lineage: Eukaryota > Metazoa > Chordata > Actinopteri > Syngnathiformes > Syngnathidae > Phycodurus > Phycodurus eques. The sequence continues at coordinate 4,906,114 of NC_084543.1, read as the reverse complement.
TTATTTGCATGCAGCTATACACTCAAAAACAGTAGCATAGAAGGAGTCCATAACAGTCCCTCAAGATAACAATCTACACTGTGTTTTATAATTATATGAATTTCCTCATATTGAAGTTTATCAAAGATTTGCACCATCTCCAGGGCTGAAAAAGTTAAGGTATGTTCCCAAAAGCAGTGCATTCAAGGCTATCATCCCAGTGTACAGATAATGTACCTTATTTTTTTTTTATTTTTTTTACAATTTACACATTCTGACTTGTTCAACTAACAAACTCTTTATGTTTCAAGGGTCCGCTATACTCTTTGTCTGTTCTAAGTTCTACTCAGTAGGAGCCAGTTCAACCCATTCCACTAACTGATGTTTAAATGCATGTGAGGAAGCGGTCTTCCACCCCCCCACTGGCTGGAAGCTGCTGAAGACTGGATATCAGCTGAGCCGATAATGTGCAGTGGGAATTCAAACAGAGCCGGAGATGAAATAGATACCACTCGGTGTTCTGCCAACAGTCCCATTTGTGAAGGCCATTTTTTATGTTTTTATTTTTTTTATAAACAGTAAGTGATCGCAGCTCCAACTGTTCATACCCGGAAACTGAAAAATTGACTTTGGGGAGAAATAATAAATCCTCTGCTTTGCCTGACTTTCCTTAATTTGATACATTTTTAATCAGTGTTTGCTTAGATTCAATTGTCAGTGCAGTCCTTGTTTTCCTGTTATCATGTATCCGCGCTATATTTGCAGTCGTGCTCGTAACGGTACGACCGGCGTGTTTGATGGTGTACTGAGCTTAAAATGCTAATGTCTGTTGACACAGGACGCTAATGTTTTCACAAGGCCGTGGAGTCCTGCTGCCCTCGTTAAAGGCTCTTGTCATTTGTCCTCTTCTTCTCATGCTATGCGACATTCCCAAAGAGACCTTTTGGGCCTTTTTTTTTTTTTTAACCTCTTTGCAGGGTAGCGGCATCAACTCAGGCGGGTTTGTCCGTTGATGTGGCAAACTAAAAGGCCTTCTGACAGGAGCCGTAGTGACTCAGTCACCCTTTAAATCCAAAGAGAGAAACTTGTTTGTTTGTGTTGGTTCCAGGGCTCCCCTGGTACATAATCACATTGTACATAATCACTTTCTGCATGTTCAACAGGAGAAGATAGGCATACTTTATTCTCTCTGTCACAGATATGAGATTTTTTTGGATTCAAGATTGTGCATGATATTGTACGTGTTGCATGCCTCATTGAACTCAGAATGAAGAAAGAGAAGCCATCGACACTAAACACAAGAAGCTCGCCGTGTTGTGGTAATGTTGCATTTGAAAAACAAAGGTTTCTTTTTACGGCATCTCAGTTTCATTTATCGTGACCGATAGCAAATAAAACATTTACACGTCTTTTTTTTTTTTTTTATATCGTAGCAAACCTAAAGATAACACTGGCATTCTAAGCGATATTCGCTAGTTTCCTCCGCAGGGCTTGTCGGGTTGAACATTCAACAAGAGATGAAGATATGACTCAACAAGCATCCAAGCTGGTCCAGCGATGTTATAGACTGTCAATATAAGGGAGATTGTTTTGACCTTGAATTTCCATTGACTAAACCTTTTCTCATGTAAAATATCAACACAACAATAAGCAGCTTTTTTTTGTTTTTTTTTTTTAAGCTGCGCTCTTGGAATCAATGCAGCGTTAGGCTGTAGCCCTACGTGGCTCAAACAATTTAATAATTCATGTCAAACTAAATAGGAAAGCGCCAAAAGCCATTGCCATGGCATGAAGCCACCATCAGTGTGCTCGTGGAGCACATGCTAACCGCCACTCTGGTTTTACAAATGCTAGCAGGACACATTTCGTGCATAATGTGGACTGACTTGCGGGTTGCTTCACAGTTCACTTGCTAAGCATCGCTGGAGGAATCAATGGAGTACGCATTAATGGAATGTGTTTATATGAATCCCAATCAAATTACTTTAATGCTGTAATAAGTTCATTTATACCAAATTAGCACCGACTGGAATTATAAATTACTTATGTATGGCAGGTGTTGTGTGAGATATCCTGACAGCCTAAGGCATAGTAGGGTGCATCTTCCTGCTACATTATAAATAAAGTAGGATGCCATCTTAAGGAAGTGACAGCATGGTAATGCTACTTTCCGAGGTAGTAGGTAATCCGAATGTGAATAAATCATAGCGACATGATCAAAGATGGCGGGGTAAAAGAAAAAGGAGAACGAAATAAAGAAAAGTCGACAGCTAAAATTGGCAATTCAAAGAGAAACAGACTGGAAAAATATGTGCTCATCCTTCCAAAGCAGCAAAGGATTCTGTTGCTTTGGATGGGCACTACTCTTACAAGCCACATCGGGCAACTATAAAAATGGAAAGCATGCATAAAGGGCAGACCTCTGCTAATACCAGTAACCCTCATGTCTGTACTTCCTTTCTTTTGAATTACACTCCCCTCCAAAATTATAGGAACAGTGAGGCAAATTTGTTTTTATTGTAGACTGATAACATTTTTGTTTGACATCCAAAGATGAATAGGAGAGTGATACTTAGATCTAGATCGGATATACATCTTAGAAGACTTATATTTGTACCCAAATGTGACATTTTGGGCTAAGCAAAGCTGTTAAAACAGTCTACTCTTTAGCAGGTAAATTGCATGCTCTGTAGGGTTTAAGTCTGATGACTGACTTAGCCACAATAAAACAAAAATTTACTTCTCACCCCTATGAACTCCTTCGTTTTTTTCAGCAGTATTTTGAGTCAGTTTGTTTGCATCTGTCTTTACATTAGCAGACAAAATCTTTCTGTAAACTTTATTTTGCTGCTGCCATCATGTGTTACACCCAGGCATGAGCCGATATCCGTTTCTGACGGTTTGATAATGTGAGTATCACAGTATTGCTATAACAGCTCTACTTTCAAATGTTAGGCTAAATAACAACTTTTTTTCCCCATGAAACGCTCTATGTAGTTACATAAGTAAATGTCAAAAAGAAAATATTTGTTTTTTCTTCTGAACGAAATCAAAACGTAGTACAACAGTAAAAGTACTTCTTCCTCAGAAATGAGTAGCTACTTTTCTGCTTTTCTCCGTTTTGCAGTGTAGCGCCAGAGTGTAAATTAATTGATGTTAGCCATGTTAATTAGCTCGTCAGCTTGTTATGTGTCTCGGTCTATTGTTATTTATTTCACCAATTGTGGACATGCTAACTCTTGTAGATGGTTGCAAACGTTTCAAGACGGTGTGATAGTAATATATTAACGTTACCTTGAATTTATCGAAGAGTGATGGGTGGCACTCTCGTAAGCCGTGATATCATATTGGAAGTATTTCCTCCTATAGCAGCAACACTTTTGGCCGAAACCTCCTATGTCCAAATTTGTCAACTTCATATTTTTTCACAAATCTATGCTATTGATCAGTCTACACGTGACGCTGTTATTTCTACGAATTAGTGACCCATCCAAAGTGTTAAAAATGGCTTGCTTTCTCTTACAATGCAATGTTAATTGCTCAACAACTTGTTTTTCAACTTCCAAACTACACAAACATTTTCAAGTACTAACTATTTCAATGATTCTAACACGCCGCCCCCTCAATCATCACGGCATCCCAGCAAAAACTAGAGGGGAAAAAAACAACAACGTTATCAGCTCTACAATCCGAATAATGTTATCAGCGGATATAATTAATCTTGTCATTTCCCAGCAGCCTCTAAAGGTTAGACGTATCAGAACGGTAATGATGATCGGAAACCAGATAAATTGCAGCTGTGCTTTTGTGTATGGCAGGGAGGTTCGCTTAAATCATAGCGTGCCGAGGAAGCAATGACCAATCAATCGCGTCCCCATTGAGGTAATTATCTTTGTTTATTTTCGTTTGCAATGTAATATCCCGATGTTGTGAATAATGATGGGCCAATTTATAGACTTGGGTCGGAATGTACGCTTAAAAACAGCAGAGCGATCATTTCGAAAGCTGCCAGCAGAGCCGTATTGACTCCAACGTCACATCAAATAATAATGCGCGACATCATTATGTAAGACTTGCAGCATTTAGTTGAGCCTACGGAGGGTTATTCGTCCTCTTTTAAGCTCCCTGCACGGCTTCGTAGCTAATTGTTCAGCCGGCAACTTTACTGCTTGGCTTCGCTCTCTGAGCTCCCAATGTGTCGTTTTCAGCAGCAGCAGGCAAAAGAGTTTTTAAAACTCCTTCGAGCATACCTGCTGTGTACCAGGCAGCAACTGTGGCGCCGTTAGAGCGGCCGACTTGCTAACAGAGAGAGCAGTAAGTTGCTAATAAAGCTGTTGAAGATTGAGCTGGCTAAGATGGAGAACTGGACTTGGTTATTTATTTCTTCCAGTGAGGATTTTGTATTTTTATTTTTTAGTTGTGGATGGGCGCTACAAAAAGGTACCATGTATTTTCCGATAAGAGTACCTTTTTCCTCGCTCGTTTTGGTAGCATATGTCGTTGCTATTTTAGCATAAAAGCAGTGTTCATTTGTTGCCTTTTTTCAAGACACTTTGAATTTGGATCACAATCTATACAGGGGTGGGGTGGAATCACCCTTTTACTAATTTTGTGATTGGTGTTTGTCTTTTGTTTCACCTTTCCTGGGTTGTCTTCTGAAAAAGTGTCAATTGATCGCGTGGCCACGTTCATAACATGTAACTATACCTTTTTCTGAACTACTAATTTTGTCCATGGAGAGCGTTTGGATTTTTTCCAATGCACATTTCGAATTCTGCGACACAGGATGCAGCTGACAGTTTGTTTTGTTTCTTCCCCAGGGTCCTTTTTCTCTCTTTTTCGTCACTGTTTGAATATGTTTAATTCGGTTCAGTTCTTTACTTCGCATGTCTTCCATTCCACAGATTTTGGATGAAAATGTATACCAATTGTCAAAATAATGGTCTCAAATGACACCTTTCTAGTTTTTTGCCTCAGTTTCTATTCTATGGATGCTTTGTCCCACTTACCCACCAGCTATTAATATGAATGTGTTCTTGTAAGTACTTTATGTCTAACAGTGGGCTTCAGGGCGGTGTAGGCCATTTCCCTCTTTCCCAGTGGTGATCAGTCAGTGCACAATGAATGCAGCTCATTGTGATTGTAATAGCGTCAATCGTTGATATTATTGCGCAGTACACAAGGCGCCCTCTCGCCCGCAGTCCCAATGCTCCTTTTCAGCCCGAGGACATCCAATTGGACTCGGGGAAATGCTTTTCTGCTTAATGTCAGATCCGACTTTAGGGTTCGCGACTGGAGGCCTGCGTGTCGCAAGCAAATGAGCAGAATTCTCCTTTCCCGCTCCGCCGCCAGGCTTCCATTTGCCCACCTCCTCTTCCTCCCTGGAGTGCACACCACAGCCATCGACCAAACACAGGAGGGGAAAGCCACCTACACGCCTCATTGATTTTGTTTGCTCTGGCTAATCTTCCCCATTCCCTCCCACACAAAAAAAATTCCAGCTCACAAATGCATCCCCCTTCTTACTTTGACACACAGGCTGTCATGCAGCAGCTCTCAGCGAGGTGGCGATTAGCAGGGCTGTCACCATATGGAGTGAGAAGACGCGTCAAAACAAGGCGACGTAATTGCCGCCTTACGTAACCGCTTGGAGAATGCGAGGAATGATTAGCGCAGACACGTTGGCTGGCCGCATCTGTTAATTATCACCAACAAGACGCTTGCTTTTTAATAGTGAAAAAGCTCAACGCGTCGCAAAAAAACAAAGGAATATGACCACAAAAGCATATTCCCCCTTAGCGGGAGGGAATGTGCTAAGGTGGGATGCAGACAACCATGCATTTCTCGTTTCCGATTTAAACAGCCTGCCTTATGGGTCGTGTTTTTTTTTTTTTGGCCCACTTACTCACCAACCAATAAAATAAATGTGCACTGGTATGTACTGTAAATGTAACCTGGTTTAAAGTCCTGAAATGGTTTGGTTTGAAGACGTATTTGATTGATGCGGAAGTTTCAGAATGAATCTACTGAAGGCGACGTAAGTGCATGTATGCCGCCTTAAAAGGAGAAAGGACAACCCTTCCATCCATATCATATCTCTAAAATTTGGAAAAACAAATCTAAAATGCAGTGCAATCTTTTCTGAGCTTTCTGCACAAAAAGTGTATCTTATAAAATATAAATGTAAAAGTGGCCCTTTTATGCACTGACCCTTGAATTTAGCGCATGCAGCGAAATCAGCACCGCATTCTTCTTTCGTAAGGGAAGGCCACTTGATTAGGGATAGTGAGGAGGACCTGGCATGGTGTCTCCGAGCGCAAAACCGAATAACCGTGACCCGTAAGGATGAATTGTATCCTGCAGATCGTATCAAACAGTACTCAGTTTTATCTTAACCCGTGCATTTTTAGTTTCTGTCTGTTTTATGGGACCTTTTTTTCCTTTTTGTCTTGTTAGCTCTGTGATTGATTGCTGACCATTCCAGGGCGTAGTAAGTTGTTTGCTTTTTGCCCAAAGTCAGTTGGGATAAGCTTCACTTCAGCTCCCCTCAAACCTCAACAGGATAAGCCTGAGAAAGCAGAAAATGGATGGTTAGATGGTGTTCTTGTAAGTCATGTCTTGTAACAAGCATGATATAAGATCTCAGGAAGGTATGCTTGAGGCCTGTCAGATTGAAAATAAATAAATAAAGCAATAATAATAGTCTATGGACCATTTGCACGGCATAACCATTGGTTTGAGAAGAGGCACCAAAAAAATTGCTATTCCTTAGACCGCCACATCTGCTAATATCACCATCAAGGCGCCTGCCATCGGTAACGAGCACCTAAATGCACCCCAAAAGTCAAAGAAAGCCTGACCACATGGAGACAGAAAAGACTCCTTTCCCAGCTTGGAGGGAGCGGAAACCCGACGAACGATAGGATGCGAAAAGATCTCAGAGACTTTTTATCACGTTTGTGTGGGGGGAAACATTGGTGGTTAAGAAAGCCATTGTCACGTCTTTCGACCCCATATTGAAACGGACTTGGAGCCTGAGCCGAGGGTCTTACGTTGCTGACGGCCTAATTATACGGATTGGCTGCGGCAGAGCGGAGCCGATCAGCGCTGGGGACGAATTAATGTGGGTGGAGGGTCAGAGAGAGAGAGAGAGAGAGAGAGAGAGAGAGAGAGAGAGAGAGAGAGAGAGTGTCCTGGGCCACACTGCTGTGAATAGATGGCTACTTCCTCTGTGTGTGTGTGTGTGTCCTCGTGTGCGTGCGCGCACTTGACTGCGGGGTCCAGTCCGTGTCATTTCGAGTGTGACGGATTTGTGTTGCGTTACAACAAGAGCCATAAGCCAGACGTAAACAACATTTGTGTTGATTCAATGATGCTCTCTGCGTGTGTTTGCTAGCCGAGGAGCACGCGTTCATCACTCAAAGCAGCCGCTGGTCATTGCGGAGCAAGCTGGGAATTATTGTTAGACTCCATACAGTATATTAACTGGCATAAACCACAAAGTAATTGGATCATAAAAGGCCGTTTAGGGGGACAAATGTTTGTTTTTCATCATGTAGCATGGGATTGATGCCTCACGTAATTAAAATGTCATTTTAGCCAAATGAAAGCAGGAAATATATCTTACTTTTACAACTTTTCTGCCAGCGTTTGAGTCATCAACTGGTCGGGTTAATGAGAACATTTGGATGGAGGATGGCCGTAATGTGCAACGTGAAGAGACAAAAGGTCATTAAGAGCCCAAGTAAATAAAAAACACATTCATTATTTCTGTTGGAACTCTCGTAAATCGCAATGCTCGCTGTGGGTGCTTGTGCATTAGTGGCTTGTTGGAGCCCTACGATAACTTGAAAATGAATCTCAAAAATCAATTATTCAAATTTATTGAAAGCAATGTAGTATGAATGGCAGCGTGACAGTATGGTGCAGATGGAGAGAGACAGAAGTTTCAAACTAACTCAGTAAGCTGCAGTAATATTAATAATTTGTTGCAAAGGATAAAGATTGTAGGACTTTGAAAATTGTTATATTGTTTGTCTATTGATTCAAGTATCCGTGACTTGGTTCTAACACCGCGACACCTCTGACTCTCGTTACATGTAATTAGTTACTCCCCAACACTATAAGTAACACCGAAAATATGTTGGTTTTGTACTATTGTGCATTACTTTTTTAGAGAAAATCTTCTTCAAAAACAGACTGTATAGACCGCCTCTAAAAGACCCACGTAAAATTTTTTACCGCCCTCTTTTTTTTTTTTTTTTTTTTTAACCGCCACCACGTTATCATTTGCAGTGTAAGGTTTGTTTGCGCACCAGCCGGTCTGTTCGCATCACGCTCACGTTGACAGGTGTCACTGGTTTATGTTAGTGATCCTCTTCCACTCTCGCTCAGGCGACGCTGTGCATAGATGTCAACGCTGGCAGCCTCACTCGGCTCCAAGAGCAACTCTACAGAAGAGGGACATGTTTTGTCTGTCTTCCATTTTCCTTTTACAAATAAGTAATGGGAGGTTTTGACAGTGATGACCTGCATCCACAGGACACGTTTGATACTTCCATACTGGGGTGTGCACACTTTTGTGCTTGAGGCTCGCTTTTAAATGTTTAAAACAGACAGATAGGCCAAGTCAAAAGCTGAAATTCGAATTATATGTTACATCATAATATTAACCAATGAATTCATCCAACAGTTTTATATACTGCTTATACTGAACCAATTATTGAGTGAGATAAATGAATAAAAACAATACATATATAAATTTTCTTTAACCAAATTTATGAAAAAAACAGGTACATTAATGCAACAAATATTACAGGGCTCTCGATAAATGCTGAAATCAGTTCGTCTTGAGGGGGTAGTCCTTGTCACTTGCAAATAACTTGCTGCTATATTTAGCATATTATCCCCCCCCCAAAAAAAAAAAAACATAACACCCCTCAACAAATTTAGCAACTTCTGTTGACTCTAAGCTACATGACTTGACAAGTCTCGCCTGTGTACATTTGGAAATCTGCATTTTCAAGATAGTGTAATGTGTATATGATTGAATTAGGAATAAACTGACCTAATTTAATAATTTTTGCAATGAATGTAAGGACGTCTCCCACCAAACATCTGCTCTGTGCCTTCATTGTCCTCTTTCTCCGACAAAAAGCTTTTTTCAATGGGATGAGCGTAGTTCTAATCTGCTCGGCGATAATAACGTTTCCCTGACATGTACTTTTCATGGCACACAGAGCAAACTGGAAAAGTAATCCTCCCATACATGTTAGCCATTTTTTTTTATTTTATTTAGTTTTATTATTTAAATGTTGCTTTTAGGATCAAGGCCCAGCAACGACTTTAATCGTTGAGTGAAATGGAAACATTGTAAGAGGAGAGCACTTTTGTTGTTGAACGTGTCACTTTGTGACCTATTTTTCCCCGCGCCTGCCTTGTCATCTCCATCGCTGCCATCTGCGCCACACGCCTGCCTGACAAGCGCTGAGCTTCCCCGCTTGGCAGCTTTAATGGGAACCCGCTGAGCCAAAGTTTTGATGTTTGCACGCACTCCTACTCATTTGTCTCGCTCGAAGAAAATGTCTTTGAGGTGTTGTTTGACTCATTAAGGATGAGGGCCAAGGCACAAGTCTGGCGTTGTTTTTGACCTTGTGGGAAGTTGCTTTTGTTCTTTAGCAGCAACTTGATGTTTGTTTTTATTCAGTAAAAAAAATTATTTTGCTCGAGTGAGATTTCTCCTGTCAGAAAGATATAAATTTCACAATATTGTTTATTATTGCGATTGGAAAGCGACAGCATCCTATCGGCAACGGTTTCTATACTGTGTTTTGTTTACATGCTTGAACTAACTCAGTGAGACTGATTAGATTATTTTTACAGCACCACAATAATAATTATGTTAAATTAATACAAAGTGAAGTATTATTTACTGCGCAGATTTTTCAGTGTGCCCACTGCCTAATGTATAACAATCAATACATCTGAACACAGCCACATCACAGTTAGAGGTGGGTGTGCATACTTTTGCAACCACGTTATTATTATAATTTTTTTACTTCCCAAAATTCAATGAATTTGTAGAAGTTGTAGGTCACATGAGTGGTGGAAAAGGTTTGGAAGTAATTTACCTTGGTCTCATTTTTTTCATATCACAAAATCTGGCATTAGAACTGGGGTGTGTAGACTTTTTATATCCACCGTATATATCGGTGTGCCCTCTAGTTTAGATCTCAGAAAGATTGGAAAGGAAGTGTGAATCACTGCTCTGTATGAAAAATAAAACTACAAAACTTGGGTACAAAAGCTATCATGGAATTTGTTTATAGTTATAAGTTGCTGCATTCTCGAAGCAGGCGTCCTGCCTAGTGTATGATAGATCTTCGCCGCCGGTGGCGTGCACGCTGTGTGACACATGAGGCTCGTCGCCGGCAACATTCTGGTACGGGAGACGAAAGGTACTGTAACGTATTCATCCCCCAAATGGCTCCGAGCGAAACTTCTTTGATGAATCCATCCGTTAGGGAGCGTTATGCACCAGAGAGAAGCGCTTTGCGGAAGACCCGGCCATTCTTCATGTGCAACATTTGCGTCCGTCAGGTTAAATGTTTCCATCTGTCTTGTGAGGAAGGCCAGGAGAGAATGCCGTTTTATTTTATTTTGTTGTATTTTATGGAAAACCGAACAGCTCCGCCATGTCGGGAGAAATCGACGTCGCGAGTGACTTTGGTGCTGCTGAGCTGCATTAACATCAAATGTTGAAGATGATTAGCTCGATAGAATATTTGTTGAGAAATCATGAGAAATTTTAAGTGTGTGTGTGTGTGTTCATCTTCTGCAATAATTAAATTACCTTTTTGTTAAATGTATGCTTCTTTTGTTGTAATTGTGCTGTCTGCTATCCCTTGAGAAATCACAAAAAGCGCAAAGCTGACCCAGCACCAATACAGAGGACAACGATATTAAGGAGCAACACTGTCCCTTTAATGCTTTTTATTTTGTATTTTTGTATTTTTTAAAATTTTATTTTAACCTTTATTTATATAGGTAAGTAAGAGTAAAACAAAGCAAAATAAAATTAAAGAAAAGTAGACGACATCCTGTACAGTGAGATATAGTTAGATTGTTACGCAACACGTTACACTGCATAACAAATTCATAAAAGGCTAAAAAAAAAAAAAAAACGGGTACAGTGATCATGTAGGGTATGCCTCACCAACTTTTTAAATGATGAGGTGAGTTTTGTTATTTGCTGCAGAGTGTTTCAGTGATTCAGGACAGAAAACTGTAGAGGGAAAAAAAGATCGAGCAAAAGCATTGCAGACTTGGAACAAAGGTTAAAACTGCTGCAACGGAGACTGCGGGTTGTGGTATGCATGATGAGCAGAGAGGGGAGATAGAGTGGGGCTCTTGCGAATAGTATTCCAATCCTTCAAAAGCAATCGTAGTTTCTTCTAGGAAAGAAGTTTTGAGTTTTACGAGAAAAACAAGATGGTCATATGAAAATAAATGGGTTATTTTTCTGCGGGAAAATACCATCATTTTACAAGAATTGTCATGTTTTTTTCAATAAGTCTTCATTTTAGAATTCACTTCATTTACAAAAAGGTATTTTTTTAGACAAAAAAGTCATGTGATGTCATTAGATTTCATATTAAAAAAGATAATGATATAACAATAAATTACTTTTTTCCCCCCCAGACAAAAAGTGATAAATTATTTCCTCAAAGCATAAACAGTCATATTTTAAAAGAGCAAAAATTATAGTCATATGACAATAAGTTACTTTTCCAAGAAAAATACTTTAACAAGAATATATATTTTTTTCAATGAAAAAATGTTTTATTTCTACAGTTAACGTTTTGTTTCTATATAAGAAATCTTTTAGACAAAAAAAGTCATTATGAGAAAATTTTAAAGACAAAAGACAATGGTATGACATAATTTAATAATTTTTCTAATGTAAAAAAACTAATGTAGCAAGAATAGTCATATTTTTTTTCAATTAGAAAAGTCTCCAAAAAGACAAAAATAGTTATAGTATGAAAAAGTAGATTTTTAATAGATATGTAATATATAAAGAATGAATAAGTTACTGTATCTTTCAAAAGAAAACATTTTTTCCAATAAAAATGAGTCTTAATTTTACGTTTGTCTTTTTCAGATCATAATTTAACAAGAATAAAGGGATAATATTAAGACAGTAAAGTTGTTGTTTTTTTCGCAATATTATTGTTGTAATTTCTTTTTGTCCCTATCACATGATTAGCATACAATTAGCATTTTGTTTCGTCACCTGAAATTAGCATACCATAATTTTATGCATTATAGGATGAACACATTGCTGTGGACGACTGCATGCTTCACTCAGAGCATGTGTTTATATTTTTTTAATTGTGGGTTTTGGAAACAAACAAAGCAAAAAAACATTTCCTTTCAACGTCGCAGGATAACGTGAAAGGTCAGTTGAGGGTGGTTGCAGGTGTACTTTATCGTCCTCTCCCACGAGGGCAGATCAACACGGCAGGTGGCCGGGTGTTAAACGGCTCATAATTTGGCCGGAATTACAAGCCAGACACCTTCCCAAGGCTACGGCGGGAGGAGGGGGTGCTGAGGGAGCGGGGAGCGTGAGATGCCGTGGTTGGCCGAACAGGATTTCACCGATCCAGCATCAGGCTTCACCAACACAAACAGCCCTGCAGCTCTCCTGCCATTTTGCAATACCGCTTAACTTTGCATGGCAGTGAAGCCAGTGGGGGTTTGTGTACTAATAAAACCTGCAATTGTTTACTTTTCAAACAAATTTAAAACAGTCGATGGCAATGGAAACCTACTGGATATCGCACATCACCGCAAAGTGTTTGCTTGTTATATCGCAGAGTTGTAAGCTTACTTGTTTTATACTTGCACTTTTGTATACTTAAATATGTTTACAATGTATTTAAGATAGTGGTATAGGTATATCACGTCTCTCCTGATTGTGAATTTTCACCTGTTGCAGGTGGGTCTGGAACGTATCCCGCGCGATAAACCGGTTCACTGTGTTTGCATGAAATTTGTCTGTCAAAATGTCATTTAAAAAGTGCTGTGTTACATTTTAGTGTCTTCACAAACAAGGCAAATGTTAGATCTTACCGCAGCCCCTTGAGGTTCGGCCTCGTTTGCTCCAAATGTGATGGTTTTGATTTCCCCGCGGTCTCAAATGCAGCATTAATATCACGTCTGTATGTTTTGACCCACCCGCTCACTTCAGACGAGAAAATCGTGAAATATTTACATCAGTTCTGGTCACATCGACTGGCGTAGCCCACTGGAGATGCTGCATTCAAGTTCTGTATGTGCGTGTGTCGCCTAGCAACATAGCATGCAGGGTGCGCTACACTGTTTGGAATGAGTGCACATTTCTCTCTCGCTCTTTCTTTGCTTTTAATGTGTATTAGTGCAAGCAGAGTGATGATGATGCTGTTCATACGTCTTTTGTTGTGTCCATTTACTATGCTGATGAGTCACTCGGATGTGAAAGAGGCACTCGTACTGTGTTTAATGATTTTTTTTTTGGTCTCACTTTCAAATTTGGGTTTTGCTCTTGTTAGAGATGAAACCAACATGAAATCCAGAGAGCTTTTCTAGCTATAAAACTTAACTCCTATCCATTGTTCTTGTCATTCGTTTTAACTTTTTGTATGATTTATTTTATTAAATCTCATTTATTTTACTTTTATGGGTCTTGCCCATAGACTAGCGCCAGTATGCGTTTGTTTTGCTGCTTTGCACTTTTTTTTGCTGCTCCATAAATAAGACAGTGTGTGTGTGTGTGTGTGTGTGTGTGTGTGTGTGTGTGGAATTAAAACAACACTCGGTGGAAAACAAACAGGAGGTGCCACATGAGGCCAAGTTGACATAAAAATTGCAGTGTTCCGTTGGATTGCATCCCCAGAATCCCTGCTGTCGCTCAGCATCATATGTGCAGGCATCAAAATAACAAGCGGATGCGAGCGAAGGACATAAAAGCACCTCCACCTGCAATCCAGCTGCATGGAAGAATTGGGCTACAATACTGCTACTATGAATCAACATTCGATTTGTTCGTAGCAATAGTATATTGACCCTTTGACACCAATTAAGGCACTCCAAAAAACTAAACAATTACAATGCTGGGTAAGTAGCTAGTCCTGCTAACTACAGTGTGTCCGTCTTATGATTTACTGATCAAATATGTCAAACCACCACTGTAAAACAATTGTAGCTCAGTCTTTTTGAGTCTCGCTGGATGGATAGGTAAGCAGGTAGTAGGGTTGAATAACGATGATGTCAGTGAATTTTTTTGCAGTTGTCAACTTGCTGTGCACATTTTCGCCTCCACACACACGTTCTTGGTGGCACTGCCAGCCCCCCGGCTCGTTCGTCCAATCACATTCGGATACATTCAGCCTCGCAGACAGTCCGAACTGGTAAAACTCTTAACAGCCGTTCAAGTCACACAACCGTAGTGTTGCTACTTGCATCAGTATATAATAGTCGTGTATGATTTTGAAAAATGAAAGGAGAAAGAAATGCTTTGCAGCAACATATTGTGGTAAACCTGCAGTAGTGTTAAATGGATTTTTGCATGAGTTGAATAAAGTCCGACTGTCTGTGAGACCATAAAGGTGTCCGAATGTGACCTACATACAACCCCTTGTTGCAATGTTTGTAGAGGGCCTGTTTCTTTTGAATGACTGTTGTGATAGAGCGTTATAGTCAGTGGTACAAAAAACATAGTTGCTCCTTAATATCGTTGTTCTCGCTCTCCATCTCCAGGATGTGGCGCTTGACTTTTTCCTCCGTGATCCTGCTCTGTTTGCAGTAGCTTCCATCTTTGGCTTGCATTATTTCGAGTAGACGAGTGCATGCGAGCGCGGGTAAGTCACCAATGACCATACGAGAATGAATTCAGGCTCGAATTGACGGGTAGATCAGATTTGACTGTTCATGCCACAGTTGCATTTGGAAGTATCCTTTTCTTATCTTACCCTATTTCTGAGGTTATCCTATTTCATGCATTTCCACCGATCCTTTTACGCTGTCATGACGCCTAGCCGACTTGTGCCATGAGGGAGCAAAACATCTGAATTAATGTGGAAGCGTTGAATACAAGTAGTCCTGTGAGCGTTTAGTCACATTTTTCAAGGCCCATTTGGATCTATCTGTGTTTGTGTAAAATGAATAAAATATACGGCGGCAAATGGCTGCCTTCTACCTCCATCTTTGCTCCTTTAAGCAGACAATGTGAGGCTCTAAAAAGCCAAGCCGGGCTTCACTTGCTGATCTTAGAAGTGCATTTGATCGAACCGCCCACCCCAAGTGCCGCACTGATATGTGCCTGCACCCCACCTAAACTCCCTGCATGTGCCCACCAGACAGCTGCCAAGAGAGTGGACAGACAAGCTCAGTGACTGCCAGTCTGCAGATGCAGGAGCCCGTGCACTCATGCATATTAAAACCCGCCGCCACCTGCTCGTCGTACATCACGCCACGTATTCTCGCGCCTCTGAATTTTAATCAAGCGTGCCGACAGGATGCCGCTCTGTGGTCCACGTTTTGCGGGGTCGTTTAACTCCCGCCTTGCTGCCTCTCATGAATGTCGCCGCGGCATTGTGAAGGTCCCACAAGACGGAGAGAGGGATGGTGGGGGGGGATGACAAAAAGAGAAACTGGAAAAGAGGATGGAGACAGTCCTGCCTATCAAATGTTGGGAAAATTTCCATTCCGGAGTCTTGTCTTTCCTTTCTCTCCCTTTGCCACCGCCACGCTTCCTCTCAAGGGTGAATAATTACCTGCCCCCAGACAGAGAGATGGAGAGAAGATTTATTTCTAAAAAAAAGTAAGAAGCTAGAGCACCAGCTAGAGCGGCTTTCATTCGTTCATTGAGAGAAAAATATATGCTATATTCCTAAAATTGAGATGGAAGCACCAGCTAGAGATTCCATTCATTCATTCATGCAGTCATTCAGTCATTCATAGGGAAAGAGGGAGTACATATTTCTCATCTTTCTCCATTAAAATGAACGGAAATGCTTTTAATCTGTTCCAACATCCCCCTCCAACACAACAACATGTGGCAGTACACATGACAGTCATTATGGCCTAAGTGAAGAGATCAATTAGCTATGGTTCTTCACCCAGTGTTGACACTACATATGGTCCCATCTGACTGCCTGAATGTGTTTTCTTACAAGAATGAAGTAACAGATGGGAATAAAACTGACGTTTATCAACTCGTTTTAATTTAGAGATCCTTTACAGTAAATATGGTTCCTCACCAGTGTTCACACTTTGCTCACGCTCTCGTCTCATGGAGCCAATGTGTGTTCTTACTAAAATAAATCAGCAGATGGCAGTAGAAATGACATTTATTAGAGTTAAAGGCAGTGACTGATTTGCTATTCGATATTTGTTCTCACCAATGCTCACACTTTGAGTGAATATGTTCTTACAAGAATGCGGCAGCAGATGGCAGTCAAACGGCCTTTAATTTAGACCACCGATGAATGCAAAAATGGCTGGCATGTCACTTCTGTGTCAACACACCTGGAACTCTATTCATACATGTCTCACTCCCATTGTGCATTCAGCAGTGTACTTCTGGATTTAAAAAAAAAAAAAAAAAAAAAAAAGTCTACATTATGAGTGTATATCTATACTGAAATAAAAATATCACAGTATATCTCTCTTTGATGTGATGTCCTGTAATCCAGATGTAAATTTAGCTTCATACGATAGCTGTGGCTAAAAGCCACCTTCGCCCTTTAAACATGAATTTGCAAAAATGTGAACGTATTCCTCCGGTGCGATTAAGTAACGGCAATAATGGCATTAAGGTACTGCTTAACACTTACGAATACCCTTAGGTATTGTTGCTAAAGTCCGAAAATATCCGCAAAAAATAAGGATTCAATTGTCAACATACAAGTGAAGCGAATTGTGTGTTTTAACGCGAGACAGAAATAACATTTAGTCCCTCCTGGTGGCATATTAACGGAACTGTAGCGTGATCAGTGAATAAGACTAATGTGGCTGTTGGTTTCCATATTAGCGCTACAAGCAGCTTCCGAAACAAATTAGCATCTAATAATATGACATTTGTGTTGGATTGAGACTTCCCAAAGGCATCCCCACAGGCATTAACTCTGTAAGAACTGCAGTGTGAATGTAGTCTTGGTTGGTTGGTAGGTAACTGCTGTGGATATACAAAGTCTACACACCCCTGTTCAAATGCCAGAGTTTTGTGAAAAAAAACAAATGATGTGGAACCACATTATCTTAGTTGTGTATTTTTAGGTCACAGTAATGGTGATTTCTAAATGAATTATCTTCTGTAGGTAAGTATTATTAGTAGTATTATTATTATGAACGCCCTCCGAATGGGAATGCCGATGCGCGTGTACAGCGGCTGTCTGTACTTCGATGAAGACGTGGCTGACACGGGAGGTCGTCAGCTAATTAAAAATGTGAATGGGATGAAGGGCTGCGAATGGTTCCCTCGAGGTTTTATGGCACGTTTGGCTTCTTGTGGGCTGGGCTTCATTAACCTGCTGCTTTGGATCACCAGGAGCACTTCGGAGTCAGTCTAATAACGACGCTACGTGCTAATGACTACATTCAACTGTGACTCTGTATGAGTCATAAAATGATCACTGGAAGCTTTTACAAGGAAATGGGGGTTACATCTTCCGTTCAATGCAACATCTCCCTTTGCCTTCTCATTTTCACAAAACAAATATTGGTACCTTGGTACCAGTAGAGTCCTCCAAGGCATTTTTATATTGGTACTCCACTGCATGCATTCGTTTCAGTGCATGTTCTTTCCTGCTGTAATGAGTATTGGTTTGACTGCCTCCAAGCATCCAATAATCCTGGCCCGAAGTTTTATTGACTCACTTTTTTTAAAAGATAATCTATGAACTCTCACTAACGCTGCAAGTTTTTTTCCGTCTGAGAAATTAATAAAGGGTTTCTGGCGCCTGTAGAACATATAATAATAATTAAAAAATAAATTATATAGGGCACTATAGTTGGATGAATCACCTTTATGGGATTCCCCGTTCACATGATGATGGCATGAGCTGATATTGCTTACGAAATAAATAGAAGAAATGAGGTTTATTGCAGCTACCAGTTGAAGTTTACTGTCAAATTAAACATACAACAAAGAGAAATACACCTGTATTTAAAACAACATAAATTAGCTTTTTTTAAAGTCCACTTAGCTTAATGCTAACACACAATGCAAAAATTCAAAGACAAGCTAACAAAGAGCATAGGTGTCGCTGTGTTATAACCTTTAAAGCAATTGATATTTGAACACAAATGATGGAGCAACACGCGTCGACGGATAATATGCCACCGTGCGGCGCTCGTATCTGAAATTTCTGCTGGCGAGTCAAAGCAAAACGACGGCTCATTTGCACCTCAAGGCGCCGCTGTACTGGTCTGTAGGAGGGCGTTTGCTTTAAGTGTAAATTGATTTTGAATGGTGAGAAAAGAAAATATCCCCCTGTCAATTCTCTCAACCCTTTTTCCAGATAATACTGAACACGGTCTCTAACAATGTGACGTCCATCCCCGCAGCTCTAAACACATCTCTGTGATTCTGAGCCTGCCCACAAGGCAGTGGTGCATGTTGGGTAAGCAACCAGCAGCATCTGGGAGGACGCGCTCTTCGTCTGTCTCTCTCTCTCTCTCTCTCTCTCTCTCTCTCTCTCTCTCTTTTCCTTCCTTTGGTGTTTTCTGCTGTCAACACTGGCAGCGCTTTCCCAACAAGCGCTGCTGTCTCCAGGGGCAGTAAAGCCCCGCACAACAACACTAATGAGCGCATTAGAAGGAAACCATGGAGGGAAAATGCTCCAATTGTAAATGGACTCGTCTCATGTGTCGTCTGCCCCTGCCGAGGATCCCGGGGCATCCACCTTCTGTGGGCGGGGAATAACCTTGACACTGTCGTTTCTAGGAGGCATCGTTTGCACGATGATATTAAGTCCAGTCAAAGGTGAGGAACGAGAGGAGTTTCTGAAGAACCATATTTAAAGTAAAACATAAGAAAATCACTCGCTACATTGATGTCAGAAATGGGATCAAGACTCTAAAATAAGATTGCTTTACCTTTGCCATTTTCAATTCTTAACACAAAATCATTTGCTGATCCAACACAAAGACATTTACATTTTAAACAGTTATTACATTGTTAAATATATATTCAGCCTTTTAAGGTTGTCGTTATCTATACACATCATGAAATAAAGTTCATTGATGTAAATGTCATAAAATTGATTAGACTTAATTTACTGTCAAACATAACATTTTAATGATTCAGTGTTATTGTGTTCATGAAAAAGTAGTATAATGTCTAGATTATTGTGTATAACGTAAATTTGTATTCATTTCTATGTCAGTACATTACAGTACATGGAAATATAATCGTCAGAATATGTGGTATAGAAAATGTATATACCGTAAATATAAAATATAGCAAAGATATTTTTTTCAAATTTAAAAAAGACTTAATGTTGATAGATATTGTATATGAAGATAATACAAAAAAAATGTGTTCCGAAATTAAGTATTGTAAATGTAATGAATAAATAAATGTTAAGTATTAAAGTGATGAATTTGAAAAGTCTTGGGATGGGTTGATTTTCATGACTTCCTCAATCACGATGGCTGAG
Source organism: Phycodurus eques (assembly GCF_024500275.1). NCBI lineage: Eukaryota > Metazoa > Chordata > Actinopteri > Syngnathiformes > Syngnathidae > Phycodurus > Phycodurus eques. Next base: position 4,886,432 of record NC_084543.1, on the reverse strand, counting down.
ATGTGCAAATTTTTTGCTGACTTTTTTGTTTTTTTTATCATTGTATGTAATTTACTGGCAAGTATACTGCTGCACTTTTAATATCACCAACAGGATATAATGTAGTAATAAATGTGTGACTGGTGCATCATTTAGAAAGCCTTAGCGATGTGAGGGAAGGATCTCTGGCCTCACAATTCTCCCCAGATCACAGCAGCAGCAGCATCTGTGATCCCAAGCCAGCACATTTCCTTGAAAGTTGCCCGGCAAATCAGCGATTCTCATCATGGCGTCTCGGAACAGCAGGAGACGTAAAAGTGATTCCAAAGACTCCAGGATGAATCGGAGCGCTCGCTGCAGCAGACTTTTATGGACGCGTTTTCATCCATATAGACGTGTGTACCGGCCGGGATTTAAATTGAATTCTAGATCATTAAGTGAACTCAATACTGTACTTGTTTGTTACTTATAATTAGTCACCTCGCATCAGTTGGATTGTAAGTGCTGTAAAAAGACTGCAAAGATGGATCTATAAAGAACCACTTTTAAATCTAGTGGGACCTCTGAGAGTTCACTTGTAATTTTGCCCATAGGAACTAATTGAATTAAAACAATTCCTGACTGTACAGCCATTATTTTAAGCAACTTCTTAACGGTCTTGCAAGTGTGAAAACCACAAATACACCGCTAGATTTAAACAGTACAGTCTTCATGACAAATCGCACGTAATAGGAATTGAACTACTAATTTAAGCCGCTAGCCAGTCACCGCCAGTTTTCATCTGACAATGTTATATGATGCTGATGTACAGTACTACTGATTCTGTGTCAAAACGGACAACGAGAGTATACATCGATATTTCGTACAAGTGAATTGACTGTATTGCAACAGGCAAAGATACCACGTCTTGCAATATCTATAGTTATCGATATTGTGTTGTAAAGCACAACAATGCGGTACATCGTGATAGCAATATTTGATGCCGCTGTATCAACGCTCTGTCGTAAACGTCAATGATGGATTGCAATATCTGTTTTTAATGGAGCGTCATAACAGTGGGTCCTAACAGACAATGATACGGTTACATTGCATACATTTAAAGCCGGTGTATTGGTACTGGAATGTAACAAGCAACGATACAATACCTTGCAATATTGCTATTGAATGCTTGGTATTGATAGTGTATTGTAAGAAACAAATGATACATCACGATATCATTATTTGATACTAGTGTATCAGCGCAGTTTCATAATTGTCATTGATGCACTGTGATGTCGACATTAAATGCCAGTGTATTCATAATGAAAATATCTAAAGATCATTTGTTTCTCCATAGCATCAACAAACTCCGGAATGAGATTTCAAATTCCTGTGCAGGCTGTCCATTTGAAATTTCCTTTTTATTTGATATTTTTGGGAACCCCCCTATACCTAGACAGCCTAGGTTGAAATGATTCATGGTGTCCACGTTTGTATGATAACTTAGAAACCACAGCATACAGTCCCTCATGGTTCCATGTAAAGGCCCCTTCTATTCACTTTCATCTTTAAAATTTTGGATGGTTAAACATTTTGTTTGGTTGAAGATTCTCACAGTATCCAACATATTGTCACTCTCGTACGCAGCTAAATAAGGCAAAGTGACTAAAATGTTTGAAATACCTCTCAGTATAATACATTGTATCGCTACACAAGTGCAAACTATAATACATACTAGTAGTTATGTGCTGTCTTCTGTATGATGACTCAAGTCAGGCTCTAGTCTCAACCATTGTTTTTTTAGCTTCCTCTGGCCTAATCACTGATGGTGTCCCTCAGGGTACTATCCTAGGGCAAGTTTGGATATATAACATGTTATGTTTAGTTAATAGTTATTTATTTTACCAGGTGTCTGGAAGATAAGACATTTGACTCTCGTGAAGCTAAATGAGGCAGCTAAAATATTAGAAACTCCTCTCACTGTAATATAGTCCTGCCAACTACGTCAACAATACTGTAATAAACATACTATAAATGTCCTCTGGTGCTTTGGGTATTGTGGCTCACAATTTTTAGTAGCTGAATGTCAATATTCCACTTCCTCTGCCACCAACATGTGTGATGGCCCCCAGAGTTCCATCCAATGTTCCCTTTTCCATTCAATTTGTGGTCAGATGTTTAATTTAGGAAACTACAGCCACTAGAATAAAGACATTTATAATTGTCAATGTACACCGAGTAATACTAGCTAATAAAATGCGAAATTTCCCCTTGTGTTGGATTACACTAGGCAGTCTTATTATATGTGCCAGGAAATTATATTCTTTCTAAGTACATAATTTTATTTTAAAAAATGAACTATATGCATTTTCCATATTGGTGTGATACATACAGTGATTTATATAGTCCTGTTTACTCTCACCCAGCAGTCTTTGGTCGCGGGAGCCACATATTTCACTTTTTGTGATCCGTTTGATCGCTCATCATCTCTCGCCTTACATCTGAGCCCCAGATTGATTGATCAATGGCCATAAACAAAACACAGATTGAACGAGACACTGGGGCACAACAAACAGATTACGGTGTTTTTATTTCGCCACGAGCGATCGTTGACGAGAGCATCTGTCGAGAGGCCACCACCGGCCAAGAGACACGCGGCATGCGAGGCAGCATGGCCGTCAAATGTGTGCCAGATGATCGGCATGGGCTCAGAATGGCAATTAGGAAAATATCGGTGCCTGGGATTTTCCCAACGGCGCTCGCACGAATAATGGAAATGGGTGAAAAGGAGAATGATGTGTAATCCAATTGTGATGGAAAGGTATTGAGCGTAATACCAGTCAATCCCATTTGCAGTGCTAGACGATTATATGACGGAGTGAAAGTTCTTTCTGTGTTTGTGGGTCGGCATGCGCTAGCGTGTAGCTCCCCGTGCTAGCTCCCAATACTGATGTCCTGCCACGAGAGCTTGTTTGACAGCTGCGCATACAGCATATCACAGGGCGGAGCTCTCTGCATTGCAGTGCTGAAGGATGGCCGCCAGGCTCTCGAAGTTGTAAGGGCCACTCAGGGTCAGACTAGAGAAGGGAATTAAGTGCACATCACAAGGCCCTTCACCCTGTTCTTTATGTAATGTAATCTTAACGTATTGCTCCTTCATGTTGTGATTTATTACTGCTTTGGTATTGGCGCAATAGATCCAGCACGCAATAAGTACGTTTAATGTAAGGTTTCCTTGTACAGTTATGTAAAAAGGATATATAAATCTAATGTAAATGTAATATACCATTTTATTGTTTTATCCCCATTGAATTATATATTTTTTATTTTAGCACCAAGAAATAAAATGTTATTCTCTTCAAACCTTCCTTTTGTCAACAACAACAAATAGTTGTAGTAGGGTCTGAAAACAGAGTTATTTGTCATTTGATTTGGTTAAAATATTATGAACAGTCAAAAATGTGGTCTACCTTTTTGTAATTATGCCCGAAAAGTCCAACCTTGGTTTCGTAGAGTCCATAAAACAACTTTTGACATGCGTTTGGGAGATTTCAAATACCTTTTTGGAAAATGTTAAAACCAAGGTTGAACTTAATTCCAAAAGGTATGTTTGGCACAAACACAACACTGCTCATCACCAAAGAACATCATACCTACATTGAAGCATAGCAGTGGCAGCATCATTCTTTGGGGATGGGTTTTTTTTTTTTTTTTTTTTTTTTTTTTTGGAGCCTTACACAAGGTGTAGGGAATTATGAACAATTACTAGTGTTAACAAAATCCCCTTAGGGACTCTTTGTTCCGTGAAATAGCAAAGCATGTCCAGAAAAACCTACTAGAACAATTTAACTTTATTCGGGGTTAATTAGAGGCACCTTAGATGGTGGCAGGCGTATGTGGACTCCCTTTTAAGATGAGTTTGAATGTGATTGGTTAATTCTGAACACAGCCACATCCTAGTTATAAGAGGGTGTCCACACTTGTGCAACAACCTTATCTCAGTTATTTATTTTCAATTCCCCTCTCGAGAAGATTTATTTTGTTTTACAATTGAGTAGTACAAGTTACAGGTCACATTAATGGTGTAAAAAGTGAAATGATTTTTCTTGGTTTAATTTTTTAAATCGAACTCGCATCGAAAAAAAAAAAATGTAAACAGGGAATTTAGACTTTTCATATTTCTTTTAAATACATTACTTTTTATTCTAAAGGTCATATTTTCCCTCATGGTGTTCCTCAAGGTACCATCCCGGCCCCTTCACGATTACTGCACCTGTAAGGCGCAGCACAAATTTACACATTTGATGTTCTGTTAATTTGGGTGCTCTAATTGGTGTACTTCACACTTCTAGCAGCCTTCAAAACTCTAGTGCACCCCCCCCCCCCCCTTGGTGCCATTTGTTTTATTTGGTGTAACCAAACTCGCTTCAGGAATTTTCACTGTGTGAACACAAATCTGCTTCTGACAAGAGAAAACACAGCATTGGTGTGAAAGCGAGCTAAGCTGCAAGAGATATTGACACGTAGGATCACACCATCCCTGTCTTATCTTGTCTTTAAAGACCTTGTTGATTTGTTTTCAAGGCTTTTAGGATAAAGGCTGCTCATCACCGAACCTGTTTACCAACGCTCAGTTCTTTAGCCTAGGAGATCTAGCAACAAATCTCTGTCTCTGTCCAACAAACTAAAGAAAGGTTAAAGAGACTTTGCAGGCGGACAATGCTCTTATGTTAGTCTAGCCATCCATCCAGTTACGATACAGCTTTAGGGTTGTGGCTTGTATGTTGGTATTTTAGTAAGTTCTTTAGTAAATTTAACATTTAAAAAAAATACAGTCATTGTAACTGCTGAAAAAAAGAGCCTGTAAAGAACTAAACATCCCTTTTCTTCACTGTTTTCTTGTTTTAAGTACTGAATTTGACAATTTATTTTGTTTTTCCTTCAGCGATGGCCCCAACACAGCCCAGCCTGCGGTCAGAGGTTTTCAAGCCTTGCATAGAAGATAAGGACTTGGCCTTTTGCCTCAACGAGGGCGAGTGCTCCATCATTGAAACTGTGGCCGGCGTCCATCGGCACTGCAGGTGAGGACTTGTGTTCTTCCTTTCCTGGAGAAAACTGGCTAAAATCATAGCACATACACATGCAAACGGAGCACACTCAAAAGTCCATAATCGCCTCAACCACTAACTGAGGGATCAGAGATGCTTTGGCCGCATTAGCTTCCGCTGAGTCGCTCATCCGCACAAACAAACGGTTCTGCCTGAAAACATATCTGCCCGTTCACACAAATCAAGGGAAATACTAGCCATGCCCGCGATCAGATCAAACCGCGAAGCACAAAGCGTGCGGGTTGTAGCAGTGACAACAATCTTGTCTCCACATGTGTCCAATGTACTCGGCGTGTCAGAAAGGTTCCAAGACTGGTTTCACAAATGAGATATATAGCAATTTAGCATAACTGCTTAAGTCATTTTTAATGTCAGATGCCCAGTCTTCTCACCATTGAAGAGAAGGAAGGAAGTCTGGGCGTCCCTGCTCAAGCTACCTCCCCCCGACCTCGGAAAAGCGGTAGAAAATGGATGGATGCATATAAGTAAAAATCACTGCTTTTCACGAACACAAGCTAAGAAAAGAAACTTTTGTTGTGTTATAAGTCAGACTCAAGGTTCAGGTCATTTTCTACAAAGATTTTCTAGTCATCATCCAATGAACATGTACAGTTTGTTATTTGTGCGTATTTTTAACAGTACAATGCCAGGTACTGTAACTCCACTAATTATACAGTGAAGGGATTTAATGTTGTCCTTTAGCAAGATGGATTACACTGAATATAAACACACCCAACCATCAGGGTGAGTGGTTGTCAAAAATACATAATTTAAAGATTGAAAGTGTTTTAGCAGCTGAAAGAAGTATCTAAAGGAGTAATAGCATGAATTAACTTCTGTCATTCTTGTCTTTACAAGTTCAGCGTTTGATTTTTATTGCATTAAATCGGCAAGTTGAGTATTATAAAGATACAAGTTGTTGCTTTGGACACATCCACGGGTCTTCTTGAACTCCCCCTTGCAGCCCCAATTCACCACCGCTTTCCATTACGCAAACACATCTTTAAAAATACATCACTTGGAAAAATACACGATGAGACAGAATCTTGAAACATCTTATTCGAGCACATCTACGTGGAATTAAAGCCAAGCTTTCAAATGAGAAACAATATAATCTATGGAAAACCTTGTGAGTTTAACAATCCCTTGAGTTAACGAAGCTGCCAAACATTTCAATTTTAACCCGAAAGAACATATCACATCGCAATCTACAGTATTTTGTTATTATTATTTGTATCAATTTGAGCCATGATTAAAAAAGAGAAGATGTCATTGATTGAGAGCTCTGTTTAGAAACTTGAATCAATGTAATAATTGATGAAAAATCTCATTTTGCTCTGTACTTCCTATCTTTCTCCCAGCCTTCCTTGTGCAGGATGTTCATGTTTGCCAATGCTAATAAGGCTCCCAAAATAAACATGCAAATTTGGTTTAAGACCTACTTCCGCATGAGCCCCGTTGCAGGCTCCCCATACTCTTAACACGGCGCTTTTGCACATACAGTAAAAGAGTAACTGGAAAGATGACCGCAGGCTATCGCACATGGGCCGTTTGGACATGTCCGACATTTACTCGTTCGAACTGAAAAAGGTCTGCGAGCTAATGCGAAAAGGAGCCATTTTGCGGTCGGACGAAGCCGAGCGTAACCTTTATCAGGACCAAACAGTGATGGCTGCTGTCAAACGCGGGAAATACAGACGAGCAAATAAAGCCGAGAATTCTCAGCGGCTAGCTAACGAAAGGCGTCATAACAAGCTGTCGACAACTTTGGCAAAACTCAAGCAACTCTTTCACATCTATAAAATATTTATATTTAATCATTGTTATTCTTATTATTAGTCGTAGTAGTATTACTACTGGTAGTAGTAATACATAATAACTACTTGTACCACTAGTAATAGTACTAGTAGTTGTAGAAGTATTTCATCAGTAGTGTTTTCATCATTTACAACTCTGGAAAATATTAAGAGACAACTGCAAAATGATCAGTCTCTCTGATTTTGCTTTTCATAAATATATGTTTTAGTAGAATGAACGTTTTTGTTTTACTACTACCGACAACACAACTCCCACATTCCAATCACAAATTCAGAAAATTTAAAAATATACATGTAGACAAATAAATGAATAATATATATATATATATATATATATATATATATATATATATATATATTAATTTGAGAATTTATTTGTCGAAAACAAAAACAAAAGGTCAAAATACTCAAAATGTCCAGTCAAGTGTTTTTCCGGAACTGTATCTTACAAATACATAAAATATTTTACTTATCCCACTAATAATAATAATAAAACTGTATTGGCATGACCTCTCATATAATGTCAATGAAAAATGTAAACTATATTTAAAAAAAATTGCGTTGTTTTGCTATTATAATTTATCACTCATATAATAATCAATCAATTCCATTACATCCTTTGAACTGTATTTCATTGATATCCACTATTTTTGGTCTTTAATCAAAGCGTGATGACAATCCCAAGTTAGTTCAAGTCTCCTACCGCTATGGCCATTTCTCTCGTTATTGCAAGGACAGAGAAAGAAACATTTACCTTCAGCCGCCATCGTCATCATCATCATCATGGCAGTGGGATTTTTAGTGCGCCAGTCGTGATCGATTGGAGGCTAATCACGGGGGTATTGATGCCTGCTGTCGTAATTGATACAATAACGCATTTTTCCACATTTGATTGCTGCCTCCAAAAGCTATTAAACGCAGGCAGGCCGTATTTGAACGTATTTGTACTTGACTTGTAATGACTGCATGTGTAATGAATATGTACCGGTATTGCACAAATAAAAATAGGGCCTAAATATATGTTTGAAAACAAACGGTTCGAAAAGATTCAATGCAAATGTATTGTAGTTCAAAGTTAAATAAAACTGAACTGTACTTCAGAAATGTACTCAAGCCACTATAACATTACGCACAGTTTGAAGATTTAATTCAGCGATTCTTTCCCGTACCACACTAGGAAGCCCACGTACCACTTGTAATACTTGTATCGCACTTCATGGTTGTCCAAATGTGTCAACATTCTAATATAGTGAAAGCTGTGCTACAAACATTATTAACACATTTTATTGTTTTTTAAAGGATTTCATCCATGATTAATGTGTCTACAAAGGCAAACGGCATTTTTTTTTGGTCCAAAATATGGCATAAGGAAGTCGACACGTGAGGAGGTGCTACAGCGTGAGCTGGGGAGTTGCGGGGCGACTTCACCTTCACGCTCGCACGCATGCTGCTTGTTCACACACTCGAGCTATGTGGGACATAAAAATCAGACGGATGGAAAAAGGCCAATTATAGCCTTTTATTTAAATGACAATAGTTTGTTTTACGGCTCGCCGGCTGAGCTTTTTATGATGCGCTTTGCCAATGCTAACACGTGTATTTGGCGAAATGGTGATGGATTTGGATTTTAATTGTGGCTGTAAACAATGATGGATGAGCAGTGTTTGAGGTTTGCTGGACACCGGTGATATTGTGGCAGCTTGTAAGTTAACTCCCCGGGCCTTTTTGGCCTATAATCATATCTTATGGAAATAACAGTGTCACAGTGGATCATTTTGCATGGATGACTTTGGCTGGGCTTAGACATTATTGATGATACGCCCCGGGCAAAGATGTCTTCCTTCCGCATTTAAAGACATGTACTTGGAAATTAAAAGCATGCTGCTGGACTCGATGGACTGCTACTGTGGAATATTCGAGTCAGAATTAGAGTGTAGTGTTTTGTTTTGTTGAACCATGGGAGTGTTTTTAGTCTTAACAGTAATCGCTTGTTTGCTAAGGGGGAGACCTTTTTCCTATCAGGGGCTATTTGATAAAAACATTTTTAGTCCTCAAGGGTACACGGAAGGTCGACATCAATCCATTATATGGCACTGGTTGACAGTTTAAATACAAAATTTCGCATTGCGCTTATTTACTATATATATATATATATATATAAATTTTTTTGGACATACTTGGTAAAATAAAGATGATTCTGATTCTATATTTGGAATAATTCATTCCAGGGTCACCATTATAAAACCTTAATTAAAGTAGACAAACAATTACAGTATACACTAAAAGTAGAGTGAACCCCCACAAATGTGTGGTTCGCTATTCACAAATTCACCTGTTCATGTTTTGTTTTGATTTCCTGTGGAGCCTATCCTCAGCTAGTCACCGAAAAACGCACCTATTTATGTATTCTTCTGCTTTTTCTGTAACACCCTTTGCCACAAGATGGAGCCAAAGCTGTGACTAACAAAAAAGCAGTGATTGGTGTCAAGAAAGTATTGTTGAAGACATAGATTTCAACTAAGAGGCTGAGGACCAAACTGTATTTTCCCGTGAATGTGAACTTGTGAATCTCACTGAAATCCCTTTGAAAAGTACAGCACACTTTAAATGTGAAATTAGCTTACATAGCACATATGTCGTCGCCAGCGAGACGTGCGCCACACTCTGTCTGAAATGCTACACTTTGAAGAACAGCGTGTTTTTTTTGTTTGTTTCTTTTTTATTCTGTATGAAATTAATCCAATAAAAGTAATTTAATCAGAATACTGAATGCATGTATGGAGGGCCATTCATGGAAAAGTGGCCGCCTGCTGTCCTATATCAGCGGCGCCGTGCAACCTTCCTTGCGCCACAGACTGCGGGCGAGTCACTTTAACGTAGTTGACGTATCCCCAATGAATATGATATAATATGGCAATGTTCAGCCGTCGGTGTAATGAGGTAGGGACACGTTTTTTTTTTGTTTTTTCTTTGTCATAGAGGAGCTAATTTTAGCCTGGGTCAATAACTGTGTAATAAATTAGTGATTTTTTTTTTTTGTAAATCAGTGATTGAAAATGATTTTGGCGAAGTGTTGTGTTGATGTGCAACATTAAAAGTTTCCCAGCTTGTGATGCAAAGATGACGCAAAGCTGCTGCAAGCTCAACAACTTCATTAAACAGGAAATAATACAAACTCAACAGCCCACTTCCTGCATCTCCTCCTGTAACCTTTGATTTTTTTTTTCTTTCCCTTTATCAGCACTTCTTTCTGATTTATAAGTAAATGCGTCATTATTACGTAAAAATGCAAATGCGTGGCTCCAGACGTGTACTTAGAAACTACTTTTGGAAGGAAAAGTTTGCATTTCAATCACTCATTTTCATCAGGCACAATTAGCAGCCAATTGATTGCCAACATCCAGATTGAGTGATAAATCAGCAGTAACAACATGAAACGAGATCAAATGCAAGAATGTTGCCTAATTGAAGAATAATTAGGGATTTGGTCAACGTCTGCCGAGTGTGATTGTAATTGGCGCATATGATGCAAAGAGGGTTGCCGAGGCAACATGAAGCGTGAGCTACTATTTTTGGTGAAGATGTTCCCTTTTGGTGCCTTTATTTAATCCCGAAACTAAATCCTGTAGATTTGCGTGATAATATCGAGACCCACCCGCTTTTTTATTTCACACAATTCATGCATGCAGTTTTTTTTATATTGTTACAGTATTTGAATAGATTTTTTTGAAAGTGTAAATGCAGAATTGTCTTTATTGTTTTATTGTGTATTGTATTGTTTATTGTTTATTGTTTTTTGTCAATGTCTTTATGTCCCCAAAGTGTTCTGTAAATTGACTGTTTGTTGTACTAGAGCGGCTCCAACTACCGGAGACAAATTCCTTGTGTGTTTTGGACATACTTGCCAAATAAAGATGATTCTGATTCTGATTCTGATTTGCCAAGTATGTCAAAAGCAGGTGATGCAACTGTGCTTTGATGCATTTAAAGCTAATTTGTGTGAGATTATTTTCAATTGCAATTCTTTCCCCCTTCATAATGTTTTTTTTCTTTGCCTCATGTGGCGCATGCATCGGTTGTGATTGATCAGACATTAACAATAATTGCTACCTAACGCTGTGATTGAGCACCAGTGTGAATAATTCATGGGCAGATTTGCACGTTAGATTGTTTCGCCCAAAGGCATGCTGACGGCGGTTATTAGATCATATTTAAATGAAGTTTGATTGCTTTTTTTATGCTTGCTCCTGAAAAGCCATCAGTGCAGATGGATATTCAGACCAATATTTCATCACGTGTGTGTGTGTGTGTGTGTGTGTGTGTACAGTACCTCAGGGGACATCCAGCTAGATGAGGAAACATAAAATTTCCCAAAAGGAACAAACACAATCATGCTCCCTGCTCCTCGTATGACAGTAAAGTTGCTTTTATGATTAAGTTGTCCATATATTCTTTATCCTCTGCACAAAATGGCTAAAATGACTGCACCCCAGCGAGTCATTTGTGAAACTGTATGTGAAACTGCATACTTATTCTTGTGGCTCGAGTTTACAGTTATATGACCCCTCCACTCTTAGGTTGCTCCCTCCGAATGCAAACGTACAGCAAACATCCATGTCTAAAGCTTGCGTGTACTAGTTGAGAGTCAGCAGATGCCGGCAGATGAAAGAGTGGCTTGCGTGTTGTTCAGCCGACAAGGCCTCCCTTGTTGTTGTTCGAGCTTTATCAGAGATAGACGGCTTGTCGGGAAGTACAGTTCAAGGTGCCTATTTGTGATGTGCTGATTTCAACACCAGGCTTTCTTGGGGAAAAAAAAAAAAAAAAAAAAAACCTTCAGTTTGAATTAAAGATTTTATATTATTAAGCCGCTGTGGGTGGTTCAGATAGCCTCTACAATCAGAAAATGTTGATAGTTTGCTGTATAGCAAATTTTGAAGTGATTGTTTTTACAGGCTTAGGTGGTAAAACTCACTATATAAAAATTATATAGTCTCTGTGTAGTGAAGATTTTCACCTGTTGCGGATGGGTCTGGATCGTCTTTTAAGTCCCAAAGAGCAGCGCTTTGTTATTGCCCTTCTATGCCCGCCACCAATTGTCACGATTGTGGTCAGGTCCGGGGGACCTCCGTTTCAGCTGGAACAGTGTGGTTCTGTCCCTCGGGGAGTCTTGAAGAAGCTGCGCCGGTAGTAAATATTAACATGTCTTTATTCCTGCTGTCTTTTCTCGATAATAACCCAAACAGACACACAGTATTACACAATAATATTGTGCAGTCGATGTGATGTGAGTATTGGTGCCTCACCCCCAAAAAACATCATTCAAAACTGATATCAGCACTACATTTCGACTTCACTTACTCTTCTTCACATCAAATGTGCACTTAGTATCTGGTTAATGCGAAAAATAGTGAATAACGGTAAATGTAATTACCATACAATGTGTTCATGCTAGCGCTTTGCTTGGCAGCACTTACCTTTTCATTGCAAACAACAACAACTGCCTCTCATTAATGACGCTCAATCCTGGTCAACACATTCCACCATCACCTTGTTGGAGCAGAGAGGGAAAAAAACCAAAAACATTCTCCAATATATGCATATGTGTTTTCTGGAGATTTAAAGAAGACAGACAAGTGGTGATGGCGATAACTAGATGGAGGGCTTTGTTTCTGTAGGTTGGGAGGTGCGTGAAAACTATTTTTTCCCCCCCTCTGGACAAAACCTCATCACATACATAACAGGTTCAACTGGGACAAGGTGACCTTGTGAGGATATTTAATTGTAAGAATGTGCACCTGAGAGGTTGAAGGGAGGTCATCTTATAAGCGTCCTTTTCTCTCCTCCGAGGGCTTACTGTGCTAAAATGACGTCGTTGATTTTATGGAGTCTTTAAATAGAGAAAAGAGTGCAGCCTTATTTAGATAAACCGAGTGGCGTACTTACCGTATGTTGGTTTTGACGTCACTGGCTGCTTATTGAATTATTCAGCGAACACGAGACGCAACACAGAGATGAACCACCTTGACGGTCAAAAGTCATTGTAGTCATTTTCCGTCATTTTCCATCATTATGACATTGTGGTTTAACGCACCTTGACATATCAAGTTGAATTTGTGTTGACGCATGCGGTGTACCGTAAGTACAAATGTAATGTTTGATCGCTGACTGCTGCGGTATGATACAATAATGGTGGTTTTCTACAACATTTCCACAGCCCACACTTTTCATACTAAACGGCGTTTGCGTGATTTCACAAGAATGTAGTCGGAAATGCTAAGCTAATGATCATACGTACTAAACATAACCGAAGTCATGCAGAGGTCAGAGGGTACCTTGACACAAGCAGCAGATCTGCACCTGCGAAATAAATAAATAAATAAATAAATTGCTTCACAAATTCTATTTCCCTTTTGTCTGAAACAATACTTAAAAATTGATCATCCGTTTATGAATAACAGACAGGCTTTTTAATACATTTTGAAAAGATCTGCAGTTAACAATTTGATATTGAGAATTTCAGTGGCGGTCATTAACCTGTGTTTGGCGGTTTCATTGCGTGTTAGCATTAAGCTAGCGGACTTTTGTAAAACAAGTTAATGTGGTTTTGTTCAATACACGTGTTATTCTCTTTGTTAATGCTTAATTTTACAGCCAACCTTAACTGGGAGTGGTAATAAACGGCTTGAAGAAACCACTTCTATCTATTTGCCAAACTGCTGCTTGTGAAGTTCACCGCCGCCGTAGCTAGCGCTCTTAACTAAAATTGTTGCTTGCAAAAATTGGCCAAGCGATGGCTCATATCTCCAAAAATTCGAGGCATCACCGTATTATAAGCAGTATTATTATATTCTTGGCCAAATCCTTTTCCCCCACTTGTTTTCTTTGTGTGTGTATTTTTAGTTAGTTTTAGCTCTATCGATGAGGCAAATTTGTCAGTTCACCCTTCCTCCTAAACGAAAAACATTTTAAAACAGTTCGGCGAAAGTTGCCTTTGTGCGTCTTCAATTTGCACGCATCAGTGACACACAGTACACTGGCAGCTGTCATTAGTCCGAGTAGGAGGGTTAAGCGTCCTAATGGATGTCCTCAAGTTCCTTCATCACTGGCCATGAGAAAGAGAGAGAGAGAAGAGAGGGGAGCGACCCGGGAGTGTGAAGCACAGGAGATGAGCGAGGGAGGAAGATGAGAGTTCCCTGACAAGGAGTCTTTCAAGTTTGTAGGTTTGAAGTGCTAACGAGATGCAAATGTGTGCAAATAAGTGCACAACCACACTCTGCGAAACTCTCGCGGAATACTCAGAAGCAAAGAGCTAATTGTCAAAAATAGGAAATGTTTGGGGAGTTCGCCGCAATGCTGGGAGGAATCGGAACATGGCCGCTAATTAACGGGCTCGGTATTTGGTGACTTGTTCGGATCTGATTGTAAAAATAAAAAAACAATTAAATTAATTTGAAAAAAATTGAAAATGTGTGAAAGTACTCATTTGATGTTCCTTTGGATGTGCAACATATGACAAAGGAGGAATGATTATTCACTAATGAACTTGTATTGGAATAAACCCATTTTAGTTAGTGGAAGTCCATTTCAAAAATGTTCTTTCAACAGCCAGGGCTTCAAAACTAACTTCCTAACTAGGAGGACAGTTGCCCCAAACTTTCAATTTTAGGGGTGCAACGATTAATCGGTTACTCGACAACTAATCAATTATCAAATTGATCAATAAATATTTTCATCATCCATTAATGGTTTAGAGCCATTGTTGGACTTGAAATTGTCCAAATCCTTGGAATTTCAGCCTCTCGATAATAAATATTCGCAGATTTTTCAAGCCCTCCATGAAAGCAGACTGATGAGCTTCATGTTTAATCTCAAAAAGACCTTTGCAAACATCTGCTTTTATTTTGAAAAACAATGATGAACATTTTTGCCAATTTTCTGACGTTACGGACTTAACCAGTAACTTAATCATAATCCGTTTATGTTGATGCATTTTCTCCCCCGTCAATTTGAAATAATGTCCTGTTTTTTTTAATAAACTAGAGGAAATGTTTTTAACAGATTAATCGAAAAATAATCGACAGATTAATCAATTATTTAAGCATCTAACATCAGTAAATTAACAAATACTGTATTCTATTTGGAAGTATTATGTATTTAACAAACCAATCAGTGAACATAACACGAATAAAAGGTGATGCCAGTTGAGGACGAATTTGAAAAGCCAAAGAAAAAGAGTCACAATGAAAGATAATACCCCGACAATATCGCTTGACCTCACGGAATTCAGAGGCACTTTTTGGGGAGTGTACACATATATTTCTCTTCTTTATGTATGGGGCGTTTGCGGTCGGCAGAATGCCGCAAGAAAGCAAAACCCATCTGTTAATTATCCCGTTCTTCATTTGTTGATCTGCTGACATGATTAGACTGTGCAGTGAACAAACGGATCGATGGTCCAATTACCGTCGCTGACACGCAAATCCATACGCGACGTTATGGAAGATGGTAAGCACGTCTGTTTGACTCCTGTTCTAAACTTCTGTGACAAATAGAGCGTCGTCGTCGTCGTCGACTGGGAATGCCAGCTGCTTCCCCCGACGTGAAGTAACTTTCAAATGCCTCCAAGCACAAAATTCTACTTTTCTGCACGCACAATTCGAGGAAGTGGAGAATGACACGGTCATATCTGCGACACAGCGCCGATGATCCACCAGATTGTGACGTCGAGGCCTCGTAATCTGGCCGCGTCCCCTGTGATGACACAGGCATTAGCACGCGGAGATAAATAGCGACAAAGGCAGGAGAGAATTTGCTGATGGAGTTAAAGAAACATGGATTTGTCTTTTCTTTTTCAAGGGACACTGTCCATATTAGTGAGGAATGAATCAGTCTACGGCAATCTGTCATTGTGACTAGGCCTTTGATATCGTAATAAGTTACACTTATTATAAATGTTGTTAAATCATCAAATCTGTCATTGCGCCTGTGCAAGTTTTGTATCAGTTTTTGTCCATCTGCAAACAAGAGTATGACAACAATCTGATGCATGAATGACGTCAACATGCATGAGCGCAAGTGGCATCGAAGGCTTCCACTGCAAACAGGCGCTTCAGCAGCAAAAATCGACACAAAGCGGAAGGTATTTGTATCCGCCGTACGTATTTTTCAATCAAATAGAAAGCGGGTATAAAGGGCACGCAGTCTCGTGGTCTTGCCGGATTACTCATGTCTGAGTTTTGAAAGAGAAACGGTCTCGGGAATGAAAAAGCGCTCAGACAAAAGGAACCCTCCACGTGAACGAGCTTCCCACCATGTTTTAGAAAGCAGACGCCGTCTCCGTATTTCAGACCAGACTCCATTTATTCAGCGCGCGGCCCACCTTAACTCCCACCTTGTCAGCCGGTCTCTCTTATCTCCCACCATGCAACGGATCTTTCACACACACACACGCACATACATACACTGTTTCCATGGTTATGGGCTGCAGGAAAATGTCTACGTTCCAATTTATTGGAACTTGTTAAACATTTTTCATGCCCCCCCCCCCCACCCCCCAAAAAAAAAAACAAAAAAAACAATTAATGTTTCCACAGAATTATCCATTTAAAGCAGCTCTACTTTTTTTGGTTTTTTTATAAACAAAACCCCATGAATTGACAAAGTGGGAACCCAGCCGGGCTCATTACTCTGCAGCGCCCCTCGGCTTCTCTGAGCTTTTTGGCAATTTTCAAGCAAGCTCATTATTTCGCTGTTCTCGGTTTTTGGTCCAATCTGTACCCTCTCTTTCTGTGATGTGATGGTTTTTTTTTTTTTTTTTTTTTTTTTTAGATGCTTCAATCTGTAGTCATTGTAGAGAGTTCTAAAAGTAGCAGTTAAATTGACAAAATGTTGGTCACACTATATCCAACACAATTTTAGTTACCTTACATAAATGACTCTCTGTACTTATGTATTTATGTCCTAAAATGTACATTTTGTTTTCGTGGCTTGTTTGCTGTAGTACTGAAGCGGCTCCAACTACCAGAGACAAATTCCTTTGTTTTTACACACTTGGCCAACAAAGATGATGGAAGATGATGTGATTACGTCGACATTCACTAGGGATTGAGCCGATTAGTCGATTATTTGCAGCAAAGTTTCAAGCTTGAAGTCTACTAATCGCTAGTCACGTTTTTGGCATTTGGTCTTCCGATCAGCCAATTTACAGAGGACTTTCTATTTGGCCGTTTGCTGCCGTCGCCAGACTATAACGCTCTGCAGAGCAATGAAATGTCTGGCCAACAAGACAACACAGTTGTTTCTATGCCAATCTGTCGAAATATGTCTTTATGTAAAGCTGGCCTGTAGCACAAATATTGTTTTTTTTTTTTTTACTGTGCTGAAAAAATATCAATGACATCATTGATGAATTGCCCTCCACTCGACTTTAATCACATTATAGTCGACTACAAAAAATCTTTAGTAGTTCAACCCTGTTCACTCAGACGGCCATATTTCTGTTATTGCACTACTGATTGGTACTGATTTTTGAAAATGCAATACAAAGCCAGTTTCATGACGCAAGATGAAGTTTGGTAGGCATGTCTATCATGAGTAGACCCACATAAATGTTTCAAGAAGCCATGCATGAAATGACACAGGCAGTCTGCCATTTTGGTTGAAAGCGGATATGTTCGATCCGCCGTTGCTCAACAGTAGCTAGCAATAAGCGGCATAATGCATCTGGAAAGTAACATGCCCAGCACTCTCTATATTTAATAGAAAATAAATGCGAGTAAATGGGTTTGGAGTAAATGCAGCAATCAGTGGCCACTCATGTAAATTAAGATGTTTACGGGTTTTTGTCCTTGGTCTTCAAATAAACATGAAAGCAGTTTGAGCTTGTTGTCTTTCCACAAACAAATCATTTAGAAAACCATTTTGCCCTTATTTGTAGCAGCTGAATGAAAGAGGCACTCTGAATGAACTAGATGGAGTGAACATATGTACCAAAAGCTTTAAATGTCTCATTTGTGCCGCTTCACTCAAGTTGAACAATGGTTTCAAACAAAATCTGTTTTCAGAAAAGGAAAAAGCTCCAAACTTTGGGGGGGGGAATAGACGCTTCATATATGATCAAGTCAAATTTGAGTCTCATACTGAATTCAGAAAGGACTGTGATTTTGTTTTTGTCCCCAAACACCTCCACCAGAAGCATAAGTTCCAATCTCTCGAGCTACGTAGCTATTTATTCATCTACATAGATGGATCGATCGATAGGTTTGTCCACGAGTGTTGTCTGCACTGTATTGATTTCTAGAAGGCTTTTAGCGCTGCGATCGAGTGTATTGCCTCCGTGTTTCACCTGATGCTGAGAGTCGATTGCGACGATACCAATCGGGAAGTCCGCAAAACTCACGGATCCTTTTCAATGGCGAGCGGAGATGATTCCAATGATGGCAACACAGACCTAACCGTCAAGACATGTGACAGAATTCTCAGAGCGGTGAGTGTTGAGGCCCGGGAGAAGATGGAGGGAATACACAAATGGGCTCGCTCAAACCAGATTTGTGAGGGGGAGCGTCAGAACTGAATGTCAAGACAGCGAGAGTTCTCCAGATAAAAGCAGGACCAGAACCACGTTTCTCTCACAAGCTGATGGCGCGTTGACTGTATTTACTGTCAGATTGACAGCAAATTATGCCGTGAAGGTCGAAGGAGGGTCAAGGTGCGAATAGATGATGCTGCTACAAGTTGGACAAGAATGTAGAAAGAAATTAAATCAAACTATTTAGAACAATCCCTCGCCAAGCAGTTTACTGTAGATATGAATGGCGTCCATTTGCAAAATGTGAACCAAAAACCTGCGATAATCCAAAACTCTTTCACTTACCAAGACGCTTGTTTTGGTCAATTTAACATGATGTAGCCTTCAGTTTTCAATGTTTTCGAATAACTTCAAGCACACTCAAGCTCTTGCAAAATGAGTTTTCAGTCAAAATGCGGTTGAAAGGCAGAAACAAATAATCACATTTCTGCCTCCGTAGGGTGCGTGTAGTAATCACGCAGACAGCGAGAGAGAAAAAACTAATACGCATCCTTGTGGTGACAATTTTAGCGTTGACACTTTCAGGTCAGCTCTGTTTATGCCACACACAAAAAAGACTGTTTTGATCTTGGAGCCACAATTCCACAGCTTCTGTGTCATTTGGAAATAGCTTGAGAATAAAGCAGCATTTCTACATCTTTTTTTTCACAGTCATACCACAAAATTTCAAGAACAGCAACTGTAAAACCATGAATGTATCTTGTTTGGTGGTGCATTTGGCACAAACATAGAAAATGTGTGCTATTACAGTCTTGTTGTAAAGGGCGTTGTCTCATATACTCCAAAGGAAATGTCTCACTATGAAACCTAATGGGGAAAAAAATCACTTATCCTTTGGCTCACACAGTGTAAGGGAGTTACATGTATCCAAATGTGAAAGGTTAGATGTACTAGGGGGTGGGGGGAAGGCAATTAGCTTTCTTGCGCCATTTTATAAACATCCCCCAGAGACATGGTAAACAAACAAAAAGACCGACTATATTTTGTTTCCTTCTCCACCAAGCTGTGGGCACATGCATACTTAAGCTTCAAGTGCAAAGCCACCAATATAAGCGCACAGACCCACAAATAACCCCAACAACCAATGGCAAATGACCATGTGAGGGTAAGGACAAAGAAATGCCTCTATTGCAGCGCTTGTTTGTGGACGTTAATACTGAGTGATGCACAGACTGCTAGTTGCCGCTTTATGGCTACTTTATCGCCTCCCATTTGCGACGGCAGGCTGCGTTACTGCCGTGTCAGATGCAGATTGATACACAGTCGAGTCTGAAGTGGCCGGCAGACATTGCCATCCCTGCAGTGCATTTATGTACTTGGAATCTGACGCTGTTGTTGTGTGTTTGTGACACGGCCACTAATTAACTTCAATCCGATCATTGCATTCAACATTGATGAATAAACAAATTGGTAAAGATTATAGTTTTCTTTTTCTTTCTCTCGTCCCTCAATGGACACACACGGGGTGCACAACGAGGCGCTCGAAAGCGGCCACGCACGCCAGTGGATCATATGAAGGGAAGATGCATTTTAGGATTGTGGGGATAGCAATGACAATTTCAAAAATACGACCTCTGCTGCAGTGGCAATCACAATGATCTTCATGAAAACAGAATTGGCATGTGTCCCTGTGCAGACGTGGTAGCCTGTGAGGGTGTCTCGCTGACTATCCAAGCATGACACGGAGCACAAAAAGCACAGACATAAAAAGAAAATCACCAGCCAGTCCTCCTAATTATCCTTATCCTTAGTGAGGTTCTTCAGCAGGCCTTTTTTTTTTTTTTTTTTGTCCTCAGTGCGCCATGTCAGAGAAGACACCGTGTCTGTGTGGTTCAGCCAAACGTATCACGGGGCAGCTTTTCTTTCCTTTCACAATCAGCGAGGCTTGTCACTTTGCTGCATTTAGTGCAGCTCGTGAGATGCCTATCTTATCAAGCTGCTCCCAGGAACTATTAAAGCTCAGCTGAATTTCCCGCCGCATTGAAAATTGACTCGAAAATCTATAGTTGACTAAGTGCGGCAGCGGCCCTTTGTCGTAGGAAGACATGGTGACATGTCACGAATGCAATGACACCTGATTAATTTCCCTTGAATGGTCACTCATTTCACTTAGTTTCGCAGAATAATTCAATCATAATTTACAATTTCTGGACACTGGTCAAGCTCTGATTTTGGATTCGTTCAATAGTCTGTGACTCTGAGCTTTAATGACATGTGACAAAGTTGTAACGAGGAAGTGGAGAGAGTTTGGGGTTTCTCGGTTACTTTGAATTCTCCTCTTTGACTTGACATCACTGGTGTCGGTATTTCAGTGTTTCCCACCCTTTATTGAGCTAAGGCACATATTTTACATGAGGGAAAAAAAATCTCAGCGGTAATTCATTCCGCACTTTAGCAGTTCCGCTCTACGCTGTGCCACCCCCGCCCCTCTTGTCCT
Organism: Phycodurus eques; assembly: GCF_024500275.1. NCBI lineage: Eukaryota > Metazoa > Chordata > Actinopteri > Syngnathiformes > Syngnathidae > Phycodurus > Phycodurus eques. The sequence goes on along the minus strand of NC_084543.1, from coordinate 4,865,525 downwards.
AGTCGGAGTTCATCTTCCTTTGTTATATAATCTGACATGAGTTTACCTTCTATTCTTGTTCTGAAGGCAGCGTGGGAAGGGGAGTTACACGGCACCGTGTTCGAACAGACCACGCAGTGCCAACTCCAGATGCTGCAGCTAAATTCAGCGCTTCGAGTCTGCGCTCTACTGGGTCACCTCGGTTATGCGCGGGATTCATTGAGACATCCAATTCCCCCCCACCCCCGCTAGTTATAGCTCAAGTTGCAATCATTCCGAATGACTCCAGAAAGTTAGTTTTGCTCCTAATTTCCATCATAATGCAATCAAGCTAATATCTGGAAAAATATGTTGTGGAGCTGTGCAAGTTACAATTGATAGAATGGATCAAATGTTTAGTTTTTTTTTTTTTTTCTTTTTTTCCTCTCCCAAATAATGTGCACACCATTAGCTTCATATGGACATCTAAAAATATGGCTACAATTATTACTGCATGTCTATGCATCACTAAGACCTGCATGTGCATGTCAGGATTGACACATGACATGTAAGATGACCAGTGAAGAGTGAGTGAGCTGTGTATAATAATTTACGTATGTACTAGATCATATATTTTTTTTACAGCTCATTGACGCAACTGTGAGAAGCATACAGCAACAACATCATGCGTTACAGTCTCATTCATGTTGATTAAACATTAATGGTAACGACTGCACTACTTAATAAACAATTGATGTCATGGAAACAGCAACAGGCGTTATATATACCGTAAATGATTGATTAAAGTCAATCCAATTCTATCTTCATTCATTTAACAAATTGATTAAAATAAATGTTTTCACAGTGATGAGCTTAGAGGCATCAAGGTGCTTGTACTTTCCACTACATTTTAATTGTATATTTCCTCTGTGCAAATGTCATACATAAAGTATATTGTATTTATATTTAAAAAATATTTTTTATTATTATTATTTTACGACCTGCTGCCACACATCCTGTTAGGAGCACCTTGGCTCTTATTTTTGGATTTTTCCATTAACCTCACGAAGAAGAGGTGCTTGGGACTCTAGTCGCACATCAAAATATACCGTCTTATTTTCTCAAAAAGGCTTTTAACCTTGACGTCAGGTCAGTGGAAATTTATCATCTGCATGTCGTCGTACCTCTGGGAAGCAAGATATTTACCCTTTTATTCCATTTGAGTGTATTAGCACAGCACCATTGCTATCTTTTTTCCCCCTGTTTTTTGTTTTTTTAATCTGTAGTCTAATTCATCTTCTGTTTTGTTCTGATGAGAAGGGAAACTGTTTTTACTTTATATCAGTCATTTCCAGGTTATGGCAGTCTACAAAGGTTGAATCAAGGCTACTGGACTCTTTTTGTTTGTTTGTTTGTTGTGTTTTCCTGTTTTCTGAAAATGTTCCAAATTGACCTAGGCTAACGGTATATTAAAATATACGAGTGAAATCAAGCACCAAATTTCGCCCGTCTAATGAAAAGCATGTACATTTTTCACCAATGCTGCAATAAAGAAAGCTGGGAAATACAACATTTCCAACGTCCAATGAAATAAAGTGGGATTTGCAAGAGTGTTTTTACAATGTGCCCACTGCTAGGTGCAAACTCATCAAGAACTTTGATAAGAACCTTACTGGTTTCGAAATTTGTCCAAACCAATTCACTGTTTATGAGGGAGCTAAGCTCAAAATGTCAAAGTTTTCTCTTTCATGATCGCATTAGAACACACAAAATCGCACCTCCAAGCGTTTGGAATCCCACTGATAAGAGGGATTTTCTCGTGTGCTGTGCTGAATCGCTGGCCTTATTTCATGTCAGTGGCAAGTATTTAGCCTCACTTGTTATCCCACAGCAGCAAATGCGCCGCAGGCCTTTTTATATATCAACTTGCCGGATCCCCAACCTGAAATATTGGGAGTAAGCGGATAAAACATTTTGCGCAAGGTGAGCTCTCGCACACGTCTCTTTTCTTCTCTCATTTTTTTCTCTTTGACCCACATTCATGCACACACAAACTTCAATTAATCATTTAATGTCTCTCAGCAGGTGCTTGATGGCTTCTGTGAGAGACCCCTCCCACACACACACACACACCAAAAAAACAAAAAAAAGGTAACAGAACGCTGCACTGCTATGTAGCAATATTTGATCATGTCGATTGCTCTCACTTTAAGGGAAATCAATGTGGATATGACAGAATAGACTTGAGTTTAGGCTTGTTGCTTTTTCACATAATTATTTTATACACGGAGTCTTTTTGATGCAGCTCTCATTCGCTTGTGCAAGCGAACTTCCTAAAGTCTCCTGTGACCGTCCACTCGGTTGGTTAATGTGTTTACGAAGTTCTGCGCATTGCAATGGGTGCGGAGTAGGGAATCTTCAAAATGCCCTTTAAACTCAAACATATTGAAATAATGAAATGAATATTGAAACAAATAAAATGAGAAATAATTTAATTGAAATATATAAATCAATAATACAATACAGTTTTAAATAAATATTGAAATACTTCAAGACATTTATTTCTTTAATGTTGTATTTATTGATTTAATCTTGGTCCTCCAGAGTTATTCGCTGTTCATGTAACCGTTACATGAGTTGCTAGCTTTGGCGCCATCTTGTGGACTCTAGGTGGAGAACGAGACTTGTGCGTATGAGAGGGTTTGGGTTGTGTTATTGAGAGCCTTTCCGTAGTTGAGTGAGCGTGAAAGCATTTGAATAGTAAGTGTGAGAGCTAATCCTGAATAATGTCCCTAACGGCCCCTCATACTTTGGCGCCATTTTGTGACATCTATGGGAAATTACCCCCTTTAGGAGGACTTCAATAACTGGCGGATTTTCGCTATCGGCTCGGTGCGGTTATTGATAAATTTTTGACAAATGACCATGTGCGGTGATGGACACACTCGCCCAGAACACCCTACATGGTTATGTCAGCGACAAAGCCTTCACCCCCTTCCAAGAAGCACATTCACACAGGATTCAGATGGCGCTGGCATCTAGCAATGACGTATGAGTCAAATGGGAGCCAGCTGTCACATCCTCGCTTTCTGCTGCTTGGCATTAGCGACGACTAGCGCGTCCTTTAACTCTCATTTGGCACAGACGATCATTGTTTGCCCGCGGTTTGAGTCAACGCAGCTCACATTAGAATCTGCCTAACCTGACGGCGAATCAAGACTTTGCATGCATGTGGCCTGAATGAGACCTTCTTTTGAAAACGCTTTCATGTGGCAATGACTCAGAAGCTAATTCTAACAGAGATAAAAATTCAATTCCGTGTCATATTATTAAGCTAAAAAACAAACTACTTTAGTAGCACATATTCCTTTTTTTGTTGTCTCCCATACAGAAATCGGTACATTCATTAATCAGTTGATCGGACGCCGTTGCCAGGGCCCGGGGTTGCACATTGGCTCGGATTAGTCGAAGTGTTTTTGTGCTGATAAGAGCTACTGGGAGCCTCCTCCTCACATTGAGTTGAATGAAAAGGGGACATCGCTGTCACTTACAGAATGAAAAGAGCAGATGTGTTTCTGTTTGTCCCTCGTGGCTGTAATGACTCAATATGCGATAGGGTTCCAGTTCGATAAGACATGCGTTTTTGGGTGTTTTCATTGTAAATGGGCCTAACATTTTCATAACATTATTTGCTAATGTTTGTACTGGTGTGGTAGTCGCGCCAAATACGTCACTATCAGTTAATTGGTTCACAGAGAATGGTCACTTCTCTGTTGGCTATGAACTAGACGGTGAAAAACCAATTGTAACTTTACTTAAATCTACTTTGTTGAGTCTGACCTGAAGTCCGATTCACTGCCATTGACGGCTTTCGAAGTCGAATCCCCGTGTTACCTGGGAGGGCTGGCAGTGAATGAGAATAAATTTGGTGCTGGTATGGAAGTTTTGCAGTTTTAATTAGAAATGGAAGCCAAATATCTGTCACTCGACAGAGAGTAGTTTGTGAACGTCTGCTAGCTTAATGCTAACACACAATGCAAAACCCCATAGAGAGGCTAAAGAAGAGAATCGATGCCGCAGTGTTAAAACCGGAGATTTAAGCACAATCGATGCAGCAACACATGTAGACAGACAATATAACAATACTCGCAGTCAATATCTGCTGTGACCAGCATTTACTTCATGCTGTACAACACATCACCGAATGATTCCAGAGTTGATCAAGTTGTTGATTGTGGCCTGTGGAGTGTTAATTTGTGAACAGTCTTTAAGAAAAATAGGCCTTTTGTGTAGAATGACTCAAAACCCGCTTTATCTAGACATTGTGTGCCACATTACAATCAATGAAATAGTGTAGAGCATATTACTTTGACAAGCATTTTGGGAAAGGCTGCTTTTTAGCTGTCAGCGAACTATATTTGCATAATTGCTTCACTGCAAAGGAGCTGGCTCAATGTCGAGCCACGGCGTTGCGGTGGTAACTTCCTGCATCACTTCTAATTAAAAGGTCCCCAATTTACGTTGCGATGGAACATCCATCCATCCATTTGCCATAGCGCTTATCCTCACTAGGAGTCGCGGACGGGCTGGAGCCTATCCCAGCTATCTTCGGGCGAGAGGCGGGGTATATATAACCTGAACTGGTTGAGATGGAACAGTCATATGTATTTCACTAAATCGTCCAGTCTTGTTAGCACTTTAACCTTCTATCTGGCCTTTCCCAGAATGCAAGATGGGAAAAGCACTCACTGGAGACGTTGATCAATAAGTGTATTGATTCAAGATTTCAAGGGCATCATATTTGAAGACTGCCAAGATTATTCTAGTATTTATTGAGGTATTTTCCTGAAATAGCTTGCGGATATTGCTGGGACCGAGCGTCTTCTGACGACGTACCGTTTTATCTGTCCCAGTTTAGTCTGTAATGACAAAATGAACGTTAACCTAATTGCTGTAACCATAGAAACAGAGAGCCAAAGACAGACGTGAAAAAGTTTGCAGTTGAAACTTTTGGTTTTTCCTACGGTATTTGCTTGCATTACTCTAAGCTAGCATAACCCATGACTAATCGCCTCACTGCTAAAACGAAACGTAATCTACTTTCACAACCGTGATCCCTCGGTTTCTAAACCGAGCCAGAGGGATAACGGGTTTTCCAATCTCATCATTATCAGCTCTACAAACGTAACATCACTAATTTGCAACATATCGGATACTAAATACTTTCCAGTCTTTTGAGACTGCTGAGTTGAATCGAGACTGCTATTTCTTTAATATCGAACTATAGGTTTAAAAATCGGTACTGAACTCACTTTACAACAAGCAGCGGTTTGGCAGATAGTGAACAACTCTTCAAAAGAAAGGCTTAAAGCTGTTTACTGCCACTCCAACAACCACCTAACTTAGCCTTAAAGTCCGCGAGATTAATGCTACCACAATGCAAAACGCTATAGACATGCTAACTCATAGCATCGGTATCACGGTCTTATAACCCTTTAAGCACTGGATATTTGAGCTCTAAATGGTGGCGCAACACATGTAGACATAAAATATAACAATACTCTGAGGTATATTTTCTTTATCCTCTTCAGAGAACGACAAATACTACTGACATACTGAGGAGCTTAGTCCATCTCTGTGCACTATTTCCCCATGTGTGTATTATACCGGCCCCAGGTGGCCAAAGTGCTCAGATTAGAAGACGGTTGCTGTTGGTAAATTTCTTTACATTCTGTATAATGATGTCCTTGCTGTACATTTTTATAGACCACAATATGATAGAGTGCTATTTTTCTTTTTTTAAAACACAAGGAAATAATTGGTGATGGTGCTGCTCATTCTGATCTCTGTAACGAAAACTGGACTAAGACACTAATCACTCATTTGTCAAAGATTTCCAAAGAAAATAGATGTTTATATTGTCTGGCGTTTGAGTGCAGAATTTAAGGATTATGTGTTACAGCACTTTTTTTCCCTGGGTCAATTAACATACGTTGTAATAACACTTGAAAAATCTGCAATATAGCGCGACCACGAAGCGTGACCCGTGACATAGCGGGGGATTTTTTTTGTAATGTTACCATGGCAACCTCAGTTTGTGTCCTTGTTTATTTGTTTGACAACATTCCGGTTGTAGTTGTGTTGGCTGGCAAAGATGTATTTGGGCCTTTAAACCCAACCATAGCGGGAGGTTTTAACCTAAACAGGTAGAGACAATAAAACATTATTTTATAGCGTCTTTAACTCCTGTTCCTGCCCATAAAAGTAGATACTAAAAGGTTTTAATGAATTATGCATACACCTTGCTTTGAGACAAAACGAGGAGGAGTTCAGTCATTTAGAGGTTTCGATGCACAATGAATGATGTGGCACAATTTAAGGTGGCCCCGGCAATCAATCACGTCAACTACTGTTGCGTTGTCACTTCGTCCTTGAAAACGAGGAATTTGTCTCACAAACATCACCGGCGATCAATTCATCATTTGACCTGGGCGTGTCCTTGGAGCTTGTGAATCTGCAGTTGTGTGCTACATATTGTGCACAGTTCAGCCTGTGAAAATGATTTTATTGTTACAATAACATGTAGTTTTCCTTATGTGGCGTATAATGTATGAATAATATAGCATTACGGTCTATTTCTCTGACACATAACCTTGCCCCCCCCCTCACACACACACATTTTAATTAAATCTTCTATGAGCATTAGGCAACTCATTAGCAGATTATCAGACTCTGCCCTTAGCAGTGCATGAGCATATTAAGGCCACCTATTCTCCCGAGCAGACGCCGCATAATAGAATCAAAGAGTTATTGAGATCTGAAAACTCACTCTGTGTGCGTGCGTATGTGTGTGTAATTAACACCCCCTATACGTATTGGCTCAAGTGATGCTCTTTGGGTGGGACTTATCGCCACCTTTAATTAAATGAGGCTGGGAAAATGTAGCGCTTCCAGTTTAACTACTGTGCTTTTACGTACCCAAATTTGTTTTCGCTACAGTTGACGTCACAGTGAAGAATAAAATCTCGTTGTGCCTGTGTATTTTGCTCATGTTATTCCGAGATAAGGAACCGTCGCTGTGCATGATGTCATTAGGGGCGTGTTTAGTCATTTGCCGGCCCGAGACAAACCCAGTCATTGAGCGCTTCACGTCTATGCACTAAAAAGATCATCAATTCAAAAAAAAAAAAAAAAAAAAGGAAATTGATGAGAAGCATGACTTGTGTCACTCTGCACTTCATCTCTACTGAATCCTCCCCAGCTGACACTGACAGCAGTGCTACTGCAACTGGCAAGAGCGTCCGGCTCTTTCTGTTGTCGGTTATGCACTTTCGATGTGATGGTGAAAAAGGTTGAAACCTTTGGTATTGTTAATAAAAAACTATTTATTTTCTTCTTACCTTCTCCTGTCTACTGCTCCACACGGATAACTTATTTATTTTCCCCAAAACCTGCCAACAAGTTTGTAACTTTTTGTTTTTCTTCTTGACTCGAGTCTGCACATGCACAATAAGAAGATGGACGAGTTCATTGCATGAGAAGGGGGCAGGGAGCACTTGACGCAATCATGATATATTAAGCATTTTGATATGTTTTTAGGCACATGAATTTAGACTAAAACAATAAAAATTGTTGTTATAATTATTAAGATGGCAGCATAGGATGATTAAAACGTAAGTCGTCTCTCCGGTGAAACACTTCTGTGTGCAGAATACGTTTCGCGTGAGTTTTTCCTCCTCCTGCATCCCCCAAACTTGCAGAATAGTGAGGGGAATTTTTTTTAATTTTATTCAATTTAGTCATGTAGCAGTTCTTGCAGCTACGACTCACAAAACGCTTCATATGGTCAAAATACATAAAAATACAGTTTAAAATACAGAATAGCAAACATTATTATTATTATGGGAAAAAAATGGTTTCGAAATCCGAACAAACTGAAGGTCAGTTATCCTGCCAAGACGGACGGCAAAATCGAAAAGTAGTTTTCTACCTTCGGATGACCTTTGCGCATTTGATGCTGACTGGATATCCATTTTTAAAATGAGGTCAATCTTCGGCACAGAAGAAAAATATACCATTGAAGCTCATTATGACCAATCTTTCTCAAACCTTCGCCTGGAACAATGGATGAGAGTGTGCGTGTTGCATAATGTCAGACGGATGAGAAAACAAAATTGTTTTTTCCCCCTCATTGTGTTGGGAGCATGCAACTACAGCGATGTGCGCAGACAAGTGTTTACTTACCTTTTGCACATTCCTGTCACGCTTTTTTAGCCTCTGCGTGGGCAATATTTGCACCGCAGGAGATGGTTTTCTTGATTGTTTGGTACAATCGCTCACAATGGTCCATGAGCTTTAATGTCAGCGCACAGTTGGGGGGGGGGGGGGGGGCGGACTGTGTTTGTTTGTACATGACACCAGCAAGGCCCTACGTTTAAGCTTTCAAATATCTTACTGAAAGGCACAGTTGCTCTTTTCCCACCATCTGACAATGATGGCGGTCACGGCAGGAAAACCGTGTTGTTTACTTTTTTACGATAAGATGCAGGGAGTGATGAAGAAGAAACCAAAGAGGAGAATCTGGCCCAGTTGTTACTTTTGATAAGAAAAATCAACATCTGTTCATTTGCATGCCTGTTTATCTGCGACTGTCATGCAGAGATATGGACATGCCGTTCACCGTTTAGATTTCTGTCTCCGCTGGTATAGACATGCCAGGAATACTTAGTTTCAACCTCCACTGTGTTTTAGTTTTCAGCTTTTTTTATCAGTTCAGAAATCAAACCTGCCTTTCCTTGTTTAGACGCCCTGTAAATGACATCATTGAGTATTTTCTTCTCGGCGTGTCTGTCGTGGATCTCTAGTATGTCGTCCAATCAAAACAATGTACGCTGAACAAGGTTTGAGATGATAAAGACACATTTGATAAAGGAAAACAGCAAAAGTAACAACAGTACAAGGCTTGAGAGGACACCAACAGAGAGAATAGTGCCAAAATAGAAAAAAAACATGATTTAGTTTGATCTATATGTGGACCGGGAAGGCAGTGATAGGAACAGACACCTTGAAGCGAGAAAAAGGACGGGAGCAGTAACGAGGCAGTGCTACACTGCAAAAATTCAAATCTTACCAAGGTGAAATATCTCAAATCAAGGCAAAATATGCTTGTTTGCTGTCTGCCAAGATATTTCTTCTAACCAGGCAGAAGAGATTTTACTTGCTTCAAGCATTCTTTTCACTTAAAAGACCCTGTAAACTGAATTCTGAGATTTATTTCTAAATACCTTATTACACTTGCATGTGATAGATAGACTACAGTTAATTGCGGAAAACAATGTAGTACTCAGTTATGGAGATACAGGATTAAACTGATTTTCTTACTTTTTTGGGGGGGGTGGCTAAAACAGTGCCCAGTGACGCACTTGGGCCCTGGCATGGATTGCCCCCACCCCGCTATACTTGAGCGCCTTCGTTCAGCCCAAAGGCGATATGCACTTAGCTAGCGAGCTATGCCTACACCCCGAGAATGCATCTTCGCATCGAATAGTACGAGTGCGCACTCCTCGCCTTGATAAGTCCGACTTGACAGCCAGTTTTCGGGTTAGCGTGGTCACTTTACAGCGCCTCGTCATCGCGGCATGTAAAGGCCCATGACGACACAGTGGGATATATTCATATGTTCATATTCGGATATATTTTTGCGGTCCAAACATGTGTATGCATGTATGCTCGTTTTTGCGGGGAATGTACCTGATGAACAGTTCAGATCCAAAACTTGTTTTATCAGCGTCAAGGTTGAAGAACTGGGTATTGACAAAGCTCGAGGCTCCGTGTGTTTTGGTCTGCGTCTGGGAACGTGTGATGGCGTCTCCCTCATTCTGGGTGCGATATCAACATATCGCAACATCCGTGTGGTGGGAGTACATTTGCAGTGCCAATCACGCCTGCGAAGATTATGAGTGTGAATGCTTCCTCAACATTGTGTTCTCATTTGGGTCACGGGTGACTCCCATTCACACCTTGTGACAAAAACAGTATTCAGTTCACCTAAAATGTATGTTTTTGGAATGTGGGCGGAAGGCAGTTTCGTCAATCCTTCAACTTTTTTCACCCAAAAAATAGCAAATGTGCCAAAATAAAATGGTTCTAAAGTATGAAACTCTAATCCAAGGTAACAATGGTTTTGATAAATAATAATCATAATAATAATAATAAATACAACAGGTTACCCAAAAAAAGCCAAAAAGCAATTGGCCGTTAAATTACGCAAAGGTTCTTTTAACTTTGTAATTAGAGGGCCATTTTTTCTTCCATGACACACATCAGTAACTGGATTAGTAGAGATAAAACTCCAAACCCCAACATGATATCGCAGCAAAACTAGTCTTCTGATGAGAAATCACACATTATTCTTCGTCGCTGAAAAACAATCCTTGTCTTTTTTTTGTTCTTTCCCCATTCCTCATCTTCATAAAGACTGATTGTTTACTAACTGCAATTAAATGGATTTTGCGGACGCGTTGTTATTTCAGCGGCAGCGCAAGTGATTAGGATCCATGCACACACACACACACACACACACACACACACACACACACACACTTTCAGCTGCAGGCAAAGCTAATCAGCCAAGCGTTAAGAAAAGTAATTAGCATCTACAGCAGCAGCACCTCGTACACGAGATGAGGTGAGGATGTGCGCATTGCATGGCGTTACAAGTATCCTGCTTTCATTTATGAAGCCCTTTAACCTAAGTCTGATAGTTTGTGCTGCTTTAATGAAACTGATGCGGTGTATATGTCTGTATTTGCCCTCGTTAGGCTCACTATTACAAGCGAAGCATAGTATTGTCACCGAGGGGGGCGCCTTGAGAATACGGAATAAAGAAGTGGTTTACTGTGTAAAACATGACATACAGTGCATGCACCCAATTAAACAGATTCTTGGCTTTTAAAGCGAAACAAACAAACAAACAAAATGTTGAATGTAAGCTTTCAAAAAGCTTCAAGGTAATAATTGATCCAATGGGATTGTTTGTTTCAAGACAATGCTAGTCCAGACTCGGATTGTTTCGTCTTGGCGGAGGTCTACCCTCTACGAGAGTCGTCGTGGTTGCCTCCAAGATTCAATATGGCGCCGCATGGTAAAGAAGTCTCTGCATATCTGTGAGATACTGTATAGTCAAAATAACGTTCGTATGTGCGCTAGACTCGGTGCCCTTGAAGTTCATTTCTATTATCGCTCATCGCGTCTGTATTTTTTTGTATGTAAGCTAAACATGCGCGTTATCTTTCATCGTGCAACGTGTTCAGCAGTTCACTGTGTTATCGGTACATTTCAGCCGCTCACGACCAGCAAGTTGTTTCTCCCTTTCGCGATTAGCTGAGCACGGGCAAATCTAATTAGCCGCCATCATGGGAGATGACGCTTGACTGACACCGTCGTGCTTGACTTTGACGCTTCCCTGCTTTCTCATTTTGATTTTCCCCCGTCCTCCTTTTTTTCATCATTTCCAAGTTCATCCTGGTTGACGGGATTTGAAACCTAGCTACGCTAGGCTTTTAAACACAAGAGTGCTATCAATTGGGTAAAATGGAGGTCTGGTTTTTTTTTTTGCGTGTGAATGTACTGTACTTGGAAAGTGATCCAAATGGAATCTTTTTAAGTATCTTTTTGATGCTCGCGATCAAATCAAACAAGTTCCTTTATCGAGCTTTAACATACAGAAAAAATATCAGTACACATTTGACACGGACCAATTAAAGTAATTAAAGGGTAATTAAAGTAATTGCGGTCATTTTTTTTTTTTTTCAGCATTCGGCCTCCATTTGCTTGGACAGTCCATACGTCATTGGCCTATCTGATTGGCAATAACAGCAAAATGAAGGGAATTAAATCAGAGCCGAATCAATACCAATACAAAGCTGTCCAAAATAAAAAAATGCTTCACTCCATAGGGAATCTGACAAATAGGTAAATCATAAAATATGGGGAGTATTTACAAAGCGTAGAGTAAATATAGATCACTTTCCACTCAGACAATCCATATGGCTGACATCTGCTGTGAGACGGTGTTGTTGTTGTTTTTTCTTCCTCTTCCTTTTTTCTTCTTCTTCCTCCGATGATAGCTGGGATGGGCTCCAGCACGCCCGCGACCCTAGTGAGGAGAAGCGGCTCAGAAGATGGATGGATGGATGGATGGATTGACATGAACTCACATGAGTGAATAGATTTCAATTGAAATGCCCATATGGGGATTAACTGCAACTTTTGATATGTGTGGAAACTGCAATTGTAAGCTTTTATGTGCTCAAAAGGTTGTCACGGAAATCCATTGGGAAATTCTCTCTCTCTCTCTCTCTCTGTGTGTGTGTGTGTGTGTGTGTGTGTGTGTGTGTGTGTGTGTGTATTAGTACTAGTATATTTATTAGTAGTAGTATATTTTGCAAAAAAAAAAAAAAAAAAAAATCACAATTTGGACTTATTTTATAATCATTTTGATCTGGTTTATTTGGGGGAAAATGTTTATTTGTTTTTGTACAAAATCCTACTATATTAATACTCAAGAGCCGCTACTATGACAGAATGGTTACAACTCGATTGGCATGCAGTATACGCTTTATGGATATTTCAGATTAAACTGTGTTCTGAAAATATAAATACGTCATCACGAGTAGGAAATTGAAAAAAAAGTCAAGTGCCACTTTATTTTTAAGTTTTCGTATTACCCAATAGCGCTTAAAACATTAAAATATTCTGTGATGAAAGGGCCATATTTTGTGATCATTTCAAAGCCTTTAGGAGATCATGTTATGATATTTTCTTCTCAAAACATTCAATAATTAGAAAATTCGCATACGCATTTTCCCCACAAAATACTACGAAATTTTAATAAACAGCAGATGACAAAATTGCCCCAGTATACCGTACTTGATCCGACATGAACAATGCTGACCAAGATTAGACTACAGTACCAGTAGTGTCAGGCCGTACTGCAACCCCGCTTGTTTTATGCATTGCGCTTGCCATAACTGTCCCATCATATGACGCCATTTAGGATACGTCCATATAAAGGCCGACATATGCCGTCCAGCGTGTACCGCGTGGCGGCCGAAAGAAACGGCGCCATCTATTCGAGGCCGCTTGGCTATGACAGTAAGATGGATCGCAGTGCGAGCACAGAGGCGCAGGAAGCGTAAGTGGTACCAGTGCACTCTTCGGAAGCCATCGCACTCATGCAGCACACTGTGTAGCGCTCACATACACACACACACACACACACACACACAGACACACACAAACTCAGTAATTTACTAGAGGGCATTACGCTGACTTACATCCATTACCTAGAGACTTAACTTTAACTACTTGTAGCCTCAAGTTCACCCTAAAAAGGTATCCACCTTAAAAGTCTATTAATTACATCATGTGGTCCTCTTTTGGTCCCCGAAGGAGACGAGTCCCCACGGTGAGACTGCAGGTTTATGTGCCTGCAACCAATAAACACACACACACAAACACGGGTGCGCCTCATTAAAAGGTGCCTCCGTGTGTGAGAAGCTATAGGCGACCATCATCCATCTTTTACAGCTGATACTGTTGCTGAGCCACCGTGTTTCAGCTGCAAAACAGTCCATCAGCAAACAAAGTCCACTTTTGAGGGCCCGTATTTATGTATTGATGGGAGTAGATTAGAGCTGTCACTATCAAATCTTTTCTTTAATCGATTGTCCTATTGATTAGTCAAATAATAATCAGATTTTTGGCTACTAACATGCATTTTATTCTGATTTATGAGGAATGGACTTCCATCCTTAAACTGCATATGTTGGTACTGAGTGTATGGTATAAATTTGGTGCACAGAATTTGAGACGGCAAAAGGTTGAACGGTTAGCAATCGCGATTAGCATTAGCACGCTAGCCATGACCATTTTAGGGAAGAAAAAAAAAACAACTACCATTCAGCTTACTCATAAATCATGTTATATGTTATATGTACATGACACATTTAACAGTGTGTTGAAAATTACTTAAAGATGCTCCTTTGTCGTTTTTAGCAAAGTTTATCAGTGGCCAACACTGTGTCCGTCTGCAATAAATGTCCTAGTGAAACATTGGTTCCGGCGGCGCAAACATTGTTCCGGATGGAACTTTTATATATATATATATATATATATTTTATTATAATTCTTATTTTATTATTATTATTTATTTTGTATTGGTCCCGGCGAAGCTTCGAGGCAGAAATTTTGCGGCGATCTATTTTTCAAGTCGACATAGCCGAGTTATTTGATTTATTAATTTATTTATTTTTATTATCCGCAGCTACTGCAACTGCCTAAGTGTCCCTTATTCGGCTAACTGAAAAAAAAAACATGGTCAAACAATCCATCCATAGTGATGGAATGTGGTTGTAAAAGCAGACATCAATAGATAGATGGGGCATAAAAAGGCATCAGTGCCCTCTCCATTTTACAATAATAATAATATAATAATAATATTTTTTCAAAAAGTTACGCTGCTGCGCTGAGCAGCAGGAGGGCCTGTGGACAAAAATTGAACCCAACTTCACCTCTTTGATGCAGCTCAGTCGAATCGCTTGGAATAATGTGACATTGCGGCTCCCTGCATTATGTATCACTGCGAATGAGAAAAAGAGTTATTGTAGATCTGATGTGAAGTGAAATGGGTGGAACTAATGTCATCGATGCTCGTGGAGAAAAGCACAAACGTGGTCCCGAACGCTCGATAGTGGTGTTTAGTCGCAGTAAAACATGGCATGTGTGCAGTTCATTCAAAGTGCGAGTGCATGTGTGCATGTATGTGTATGTCGTTTTGCATCCTCGTGAAGTTTCAGTTACATCATTTCTCAGTTATTTATAATAACATTAACGGCGTTTTAGCGTCAAAAGCTTCCTTTCGACTGTTTTGTTGTCTTTGCTCGTGTAACAAAGACATCACAAAGTTCCTAATTGGCATCATCAGCAAATGGAAATACATTTCATGAAATGGAAATGGAACTTTGTGCTGGAATGCTGTATTTACAGGGTTATAGTTATAAAACACAGTACTGCATATGGTACAGTATACAACGGGTTTTTATGTAAGTTACGAGCAAAAAAATGTTAACCTACATATTTCACATTCATATTTCCATATTTATTTTATTTACATATATACTGTGTATTATTTGTATGTATATGTCTTTTTTTTTACATTTACTCTAAAGTATCTTTTTATATTTTTAAAAAAGTCATACTGTAAATACAAATCTGTGAATTAATCTATTTCAAAACTTGCAATATTTGATTTAATTTTACCTCACAATATCAAGACAGATATGTGCAGGTTGTGACGAAAGCCTGTTCAAATCATCATGTCCGCACCCCAGGTTGTACCGATGAGCATAATTTAATATCCATTAAATTTTGAAAAAATCTAAAAAGAGGAGAAATGCACAGTAAATGAAATTTTAATAGACGAACAGCTAGCGGTGTGGCGCTGTGCTCTGCCAGCAAAAAGGTTAGTGCGACACTTTGGCTCCTGAGAAGATGGATAATAACAGCATTAAAATGTACTCCATGTCAAGTGTTAGTCAAGTGGAGGGAAAAGACTGTGATTATCGCGTTCGTGATATCAGGTGCCCTTTCTCTTTAAGACAAGGCAACAAGAAAACAATCCATTTGCTCTATTATTTAATACTAGGTTCATTTACCAATTGATGGAATTGTTAAGAGAAAGGTCATTTCCTTCCAGTTGTGTTTTCACAGCAGTCAGACACACAGTTTACTTTATTAAATACCTACCGGGGTTTTAGTTACAGATAAAGGATTATAGTCTGTGAATATTATCTACTGTATCTGCAATGAAAAGCATGTATCTCCAAATTATTACGAAACACAATAGTGTTAAATTGTGTAGCGGACATGCTCCCCGCAAACTGAGGTGACACAGTGACTCCCCACGGCGTGATAAACTGCATTCGTCCAAGCGGCCCTGCTGTGAGACTGCCCCCAAGGAGACTCCTCGTGGACCCTAAACTAATTAACATCTACCCTCGAAGTCTGATCTCCCAAGCATCAAAGGATGTTTCCACCGGACCACCTGTCTGGGAATAGGAACAATTGCTGGGACAAGGCGACGCCCGCAGGAGTCGAGAGGAACTGCAAAGTCGAACCGGGGGGGACTCTCATTTGATGTTTAACCAAGGATAAATGTCTGTTTTGATATTTCACAAACTCTGCAGAAATGTGCCAAATCTATGCCTTGATGTCTGTGTCAGTGTGTCAACTTTACAAGTGCAAGTGCGAGGTTTTGACAATTGTTTGTCTTGATTTTTGACTCCAAGCAGCATGAAATGTGATTTGAACCATAATCAGTTGATCTGCCAAAACTCAAGTATAAACAGTCAGTCTGATATGCTTGACCTCTGAGTAAAGCGAGTACCAAGTTGAGGTTATTTTATTTTAATATATGGTTTTAAACCCATTTTATCAAATTTGTAGACAAAATTCAAGCTGATGGGTGTGGTCTTCTCCATCCCTCTTCGACACGCCCCTGGGGTACTTAACCCTGGCGCTCCTGTGTTTTTCCTCCTCTCGTGTTTTTCCTCCTCTCTTGTGTTTTTGGCCGGCTTCTTTGCTTCCCAGCCACGGGGCGGCCGCGGGCCATCCCTCCCCTTTCTTTTGTTCTGACCAACAACAGAACAAAAGAAAGGGGAGCCAACCAATGACCAACCATTTTTCGTCTTCGGCCTCTTTTGTTTTGCTTTATTTTTCTACGTTTTCCTTCTTCAACCGAATCTGCCTCTGTGCTTCCTGAGACGCGTTCCGAGAGAGACCACTCCCAGAGGCCAGCTGAGTATGGTCGTGAGTCGACACAGCAAACTTTTGCCAGACTGTACAATATTAGTGCCTAATAACTTCAGGGAAATTAATAGCTTCAGACAAAATCTCAACTTTGTCCTCTCTCTTTCTCTCTCTCGTCCGGAATGGACGCATTAAACGCTCGTGTTTTCCACTTTAGCCCAACACACGTTCTATTTCCCTTTTCTTACACCTTTTTCCTTATTTTCTACCATTATTAGTGTTATTTTCGTTCTTTAGTTAGTGTGTTTCCCTTTAGATCCCTTGTGGATGTCATTAAATATACTATAAAATGACCCACTTTGGCGTCCGACAGGAGTTGCCCTTCCCCAACAACAGCATATAAGAACTTGTGCATCTTCCTTCGCATCAGCGGTTATCCAGTCGCGTGAAGCTAGCTAGCGAGCTTTGACTACACTCCAAAAATGCATCTTACTTTCGTATAGTGCGCTGGCGTGGCTGCTTTAAAGCGCGTCGTTGTTGGCTGTGAGTGTGCACGTCACAGAAAGAAGGCAGAAGTGCAAGGTTATAAACAAACAAACAAAAACAACCATGTGGATAAGGGCTTCACGCTGGTGTGGCCGCTTTAGAGTGCCCCGTTGTTGCCACGATGATCCGGTGGGATATATTTTCGCAGCTAAAACAGGTAGTTATGTTTAATCATATAAAAGATGCTAGATGAAGTAGCATCCATTTTTACAGCTCGTAGAAGTGGTATTTGATTGACAGTTGACTGTTGAAGGGGGGCGCGTAGTTTCAGCAGAATTAGCAGACACGCCCACAGCATTTTAGAGGACCAAGATTTTTATTTTATTTTTTTTTTAATGATTTTGTAGCCTCTTTTTATATACTTGGCACATTATTAATTATTCAAATTTGGCAGGGGTGTTAACCTTACTCTTCCCCTGTGATATGTCAAATTTTATTAAGGAATTACAAACATTCTTCACCACTACAAAGTGCAATCATTTGCTGATTGTACTCGTGTCTTGGATTTGTGTTGTCATTATTATTATTTTTTTTCTTTTTGTTTTCATGCAGTCATGAAAACCTCAACAGTAAAGCCGGAATAATGTTACTAAAAGGGGTTAGTAGCGCACTACTGATATAGCGTGCTGTAGAGGCGCCACAAGTGCACTTAAATATTTAACCTTACAAGGTTTGGTGGAAGAAGAAGAAAAAAAACACAAATTTTACTCTTCAACAGCGCAGTTTAAAGACGTATTCTCTTCAAACCAGTATAGATTTGTCTTCTTCATGGTGCTGTGCAGTCATCATTCAGAGAGGAGGGGAAAAAAAGAAATCCCAGAAGTTAAAGAGTAATACAAGCACCCCCCACCCACGCCCATGCTTTTCCTCGGTGTGCACCCCCCCCACCCTTATCTCTACTGCTTTGAAAGCGCACCTGTTCCAGCAGCTTGGGAGCACCATAGTGATGTAGTGCTTGCTGCCTCATAATTCGCCTCCAGTTTCCACTTTCATTGTGAGCCCCGCCGATGCGCAAACAAGCCGGGACTTCTTCATCCCGCCAGGGTTTAATGAGTTTTTGGAGCGTCGCACTGTAAGGCCAAGAGACCCCCGGCACGCCATCCATTGTGTTTCGAGATGCCAAGTTACTATTTGATGGTTATTTAGGCTTTGACATTTGATTGTCCATTTGTTCAAGGGTCTCTTTGTACAGATGGCTGATGCAAATGTCACAATCCGCACAGCCACATGGATGTATTGCAGCAGTTATAACAGAAGTCCGGACTAATTAATTCAAAAATTGAAGGGGGTTATTGTCCCATGTCAGTCCTCGTAATTTTTACTGATATCTGATGATTGAATAAAGTTAGCGGAGGTCAACAATTACATGTACATTCCTTCCTTATTAGTATGTTTTTTTTTTTTTTTTTTACTTTTTAGGGTAATGGGGTGAGAGAAAATTTTACGTTTAATGCTGCATGACTATATTAAGAACAAACTCACATATGACAGTTTGCAATCGTGTGGAAAGATGGTGACGTCCACAGCCCTGATATGCCGATGAATACATATTTTAAGTTAAAACAAAGAATAAATCTCTCAAATATTTAGGGATTATTTTTCCGTCAAGGCAAGAATCTTGTGGATTTTCTGTAATATTGATATTGTCAGTACTCAACAATCAACGCTTTATTCATTACAGGCATTCCAAGGATCATCATTCCATGCCAAAACAAAAGAACCCAACAGATTTGATTGAACATGATGTTAGCCGACAGTTAAATAATTTGTGTGCTTTTCAATCGTTGTTATTCTTCATCTTACTGTATGAGTCGTGTCCTCAGCAAATGTTTTTCGCACTCTAGCAGTCAATATTTTAACACATCCTTATTATGTTAGCATCAAACCTGGGTATAAACAGCTCACACATAGTCACTGCTATGCGGCCAGTTGGTTTTAATGTGGAACTGTGACGTTAAAAATAAATAAATAAAAAACGTTTTTGCTTCATTCCCAATTTAGATGACGACAGAGTAATTTGGGAAGATTGCAGCCAAGTCGCGAGGCCATCAATAACAATGAGAAAAGTGTCAGCCGCTGATTAGTGCGTAGGTGTGTGTGCATGCATGATGTTTTTGTTCATATTTCTCGGTAGAAAGAAATGAAATTAGAGCTCGGATGCTCGTTTTTTCTTTAGCAGATGGTAAGAACTTAATGTTGGAACTGTCGAGGACAATAAATACAAATAAAAAATGTGCAGCTGGTGGAAAAAAAATAGAATGTTACAAAACCAAGCATTTATTGCACTAACCCTAGCCATGTTTTTCTCACCATGCATATGCAGATTTGAATGTTTACTCGGCATGATGATGTACAGTAGGTCAAGTTACAGAAATTAAGTGTAACATCCACTCAACCGCAGCAGTTGGTGGTCTTTATGAAATGTGGCATTGAGTCAAAAGAGTTGGTGCAACGTGATGACTTTTTCTACCAGGCCTGTCGGGAACGGCTGCTGCCACAAAGCGATTATTTTTTTTACAGCAAAACTGGAGGAGAAAGAAAATGACAGAAAAAAAAATCATGTGTAACAAGTGAACTCATTAAGGGAAAGTGATAGTTGGCGCCAAGGTGTTAATTATCACATGGTTGATTGGATCAACTTCATGTGAGCATATTTATCTCATTTAAAACTTGATCGTAGTTGGGTTAGTTACTCGCAGGAGTGGCATACTGGGGCTAGAACGACTAAAGATGTTTTTTTCGTCAACTATAATCTGATGAAAGTCGAGCCGAAGTCGATTAATCGATGATGTCATTGATATATATATTATTTTAATATATTTTCAGACAAGCGTCTAAACATAAAATTTATACTGTATATACAGCGGTAGGTGGCAGCAATGTGCCACCAGGTGCGAGTTTACAAAAAACACAATGACGACCATTTGCATTTTCATCTTTAATTAGTGTAATAAAAATAATAAGAATAATTCACAAATATTTACCAGAGAAGTGTCACTGATCATAATGTTGAGAAGTTAAAGTAAAGAAAAGTGGAAGGATGAAAATGGATGAATAGCCAACTGTAAAAGTTCCAGTAAAGGTTTTCTACAATCAGGCATTTCTAGTTTCACCAGAATATTTCAAAGCTATTTATGCAATGCCATATGTTCCTACTGCTTGTATACCATAACACATTGTATCAATGTGTCACATTGGCTAATCGATTCAACGTGAGGCCATGCTAAATGTCGTGGAACTTCCAAATGCTTCTTAAAACGAGACACTGACTCTCACCCGCACTCGCTGTGCACACCATTAAAGAAGCGAAATGCTGCCATCGATTATTATTAACATACTGTGTGTACAGTAGAGTCTTCAAGGACAAATGGCAACAATTACATATTTTATGACGCCTCCCCCATTAAGGAGCAAAGATAAAAAGGTGATTAATTCTTAAATATCACTTGGTCGTTTATTGAGCCCGTCTGGAAAACAATATTAAAATGGACCTATTTAAAGGCATAGAATAATAAAAGGTAGTTGCGGTGTTGCAAAAGTCCGTTGATCACTCTCACGTCTTGCTTCCCATTTGATTCTTGTCCTACCCACTGCACTCGAACCGACCTCCATTTTTTTTCCCCCCTCCATGCTAATTAATGCTGATTAGCGATGAGCTAACGCTCTCTGTCGTCGTCCTCCAGACCGGGGAGGTGTGGTTTGCACGCCGTCCTGAACATGTGTTAAAAGCAGCTGGGTCGTCACGAGCTGCTGCGCGCCCGTGGCTTAGCGTGTCGTCAAGCTGTTCACACAAAAATCTGGCGTCACGTTGACAGTTTCACCCCATTTTTTTTTTCTTTTTTGTTTTGTTTGTTTTTGCAAAGTACGTAAACACAAGCTCTTGTTCTCCAATTTCTCTAATCGCAGATACACCACCCAAAACACACTCGAAGCGCATCATTATCTCACATTGTTTGCCATCCATTGACTTCATGTTGGCACAAACACATTTACAGAGCATTGTTTGCGTCTCGCCGAAGGCCGGGCTCGGACAATGATAGGCGGGAGATGGAGCTCTGAAACACAACCGCAGAGGCCTTGCACGTCACCAGACAGGCATTCCTCCGCCTTTGTGCTTGTGAGCCAGAATACTAACAAGGCACCTCAGCTGACATGCAGTAGTAGAAAATGAGGTGATAGACTACTAGTAGCAGCACACAGAGATAATTTAGCCTTCATATGAGACTGCTTGGATGTCTCCTTTGTGCTTTCCAGCTAAACAAGCTGATCGATTTCTGGTACATTGGTGACTTAAGATACGAGCGACACGGCTTCTGAGTTTTTGACGTAATACTGCCTTAGGAAAGTCCGATTGGCTTTAATGCAAAAAGGGCGAAGACGGGCTAACCAATAGCATTTGCGCCTTTCCGCTGCCATGATTGGCATTTACAATACCATGATTCGGATGTGAAACATCTGAGTCGGGATTCGTTTTTTCACAGAGTCAATTCGATTCGTTTGTAGCTCTAGTTATAACCCTTCAAACAATGGATAAATAAAGACAAATGGTGGAGCAACACATGAAGGTAAATGTTGTTTATCTTCTGTGAAGAACGACTAAGATCTTACTGCAGCTTACTGAGGAACTGTGACCGTCTCCATGTAGTTCAATGAGTGAAAGAGAACAAATCTTTTCTTGAAATTTTTGTTTTATTATTTTGATGTCGGCATCCTGTTTTTTTTTTGTTTTTTTTTTTGGGGGGGGGGGGGTTGTATCATGTGTGGTGTAATCATGACTTCTTCTCTTTAAATGTCCATCTGTACATCCGGACAGTTAAATGAACATATCAAACGCACCCCAAAGCTTGACAGACGATTACCGTCAAATTCTGTCTGAATCGTTTAAAAAATTGTTCACGTTTCAGTAGCTTTCGGTTCAAAGCAGAAATCATTCTAATAGCAACAGTAACAATGGATTGCGTGACTGTGTGTAATCTGAAGTGGATCACGCACACACACATTCACAACACACTAAGTTGTCAGCTGTGTCTGCTTTCCCCTGGAGCTCTGCAGAGATTTACAACCTCTTTCGGCATGATTTTTCTTCCAGCTGGGCTGTGTGTGTGTGTGTGTGTGTGTGTGTGTGTGTGTGTGTGTGTGTGTGTGTGTGTGTGAGTGAGTGAGTGAGTGAGTGAGTGAGTGAGTGAGTGAGTGAGTGAGTGAGTGAGTGAAAGAGAGAAAATCTGCTATCATGACATGCCAGAGAGCCACGAGACAACGTGAGCAGCTAGCTGGTGGAGATGATACGGGTTCCGATGATCAATACACTTGAGGTGGCCCGTATCGGTGACAAGGCAGCGCTATCAGAACCTGCACTAAGGTGGCTTCTCGACACCGGATTTGTGACACGCAGGCATGCTGCCGCCCATGCGCAGCTGCTTTTTTGTCACGTGTTAAAAAATAACATATAGTAGTGATCCCCTGATTATCGCGGGTGATACGTTCCATACCCAAAATCTGCGATATACTGTAGAGAGAACATAATGATACATAATTGCACCGATTCCACGCACTTCAAACACACACTTGTTAAAACCCCAAACTCATTCAAATGGGCTTTTTCAAGTTGCTCTTAGCGTCTGTTCTCACTCTCTCGCAGTTCCCATCAGCCCATCAGTTCTCCCCAAAAAGTCAAGCGCACGCGTTCTTGTTTATTTGTCATTTGTCGATGAAATTTACTGTAAAAGTGACACACGAAACAAAACAGAATTAAACATATATTTAAACACCAACACGTACGACCAAACATAACATTTGCGTCTAACGAATGTACGCTATCTTAATGCTAGCATATAATGCGAAATGTCATAGACGTACTAACGGAAGTTAGCATACGTAATACAGTAATCCTTCGGGAGAACGTGCTACTACATTGAAGGTGTAAATTCGGACTTGCCTGTATAATGTAAAAGAAAATATAAACCAGCATATTTGCATTATCCCAAACTACTGAAGAACAATGGATTTCCATTTAAAAAAAATATTTTATTTTATTGAATATCTTACAATATCTTACTGGCGCCCTTTTCATTAGTGAACTGAGATAGTTTCCAGTTAAGTGGTTAAAAAAAAAGAGAGTGTTGTTAAAACGAAATAACAAACATTTTTACTGAAAAATGTTCTGCCTGTGTTGGCAGGTTGCATTAAGATTAATCATGCCAAGAGTCTTGATGTTTTTATTTGTTTTGTTTTTTTTCCACAGAGAAGACAAATATCTCGACATTGCCAGAACTCAGTCTTGCTGCTATAGTTTTATCACTGTCAGTCGACTAGTTTGTTTAGTCAATGCTCGGTTTGTTTGTTTGTCCCGCAGGTGTAAGGAAGGCTACCACGGTCTACGCTGCGACCAGTTCGTACCCAAGACGGACGCCATCTTGTCTGACCCAAGTACGTCCGCTTTTCCATTTGTCATGTTGTTTGTGTCTTAATCTGTAAATCTAAAAGGACAAAGATGAAATGCTATGAATTCTCAAAATTCCATGAAAACCATGCAGTAAATGATGCTGTTTGGTGTTGCTATACTGAATGCTGTTTGAATGTCAAAACTGCTCAATTAATTATTCAGTTTCAAATTGAGTTTGAAAGGTTTTTTTTATTTTTTATTTTTATTTTTTTAAAGTTGGATCAGCCCTCCAGTATTTGCGTAATCCTAACAGATGGGCATACAGATGGATGCCCGAGTTATTAAAACCCATCAACCAAAACAGAAACTGATCCACCCACGGCCCCCAAAAAAGCTGCAGAAAGCGAAACCATAACCTTAATCATCAGCCAGTTTCACACTGCCTGTCTGGCAACTGTAAAGCCAACATTTATGTGCGTGTCTTTCAGACAGCCTTCGCGTTACGTACGTTTTCACACAATCGTTGCGGTTTTACGCATTCAGATAATTAGACACGTGGCGACGACAGCGACTATTGCTTTCAGTGCAAAAGTGAGTTTTGGGTGTTAAAAGTAGCGCGCGGGCCCTTACCCACAGTTGGCATGGTACCTTGAGATACAAGTTGAATTCATTCCGTGACCACGCTCTGATCTGAAATCATCTTTTTTTTTCATTGAAATCAATGGAAATGCCATTATTCCATTACAACCTCCCAATATATATATATATATATATATATATATATATATATATATATATATATATATATATTGTAACATTTAATAAGAAAAACAACTATCTCTTATATTGTACTTACCAAAACATACATTAATTACATAATTGAATGGAATCTCGAGAATTCAACAGTTTTTGCCACAGTTTTTGCTTCAGTTCAATGGCCATTGTGATGCTCCTTCTGCTGTGTGCGCGGTGGCCACCCGGGGGCAGTACAATACAGACAGAGACACACACAAAGAAGAGTTTCACAGCTGACTAGGTAAACTGTAGTAATATTACTCATTTTTCACAAAGGATAAAGAATATATGCCTGTGAGTTTGGTTATATTGTCTTTCTACGTGTGCTGCGTCAACTTTTATGTTCAAATATCTCTCCGTCTCTTAAACACTGCAACACTGATGCTATTCGGTAGCCCCTCTAAGGTGTTTTGCATTGTTTGTTAGCATTAAGCTAAGCGGACTTACCTAAGGCAAAGCTGTGTGGTTGTTTTAAATACAAAACATGTAATTCTCTTTGTTTATTGTTTAGTTTGACAGAAAACTAAAAAAAAAAAAAAAACAGAATTGTTCACTGTTTGTTTGAGTTGAGTTCACTGCCATCATACAGCGCTCGTATCTCAAGTTTTTGCTGTCAAGGCAAAGCAAAAAATTGCCCAAACGACAGCTCAAAGTAATTCCGGTCACTCGTATCTCAAGGCATCCGTGTCGGTAGCCAATTAAATTCAAACCCCCATCGCTACCTAACACACGGAACAGCAAACGGGGCAAAAGCCAGTTTAGCTCAAGCGTCAGTCAAAATAAACAAGCACAGTTCTACAGAGGCACTCCTTCGATGTACTTCAACCACTGCTTCACACTTTTGACCCGTCCGACTCCAAACACTTAAATTGCTGCAAGCTGGTTTGAACAACCGCGACGACCGTATTTAGCCGCTCCAGCTGACCTTTTTACTCGCACATCAATTGGCCGGCGTCACTTCCCAGGTTGGGTTTTTTTTTTTTCCCCGACGCTTCACCTCTGGTCAAAATGCGCATCATGAGAGCTATCGCGGATACAAATAAAAGCCCGCGGGTAAAAACCTCCTACGTCTTTTTTTATTATTATTTTGTGTTTTTTAAAGGACGAGCCTTAACCTTGCTCTCCGTGCCCCTTTGCACTCATCCTTCAGGTTTCTGCTTTTCATTCAACACTCACGCTATCGTCGGTATGCTTGAAAAATGAAATAAAAGCTGGAGTCAGAGGTACAAGGCCTCTCCCACCAGACGGCAGCTTTATGAATTTGCAGTCTTATGTGACAGTGCCCCAAGAGCTTAATTCCTCATGTGTTTGATACCAGCAGACCCTGCGAGAGCCAGTTAATGGGGTCACAAGTCAGTGTCACAAAGCACTGTATGCTTTATTTCTCCCTCATGGTGCCAACTTTTCACTATGGGAGCTGTTATTTTTTTTCTTCTTTTTTTTTGTATTGACGCCACACATCAATTTGCTCGGGCCCCAGCATGGCACTTATTTACAAAAAAAACACCATATTTTTATTAATATATCCTAATGTTAATTAATTGACACCTATTACATACTTTTTAATGTATTTTGTATGCATGTACAGCAATTATGTGTAATCTGATCTCTTGTATGATACAACTTTTGCATGCCAAAAATCCTTTTACAGGATAAGCGTTCTTTCTTTTTTTTTTATTACAACTTTAAAATGATATAAAATTGTAGTGCTATGTTTCTGCCCATAGATTGAAGTTTACTGTCAGACTAAAAGTTAAAACAACAAAAATTACACACTGTGTATTTAAGACAACCACATAACTGCCTTAAAGTCCACTAGTTGAATGCTAAATGCCATAGACGGGTTAACGAATAGCACCTATGTGGCGCTGCTGTAATGCTTTAAACGGATAGTTGAACACAAATAGTGCAAGAACACATGTAGACAAAAAATTATAATCTAACCATAGTAACAGTCACAGGCATACATTCGTTATCCTCTGTGGAAATTGTTATTATTACGTGTGTGAAAACTCTTTTTTTGTTTGTGTCTGCATGATGTATTATACTGCCCCACAGTGGCCAAGTCATACACAGCACAAGGAGCCACAATGAATTCATCAAGATTCATCATGAAGCACAGACTATACAATTAGTTAGTCAATTTATCCATCCATCCATTTTCTGAGCCGCTTCTCCTCACGAGGGTCGCGGGCGTGCTGGAGCCTATCCCAGCTGTCTTCGGGCAGGAGGCGGGGTACACCCTGAACTGGTTGCCAGCCAATCGCAGGGCACATAGGAACAAACAACCATTCGCATTCACAGTCATGCCTACGGGCAATTTAGAGTCTCCAATTAACGTGCATGTTTTTGGGATGTGGGAGGAAACCGGAGTGCCCGGAGAAAACCCACGCAGGCACGGGGAGAACATGCAAACTCCACACAGGCGGGGCCGGGGATTGAACCCGGGTCCTCAGAACTGTGAGGCTGACGCTCTAAGCAGTCTGCCACCGTGCCGCCAGTCAATTTATTTATGTTGTTATTCTGTTTTTATAAAATACAATATTATAGAGTGATATTTTCCTTTATTAAAAACACATTGCAAAGGTTTTTATTGTTTTTTTTTGGGGGGGGGGGGGGGGGGCTGGAGCGGATTAAAGTCATTTACATTTGTTTCAGTGCGGAAAGATGATAAAACCTGCCCCTTGGTGGAAATCATAGCAACTGTTAACAAACCAATCAGACACAAATTCAGTCTTGGAGGTGCTTCAGTTTGCAATCCTGTTTCTATTATTCAGAAGCTCAGAAATACTGAAGGAGCTTAAAATTAAGAAATGCACACATTCACCAGTTCAACAAAGTAACATAACGTCCCAATCTTTTACCACCGGGACAGATGAAGTGTGGCCAGGAAGATTTGAGAAGCAGCCTATTTTCTGTCTGTTGATACAGAGTCATCTAAATTTACCCAGATTACCCATGGTTCTGAGGATTATCCTGCTTTCAAAAGCCAAATCGTGTCTAAACACACACACACACACACGCAGTACATGCACCCACTAATAGCAGCTACAAGTGGGACAAGCACCCGTGGAATTCATTGCGTTGGTCTAAGCCAGCGTGTTTGTAGTCACACGCAGGTCCGCACCAATTTGACTCCGCCGTCGTCGTCGTGCAGCCGGCAGACCCGAATCGCCCACCTGAGGTCAGGCGGCAAGAAAAAGTTCCCTCCGACGAATCAATTCCCCCCCCCGTGCGCCTTCCAATCACACTTCATCCATCAGCGCTCCTCCTTTTGTCTCACTATTGACTCGCCACAAGTGAGCATCCTCGGCGACCAACAAAGACGAGCCGGAGACGTTAAAAAGAAAACGGAGTGACCTCCCGCCGGCCCGCGCTGCTGGGGAGTAAGCTCGGGAAAAGAAGCGGGGAGAAGGTGAGAGGGTCTCTCATATTGGTGCACAGCGGTTACATTATTTCGATTCGCGGGAGTCCATGATGTATGTGATTTAGTGTAAATAGCTGCTAAAGGCCCAACATGAGTCGCATACTGTGCCTGCTTACACTGAAAGACACAACACACCGAAGGTATTGATTCGGGACAGTTGCACCTTGGAGTACGAATGGTCCATTTATCCAGATTTTATTATTTGGAAATAATTTTCATTTATTTTTTAGGGATAATTTGACTGCAGTACATGGTAGAAACTAGCAGCCATAGCAGTAGTTAGCAAGTAGTTCCAGTCTAACTCGTTAGTGGTCAAAACGGGCTGCAGAAGACATCTAAACAACGGAACGTTCCAAGTAAATGTACCATAGCACTTCCGACAACATGGAACACAAATCGTCAGTGTCTAGTGAAGAGCAATTACCTTTTTATCCCTCGCCAAAAAAAAAAAATTTTAGTCATTTTTATGAATAAACAAGAAAACCTTATCTCCAAATTTGTTAGCTTTTGTTTTTTTTTTTAATTCCATAAAACTAAGAAATCTTTTCAAAGCACAGTCCCTCAATGCTAACACACAAAAATATGAAATCATCGCAGTTCCACCAACATGTAATCATCAGTGTCTAACGAAGAGCACGTATCTTTTTATCCCCTCCAAAATGTTTTTATTTCTTATTCGTTTGCTGGAATAAACAAGCAAACATTGTCTCCAAATGTTTAAATTATTTTTTTCAATTCCAAAAAAACAAAAAGAAATTGTAAATCTTTGGTATAGAAAGATTTTTGATTTTAAATTTTTTTAAATCCCAAAAACAAAGAAATTGTATATTTTTGAAAAACATGATTTTATTTATTTATTTATTTATTTTTTGGGGGGGGGGGTTAAAATAAATATCTACCCGATATAGCAGTTTTGCCAACATGTAAAGCAAATTGTCAGTCTCTAGCAAATATACTTGTACCTGTAAAAAAAAAAAAATAATTTTTATTTCTTTTTTTGTTTATCTGGGAAAAAACAAGGACACTTTAGCTCCAAATATTTTGATTTTTTTTTTGTATTAAGAAAAACAAGAAATTGCAGTATGTATTTTTGAAGTATTGTAAATTATCTCAAAATGTTGTGATTTTTTAAATTAATTAATTTATTTTTTAAATGTGACAACCCAAGATTTTATTTTTCTCAAAATAACCCTCCGAAATTGTCTGTTCTCTATTTCATTATATTCATTAAGCAAAGAGAAGATGCAGTGGATAGATGCTTTTCAGGGCAGTGACACAATGCTAAAGCTAAAGAAGTAAAGGCTTAAGTGTTGTTTTCTTTTGTGTTTTACTGAACAGAACTTGAACGTTTCGGTGTAAATATTGCATAGTTTTTATTCCAAAACAAAAACGGGCGATAAAAGAATGGAGTGTTTTCCGAAGCTCGAGCTGTTTTATTTTGTTGCATTTTGTTTTTCTTAACGAACCAACGCGTCAATCAGGGAAATGCGTTAAAATTCCCATCCAGTAGTCTGCAGATGGTGAAACGGGAGTGGAGCCAAGCCTTGGTCGGACAGATGTGAAGTTAAATATAAATATATTCCGCTGTAGCTACGCAGCATATTGCACGCAGTTGGATTTGCACACATTGGTTCTATTCCTTTTAGGATTACGGATTGGATTCATCCAGTCATTGTCTCCTTGCCGCAGCTACTTTTCAGTCTCATAATCAGGCCGAAAGCACCTGACACAGGTATTCTACCGCCTCCCGCGTAAATTACGTGCGAGGGATTGGGCCCCATATTATGATTGGTGAATGCCTCGAAACAAAGCAAAGAGGGAAGGGGATGTTCAAGGGATTCGCAGGCGATTTAGAGTGCAAGAAAAGTCGACTGTTGCCATGAGCGATAGCGGAGAAAGGTGTGAATGGACAATAGAGACGCAAACATGCTCAGTCTCCAGCTTGCTTTATCTCGCAACCAAGTGTCAGTCATGTCTCCAGGTGCAGTTGGACCTAAATTCTCCCCGTGGCTAAAATCGTAACGTCCACCCACTGTAATTGATCGGTTTTAATCATTCTCTACGCTGAACCCGACTATGGATCAGATGGAGCGTGAAATAAAGGCTGACATTTGTTTATTCATCCTCGAGGGCGCCGGAGATAAATCTGAGAGTGGACTTGCTGTTCATTGTGTTCGATTAAAAAAAAAAAAAAAAAAATTTTTTTTAAAAAGGATGATGAGCGCCGCGTCCCCTCAAAATACGACCTTGAACACGAACGGGCGGCTGAGATGGCGGAGAAAGGCCCCTCTCGCCTCCTTTCGACCCACCTGTTCATTCATTTGCTGTGAGGATGCAGTCAAGCGACCAAAACAAACACTTTGTGCTGGCGAGTGCTTTTCAGGATGCTTTTTATTGGCTTTCAATTACTTAAGTGATTGTATGTTTGCCAAGCAGAGCCAGGGAAGTAAACAGTTTTGACTTATTCCCACAAATGCATTTCTGCCATTGCCATGGTAACCCCCTGGATGATTTCATTCCATTCCACAGCTCTAGGGGGAGCTTTGCAGCACGGGATACAACCTTTTACAAGTTTAAGTCATAAATTGTCCTGTTTTGCCACTTTACTTGATGTGTTGTGTTGTGTTATATAACATTACTTCACATGATGTTATGTTATGCTACGCTCTTACGTTACACTGTGTTAGGTTACACTATGTTAGTTGAAGCTATGTTAGCTTACGTTACGTTAGCCAGTAATGTAGTGCATTATTTTCAGTTACTTTATCCATGGTAGCACGATGTTATTTTGTTATATTGTACTACTCAGTTATTTTCTGTACCGTTATGTTCATTTAGGTTGTGTTAAGTTACGTTATTGTTAAATTGTGTGATTTCATGTTACATGATGTAAATTTACATTATGTTACATTGTTTTGTTATATCATGTTACCCTAAGTTATATAATGTTTTGTTAGGTGTCGCTATGTTAGGTTACGCTACCGTATGTTAGTTTATGCTACGTTAGGTTAGGTTAGGTTATGTTGTCTTAAGGTATGTGTGGTTACATTATTTTAGTTTATGTTATGTTCTGTTCACTATGTTATGCTATGTTGTGCTTTGTGGTGTTTCGTACCGTTATGTTCATCTGTTCATGTTCATTCATTATTGTTAAGTTACATCTTGTTATGTCATGTTACACTGCGTTATGTTACTTTGTTACTTTATCGTTAGTTATGTCTTGATGTTACATTGCGCATTTTATTGTGTTATGTTTTGTCATTTTTTTGTGATGGTAGGTGCCATAACATAACTGACACCGGGCCTGCTACATTACATTATGCTACTTTACATACAATCTCACCAGTCAACGTAGTATTCACACCACTTTTACTACTTTTTCTTCAACTCTTACTAGCCATGCTGAGACAGACTTCCAAAATCAAAATCCATCTTTTTTTTTGGGGGGGGGGTGCCAAAAGCGGCAAATAATCTGTCGGCAGCTCAGCAAGCAGCATTCTATTTAAGAGTGGGCCCACCTCAGTTCGAAAAGCAATTACTGGCGAACGCTTTCATTTTAATTTAAATGCGATTAAAGTGACATGAAAAAAGGGCACTGTCGGAACAGGGAAGAACACGAGTGTCGCTTTTTTATCAGTCCCCCCAGCGCTGGGATTCGACTTAGCTGTTAGAGAGTGTATGTCAAAGTGTGTGAGACATGCCTGTGTGTGTGTGCGCGCATGAGATAGTACGTGTCTTGAAGCAACCAGCTACCGAGAAAGAAGAAGCGACGCTGGGAGACTGAGTGGGAACAATTACTGCAATGCCTCGGGCTCAAATCAATACTAAAAAAAAAAAAAAAAACGGGTCTCCACAAAGCAGCAGCAGTCGTGACATAAAGCTTTCCCGATGTGTCATTTTTTGACTTTTATTTTCATGACTGTAATCCTCGCAACCTCCACTTCTGGCTTATTTTCATTCAAAAGCGGCTCGGTTGACGCACTGCACTGTATATCTTTGTCTGCCTAAAGCTGAATTTTGAGTACATGTTGTAATTGTTTAACTTCTCTGGTTCCCCCCCCCCCCCCCCCTCTCCCCACCCCTCACGCTTTTTGTGGTGCTTCAATCTGGCCTCCGATCCAGCAGCAGATGAACTTGGGATCGAGTTTATGGGTAAGGCGACCCGCCGTCTCCGTTTGCCGGTGCACTCGGGGAAAATGTACCATCTATAGCACAACAAGCACCTCACCTTGGAAAAATGAATGCGGGCTAGTCGCCATGGAAACACGGCAGCGGGGAATTAGGTGTACGTTGCCTCTTTGTCGTGGGCTAAAAAAGACAGCGGTTCATGTGTGTCTTATGTGTGAGCTAAATAAGTGTTTGGAATACAAAACACAATTGAAAGCGCCGTGGGAATCTGCAGACGTTCCTGCCTGCCGCATGGATAACAAAGCTTTTAAAACAATTATTCACTTATTTTCCTGTAATAATAGCACACTGCTCTTTGTCCAGAGGGAATGCATCCACACATGAACACATATTCCCACTGTTTTTAATTTTCTCGCCTGTCCCCCCCCCCCCCCCCCCCCCCCCCCCCTCCTCCCACCTGACAAGACTTGCTGTCGTGCATACCAAACAAGCAACGCCACCTGCCGAGAAGTTTCCCATTAGCTTGGCTTCACACAAGGAGGGAGGGAGGATGAGGAGGCCCCGACACGTGCAAACCTTCCTCGGCTCAGTGATTGCAATATGCTCGACTGGATTAGTCGGGAATGTTCCAGCAAGTGGGCGGATGCGTTGGGGTAAATGAGACCAGGCCCGGTGGATGGCGGGTTGACACGAGACAGACATGTTTAGCCCGAGCTTGTGCTCATTTAAATGTTAGGCAGATAGATAAGTGCGGCACTAGCTGCATTTCATCTCCCGCTCGTTTGTCGCTCTGGTTGATTTCTCCGCGTCTGATTTCATGAATCGCTCGCAGCTAGGCAACTTGAAAATGGTCCTAGGTCCATGCAACATGTAGCTTTTTTCCCCACAATTATTCAGAGGTGCTTTGCTCCTTTTTACATTTGCATTTTTGCCTGATAAAGAAGCGCCTGTCATCTCAAGTGGTGCGGTGTAAATTTTCACAGAGCGCCTGAGAAAATGAGACCAGGCCCAATCGATGGTGGGTTGACACAAGAGACATACGATTAGTCCGAGCGTGTGCTCATTTAAATGTTATGCAGATAGACCACGTGCGACATCTCCGAGGCGGTCATCTCACGCCCGTTTGCCGCTCCAGCGCCGCAGAGTCTGTCGGGTTGATTTCCCCGTGTCTGATTTCATGAATACCTCGCAGCTAGCCGACTAGAAAAGGCCCGTAATGGTCTTAGATCCATGTAACGTGTAGCTGATTCCTCCAGCGCAAAAAGAGGAGGCGTCTGTCGTCTCAGCGGTTCAGAGGTTTTCACGTTTGCATTTCTGCTCGGAAAAAGAGGGAGGCCTCTGCCGTCTCAGGTGACGCGGTGCACGATTCAGAAAGTGCTTAAGATGTCATTTGGCTGACGGCGACGGCGCTGACACTTCTTGACACTCCCGAGTGCACAACAGAGGCCACATCTTCTGACTCAAGTGCAACTCCACGGCTGCTGCGCTCACAAGATTGTGACCAGAGGAAGCACTCAAACAGTCGCCGTGTGCGCGCTGAACAGCGATTGTGAGAGGTTGATAAAAACGTGAGCAGACAAGCACAGATGAGGAAAGACCTCCCGGGACTGTTCTCTGTTGACAGCCTCAAAAACCACAGACGAGCCAACAAAGGTCACATCCCGACTGCGGTCATGTCTTCTGCAACTTTTACTGCAGCCAGGCCGCCGAGATCCCAGTTTGCCTTTTTTTTTGGGGGGGTGGGGGGTTTAGCAATGTGACAGCGTGATGACCTGGATGAAAAGTCGAGAGAAAAAAAAGTAATACTCTGCAATGAGTGAAAGAATTTGGTGAGATTCTTGAAACATTGTTTTAACACATTTAAAGATATGCACCTGCTGCCTAACCTCTCGCTATTTTGAAACGTTTAAAGCAAAATATGACAAAATATCTCTATATAACATAACATTACAACAGCTTTAATCTATGGCGTTGACTTATGTGGCAGACTGTCCAGTAGCTCTGTGTTAGTTTTTAAATTCAGTTTTCGTTACCTGTAGATCTTACGCTACTGCTTTTATATCCAATACTTTTCAGTGAATTTCTCTTGTGGATGAACAAAGTATCTTTCTAGCTCTATTAAATATTGAATATTATAGAAAATGTAGCATTTTCAATGCCGTCATTTTAGTGCATTGACTCACGATTTAGCTCGTTTCAAGTTCCCTTGAGCAAAGCACTGAACCTCTCAGCATGTGGACCGGGGTTCTACACTGGTGTAGTGGTGTTTAGAGCGCCTCATTGTCGGCCACGAGTGTGCGTCCGTGAAGGTGAGAAAGGCAGAAGCGCCAGGATGGGAAAAGAAGGGGGAGAAAGTACGACTTGACAGCTTGTGAACCGGGGCTTCGGACTGGCTGCTTTAGAGTGCCTCATTGTAGCAGCGTGGAAAAGCCTCTCGGCGACCCGGTCGGATATATTCC
This sequence comes from Phycodurus eques, assembly GCF_024500275.1. Taxonomy (NCBI): domain Eukaryota; kingdom Metazoa; phylum Chordata; class Actinopteri; order Syngnathiformes; family Syngnathidae; genus Phycodurus; species Phycodurus eques. The sequence goes on along the minus strand of NC_084543.1, from coordinate 4,831,021 downwards.
AGCCGCTGGAGGCTTTAAGTGGATAGGTTTTCGCGGCTCAAACGTAGTTCTATGTTAACGAAGTAGCGTACATTTTTTGTGTTGTAGAGAGGTATTTGATTGACAGTTGAGCGGGACGTGGTTTTAGTGCCTGAGAGTACTGCTTTATTTTTTTCACAATATTGAAGTCTCATTTGATGTACTTTTTTTTAATTTTATATAATTCAAATACGACAGAGTTGCTAACACTTTTCTCTGTGGTGTGTCAAATTTCCATAAATTGTCACATAACAGGGACTTTAATTTACTATCAGAATATTACTATTGATACTTAAGTACAGCAGATGTCAGATACTTTAAGACTTTCACTTTCTGGTACTTTCTAGAAGATTGGAAATCTGATTAAATTGAGTTATCAGAAGTCAAGAAGCCACTGTATAGTTTTGAAGTTAATGCCCCAAACCGAAGTGAAAATTCGCTTTACTATATTTGGTTCCTTGCCTGGTGTCATGCACGCAGGCCTTTCTATCTGCTGGTGTCAAACTGCAACTTGTCTCAACTGCTTGTGACCTTTATGCCGCCGCTGTTGATGTGCAGGATTCTTGACAAGAGGCTCCGCCAGCCTTTGCTAATTCCCTGTCGCCTAGGATGCTGTTGTAAACACACACAGACACACACAGTCCATGGCTACGCCTGCAGGGATCGTCTTATTGCAACAGTTATCGCACATCAGTTAGCACATGTCACTGTCTCAAGCTCAGGCAATGACATTTTACTGACAGCACCATTGGTCGCTTCATGCTAATGCCGACAGTGGGAGGATGTGTGTGTTTTGAATGACTCCGCGATGATTTACGCATGATGGATTCCTCCCCCTTTCATGTTTGATCGCAGCCCGTGTGTCAATTGTAGATATTTAATGGCCTTTATTTTCTCCCCGTGCAGAGAGCGCTGACACCTACCAGAGGCAGGTGTTGTCCATCTTTAGCATCGCCTCGGGGATGTGTCTTCTCGGAGTTGCGTGTATGGCTCTCTACCGGCGCAACAAGTAAGCGACCGCTCCTGTTTGGGCGAACCCCGGGTTTGTGGGCGCGGAGCGAGCTATACTTTTCATGAAATTCTAAATAATACAGGACAGCGCCAGGCTCTTGAAGCTAAATTGGTTGAGATGCATTTGGGCAGATGCTCATGTAATATTTATTTGTGGTTATTGTACACTCAGTGTAAAACGTGATCCAAAATTTTTGAGAAGTGAGAAGAGAAGATGAGTTTGGATTGTTTCAAGTGAACCCTCGCTAGTCGCTGGGGTAAGGGACCAAGCCCCGAATGGATACAGCCCCACTAAGATTTTCCCATTGCCGATTTTACATAATTTAAACCCAAAATATACCCCAAACTTGTCCCAATTTCACCCTTAAAAAAATGAATGGCTTGAATTATTTAATTTTGAAAAAAATACAGGACTCTGGCTTCATGACCTGCAAATATTTCAGTATTGTATGAGCCATTGTATCACATTTTTAACTAGGTGATACATAGATACTCTCATTTCTTTTAAATATATACGCTTACAATATATCATAAATGGGCATGGGCCGGTTTCAGAATCTGACGGTATGACAAGCGTGAACAAAAATATTGCAGTTTCACAGTATCACGGTATTGCAGTTACAGCTCTAAAATGTATTATTTTGACATGATAGCTTAAGTAACAACTTTTTTCATCGAACGCACCCTGAGGTACGTTTGTGCTGTTCACTGTCAAGCCAGCTATCAGCCGATAGTCAATGCTAGCTAGTACTCCGCGAACACGGCGCCTTAGAAGGAGCGGTCTCGTCATTTTAGCGCATTACAGAAAGAGCACAAAAGTACATAGATAAGCGCCAAAAGGGATGTTTTTCACCCCCTAGTTTTAGTTATGTCCCACAGACTTATTTTGCTGATGTTCATTCTGTTTACTGTCCCAGTGAAAGTTAAGCCCTGAGCTGAACATTTAAAGTCTTATAGTAATCATACTATTACATAACAGTATGGTTAATGAAGGTGTTATAATGGTGATAAATTTCTTTTTTTTTTTCCAATGGAGACATTGATTCTAAATTAGAAGATTCGCGAAATGCCTGCTGAATCGGCCTGCCGACGTCAATTACTCACATGCAGAGATGCGGAAAGAAAATAGATGTAGACAAAGAGAATTAACAGCAGTCTGTAAAGGAAGGCGGGAGTTAATGCAGCTTATAAATTGTCTTAATTGAATGTGTCTGGATAAATAATAATCGGGTTTCATTTTCTGTACTGTGGAGCTCTCACAGGCTGCGGCACAAATCGGTCAGCATGACCGAGCGTGCCGCCGTAATGAATGTACCAGACTCAGCCCGTCTTGGTTGAATTTAATCTCCTCTTCAATTTCGGTTAACAGGGGTTGGTTTTTCTTGTTGTTTTTTTGAGGTGGGAGTTTCTTGGGTTTCTTCAGCTTTTCTGGTAAAACTTTGAATCAGATGTCAGCACAAAGGAGGCTAATTAGTAACAAATCTAATTTAAACATGTCAATGTTTATTATTTTGATATGAAAGTCTGACAATATTCTGAAGCACATTTGATTACTATGAAGTATAAAAACAGTTTTTCTGTTAATTAATGCAGTCGTGTTTTCATGCCCTTTAGTCAGAAAGCATTTCATATGCAGCACTGCAGAGAGTTTAGCAGCCCTGTGTTTTTGAAGATGAACTATTAATGGCAAATTAACATTTAATCCAAAAGTTTTAAGAATCACTTAATATTGAATTCAATCAAAGTTGAATCCAAAGGGAAGGAATGGCCTCACATTTAGCACAACTAAAAGATCACATTGTTTCCTTCACAGGAGGGAAAATACGGGAATAAATGAAATGTTATTTATTTTGATTTTTTTTCTGTCTATTACAATAACTAATGCGCAGTATCAAAATTTCAAACGAGACGCTACCTTTTGATCAGCCAGGTGGCAACTCGCTACCGAGCAGCTAGTGTAGAACCTAATGTAGCAATCTACATCTTTAACCTTCATTTTATTTACTTGACTAATTGAGTGTGTTCAGGTTGTAGGATTCTAATATATGTATCTATTTTTGTTTTCATTTTTATCCATAGGAGGCACCGTCAAAAACTCCAGGCTCACTTCTCAGAAAGTCGCAGTTTAAGAGACTGCGGTATCAACGCCTCCGGTCTGATGTCCAAATCTTCTTCGAGAACGCAGTACACGCTCCAGAAGGCAAGTTCTCAACACTTTGCAGGTTATATTTTATCCTTATCTTATCGATGCTATCAATTTCCTGAAAATGCTTTTTTCACTAAATGGTGCCAAATGGCATCATCAAAACAATTGAACATTCCAATGGCCAATATGGAGATACCGAATCCATTCTTGTGCAGTATACATAAATAATAAACTATCACACGAGAGGGAGTGTATTACTTTTATTTAAATCACTACGGCTGTGATTCTGTCATCAAATTATTTGTTTGTTTATATAATCAGTTATTCCTATTTGTCAACACGTAGTTTAGCAATTAAACCGTGCCATTCGCTGTGGAGTTAGCCGTTAGCATGACATGCTAACAAGCCAAAGCTTCATCGTCAATATTGACAAAAAAAAAAAAAAAAGACAAAAATTGAAGCTTGTTTTAACCGTTTCACTTTCACGGAGAGAGTTGGCCAATTAGTCCACTTCACGTCAAGTCACGTCACGCTATCACGTAATTGAGTGGGCACTCCACGACGAAGTTACACGAAGTGGTCCGGAAATGCAAAATGAAGCCGAGTGACACGACGACGAGGGTCTGCTTGTGTTTGTACACTTAATGTGTCATTTTTTGGGTCATTAAATCACATGAAGACCCCTGGAGGTTTGCAGTGACATCTCCGGGTGTTTTCTCCTTGCCTCTGTCCTCATACGGCAACCATTCATACTTCAGATCAAATGATGTTTTTGAAATATGTCCATCTTTTCGACACTGTTAACCACCACCCGCGGTAATGTTAGATAACCGCTGACTGTTAATGTAGTCCAAATGAACAGTTTTGAACACAGATGATGCAGAGTTTATATGTGAAGTTAAAAGTCCCAGTGCTGTTGTACGATGTTATGATGATGACTTTTGTCCATTCAAATTGCTTGGTCGGAACTAACTGTTGTATAAATGGCATTTAGCTCCTGGCTTTGCATTATTCACTACATTTGAATTATGTATCTGTTGGGTGTAAATGCTAAAAACCATGAAGTGGATGAGGACAGGAATGCTTGTGCGAAATGTGACTCTTGAGGATGAAAGGAAATTAAATTGTGATTTAATTATTCTTTCCATATAATCACCCCCCCCCCCCCCCAAAAAAAAATAAAAACATGACACAAAGACATTTTGAAGAGAATCCATAATGAGCCAGAGGTTAATTTTAACATTAGAACGCATAACGTCACTGTCCGAAGTTCACGTCAGGACTTTTTGAACAAATGCGATTCTCGGCTTTGTAGCGTAACAACCAATGAAAACGGGTTTTAGCAAGTATCTCCATTCGCCGCCAGAACTGTTCTTCTACGTCTAACCATATTTTGTGGGGACCTGCAATAATTTGTTTTAATGAACAAAGTGGGGACAACCTTGAATAACGAACGTAATGTTTTTAACTCAGAACATCGTGTCGATTTATGATGAAAGCGTTTAATTGAACCAAGTGCCGACAGCCTTGGGTAACAAACAAAATGTTTATAATAATCATGTTTACATACTGTATAATAAGAGTTGCTTTTAGTGTGTCTGTGTGAAACCAAAATGGAAAGATGACAAGCTCAACATTGGGCAGAAACTTTCTCTTATAAGTGAAGTGACCATGGCATTCATCGCAGAGGGGCTGCATACGTTGTTGTAGGCTGTATCCTCACGTCATTACAATTAGCGAAATGCATTAACGACTCCAAATGCGACCTTGTTGTTTGCACGAGAAATAGTGCCAAGCTTTGTCATTTATAATCAGCACTGTTGCTAATGTTTGAGGCAGCTGAAAAGGAAGCAGGGAGATGCAGCTGGCCTAAACGTTTTTTGTTTTTAATAAGAAATAAACTCACTGGAGACCCTGTTGTATTTAGAGTCCAACGCGGGTTTGTCGGCTTTGTTGCATCTCTTTTGCGTAAATACTTCTCTGAATGTAACTCTTACCGAGGCTCTTCAATAATGCAACAGTGTCTTCTTCTGAAACAAACACCCCTGAAGCAAGCCCGACACAGGGAAACTCAATTCGCAGACTCTTGAAAAGCTTTTTCGACTGTGTTATCTGAAATGACGACTCAACAGTTGACAGCCGAGAAGTGTTAAAAAGTTAAATGTACATCTTGGCGCGGAACAATTTCTCCTTCCAGAAACACTTTGGAAACAACTACGCAAAACGTTTGGCACCAAAACCAATACCAACACTTTAAAAGCCCAATCTGTCTTTTTCATCGGGGGCCTCGGAATTCTTTAAAACCTCGTTGGATGCAAGGGGAAGGGGATGACACAAACATGAAACCAAGCTATAACAGAACAGTATGAGGGAAGCTTAAGGTAGGAAGGGAAAGATCAATGACCTTAAGCACATTGGAGGAGGAAATGATCTGCAGAGTCCGAGGTAAGATTACCAAGTGACCACAGACAACAGTTTGTCTCCAATCCCCACAACTTGCAGCCATTTTGGAAATGTCTTTTTTTCATTTTTTTTTTTCAAGCACAATGTCATAACACTGTTTCTCTTTTATCTTGTGCGTGGCCGAGAAAGGGAAAAGCTTCACATAATTGCACATCGGGAAACATTGCAGTGGAAATCCTCCCTCTATGTGCACTTGAATAGACCTTAGAATTGCACACCTGAGGGGGTCATATATGAAAAATTATTTGTTCAATGTACCCTTCACAGGATTGGAACTCAAACGGAAAGGAAATTTCACGCATTAAACAGCCTTTGTTGCCCCTGAAAATGGACAGAGATGAGAGTGAATTAACGTCTCTGTTGGAATGAGATTGCAGAGCTGATGTAAAAATTATGTGCCACAGACGTGTCAAATGAGGTCAGGAAGGAAATTAAAGTTCCATCAGCCTAAAGTTAATGTGGTAGTGACTAATGGACTGGAAGAAGAAACAGAGGTCAGACGAACCTGGGACCCTTTTTCTGGTGAATGCCACAATGGTGTTCCGCCGGGTTATGTTCTGGAACCTCTAAAATATGGTTCATGCATTGTCAGAAATCAGGGTACTGCATCAATCTGTGGTTTGCTGTGCCAAATAAGGTTAGGGAATAAGGTCAGGCAAGACAATAAAAGTCCCATCAGCATAAGGTTAATGTGGCGGTGGGGAATGTACTAGAAACTGATTGTCAGGCAAAAGGCAGATTACACCCAGCTCTGGTCAGCAGTCAATAACCTGGTAATGTCATTACTGGATGGTGTTCCACAGGGGTGTGTTCGAGAACCCCTCGATGTGATTCACTTTGTTTCTCACCAGGACAAAGGCTAATGGTATTATATCTACATACAGTGCATAAATTGAGTTCATACATTGTCAAAAAAATCAGCACAATCATTGGTTGTACCTTTCATACATCTAAAAATGGCTCTTCGGGTGTTAAGGGCACTAAATCGGTACCTTTCAGATGACCCGCGAAACAGTCAGTGAGTTTCAATGAACAGGTAATCAGTAGAGTTGTACTTTTTGAGTACATTCACATGACATTTCTGTGTTGAATTTGAAATCTAGGATGCCCATAGAGAGGCGACAATATGGCCGAATCTGCAGGAATAATTTAATTGGCATCTTGTTTAGCAAGTGCTGTGGTGTGACAGCGACAGCCTTGAAACCAGTGCTTCTGTAGGTATCGCCATAATTAATGAAAAGGCAGCCGGTGCAGCTTGACAGGTCATGCCGCCAACAGTTACGGATTGCAAATGCACATGCAGGTGTGTGATTATGCAACAGTGTGGAGGTACCAGGAAGTGGCAAAAAGTGTGCAGCTGAGGGCAATTCTTAATTATCCCCCTGCTTTTTATTTAAGGATCCAAAAAGGGCCCATAAACAAGCGCTGGATTAAGGCTAGGCTGAATGGAGAGGTTGTCTATAGCTTTTTATTAGGCCCCTGTGTCCTGCTGTTGTCGCCACGTTGTCTTATTCTGTAAAGGCTTTTAAAAGAGTCGTAAAAGCCTGGCCACAAACAAACAGGTAGCAGCAAGTTAACAAAGTGGGTACACCTGGCAACAACATCTTCCATTTTGTCAGCTACTTGTGCAGTGTGAATGGAATCCAAGACACCGGTCAGGCTTTAAAAGAACTTTTCTCAGAGGAAATAATAGAAATAACCCACACTGACACCATCATTAAACCTTTATTAACTGTACAGTCAGAAATTCTAAGTCACGAAAAGTTAACCGCGGTTAATATTAAGATGGAAAACCACGGGGATATTCCGAATTAGAGATGTGTTCTATAACAATATATATTGTAGAGCGATATAAAAACAATATACGATTTATTGTAACCCTCTATCATTTGCTACTGAACCCCGAAGCTCGTGGGGTAATTTTTGGTCCAGTTCCACATTAAACAACCTCAGGGTTTGACTAGACATTCCACTCTGTCACTGGGAGTGTTGTGGTTCACACGGCGGACTCTGTTTCCCCTCTGTCGCTTTCTCGATGCGATTGACTGGTGACCGATCCAGCGTGTAGCGTGTTTCTCCCACATTAGGCTGCGATCGGCTTCAGTTCACCCGTGACCCTGAACAGGATAAGCGGTAAAAAAAAAAAAAAAAAAAGCCTGAAAAAAAATGGGTGGATGGTTCTCCTGTATTCCTCTGGCAAAGATAGCATAATTTGGAGAGAGGACATACTGTTATCTCTTTAGGTATATAAAAAAAAAGGATCCCTCAAAACACAGAAATCAATGTCGAGGGACATCCTTTTAATGCTATACAAACCCGAGAGAAAGAAAAGGGGCAAAGCAGCAAGTCGTGTTTGCAGAATAACTGAATTATCTCCTGATTTTCACCGAGGCGCTCCTGCGGGTGCTTCCCAGGGATTGCCGACAGATAATGTTGTTCATTTTGATAAGACCAAGGGAAAAGACGAACGGAGAGCGGGGCGGGGGAGCCATTAACGTAATCTTGTGTGGGATTAATTGTTGTCTGCGAGGGCCAGTGTGCCGCTCGATGCACAAAGGGTCCCCTTCTAATCTGAGCTTTAAAATGTAAAGTGTAATTAAAGACAGCGCCTGAGCATGAGGGAATACGCCAGGGAGAGAGAGCTTCCTCTCCCTGACAGGGGACATAAACTTTATGGAGTGCGCTGATACTCCACTCTCTTTCCACATTATGTATTTACCCCCAAGCTCTTTCACTGTGCCATTTTACATCACTTGCAGCATGTTTTTATTTGGACCGTTGCTCAAAATGGGTCCAAAATGGGCTGTATGACATCAGTATTGACGAAAAATTGGATTTATTGTGCTCCAGGGCTCCCTCTACAGTTCAGACGTGTCATTGAATTCAAGCCACGGCGCAAATTCAAATCCATCCATCCATCTTTGGTAAATGTGCGTTTGATTGATTGATTGATTTATTTATTTTACAAGCTGACCAAGGTGAATTTGATTGAGACAGACGGATATACTGTTTATTGAGGCGTCTCACCTCATCAATACAGCACTATTAGTTGCTCTACGGAGAGGACAAAGAATATATAACTGTGAGTACTGTTTTATCGACCCAACGATTTCCTATAACATCCAAGAAACGTCATTACATCAAATTCGAGCCTTTAATGATGGCTATCAAAATATATGCTTAGTTTGTCAATGTTCCTCATTATGATGAGCCATTTTTAATCGTACCAAAAGGCAGTTCACACTTGTGTGAATTTGATATTCGTTTGTAAATGAAATGATGACCGGATGTCCAAAACAATTGTCTTAAAATAAACCCTTATTTTTATCTTTCCTCAGTGCAGTTCACTGTAATCAGGCCAAAAAAAATCATATAGCAACAAACCACTGACGCATACTTCAAATTAAAGTCCTTGATGAGCACTTTCCAGATATGTCATAACTTTGCCCTAATATGTACCCTCAATGTCCAGAACCATGATTTGATCACTATAATAAGGTCAAATCACATTTTGCAACAAATCACATTGAGTCATACTGTAGCTCAAATTACAGGCCTTAAAGAGGACTGTCTACTTATGTCAGTAGTGTGACCACAATGTCCAAAAACATTATTAGTTCACTCTAATAAAGACAAAAGTAATAAAGTAAATATAGTAAAAAATAATATTTTTTTTAAAAAAAGAAAAAAAATTGCTTCAAAATGAAAAATACCACAAACCATGACACCAAAACATTTTATTTAAAACTCATCCTACATTACCCTAAAAAATAAATGGTTTACAGATTACTTTGGGAAAAAAATGCACATGCAAATGTGGCAAAGATTCTCTTTAACAACCCATGCTAAACTTAGCTCCTCGCCGACATACAATAATGTCAGTCTCTCAGTCGAGATGTATCACTTCACCATACTTCCTTGACACCAATTACTACTTTTAGTAATTTGGCGCCATCTTGTGGCAGGTGAGTTTTTCAGCACTTAGCTGGGAATCGGTCCACAGAAAAATAAATTGAATAGCTAGTCCCAAATAAGCAGGAGTTCACTGTACTAAAAAGGCAGTGTCCAGGCTGGTCCTCAAATATTTTGATTGCGAAGGATGACAAGGACAATATTGTCATTGCTGCAAGCTAGCGGATCATCACAGTGATTTAGCAGCTGTTCTTTTGAAGGTCATATTCGACAGTGTTGCTTCAAGTTAACCCCAGCAGGCATTTATGACAATCACGTTGTGTCTCCTTTACAGAGCTGCGGCACCCTCGGGTGCGCTGCCAACGCGGCGCCGGGAGCGTCGAGAATATCGCTGCCCATTCTCAGCAGAGCACAGTCGAAAGGGAAACGCTTCAGGTGAAAATCCTCTCACATCACTCACACTCGCATGCACGGGCGAATGCAATCAACCTGCCATATGGCTATGTGTGACCTTTAGACGGTAAACAGATGATGTATACAATTGTGATGGATATATGTGTATATTTATATATATATATATATATATATATATATATATATATATATATGGTAGCTAATATTTACATTTGAAATGGATCCAGCTTTGTCTTTGTCAAATTTATGGATTTTCAAGCTTGTTTTGTAGCTTGTCCAATACCCCAGACCTATGACTAATTCCATATTTACATAAATATAATAATATAAGATACAAGTTACCAGCTATATGAGCCCCCAATTTTGAAAGTTCTGCTAGCATAATGCTATTACAAAATGCAAACTGTCATCGGTGGGGTAACCAATAGCATCGGTGTTGCAATGTTATAACACTCTAAGCCACAGATATTTGAGCACAAACAGTGGAATAACACATGACAGCTATATAATAATACTCACATATATTCTTTATACCCTGCGAAGAACGACTAATATTATTGCAGTTTACTGAGGAGCTGAGACTGGTGCCATGTACTGTATATCAACATGTTTGTATTACACTGCCCCCAGGGGGCTTAAGATGCGCACTCCAGAAGGAGCAGCACAATATCCATTGAATTGAAGTTAAAAATGCTATAAAATATATATTTTTGGGGGGAGGCTATAACCGATTAATGGTATTTCCCGTCATTTCAATGGGGGAAAAAAATTATATATTCAAATTGTGGTGACCCACAAGAGGGAGACATTCACCAGGGGCATGTCTCTTCAAGGGAGTTGTTGGCTTCAAAGGGAGTGGTTTGCTGTTTGATGGGAAAACAGTTTGTACGTGGAGAGTAAAGTGGCATGACTGGTTCTCGTCTCCTCGTCTTTAATTTACTGCATTTCCACAATATTATATTTAAGTTTTGTTAAACAACACTTTACAAATCATAAGGAAACAACAATTGGAAAAGAGTAAACATCCCCGCAGCGGGAAAGAACAAAAACATGTACAGTGAAGCTTGCTTCATATGACATAATGCAACATTTCGGCTACAGAGGATCTCGGAGGAGGTTGTGCTTTGTAAACATAGCTAGCGGGACAAGGGTGAGTGTGATGCGGAGCGAGCAACAATAACCTCGTCTGATAAGTCAACAGAAAAAAAATATCTTTTTTTTTTTTTTTTTTTTTTTTTTTTTTTTTTCCTTTCATGAAACGTCTGCTGACGCACTCTGACGCTTAATGACATTCATGTCAGGCAGCCAGAACAAAATTTCTCCCGTGGGGGCCGCTTGCACTCACTGCTGGCAAATCACCAGAAATGAGTGACGGTAAATGTCTGCTTTCCACTTGATCTATCGCTGTTGTCCTAATTATGGGCAGCGCTGGAAAGTCGGCCGTAAATCTGCCACGTAATGGGATGCAAATAAGACAAGATGGTGCATAAAGCGGCACACGTTTATTTAAAGTCGGCGTGATGAGTGCAGCTTTGGGCGTGATGAAGCAAGGACAAGCAGGATGTGTTGGTGATTGGAGGCCGTTGCCTGACAGGCAACAAATTCTACCCGCTGTGGGGTGGGGTGGGCGGTGACAATGTGATGTCACGCAGGTGTTTCATCCCGGGCAGCGGACAGTCAATCATTTGTTTCTGCTTGTCGGAGTCGGACGAGGCGGAGCTGAATTAGACTCTGATGGATGATTTGGAGATGTTTTCGGCTATTGACCCGAGTAACCACAGCACACAGTGAGCCATCGGAGATAAAAAGCCTCATAAAAAGCTGTCAGCGAGACCCAAAGCGTACCCGTCCCACACTAAGTGTATTTCCTGAGTGAAGACAACAACCACGGACCAGTTTACTCCGATATTTATAGCAGTGAAACTACCATACTAGTGCCTATTATTGTCTTTTGGGGAATACTATAAATCTTTTGGGGTGCAGGCACTCCTTACGGAGGAAACTTCTTTCCAAGGACCCCCTCATAATCCATCCAGCTGTCCTTTTTGTTTTTGTAGCACTTATCCTCACTAGGATCGAAGGGGAGCTGGAACCTATCCCAGCTGACTTTGGGAAAAAGGCACGGTACACCCTTAACTGGTCAACCAGCCACTCCTACACTTATCAATAAATCAAATTTTGATTTATATAGCAACATTCATGCACACTTTCACTGCCATTGACGGCTTTAGAAGTCAAATATCCATGTTAACTGGGAGGGCTGGCAGTGAATGAGTTAAAAAGTGCTTCACAAAATAAATGATAAAAGATCCACACATCCTTCACACCTACCCACGGTCTCTGAGCCTCTAGTACACCCAACACCTGTGTGTAAAAATTGTTACAGTTTAAAAAGTTTCAATATGTAACATAGATGCTGAGACAAAGCTAACTGAATGACTAAATGCCATAGGAATTAAAAAAAAAAAATTGTCTTAAAAAAGTCTGAGTTATAGTCAACAAATTAGTTACGAAAATTACGAAAGAATAGGACTTTATTCCTGAAATAATAAGCCTTTTGTTCTTTAAAAAAAAGACTTCTTGCAGGGATAAAAGATGTATGTGATGTTTTGTACCATATGTATCATATCAGAGCTTTTAATTGGCTCCAAGCTAACATGGGGAGGAGTAATTGGTATAAGTTTTTAGTTTTTCCCACTGGCTGCCTGTGCCCACTTGTAGGTATGCACTTTTTTTTAATTTTATTTTATTATTATTTATTTTTTTTAAATGATACAACCTAATTTATTGCAAATTATTTTTGTGGACCCCCGAGTCACAGCATGCAGACCCCTGGGGGATCCCCAGACCGCAGTTTGAGAAGCCCTTGGCACCGACAATACAAGTTTCACTTTAGGATGTAACAACTTTATCACAATTTTAACTATGGATCCAATGTTGTGTGCGTTCATATTTATGTTCCAGGGAGCTAGCAGACGTATTTGTTCCAATCTATCTTCCTCCGCTCTTGTTTTTGCGCTATATTTATCCATAATAGTCCTAAATTGTAATAGACTGGAACCAATGTTGAATATTATGCCAAATAAAGGCCTCTAACCGATAGACGCCTCCCTCATCCACAATAAGGAAATGCCCCCCAGACACTGTTTGCGGATTCGCCCATTAATTTTGCAGCTGAATTTCTCCTCTGTATAAAATGGAAAAGCAGTGCAATGTGGTGCATAGCTCCAGAGGTAAAAAGTAAAAGAAAGGTAGAAAACAACTCTTCTTTATGGGCGTGTCTGTACAAGACGAACAATTCGGCTCGTCTTGTTTGTTCCCCGGGCTTGTAACATATATCCCGGCCGAGAAAACGTCCAGATCAATGACTGCCTCGATCAATCGTTTCAAAAGTGCGATGCGCGGTGAATAAAAACCTCTGGCTTGCTCACGTCATGCCGCTCTTCCTGAGTCGCTTCGGCTGCAAAGTTTGACGCGTGTAACGCTTTCCAAGTCGACGCGTAATCATGGCGACGCCACCGGTCGATGTTGCGGCGCGTTGGGCCGCCTGAACATTGGAATGTCATAAATTGAATTATGAAGAACTCGTGAGGACTAATCGATGAAGTGAAATTTAGTGCGTACAAATATTTATTGGGAACATCGCACTTGGCTCTGGTTTGTTCAGTAAAACGCATGCAACAAGTGATCAGATAATACGCAGGATTAATTCCACTGGCAAGCAGGTCACATCGGGACGCTTGTCTTTTGCAATGCGCTTCTTTTGGAAGGACCCTAGTTCTTTATTTTATCATCTCTAGACATCTCGAGGTGTCTGCAACAATAGTTATTCAACACAATGCGCGATCAAAGATGGCTGAACAACTGTAGATGAGCTCGGTTTTATTTTATTGATTTATTCATTTTATTGATTTATTTATTTTTGCTTCAAAACTGCGGGAGATCCCGCTCACAGACGAGCCGGAAAGTTTTGCACGTAAAATACTCTTCGACTTCGATGTCCTCGCTGCCAAATATCATGCTGAGAGAACGCCGGGTTGGTTGTTTTGTTTTTCACCTAAACTCTGAGGATATTGTTACATCCTGCTATTGCGGTTCAACACAAATAAAAGAGCTCACAGGGAAAAAAAAGACTAAAGTGCCGCATGATGAAGCAAGAATGAAAATGTTGTACCTGGAAATTGTGCTCCTCAAAAGTCCCATGAGGCATTAACAACAGCTTGTTTTAGGTAAATCAAAAGCGTGGCGTGTCTGTTTAATGCAACGATAAAGTCGTACTATTCGAACGAAAAACATTTTTGCAAGGAAGAAGTTATTTTCAGACGACTGTGAACAAGGCAACGTTAGCCGCTGCTGCTACGTTGGTAGCACGTGTTGTATTTTTCTGAAAGGTACGATACATTTTTTTTTTAATTAAAAAGACGTGATAAACTTACCTGTTCAGCAGTAATTTTGCAAATTCCGCGTCGCTTCTGAATCCCCTCAGCTGCCTGAGATCCCTTTGCCTTGTTTCTGTTTGCTAGTCTTATGCCCAGTTGTTAGCAATTTTTTTTTTACTTTCCAGAGGTGGCTATTCTGCCATAGTTTCAGCAAAGCTCCTTCAGCCCAAGAAGCGCAATACTTTTCCCAAAACCTATACAAAAGAATCCAAAATGATGATGAAAAGTATTTATTCTCCCCATCTGTAGACAAAAACGCTTCATAAATTCCTCAATCATCGTGATTCTGCATTAGAAAGAGAATTTTTTTTTTCAACCTCCTAATGACCTTCGACGTTTTCCTGCGGTGCCACCGGCAGCATGCTCGCCATTTTGATTTATGACCGCTTGCAAAGCCAGGGACAACACTTGATGAGCCTCCCTCACCCTTCTTTCTCTTTCCTTTTCTTTCCTTGTCTGAATCATGACTGCATTATTATGCAAATAAAAGGTATAACTGGTAAATGACATCTGTTTCACATGATACACATAGCCCTGCCTTGTTTTTTATGAACATTGTAAATTTCGGCCGCCTCTACTGGGGCGCGGAGCCGAAAGGTCAGTCCAAACAAGGAAGAGATAAAGATTTTACAAGGGATTAGTGAATCTGTGCGCCCGCGTGCCTTACTATGTTAAACCGCTGATATTCATCCCACGCTGCTGCCGTTGCCGCTTTCTCTTTGCCTTCTGTGCTTCCAGGAGCAATTCCCTCTCTCTCAGTCCGGCCCTGAGACGGAAAGAGACCTGTCATTTCAGGACGCCGGCCGTTTCCAGAGGAAAGCTGAAGCTGCCGTCCAATCTGGCGGAGGCGTCGCGAGTGTCCGCTCACGTCTACAAGCACCTGCTGGAGGAGGAGCCAGCCGACCTGGAGTCCTTGAGGAGGTAAACTTGGGTTTGCCGTTCAGCCTCTTTCTTGAGTAGTGTTTCACAACTTCCATCCATCCATTTTCTGAGCCGCTTATCCTCACTAGGGCGTGCTGGAGCCTATCCCAGCTGTCATCGGGCAGGAGGCGGGGTACACCCTGAACTGGTTGCCAGCCAATCGCAGGGCACATAGAAACAAACAACCATTCGCACTCACAGTCATGCCTACGGGCAATTTAGAACTTTTATTATAAAAAATCTCACAGTACACCACCAAACAAAAAAACCAAAAAATAAATCTGCAGAGAAGTGAAAGTTTTTTTTTTCCAATTGAGCTTTTCAAATTTGGGGATTTTTCTTTTTTTTCCCTTTTTTGTTTTTGTTTTTTCTTTTTGGGAGTAGAACCAACCCCGAAAATGCTTAGCTTAAATTATTTCCGCTTATTCAAGACTTTTTTTAGGTTTAAAAAACATTTTAAAAAACCAAGACAAAACATATCTTTCAATGCAATTATAATGGTTGTCAATTATCTGCAGATTTTTGCTATTCACGGTCTGGCTCGGTCAAGTTGCGGGGATCCACTGTACTGTTTATAGTCGCTGTCGGAATGAAACCTCGTAAGTCTGTTCCCACGTCGTCTGCTTTTTCTATGCATCGTTAACCAATTTATAGCATTAAAAATTATTAACTATTAACGCTGAACTGTCTGAGAAGTGTTGTAAAACCTCTTCCCTCACTCTGCGGGAGCTGTGCGGCATTATTTCGCCTCAAGATTGAAAGATGGATGTTTTTTTTAGAATAGGTGTGATACATTTGTGTAAGTCTGTTGGTGTCACAATTAATCGATTAATTGACAATTGATGGCAAATAAATGATGATGTAACCATAGTCGTTTTGCTTTTGTGAAGTATTTAAGACTTTTTGTCGGGTGGGGGGGGCGAAGTGAGCGCAGGCTTTGATGTGGTCGGCTGGCACCAGCGCCGTGTCCTACTATTTTTAATCGACAGCGTGATAAATTTCCTGAAACGTGATTTTGACACAGATGATATGTATATTGTTATTCTCATATTAGTACAGATGAACAGATGGCTTTCTATGTAAAAAGTGGTGAAGTACATCTCATCAAAGCCACTGACGAATGGCTATATGACACTGGTCACGTTACACGCATGATGTATGTTCAACATTGGATGACAAAGTGCTATTTCGGAAAAGTGAGTTGCTTTTAAAGATCTGAAATACTTGAAAACACGGCAGGACTCCGTTCGGTTCGTGAGGCAGCTGGCCACGATGCTGCCCTCCAAAATAAAACAAGACCTTCCAACATGACCCGGACCCTCATAACACCTGAGCGGTTGTCTTTTTAAATCTCAGTCCGACGAGTCAATGTCAAACTCAATCAGTCGGTCCAGCGGATGGGCTCAGGAGAGGCCGCTGACATCACCCCCCCCAAAATGTTTTTGTTGTCACCTCAAACTACTTAAACTTTTCTCTTGCCATGACTCTTGCAACTTCCTGTTAAATCGCCTGAAGAATTTCCGTCCGTTATTGTAGTGGTACCGTTCGATGTTTAATTTATTCCATATATGAAGTCAGTTTTCCCCATTGAAATGAATTCAAATGCCATTAACATGTTCCAGACCACCCAAAAACAAAATACAATTGTTACCTGCTTTAAATAAAGGAATATAGCACTCTATTGGATAAAAACCAAATAAAACATAAAAAATAATGTAAAGAATTAAACTGGTTGTGTAAAAACGCAATTACTGCATGTACTGTGGTAGGTTGGATGTGTGCCTTGAAGGGGCGTGGCCTAGTGGGTGACATCAGGAGCTGGAGTCGGGAGGTTAAGCAGCAGTGGCAGAGGGATAATTTGTCGGGCCTCGGTATAAACTGTTTATGAAATCTGAACGTGTGAGTTCTCCTTCAGGTCTCGCTGTCACAATTCATCGGGAGAACAGCGTTGATCCCGAATGCGGGGGCACGTCCTGATAACTGGCCAACCCGGAGACTGGCAGCGCCGCGCGCTGCCCGCACGCCGCCTGCTACTTCGTGTTTTATCTGCAGTGCTTCTCGATCCGGGGCGGACGTACAACAGTGCAGATGCTAATTAACAGATAAGAGAGAGTTCCAACATGACCAAAATGTTTTCATTTGTGTAAAGTCTTTCAAAACAATAAGCGATATGCAAACAATCAGGGTCGAATACAATCAGTTTCACAATTCCAAACAATTTATTTTTTTCCCATAGAAAATGGGTGAATTACAAATGACCCTAGAATGGATTATCCAGGCTTTTAACTTGAGTTCAAGTGTAAAAACAATAAAATGTTCAGTTTTTATTTTATGACAACTAAAGTTGAAATGTTACGAGAAATCAATGTCATAATTTTATGAGAAAGGTTGCAATTGAGAAAAAAATTTAAATAAAAAAAAAAGTTCAAATTATTCATAGTTTTTTTGTGGATGTAGTCATAGTATTATGAGCAAAAAAATATAATTTGAGAAAAAAATACTTCATGAGAATACTTTTAATTTCAAGAAAATATCGTAGCGTGAGATCTCTTCTCATCTCGCAAATTTAGCAGGGTCAGGCCTGGTTGGTACTTAGATCTGTTAGACTCTATAAAACCATATTTTGGTCAAATTCAAAGAACTGAGGGACATTTGATTTGAAGTTGGACTGTGTTAAACTACATCTCACAAGTACAAAAACAAATTCTCACAAAAGCCAAATCTGCGAGGTCCATCACATTCTTATTTCCCCGGGAGAGAAGAATTTGTTTCGTTAAACATTTCCAATCTCGTTGGCCTTACATAATTGCCTGCCAGATCTACCTGATCGAGTGAGGTTAAAGTGGCCTCATTTTGGACAAAAGGTGCAGCGGAGTCACATATTGGATGTCCGACGTTGACAAGATTGATTTCAGAAACTTTCGTGCTCACGCAGATCTCAAGTGTAATAAGATTAAAGTAGGTTATGTAGCACTTCCTAAGAAGAATGATCCAGAATGTCAAGGAGCGCCACAAGCTATTCCTAAAAAACAACACTAAGAACACAGAATTATTTTCGCTTTTACTTAAGTTGCCCAGGCAAGCTTGGTGTGTAAGGAAGTGCTTTTAGTCGTGTCTCTCAGAAACAACCTAATTTGCTGTCAGACTGTGCAATTTTATCAAAAACGCCTGTCATTAAAGAAAGCAGCGGTGTCCCTCACGGTGCTCCCGTTAGCACGCTGGTCTGATTGAACAGCACGGCAACTCGAAAGATAACACTGCCTGCTGACAAACTCCTTGTGACCTATTTCCAACATTTTTTTTGCTTGTTTTTTTTTTTTTTTTTTTTTTTTTTTTTAAACAAAGCTTCACATAGCCGAGCAGTTCTCCATCCCAGAATCGGCATATCCCCAATTGAGGTTATGGCTTTTGTCTTCATTTGAAAGAGAATTAGTGTGAAATGTGCTCTCATCAGTCACTCAACAGACACTCGCAGTCATGTTCTGCAGTGCTTCTGATGACATTTCCATGAATGCTCTAGGGGATTGAGTCTTGCTTTTCGACTTCAAATTTCATGGACCAGATCTTACTTAATTTGCAGAATACCCTGGTTACTTGATATGTCCACTCGAGGAAAAACAAATGAGCTCCAGGCAATTTAAGCTCAACTAGTAAATTGAATACATTTCAATCTCATTAGCCGTCAACACAGTTCCACCCGTTGATTGCTTGTCCTCTAGCAGGTTAAAGTGACCTATTTCTGGACTGAGCAGACATACAACACCAAGCTTCAGAGCAGCCCCCACTTGCCCAACTCCCCCCCCCCGCCCCCCCCTCCCTTCCTCCCTTCTTCCCAGTTGCCATGGATACATAGTCTCATCTCTGGATAGGAGTAGTGGGAGGTGGATGGTGGGATGAGGGGAGGTAAAGTGAGGGGAGATTGTGACGATAGTGCAGCAAAAGGGGAAGATAAAGACAGGGAGTGTAAAAACAGGGTTGAGCGTGGCGCAGCAACTCGGGAAGTGCCCCTCCACGTTTTCCCATTTCGAGACAACAAATCACCCGCTGAGCGTTGTCACTTTTATTATCCAGCATCAAAACATATTTACCCGTCGCCGATAAGAACAGAACTGAAGGCAACTTTGCAATTGGATTTATTTTTAGATATGTTTTCATCTGCCGGATTTACCTCCAGCTTGCATTTCCCCTTCTAATACCAAGGGGAGTGGGGAAGTAATTCAATTACATAAACTTGGTTATGGTACAAACAGTCTCTGAAGGCTGGCAATAACAGCGGCTGTCTCCTCAAACGGGGGGTAAATCTAAATGTGAACCCAGGACCGGGGAACAGCATTAACTCTGGTGCACACCAACTTCTCCACTCTCGATTAGTTCTTTGCTGCTTTTCAGTGGAAGTATAACACACATTTCACAATGATTTGCAAGTAAATCAATCCCATTCACGAGTCACTATGACCGATTTTTAACATATTAACCGATTTAAAATTTTGAATGCGACATGCGACGAATTGACCAACACGGCACACCTAAGAAGAATGGTCCAGAATGTCAAGGAGCTCCACAAGCTATTCCTGAGAACACAGAATTATTTTCGCTTTTACTTAAGTTGCCCAGGCAAGCTTGGTGTGTAAGGGAGTGCTTTTTTGAATTGACCAACACAGCACACCAAGCACATTACCATATCTTCACGAGGACTTTCTCGTTAATTAATAGTTTCTGACCTGTGAGAGGCTGTGTGGTGGCACAAGGCATTCAGACTGCCGTAAAATACAAAGAAGAGTTCCCGGCAACAATTTCAGCTATCTTCCTAATTGGCCATTGTTCCGTTTCATGTCACAATTACACAGAGTGACTGGCCCAAACTTTTTGGGATCGTAAATATTTCTGATTGTCAGCCGCGACTGTTTTCCGAGCAGATTGGGAAGGAGAAATCATGCTTACCGACCCCACATTCCAGGATACTTGATCAGAATAATCTTTTAAGCACGCCGGACACTGAGCGACGCAGCCGAAACCAATATTTGTGATTTCATATGTACCTGTGGCTACAAGGCAAAGCGCAAAATCTCTTGTTGCTGAAATTCACAGGTACAGTCCACAAATGCGGCGCTGATCATTGCCAACAGCCTCTCAAAATATCCACACATTCTCCTTTATTCTCACCCGTTTATTCTCCTTTTGGCCTTCCACCCCTACCTTGACAATCGCACCATGTTTTTGTGGTTCAATATGAAATACTACTGTACAGTACATTGTATGTGGAGCTTCAAAACCCAATACAAGGTTGCCATTTTTTCCATTGCAGCACGTCAAACTGTATGCTGTACTTAATCGTTTCGGATTGCCATAGTCCACTTCAGTTGCCTTTGGCCGCATTGCTCGGTGTGCGGCGGGCCTCTTAGACAGCCGATAACTGTGACTTTGCTGACTTTGATCGGAAAGGGAGGAAAACTCGGAAAACTAATTGTTGGTATGTTTACCCATCTTAAGGCGAGGTCATTGCACCGGACTATTGTAATATTAGTCATTCGAACTGCTCTAAGTGCTCGAGGACTCTTTTGCACAATTGGCATTACCAGATAACGAGCAACCCTTTGTTGCTCAGTGACTGTTTTTCTCAATGTCTTTGTCTCAAAAGTGTTCTCTGTCAATTGAGTGTCTGTTGTCGTACTAGAGTGGCTCCAATTACCGGAGACAAATTCCTTGTGTGTTTTTTGGACATACTTGGCAAATAAAGATGATTCTGATTCAACATTCATCTAGAAACATAGATTATGAATAATTAAACAGCAATTAAAGAGATAAGATTGCAGAGATCGTTTTGTTTTGTAGGAGAAAAGCAGCTTTATTACCGCACCCTGGCACTTTTTATGAGAAATATCTGATGCGGTGTAAAGGTCACCATCATAATGACTTGTTCTCTAATTCCTATTTCATTCCCTCCCGCCTCAAGGTGTGATCCGAGCGGGGGAAAGGTCGGCGGCCTCCTCAGCAGGACCTCTCACTTTGCCGCGAGAAAGGGATGGACCGAGGTGCCTTGCACTCGCCTGGATAAGGGAAGCAGCTTCCCCCCGCCCTCGCTGCGCACCCGTTCTGTTCCCATCATCCCCTCGCTGCAGGCGTGCGACCTTGAGGGACGGCGTTTGGATACGACTTACCAGAACACAGAGGGGCGTCACGTCCCTACCGGCAGCCCTTCCTCTCCTCCCTATGAGAGTGCCGTGCCCATTAGTGTTTGCCCTCAGACACCCTCTTCCTCCTCCTCCGTTGAAATGACCATAGAACTCGATCAGGCATTAAAGCAGAAAAAACTTTCTAGTCCTGTGACGGAGTCTTCGGGTTCTCACATCATCCGCGGGGGTGCTCTCAAGGCCGGGATTGGACAAAGTGGCCGGTACTCCGCCAAAGAGCAAACAGGCACTGGAATCCGAGGTTTAAAGACGGCGGGCCAAGGTTATACCTCAATCAAGGACCCGAACGGCCCTTTGGCCATCTGCAGAGGAAACGGAAATTCGAGTTGATTGGATTCACTTTGGAAAGTTTCAAAGAAGTCGGTCCCAATACCTTTGCTGTTTGGCAGGTGGGACCATCTGTGTGGGCACATGGACCAATATTGGCGGCCGTTTGACGAACAGCTTGAACTGCAAAGGACAAACGACAAAAAATTTAAAATACGCCAACTCATGATCCAAACAAGCACACATTGTGAATAAATTCATAACAGGACAACAAACTGTGAGTGAGAGCTAAACTTGGGGTGGGGGGGGGGGAACACCACTATTTAAAGGGAGCTTCTACCTAGAAACCAAAATAGTGTGTCTCTATGTTGTTTCTCTATTGTAAAAAAATGAAATTATACAGTATATGTCATCTAATATATGTCACATAGACGTATATATATTTGACATGCAATTGTGACAAAATAAAGACTAAGATAACAGTGGTAATTAAGTGCTTTGGTCATCTTAATTTAATTTCCTCTTTGTCTTTCTTTAATACCTATGTAAGACTTGGGAGTGTCTATTCCGGAATTGTGTCACTTGAAAGACGTAGTCGTCATTGTAACAGATATCGTGAGCTTCAAATGATTTCCTTACGCAGGATGGACTCACCTCATGTGAGTAATTATCCTTCAAGCCTTCCCCCATGGCGAAATTGGCTCGTTTTAGGGGCGGATCTGGCTCATGCAGTGCGCCAGCCCTCATCCCACGCCGCATACTGCTGTTCCAATGGCAAAATAGACAACTAATGATTTACTTGGTTCTTTAATTTTACATATGATGAGTGGGTAGGCACTCCAGAGACCGAATTATTTGTATACAAACATTTAATTTTCTATAATCTGTCCCCTTCAAACAGTTCTGGTCAGCTTTGACTCAAAACGGCGCAACAATTAAGAGTACAAGCCTTTATGTGCGATTTATTTAGATACATTCTTTTTTTTTTTTTTTTTTTCGGCGGTAGCTGCTGAAAACTAACTTTGTGCAGGGCTTACAAAAGGATATGAGAACAAATGCTTCATCAGCATGCAAGCGTCTTCAGTCTATAACGCTTACACATTACTTCAATGAGAAGACTGAGCCAAGTCGGCGGAGTGGGAAAGATAAAGCAATTATAAACAGGACCTTAGAATAGGCGATATCCTTAGAAAACGTTAAAAATTCTGTCAATTGTGTTGATTTAAATGTTGATTGATTGATTTGCCCTACTTGGCTGCCACCAGCAGAGGCGCTGTTGAGTCAGTCACAACTTGGTTGCCTTAAAGAGGAACGTTGCACTATTCCTCTGGCCAGTATTATTCTGCTCAATTTGACACATGCAATATCGAACAGGAGTCTCTCTCCCCTTAAAAATATGTTTCCTAAAATAAAGCTCAATAAATCGATATATGTAACTTAGTAACTTAGTCACGTGTACACAATAGCTACTAATTTGTGGTGGAATATTTATTCAAAAAATAATTGATGAATGCAAAATGCAGTGCTATTTATCGGATTGCAACATACCATTAACTTATTGACTACATTGCAAACTTAACCTTTGGTGTTAAATTTGGTTAGCAGCCCAAAGAGTGCAATTGTTGGCAATTGCCTAAATGTGATGTTCTTTGAGGTAGCAGTCTACTGTACATTTGACGGTAGCTAGCTATGCCTACACCCTGAAAATGCCACAATATACAGAACAGCTCAGTGTCGTTATATGAATTCCCATGCTAGGAAGTGATGCCGTGGACAAGCCCGCCGCCCAGCTGCCGGTTGAGAAGACCTCCACAAGTCTGTTAGCTTGTGAGCTAGCTGGTTGCTATCTGATATATTCCAGCCTCCGGAGGCTTTAAACAGATATATTATTTTTCCGGCCCAAACATGGAGAGAACATAACACAAACCCAAAAGTACATCTCTCTATGGTTTATTTTTTACTTGTAGGGGGCACGAGTTGGTAAGTCCATCTCAGAACAACATGAGAGGATGTTTGATGATAGGGCTACAGTACTCGCAACGATAGCCTCCAAATCAAACGATCTCATCGCCACAAATGAGCCAAGTTTGTTGGATTCGAGCCCGGTTGCCGACAAACCCGGTCGCCATCCACTCGCTTCACATCAGCGTCGGTCGCTCGGCGTGAGACAAATGCTAATGTGGCAGGAGAAAGAGACGTTTCTCCCCCTCGCCAGATGGCCCGAAGATTAGGAGGACAGCAAGACGGGGTGTGTGCAGTGCTGCAAGACTTGTGATGATGTCGGTAAATGCCTCTCACCAACTCACCTCCACACGGGATTTAAGGAGACACTTCACATTTCCAGTGGCCGTGTAAGACTCCAAAAAAACAAATGTCATGGTTGACATTGGAGGAACCTGAGCAATTGTAGCTATGCTGACCACTCGCTCACTTTTTGGGACTGAAACGTAGTGCTGGGAAATCATCGAATTTGATCATTGATCACAATGTCCATCCATCCATTTTCTATACCGATTATCCTCATGAGGTGGCAGGTAAACTGGAGCCTGTCTTGGCTAGCGCAGTTTACCACAATGTGCAAATGTTAATTAGCATGTAAGAAGTCCTTTAAAAGTATCACTATATCTGATATTTAACTGTATCCCTCAAATCCTTTTGGGTTTTTTTTCACTTGAGTAAATGAGTCAATCTTTTCAAATGAATTCATATGCATTCAAAAGGAGTTAACTGCCCATTTATTTTCCTATTTCAAGATTTCAACTTTGAACATTCCCTGGAATTTTGCAAACCAGTTGCCTCATAGTAGGGAGGGTAAGATGAAATATTGTTTCGCAATAAAGAGCTAACCACATGCCAAAACAAAACTCAACAGCAAGGCCTAGAAAAGAGCTCATTCAACGAAGAAATTGTTGCTTTTAGATTCGGTCATATTTCTCAAACAGGGACGGATGCACTGCTGACTGAGAGTGACTGACACTGACTAGGCTTTCCCACAAGGCGCGTTGACCCCGTGCTTATGATTGCCGGGCATTGCTGGGCCAAGACCCCCACCGTCCTCTGGGAACACCCGAGCGAGACAGATTTTATCACAACCTCACACACTGTTTTGGTCGCTGCTATAATCTGACATTCTCTATTATGAGCGAGCTGTCACATTTTAATAGTCGTCAGAGTTCCAAATAGGGCAAGTCTGTTAAGATGGAGAAAAAAAACTGTACGTTTATTGTCTAATTCAGTTGATTTAAGTGTGCTTACTGGTTTGGGAACACAGCCACAGATGTCCTTTTTGTTCCACAAGAAGGTATGCGAAGTCAACAATTTTTAAGGGATGTCACTTGAGGCAACAGAAGGCTTAAAGATAAATTATGGATGTCTTATGCTGATGGCTTTTAGTTTGTGGCTGTCCTGTCTCACTGAGCAAAAATGCTCTTAATTAGGTGAATGAGTGGTAATTAACTGTACTTGCACAAGAGAAGACGGTAGAATGCATGTATCAACATGAGCCTCCTGAGGAGTACCACAGGGATCCATTTCGGTCCCATACTGTTTTCCTTTTTAACATTGTTTAACTGACAGAATCAACAATTCAACCAAGCAATTTTCTTAAAAATAAAAATGTCCTCCAGTTTGAGGAGAAAATCAATCATCTTGTGAAAACGACATTGGAAGAGAGTATTGTATACCCCGTTACCCTATCCAAAAGTATGTCGATGGTTCGAAACATTTCTATATTATATACAAGCAATAATATATAAATAATACCTGTATATGCCATATGAATAGATGTTTAAAAACAGCTTTCCTACGCAAAATCCGAAAAACCCCGACTTTTTATGTATGCCTATGTATCATAAATACTGTATCTTTTAATAATGTTCAGCTCCTTGGGCAACCTATTTTTTTATTTATTAATTTGGGATTTTAAAGCTCTAGGTATATGCATAAATTTGAATTTCTACATGTTTTTTTTCTGTTTGAGAACATCCCAATTAGCATTTCAAAGCATGAGACTATTTCAAATAGCTTCGCAGCTTTCGATTTGTGTTTAATTGGATTTGCTTACACAAATCAAGGTCAAGGGTGTATTTTGCTGGGAATTTCTCAGCACATGAGAAACCTCCAGTGTTTAAAATGCAATCATTCGGTTACCTAAAATATGATAGAGTGACATCCAGATCTACTAAACTGATACTGGTGAAACTCAATGAAGTATTACCTGCGACTCACTAAAAGTGAACATACAAATCTGATGGCTGAAATAAGTCATCTTTTATTGATGACTAAAGAGACTTGGAACACAGTACAGATGTAGGATCTGGCTTACTATTCTGTCATTTACTATACACTTGCGAGATGATTGAGGCTCAAAGTAAAGATCAAACCAAATGTAAAAGTATTAAAGGTACAAATGTTTGTATTGGGAATTGAATTGGCAGGTGAGCCCCCCACAGCACCTCATTGTTCCTGAGCATTCATGGAATAGATTGACCTCACCTGCCCTTCATTACCTGAACACTCACCAGCTGCTCCGACTCCCCGCTTGTTTGTTTTTGAAAATATTATTATGAACGCTCCCTCTATTTCCATATATCCCCAAATCCAAAGCTAAATTCAACTCCTAACTGAGTGCAGCTTCTTTGTGCTCCTTTGCACAGCTCAGTGTTCGCCTTAAAAGCCTCCGAGACGTCCCAGTGGTGGAAAGCGTCACATGCTGGTGCACAATCAGCTTCAATTTTCAAGCGTCGGAGTTTGTATCTTTGGTTTGATTTGCAGCGCAAAGAAGGGAGCGCGGACGTGGGCAGATGGCTACTTGTTTTGTTTTATTCCAAAGAGAAGAGATAACCACACTCTTCATTGTGAGGGATGAATGATCTTTAAGAGCCGCATATGTCAAGTATATAAATTTGAAGCGTCATTTCATGGATGAATAACCCAGTCTTTCCTGCTTACATGCACGCTAGAAGCGTTCTTAAGTGTTACAAATGAGGTAGATGTCATTTTAACATGAGGGATTTTTCCAGACGTTTTTTTGTTTAAAATCTATTTAATACTTGCATTAGAGCTTTCTGTTTTAAACATATAAAGATGCCCTCTTTTGTTCAAATCAAATGTTAACAAAGTACGGTATTTACCATACAATTGGTATAATAATAATGATTAAAATAGAGTCATTAAATAAAAATTGAGGTTTCATATTTAGTCATTTTAGATTATTTTTTACGTTATAACTTAAATATTTCGATGTAACAATAATGCAAATTAGACTATTACTACTACTACTAATAATAATAATAATAATAATATCAAAGTGTGAGGGATAGGTTTCATTTTTATTTTTTATTTTTTTCATATTATGTTCATAGTATTTCACTTTTGTGTAGATTTGTCCTTTAGCAGTGATTTATCATCAACAAATTTTACCACATTGTGGCCCTATTGATCCAAATTTTCCAAATGTATAGGCATCTCACAAAAACCACAAAAAGACTAAAAGCTCCAGATGCAATTAAAGCTCTGTAAAGTTACCGTTTATGGTTCACTTTTTCTTCACCTTCTTTTCGCTTCCTTTGCTTCGCTTGTGGACAATGGAACGAATGCGTTCAATCGATCCTCTCCTCTCTTGACAGATCAATATAGATGTTATTCCCATATTAGTGACAACAAATGGAGGGCTTTCAGTGTAAAAGGTGGTCAAGTCCACCCCAACAGAGCAACTAACTGAGAGTAGTCATGTTCCATGCGTGGTGTGAGTCGTACATTGTACGACAAAGTGCTTCATTGGAAAAGTGGAGCGCCTTTCAAGACCAGCTGGAAATACTTGGAAAACATAGCAGGACTCCTTCAAGTTTATGAAGCAGCTGGCCACGAGGCCGCCCTTCTCAAGAAAACAAGACCCCCGAAACTGACCCCAACCCTCATAACACCTGAGCTGTTGTCTTTTTAAATCTTAGTCCGACCGGTCAATGTCAAACTGAATCAGTCAGTCCAGCACAGTGGCTCAGGATGTGTTTGTTCATTCTTCAAGTCAAACTATTTGAATTTTTCTCTCACGTTGACTCTTGCGACTTCCTGTTTATCTGTCTTCTACACCGATTATGCATGGATCAGACTACGGGACAAATTTGGTCTCCCACGATGGCATTATGTCAGACTACTGCCATAGAATCTGGTCGCATCTCGGTCAGAACTCTGGCAAGTCTACACGACATATTTACGATATCACCATATCCTATCTTTTACAATCAATGGGTTAAACTTGTCAAATCAAGCTGTTGGGGGGGGAAAAAAAATAATGTGTCAATGCTACCGGATAGAACCGTTAGCATGGCGGCAACATCATCAATCATGGGGGAAGATGCACTAGTCTTGATTGCGACAATGTTTTGTATTGAGAAAAAAAAAAGAACAAATCAAAAACAAATTTGTATAGTGTGGACCCCGGGCTGTCCATTCTTCGAGGACAGCCTGAGGTAATGTTCTCGTACTTTTAATCAATCAATCAATCAATCACGCAGAATGGAAGCATTTTTTTTCTCTCATTCCAATCAAAATTGGACTTTTTCCGATAATCAGGACAAATCTCAGCATTTTCCCTCCCCGATCTACTTGGATGATCGTAAATGTTAAAGCTGTTCAAAATTTACGATGGAAAATTCTTACGCGTGTTGCCAACTCAGTGTAGTTAAGAGATAAGCTAACAGTTAGCCTCGCTAAATCTATGTCTACTTGTCTGGATGCCTTGCGGCAACGCATTGCCTCTCACGGGTCAGTCTTGGTACTGCGGCAGATGTCCGGCTTGTAGCCATCGTATAAGATGTCGCGTGAGACTTGAGACACAAATCTCATGAGACTTTGAGACTTTCTTTTAAGACTTGAGCTCATTATGGAGATATAACTTTGTTTTATTTGAGTATTCATTTATTTTTTTCCATTTTGGGGGCTGCACAAAGGAATACCATTGAAGGCAATTCAAAGAAAAAAGCTGTGATCACAACAATACATCAAAGTACCAAAACATTAGAGGATTAACTCTGCATGTGCGTGTTTTCAGACACTTTTTCTGATGGTGCGAAGAGAAGAAAATGATTATGCACCACAAGTTACCGTAAGGTAAGACGACTCATATTTTAACGTTGTCCGAGTACCTTTGTCCAGTCTTATGGAATGTTTCAGTGTCGTGATAGTTGGAGATGGTTTGGTTGCTACTCCCTCTTTTACTGTATTCCAAATCTACCTGATCTCAATGGGAACTTCTGTTTTAACAATCAACCAAATCAAATTGGACCAATGTCACAAACTTCCAAGTACAATTGTGAAGCGAATTCTCACGGGAAATAGGTGAACCCTTAATAGACATGAGACGGGACGAGCACTTTGAGAGAAATGAGAGATACATTTGAATTAAAACTTGCATGCAAGGAGATAGATAGTTCAAATACAACCAGGTTGGCGGCTCCTAAGAAGTGCTTATTTTATAAGCGCAAAGAAGTATTTTTCTAACACGAACAAAGGTACAGTAGAGGAAAGGAATCCAGGCCTTAAGCGCCGTTCCTGTCTACTGACAAAAAGCCCCAAATGTTTCGTTAGGCGAGCTCACATCAGCGCACATCCTGCTGCAAACTTAAAAAGTGTTATTGAGCTGAGAAAAGGGAAATTGCCTCACAAAGGGTCCCTCTGGAGCCACTTGGTCTGTTTTCAAAAGGCCCTCTCTATTCAGATGCAGGAGAGAGAAAAAGTGACATTCCTGTAGTTGGGAGTCGTAAAAGAAGACGAAGAGTTAAAATGCCAGTTGAATAACCGGAGTGTGACCCTGCGGTGTGAGCTTCGTCTGCTCCATGCGACCCGCGACGCCGGCGTCGCTGCGAATCAGCCAATGCGGGGACGATGGAAGCGAGGAAGGCGCCGTGCGTAACCGCGGGTCAATCGGGCATCATCCAGATGGGGTCGCTTTCATAACGAGGAGCGTTTGCTGTCCTGAACCGACGCCTCGGATAAGGTTAAAAAACACAATTGACGAGCTTCATGGCTGTGCACACCCGAAGGAGAAGCACAGTGCCCATTGAATTAAAGCAAAAAATGTGACAAAACCCAAGTGGCAGACATTATATATCCCAACCATCTTATCAGAAAAGAGCCACCAATAAGTTTCATTCTACACTGCGTGGCACTTTAATGTGCCCAAGCCTCACCGTGACCCGCAGGCGGAAAATTCCGGCGTGACCTTGCCTTATCCGCCATTTGCGGGGCCCGCCTTTGGGATATCAGCAAAAGCCAGGCGCCGGCGCCGCTCTCGGAAGTGTGCCGGTTGCAGGCCGCACGAGGCTTTGCTTCATTTTCTCAGAATGTGGCCGACGGCAGCCAAGATCGAAGCTCGTGAAGTCATCTTTATTTTTCTGGAATGTTCCCTGGTTAATTTATTAGTACGTTTTGTGATCAGCCATTCATTGGTTTGGCCTGGCCTCGTTCGTGTTCCCTCCTCCAGCCAATCGGCTCCAAGCGTGCCGTGTGTCCGACCCAACTAGATTAGATTAGATTGATTAGATTAATTAGATTGAAAATAGATTTTAAAGAAAAAATACAAATGAAAATATTTCCATATGCTGTGCTTCAAATGTTTTGATGATCACCCCAAAAATGTAAGATTCTTTCTCGAAATTATGTTGATACGCTTACGCTTTGGTGAGATCGTTCGCCGTCGTTCCATCCATCCTCCTTGTTTCTGCATGAAGTGAAATGTCCTTGTGACTTTTAAGTGGTGGGGCTCAGGACATTAATATTCCTG
The DNA here is from genome assembly GCF_024500275.1 of Phycodurus eques. Lineage (NCBI taxonomy): Eukaryota > Metazoa > Chordata > Actinopteri > Syngnathiformes > Syngnathidae > Phycodurus > Phycodurus eques. Next base: position 4,800,457 of record NC_084543.1, on the reverse strand, counting down.
CTCCCCCACCCTTTAGGTAGCGGCGATGTATTTTTAATGACATTGTCTGCGTCCCATCAAGTCCGCTTGTGAGGGCGGTTAATTTCATGCTAATTTCCGCTAGCCCATCTATGGTGTTTCCCATTATCTCTTAGCATTAGGCTAGTGGACTTTCATGAGATTTAAATTACATGGTTTGGCTGAACACATTGGTGTTTAAATAGACAATGTTTGATTCTCTTTTGTTTCATATCGGTTTTACAGTAAACTTCAACAGTGAGTGACAAATAAACAGCTTGAAGCAAGCTTATTTGGAGATGGTGCAAATGTGTCTTCTTTTCCTTTTCTCAATGTGATGTTGATGAGAGTGACAACAGACGCTAAGGAATACTTGTAAAGTATGTTTTAATACCAGTCTAAATGTGATTCAAGCCTTTGGAAGTTTTAAAACTCTTTTTTATTAATTATATGGTCTATATATAGTGATGATTTGTACTGATCTCTGGTGGGTCTGGAAGGTATCCACGGGGGTTCACTGTACTGTAATTTGCGGAGGGATTCAAAGAAAATACTATTGTGTGTTTTGTAACTAGGACAGAAAACAAGTTTGGAAAGGTGGAAGCGGATAAATATAACATTTGGCATTAGATAGAGAGTTAATGTTTTTGTGTTGTTCAGATGCCAAACACGGTGTACACCTGCTAATTTGAAGGGGGCGGCGGGAATTCTCCTTTTCAAGTGCTAAACTGAAACTGTCCATATCCTCACAGCCTCTCAGGCTGCTGTTCCACGTCTCTGTCATGTTTTTGTTTTTCCGCCTGCTGTTTTCCTTTTCACAGGAAAGCTGTATCATACAAGCTCTGGAAAAATACCAGGAGTTTTGTTGTCAAATTTACTTTGCATCGTGGGTCTCTGTAGTATCTGTGGACCAGCCAGAACAACATGCCTTATGGGGGGAAAAAAATATCAATAATTGGCATAACATAATTTGCCCATTAACTTACTACTTCCAAATAATGTTGATGATACTCCTACATTTTATGTTGACGATACTCCGACATTTTAAATGTTTCCATTGTAGAAGTGTAGGGTTTTCACCAACTGCTAACATACTTTTTTCTTTTAATCAAATAGTATGATGCTACTAGATTCAGTGATGCATAACATTTTTGTTTTAGAAAAGGATAAGAAACTAGACCTTGTACCTTTCCCGCTCTCTGAAATTGTATTATCGCTATACTGTGAAACAAAGCAAGATGTCTGTCGTTGGGAGTGCGCCAGTTGCATAAGGCAGATGACAACTGCCTGTTGATTTGTGTATAAATGTCCTTGACTAAGGAGAAATAAGCAGACACTTTTGAGAAAGCAGCATTCAGGTTGTATTGAACAGCCTCCTTGAGTTTGTATTAAATTGTATCGCTCATCATTTTCAAAGTGCTTCTTATGTCTCGTCTACTAAAGGGTTCGTTCACATTCTTTCCTCGACCGGCTCTAAACGTCAGTGGTATTTTTCTGTGGTTGGAATTTGTAAATCATTGGAAAAAAGATGTCATTCAAATCAGACTTGGTAAGTGACTAAGCTGGAAAATATTTTTCACCTGTGTGTCTTCTTTTACAATGTTTGCAATAAATATTCTCTGCATCCACTATCTCACACAGCTCCGTTTTTATGAGTTCATCTTTTGGCATCAGTGGCTTCACAAAGGTTTTAACGCACAACTTTTAGTGTTTGCTCGAACACCACATCTTCCCAGGGGACTGATTCTCCCGTTTAAAAGCCTCCCAGAGAGCCGAGCTAAATCAAAAGCATTTGCTATAAATGGTCAATTTCATCAGGCGGCTCGTCTTCATTGCTACGAGATCAAATACTGGAGGCGGAATTGCCTGTCAGGTTTATCACCCAAGAGAACTTTTGCGTTTTTTTTTTTTTTTTTTTTTTTTTTTTTTTTTTAAAACTCCACACTTCATCTTTGCACTGAGCTGTGACAACCCCTCTGGAACAGGTGCAACAAGTGAGCTTCCTATGCATTTACGACTATTTTCAGTACTCTTCAGATCCCTCACGTGTAATAATAGTGGAAGTCGTTTTTCTGATATGCAAATATCAATGGGAATTTCAGCACACTTGTCATGCATGTGCTACAAAAACGACTGTCTTGCTTTTTTTCCCCTCGCACCTTTCCTCCATAGTATGGAATCAGACGCTAAATTAAAAAACAAATAAATAAAAATTTTATATATTCCCTCATGAGAAGTAGGTCAACGGTGCATGAAGTCGGTTGCAAGTTTTAAGTCCCATAACGTTGCCTGGAATTGCCTCAGTGATGATTTTTGATGATGATTTTTTTTTTTTATTATGTACAGTAATTACACTTTATAAAAAGTTATTTACATTCTCTTTTATTGTGTTTCATACAATATAGTGCTATTTTGCTTCATTAAAAACAGACAAACAAAAAACAAAACCTGTAAAATCTTGCGGCTGTTAGCATGCTAATTTTGTTGCTAGCCACGATCCGTGGTGCTAACTGCTAGCCATCTAAGCTAATGAGGCTAGCTTACGTGCTACTTGTCGTTTGTTTTCATTGTTTTTTGCTTTATTAAATTATTGTAATAGTCAATGGAGAGCAAACTAGCTTCACAGAAAAGGTTTTGCTCGTTTTTATTGTTATACGCAACTACAGATGGAAACTGGACGGACTTAGTAACAGTAAATAAGTAGGCCGGGTCTTGACAGAAAGTTGAATTGATGCCAATAACAGGGAGCCTAAGTTTAAGCAAAAGGTGACTTGGTGGCAACTAAACAATTTGTAGCGTGAGTCCCATTCCCTTTTCTCAGCGTGTTTGGACCCAGAAATCAAGTTACTTTCTTAAATGGCTTTTCTGTGCAGGGCAAATTTTAGCCATTTAAGCCGTGAGAGGACTTTTAAATGCATTCACCAAACGAACAGATTAGAGACTTGGAAGATAATTGTGCCGTTGAAGGCGAAGTCGCAAGCAGCGGCGCAGCAGAATGATTTGAGCGAGCGATTAAATCTCACTTCTCCGAAGGCGCGTAAAACGCCCCCACAAGTCACATTTCTGCGCGTAACGATCAATTCAGGCGTGTAATGAGGGGAGATTTTCAAGCAAGTGTTGCAGTTTGGGGAATAAACGGGTGGAAAGTGTTTATGCTTTGTGGAAATGAAACCATACAAATGTTATGTGCTCATCGTTGTTCGGCTCAATGAGCACGTGAGTGGATTCAAAGACACTGCAATGAAAATTAACACAATAATTAGAAGTCTTTTTTTTAATTGGATACTGATTTTTTAAAAATTTTTAAACCAACAAATAAATATGTGCTTTTTTAAAAATTCGGTACAAATGTCTTTGCTTTATTATCCTATTTTGATACATTTTCTTTATATATTGTGTGCATACATTGTATATTGGAAAAAGAACCAGCCACAAAGGATATGCTAAACAATAGTAAAATATTTTGTTTCCTGATACTACCAACCAGATACTGACACCTTGTTTTTTTTAATTGTACTAAAAATATATTTTTCCATTTAGTTTTCTACCAATCTACCAACCAATGGAAAATTCACCCTTAAAATTATATGCATGTTGTTTAAAATAAAATATAATAAAATGTGTAGGTAGAATAATTCACACAGAGGCAAAGACATTGATCAGACAGACAGTTGTACCGCGACTTACGAATGTTCTAGATTTTGAGGTTTTCAAGATTTATTTATTTTTTTGTCAATTTTTCTTTCAAAAAAACTACTTTTTCAAGCTGTTTATTGCCTTTCAGGTAAAGTTTACAACAAAACATAACATAAAACAATGTGAATTAACCGAAAACCGTTTACGCTGTCTTACGAAAGTCCGCTAGCTTACTGCTAACACACAACACAAAATGGCATAGACAGGCTAACAGTAGCCTCGATGTCTCAGCAGTTCTAAAACTTAAAACAAATTGTATTTGAGCACAAGTGGTAATAACACATGCATACAACAGTACTCACAGGAACATATTCTTTATCCTCCGCAATTAACGACTAATATTATCGGAGGTTCGTTTAGATGGTCTTCTTCTGTGTTTCATCATCAAATCTATGTGCAGTGCGTCTGTATGTATTAAACTGCCCCCTGGTGGCCAAGTCATGCACACCAGAATGAGCAGCACAATCCCCATTGAATTATCATGATCCACAGACCACAGATTCTTTACATTGTATGTAATAATGTTATTACTGTATGTTTTTATTAAGTACAATACTGTAGAGTGCTAAGTTTCATATATATAAAAAAAAAAAGTTACAAAAAATTATTTTGAGTTTTTTGGGGCGCTAGAACGGATTAATAGCATTTCCATTCACGTCAATGGGGAACAGTGCTTTGAGATACGAGTCTTTTGAGTTCAACTCGTAAATCAAGGACAATACAAGCTATTGTATATTTTTTAGTGTGTGTGTCTGTATACATAAGTTACCTGTTGTCTCCAGGTAATTTGTACATAATTGACCAGATGGTGGCGCTATAATTCCGTTTGAGTTGAAACTTTGAATATAAAATTTGCATATGTGAAAGTTTTGTAGCATCTGTGAATTTAACAGCAAGTTAAACATGGCTGCCGTTGAGCAAACTTCGCAAGCCTTAATAGTTTGGTACTTTTATAATCACACTGCTTTCTCCTTGCAGCCCTCCCCGCATTAAAAGTTGACGGCGAGGCTGTGCAGTCGTAAATATTTAACAATGTGCGCTGCGAAATGGCAGCGTGTGTCACCAAAGAGTGTTGGAAGACCGATCGGGAAGAATGAGAAACCATTAGGACAGCTTCAAGAAGGAATACGGCGCAGTTGCTATTATTGTCGTGTGAGACACTGTTGTAGAGAAAGCACAAAAACAAATACAATCATTGACAATTAAGTTATTCGCTTTTGTTGGTGAAATTCATCTTTTTTTGCCTTTTAAGTCACAATGGAACGTTTTTCCGCTTCCCGTTTGAAGGCCCAGGAGGTTTCACAAAGGAATTTCTATCCGGCCCCTAATTGATTGCAAACTCGTCTCTTCTGGTCGAGTCAGCACGTGCGTGGATGCGGAGCTTTTCGCTGGAAGGTGAAGAGTGATCATTTAATCATCAGGCTAAGAAAGTTTTCAATGAGACGAGAGCGTTTGGCAACAGACGACAGCGAGGGGCCGGAGCTAAAAATCTTCCCCAAAGTGTTTATGATCTACTCAGAAAAGCTATAAAGTGGAACCTCCAAATCGAACACAGTCCCTTTTGTGACGCTTGTTGACTTTAATACTTATTTTCCGATAGCAAATAAAGTGAATGTGGCCGACCACAGCAGCGGGCTCGGCACGAAGAGAATTTGCGACGTTTGCAAATAATCACGGACTTCTTCGCGTGCGTTGGAATAATTCCCCGCTGTCCTTCAACTTTGATAGCGAGGGCCAAAATGAAAAACCTGCTCGAGTCGGGCTTTTTTTTTTTTTTTTTTTTCAACAATAGCGTTTTCCTCGATGCCATCACAAAGAACACAAAAACTTCAACAATGATGGTTTGGACTCCAGAAGCCATTTTTGGGGAATTGGACTATATCGTTTATGCGCTGACATTATGGGCTGATCCCATTTGGAATGATGGTAAAAAGATGTATTTTGATATCGCAGTGCTCGTGACCTTTGAACAGGGAGTCTAAGCGGAGGTCTGTGCCAGATGGAATGAACCCTCGCCGCCCTCCCTCGGCTGCTGCAGTGATATTGCTTTCATAAGGAGAACGGGCCCGATCGACAGCCCCGAAAAGCGGCAGCCGTGGCCGTCGCCGGCACCGAGTCATAAAAAGTCAAGATCCGATTTGGTTGCTCAGTCGTGCAGAGAAGGCGGCGTCAGCGATTTATTGCCGTAAAGTGTCACTCGCTCTTTTTGTCTTTAAAACGGCGCACAATCATCCGCAACATTTGGTTCTGTCGCAAAAATCAATCTGAAGTGTGTCACGGGTTGACAAGGTTATGATTGTGTTAAGGCTTTTTGTTTTACAACGGCAGCCTAGTACCTGCTGATGCAGTACATAAAGAAAAAGTGCGGGTCATGCAGCGCTTTCAAGGTTACCTAATACGTTACACTCGTGTGTAAAACGTGTCTCCTGGATGAAGTGCAAAAATAGTCGCATTAGAAGAAGACACCGGCTATTGGCGAGTCACGTGGTTCCTCCATTCCGTTTCCGTGCTGGACAGCGGTGCGATTCAAATTGCTGCTTTACCAGACTGTGAGTGGCTAAAAGTGGAGACGCAGCACGAGGGAGGAATTTACACAGCTAATCCACCAGATGGTGGCGTTTCATTCTAATACATCTTTTACATTCAATACAGAGCAGTGATTCAATCGATCCTCATTTCATTTGAGCGTGATTGACCACTTTCAAACTGAAGAGCACCCCGACTTACATTTTTTCCAGTTTACGAGCCGCCACTTAGTTAATTTTTTTCTTTTTTTGCTTCGTGTTACGAGCCCTAAACTTTTGCACGAGCTAGCTTCGGATACGGCAGCGCTCGAGTGAAGTGGAAAATAAGTGGGCAAGGAGAGCCAGAGTCTGATGCACTTTCAGCCGTTTATTGAACGGAACAAACAGTCAGTAGACAATACAGTGCTATTTTTCTTTATTAAAAACATAACAAAAATTGTAGCATTTTTTTTTTTTTTATTCATTTCAATGATGAAAATGGATTTGCTATACAAGTAAAAAAACAAAAACAAAAAAAAAACATAAAATTAAAACTTTGTCAAGGTACCACTGTAGCCCTTTTTATTGACCTACGGGGCAGTTACGACTGAGCCCCGTGAACTCTGCCTAGCGACAAGCGGGCGCACAAACTGAAAAATGATCCATTGCTCCATCGTCTCCAGTAGCTGGCTAAAATCTACATTTTGCCTCTTGTGATTTCATAATGAATCGGTATGAATAGTTGTACCTTTTTTAAGGGCATGACCCCAGTGCCGAGCCGCCAAACTAAACATTGATGGTGGGCGCTCAAAGGTCAGCAAAAATGCCAGCTGCAATGGGAATGAGGGCCATTCAGACAACGGTGCCGGTCAGCATGTGGTCTCCTGCCAAGCGGCGAAGCTGTTTTCGGCGATGATGCTGCTGACACAACTCACTGTGAGACTGATCCACCAGCCAAGACAACCCCCCCCCACTCCCCCCCCCCCACACACACACACACACACACATACTCTACCCCGCCAGCTCTCGTTAGGAGGCTGAGATTCTGCCAACTTCGTGAATCACCAAGAAACAGATGGTAAAAAATTATTATTATTATTTTTTTTAAATTCCCAGAATGTCATATACCATCTTGCTGGTTTCTCGTCACTTTTGCAGGTTCCCTTCTAAATTGAGAGCGGTGACGTGTGACTTGTCATGCTGTTGTGTCTCTGCTGTATCTTTAATCAGCTCTACAAGAGACAACCTCCAGGGAGCCATTTTGCAGTTGCAGTCTGGCAGAAGTGACTCTGGTGGTCCTGCCTGCTCTGTTAAACAACAGAAAGACTTTTTTGGGGTGGTCCGAGAATAAATTGTACGGTCTTACTGAGCTCTGCGAGTATCCACGGATCACTGCTGCATGTGTTTTGATTTTTTTGGTCTTTTTTTGGCGACATTTACTTCAAATGGAGGACGAGTCCCAACAAGGGGTTTCATGAGAAGAATGTGACACTCCCCAAAAGCTTGATGCAGTACTGTAATTGCCAATAAATGCCACAAGATGTCAGTAAACTACTACTTTTATCTATGTGAAGCTCCTCAACTTACTTCAACACTTCCGAGAACAAAACAAAGAAAAACAACAGTGAGCGTAGTGAGTTTTTAAGCCCATAGATTCCCCAAAAATCCGCAAATAGACAAATTTGCAAATTCAAATATATCGAGGTTCGCTGTACAAAAGAAATTATGTGAAGTGGGCAGTAAAGCGGAAACTTTTGATTTTCTTTACAAAGGCATTTTACGGGGTTTGACTTCTTTGAACACACTTACACATGACATCGTATTACGCCTTTGGGATTGAATTAAAAATTAAGCATTTGTATTTATGGCTAAAGGTGTTGGGCAGTGAGGAGTGGTTAGCTAGCAAGTTTGTGTTGAAGTCGAGAGGACAACCAGTCAAAGTTTGACGAGAGCCACGTGTGTTTTTGTTTGCACGTCTTTTCTGGAGCCCACAGCGCCAATGTGGGGGAGTACTGTGATCTTTTGGAGTGGACCGTATGTGCTGAAAGCCAAGGCGATGCAATGGAGTCTGAATCCCAGAACAGTGAAGTGCAATCGAGGAAATAGGCTGCAAAATAAAATGCTCTGAACCAAAAAGACCCAAAAAGTGAGCAGGCTCTGTGGGTATACGGTATATACTGCTTTTATACTGCTCACACAGGCTTTTGTTGTACTATGAACTCCACTCAAAAAAAAATACATTCCCCACAGATGGATAATGATGATTTGTTGGACAGATATGGCTTCTTTTTCATGCCGTATACTGTATATAGCGCATGCAACGTATTCTTCTCTTAATGAGGCCACAAACCAGCTGCCTTCTCGTGTGCTTTACACAGGCTGCTGTGTTTTAAGAGGGGGGGGGGGGGGGGGGAGAAAAGAAAAAAAAAACTTCTTTGCATTGGAATTGAGCTGCATCCCCAAGTGTGAACATCACCTCACTCGCATGCATTACTTTTGCTTTTCTACATAAATTTGTGTTTTAGTTTCCCCACACACAGGCATGCAAAAGTCCCATTCTGCAATTTTAGATTGAAGAATTATTGGCAGGCGTTGCACGGCAAGCTCGGGCAAAAAGCGTGCCCTCCCCCAAATTCATCAAAAAATGGGCGATCCAAATTACAGGGTGAAAAATAGTCCCGCGTTGTTCACCTCCCTCGCAGTGTCCTGCGCGGGCAATCGGATTGTGTTTACAGCGTGGTCGTTGTTGTGATTAATTGCTGAAAAACAATGTTGCCACTTTTAACGCGTAATTCACAAAAATACATTGAATTGGTCCATCTTTAAACAACAGCGTTGACCTTTGCAAACACAACCAATCCCTCTTGTCAGTGTTTGCCAGCCTTTATTGAGCCAAGGAATATTTCTTTAAAATCGCACGGTGCAACACCAACCAAAAATGTCGCAAAGTATGTGTCGTCAAAATGATGACCTCATCATAATTTACTCACAAATTTACTTACCCACTGTGTGTGTGTGCCATTCTGTTGTATGAATGGTAACTGGTGGATGCACAGCTAATTGTACTGCCATCTAGTGGAAGTGCGTAAAATTGTTTTGCCTATCACTATATGTCGCAGGCATAGATAGGTGAGCGGCGATATCTTGATAGCAAAAATCAAATAAGTTGAAATTGGATAACTCACAGATGAGAAACTGCCTCCCTTTTTCTTTTATAATTCATCGACATGTCTATAAATATCACTGTCACTGCAAATAATTGTACGCTACTGCTACTTATGCTGCTACTTTTGTTATCTGTTTTTCTTTCTATTTAGATTAGATGTTAATTTTCCTTGGCTCCCCCTGAAAATTCTGCTTTTGTCTTTTTTTTTTTTTTTTAATGAAATTTAAATGCAACCTAAGATCCGGCAGAACAAGACCATCCAGTTGAGAGGAAGCTGTCCACGACAAGTGTGCGTTCCATTCTTCGTCACGGGCAGCCCGGTGTTGTTGACTCGCAACGGCGTTAGACAATACTACAGATTAATTAGACATAACAGTCACATTTTTAGAAGTATAAACGTTAGAAAAATAATAGAAATTACGGATGTATACAGTTTAGAACCGCTGTTTTCTGAATAGCGTCGCACCACCAGGCGACGTCATACGCGAGGTCGTAAGCAAACGCACCCGCGCGATAGTTGCGGAAGTGACGTCGTGGCGCTGTAATTCAAACTTGAGGAAGCTGTTGCCAAAGACACCGACTGACTGTTTTGGCAACAAAGACGCAGTTGTATCCTTGCGTGAGTGTATCTGTTTTTAATAATAAGCAGTGTTTAACTTCATATTTTATCTTAAGGGGCAAGAGGAACATATTATTATTATTATTTTTATATAAAGCCCGTCAGCTTGCGTCTAGTGACAGGTGCGTTCGTGGTTATGGCGTCCCAGTAATAATGCTAAGTGATGGCTAGCTAGCGTGTTGACTTTCCTTTTGTACTGCATGGGACTGCGGTACTTGGCGGATAATATTGAGATTGAGCACATGCTCTGTTATTTTCACTAATTGAAGAGCTTCAAAGGTGCAATTTAGCCTTCTATATGACATATGCTCACTTAATTCCTGGTAAACAGGGCTTTTTTCTGGGGGGGGGGTCTCCAGGGCTGGTAACCGATATTTAGAGCTGATATTCATTTGCAGCAAAAGGGAAACTATTGGTGTCATATTTGTTGAATAATACACACTCCAACACTTAAATTTGTTTAAATGCCTTGAAGCATTATGTTTCTACGAAACCGCTTTTCGGATATTAAAGGTTTTCTTTTGTCTTTCACAATAGACTTTTTAAAATTCTAACAAATATCGACTGTCAAAAAAAAAAAAGAAAAGCCTGTACTGCGTTAGCACTCTACCCTGCGCTAAGTTGGAGCGTATGAAAAATGAAAATTAACCACCTATTCTAGCAGTCCAGTTGCTGTAAAGGCCACCATGACATCCAAAGGGGCAAAAGACACCATAGTCGCCAAACTGGGCTTCAAATCCAGCAGCTCCTCCTCCAAAGCCGAAGCAGAAGTGGAGCGAGTCAGGAGGGAGAACGCTCACCTCAGGAGGAAGATGGACGAGTTGGCCAAGCGTCACAGCAGGCCGCCTGACTCTGACAAAAGCAAGTTGCTCGAAGTGAGGACGGGGCACGCGGCGATGTCTGGGCCATGAGCAAGATTCACGCAGTGGTGTGACTTGTTTGACTGCTTTAAACTCCCCTTTTGTGCTTCATGTCGCTGTATCGCAGAGGATTGTTTCGCTGGAGACGCTTCGCGAGAGGAACAATCAACAGTTGCTGGTCAAGGAGCAAGAGTTGGAAACGGTTAGGCAGCAGCTGTCAGCTAAAGGAGGAGAGGCACGTATCTAGTGAAGCGTAAAGCTGAAAACAAATCGTACGGTACTGTGCAAAAACACTGTCAAGTTCCACATAAGGACAATTTTGACTAAGAAATGTTTTCAACACCATCAGTAGTAATAGATTGTGTTTGAACAGACATAGCCTCTTTGGCTTTTGTTCTATTTATCAATCGAATGTGTTTTCTCAGAGTATTCTTATGCATTTGTTTATGTTGGTTTATATGCGCGAGGGTCAATCGCCTGATGTGCAGCGGAGACTCGCCGATTGTACGTTTTCTCGCGATTGTCCAGTCGCTTTTGGCCGCGTCGCTCGCTGTGCGGGGCCTCAGCTGTCGTCCGGTTTAACAGATTTGTCATTGCTCCTTTTGAATTATGGTCCCCGTTTTAGGTGGTGGCGGCACTGCAATCCCAGCTGGACCAGCGGCGCAAGGATGTGGACAAGAGGGACCTTGACTTCCAGAATCTTTCACAGGAGACTGAGAACCTAAAGAATAAGCTGGCCACTGTTTCCGCCCGCTGCCAATCTCTGGAGACGCAAGCGGTGGTATGTTGAGCTTTCCACAACATTAGGGATCCTTTTTATTATGGTGTGGTTTTCCCTCACTGTATTTTTAAATGAATTACATGAAGATTAGTTAAGCAAATTCAATTTTAACTAATCAGGCGGTGGTTCAGTCAACGGAGACTTGAAGTCTTAATTATACTCTCTGATTCTAAAAGCGATATAGAATAAACGGACACATACTGTATGTAACAGATCTGTAAATTGATGTATTCTGCCAAGCGGATGAATATTCATGTCGGGCTGCTAGCTCCAGTGTCCAAGATGTAATCATCTCCACCCTAATGATGTTTAACCCCTACATATTGTAAGTATCTGGTCTAAAAGTAAAAAAAAAAAATATATATATATATATATATTTTTTTTTTAATTATTTATTTATTTTATATATATATATATATATATATATACACACACACACACACACACAATGAAATGCACTTTCTCTTTTCTGTGAAACATTTAAGATTGATTGATGTCAATCAATCTTAAATGGACGGAACATTCCGTCTGTGCATGGAAATTAACACTCTAAGGGTTAAGCCGCGTCAAACTAAATTCAATAAAAACCAAATGCACTTATAGCTCTGGCCACTGGGTGGGACTGTTTCACCTTTGCTGGCGTTGACGTAATCTCCCCGGCAGTCCTGTCAGTGTCTTGTCAAAACATCAACATTGTCATCACTCACAAGACACAGCCCAGCGGGAAGCCCAGTGACACTAAAACACGCTGGTGTCGCTGCTTTCTTGTTTGTCATGTCTGCTTTTTGCCAGGTTATAAATAGGCAGGAAGTGTGCGCATTCTGACTCACGCTGGGGTTTCAAGCGGCACCGCAACCCCTCTATGGGAAGAAAAAAAAATGATCACAAAATAAAAACAAACCTGAAACTACAAATGATTTCCGACTTTATGCAAAGCACCCCAAAAACAAAATAGAGGTTGATTCTCGTACTCAAGTTTGAGAATCAACACTTTGAGAAACGCTGCATTCACTCTTTCCTTACTATGTAATAAGTATACACAGAGTATTGGAATTTTTATGGCTTGTGTATTGTAGTCCATTCATCAGTCCAATTCAGAGTAGGTTTTGATCACGAGTCAGACACGGCCTTAATTAGGTCATTGCTGTCGCATGTTTACAACGTACTGAATGAGTACTTCCAGGTCGATGGATTACCCCCTGAAGAAAATGATCTGCCCCACCGCGCCCCACGCCCCTATCCTTCCTGGACGCACGAAAGCTATTAGTTGACTTGGCGTGCCAGCGTTTTTAATCCACCCAGGAGAAAGTTGACAAGCTCGCCGTTCTCGTCTGCGAGTGCTAACAGATGATCATTTAGATGCCGCCTGTTGTGACAGTGCTGTCAAAAAATGTTATTCTGCCATGGGTTAGACGTCGGCAGGGAACTGTGGGGGGTTTGTAGTCAGAGATGACGAGTTATGAGTGCGAAGACCCCCCTGACGTGGCCGTTGAGAAAGAGGCCTCATAGCGAGTGCCCCGGGGTCATGACAGTGCAGAGAATATACACCGATGGCTGACTTTCACACTTTCACACTGTCAACTAACACTGAGAAAATCGACTTGAGTGTGAACCTGTTGGAGGAGCAGAGTTTAGCTTTAAAGTTCAAGGAAAGTATAGTTCAAAAGCCAAACACGAATCCATAAACTGAACGCAAATAGGGCGGCGACATCCCTGTTCTTTATTTTTATTTGATTCAATTATGTTATTGCTTACCCTTTCGCGAGGGTGTCAGTGATGAGTAAAGATCTGATGACAACTAAAAACATTTTTGGGGGACCTGCAAAATATTACACCAAAGATTAGCTGTACTGTACAGCTCCAATAGCCTCCACTCCTCTGAGAAGACTTTCTGTAAGGATTTGGAATCTGTCATCCATTGCTTCATGCTTTAATCCAATGTTACGTTGTCATCGTGTGCTTAGAATGGACAGGCATCCACTGCAGACTTGGCCTTGGTACAGGATCAACTGAAAGATGTGAGTACAGGATCCCCATGCTATTTAACATCCACTCCAAATGAATAGAAGTACAGTTGAAAGGGTCTCCACTAGGCCCTGGAGAAGAACCAGCAGTGGCTGGTGTACGACCAGCAGCGAGAGGCCTTCGTCCAGTCGGTCCTCGCCCGCACCCACGAGCTGGAGCAGCAGCTGAGCCAGGCCGGGCGGCAAGACTCTACTTCTACCACCGCCGCCGCACAAGATGCTGCATCTGAATCCTCGGAGAAGGAGGCGCAGCTCAGGAGCCGCTACGAGCAGTCCATGTTGGCCTCGCAGAAGCAGCTGGACGAGCAGAAAGATCAGCTCGCCAGAGCCCGGCAGGAAGTCGTCAAGCAGAAGGAGCAGGTACATAGTGTTATTTTTTTTCCCTTGAAATATGATGATTTCAACTGTTGATTAATCGATGACAGGACATTAGTTCAAATTGACAATGCCGAAAATGCACAAACAAATTATGATTCAGTTAATGGTTTGGTCCCTAAGATGTTTAAAATTGGACAAAAATGTTGATTTCCCCCCCTCAAGTAAACGTTTGCAAATGTCTTATTTTGATTAATCAAAAAGATAATCGGAATATTTACTGGTGAAAGGCTGAAATTCCAAGGATTAATGTCTCGAATTTAGACGATTCATCAATTATCAAAATAGTTGATTAATTTCATAATCGATAAGTTGTCGATTAATCATAGCACCTCTATATGCTTTATTGCGAAACCGGAGCACAGACATGTGACTACTACAATGTAGATTGGTCATTCTCGGACTGTAGACAAGATATTACAACAAACCCGAATTAAATGAAAACCTCCCTGGTGCAGGTTACTATGAAATGAAGTGGTAAATAAAGTAATAAAGTTAGCATAGCATTTTTTTGGAACATAAATCTTCTTATTCATGCACGTACTGACCTAATGAGTTTCGGCGTCACCGCACAGTGCGACAAAAGTCAGGCCGAGCTGCAGCGCCAGACTGAGCGCGTGGCCCGGCTGCAGGAGGAGACGGCGGCGCTGCAGCGGCGCTTCGACGACAAGTACGACCAGCTGTCGTCCCTCCAGAGCAAGTACAAGGAGAGGACTAAAGAGCTGGAGGAGGCCAGGGTGCAGATGCAGACGGAGCGGCTCAGCAGCAGGTACCGCGCCTGGAGCGCAAGTTGAGAAAAAAGTCAAACAACTTATACAGTGGGTGTATATACTAAATTGTACAGTGTATGTACCGCATAAACCTTTTCATCGTTTGGAAACACCCAAAAGTACGTGTGATTTCACGGCGAAAAGGTCTATATCATATCATTTAAATTTTCAATGTAGGAATGCAGTGTCCGAGGAGAGGCAGGTGTCCTCGGATCGAGCAGACAGGATGAGAACTGAACTGGAGAGCATGGACCTCAGACTGGAAGAGGAGAGGAAGAGATCTGCCGAGCTTCTGCTCCAAGTGAGCCTTTTTACACTTTTTTAAGACGTTTGATACTCGTACAAATGCGAGTGTCCTAAATGAGCATGCTATGCAAATTTGGGCTAAAATTTGGATTCAAACCTGACAGGTCAACCTGCTGCAGAAGTCTCTTCTGAGCCAGAATGAAGAGCAGAGGAGGATAGCGGCACTAGAGCAGCAGGTGACACGGCAACAAACCGCGACACTTATTAAAATATACCATATTGGCTCTCTTTTTCCATCAGAAAAAAAAGTGGGTAAAGTAATATCTTGAGATATGAGTTTTATTTGTTTCCCCTGCCTTTTAAAGCCATAGACACTCAAAGTCACAATACTATCGCAGAACGTGAGGATGGGGACCCCAAGTGGACAAAAATTATGCCTGCATCTCACAAGCACGTTATTGTATTTAATAATGCAAATTCAGTTTTTATCCAATTAATCGATGGAATAATCCTGAAGAATATTCAATTCTAAAAATATTCGATAGCTGCATTTGAGTAAATAAACACAGCCCGGCCACTTTATACGCCAAACCACACCGACGTATAGTTAATGTTACCCCAAACAGTGAACATATTGCATATTGCAATGGTCATATGATACTGTACCTGTAAATCAATTTTAACATATATAATATTGCTTGTACACAAACTTAGACGATACTTTTGAGTTTTCTTGAGGCGGTACAGTCCAATTTTCAGTGTTTTCTGAAGGCCACCAAAATAACTGATCCCGTACCACTTTTTGACAGGATTGTTTTTCCTAAATTAGGGACCAAGAGCTGTTTCGAAAAATCTTTTCTAAAGTGTTCAACAAACATTGGCAACTATGTCTTTTGAGCAAGGCATCATCAAAACCCCAACAACTCGAAAGGCAACACTGTTTTCTCTCCCGCCTTTCCGCCGAGCAGTACATTTTCGTTCGCCTTTTTGTCAAGCGGTACGAAGGCTTCTTATCTGTTCCGTCTCGAAGATCCAGCTCTCGGTCAAAGACTTTGAGAATGAGAAGATGGACCGTCAGAGCGTGCAGCACCAACTTCACAAAGTCCTCAAGGAGCTTCGCAAGGCCCGTGATCAGATCGCCAAGCTGGAGTCTTCCGTAAGTCTCGGTTTGGGCCGCAAATTCAACCCTGTGCACCTTTTACAGCCCTAAAATGTCGAAGCTTGACTCTTCGTGTGTCTTTTGACGCTCTGGGTGCGCTACTGTGCAAAAACTTGACATATCATTTCTTTGGGACTCGCGTGTCGCTTGTTTCCATTGTCCTGTCAGAAGCATCCCACCAGCCGCTTCTCTGAGCCCAGCTCATACAAGGAGCTGGACGTGGAGCGCCTCACCCGCGACGACGCCCGCTCGCCCACGTCGCCCTCCAAAGCCGGCAGCCTTCTGGACGAGAGCTTCTTGGAGTGCCCCCGCTGCCGGGCTCACTACCCCACCAGCCGCCACCGGGAGCTGCTGGCCCACATCGACTTCTGCTTGGCCTGATGTGTGTGCGTGTGTGCGCGCTCCTGCCATCCCCTCGCAGAATTATAATCATGCTTTCTTCAACTTCTGACTGGACACCTCTCCATCTTGGCAGTAAATTAAACTATTTCGAAATCAAGAAGCCAACTTTTGGTTTTTAAATGCCAAAAATTGATTTTAAGGGACTTCCTGCTTCCAGTGTCAAAGCTTAGTTCTTGTGTCTCAAGTTGTATTTATTCTTTTGGTTGGTTTTTCATTGAGCTACTTACTTTTTAGTAGTAGTAGTCAGTTACTATACTCATAATGTGCTCTTTTTAAGATATTGAGGGATTATATTTGTTTTTAAGCAGTGTGTGATTGTGTATCTCTATCATTAAGGGACAAAACCTTTTTCATGATTATTATTGGAACATGCTTGATTTCACACTCCAGCCTGCTTGGCACTTTTTTTTTTTTTTTTTTTTTTTTTTTTATAAATAGCTTTTTTTGTGTGCACAGCATATGCAACATCAGTGAGGATGTTATTTATTTACTGTGCTTTGTGAACATTTAAATGGTCATTTTCTCAAGCAGACCCTCCCATGTGGCGGTGACACTTTGTTGTCTTCTCTCAGCACTCATATTTTATTTATGTCTTTTTTTTTTTAATCTGCCCACTTGCATCTCCACCTTGACATGTAATGCCTGCAGCCCCACTAGGCTGCAACAAGATTGCGTTGAGTTAATTCCTTGTACTAAACTATTTAAGGCAGTGGATTAGTCTTCTCGGTTGAAAGAAATGTGTCTTGGTTACTGCTCACTTGGTAAAGTGACCTTTTTAGTTTTATTTTTTTGGGTGGGGGGGTGGAGGAGTTTGTCATTTCCAACCTTTTGTGCTTAAGCCATCTAATCATGTTATTTTCCTCATACTGTAGTGTGCAATAAAGGTGTGGCGATACTTTGCTCGGTCTCTCAGGACTTTCTTTTAAAAGTGCACTCGTTCCAGTTATGTTTGGACCTTATGATTTATTTGTTTTTGTCCTACTTGTTTCAATAGTGACCCGCTGTGAGGCTTTGTACAATTACGGAGTAGTTCCATTGAGTCGGGCCCGCGTGCTGTGATAAAAGTTTCAAACGAAAACTTTTCGATCGGGTCCAAACGCGAATACATGAATTTCTTATCCGCATCTTGCAACGTGAATATTTCAGCGCAATAAAAAGTGAATGAGCCAACAGCGTGAATGTTTTATTTCACAAAACTATATCAAGTATGCGGAATACAAATCTTTTTTTAATACCAAGCCTATGACTTAACAAGTCTACTTTTGTACTCTGAGACAAAAGTGTAAAAGCAATACCAGTGATTTGGGAATCCTGTCCCCCCCTCCCCCCACCACTTATAAACATGGCAGGTAGACTCCTCCAGAGGTATGCTCCTGTTGATGAGAGCTCAGCCTCACTTGAAAAACATACGGCATATTATCCATCCATATGAACATATTTTTGTCATGATGGCTTTCTCATAAGTAGACGTTTCCTGACTGATGCAATAGTTTTGGCGACAGAGGATGAGAGTGTTTAAAGACATTTGGGAACATGTGATTTCATAAATGTAACACTTTTTGACATTTTCTTTTTTGTTTCTGTAAAGGAATAGGCTGTCTTCCATTTAAACACAAGAAGTCGAGGGCGCTCTGGTGCGGGGTGCACAGTCCCTCTAATGGGGGCTGCAATAAGAAAGTCCCTGAGATCAACTGCTGCTCTCGCAGAAGCCTGTCAAGCAAAGACAGAAAAGGCAACATGAATTCTCAAGCGTGCTGAATGTTTAGACGGCACACCAGAAGAGACTCGCATCAGTCCGACTGGAACGGCGTCAGCGTAGGCGACTCACCGTTGTGTGCGACGCGTCTGTATTTGCCCAGTAGGCACAGTTCGGTCTTCTTCTGGGTGACGACGTGCTGGTCCTCTATTCTCAGACCCGTCACGTGTCTGGAGAAGACGAAAGAGTAGCTGTCCAGACAGGTGCCGTCCGCATCCAGCAGTCGGCAGGAGTAATGGATGGCGTAGTTGTCGTAGTCGGTGTCGATGACCCAGTGGTCGTCATCTGAAAGCGGAGGGTAGCCAAGACAGATGTTAGTCTTATTGACTGACATCTTACATATCAACCACGTTCAAAAATGTCATCGGTACTACATCAGACTTAATTCCAAGGCGCAGATTGCCAAGAATGTGTCTTGGTCATAGTCGTAAAGACCCCTCAATTGTGTAGGCAAGACTGTTTCACTTATTGTGAGAATATTTGGCTTCGTAGAAGTAGTTGAGGTCCATAATTCTTTCGAAAAAATTCTGTAACTTGTTACTAGCTACGGTGGACCTAAACTCTGTCCTTTAAACTCTCAGCTAACAAAGAAAGATCCCACCCGTGAAGACCCAAGATGCACCGGCAAACCTTGGCTTGGGCGGGGTAGTAGTCAAGTTCCATAACTCCTCAGACGGTGCACATAGGAATTGCTTTAGTCCAGGTCCAAAACTTACTTCCACTCTGCAGGTAGGCCGCGACTCCCCGATACTTCATCCTGAACTTGGCGGGTTCGGGGGTCTCCTCAAAGGTGGCGAGCATGTCAGCGCACATCTCCCAGTTGCTGGGGTCCGAACAGAGACCCGTTGGTCATTGCAATCGACTTGGTAACAAGGGCGGGGCGTGCGAGGTCAACTCACTTGAGAATGATGACTCTGCCTTTAGCGGTGGCGGTCATTGTGCCGTCTTCGGCGACGGTAAACTGGGCCACGATGTTGTCGATGAGGAACAAACCTTCAGGGTCCTTTTTTGCAACTGCGTACCAATTCCCCGCGTACTGTGAACGGAAGAGCACTTGTTGTCGTTCTGGACTCAGCCAATGACCCACCCGATCGAGCAATGCTTACATAACGTTGCAACGTACCCTGGTCCTGTCAAAGTTCTGCATGACCTGAATGTTGGCCACTTGGCAATCCTGCGCCCAGGCCAGGGCCAGGAAACACAGGGATACCACATATTGGAGCATTCTGGTTCTAAACAGGACAAACGATGGGAGGACAGAAGAAGAACTACAGTTCTTACTAGTGACAGTTGAGTCAAGGAGTCCTAATTGCGTCAATAAAAATGGAAAAGTGCCAATCATTTGCGTCCAGGGTCCAGTCAGGACAAGAGTGCAGAGATGTGATCGATACGTACCTTTGTAGCAAACAGACAAAGTCAGCTCCCGCAGATGAGGGCCGCCGAGGGGCTTTTATACTGTTGGCTGCGGTTGCATAAGGACTCCCGGAGACCTGAACCTCCCCTACGCTGCGCACCCAAAAAAAAAAGCTCGCCTTCCATTGGACCAAAATTTACATAACTGCAGGCTTCAGTTAACTTGTGTGCCCGCCTTTCAGCCAAACATGTGTTTTTCATGTTCAGCATTTTCTCATCTTACGAAAACACCAGCCCGCAGCGCCAAAGAGAGACATCTGGAAAAACGAAATGAAAAGTGCAATGCACAGGCAGTCCCATACAATATCGATTTACTCTCGTAGCACGTTTTAAAACAAGCAGTCCTGCACACTAATATGGAGCGTCATGAACCGAGCCTGTTTTGATTTACTCAACTCCTTATGGTGTCTTTTGTTGACTTGATTAAATTACCACTTCTGTTCATATTGATGACAGGCAGAGGGCAAAGGTCCGTTCAATTAGTTCGCAGCAGTCAATGAAGAGGTGACTTGAACGTTTGCCCAAGAGTCCACAAAATCAAAACACATCTTTGAAAGCGACGACGCAAACGTGTCCTCCATTCTTCTTAAGCCACAGATATGTGGCGCACGATCGTTTAATCCACTGTAATAGCTTTAAGAAGAATAAGAAACAGTTTACGTTTCCCCCTGGTAGTTTTGAGGTGAGATTGACTAAATGATAGCAAGACTTGTCAATGGTAAATCGGGGTTGTTGTATGCCACGAATTAAGTTGTTATTGTAAGGTAAAATTCGTGTCTAAAGTGTCACATCTTTACCGGTTTAAATTGTCTCTCTCATCTTGTGTCAAATTCTTCTCATCTATTGATTCAGATTGAATTGGATGTTTTGCAATATCAACCGTCTTCTGACTATTAAATAAGAAGAACACTGCACAGCTAAGGTAAAGACATCTGCAGCCGGCATACCCCGAGGGCTCGTTGCAGATGCGTCCAAAGGCAACTGCTACGTTTCACAATCAGAAGCGTTGGCCAGCCAGCGATATATGGCTGGAGGGGGGGGGGGGGGGGGGGGGGTGATCTTATGCAATCCAATGTATCAACTTGGCTGTAAATCCCCCTCACATACTTAAAGGAGTTTTTTATTTTGTTTTTTTGCCGTAAGACATTAGAAGACAAGACAAAATTATAGCAGCTGATGTTTTTTTTTTTGGGGGGGGGAGATATAAAAGATATAAAATAGAATGTGTGAAAAGTAATGCCTCCCATGCATATACTGTATTGATGTTTATATATAAATAATACCATATTCCAAGTACCAATACTTGGTCGCTACTTCCTGGTTGTCGCGTATGGCAGGGGTGGTCTGGAATGATACATTTGTATTTGCTAAGACATTTTAGATGGAACTTGCCCAACCCTGTCGGCAGAACATTAGGATATTCTGCAAGAAGCCACAATGATACCGACAACGGGATACTGCGGTATATCGGCGTGTATTTAACGCCACACGTCACCAATTCCTGAAGCGCGAACACATCCTATTTACTTGCAGCATTCCTCACCTTGCGTAGCTCCGCCTCCGAAACGAATGAAGAAAAAGAGGCACCGCTTGTCTTGCCAGCCAGCCGACCAACAAAAGCAAACCCCCCACGGTGCGGTTAATAATAGGCAGCCATCTTTGTTTAGGTCTCAGATGTCCCAAGTCCTGTTAATGGTCCCATTTATACTTGGAGGATGGTGACTTCCATGATGACTTCCTCACAGGGAGCATGTGTGAATCGGGAGACTGCGCCACAGTGAGCAGTAGAAGGCACCGTGCACCACTAAACCTTTATTTACTGTACAGGCGATATTTGAAACAACAGATGACATTCCCGACTGTCATAAAAGTAGAAGAAAAGTAACCTTAATGACAAATTAGACAAGACACACCATCATTTTTATGCCGGCTGCAATGAATTCTAACGAGGCGCAGGCCTCAACATGACCTTAAAGTGTGTTAAATTCTGGCGAACTTTGCTGACACAACCTCAGGCTACAAGTCGTAGCCGTACTTAAAAGCCGAACGCTGCCTTCACATGACAAGTCAGTAAAAAGTCAAGTTTTCCCGCACATACAGCAACTCACATTTTTGACAGTCTGCTGAATGTTCTCCAAGTTCCGCATTCCTCAGGTGAGGTTTGTTTTTCATAATTGTGCAACCCCAATGTGTTTATTATCGAAGTGATATTGAATGATGTTGTCAGCCTCAGGAAAGTTCAGTAGAAAAATAACCCCTTAATACAACTTGCACTTTTTGTTTCTTTTTCACATTCATAATTTTATAGTTGTTCTCGTCCTTGCCTGCATTTCAGTTTTCATTTTATTACCTTGTGTTTACACTGTATATTGTCTCCCCCCCGCCCCCCTCGCTCTCTTTTCTGTTCTTGTAAATGATCTACTTCCACATAAAGTTGGGTTGAACACCCAGCAGCCTCGAGTTGACCTGTCACAATGTGTCATGAGCATGGCCTTCACTTATTTCCTCCCGCTGTGGCTGCATCACACCTGAACTGACTCTCCCCCTGCACACAGGCAGCACAGCCAGATATAAAATGATCAGCGCTGGGATTTGCCGGGGTTAAGGACGCTTAGAGCAGTGCTTTTAACGGAATGACGTCACATTAATTAGCGGCCGCTTTGAGCCTTTCAGCCTCTAAGCCGCGGTGCGTCCCGGGACACCGTCAGTGACTCCCGTTGGGGACCGCGGAGGAGGATGCGCTCACCGCTTTAGGACTTTTTTTATTTATTTATTTTTTTCCTCACAGGTGATGCTTTAGTCGGAGAGTCAAAGGTTTTTACAATTTGCAAGAATGGCGGATCAAGACAGCGTGGCGAAATATCTGGACAACAACCCGCAGTTCGCCAAAGAATACTTTGACAAGAAGGTGCGGGCGGAGGCCCTCACGGCCGCTTTCTCCGCGACAGTCCAGGTGAAGGACACGGCCTCCTTCAAGGATGTCAATGCAGTGCAGGAGGCCGCCATCATCTTCGAGCTGGTGCAGGCGTTGCAAAAGCAAGGCGTGGTAGAGGAGTCTCTGCACAAGGTGCTGCAGCGGGTGGCCCTCATCCTGCAGGCCGACAGGGTCAGCTTTTACTTATGCAGGTCCAGGAACGGGATACCCGAGCTCGCCACGTCCCTCTTCGACGTCACCCCGACGTCCAAGTACGAGAGCAACCTGGTGCACCCCCAGACCGAGATCGTGTTCCCCCTGGAGATGGGCATCGTGGGCTTTACGGCCTCCTCCAAAAAGCCCCAAAATGTTCCCGACATCTCCCAGGTGAGAAGTACAAAATATATGCTCGTGAGTGCAATAAGGGCTCGGACAAAATAGCAATATCACGCTGTACATGACACCGGAGCTGCAACGACGAATCGATTCTCAAATGAATCGACAACTATTTTGATCGTCGATTAATCGTTTCGAGACGTTAACTTATAATGGTCCAAATCCTCAAAATTGTAGCCTCCCAATCGCCTTTTTTCCGATGTTACAGACCAAACCTGCCACTGAATCATAATCAATTTCATGTTTGTGCATTTTCTCCACTGTCATTTCGAAATAGTGTCATGTTTTTGAATAAAGACATGGAAATGTAAACAATTGTTTTAATACAATTAATTGTTAAATAAATAGATAACTGACATTATTTGGTTATTAAAATATTTGTTAGTTGCAGCCCGAGATCCGATATCCATATGTCGTTCTCTGAAGTCACGGAAACGTTTTAATGTCAATCCCTGTGCGGTAGTCGGATTTCTTTCATCGATGTCTTTATTGTGATACAATCAGTAGAGGCCGGATGGAAGCTCCAGTAGAGTTCTTATTGACAATGTCATCAGTATTTATCGATATACCAAGTGTTGTGTCTGTTTATGTTTAATCGTGGTGGGGCAAAGTATTGATATCGTGACGTAATGCATTGATTCCCAACAAATTGACCGTCACACAAGCAAAGTATCGGGATATTATCGGTATGTATGTGTTGGCCAAATGATCAATACTGTGATGTATCGTATCGTTATCTGACATCTCGCTGTAGTATTGATAAAACTGGATCAAATGCCGATGTTATCGCTGTCCCAAGCGCACACTAATGACAATTTTGACTTAAAAAAAAATCTTTTTCCAATGAATGAAATATTGCACAATCGCTGTGAAAGTGTCACATCTCTTGTCACATGTACATTGTGCAGGTGTGCTTAATGTTCTGTCCGCTGGCTGTCGACGTGTGCTTGTCTCGCTAATGCTCTTAAACGGGCTATCAAAAGGTAGCTGGCGTCGAAAAGCATCCTCGGCCCATTTAATTTGTTTAGCCCAAAAATATGGAAGGTGACGCCTCAATTTGTCAAGAATAAAATACGAAGCGTTGAAGGACTTTTTATTGCAGCTCGCTACCTCATCATTACTCAAAAGACGTTATACAATCAGAGGAGTGCTGATTTCTGGTCAAAAGTAATTAAAGGCTGTGATTAATTCCGAGTTGTCTGCCATCAAGGTTGATTACTGACAAGCCAACTAATCACCGGTTATTTATGAAAGCAAGCAAGATGAAATTAATTTCGGAGGAGAAATATAGAAACTGTCGTCATCAATGTGGTCTTGGCAGAAGTTTATTGTGTAACGTCCTTAATTAAACCACGTGGGACTAAATGGGTAACTGACGTCAAAATGTTCTGTTTTCTTCGCCCAGAATAAAAAGTTCAGCGACTTTGTGGACAAGCAGACGGGCTACAAGACCAAATGCATGCTCACGTTCCCCCTCATGGCCGACAAAGAGTGCCTCGGGGTGGTCACGGCGCTCAACAAGATCGGAGCGCCTCACTTCACGCCCGAGGATGAAGCGGTACTTGCAAAACAATGCCGGGACTGCAAACATCACATATTTGTAGCGCTTACCCATTGGCTCTAATCTTTCCAACGTGCTCCTCAGTTCTTCCACAAGTACATGACCTTTGCTCACGTCATCGCCTTGCAGCATTACACAACCTACATGTTCAACGTGGAGTCCAGGAGGAGTCAGGTACCTTGAATATTTTCTCTCAAAACGAAATTTCCCGAGGAATCCCGAGCACGTGGGAGAACATGCAAATTCCACACAGGTAGCCCGGATTTGAACCCACAACTTAAGAACTGTGAGGCAAATGCGCTAACTAGAGATGGGAATTGACGCGAATGTAGCGATTCCGATTTGATTATCGATATACTGCTCATGGATCCGATTCCTTGTCGATTCGTTTCTCCATTCTCGCTGGGTGAGGTCCTGAAAGAACACAAGCGGGTACAAACTCTTTTGAGACTGAGAAAAGTCAAAAGGAGAACTTGTAACGTCCGTCATCAGCTCTCATTTAATCCGCCGGGTATCGATTTTTTCCACCGGACAGTTTTTGCAATTTAGGGCTGTATTATCGGCTGAGCTGGTTATCAGCGCCGATATTGGGCATTTTGACGCGTATCGGCATCAGCCTTTTTTCAAAATCCAATGTCCGATAAGCGATCAATTTAAAACTGGGGAAACTTCAGGGAACTATTATTACTTTTGATTTCCATTTGCAGTTAACTTTCTAAAGAGCCACTGCCGACCATGGGAACTCCCTGCACTTTTTCTTTTGGTTTGAACTTTAAACAAAGATAAGTGCAACATAAACATTTCGGTTATATGGAAACCTAGGAAAACTTTAGGCAGCTCTTAATTTGTTAAAGCTTTCATTTAACATTAGAAGACACGCCGGCGGCCGACTTTACGTAATCAATTCGAGCACAATGTCAAAATATTGAAACATAACATATGCCTGAGCCCCACGAAAACAAACACATGCAATCACTTGCTAGTGGCTGAAATCAGCTCCACGGACGCACTCCCAAAATCGTTAAAACGTTTTTGTTCGCTGCCATTTTTGCGGCCAACTCCTACGCTGCCGTGTCTAGGTGCTGCTGTGGTCGGCCAGTAAAGTTTTTGAAGAGTTGACCGATATCGAGAGACAGTTCCACAAAGCTCTCTACACCGTGAGGACCTACCTCCACTGCGAACGATACTCAGTGGGCCTGCTGGACATGACCAAAGAGAAGGTTGGTCTTGAAGAACCAATGGGAGCGCCGAGAGTTAACAGTCAACGATTCTAACCTTCAACTACCTCTACTCGCTTTGATTAGGAATTCTACGACGAGTGGCCCGTAAAACTGGGAGACGTGGAACCTTATAAAGGACCGAAAACGCCAGATGGAAGGGTACCAAACTCTTCTCAATAGACGCAGCTTGCTACTTTTAGTCGACAAGCTTCTATATTGGCTTTTCTTTTTCCAAATGTAGGAAATCATCTTTTACAAGATCATCGACTACCTCCTGGAGGGCAAGGAGGAAATTAAAGTCATACCGTGAGTGGAATCAACTTCGGCTCACACACCCGCACAATGCAATCCAAAACCGCACAGATGTTTTTAGGTGACATTTTAACATTCTTAACGGTCAAACAAGTGTACAAACAAATTACCACTCTACTGTCAAATCATATCATGTATGAATTGTTGCTCAAAAAGTTGCTGTTTGTTTCTTTCAGCGGTCCTCCAGCAGATCATTGGGCTCTGGTTAGCGGACTCCCCACCTACGTGGCAGAGAACGGCTTTGTAGGTCCCGCCCACTCGTCAATTACCCGCGATAAATCATTGAGTTCAAAGTAAAGGGAATACACAGTAGTTCTCTGTTCGTGCTGTTTTCCCATGATGCAATGCAACCAGGAGTTGCCTCTGGGAATTGATTGCAAACGGGACTAAACCTGTGCTAATTACAATAAAGCAGTGTTTCCCAAAATTCATAGCGCTCAAAAAAATGTCGCAAAAGTGTACATGTATATATATATATATATTATGATGATCTCGCCTCAATTTCCTCAAAAATATACTTGCTCATTGTGTCGTCTGTCATTATACATAGCTGGGATAGATAGATATTTTTGGGGCGGTAAATAAACAATACTTGTTTTACTGTCTTTCGCAGATTTGCAACATGATGAACGTGGCCGCCGATGACTTCTTCACTTTTCAGGTGCACACTCGGTATTATACACGAGTCCATTCTCTTATGTTGCGTCAAATTTGGTTTGTGCGTTTGCCTGCGTCTGCCGCCACCCCCCACCCCGCGCCCGTGCAGAAAGAGGGAGTGGACGAGACGGGTTTCATCATCAAGAACGTTCTGTCTCTGCCCATCGTCAACAAGAAGGAGGAAATCGTGGGCATCGCCACTTTCTTCAACAGGAACGACGGAAAGCCGTTCGACGAATACGACGAGCAGATCACCGAGGTCAGTCGGGCCGGTCCTCAGATTGCGTCATTTCGTTTTTGTTTTCCTTTTTGTTTGAAAAATGTATTCTCATATTTTGACGTTTACTCGCAAGTGGAGTGTTCACCTGGATAAAAAAAAAAAAAAAAGCGGTTCAATGAATGGGAATGCTAACCTACAAGCGGAGCAACAATTATTTTTCTTTTTTTGCCGGGATTACATTACTTTGTCTATATTTGCTCACAGTGCACCATCGTTAAAAAAACAAAAAAACATCGTACAGTCCTGTCATCGTGCGTCGTCCCCCATGAAACAACAAAGTAGCCTGATAACTAAAAAGACAAACAAAGACAAATAGGGCACTCCATTTCTTTGGCTTTTTGCCATTTGAATCCCATTTGCGCCATTGCCCATTGAATGCTTCCAAAAAGCTCTTTTCTTTCCACTTCTTAAAAACAATTTACTGGCTGTGATTGCACGTTTTCCTTTTCTTTCTTTTTCTTTTTTTTCTTTTCCTCCCCGATCTCATGGCACACAATGAGCCCTTCAATTAAGAAAAAGGTCTTTGTGATTTGAAAATGTGTGCGCTCCACATTAACTTGCTGCCCTTTTATTAGTAGAAGAAAAAGTATCCAAAACAGATTTGCCACTTATTTCGGTAATGAGTTTAACTATTGAGGCAATTAGATAAGTTGGTGATACAGCAGTTGATTCTTGTTCCCTCATACACGATCTCCCTCACACCCTCTTCCTTCATCTTCATTTGTCTTTCCCACTTGTTCCAAGCCGTTTATTTTTTTAATGTTTTTATAAAAACATCCTGCGTTGCGCTCTCGGCAGGCGCTGACCCAGTTCCTGGGCTGGTCCGTGCTCAACTGCGACACCTACGACAAACTCAACCACATGGAGTACAGGAAAGACATCGCCCAGGAGATGCTCCTGTACCAGACCACGTGCACCACCGACGAGCTGCAGTCCATCCTGGTCAGACCTTCCCGCTCGGCATCACGCGTCAACACAAAACTTTATTTCTCGTTTTGTTTCTTTTCGCCTGTAACCCAGAACACCAAAGAAAAGTTTAGCAGTGAGCCGGAGGACTGCGACCAGAAGGAGATGTACAAACTATTGGTAAGATGGATGGACTGGTTATACGAACTTTCCATGATGTAACAGACGATCAAGGTTGAAAAGAGACTGCTCTGATTTTTCACATTTGATCTATAGAAATATTAATGGATAAACAAGCGCGATACAAAAAACAGACGGGATGGGCGGATCGTGACTGTCGAACGTCCTGTTTTGTGCGCAGAGAGCGACGTGCCCGACGGCCGACAACGTCAACGGCGAGAACCTGTACTCGTTCGGCTTCAGCGACTTCCCGGTGTCGGAGTTCGACCTCATCAAGGCCGGCATCCGCATGTTCTTCGAGCTCGGGGTGGTGGAGAAGTTCAAAGTTCCCGCAGAGGTGAGGTTGCCTCGATATTCCATCTTCAGGCGACCTCGCCGCAGATGTCATTTTTCGCCGTGATGGTTCTTTCTCCTCCGTTCTTTTGTGCGCTCTCGCTCTCTCAGACGCTGACCCGCTGGATGTACACGGTGCGGAAGGGTTACCGGGCCATCACCTACCACAATTGGCGGCACGGCTTCAACGTGGGACACACCATGTTCTGCCTGCTCCAGGTAGCGCCGCCGCCCGCACTGCCGATGCAAAGGATGAATAGTACAAGGGACTCACTTTGGAAATGTACTGTATTCATTTTTGGTGGAGGGGAAAAAAACAATCCAGCAGCAAATTTGTACACTTTCCCTACTGAGAAATGAAAATGACCATTACATTTTTCTTGTTCTTCCTTGGGAGTTTTTTAATGATTGAATTTTTTTTTTCTCGGTAGATGTTAGGTTAGAGCTGCAAAAATGGATGAATTGACAACTAATCGCTGATCAAATGAATCGGAATGAACTATTTTAACCATTGATTAAAAACATTGAAACACAATCAATTTATCTGTGTGCATTTTCTGCACTGTTAATTTGAAATCATGTCCTATTTTTTAATAAAGGGATGGGAAATTAAGAAATGTTTTTTATTGGATTCCTCAATTCATTGAAAAAAACAAATGACGGATTCATCGATGATCAAAATAATTGTTAGTTGCAGCCCGAGCTATAATTCTATGTTTTCATTTCATTGGGAAAAGAACCACATTTAATAACTTAAATGAGTCAGAATGGATCCTCCAAACCACATGCTTTCAACCAATCGTAAAATAATTCATAATTCAAAATCAAAAAATCTTAAACAATTATAAAATACGGGTTAGCATTCATACATCATTTAGGTTTGAATTCTGGGGGAATAATGAGTCACAAGTTCACAAAAAGTGGATGTAACAGGTTCATTATGTAGCTTTTCCCAACCGGTGGAGGCAACATTTAATCACTATCAGTCGCTGGCATAAATATTTATCGAAAGCGACATTATTTGTAGTAAATAAATGATTTTCCGACCAATTAGGAGAAATTGGGTAATTTCCAGTGGCGCATCTGATGACCTGTGACGGCACACTGGTTGGGAATGGCTGCATTAGAGTGTGGAGGTGTACCTAATGAAGTGGCCAGTGAGCGTACATGCAACAAGCGATGCACTTGTGCCTGCGTGCGCAGACAGGGAAGCTGAGGAGGTACTACTCCGACCTGGATGCCTTCGCCATGGTGGCTGCTGCTTTCTGCCACGATATCGACCACAGAGGCACAAACAACCTCTACCAGACCAAGCAAGTCCAAACATTTCATTCTGTTCATGTGTTTGTGTGTCGCTGTTATGTGATTGCTTTTTTTTGTTTTTCCCCCCCTACCCCACCAGGAGCGCATCTCCTCTGGCCAAACTTCACGGCTCATCCATCATGGAGAGGCACCACTTGGAGTACAGCAAGA
Source organism: Phycodurus eques (assembly GCF_024500275.1). Lineage (NCBI taxonomy): Eukaryota > Metazoa > Chordata > Actinopteri > Syngnathiformes > Syngnathidae > Phycodurus > Phycodurus eques. The sequence continues at coordinate 4,770,457 of NC_084543.1, read as the reverse complement.
CCCTCATGGGCCAGGAGGTGCGAGGCGTTCGCCGACAGCAGGCCGTCGTCCGGACCTTTTGAAATCCTGACGTGTTTTTCGCCCGTCTCTTGCAGACCCTGAACATCTTCTGCAACCTTCAGAAGCGCCAGTTTGAGACCGTGCAGCACCTGTTTGACGTCTGCATCATCGCTACCGATCTGGCGCTTTACTTCAAGTGCGTTGCAGTAGTTGTGACACGAAGCCTCTTGTTGCTAGGTAGAATTCGTGAGGGACAACATTTTGAAAATGTTTTTTTTTTTTTTTTTTTTTTTTTCCCATCAGGTAAGTCCTCCTCACCAGTAGTTGGCGCTGCACTGCGGCTGTTTGACACATCGATGAATCATCATGTTCGTCAGAAAGAAAAAAGCTTTTTGTTCACAATTAGCTGTCATTGTGTTCATTAAAATTTGATGCGTTGAAAGTACTAACGCGATCTGTACTTGAAATAATGTCCTGTTTTTTAATAAAAGGGTGGAAATGAAAAATAATAATAAATACAAAAAATCAACAGATCAGTTATTAAAATAATCATCATTAACTAAATGATATTTATCCAGCTCATTTAAAAATAGATATTCATATTTCATACATTTTGTTGCACAAACGCAGTCACTTGTTGCTAGGCAGACTCCGTGGGGCACTGTCATTTGTTGAAACTCACAGAAGCCGGGAATTTATGAGGCAACTTTATGTATCCCAAGCACATTTTTAATGCTGTAATTAATGGAATTTCTCCCTTTTCCACAAATGCAAAAATGCCACAATGTTGCTTCATAATGAACATCGTCCGTGTGTGTGTGTCACGCAGAAAGAGAACCATGTTCCAGAACATCGTGAACGCCACGGAGCCAATGGCGGATGAAAAGGAGGCCACGTCCTACATAGCCAACAACCCCATCAGGAAGGAGATTGTCATGTATGCAACACACAGCCCGCCGATCATGCGTCACCTTTGTTTCGCTTTTTTTCCATCCCTATTCGGGACTAGCTATCTGTCTCTCGCTCCTCTAGGGCCATGATGATGACCGGCTGCGACCTGTCAGCCATCACCAAACCCTGGGAAGTGCAGAGCAAGGTGGGTGGCCTTCGCAGCAAGAACTACAATGTATGGACAAAAGTATTGGAAAATTACAACTACGGTAGAAACAAAATAAGGATTTCTTTCTCTATGGATATATCGATAGATATAATAGAAATATTTTTTTTAAAGTCTACACACCCCTGTTGAAATTGCAGTTTTGTGATGAAAAAAAATTAGACCAAGATAAATTATTGCAAAACTTTTGTAAGCAATAATACTATTCAAATGACAAAAAAAATATTTTTGATAGGAGAAGAAAAAAAATACAACAGCTGAGATAATGTTGTTGCACACGTTTGCACACCCTCTTATAAGTCAACAACAAATGAAGTGCATCTGTTCTAGTAGGCTCTTCCTGGTTTTTTTTGTTTTTGTTTTTGTTTTTTTGCTTTCCGGCAGAAGCCTGCACTCCTCCTCCTTCTTGCATTGACGAGGCGCAAGTTCAATTTTAAAGGCGATTCCGTGGATCAAGATATATTTTTTTGCGCCCCAGACTGGAAATACATCACAAAATAAGACAACACAGATGAACGAAACAACTTTTTCCTCATCGTTAACAATATCATAGATGTTAACATATGTTTTAAAAGATTTTTTTATCGAATTTTTTTAGAGCTCTTGGTGTCGATCTTGTATGTGTCTCCAGGTCGCACTGATGGTCGCCGCAGAATTCTGGGAACAGGGAGATTTGGAAAGGTCTGTTTTGGACCAGCAACCAATTGTAAGTCTGTAAAATTTGCTATTTGCTTCTTTTTAAAAACGTATTTTTCTTAACTAAAAATTGCTTTTTGCGTGTGTGTGTCTCTTCCAGCCCATGATGGACAGGAACTGTGCCGAGCAGCTACCCAAGATGCAGTGCGGTTTCATTGACTTTGTGTGCTCGTTTGTGTACAAGGTAATGACTTAATTAGCAGCCTTTGTGCTGTGTTGCGATAACGCCGTGATAGAAGGCAGACAAGCTATTTGCACATGAAGTCCGGATTTTTAAACATTCCATTGAGCCCAACAGTCAATGTTATGTGTTAGGAAGTAGTTGTTTTGATATTGTCATGTGGCTTTTTGAAATTTTTTTTTTTTTTTTTTTTTTTTTACGAGAGGTAAAATGTCAATCAACTATGGAGCGTCAGGCATGACACAGGAAATTTTTTTTTAAATAGTGGCTATAATACACTGTCGATATAAATTGCGCACAACGTGTTCATTTGTGGGTTTAATATCATTTCCATGAACAACTCGGACGTCTGGGGAAGCAAATGGAGAGCAATTCTTGACCACAAGTTGATATTTTGTGTCATAAATTGGTTTAGTATTTAGTCATTTTGGGAGAATAACATTTTAATATATTATGAAAAAAATATGAGGTAAAAAAAAAAATTTAATCACAACTTTAGAATATTACAAGGCAAAAGAGGGGAAAAAATTTGTAATTTTTCAGGGATAAAAACATTTTCCTGAAGAATAAAATCACAATTTTACTAGATAATAGCGGTAAATCATGAAATATCGCAGTAATATTACAAGGAAAACATTTTAGGAGAGTAAAAGGAGAATAAACATACATTTCTCTTGCATGAGTTGTAATTTTAGGATAATAGTAGGAAAAAAAGAATTCTGTTAATTTTTATTTTGTCTTGAAAGCAAACATTTTCATGGTTTTATTTTTTTTAGTTCAGTACTCTCCCTCATTTTTTTTTTTTTTTTTTTTTTTTTTGCACAGTGTTGCAAATTATTATTTTCGTGGCCAGAAATGAGCATTTAGTCACCACATTATATCTGTGTTGCGCCCACTATTTAAAAACAAAGCAACATGTTGGGGGCTCTGGAACAAGAAGCCCTTCAACATTGATTCCTTGCAATGAACACTATGCATGAATAAAAGGCAACACATCATAAGGTGGTTCTTGGTTGAAAAACACCATGAAGTTAGTTGATCCTGTTGGAATGTTCCTTGGCCGTTTGCCGATGACCCAAAAAAATATTTGGACAAGATGGCACACGCGTGGTGGGCCGCCCGACTTGGACTCAAAGCGACTTGTCCGTCCATTTTGTCAGGAGTTCTCCCGCTTCCACAAGGAGATCACGCCCATGTTTGACGGCCTCAACAACAACCGCGCCCACTGGAACGAGCAGGCCGAAGTGTACAACGCCAAGATGAAGGCCATCGAGGACGAGAAGAAGAAACTGGAGGAGGAAGAAGCCAGGAAAGGTAGCGTCCAGCAGTTTTTGCCCACACTTTTGAAGCCACGCGCAGGACAATGAAGTAAATACGAGAAAAAATAAATCAATCTAAATTCTAAGAAAATCGAGCTAACAGTCTAATATACGTGGGGGGGATCATGATTTTCAAATGTAAAAAAGATTTGTTTTGTTTTCTTGAAGAATAAAATCATTTTATGAGATAGTTGGAATATTGCAACACAAGTGTTATAATTCTTGGACAACGATATGTATTTTTTTTTTCTCTTTAAAAATGTCATATTAAGAATTTTCAAGTTTTTTTTCCCCCATAGGATATTCTTCCTTTGTGATTTTCTTTTGAGATTTAACTGTTCCATCTGGTCACTGGCCTTTTTGTTTTCCAGCTGGCGGAGGTGATGGGAAGTCAAAAACGTGCGCCATCTGCTAAGTTCTTCGTCGCGACACTCGGATACGGACTACAGCTGGACTGGTTCAGCCTTTTGATTGGATCTATAGTTCTTCGTGGTTACCAGGTCTGGTCTAGACCACATTTTTAGTCTCATCTAGTCCTGCCTGGATTAGCATTCCAAGGAGGCCAAATCCGAAAACGATGAGGAACAATGGGAGAACTCTGAGGACAAGTTGTACGACGGAATATTTTTTTCTCCTTTTGGGGAATCTCTTCTTCGGACAGCACCCATGGACGTTACCCTGTTTATGCTTGCTAGCTGATTAGCACATTGTGGAGTTGCACTTGGAAGATAGAATTTTTTATTTATTTTTTTTAATATCAACTAAAAATAGTCTTAACAGGAAGAAAATGTACACAAAAAGGCACTGAGTAGATGCAAAAGGTTGTGGACGTCGGATTTATCAAATTCTTTATGCACAATATTCGGATCACGTTCAAATTTGGTGTATTGATCACAATGCTTGACATCCTACCATGGGCCAAAAGTGGCATCACTTACTTCAATTATGACGAACTTGTGATATGAGTTCCCATAGAAAAATCCTCGAGGTGGGACAAAATGTCGATATCAGGGTGTATCGTTTTCTCTTACGATACCGTGTCGATACGCGAGCATTAAGTATCGATATTATGAAAGGTCTTAAGTATTTAACAAACAATTTTACAACGTATTTATACGTGCTGATGTTAAAGGGGTGTTTGCAATTTGCAAAAAAAATTAAATACAGCAAAAAAAGATGTAACTCGCTAACATTTAATGTTCTAGTAAGAATTATGAATAAGGTTCTCTTCTGGGGGAACAAGTTGTGTGTGCCATCTGTCTCCAATTGGTTGTTTTTCTCGGACGCTGTGACTGTAAATATGACTGTTTTAACAAATGTTACAAAAAAAAGTTTTTTTTTTTTTTTTTTTTATTGCAAATGCCTCCTTTAAATGTACAACATACAGCGATAACATATCTGGTACTAAAACAAACAGACAAAAAAAAGCTAACTGGACATATCAAAGTGTGTCATGATGTTCAATGTTTGACCATTATTTTTGAAAAACAAACAAAACAAAGCAAGATTAGACATCGAACTACATCCAGCGGGTTATTTATCGGTTTCAGAATATTGTGATCAATTCCCACCTCAAGTAGATAAAAAAAAAAAAAAAAAGATATATTTTTTTACACGTACTGGCTTTCTGAGGATCATGCAAAAACACCAAGAACACGTCACCCTTTATCTCCAATGTGATATGATTTAAATGGGAAAAATCCATATCAATCTCCCGCAGATGACTTGCATGATTTCACTCGTATAAAATAAAAAAAAAATAAAAAAACCAAAAGAAATAAAAATGGTTACAATAAACGAAGCATGAAATGGATTTGAGAGATGTACGAGGCACCTTTTGCATCTGTAAGGAAAAAAGGTAGTGGGAATCCCTTAGGGGTTTTATTGCGTGGCTAGCGAAGCCTTATCGTATGTTGTGTTGATAGCGTGACACACGCATGTATTGTGTTATTGATTGGGTCGAGGTCCGGTTGCAGTGCCGCAATCGCTGCCTGGAATGCCGGAACTGGGTCGCCCTGCACTTTCCCCATATCCTCCTCCTCTTCCACAATGTCTTCACCTCCAATCAATGAGGCATCAATCGAACGTCCCTAATCCAATTAGGGGAACTTTACCTGGATACACTTTCCTCTGCTTCCTGAAGAGCCAAAGAGTTGTGCACCCAAAACGACAAAACTCGCCGTCCCCCTCCTATCAGACATTAGGAACTTTTACTGTTTCAGGTATGAAATGAACTCTTCCTGTATGTATGTACTTGTAACGGCAAATAAACAGCTGCATGGAGTTGTAGGTGTCACTTCGTCACACATGCATTTAGAAGTGTCAAGGTGAGACAAAGAATGTGGAGGGGGGGGGGGGGGCGACGACAAAAAAACACCCCACTCATCAGGGGCTTAGCAGAGACAAGCGCTCCTTCTTAGGTCTCATATCGTGCGGGGATCTTAGAGGCTCCAAAGCTGGATGAGCCGGGCAGAAAAGAGGATCAGCGGATTGTTTCTGATCCCCCCCCCCCCCCCCCCCCCCCCCACCCGATTCAACACTGTCTGGCCGTGTTCGACATCCCGAGCGCTCAACGTGAAGCGAAGCAACTTGTTGTTCGAAAATAATGCTCAATAAGCACGCAAATACATCCCGTAACAAAAAGAGTTAAATTAATGTACAGCACTCTGCAAATTATCACTGCTAGTTTTCTTGTTGCCTGCCTGTTTAAAATGGGCGAGAGAGAACTGGAAATTAAGTCAGAAAAAGTGAAAATGAGGGATGTCTCAAGCACATTTGTTTCACACCCGAGTTTGAGTCGCTTGGTTTTGTGTATCTGCTGATATCGAGTCCCGATCCGATACTTCGGCAATGTTTTAAGAAAAAAAGAAAGCACAAGAAATTGTCTCAGCCGTCTTTTTATTTCACTTAATTTATTCGAATAAAGGTGAGCTGTAACGGAATATAAATCGAAGTAAGCTATTTCTGCCTCAAATGGCAATATCTTGATCAATCTCAAATTAGTTGTCATTTAAAGAGGAAAAATATATATATATATTTCATGCGAAAACAATTAAGTTTTGTAAGACATTCGTAATATTTGAAAAGTAAAAATGAGAAAAAGAATGTCAAATTGTAAATTTACAATGGTAACATGCTAATGCTAAGATGGTGTGTTGTTTTGCTTAATGTTCCCAACTAAATAATAAAAAAATAATATTACTAGATTAGCACAAATCCATTAAAACTCATCCATCTACATGTATCGATTTAATTCCATTTTTGGCTTCAACAAAATCCTCCACCAGCACAGTTGCACATTTCATTGAGTGCCACAACCGTGCTGTGGGACCGGTTCATTTAGGCCATTTTTTCCCCAATCCCCTGATAAGTGGAAGAAAATTGACTAAAACGAAACCATCCACATTTCACGGTCACTTGACACAACATTCTGGGAGAGAGAAGTGGGCAAGGAAATGAGCCATGTGGAACGCCTGTTCAACTTCTTAAGGTAATTATTTATTGGGAACAAATTATGAATACCGTTAAAAAATAATAATAATAAGTTGCCAAGTTGCTTTATCCCATAGATGTCAAACTCAAGGCCCGCAGGCCATATCCAGCCCGGCCCGGCAAACAATTATATCCGGCCAGGGAGATCATTTTACATAGATCAGTTATTATTGTTATTCAGTGATGCCGGTAACGTGTTACTTGTCACTCCAAAAATCCGCCATTTTGAGTAACGAGCGAAGTAACACGTTACTTTTCCCGAGAAAGTAATTACACTCCAGCTACTGACACCTCAGCAAGACCTTTTTTTTTTTTTTCTTTCCTCCCCCTCACCAGAGCGAAAAACGCAAAATGAAGCTGAATGACTGAAAGAAGCAAAAGACTTCATCGCGTGCTCTCTGGCAGTGGATGCAAGCACTGACACGACGGACACTGCACAACTAGCCATCTTCATCAGTGGAGTGGAGTGAACTCCACGATTTGAGCGTTACAGAGGAAATATTGGCCATGAACTGACAACAGATGGAGCACCGGGCGCTGCCCTGTCGGGAAAAAAGTGGGCTCGTGGGGAGGACGCGAGTAAAGATGCAGCAGGAGAACTGTACCGGTGAGTTGACAGCATCTCACCTTTTTTGGGGGGACCACGCTCATATTTTAAATTGATATCATTTTGACAGGAACATTTTTATGAAGAGCAAAAATATTTAAAGATGTTTAAAGGTTTATAAAGTTTATAAAATGGCACAAGAGCAAAGAACAATGTTTTATTTTTACTTTTGTGGAAAATACTCATTTCTATTTCATTTTTTTCCCAGGGTGTTTTTTTTTTTTTGCAGCATGTTCATAGTTTTAACTTTTATAATTTAGACAAGAGAATTTTATAGAGAGCAAAGTCTGTTCTATGAATTTTAAGTTGATCTATTGTGAAATAATATTCCTGTCTGTTTTTATTCCAAAAAAACATTTACTTTTAGTGTGTTCAATAAATGTTTATCCTGTTCGGCCCCCGGTGAAATTGAGTTTGACACCAATAATGACGGCAGTGACAAGACTGAAAATGGACATGACGTTGAAATTGGTTTTATTTATGCACCAGTCAAAAATACACAAAATACTTGATTGCGGCGACGCTGCTGCCCGCCATGTCGCCGTTTAGAGAAATAAGTCTTCAAAGTAGTCGTCAAACTCTTCCTCCCTGACGGGGATAGAATGCGTCCAAATATATGCACGTTAGTAAGTGATTCACATTTTTTTAGATAGCACTTCACACAGATCGTACTCACAGGATACAGTCACAAACATACAGTGAATACAAGAAGAAAACAAATCAAAACAATTAATAATCCATTTGGCCATTTAAACGCTATGTAGGCTACATGACAGTGTCTTAGCAGGCGTCGTTTTGACACGAACACCGATGCCTCACCTTGACTTTTCCTCCACTGCCGGTGCCGGTCCTCGCCAATGGTCCGACTCGCTCTGACACTCGGGCTCGTCCTCTGGTTGAGATTCTGCCAATGTAGGCATTTATTGGAAGCAAGTCATCTTTTTGAGAGGAGGCGATTATTCGTCAAAACGCTTGCGTAAGGGTGCTCTCCGCTTGGTTGGTTGACTGAAAATTGTTACTTTCATACATGGCCCACCTTGCAAATAATTGAGAGAGCGAATCTATTTGAGTGGAGGCCACTATTTGAGGATATACGGTGCCCCAAAATACAATCTTGGAAACAGGAACATACAAACATATGAATAGGGAGCAAGACGGCTGAGAAAAAGCAGTCATGCCCGCAGGCTAATGTATGGTGTTTTCCAGGAGGGGTTGTTTTCAGGGTGTTTTAACGCCAAACATTTTGGAGGAGTATGCCTGGAGGTCCAGGAGTGTGTGTCTAAAGAGAATGACAAATGCCTGTGTGTATGTGCTTAGGAGAGTGTTTACCTTTGCCCTGCGACTCCTCCGAGCTGCTGGAGGAGCTGGATCGTTCTGCAAGGAGGGAAGGGTACGTCTCAATCAACAGGGAGTCACTTTGGAATAGGCGATAAAATGAAAATGGCCAAATGTGGCATTTTAGAGAGTTGTTACCCCTGTGCCTCCGGTGTTTGTGCTTCTTGGAGCGTGACAATGATTTCTTCTTTGTCTTTTTCTGCGATGGCTCCTGGTTCTCTTCTGGTACTTTCCTTAACATCTTCTGTGCTTTCACCTCTTTCCGTCTAGAAAATGAAAAAGATGAAGTCAACCTATATAACACAACACAGAATACTAAATGTGTCAAAGGTGATGCTTACTTGTGGTGGTAGTTGAGTTTGAAAGAACATTCCGGGCAAAGACCTGGAAGACAAAGAAAATCAAACAGGAGAGAAGTGGGCAAGGAAGTGAACCCTGTAGAACACCTATTTAACTTTTTAAGAGAGTAATGATTTATTGGGGACAAACTGTGAATACCATTTAGAAAAAAGTGATGTTAGAGCCACATTTGTACAAAGAAATCCACCTTTATATATAAAAAGAAAGCTACAACAAGACAATAAGTAATAAAAGCACAAGAATGAAGTCATAATATAAGAAAAAGCTGTAATATTATGAAAATAAAGGGCCCTTTTTTTTTTTTACACAAATTGATTGCTTCAGCTACTATGACAAAGTCATAAGATTACGAGAATTAAGTTAAAACGTTTTGCAATTTAACGAGAATTGTTTTATCGTACAAGTAAAAAAAAAAAAAATGGCGAAAAAGTTAAAATCTTACAAGAATTAAGTTATTTGATGCGCTAAAAGTCTAATATTACAGGAGAAAAAAACGCATTTTTATTGGAAACATCTATCAAGGGTCTTTGATAAAAGAATTCTGATCATTTTCAGTCACAAATTGCGTACCCCAATTCAAATTCATGTTGCAACATTGCTTTTGTTAAATTCATATATGGGACAATCTATTTTGGTTTCGGCCAGTGTTGACGAATTGGCTTGTTAAAGGCTTGTCAGAAAGCTTGTCATTCTGTGCGTGACTGTGGTGTCTGGGACTGGTTGGTCCTTCAAATACTGTCATTATTCTAACAGGATTTTCTGAGGTATGATACCTGAAGGAGGATTATTAAGAACCCCGCAGACTGCAACCCACACCCTCTCATGTACAAATCCGCACACACAGACAAGTATATAGACACTTTATTTGTATTAATAAGGCTATTGATCTATTGAGCTTACGCAGTTTGACCAACGCATTCCTCTTCTCGCCCTGTTCCACATAGGCAAAATTCACCTCCCAGCTTTTTAGGCCTTCCTGCTTCTCGCAGCGTCTGTTCCCACACTGGAACTGACCTAGAAGATGACAACACATCACTGAGGAAGTCTTTGGATTTTAATGTTTCGCATTAGATCAGCAAAATACAAAAATAGAATGAAACTCTTGGGGAAAAGAAATGGGCAAAGGATTAAGCCTTGTGCAATTCCTATTTAACCTTTTAAGGATGTAAATATTTTGGGGGAATGTCATTAGAAAAACTCATCATATGTAATGGGCACACTTGTAATACACATCTAGCTTTATATAAAAATGACTAAAGAATGCAAACTGCCATGTTTTTCATGCTCTGGATGATAAGGAAGGAAAACTGGCAGAAAATGTGTGAATTACACCCGTTGATGTGAGTGGCCAACTTATTACCTAATATAACCTTTCAAGGCAAAGGCCGCAACAATTATTTGTGAAATTTCAAGACTGATATATATTATCTATCTATATATATATATATATATATATATATATATATATATAGTTAATTTTTCTGAAACTGCTGCGCCTCCCCCGAACTCCTCTCGGGATGCTCACCCAACACTGAAAATCTCTCAAGACTGGCAAGGTTAAATAATAAAATGCTTTGCTGTAGACAACCTTAATAGATATTTGTACAAGTGTGTCCATAACATATCACATCCTTCTCTCATTTTTTAAAATTGTATCCACAGTTTGTCCCCTATAAATCATTACTGTTAAAGTAGGAGTGCCACACGGCTCATTTTTTTCACCCACTTCTCTCGTCTTTTTATCTTCCGAGACTTCGGCCGGAATTGTTCTTTCAAACTCAACTACCACCACAAGTAAGCATCACTTTTGATTTTCACAGAAGTTTATTTACTTCAGGAGTTCATTCAAAAAGTGCAATTCCTACGTCAATTCAATATTTATCCCTTTATCCTTAGACGAGCTTAAGGCGGCACTGATCAGCTCGAGGTTCCTGCAGAGTACAACAGCGGGCGCGAGTGCGTCACTCAGGTCCCGATTTGGCACGGGGGCCGAAGATGCTTCTGACCCCGCGACAGCAGGAGGGGGACGCCTTCGCTCACCCGCCTGTGACGACACCGATGATGGCGTCGGGCCACGGGACAGAGTTTCTCCTCACATGGATTGGATTTAAGAGCTGTGATGTCAGCAATGAAGAAAAAGCCCTGCAGGCTCTGGTGCTTTCATGGGATGGCACGAAATTGCATTTGTCTTACAGTTACACACCCCATTGATCAAACTATAGCTTGTGAATTTATTTTCATTTTGCTGTGATATATTAATCGGTGATTATATCAGGTTACTTTTAGGTTATATTTTTATATTGTACAAATGTTATAAAAAAAAAAAAAAACATTTTATAACATTTTAATTTTTTTTCTATTTAAGTCAGCTTGTTTTTTTATTGTCTTTTTGGAGAACATTAATCACATGCACATAGTCTTTCTCTTTTGCAAAAAACGACGACTATTACAGCAGCTGTTTTTTTTTTCTTATGGGAAGTCAGAACACACTAATGGCAAGTTCATTCATTTTAATGGGGAAAGAGATAGTAGAGATTTGAGTTCAACTTGTATCTCAAGGCAGCACTGCTTAAAAAAAAAAAAACATAATTTATTGTTAAATATTTTGCAAGGGAGCTACTGATTTAAATGACTGTATGACCAGATGACAACACATTTTTGGTCTTCAGCGCGAGGCCTAAAGGACTGTGTTGTCACGGCTCCTCAAAGTGCAAGTGACGCTTCACATGCTCCAGGAGGTAAAAGTGTTGGCACCGACACGGCTGAGTAAACCCGTTAAGTGAGGAAACTCCTGTCCCGCTTACGTCAATGGCTCCTAATTCCTGCCGGTCACCGGGTGCAGATCAAGGCGGACGCACGGCCGGGCAGATGGCCGCGTGATTAACACTCGACTGGGTGACGTGGAGAGGCGGTGACCCCAGCGGGTGCCTTGGATACTCTTTGGCGTTTTCACGGCGCGCGCGTGTGATTGACGGCGCAGAGGTCGTTAACGGGTGGGACATGCTCGTTATCACATGTCTTGAGGACTTTCGCATGAGATGTCAAACAAAGAGTCAGATGAAGGATCACTGAGCAAAGTTTCAGGGCAAGGGGTTTCCAAGTGTGAGGCTATTAAAAAAAACTTTTTCACACAAAAAAAATTTCACACATTCACACTTAAATTGTAGTCTACTTCTAACCTGTTTTAACATTTCATTAAATTTTAATTGAATTCATACAGTCTTGAAACTCTACTATGCAACGCAAAAGCCATATCATTTATCAACACCCAGAAACACCGCCGGCCTCTCTGGGCCCGAGCTCATCTAAGATGGATTGATGCAAAGTGGAAAAGTGTTCTGTGGTCCGACAAGTCCGGATTTCAAATTGTTTTTGGAAATTGTGGACGTTGTGTCCTCCGGGCCAAAGAGGAAAAGAACCATCTGGACTGTTATGGACGCAAAGTTCAAAAGCCAGCATCTGTGATGGTATGGGGCTGTGTTAGTGCCAATGGCATGGGTAACTTACACATCTGTGAAGGCACCTTTACTGCTGAAAGGTACACTCAGGTTTTGGAGAGACATATGCTGCCATCCAAGCAATGTCTTTTTCATGGACGCCCCTGCTTATTTCAGCAAGACAATGCCAATCCACATTCTGCACGTGTTACAACAGCGTGGCTTCGTAGTAAAAGAGTGGGGCGACTAGACTGGCCTGCCTGCGGTCCAGACCTGTCTCCCATTGAAAATGTGTGGCGCATTATGAAGCGTAAAATACGACAACAGAGACCCCGGACTGTTGAACAGCTGAAGCTGTACATCAAGCAAGAATGGGAAAGAATTTCACCTACAAAGCTTCAACAATTAGTGTCCTCAGTTCCCAAACATTTATTGAATGTTGTTAAAAGAAAAGGTGATGTAACACAGTGGTAAACATGACCCTGTCCCAACTTTTGTGGAACGTATTGCAGCCATAAAATTCTAAGTTAATGATTATTTGCTAAAAAACAATCACGTTTATCAGGTTGAACATTAAATATCTTGTCTTTGTAGTGTATTCAATTAAATATAGGTTGAACATGATTTGCAAATCATTGTATTCTGTTTTTATTTGTTTAACACAACGTCCCAACTTCATTGGAATTGGGGTTGTATTTGGAAGTTTTTTTTTATCCTAGTACGTGTTTTTCAATGTCAGCCTTCGCAGTTCACTTTAAAGGCTCTGTAAAGTGAACTGAGAGATTTGTTTCTGAGTATATTATACATGTTTGAAGATAATCACTGAAAATAACCAAAGACAGAACTACTTGTGGAGCTATGATTATTAATCTGTTTTTCCACCATTTCAGTTTTCCTGCTTTTTTTTGGGTGTGGCTATAACAGCGCCATGTGACGCACTTTGGAGTCCGGCATGAATTGCCTCTCCCCCACTATATAAGAACTTGAGCGCCTTAGTCAGCGGTTATCCGGCGCAATTGCGATGTGCAGTTAGCTAGCTAGCCTAGACCTCAAAAATGCATTTTCGCTTTGGTAAATCCGCTGGCGTGGTCGTTTTAGAGCGCCTTGTTGTCGGCCACGAGTGTGTGCACATCACAGAGAGAAGGCGGAAGAGCAAGGGGGAGAAAAAAATGTCCGACGTGACAGCCAATTTGTGGAGCGGGGCTTCGGGCTGGCGTAACCGCTTTAGAGCACCTCGTTGTCACGGCGTGGAAAAGCCCTGTGACAACCTAGTGGGATATATTTTCAATACTCAAACATGTAGGGATGTGTAAGCATAAGAAATATGCGAGTCGATGGAGCATCCCTTTTTTTCAGGTCGTAGAAAAAGTATTTGTTTGACAGTTGAGCAGGACTTGGTTTCAGCGCCTTCAGCGGACACGCCCACACTTTTTGAAGTGTGGGCGTGTCCGGCTTGAAATATTGGAATATAATCATGGAAGTTAATGCGAATGATTTGCTTTTGCCGGCCACATAAAATGCTGTGGCCCCTGGGCCTTGAGTTTGACACTTAGTTACATACTGTATGGTCTTTATAACATAGTATTGCAGGTTCGATGCTACAGTATCACATTTTTAGTAAGTATTCTATGAAACGAAGGACAAGTATTGGAGAGATTTTGCACTGAGTCAAGCATTAATTTGCGTAGACCATATCGAATATCGTCTCGATGTTCCTCTCAGAACGACATTGCAGTGAAAGTTTATGTTAAACTGAAGCTAAATAAAGGCTAGTAGCTAATTATGCCACCCAATTGTGAGCCGTGTGCACAATTAAACCTTCAATCATCTCCCCAAGCATCCCGTTCAGTACGCGAGCCTGTCGACAGCTGGCGTGTTAAAACAAGAGTAACGGCGGTTGGCTTTTGTGTCGCCGTTGTAGCCTTTGGTCTGACGACTGTAAAGCCGATAAAACGCGGCTGCCAGAGCCTCCCTCGCTTGCTAATGAGCATTTTACATCTCGTTTGGTCCGGGCCCCGCTCCGTTTCCAGGGTTCTTCTTTTACTGGTTGCCAGGCAACCTCAAAAGGAGACAATCCTGCACAAATAAAAGAGTGCGATTCCCGCCTGTACATTTCACGTACTGCTTAAACAGGTCAAGTCCTTAACATCCCGTCGTCCTTCGTTGTCTTTCGGGAGGTCGGGGGGGTCAAGCACCTCCCTGATAATCTTCACAGAAGCGCAACAAGTTTTTTTTTTCAGTTCAGTGAGAATCCAAGGATTAACCGCACACTTTTCATTTTCGTTGGCTTTTTACAGCACTTATGCAGGAGAGTGCGTTAAGAGAAAAAGAATGTGGCAAAAAGAAGAATATGAACAGGAAGTTAGCTTGGGGATTTCAACATAGTTATCTTCTTTTCACGCGTTACAATTAAGAGCGTTAAAAATTGTGACACGTGAGAATCTTCAGTGATGAGATTCGCTTTCACAACTTTTTTTTTTTTTCATTTCAATCAAAATTAAGAATGTCAATAAAATGTGACACAAAGATAAACACTTAAGACTGAGCGATTTATTGTTTAGATGTCAAAAGTAGTTAAGTCTTTTTTTTTTCTTTTTTCTTTTTTCTGTATAGTTAGGTGGATATAAAAAGTCGACACACCCTTGTTTAAAGGTCAGGTTTTTAGTGATATAAAAAGTTATACCAAGATATATTATTTAAAAAAAAATGTTCCACCATTAATGTAGCCTACCACTTGAGCAACTCAATTGAATGAAAAAAATAATAATCTTTGAGGAACTAGAAATAAACAACTGAAATGTGCTTGCACAAGTGTGCACACCCTCTTATAACTGTGTGCTGAACTAAGCAATTGCATTCAAACTCATGTTAAAGAGGAAACAGCACACACGGCAGCCATTTAAAGTGCCTCTGATTTACCTCAAATAATTTGTTGATGTTTTAGTAGGCTTTTTCTATCTTGTTTTTTATTTTTCTGCTTTCAAGCAGAAGCCTGAAGAGACCGTTATTTGGAACTGTTCATAATTAAAATGATAACTCACATTAACGGTGGAACATATATATATATATAAATATATATATATATATATATATATATATATATATATATATATTAATTATCTTCACAAAAGTCTGAGATTTGAAAAGGGGTGTGTAGACTTTTTATAACCACTGCATGTCATCCAGCATAAAAATCAAAGCAGTTTTGCCCCTAACAGGTTTCCAGTGTGCGACAACGTCAGACTGTTTCTTTCTTGGGAGGTAGCAGCGCTAGCGACTTGCGCAGACATCACGCCGCTGTTGACTGATATTTTCAGACGGCGAGTGCAACAACAACAAGCACTTCCAGCTGTTCCACGCCAGCGAGAAACCCGAGGAGCAAAAGTCCTTCTGTGTCAAAACACATCCCATGTAATCACCTCATGTCCAACCTCGCTTGACTTGCTGTTTTTTCTTTTTTTTAATGCTTGTCAATTATGGTCACATGCCGGAGCGAGTTTTCATTTAAATTATTCAAGTTGTATCCTCGGCGCACAGTGCATTTCATTTTCCTGGAGAAAGGAAAAAGCCAAATGCTCATCTAGCTAGACTTAACAAACAAAGAGGATTAAAAAATAATAATAATAATAACAACACGCTAAAATTGACTTTTTTTTTTTTTTTTAGAGAAAGATAAACAAGACGAGCCAAATGACAAATGCGCTTTGCTAAGAGTACACTTTGTTTTCCTGCATTCCTTCACATCACACGATTACAGCTGGAGGAGTTTTTTCAAGTTCACATATGGGAGCTGTCTCTGCGGATTGGAAGGCAAGACCTTTGGAACGCTTCCAGCCTCACATGGATAATACGCTGACTGATGTGTACTAATGAGAGCAGTACATAATGTAAAGTAGAGATCATATCAAATATGATCGTCACGGAATCACAGCAAAACTGACCTCGTTTGATTTCTCATAAATACAACTACATAATTACAAATATGTATAGTATGTACCATATTAGTGTTCAGCTGTGTCTACATGCTGCTATATATGAGGTAACTAAAATATTAGAAGCGCCTTACACAGCATGATGCCGTTTTTGTAAATGCACACCACTACTTCCTGCAGTTTCAGTGACATAAAATAAAAAAATTTAACGTCATCAAAACTGAAGAATTTGGTGTCCCTAAGAAGCAAAAGTTGAATCGGATCCAAATGGACGACTCTGAATCAACGGTTTCCATTGGTTTCCCCTTATGGGATATAATAATTATCCATCCATCGACATTCGTAAAAACAAGCAATCACACTCACAATTTAGAATCTTCAATCAACCTAACATGCATCTTTTTCGGAATGTGGGAGGAAGTACTCGGAGAAAAGCCCACGTAAGCCAGGGGAGGACATGAAAACTGCAAACAGAGGGAGGCCCGAGCCGAGATTCCGACCACAAACCTCGGCACGGTGAGGCAGACGTGCTAACCACTCGCCCAATGTGCCGCTGATAACAATTATTCTTAGATTCTACTAGTTTATCATTTTACCTTGGAAAAGTCGCCAAAGTAAAAATAATCTTCAGCACAGCGATTGGCGGGGGAAAGGAACCGGGCTAGGGAAAAAAATTGGAATGTTCAACTGCCCTCAAGTTTTTTGGAGACTATTTGTGTGATGCATAGAACCCAATTTTGTTGCTTTTGCTCACGTTTTGTGAGGCAGCAATGAGTGAAATACTCGAGACAATTGCCAAGTTATTAACTGCAAAAAGTCTGTTAAAAGAAGCTCAAAGATGCGCTCTTCACAAGCAATTGTTTTTCCTGCTGCTGAAATGGACAAAGGGTTTATAAAAAAAAAAAAAAAAAAAAAAAAAAAAAGAGCTAAGAGCGGAAAGGTCCTTCCATCGTACACTCCTGTGCAGTGATTCCCGCTTAGCACATAATCACGCTACGACCCTGACGAAAAAGGTCAGCTCTCTCGCTGAACGCCACCAAGTGAGCCGGATTCCAAAAAGTAAGAGTGAAAGCAACTTTTCTGTAAAGTTGCGACTAATCAGTGAATCATCACACCGTGTATTAGCTGAGCTCAAGGCAACCTCCTCCACCTTTGACTGGCAAAACCTCAGCACGGCGCTCATAATTGGAGAAGTATTGATTTGGCTGCAGGGTGTCAGCGCTCATGAAAGTGCTGCCGGTGGAATCGGTGCGAGGAAGACATGACCGCTCAGGTTGGGATCTAATTCCGCTTCCTGTCGAGTTTTTTTTTTTTTTTGTTGCCGCCGGGGGCTCAAATGTGACCGAGCGGGATTACACAGACTTAATCCGGAACGATATATTCGTCAGCCATCTCAAACATGGCGCGCATGTGTCTGATTTGCGAAGGCTGTGTCGGTGTCGACGGAATGCAAATGAGTAAACGTGCGAGTCGCGGGTAAATATGCGAGGGAGCGAGAGGAGCAGGTGTTGTCCAATTCTCAAACAATCATCTGCGTGCAGGCAGCCTCCCTTCTGTGGAAAAACCAAACACTGAAGGCAGTAGATCAACTGCAGAGGCCCACAATGTTAAAGGTGAAAGAGGAAAAGGTCTATTATTTGAAAAGCCTGAGAAGAAATGGTCAGACATCGCAAAGGCTTTGCAACGTCATTCTGTCAAGACGGAGAGCAAAGTTAACAGTGACACAAATCAGGCTCGAGAGGGAATTGTGGGAATTGTCCACCGTATCGTCTCTGTCACCATCTAGAGGCGACATGTGGTTACTGCTACAATCACTGTGGCATTTATGGATATAATCAGTTCAGTTGTATTTAACTTTTAAGTACAATTTACATCAGAATCATCTTTATTTGCCAAGTATGTCCGAAAAAAAAAACACAAGGAATTTGTCTCCGGTTTAATGTTTAAAAACTGTTTCCTTTTTGACATTTATTAAGATACAATTTTGATTTGACTTGTAGCTGCTTACATTTGTTTTTTTCCCAATATTTAAGGGTGGTATTAATTTTTAAAAGAGGAAATGTTCATGTTTAGCCTTTTAATTTTGTGGGGGAAAACATATTATTATGTATTATTATTTTTTTAAATCACACAGGCAGCCCCAGTGGTGTGTGCACCACAGTTGGGGAATCGCTGTCCTCAGCAAACTTCATCAAAGTTAAAGACGGATTCTGAGGCGAGCTGAAAACACTACAAAATAGTAAATACTATTGATATTGATACGAGTTAAACGTGAAAACTCAGGAAAGGCGAGTAAGGTGCACTTTGCCTACCTTTGCCCGAGACAACCTCGCTGTCTGTCCTCCAGCGGAATCCAAACTATTGAAAAAGAAATGGGCGGAATTCAAATGAGTCACATTATGCGTTGCTTTTCGAACTACTGCTTCCAATGGAGCGGCAGCTTCATCTACATTAGAGCAGAGATAACTGGAAGGGCATTCTGTCGAGCGCAGACTTCTGCCAAGGCTAGAGTGGAAATAAAACGCCGTTTCTTTTTTGTCACGTTAAATGGATCCGACCCAAAATTTAATGGCTTCTTCCCTCGGCTCACGCTCCGACGAGCCCGTCCTCACCGGAGATTCGACCCGATACGTGAACAGTTTGTAGGCGCCTCACATAAAGTATTAATGTTTCAAGTGGGAGTCATGTCACGCGGCCACCAGTGACAAAATACAACATTTAATCAGACGACGACAATATGTGCCAGGAAAAGTACAAGTGGTGTGGATGGGAAGGTGAGAGGGGACGAGGAAATGAGGAATCACCTCTTGACTTTCACTTTTCATTCTCATTTGCAACTTCTGTCGCCGATTATGAATAAAGAATTACTTTTAGCTCTGTGCAATGGAAGACTTTTTTTGTGTGAAACTTAAACAACACTGCACTCCAATGCGAGTTTCTGACACAAAGGAAACCATTGTTTGCAAACACATTGACACACACGTTTTCACTATTCACCTTCAGTTCTTGTTACCATGACAACTGGGTAATGACATTTTCCTGATCCAGTTCATTTATTTTTATTTACTCACCTGCAGAGAATACCAGACATTTATCTGAGATGACACGGTGTGATGCCCTGCATTTATACAAATGCATTTCTATATTTTTATTATAATAAATGTGCATAATTTTGAGGACTAGAAACTACACCGTATACCAGTCGCATAGTTTAGGCCACTGGCTCCATCTAGTGGTAAACGATAGAACTACTGAATCAAATGTTCAAACTGTCCCATGTTACAGTGGGTTAAACTTTATTTTTTTTAAATGTACAAATCTTTTCAGTACAGTTCAGTTGAATTGAGGGGGGAAAAAAACAACACATTTCCTCTTTAAGAATTTTTTTTTTTTTTATGTTCCTATATTTAATATAGTGCATAATGTTACCATGGCTTCCAACAATATTATTTATACTTTTTTAGGAGTAAAACCTCAACCTAGTTTCTGATGAACACTTGACCTACTTACCGACTGTATTTTAATGTTTGTCATTATGGACATTATGGTGGAGCCAGGCATTTCTTTGAGGTGGTACTTGGTGTAAAAAGTTTGAGTTGTTGTTGCAACTTTCAGCTTGTGCCATCAAACCCACTGCTGTATACCATTACACCAGTGCAGTGCACTTTAATTATTTACCGGTATTATTTAATAAATTGTACTCTTGGTTTAATTACCACTAGTAGTACTAGCTCTCAAGTGGAAAAGGGAGGCGGTTATTTGTGAGGCATTTTTTTGGCCCCTATTTAAAAAGAGACATATTGAAATTCAAATATTAAAAAAAATAAAAAATAAATCAATCAAAATTTGTCTCCATGTGTTAATCAATCAACAGATACTTTAACGCTTAAAGCCTACCTTGTTTTCTTTGTATCGACTGAGATCAGCTATGCAGTACTCCTTAAACAGCTTGTCGTAATACTTCTTCGCCAATTCCTTCTCCCTAGGACACAAAAACACCAGACAAGGCAAGTTAAAAACCACAGAATGTCCAGAGAAAACGCGTAAGCGAGCGTATCAGCGCGATGAAAAGTCGACTGCGAGGTGTTACCACGTCATGTCCTCTTCATCTTCGTCCCTCCAGAGGAAACGATGATTCTCACGTAGAACATCTGAGTCTGTTTTGTCTTTGGCTCTGAAGGGAAGAAAAGGTTAACTGAGGCTGGTGAAGAACTAGCCTGCCTTAACTTCACACAATATACGTACACGGAGCGTTTGAAGTCGGCCATATGTCCTCCATAATAAAGTATGTAGTCGCCGACAAACTTCTTATGTCGCTCAAACTGGAGACAGCGGGCTAAGGACGTCAATCTGGACATTTATTTTGTATAAATAATGGATCTGCTTAACACAGAGGATACAGCAGTCAGTGATATCAAGTGGGCTCTTCTATTCCTGGCTTCCTCTCTGCAAAACAAAAAGGTAAAGATTAACATACAGGTACAACACTACATTCAAACACCTTGAATAACAGTCAGTTAAAGGAAATTATTACTTGTGTTCTTTTACATGACTTGGGACAATTAGATACACACATTATGAATAACAGCAACAGTCCTTAAAAAGGTTTTGATCCAAAACAAATTTTAATGTATACACTCAGGTGGGATCAATTGTAGCGTACCTGTCCAGTTCATTGGAGTGAAAGGTGCGGTGAGCCACCTGAGAGTGTCGATCTTTCCCGAATGGCTTCTGTAAAATTTCCTCTTCATGTTTCCTGCCATCAAAAAGAGTACAAACTTTGGATTTCCTTCATTTCGTCCACGTTATCCTTAAGGGGTAGACAAAACTGATGTTAATAAATCAGGACACTGAATGTTACAGCCTCATATTTCACCTTTTAAGTCTGCTTTCTGAGGTCTCTCCTTGTGTCTCATCGTCACTGAAATCTGAATCGTAGTTGGCACCACCACCATGCACCTTTCAATACACATGAGCGTTTATGTTGCGACATCTTGTTTATTATACACAACGTGCACTAGATGATTTGCTTCACGACATATTGGAAGGAAAAAACAGGAATGATAACAATTCTAATCCTTTTCAAATGCAAAATGTTACGTCGTCTTAAAAATAAATGTTATAGTTTAATCATGCATTTGGCTAAAAAGCGGCTCAGAAAATGGATGGATGGATGGATTACGCTGTAATTAAAGTAGCGACCATCGCCTAGCCTCTATCCAAAGTCGATTCCTCCTCAGACTGAATGCATTATTGCATTAGACATTCCGAAATTATATTAAATCAATACACACTTTGACGAGATTATCCATATTCGCATTGACAACGCCAGTCGAGCTGTTGTAATGTTTACAAAATGGACGTCGCTTGATATGGACGTCAACACGCGCGAACTCGCACCCTGATGACGCCAGACTTCCCCGGATGAGTGTGACTGATGTAAAAATTACGACAGCATTGCGATCAAAAATGTAACAATTTCTCGTATAATTAACTGCACAACGACCACTAATTCGAGACAATTACACCTTTTGGCGTTCAATATATGATTACATGTGCATTATGTTAAATTTTAATCCCTTTAACGTCTAATAGCGACCTTATTTTGATTGTAATTGGCCATGTAAAATGATTTAGCTAGTCTTTTTTATTACATTACTTTTCACTTTTGACATGCACAGTCGTGTTTTATGAAAATGTGTCACTAGAATGTAAACTGAAATGGAACTGATGTTTAGTCAAACAGGAAATGAACGGGGGATTCAGAAGGATTCAGTGCACAAAAGCTGGGTTGCAATATAAAGAGGGTATTATGCGAGGAAAAAGTTTAAATTCATCCGTTTTTAAAGGTGCTGAAGAAAGAAGTCTTGTGTTTTGGGCCATATTTCCACCCACCCGTCAGAACAAAGGGGCCAATGTGGGACATTAACACAACAGGCAGTGATTGATACCGTTGAGAGATTCTATCCATCCATTTTCTACCGCTTATCCGAGGTCGGGTAGCAGGGGCAATAGCTTTAATAGGGGCGCCGAGACGTCCCTCTCCCCAGCCACTTCATCCAGCTCTTCCGGGGGGATCCCGAGGTGTTCCCATGCCAGCCGAAAGACGTAGTCTCTCCAGCCTGTCCTGGGGCATCCCCGGGGTCTCCTCCCGGTGGGACGTGCCCAGGAACACCTCACCAGGGAGGCGTCCGGGAGGCATCAGAATCAGATGCCCCAGCCACCTCATCTGGCTCCTCTCGATGTGGAGGAGCAGCGGCTCTACTCTGAGATCCTCCCGCATGACCGAGCTACTCACCCTATCTCTAAGGGAGAGCCCGGACACCCTGCGGAGGAAACTCATTTCGGCCGCTCGTATCCGGGATCTCGTTCTTTCGGTCACGACCCGCAGCTCGTGACCATAGGTGAGGGCAGGAACGTAGATCGACCGGTAAAACGAGACCTTCGCCTTTCGACTTAGCTCCTTCTTTACCACAACGGACCGATAGAAAGTCCGCATCTGACACCAACGGTGAGGGATGCCGTCAAGCTGAAGAAGGAGTCCTATCGGGCCTTTTTGGCCTGTGGGACTCCTGAGGCAGCTGATGGGTACCAGCTGGCCAAGCGGAATGCAGCTTTGGTGGTCGCTGAAGCAAAAACTCGGGTGTGGGAGGAGTTCGGTCAGGCCATGGAGAAAGACTTCCGGACGACTTCGAGGAAATTCTGGCCCACCATCCGGCGTCTCAGAAGGGGGAAGCAGTGCACCATCAACATAGTGTATAGTGGCGATGGGGCACTGCTGACCTCGACTCGGGACGTTGTGAGTCGGTGGGGAGAATACTTTGAAGACCTCCTCAACTCCACCGACACGCCTTCCCATGAGGAAGCAGAGTCTGGGTTCTCTGAGGCGGGCTCTCCTATCTCTGGGTTTGAGGTCACCGAGGTTGTTAAAAAGCTCTTCGGTGGCAGGGCCCCGGGGGTGGAGGAGATTCGCCCGGAGTTCCTAAAGGCTCTGGGTGTCGTGGTGGACCGGAGGGTGTGTTCCAACCACAGGGTGATCACACACCTCATCCTCCCTGGTAAGATCTATTCAGTGGTGCTGGAGAGGAGGGTCCATCGGGAAGTCGAATCTCAGATTCAGGAGGAGCAGTGTGGTCGTGGAACAGTGGACCAGCTCTACACCCTCGGGAGGGTCCTCGAGGGTGCACGGGAGTTCGGCGAACCAGTCTACATGTGTGTTGTGGACTCGGAGAAGGCGTTTGACCGTGTCCCTCGGGGAGTCCTGTGGGGGGTGCTTCGGGAGGATGGTGTACCGAACCCCCTGATACGGGCTGTTCGGTCCCTGTACGACCGGAGTCAGAGTTTGGTCCGCATATCCGCCAGTAAGTGGGACTTGTTTCCGGTGAGGGTTGTACTCCGCCAAGGCTGCCCTTTGTCACCGATTCTGTTCATAACTTTTACGGCCAGAATTTCTATGCGCAGCCGAGGCGTAGAAGGGGTCCGGTTTGGTGGCCTCAGTATTGCATCTCTGGTTATTTCAGATGGTGTGGTTCTGTTGGCTTCATCGAGCCGTGATCTCCAACTCTCACTGAAGCACCGGCTGGGATGAGAATCAGCACCTCCAAATCTGAGACCGTGGTCCTCAGTCGGAAAAGGGTGGCGTGCCCTCTCCAGGTCGGGGATGACATCCTGCCCCAAGTGGAGGAGTTCTTGGGGTCTTGTTCACGACTGAGAGATTCTATCAATAATGCAATATCCCTCTCTCTCTTTTTTTTTGTTTTTGTTTTTTTTGTCTGATGTCATACTGTGCTCTTTTTTGCCCTCACACTCTACAGCTTGTCAACAATGCCATTAATATGGGGGGGGGGGGGGGGGGTATATTTAAATGTCCCATGCACCAAATTAATATTTAATGTGTCTTATTAGCATAGCAAAGCGTGCAAGAAAAAAAGGAGGGCATCATTTCAAAGAGGCAGGTGCATTTGCTCAGAGGCACACGAATAAATAGTAGGCTCCTAAATGGCCGTGTACAGCTTAGAAGCGCGCGTAAATAATGACAATAAAAGCTGGAGCGGCTGATAAGAGAGGGGGAAAAAAGCTGGCACTTTGTTCGGAGGCCCCCTTTCTCTCCCCCCTCATCCTTGCTCCCCTCTCATGGGCTCCAACTTCTTTGTATGCAGCAGACTAATAAGAAGCAGACAACATTTTGAGGAGGGGGGCAGGGGAGAAAGAGAGAGAGGGGGGATGCTATTTAGCAGGGTGACATCAGTCTTTTTTTTTCTGTGCCCATTTGGAGTCCTGCACAATAGAGCAGTGCCTCCGATCTAAACCTTTGCACACACAAAAAAAACAGCGGAATCATCTTAAATAAGTAATTACAAACGAGATTAGGGGGTCCCGTTTTGCAAATCTCAAGCGGGACAAGATCGAATTATGGCATTCTCGGGCAGAGGAGTGAGCGGCTGGACGCTTGTGGTTTGGGTGGTCGCTGCGTGTTCGCTCCTAGCAGCCGGACGGAGGGTGAAGCAGCCCCGGTGCCCCACTGGATGCACCTGCACCAAAGATAATGCCCTGTGCGAGAACGTCCGATCCGTTCCTCACAGCTTCCCCTCAGATGTGCTCTCCCTGTAAGTGACTGCTTTTGTTTTCTTTCTTTGTTTGTATGCATCATCTGCTCCACGCTTCTTCTTGTTTATTTCTGAATATTCTCCGTGGTGTTCAGGTCTTTTGTCAAGTCTGGATTTAATGAAATCACAGGAGGAAGCTTTGTGCATACACCTGCCCTGCAACTACTGTGAGTAGATCTGTCTTATTTACCTTTCCATCAATAATGTGATATTATAAAACGCTTGTTTTTAATAATGCCATACCCTGAATAGACACCTGATTCTATCTATCTATCTATCTATCTATCTATCTATCTATCTATCTATCTATCTATCTATCTATCTATCTATCTATCTATCTATCTATCGTATAATATTACAAAATGCACTTATTTAAATGATAAACACCATACCCCTAATGAATAGCTGATACTATCGGGAAGTATCCATCCACTTTATCCATTTGTACCAATAACCACCTACAGTATGTACATCTATCCAGCTATGCTAGAATATTATTTAATAGAAATATAAAAATGTTCAATTCAATAATGCATTGACGAGAAACGTGAGCGTGCAATGCTAGTTTTATTGCTTTCATTGGCGAATACGCAAGCCGAATGATAACGTCACTGTATTTTTATCGCACAACCAAATGAGTCATTGTCTGTAATCCCTTTTCTGTTGATTTTTGTCTCCGCAGATTGTTCACGGCCAATTCCTTTGATCTCATTGATGATGATGCATTCGTCAGTCTGCCACATCTCGAATATCTGTAGGTATTCATTTATGGTTTTCTTTTTCTTTTTCGAAGGGGTGAGGAAGTGACAGTAAGCTGTTTTTTGTCATCAAATAACCAAATACTAACAAGAAAAATGATCTTTTACAGATTTATTGAAAATAACAAGATTGCATCAATCTCCCCCTTTGCATTCCGGGGCCTCAAATCATTGATTCACCTGTGAGTATCATTTACCAAAATACCGACAATTCATTGCCAATCGCTTAGGATTAACTCTTTGTGCAACAATATAGTCATTTAAATCATTGTTTTAACTGACAAAAGTAATAAAAGACTCAATCATTTTTGTGACTTGTGTAAAAGGGAAGGTGTCTGTTGGATCAAGTTCCTAAAAAAAAAATATATATATATATATATATATATATATATATTTATCACATAATAAATAATGGCTTTATTTTGTCATATTATATTCAAATGAAAAGCAATCTTTCGAAACAATTGTGTATATTAATAATAGAGTTTTTAAAAAATTGTACTGTATATTATTCTAGTGTCGTCAAATAAAACGCAAACTATCAATCCAAATCAGAAATAGCAATTCAATACAATGCAATCGCAGCCACAATACAATTTCACAATACTGCATGTCAGTTTCCTCAATTGCAGTTGCTCGCGCGTGCACAGATAGCGTAGCATGCATGCAAGCTGCGGGTCGAGACTAAATATAGCCGTGCTGTGACCTTCAACCACGTGACCTATAATCTTTTTCTTTTCTCACAAGTCATTCCGAGACGATTTACAATCTTTGGCTCGTCAGATATCTGCAGTTTACTGACTTCATATGAGCCGTTAGGAGTGTGTGAAACCGTGAAAAGGATCAGCACCAGGGGAAACAGTATCCCTTCAGAGAAGTGGACTCAATCTAGGTTGTACTATTTCAAAGTAACTATTTTGGTGACATTTCCTTTGCAACGTTGTAATACCGTCAGCCAAGTGCGGTTTGACATTTTTATGGAGTGCACTGCAATAAAAATAAGCCTACCATCGCTGTGTTCAAAATGTATTGGCGGTTTAGCCGTACAAGAAGCGTAAACAGGATGTGATGTTACACGAGGTGGCGTGTGCCAAAGTAGCGACTTCCTGGAAGACTGCTCAAAGGTTGCCAGGCAACCAGCATTAGTAATGGTAAAGAAGAACCAACTCTCTAAAAACACTGATGAACTAGAGCACAACTTTTGGGGTAATTATGTCAAATGGTATTTTGGTAAAGGAGAAGATGAACTGCTGCAAAATTAGCAAAAGTCATCTGATCACATATGATGAATGCATAATTAAATTGGACAAGCTGTCTGAATCTCGTCCCCTCTGCTCCGTCATCATGTGTTTAGAGAGTGCAGCCAAGCAAGAATTCTCCACTCGGAACACCGAGTCCCAAATAAATAATGCAGCGCTCATGAATTAAGCTGACGTTTAGTTTTAATACTCCTCTCTTTCCACTTTTGGGGGTTCAGACCAAATGTCCCTTCAGTCACAATTGTACATGTTTCGTCTTTCTCTTGAAGGAGTCTAGCTTACAACAACCTTGAGACACTGCCTAAGGATGTGTTCAAGGAGATGGATGCTTTGACTAAAGTGTGAGTATTCTCTGTTTTGTCACTAAAGGTGGCACATGCAGGCCCAAAACAGTCATGGTATGTCATATCATACTAACAATAATGGATTGGGACTGGGGAGTTTATTTACTCAACTGTATAAAGTGCCAGGTGAGTTTCAAGGCATAGTGATGATAGTGAACAATGCTTCCAGTATTTTACAATGATATATATATATGTTTAAAAATAATATATAAGTGTGTGTGTAAAAATACAAAACTGCCAAAAGGCTAAGATGTTGTAAAGTGATTTGCTAGTGAACAGTGTTATTTCTTCACAATAAAGTGTGTTTTCACTTAGTTCTATATTGTACAGTATTGTTTTAAACAGACATTGATAAAATAATGTCACCTGTGGCTGAAACAGATGAATTACATTTACATTCATTTCAATCATGACCTCGTTTTGCATACATTTCAGTCCACGAACGAAGTCACGGAACGGATCCAATTCGTAATCCATATTTGTTCATCTCTGGTGATTTTATGAAGGGATCTGAGAGGCAACGACCTAATATGCGATTGCAAGCTCAAGTGGCTGGTAGAATGGATGCATCACACTAACGCCACGCTGGACCAGATCTACTGCAGTGGTCCACCCATCCACCAGGGCAAGAAGATCAATAATCTGCTGCCGCACTCCTTCGACTGCGTCACGTCCGGTATTGAAAGACACATTACATTTACCTACTGTACATGGAGACTGAAAACTGATTTTTTTTTTAAAGGTAAAACAATGAGTGGTTGTGATGTTGTACTTTGTAGAATTCGCCTCCTATCAGTCGCTGAAGTTTGAGTCCATTTCCGTAGAGGCCTTCACCTTCGGTAAAGATCAGTATGTTGTGTTTGCGCAACCGTTTGCTGGTACGTGCAACTTTCTGGAATGGGATCATGTTGAGATGACCTTCAGAAGCTTTGACACCATTGAAAGTGAGTAGTGAGTAGTGTGACTGCCACAAACTGCAAACCAACGGTTAACAGTGAGGCGGCAACGGTTCTGCGCCATTTCCAGGCACTTCCACCGTGGTCTGCAAGCCAATGGTGATCAACAACCACCTTTTTGTCATTGTGGCGCAGCTGTTTGGTGGCTCCCACATTTACAAACGTGACATTTCCGCCAACAAATTCATCAAGATCCAGGACATCGACATCCTGAAAATCCGCAAACCCAACGACATTGAGACCTTTGTGATCGATGGGGAGTCGTTCTTCATCATTGCAGATAGCTCAAAGGTCGCCTGTCTTGTCCTAGTTCATCCTCTCCCTCTACATCATTCCTGAGGTGGAAATGATTTCATCTTTTTTCAACATCTGACATTGGGCTCTTCTTTGTAGGCTGGCTACACAACTGTGTATAAATGGAACGGCAATGGATTCTACTCCCACCAGTCACTCCATCCGTGGTACCGCGATACAGACGTGGAATACTTGGAGCTCTCCAACAAACCCCACCTGATCTTGTCCAGCAGCTCCCAGAGGCCGGTGGTTTATCAGTGGAACAGGGGCCAGAAGCTGTTTGATCGCAGGACCGATCTACCAGAGATGGAGGACGTCTTATCAGTCCAACACTTCCGGGTCAAAAGTAAGAGCTTGAGTGTTGATAATACTTCCCTTTGAGTTTTCCAATTTGGGACATACAAGTTCGTTGACTTGTGTCCAATAATTTGCTCAGTGGGGTACGTTAGTGTAGATTGTACTTTAACGCATTCACTTTCAGCCACTTTCAAAGCAGAGTTCTCCATATTGCCAGCGGTTTTAGAACAATTTGACCGATCTTTCAAGAACCACACAATTGTGTGTTCTGTGACAATATAAGCACCAAATCCACCAAAAGAAAGTGTAGACTCTTCTTGAGTTTATATAGAATATACATAGTCTTTTCGAATGTGTGTTGCCTAAACTTGTCCAACGTCCAACATTTTGGCATTTCTGTCCCTCAATCGATGCGATAAGCCGAAATTCGCTGCCTGATCTTGATCTCCCACTCAAAATCTGTGCTGGTCTCAAAACCAAAGCGATGCAATGCCGCCATCTTCAGACATCTGTTAGTCATTACAGTGGCTTATGCATCTGAATTTCACAGGCAAGCTAGGTGAGTCCCTGTTCCATGCCTACCCATTGAAAAACGTACTTGACCAATATATCCATCAGTGGCAATAAATGGTTGGGTTCCAGTCACGGGTGGTTTCTGATATGGGTGATATGGGCAGCTGGCGGCACTAGCATCTCCCGTTCACAATCGGTCAAGGGGGCACAATGGAAGGCCGTCGCACAGCGCACCATTCGGTCCAGGACCGCCTCTGGTTCCAGTTGATGAATATAAACGTCCACAGCAGTGAATTAGTTAAGGACAGAAATTGATACCTACTGTACCCCTATTTCTGATAATGATGTGTTAGTATTCATAGACACAAGACTAAAACAGATTCACTGCTGTAAGTATTGAGCTAAACGATCTTTTAAACGTTGTCCTTTTCCAAAGGTGAGCTGTTTATATGCTTGACGAGATTTATCGGGGACTCCAAGGTGATGCGTTGGGACGGAGCCATGTTCAAGGAGGTCCAGACGTTTCCCTCCCGCGGATCTATGGTTTTCCAGCCCGTCTCCATTGGCAACTGGCAGTATGCCATCCTGGGCAGTGATTATTCGCTGACGCAGGTCTACCAGTGGGACACCAAGAAAGGCCAGTTTGTCCCGTCCCAGGAGCTCAGCATTCAAGCGCCACGAGGGTTTTCTCTGGTATCAGTCGACGGGCGAGACTTCCTGATTGCATCCAGCTTTAAGGGGAAGTCTCAGATATACGAGCATCTCATGATAGATCTGAGCGATTAAATCCACCATACAGTTTGGACTACCTGTCTTCTCTGTCATTGTTTATCTGACATTTGTTTCAAATCTTTGAGAATGCGGGCAGTGCACACGCAAGGGAGTTGATAGGGGAATATGGTGCAGATGAGAAGATGGAGAAAGGAAAGGAACTTAATGGGACAGTTGATCTTCTTAAGGATAGCAGACCTTGGAAGTGTAAAGAAAATAATATGACCTGAGTGGACTGGAGCTGGGGTCGAGGCTCAGAAGAATTGTGACAAAACTTCAAACCCTCAATATGCATGACCTCAGGAGAGCCCGCCGCGTACCTCACCAGGCCTCAGTTCTTTGGCTTTTTTACATCGTCAATAGTGGTTCACTTATTTTTGTATGAGGGTTTTTCAGTCAAGAGGTTCTGGTTTCAATTCTTGGGCCTTTTTGTTTGGTGTTCAGAATTTATCTGGGTACTCGGGCTTCCTCCCACATCTCAAAAACATGTATGCTAATGTCATTGAAGACTCTAAATTGCCCATGGATGTGAATGACTCTTGCCTGAGTTCAGCTGAGACAGGCTCCAGCTCACCCTTGACCCTGAACAGGACGAGCGGTATAGAAAATGGTCGGGTGAACAAACTGGAGGTCGACAAGCGTCTCAGAATCGATGATGTTCCACTGAAATAGCTCATTCCCTATCGTGAAGTCCCGAGTAGCTTGATTGTGTGAGTGTATGACTGTGACTCGGCTGTAATTGAGCGCAAGCAAAAACACTGTCCATGGTGAGAATCACATTCATTGTGCTCCGCGCAGCTGTTGTCATCACTCATCACTTACAGAGCACGGATTGAAGAATCCACTCAGCTCTTCTCCATCTACTCTGTGCTCATCGGTTACACAAGACTCTATGCATGATGCAAACACTCACAGTGTTGCTTTTCGGATGAATGACTCGCTAGAAGCGTCCCACTGTTTGGCCCCACCTCTCTTCCCTTTCACTGCACTCTTGCCCCTTTTTCGCCCTCATTGACAAAAGCATTGTTTGTATGTACAGTCCCTGTGCTTTCACACAGTCCTCTTATTGGGAATCACAATGGAATTCTGAAAACAATTAACAACTTTATTGACAATTTGCCATATATGATTTTTGCTCCTTTTCTTTATGATGCTGTATAAAGTAATTTATATGATACAGCTTTTGTAGGTGGAAATGACCACACTCAAGTGTTTTAATTTTTAAATAGTGTGTTCATTTTTGTGTCACTCAATGTTAAGTACAATTTTAAATGTCATTAAAGAATAAACAATTGTTTTGTAGTGAATTTGATGAGGCAGCTGGATGTTGAAAATGTATGTATCAGAAATATTTATTTTTTATGAACCAACCATGTGCTTTTTAAAGGCCCCAAAAACAAACAAAACAACAAAAAAACAAGTAAAGCAGTCAAGCAAGATATTCCCCATCCATGGCCTTATTTAAGAGAATTGTTTGTTGTTGTAATCATGATTTCTTTTCATGTCTTAGGTACACTAGGACACCACCTCATTTGATATGTATTGTTATCCAGGAAAAAAAAGATGAGCTTAATCATCCCATTCTGTCAGACTGGCTATTAATACAGTTTTAAAAGACGTGTAGTACATAATGTGATATTCAAAATTATTATTTAAGTATTCTTGGCCCTGGTCTAAATTGTCCCCTTAAAAATGAACAGTATGTGAGTACTTTTGCCACCTCTGAATTAAAGGTCAACATTGTGACCAAAGCTTACGTTTATGGGCCTAAATGACGTAATGCACGTCATGTTATACAGTGGAAACGTGACTTTGTGTGGTTTTGGACATCTTAGCAAACAGTGGGCGTCAACGTTGTGTCGTGTTTTGGTTGTCTAGAAAAGTGGGTGGAGTCTTCATTTCTGCTGCCCCTTGTGGCCAAAGTAATCACTGCATGCGAGTTGGCGGCCGGGCCAACCAAGGTTAGTTATTAACTTAGCCTTTCCAGTCACTTCTGGGGAACCAAGAGCCGGGCAGTCACCGTGTCGAGGCATGCTGCCGCCCGGTCCGCACATCTTACCATGGCTGACCGCGACCACAGCCCACCGGAGAGCGCTTTAGCCGGGGCCGACCACCTCACGGTAGTGTTCCACAAAGTTGCCAGTCATGGCGAATGTGGCGGCAGCGACGACGGCAGCTGGTGCGGCGACACCGAGCCGCCAGAGGCGAGGACCCACTTGCGGGCATGGTGTGAGCACGACGGGGATCATGAGGAGGAGACGGTCGCTTCGAAGTTGCC
Source organism: Phycodurus eques (assembly GCF_024500275.1). Taxonomy (NCBI): domain Eukaryota; kingdom Metazoa; phylum Chordata; class Actinopteri; order Syngnathiformes; family Syngnathidae; genus Phycodurus; species Phycodurus eques. Next base: position 4,737,905 of record NC_084543.1, on the reverse strand, counting down.
GGAGGGCGGCGAGAGGGAAACGCTGTGCCCGCCGGCGGCGTCGTGTGTCACCAGGGGGGCAGCATCCACCGGCGAGATCGCGAGCCAAGGTGCACTTGATTTCAGCGTGTGCCCCTCTCACGACATTTCTATTTTGTATATTTTAAGAAGCGTTAAATTTTTTTTTAGATTTTTAATTTTGTTTTAAATGGATTTCCTGTTACGTGACGTCACGCATCAACGATAACGGCGCTAATGTCACGTGAGGGCTGTTAGCTAATCACCACTCTACATGACATAAATTGCAGTGTTTTATATAAATTGCAGTGTTTTATATAATATATCAACACACCTCACAGCTAGTGATAAAGTTATTAGTTCACGACTTTATTTAGCATACAATGATCATATTGTGTTAGTCATAAATGTAAGAACATGTTGAAAGTCATCATATTTGTTAGTTTGGCTACTTAATGTAAGTATATATGAAATATATCAAATAATTGATTTATATGTCAGATCTCTTGATTTCAGTAATGTATAGTTTTCCTGTGATTTTATATTAAGAAAGTTATAAACCTCTAAAATGTGAAAATGCATCAATTTCTGGCCAAATTGTTAGTACTAAGACAACGGGGCTCAAAATCGTAGCTGGGACATTTTTGTTCCACCCGAGTTCCAAACCTCCATTAATTAATTCCAAAGTTAAAATTGAAAATGTGTCATTCAAAACATGCTAGACAGCAAACAAATTGAGAGCAAAGAATGCCCTAGAACTATACGAGTTGTTAAAATACATAGTGACATATATATATATATATATATAGCAGTTAAAAGGCATTTGTAGTTGCTAAAATTCACGAAATTAGCATGGGAAGCAACAGAAAATATGAGCTATGCATCAGGACAGGTCAGGTGATGTCACAAGAGACCTGGGCAGCAGCAGCTCCAAACAAATGTATGTGCGAATAGATCAGTTCACATCACATTTGGCAGAAGCATAGAAAAATATATAATACAGATTATTATATGGATTAGAAAAATGATTTGACTCAATTTTGATGTTTGGGAGGGGTGTTTGTCTTGTATATATTTTGGGAAATGTCTGAACATTTTTTTTTTTTTTTTTTAGTATCATATCTCATTCGACCAGGTAGTACCATGATTGAGTGGTTAGCGTATGTGCCTCACATTTCTGAGGTTCAGAGTTCGAATCTGGGCTGCGGCCTTCCTTTGTCGAGTTTGCATGTTCTTCCCGTGCTTGCGTGTTACTTTTTATTTTATTTTTTTCCCCCGGGTAGTCCGGCTTCCTCCCACATCCCCAAAACATGCGTGTTAGGATTGATAAATGCTTGTTTTGTCTTGGTGCACCCCCCACGCCTCCCACGCAAACTCAGCTGGGATAGGCTCACCTCCCACTCTCGAGGACAAGTAGCGTTGAAAATTCATGGATGGATAGATTTGCAGGTGTGCAATATTAGTTCCAAACAAAGCTGGGAAAAGGTGAAAGGTGATAAAATGACAATGTTTGCAATGAATATGATAGTATTAAAGTTCTTTTTGGCACAGTACAAGGCAATTGGATACTAAAAGCATTGTACTCTGTAATTCTTATGATTTACGCCTACATGAACAATCGGGACTTCCGGAACAAAGGTTAGAATAAGCAATTTGATATACAGTATGGGATAGCGACGAGATGCCACGTTGTGTACAATCACAAAGGCAGTGGAAATACAATCTCGACAATCAGCGTGCGCTGTGCCCCGCCGGCAAGGTTATCTGGAGATGTTTTTGAAATATACTAGCATACTCTTGAACTGTTTTGTTTCGTCACATTTACCTTGACTGTTTTGTTTTTTGTCCCACAGGGAAACCAAAAAGATGTCCAGGTATTGGTTTGTTCTACGCCTTCCTGTCCACAGTCTTCTTTTCCATCATCTCCCTCTTAGTGAAGACCATCCAGGGAGTGCACGCTATCGAGATCAGCGGCATCCGCTGCTTCTTCCAGATGCTCTTCATTGTGCCCTTACTCATTTACCACAAGTAAGCATGATTGGGAAACTGTCAAATGGAGATTCACATGCGTACTTTGAATCACCGTTGTGAAATTGAAATGTTATTCATCTACTAGAAATGTGCTATTTATCTACGAGAGGACTATAGAATGACATTTACTGTATATAAATGAATTAATGGAATTTTATTAACATGCCATTATATATAGATGCAATACTTCTATCGACAGTGTCTTTAATTATGACATTTGTTTCCCAAACATTTATATTTGTGGCGGTCAAATATAAACATTTTTTACATTTGCTTGGAATTGCTCACTTTTCCAATATGTATGGATGAATATTAGGAGGGCAATGACATAGTTACATTATCTCACAGAATTTAATGTTTGCTTCGTTTTGTTTTTGACAATTAGTATAATTTAACAAAATGCAATATACTCATTGCACACTAATTATTTTTATAATACCAAGTAAAATAAAAATACTTGACATAATATTTTGGTTTTTTTCAGTTATATTTTTGACATTTACCAGTTAACCATAAATGGTTAAATAAAATATTGTGAATGAATTATATCATTCCACTCAAGATGGAAAAGTGACTATTTGTAAAATATTTTGAATTTTTTTAGCTTCACCTGAAAATACAGAATTATTTTTAGTGATTTGATTTTTAATAATTAATTTAATAAATGGTGAATAAATTATATCATTCGACTATGTTGGAAAAGTAACACATTTGTAAAATATTTACACTTTTATTTAGGTTTATCGTCACCCAAAGCAGATGAAATGATGTGCAGCTAAGAAAAAAATGTTGATTACCTCAGAAAATAATGCGATCAAAATGTTTTTCAGAAATGCACTGAATGGAAATACTTTCTACGTATAGTAATAATATTTTCCCCAAAGTTACCTTTAAATAATCAAAACTGGAACATTTTGGTGGTATTTGTGGTTTGATATAGATGAAGACTCACCTTCCATCTATGCTTTTATTTATTTATTTATTTTTCTCCCCCCCCCCCCCCCCCCCCCCCCCCCCATGAACCCACCCTCAACAAAATTACATCTGGACTACTTTTCAGCCCATGCATCCATCCTTGTGTCATCTCCCTTTACCCAAAATGTAATTTACAACCTCCACTGTCACGGCCTGGTCAACCATCCATTCTTCCAAGCCCACCCCCCTCCCGCCATCCATTTTGTTTTCCATTCATCCGTCGCCTTCATATCTGTGCTCCTGCAGGACAGGGTTCCTGGGTCCTCGGGATAAACGTCTGTATCTGATGCTGCGGGGCTTCCTTGGCTCCAACGCCATGATCTTGCTTTTCTACGCCGTACAGCAGATGCCGCTGGCCGATGCCACCGTCATCATGTTCAGGTGCGAGGTGAAACGCTCCCATCTCGACGCACTAGATTTGGGTGACTATATGAACATAAATTTTTCTTAACAGTAATCCAGTGTTTACCTCGCTACTGGCCTGGGTGTTCCTGAAGGAGAGGTGTACAATCTGGGACTGCATCTTTACTGTCTTCACCTTAACCGGGGTCATCCTCATCGCCCGGCCGCCATTTCTCTTCGGGGAACATATCCAGGGCATCGAGGGCAACTACACAAACCACATCAAAGGGACCATCGCTGCCTTTGCAGGTGATTTAACCAATAACCGTCAACATATTTACCACTCGAGTCACCAGATTCCTTAAATATAGTAGGAACGTGACAGAATCTGTGTTACCAAAATGTTGTTGTAATCTAGCTCTGATTGGCTGGTGACGAGTCTCACGACTAGTGCAAATCCAGCGCTGCGCCTGGCGTAACTCTCCAAGGGGGCAAGCTAGATGTGGTCGCTACTTCGCAGAATACAGATAGGATCTGGAACCTAACCCCCGCGATAAACGAGGGATTACTGTAAACGTTCTTGACTGGACAGTGACAACGACAACATTCTGATGTCTGTTTTACACTGATAACATTTTGTTTACATTATGTAGCTACAGTACCTGAGAGGGGGAAACTATTTCTTTATTTAATAATCTTGACATATTTTTTCATAGGAGCGATCGGGGCCGCGTGTACCATGGTTGTCCTGCGCAAGATCGGAAAGAGCGTCCACTACTACCTCTCCGTGTGGTATTACGCCGTCATCGGTTTCATCGAGTGCGTCATCACGGTCAGCATCCTCGGGGAATGGAAAATCCCCGCCTGTGGCCAAGACCGTTGGATGCTGATGCTGATCGCCGTCCTGGGCATCGCGGGCCAGACCTTCCTGACCAAAGCCCTGCAGGTGGAGAAGGCCGGCCCCGTGGCCCTGACGAGGACCGTGGACGTGGTGCTCGCCTTCTTCTTCCAGTTCATTTTCTTGGGCCGTGCGCCCAGCTGGTGGAGCCTCGGGGGGGCGCTGTGCATCGTGTTGAGCACCAGCGGCGTTGCCTTGAGAAAGTGGTACAGCAACTCACGCAAGAGCTGAAAGCAGATAGTTAGGTATCATCGCTATTTATTGATACTGTTTTCACGCCCTACTGTTTTTGATTTTTTTTCTGTACTTTATTTGTTATGAACATGCAAAGCTGCAAGGAGGTTTACAGTGGCGCCTCCAAAGTCGAGTCCAACCGTAACACTCTGGAGTAACACAAAATTCAAACCATCAAGTGTGATTTTTTTTTTTTTTTTTTTTTTAACACACTGATGCGCCGTTACCATTTTATCCGGAGCGAGTACAAGTGCTTACATTTGAGTGTTTGCCAGTACCGATACTTGATAATGGCATTACGTCTTGCGATTGTGATGAATGCCTAATGATTTTGAAAAGACGACTGTGGAATCCAAACAGCGCGCTGACCAGATTGTGTTTGACTTTGGGAGTTCCACTGGACCTTGTTTTTGCAAATGAGTAACACAAAGGTAGTTGAGCTTTAGTTAAACATTTTCTTGACATTTCTAATGAAGCTGAATGATTTTACTCTTGTGCACTAGTGAGGAAGACAGCCACTGCTAAACCTGCATTACACTTCTTAGTTTATCTCTGTTCTTATGTGCAATACAAAAATGTGAAAGTGTGAACATCACCGCAATAAAACGGCTCGATTCAGGACGATCTTAGCTTGTCGTCCTCTGCCCCCTATTTTTTTTAGTTGAGTCTAAATGAAGTAAGCAAAGCCAGCATTATGACAATTGGCACTGTGACAAAAAAAGAAAACCTCATAGGATCATGATAAAACACGTCTTAAAAGACTCATGATGCTGAGAGATCACTCATGGATAATAAACCCAGCATGTTGATGCACCAGCAATTTTAGCACTGAAACGAGGGATGGGCATTTCAGGTCGGCATGGACTTTGGAGTCGTTATTTTAAACAACAAAAAGTCACGCATTCCATTCTGTTTCAATCACTTCAAGATGCCATTGAAAACAATACACAATCAAAATTAACAATGACGGGTAATTATTATGCCCATCCCAACCTTAAACATCATGAAGTCCCCCCCCCCCCCTTTTTGTTTGTTTTGTTTGTTACATTACTTGGTGGTTTAAGTGAAGTAGGATTCTCTCAGGGATCACGTTAGTTATTTAATGGAATAATTTATTTCATCACGTCTGTTTCCTCTACAAAACGATGCTTAAATGTAAATAATTTAAATGTGCCTTGACTGAACTCACCTTGAGGCAGCTCTCGGGGGTTGGGGAGGGGTTGGGGGTGGGAGTATTGGGACACATGGCCAAGAAACCTGGGGGGATTTTTGTCCCTTTTTTTTTTTTTTTTTTTCCCCCCCTCCAAAAATCATCAATATTGGACCTGAGAAAGTTTTTTTTTTTTTTTTTCTTCCTTACCAAATTCATACATGCACGCCTTTATGAACCTTTCTAAAGTTCACTATCGAAGGGGTGCCACCCAAACGCTGATTGATTATGTAAGACGTGTGTCCCAATACTTTTGCCCTCGGGTGTATTTGCCAAACTGAAGGTTTGTAAAACCTCCTTGGGAGAAATGTTATTGACTTAAATGCTGTAATCGATACAGTGGTGCCTCGAGACACGGGTTTAGTTTAGATTATATTTTTTAAAGAAAAAAAATAGCACTCTGATATTGTATTTGATAAAAACAGAATGATTTGATTGAAATATAATGTCAAGAATTAAACACTTTTTGACACATTTTTCTGCTTCAATTCGATGGACACTGTGCTGCTCCTTCTGGAGTGTGTGCCTTGGCCACCTCAGGGCAGTATAATACAGACATACTGTACGGATGTAGAGAGAGACTTGTCACAGCTCTTCAGTAAGTTGCAGTAATAACTGTTTTTTTTGCAGAGGATAAAGAAACTATCCCTGTGAGTATTATCTCTCTCCACATGTGGCTCCACCGTTTGTGTTCAAAAATCCATTGCTGAGAGTTATAACACCACGACATAAATGCTATTAGCCTGTCTATGGTATTTTGCATTGTGTTTTAGCATTAAGCTAGCAGGCTTTAGTCAGGCAAAATTATGCGTTTTAAATACTCAACGTGTAATTCTCTGGTTCATGTTTCGTTTGACGGTAAGCTACAACTTGGCAATAAACACTTTGAACTATCTGCCAAACTTTTGGCTCGCAAGTCAAAGCAAAGAAGTCGGCCGGGTCACTCGTTCCTCAAGGCGCCACTGTACTTTGCTATTTAAAAAAAAAAAAAGAACATGTTAAATGTAAAAGTTTGCATCTTCAGACGTCCTGCGGGTCTCAACTCCCACTTATTCAAGGTGGGCGTCAACACATGTCACTTAAATGGCAGCGCTGTACTGTATACTCTGTTGTTCCGTGTTCGCTTCTTCAAGAAGTCAAAACTGAGTGTGCTATTCCGATGGGAATATATTCACCTTGTGAAACATGGGTTCACAATATTTATTTATATAAGTATCAATTATAGCTTTATTCGCACAAAATGAGCGTGCTGAGAGTAAGGCTTTAGTTTTCAACCAAATATATATTTTTGCTTTTTGGCGCTCCAATATGCACGATTGAAAAAAATATTTCCCAATAGAAAACATTTTTTTTCCTACTGCTTGCTTGATTTTTATTTGATTACTTTTGAGTAGTTCTGCTGACTTGACTGCACAAGGAGCTCTTTTTCCCTGAAGAAGTAAATGAGGAATTATTTTGTTTCAGGCCTTACTGTAGCAGCCTTGTATTTGAGGTCAATAGTGCTTTACAATGTATTATCATTTATGACATTCTGTAGAGTTCTGCACATGGATTCTGTTAACTCCAACCTGATTCAGTAATAAAATCCAGATGACCTCATTCATTCATACCTAATGTGTTTTGCTGTGGTTTGCTTTTACACTCTCCTGTTACAAAACATGACAAAAGACAAAGCAGTTCCCCAATACTAGAGCCTCCAAAAGATCACAAGGTAAAAAGTATAAAATAAAAATAAACCACTTGAGTCAGTTGAGAGAGGGATGGATTGTTGTCATTGTGTGTACATGTGCACACACGCTTCTTTGTTTAGTCCGCCTTGTAGTTGTAAACGGCACACATTTGCACAAGGCTGTTGCACAGTACATTCATGCCCTTTTTGTACTGAGACTTATAAAATAAACGGCTGGAATGGAACACTCAACGTTATTATTCATTACATGCGAACATTTCAAATTTTGGCACAGGTTTCAGCAATAATAATGGCATTTGACGTACATGATTTGCTTTCACGGGCTACATAAAATGTGGCGGGCCGGATGTGGCATGCGGGCCTTGAGTTTGACACCTGTGCTCAAAGGGATTTAATTTAGTTGTTAGCTGCTTTTCTTACAAATAGGGTCTTGCACCTAATGTTTTTTGTAAATGGGTGTGTGGGGTGGGTTTCAGACACTGTTTGACTGTTAGGATTTTTCTCAAAACTAATGTGAAGTGGTGCTACCTGAGTGTAATGTATTATTTCTGACACTAGAGGGTGAAATACACAAATCTGTCCTCACAAACCTCAGCAGCATCCTCACTTGCCTCGCGACTTGAAAACCTCGCAGCATCACTCCGTTTTAGTATTTTAACTCACTAACATCATCAGACTTTGTTTCACATAACACTCACAGGCCAATTTCATGAAATCCAGCCATGAATTTTCTATATATGAGTCAAGGGTCGAGCTTCGAACCTGAGAGTTCTCGACTGTGAGACAGACTTGCCAACCACTGCCTGACCCCTCTGCCACATTCGAGGCAATGCCAATTCTAGTAAAACATTTTGCTGTTTAATGTGCAGTAGTAGAACTACAGTGCATCAATGAAAAACTTCACTTCAAAAAAGTCCTAATTTTCAGTGTCAGCTTTTGTATCGGATCTTATTTATTTACTTATTTATTTGTGCTGTCACTTAAGTCTTATAAGTCACTGTGTGAGCTCAATTTTGGAGTATAATAAAGCTAGATAATGCTCAGGGAACAATTAAAACACCTGCCTTTTTTTCTTTTCTTCCTTTTGTTAAAAAAGTGGGGGAATCCCAAAGAATTTATGCACACACTCCTGGGTGGGGAGGAATGTTTGAGGACTTTTTTGTTCTTTTTTTTTTTAAGTGGGGGATTACACATTCCTGCAGGATGGCATCATGCTTCCCACTCGTGAGAAGGGGAAGGAAAATAATCCTTCGTTTTTCCAAAGTTGAAATGCGCGGCGTTATTAGCTGTGAGGTTGAAGGGACTCTCATATGAAGCAGTCCATTCAAGAGAATAATAAAAATAAAATACATTTTAGACATGCATGCTGTAGACTGGGTACAAACAATAAGCAAAAAAAAAAAAAGTGGCAAGGTCAGTAGTGTAAACGCCACCGAATGTATAGGACTGCATTAAATGGACATCTGGCTATGGTGAGTTGGTAAATTGCATTTGCCAGACATTCCAAAGGGGTGACACACGCGCACGCGCACGCCCATTCAGACACAGACCAGACTCACTTATTGTCTTCCTGTCCACAGAGTGCTGCATTCGAATACAGTCGGATGTTTCGAACTCTAACTGAAGATGGGAAGAAAAATGTCATTTTTAATGTAAGGTATTTTAATGACTGTAAAAAAAAAAAAAAAAAAGAATATATATATATATATATATATATCTGATAAGCAGAACACTCGCATTAAAATTAATACAAATAATGTAATAATGATAATGTAGTGTTTCATAAATGTATAGAATGGAGTGCCAGTTGACCTTCGCAGGACCAACAGATTATGATGCAAAATAAAATATATTGAAAGACTTGCAGTAAAACAAACTGGAGACCTTAAATGTATCACATTTCAACACTAGTACAGTACTGTATGCACGACATGATTATGAATGAAGGAGCCTTTACCGACCCCCCCAGAAAATCTGACAGGGAATAAACTCCCATTCAAACGATACAATGATACAAATAATGGAAGGATTACGACAAGCAAAATATGTCACTGTTTTGTCTATAAATGTATAGAATAGTATACCGGTTCAACTCATCGAAACGCGGACGCTGTCAGATATTCACGAAGAGGCGGGTGCAATGGCGGAGCACAGATTCCCTTGGTGTCCCTGAAGGCATCGTGGCAAGCAAGCGCTTAGCATGGTTGAAGTCAAGTTGTTCACTCAACTGTCGGCCGCCATCGAGACGAGGACGAGAAGCTCCTCTTTCATTTTTCATTCACTCGCTGGACACTTTCAACAACTCGTGTGGATTCGAGTCGGGTAGAACTTCACCAGCTGGTGAGTTTGAGCTGCGACATCTTTCAGCTATCACCGAGCACGTTTTGGACACTTCAAGGCAGCTTCGTTTGTTTGTGTTAATAGCACTTTAATATATATATATATATATATATATATATATATATATATATATATAATAATTATTATTATTATTATTTATTTCTTTATTTATTTTATTGTCACTTTTAGTCTTGACGTGTGTGGGCGGCTACGTCCAATGTTTTGTGTTCATTGACACCAAAAACATTAGTCTGTCAACAGAGTCAGGAAACAGACTGGGATGAGAACTTGGTTGGACTTTATAACAAATTCAACATTTATTGCAGTTTGTGAATGGCTTTGAAATTCAGTTTAATATGGGATGAATGTGACGATTGGAATAATTGTCAGAAGTGTGCTCGGGCAGAGAATTAATCTCAGGGAGAAAACAATAAGAGATTCACTTCACTTATTATTATTATTATTATTATTATTTGGGTGAGGATTTGAGGTAGAAATGAACAAAATAATAGAAATAATCTGTTACAGGGTCAAACTGTCACCATCCATTTTTCTACCACTTGTTCTGTAGTGTCACAGTGTAAGGTCACGGGCTGTAGCCTTCATTATTAAAGATGCAGGGAGTGTTTTAAGTTGCAATGTAAAATTTTTAACAGCCAGACAAGTGTAAAAAGATGTTTACGAAGTTTAAACATAAAAACAACAACACTTGGTTTTAGGCTTTGTGTATCCCCATATTTAATAATTTTTTCCTTTTCATATGTACAAAAAGAAGTCAACTGCTATATTTTTTTTAGCCTAATAGCATAGTTGCCTAAGTCATTTTTCCAAATCTTTTGGGAAAAAAAAGAAACAACATAACAAATTCAATAAAAAAGAAGAATCAAGTTGCCTGGATTTAACTTTTGCAGATTACTATGACCTGGATGACCGAGAATCAATCTACACAGACAAAGTCTATTTTTGGATAGTCAATACTACTTTTTATTGTTTTTTTTTTTTCAGACCGATAACCGTATGCGTGTTCATTCTTGAACACGCACCGATACCAATACCGAGTACCGATACGACTAGTACTTTTTTTGATACATAAAATTTCATTTAACACAATGACAGATAATTTTGAATTCTTTCGTTCTGACACACATGATGATTCGCTGACGGCGTCAAATCGGCGCAGTGTGTAGCGGCAACAACTGGCAAGGAGGACCCACTCGATGTCAGATTTTGTTTGCCTTAAGTATCAGTGGCTCGTATCGGCAGACTTCACAAGTACCCTATACCGTGAAATAAGGTCTGTATCGGCCCAATACCTATACCTGGTATCGGTACTAGCCCATTGCTAATTTTCAGCGAGCACATTGGTATGTTTTATTGATATTGTGACAGTCAGATAAAAATAACTTGGGCAATGATGCTATTAGGGTAACAAAATGTAAAAACAAAACAAAAATTCCCACTGTACCATAACTTTGATGACAAGTGATGATGCTGGAGTCCATTTCTAATTTCTTTACCCCTTGATGAAGCAAAATATCTGGACAATCTGCACATTCATACGTGATGCCTCTCATTCGCTGACGCCCACGTCACTCACCTGGCCAGACCCCGCCTTTTAAAGTTCTATACATTCGGTCACTGATTCTATAGTAGAATTTGAGGATGGCAAGCCCAAATGGACAAAATGACTAATTTTTTTTTTTTTTTTTTAAATGCAAAATGCATTTTTATTCAGTTAAATCGATGGCGTATTTGGTGGAATAGTCGATTCAAAAAATATTCAATAACCGCATCCCCCGTGCAAACCCTGACGATTTGTGCGACTTTAGCTGGTAAATGTTGTCTCTTGATGTGATGAAAGCTTTTACAACGCCAATTCCAATGAAATTGGGACGTTGTGTTAAACATAAATAATAACAGAATACAATGATTTGCAAATCATGTTCAACCTATATTTAATTGAATACACTACAAAGACATGATATTTAATGTTCAAACTGATAAACTTGATTGTTTTTAGCAAATAATCATTCGCTTAGAATTGTATGACTGCAACACGCTCCAAAAAAGCTGAGGCAGGTGGCAAAAAAGTTGAGGAATGCTCATCAAACACCCGTTTGGAACATCCCACCGGTGAACAGGCTCATTGGGAACAGGTGGGCGCCATGATTGGGTAGAAAAGGAGCTCCCCTGAATTGCTCAGTCAGTCACAAGCAAAGATGGGGCGAGGTTCTCCTCCTTGTGAACAAGTGCGTGAGAAAATAGTCGAACAGTTTAAGGACGATGTTCCTCAACGTACAATCGCAAGGAATTTAGGGGGTTCATCATCTACGGTCCTTGCCGCTTACATGCAGTGATTTCTCCAGATTCTCTGAACCTTTTGATGATCTTATGGACCGTAGATGATGAAATCCACAAAAGTTGTGACACCCTCCCATCCCTTGGCCTTCTTCTTTTACTCAGCTCTTGCAAACATGTTCACACACTAGCCTTCAATCGCAGTGAAACCGCAGTCAGCCTTTTCCCTTTGTCACTGTACACACGCACAGCGCCTCGCTCTCTTTCCACTGGCGTCTCTTTCTGCCCTGCCCGCTAATCCAAGCCATATGCGCTGTTCCCATGAAAAGTCGCCTGTGTTTGCAGCGCTCGGCGTTGTCAGTGGAAGACAACCTGCAGCACATTACAGGTTGTTGTTTCATCTCCCCGCCGCCCTCCTCTTCCTCTGCCGCTGTTGTCGTATCATTGTAAATTCTTAAAACTTTTTTTGCTGATTGCAAAGACTCACGTGTCTTTACAAGCTTGCCTCGTGACCAGTTCCTTGATTAAGCAAAGTCCGGTAATTGAAATGAATAAGTATCCTGCCGAGTCCTATGGGTCTGAAGGAATTTACTGACTGAAAAAAACAAAAAACAACAACAACCGTGATGAAGTAAAAAGCTCCAGAGACCAGAAGGCGCGGCATCTAAATGCGATTGACATTTCTCTCATGCAAATTCAGCAATAAAAGCCTATTAACCGTATTTCCTCTGCTAATGGCCTCCGCTCTAATAGATGCCGTGCCGCAGGTGCATTGTCCATTGAAACAAGTCTCAACTAATTTGCGGTCTAAAGAAGAACGTGACGTCAGCTATGGGAAGTTGAGCTCCATCCATGCGGATCTCCACTATGGTAACTCCTTCCGGCAGCGTTATTGTTGCAGAATACTGCACTAGCATTAAAACAGTAGTTCAGAACTTTCAGAGACTAACAGTGAATTGATGAATCGATTGGTCGTTTTATCTACAGCCGATCAATGGAAGTCTCGGCAAATGACTGTCCCTACTTTGAATAAACTGGGTTGAAACGATTAATCAAATAGCTGGAATAATTCGATTACAAAAAAAAGTCAAGGCAAAATCTCTCCCTCGAAGCTTCGCAGTGATTATTTTTCCATGAATGTTGCTGCGGACTCACGCGCCATTCCGTGTCGAAATAGGTTGGCGTCGGGAAAAGGCAATGTCCGAGGTTTGTGATCATTTCACACTTAAAAAAGATGATAAAGTGAACTCATTAACGTACCGCAACATACCGTCTATGATTGCCAACACAAGCTATCGATGTTCGCTAACTTAATGCAGCCTACCACCGCTAGTTAGAACGAGCTGTAATGTCCTCGCTAGTGTTCAAGTATTCAAGTCTACGCTCTCATTGGCCATATTAAACCGGACCACAATTTGAGAAAATACTATCTAATTTGACTCAGTGTATCAGCGGATCATATCTTATTTCTTTCAGTTTGTTGTTGATTTGTTGTTGTTGTTATTAAGCCTTAAATTAATATACCGATCAATTTTTACTTTAACTTCACTATTTGAAGAAAGAAAAAAAAAAAAGCATTGAGCAGTGATTGAGGGCTATATGCAATCGTAACAGGTAATGCTAACATTTGAATAGTAACAGAAACCAGTGTTACGGAATGTGATCCTATTGTGGTCATATGATGCTTCTCTCTTTTTTTCTTTTTTTTCTCGATGGACCCCTCTTGCCTCCTCCAGTGTCACAGACAAAGGTGGTGGATTCATCAAAACTAATCCGATCTTAGTTTTAAATGAAACTGACCCACTGTTTTCCCTAAAATCTTGCAAAGGACTCTTTCTGCTTACTGCTTAAAATGCATATTTGATGGTCTATTGACCTTTTAATTTTGATGTTTACTGTTCAGTTTATGCGATACAAGTTGAAGCGTCCCTCTTTTGTAGCCTCTCAAGCCTTTTTTTTTCTTTTTTTTGGTCCGTGACCCCCCCGCCCCCCTCCCATTACACAATAGACAAGTGGAATCCCGCTCTTTCTGACCTGAAGTATTTAGACTTGTTTTATTAGGCCGTGCAGGCTAACCCCCATCTGTGCAGTTTTTATATTTAATTTTTTTTATTCCACTTGTAGGGTATTACTTCCCCTGCTGGATACAAGGTCACGCCTAATCACAACATACCAGGCGGTGGGTGACTCATCATTTGGATGAATTGGGAGATGTTGCACATGAATGAACACGAGAAAAAAGGCTTTTTATGTGAGCGTGAAGGCCTTCTCTTGTAGAGAAAAACAATGATTTCGGACCGCCTCCAAGCACTATGTCAGCTCGCAGCCCAATGAACTCACGTACACTCTGTGGAACTGCGTTATATATATTAGATTTATTGCATCAGTGACGTTATGTGGTGTGGTCGCTACGTTTATATGGAGCTCTCTATGTGGTAGCGTAAGACTTGGATGGATGTAACACGAGAGATGTTGCACTGTGTGCTTTGATAGTCGGGCTGCAGCTATCGAATATATTTAGGGTATTATTACTCCCATTGATTAATGGGATAAAAATTTAATTGACAAAATGTGCATGCGAGGTGAAGGTATATTCAATTAGCTAACATCGATATCTTGCGATAGCCATCGTACATATGCTGTTGTGATATGTTAGTTCTGCTTTTCAGTAGACAAATTGCACTTGATCTCCTTTTTTTTTTTTTTTTTTTTATAAAAAAGACACACCGTTTCCTCCTGGCTCGCCGTCGCGCCAGCGTATTGCTACATGAATTGATGCGTGAGTTGGCAATAACAGTCGTCTGTGTGGGGAAAATAATCACTGTGGGCTTTGAGGCAGAGATTCTGCTTCAACTTTTTTTTTTGGAATCGAATTATTCTAGTTACTCGATTAATCGTTTCAGGCCCATTTGTTAGAAAATCATCCTTTTAGTCCAGCTGAACCATCTCAATCCCTGTCCACGTAGGGACGCAAGTAACGTAACCTTGATCTACCGTTAGTTAAGTGGAGGACTAGTTATCCCATCGTCGTCAATAGGCACAAAAGTTGCATTTAAATTCATCACATTAAGCAGAATGGATTGTAGTGGTTTCTTGGTCAGTGCACCTATCACATCATGTGACCTGATTTTGTGTGTTTTCTGTGTGTTTGTCTGCACTCTTGGCTCGAGGCGGAGATTTTTCCTGGAAGGAGTCGTTTGCTTTGTTTGCTTTAGGTCACCGTTGAGCTGATAACAAAAGGGAGACCAATTCTTTGCTGTGGTGGTTTTAGCTAGAGGTATAACTCTACTATGTTCTGTTAACGTCTTAACTATTGTGATTTATTCACTTCTTAGAGAAATTTTGACTACAGTGTGTCTTTATAGTTGCCGTTGGCTACAGACTGAACGGCCCACAAATTAGGATCAGCATTCTGAGAGGTTACTTTAATATTTGGGTGACATCATTCAGCTACGTGAGATATTAGCCACACTTCTGTACGCAAAACCTTCTGTAATTTTTCTTTACTCGAATTTACAATAGCTGTAAGGTGGTAGAAATGCGTCAAAACTCATCTTCAAAGTACTTACCTTTGACCTCTGAACCCTGTCGGTGCAAATTGGTCTTTAGCCTGACAGCAAACATAGCTGTCAATCATTTAGAGGTTCTTTTAATGCTGGCGCTCTAACCCATATTTGAACTTGTTTATACCTAAACATGTTTTGTGCCCTCGAAGGACTTCGCCGCTGATGTGACAACTCTCGAAAAGCCATAAACTGAAGCCGGAGCTCCGCTAATTCCTGGTTTGGCACACATTGCTCAGGCTTGCCTGTGCTCAGGCTGCATGAACTCACTTCCAGTGAGAATATGAGCTATGCACACACAGGTTCAGTTATGTCAAAAGCTAGTGCGGTACCTGTATTTGAAATCTCTGTTCTCATAGCCACATACGCCTTTCATAACCACCAGATCTGGTCGGACCTGTTCACTGTGATGCATGATATGGATCACATGTATCGTGAGTGAGTCCTTGCTGACGAGCTGGATCGAAGTAATTTTAAGTAGCTTAAGGGGGCAAGCCTGTCAGAGATAAAGGTCTTCGTCAGTCTGTCATTCCAGTCAGTCCAAAATTCCTGTTGTAGTGGGTTGATCGGTTGACTGGAAGTGTCGCCGCAGGCAAAAAGACACTCCCACGTGTTACACTTCCTTTCCAGATGATGAAACTGAAACAGTCAATCCAAACTTTTTTTTATTAGGTGTTAATTTGTTTCGGGGGACTTTTTGGCTTGTCTTAAATCATCAGAGGCTGTCAAGTCAGTTCAAGAGACTCAGTAAAGTAGAGTTCACTGCCCTGTTGTGAATGGTGCACTTGTGCCTGGTGGATGTGGCTTTGAAAATATCCCACATTTGAGATATTTACTTCCTCTCCGAACTCCGCATACCTGCTTTCATTCGACTGCCCGTTTGTGTTTCCTCTTGTCTCTTTTTTTTTTTTTTTTAAACATCAAAAGGCTGGACCGTATCCAAATAGGGATTAGGGGAATGTCAAGTATCATACAACAGACTTCAGACACATCCTCCCACATGCATTTTTCATTGAGCCTTAGATGTCATAATTGACAGACAACAAAGGTGTCACTGTCACATGGTGGAGTTTGGATACACAAGGAACACTCCTAAACAATTAGTACATGAATCTTAATTCTTCATCTTCGTACGCATCTCAAATGCATGTGGGCAGTCTGTGCTTCCAACTTTGTCAGGAAGTGCTCTCACAATGCATTGACTTGTCGAAAATGATCCCGGTATGATGAAGAATGATCTTTTTTGAGGCTTTTCTCTCTCACAGACACAAAAATAACAGGAGACTGTTTATAGCCAAGAGAGTTGACTCCATATGTCAACTAACTTATTCTACAAATACTATCATGATTGATAACTGCTGATTTTGTGCTCCTTTTGTTTCCCCCTCAGGACCTGCAATGAATAACTGCTCCAGAGCTACATGTCGGGACCGAGCGCACGCTTGGCCTTGTAAGCTGCGACTGTGAACTGTACTGTCAGGGAAATTCCTCGGGCCTCCCGGGTCACCTCCGCTTTTCGCTATCAGGCGGCTTGTGCAGCTGCACAAGCTTCTGTTTCCACAACAACGCACACTTGAAGCTGTCTTAGCCATTCAGGAGGACATCGGACACTTCATTGGGTTATTATTGGACCAGGAATGAATTATCCCCACCATGGCGCACTGTCAAATGTAAAGGAAGAAGGACGACTTTTGTGTGTTATGACCTGGTTTGGATTCATCTGATTATATGTGTGAGTATTAAATGTAATCAGTGACATATTAGCTCTATCACTTTTGTATGAAGAGTTCATTTCTCACTAAGCCCAGCAAGATCAGTGCATACAAGCATGCTCCATCCGTACATATAAACCTGCAGAGTTAATTTCCTTTTGGTGCTTTATGGAGTCAATAATTGGAATGGAACTAATTTGCTTCTGCAGTTTTGGCAATAGAGTTGTGCACATATTTTGGAGGAACAAATATGAGTTATAGAATATAGGTTATAGAGTGGAAATGTTTCAGATAAATAACTGACAACAAGCTGACTTCTGAATCTGTCTGATTAGATGTCTCGATTGCCATCATCACTAAATTGTTTTGTCTTTTCAGGACTAAAACAAGAGGCAAAGTGGTGCGACCCGTCCGCAGACACAATGGCCACCGAAGAGAATCAGATCGTCTCGGACAAGCACGCTACACCTCCATCCTCCGCGGTCAGGCCCAGCAGAGAAACTAGATGCTCAAACGACAGCCAGGAAGTCCGCCAGCACCCGGACCACTTGTGGCTGCCAAAACGGCGGAGTAACCCGGCTCGCCTTTATTACAAGAAGTTGTCGTGTGACAGTGAGAATGAGACCAATTTGGACACAGAATATCGCTCTTTTGAGTACAGCCCAGAGATGAAGCTTTATCCAGAGCGACTGCTTGGCAAACAAATCGAAGGAAAAACCTCAAAGCCTGCGAGAGGTTCTGAAGGATCTTTCAGCCAGCTGGACTTAATAAGCGAGGGTGTGAATGAAGGCAGAACTGGCGGCACCCGTTGCTTCACCCGCCTCGACTCTTGCCACAGTTCCCCGTCCTGCCCAAGCTCGAGCCTCTGCGCAAGCCCCGCTCACAGTCCGTCGCTCAGTCGCGTCTACTGGCGGAACCGCCGCCATCTCCGGCGCTCCAGCCTGCCCGTGTCGACGCTGGATTTCCCCAAGGTAGCAAAGGCTACTTACACCAAGCTGCATGGTTAGGAACAGCAAACCCTGAGCTGAGCGAGATCCATTCATACGCAAGGAAAATCGAAAGTGCTTTACAGAGGCAAAGATTTAATGATTAAAAACATTTCCCCGAGCGGTATTCAGTCTTCTCAATACAGCTCTGGCACTGAAAAGTTCACAATATTCTGAGATTCTCCCATTGCATTAAAAAAAAAAAAACAACAACTAATAATTTCTTAATTTCCTCCATAGTGGAACAGGGAAGTGTAGTCAAATGATCATCCCTAGTTTAGTTCCTCCTGTACTGTAACGTACCATCATGGGTAGTATCCCAAAGGAAGTGTGACGAGAAACCTCCTTTTGATGATTCAAATTTTAAAAAGAAATGCTTATCATACTAAGCTGATCGATTTGGATCTGTATGGTGGAAACAGCTTCAGTGACAATGAAACACGGCGCTTCTGATCTATCCGTTTGAATGTTTTCTACCTCCAGACATCACCATGCTGCTCCTCCTGGCGCAGTCCCTCCAGTGTACCCAACTCGCTGGTGTCCTCCCCCTACAGCTCCCCCGTGCCCACCCACCGGCAGCATCGGTGCAATGGACACGTCCACCATCACCATCTCAAAGACGGCTTCTCCAGCTTAGAGCGGCTCGACAGAAACACTTGTTCCGTGGAGAAATTCTTCGAATCCATGACGCCGGCCCTGATGCGTGACGAGAGGTTGTCCTCAGAAGGGAGAAGAGGCAGCTGCAGTGGGGGCAGCAGCGGTAATGAGGGGGCCGAAGACGACGTCTTGGATAACTCAGAATTTGTCAGGCACCGTAAGGAGCGTTCCACGGTCCTGGTGAGACGGTTCTTTAAGAATAATCAAAAGGTACTGGCTTGATTTTTGGAATGTCCTTTCACGTGAATTGCATGTCTTCTGGGAGATGAGCTGTCACATTTTTGCTCTTGTGTGTTATGAGTATCGCATGAATTCTGGGAGACAAGCGTTAAGCGTAATCCTAAAAACCGTATTTGAATAGTATGTGAGGATTGCTATGGTATGACATCAGAACCAGCATGAGTGCCAATTTGGTTGTTTTCGGCCAAATGGTTTTGAATGCTTTTCTTGAGAAGCTGCAGTTTTTGCTTTTGCTTCTAACCACAAGTAATAGTGTCATTTATTATTATTTGCTGCGTCTCTCCAGCATTCACACACAATTTGGGAAATGCAATTTCTAGTTTCTGCTGAACTCTGAGAAGAATCCGTAATAGTTGATTCGAGGCAACTCTAGTGTTCTTGTTTGTTGAAGACGTTTCACCTTTAATCCAAAAGATTTCTTCAGTTCTAAATTTGTAGGTGTGGAGCCTCGGTGGGTGTCTCTCCTGAGGTGTAGTCATCAGTAGGGTGCCTCGATTCAACCTTTGTGGACTACCATGACCTGGACTACTTTGAATCTCCACAGACGTTGCTCAGAAGAATCATTTGTCGTTCTGTAAGGTGACCAAGTCGGTGTGCACTGGAACCAGAGCGATCGTCCGGACGCTGCCCTCGGGACGCATCTCGGAGGAGGCCCGGGAGGAGGTGGTCTGCTGTCTGACCTGGCAACCTAGCAAGAAAGATATCCTGCCGATCCTGACGCGCCGTGTGGGAGAAGAACTCCAAGTCTGCAAAGGGGTGCTGCGCTTTGTCTGGGCCAAGATGCACAAGGTAAAGCCGAGATACAGTACTCGTTGATGTTTTGGTAAAGCAAAGGATGATTGGGAAAGAAACAGAGGCTCTGTTGTTGCACCAACTGCTCATAAAGCTTGTTGGTCCTGGCACGTGTATCGTTCATGTGTTTTGCATTCATACTTTTGATGTTCTTGCGGTGCTCAGGCTGGAAAATCACCCAACGGTGAAAAGTACAGACATTTGACACTGACGCCCCCTGCAACTTTATGACGGTGCATCAAAAAGCATGCACCCAAGGTTCATTAAGTTGCCTATTAATGAGACTCGGAAGTACGTTTCCGTGAGAACTCCCCGGCCTTCATGGTGTTGCATCACCGCCACTTTTCTTGGACTTATGATGGGCTTATCCTTGACGTGTTTTCGAAGTGATGTGAAATTTCCACTGACGATAAGGCGTCGGTTTGGAAGAGGTTTTCCTCTCAAATTTCTCATTTCTCCGCATTTCTCTCTCGATGGCTGCGGTTCCACTTATTTACCTCTCGGTTGATTTTTAAGCCCTCCTGCTTTCTCCTATTTGGATTGAAAAGTGAAGCCTGTGATGCATTAAAGATGAATAATGTTTTGTAGAAGTATGTTAATAGACCAACACGCGCGCACACACACTGGCTCTTTGTTCAGGCTGCGGAAAAGTGATTTATTCCCTGGTTAGTTCTGCTCCCCATATTACTGACAGGCCCAATGACTGAGTCCTCTGTCCGCGTCTAAGCGTATGTGCGCGTGTGCAATTGCACTGAGCAGAGTCGGCATGATGGAAAAGCCACAAAAATTGAAGGGAAGGCAAAGGAGAATGAGACGAGATGCCTGAGAACTTTAATGTTCTCGGTCAGGGATTCCCAAACTGTGGCGCGCATATTTTCACGACTGCTTGCGTGTAACCAACCACCATTTTTAGCCATCTAGTCGAACTTGAATGTGCCAATTCAGTTTATAGACCATGTCAAGTGATTTCTGAGATTTGTTTCCAAATGCATTACACATGTTTGAAGATAACTGATGAAAACATGAGCAAAGACTGAGAATTATGTCATACTCAATTGTGCGTGACACTGGTTTTCATGATTTCAAGTTTCCTGATTTTTATTTATTTTCCCGCTGGACGCACTTTGGAGTCCGGCATGAGTCCACCCTTTCCCACTATACAGCAACTTGAGTACCTTCATTTGTATCAGCGGTTATCTGGCGCAGTTGCGACATGCAGTAAGCTAGCGAGCCAGCTAGCCTTGCCTACACCCCCAAAATGCATCTTCCTTCATTTAGAGCCCTTCGTTGTCGACCGTGAGTGCGTGTACATCGCGCAAAAAAAAAAAAAAAAAAAAAAAAAAAAAACGGAAGGAGGGGGCGATAATTTATTTTAAAAAAAAAGTCAGACTTGACTGTCAGCGTGTGGACAGAAGCTTCGCGCTTTAGCGTGAGCGCCTCACTGCGGCGGCGTGGCAAAGCCACTGGAGAATTTCAAGAAATATATTTTCATGGCTCAAATGTAATTATGTGTTGGTATAATTGAGATGCTTGATGAATTTGAACAACACTCTTCTCTGCCACGTCAAATTTAGAAGCCATATTTTCAATTTGCAGGGGCTTTAATTGGCACGTTGATTGGCTTCTATTGGTATCTGCTGGGGCAAAATTCTGCTGTTCAAGTTTCTAGGCACAGTCACGCTCTTTTCTGTATTTCTCCTCCACATCTCTGCCGGTCCTCAAACACAAAGAGGCGGTGTATGACAGCTTTGCATGCGCCTCTTGACTTTTGCATTTTTATTTCTGCGGCTTTGTTCGTACACGCGGCGGACTACCGCAACAGAGGCCGACACTGTCTAAGGTTACTCGCGTTGGGAGGTGAGGGGCCCGGGGCGGGACGCTCGCGCGTCGCCAGGAGTGCGGTTTCTGACTTTGGCCGAGTGTTTTTTACGAGGCCTTTGCAGTTGCAGGAATACGGAGCGGCTTTAATGCACCCTTTCAAATAAGTGGGAGTTGCCAGCACTTCCCCCTTGTCAAAACACCAGATGAGCTACTCCTGCTAGACATCGCCACTTACTCACAATGAGCAGCAGTCAATGATGGGAGTGCTGTCGTTTTTAAAACATGTGCGTGTGGTATCATCATCATATCAGAAATGAAGCAGTATAACACCCATATTGCCCAATTCTTTAAAGAAGCAACCTCTAATTGAGGGTAATTAATCCTTAGCTTCACTGAACTCTACATTTTCACACTTTCCCTGTGCGAAAGCACGTACGGCTCTGTCGCACACTTTTTCTGGGCTATCCCGCAAGCCCCTGCGTGTTTCTTGCTACAACTAATGACGCCAGCCAAAGAATACAGAATTATATGGGGGGGGGGGGGGGAATATGAGCAGGGAGCAAGACAGAGAGGAGCGACACTGAAGTGAGAGAAAGAAAATTACATCTGAGTGGTGGAAAAAGTAGCAAGAAAGCCCTTACTGGAATAAAAGTCACGAGATGAGGGCAGTTTGAGGGAAAACAGGACGTGTAAGCCTAACTAACATAAGTTGCAAAAGTAGTGTTGGAAAATCATAAATATCTATATTTGTTTTTTATTTGGAATAGATTTTTGCCCCATGGGAAATAACAGGAATTGAATCTGTTTTCAGGCCAAACCTTTATTAAACCGCACAGGCAATGTTTTAAGTAACATTTTTAACATCTTAACTGTCAACAAGTGTAAAAATAAGTTTGAACCCTCCTTAAAAATAAACCGTATAAACACTGTTGAACTTTGATGACGAGCATGGGGAAGCGGAGACGAAGAGTTTGAGAGCTTGGGAGTTTGCCTGAAGACGCGACGCATTTCACTTTTGTCATGCAAGTGTGAAAGGAAGTCAACCACTGTGAAGTATTTGTGCCCACGCTTTTTTTTTCTTTTCTTCTTTTCTTTTGAACTTTGGTGACAAATTGCTGTCATTGCAGCTCAATCAACAGGCAAGATATTTCCAGACGTGTGCGTCACTTCATCGGCAAATTATGCAACACCTTGTGCAGTTATTTAATTCTGTGAAAAGTACAAAGCAACACAATCAGTTCCGAGATCAAAACAAATTACAGTGAAGCATGCGACAATCGCTTTTACAAGTACAAAGAAGTTACCTCGTCGGGGGCGCTAAGCTAAGAGCTTAGTTTCTTCTTTCTGAACCTAACATTCAAAGATTGAACCGTGAATGAAGGAATGGCGACCAAAAATAAAATTACATTAGAAGCTCCTGTTGCCCAAGCTTCAGAGAGGACCATCTAAGACCTTTTTTAGCTTGCTTGTATGTGACACCGTGTTTATTACAACCCTTTCACTGTTGCCATAGAGTCCATGTCATTTACTGTCGATATAAAGTATGCAAGGTTTCCATTCATGGATGATGCTGTTTTTTTTTTTTTTTTTTGATGAGACTTCACAGGCGGATTTATCTTGAAATGTCCGCAAACCTCATTTGACTGTAAGTTCTATTGTACTATACATGGTCATTATCTACATTCACTGCACCTTTATTTCTCAAATAGCTTTTTCTGTTAAGTGCCAGGGAAGTCAAACGGACAAAGGGGAAGTATTCCACCACTGTGTTGTTGCAGCGAAGCACTCAGACACAGACACACACAGACACAAACACAGACACAAACCTGGTGCAGGATTTAAAAATTATTTTTTTTTGCTTTCGCTTGCGGATTCTACCGATTAGAGCCCTGTTGAATCCTTTCAATTGAAACCAAAGTGCGTCTGGATGAGCGGTAAGTGACTGCGCACGTTGCGTGGCAGTGAGGCATAGCAGGGAGACGTCTGTGTAATTACGCTTGCCTTATTACAGATGACACAAGGTCGGAGATACAGGAATAGAGCGTGTCCTCGAGGGACACTTGTTTACTCCTCAGCGCGTCTCATCGCAAGCGGACTCGGGCCGTAATGTTGCCGCGTTGCTATCAATCTATGTCCTGGGAAAGTCAATAAAACGTGTGCTTTCTCACGGACGACTAATGTCACAGAAGTTTGGAGCATATTAAGATCACGCTGAGATTATTATTATTATCAAGAAATAGGAATAAATGTTGATACACAGAAACAGGCATTCATAACATTTTCATTGCGTTTCCTTGACAAAATAACCATGCCTGGGAGTGCAGTTCAGTTATTATGTGCACGTGCACAAGATGGTTTTCCATTTTTTTGTGTGTGTGCAAATACATAAAAGCTAAGTAAATAGAGTTTGACATGCAGTCCGAACTGTTTACATCATTTCCTGTCGGAAGGGAAGATATAGTGGAGGAGTTTATCAGTATTGTCACAGTGCAACTTTTTTTTTTTTTTTTTTTTTGTTGTCACTCGCATAGCGTTTTAGGATGTTGACATAAATTGTTTCAGTATCAAAACCCATTTCAGATTTCCCCTCCTGTCTGTGATTGGTATGAATATTAGTAACTTTGACAAGTTTACACTGCTTTACAAATCTCAATTATTATTACTGAAAGCGTTATGACAGCCAGCTCTTTATTGACAAATGGTGCTTGACTTGCTTTGGGATATTGTCAGTAAATATTGACTCAGCGACTAATTGTTGTTTGTCTGAATATGTTCCATTCGCACCCGAGCCTGCAAAAGGTTTACTCGTAAAGAGAGCTCATAAAAACATCGCTTACTTGCAAATAAGATATTGTTAGTTGGCAAAATAACTATGCAAAAACTACTTGGCTATTTCCGTAAAATTGATAGGAGTTTAGGGGCATGCCTCGTGACCGTTATCATTCCTTTATTCTCTCACTGTGTTGTTCCACTACAAAGGAATGTGCCGAGCAGGCCACTTTCTCACTCGGCTGCGTGTTGTGGCTTAGCCGCAGATTAGCGTGTTTGTGTGATGATGGGGTTTATACAGTATTTGTGTGCAAAACACACTCTTGTTTCATCAGATGTCGACTTAACACAGAATTAAGTGGCATTTGCAGGGAGCGCTGCGCCGTTAACTGTTGCTATGCTCTCAAACGGTATGCGGAGTTTGTGTTGGTTGAAGCACATGGGGTGACATCGGGGTGTCAAAACCGCATGTGGGTGCGTTTTTCCCGTTTCATTGGGTGGAAATGTGTGCATGCGCTGTTAAGTCAGGCGTCTCGCATCTCGGTGACACTTTCTTAGATTGTCTCGCGCAGTGATTTCAATTTGATATTTGGCAAAATGTCACGGCACACCACCAGGCAAAAAAGGCCACAGATGGTTTATGCACTGAAAAAAACATGAGGATCTCGTCTAAATCTACTCAGTATATTACTTTGTGACAAATCTGGGCCTATCAAGAGGAAGCTTAGCAAGACTTGAATACAATGATAAAAAATGGACAAAATACCCCTGGTGTGCTACGTTACGGCCAAGTGGCATTGGATAATTGCCACGGCGATGTACTTTGATCAGTATACAAAGGCACAGAGTTGAATGGAATCTTATCTAAACAGAAAATGCAGTCTTTCCGTTCCGTCCGCACACCGAAATGGATCAACTCTGACACATTTTATACTTAAAAACAGTCAAGGTTTCCTCTCACCCCCAGCGATGTACAGATAATCGTATTTTAGCACCGGGGCTGATTCTGAGGGTATCCCACCACCTCCGCCAACACCTGCCGGCTCAATTTGGATTACCGGGGCTCACACAGAAGTGGATTAAATAAGCGCATGTAACTGTTGCTATTCCAGGTGCGCTCGATGAATCGCACAATTGATGTAAAAATAGCCTGTCCCCTTGCTAACACTTGCACCTGTGACGCGAGAGGTCAGCCAGTGAGGGTTTAACCCAAATTGAAGCAAAATGTTCAGAGTGTGACGTCAGGGTTTTGTACAGCATGCAGATTTGAAACAGGCCTTATTGGATCGTGAGGAATTAGGGCGCTATGTATCCAATACAAGTGCTGTGTCACACGTTCTGGAACGTTGTGTTAGTCAAAACTGAGCTTTACTATCGTTGCAAAGATAACATTTTTGATGCAACTCTTTTATTGGATCTCATTAGACTGTGCAATCATTTCAGGATGCCTTGCAAAAGTTTTTTCTATCAAGTGTATTTTCCTGAAATCCTGCTGCATAATGTGACATAAAACATAATTGAGCCTGCTTGGGCTGAGGAAGTGACAAATGGAAAGGAATCCTATGGCGCCACCTACTGGAGACACATGAGAAGTGCACAGAAAAATGAGAAACCTGTCCATGGTGAGCACCAAATGTGTTTTGCTCGTCAAAATTGGCTGTGACAAGTTTTGCTCTGACCAACCAATCAGAGGACAGATTAATGTTGATGTCATCGAGGGCCGGCACTCTGGCCCTGTGAGGACGAATTTGAAATCTGACTGGTTAAAGTAGTAGTCCCGTTGGTAATGTAGTTGAAGTTAGCAGCACTACTGTTTCTGGGCAGATTAGATTAAGACATATTGTAATGGCTGACATTTGATTGGGCAAAAAAAATAATAATAATAATCTTGACATAAATGAGTAAGCACAGAAAACGCTATGAAATGAAGAGAATTAATTAGGTTGGTAGTTTCATGGAACAAAAATGAGATTTTCGGTTGTGAATTATTAGTGTACTTGCCTAAATCATATTTGAATGTTTTTGCAAAACCGGTAAAAAACACAAAACAAAACAAAATTCACCAGACAAGAATCTTACAGTTGCCTCGATTCAACTTCTGCAGATGACTAAGAATCTTCACATAAAGAAAAAAAAACACTATTTAGCAAGGACGTTGGTATTTTTTTGTTTTTATTGATGCTTCCCCTCACAAAAGCAATCAATATCCCCAAACGTCTGGATCGTAACGACGTCACATTTTCAAGGGGAATTGCAGTTTTTCCCGTTTTGGATGACAGACAGTCGCCTTGGAGTCGGGGTCCCCGTCTGTCGCTATGACAACACTGCAAGGTTACTGATGAGTTTTGTCGGACACATCGTGTACAGACGCAGGAGGAGGATCGATTGAGACACGACGTTCAGTACCAGCGTCTCCCCCCCTCCGTCTTGATGTGTTTAGAGTGCGCTGACCGATAGCATCTTGCCTGCGCGTTGCCTTATAACCTAATATGGGGGTTACCCTCTCTTAGGCACAGATATCTGCCTCTCTTTTTTTCTTTCTCTCTCTCCCCTCGCGTTGTCCCTCACATTCATTTGATTCCCTCCTCTTTCTGTCTCTCTCTTCTCTCTCTCCTTTCGCTAGCTTTGTTGATGTAGAGAGCCCTCACTCCCACTCTTTCTCCGTCACTCCCGCTCTCCTGTGCCCCCCTTTTTTTTTCTCTGCTACTTTCTCCCTTTTGCAAGCTCTCGCAGACAACGCGGGAATTTCGGATGGAGCAGTCCTCAAAGGTATCGGTAGTTTCTAAGGAACTGTAAGTAATAGTTTTCTACTAGTTCTCGCAGTCTCATCTTTTCATTCATGAGTTTTTAATGTGACCTCCCTATTGAGCTCATTGTTGTCGCAAAGATTTATTGAGCGAAATGGTTGAGTATGAATCTGAACGGGTCTGCTTTTGAATGAAAAACGATGGATGGAGATCTATGAAAAGTCGCCGGACATTGTGATGTCATTAGGAGTATTTTGTACACACGACTTTACATTTTCTCGAACCTTCTTACATGAAGAATGGAAGAACATCCGTGCTGCTAGTGTGGGACTGTCATAGCGGCGTCCTGTGTGATGACATCACAGCCCCGCGTAATATGACATCATGAGAAATGCAAATATAGTGGAGTGTGGTGTGAAAGGATCCCACTGGCTGCTCATGTGGGTAATGACTTCCAGCTTGTTTTGGGCCTCAACGTGGCCTTCTGTTCACACTTTCTGGTCACTCCTTGGTTAGCATTAAAGAAATGGTAATACTCCAATAATATACAAGAAAGTTTTAATTTTATGAGAATATAGTGTTAATTTTGAGAAATGTAGGAGACCTGCCATTTATTAATCACAAAAGGGTGAGTTTTCAATTTTCTGGGGTAACGGTAACAGGTCAGAATTAAAATGATTGACACTTGGCTAGTCATGCCTTCTGTCTGACGATTGGTTGTTTTTCCCTTGGGTGTGGTGGTTGGATGACTAGATGGCGCCACAGAGGGCTGATTGCCCCCCCCCGCCCCCACACACATACCATTTTACGCCTGTACTACTGTCAGGTCATAGAGACAGTTTTGAAATTATTGCAAAAAGTGATTTGTGTGTGTGTGTGTGTGTGTGTGAAAATCCCTCTCTGTGCACATGGTATAATAGTATTGCTCATACTCTCTTTCAATCACAATTTAGTTTCGTCTAATGTTACTACTTATTTCTAAAGTGCGCCACTTTTTACCCCCATAAATCATTACTCGTAAAATTACAATTACGTCATAGTAAAAATGTAGTCGCGTAAAATGTACTTAATTATTTTAATCATAGCAGTACAATAATATTATGACAATGAATAATGCAATTTTTTTTGACTTTTTTCTTCTCGTAAAATTATGAATCTCCTAATAATAGCACTTTTTAAAAAAAAAATCTGAAATAACACTTCCCCCCCCCCCATTGTTCTTCCTCCAAGTGTTACTTGCCTCTCCCTTTATTAAAGCTAAACAGTTTTCTCCTATTCCCCCAGGGCAAACGAGATCCATCAAGTTCACCACTGTCTTAGAAATCCGAGACGCTGATTGCGTTAACTTTGAGGATCGTTTTTTCAAGCTCGGTACGCTGGCCTCATCTCCCATAATAACCTTTATACCAATTGACCGCTCAGTGCCATTAAATGTACCGAATAAAAAAAGGCAGGGATTGTCTCTAATTAAACTAAGCTGTTTTTGTTTTTTTAAACTACGCATGATGTAACAGTATTTGCTATTGTTTATTAGTTTTTAGTTTTCCCCCTCATTGTTTACCACTGCTCGTCGCACGTGTCCCCAAATGCACAGCGCACTGTGTACACAGTGTGATGCTGCAAGCTCGGTAAAAGGTGTCAGGCTGTGTGTGTGTGTGTGTGGGGGGGGGGCTTCACTCTTCAGAAGCAACTCCTCGTGCAATTCAGCAGAGCATTATGAATTCTCTGCATTTGGGAGCCAACGATCATAGCATATTTTTCGACTGTTTTCACATCATGATGAATGGCTCGCTTCACAGGTTAGAATGCGGTGCTCATTCAACAGACATTCTGGTAAAAGGAAGGTTTTCCTGTTGTTTCTTTTGCTTTCACAAAAATCAATCAGCATGATTAAGACTAGCAGGTTAAGTTTCACAAAAGCTATTTGAGCATATAATTTTAATGCAGAATAATTATGTGACAAAAAGCTGTACTGTACATGTATTTTTATTTTTTATCCTGTGCCTGTAAATTACTGGATGATGAGTTGCCTTTGGATGAATCCAGTACAAGCAATAAATAAACCAAATCCTACTTAGCATTTAGTTTATTCAGCACAACATACACGTGCATGTTTTGCAGCCCCATACTGAATTTACTTTAATTATTATTTTTTTGCATGAGCGTGGAACTTTAATCTAGATGAGAAAGTCCAGGCTCTGTCTGCAACAGGCAAACATTACCTCGCTTGTACACACACACGCACACACACAGACACACACACACACACTCACACACACTCACAAAACAGCAGACGAGGTCAAACACATGCATGCGAATGTAAGACTGCGGCGCACGCAATACATTTTCACTGCTATGTCTGCGCCAGGCGGCACGGTGACTGACTGGTTAGAGCGTCAGCCTCGCAGTTCTGAGGACCCGGGTTCAATCCCCGGCCCCGCCTGGGTGGAGTTTGCATGTTCTCCCCGTGCCTGCGTGGGTTTTCTCCGAGCACTCCGGTTTCCTCCCACATCCCAAAAACATGCATTTATTGGAGAATCTAAATTGCCCGTAGGCATGACTGAGAGTGCGAATGGTTGTTTGTTTCTATGTGGCCCTGCGATTGGCTGGCAACCAGTTCAGGGTGTACCCCGCCTCCTGCCCGATGACAGCTGGGATAGGCTCCAACACGCCCGCGACCCTAGTGAGGAGAAGCGGCTCAGAAAATGGATGGATGGATGGATAGATGGATGTCTGCGCCACTTGCTTGGGTGCATGCGCTCGGTTTATGTCTCCTAACCCAGTTCGCACGCAGTCCAAGGAACGTGGGCTTAAAAGCGTCTGGATCCTGAAATACCAAAGCTGCTGAACATACCGGGCGCCCTTTGAAATTGACAAGCTGCTGCTGATTTAAAGCCACCTTGGGTGGGCACATTGGCAGGAATATCTCTCCCTCTGACTGATGCCCAACCAAATGTGCCCACGAAAGATCATCAGCTGTGCTGTGGGAAATGATCCAATTTCACTAAATTTTTCTGAAAATTATTTATTTCCGACAAATAATGTGTTTATCATCCGTCCGTCCTATCCATCCATCCATCCATCCATCCATCCATGTTTAGGTGGCAAGCTAGTTGGGTCTGTATTACTTGCATTAGTCATGAAATCCACTACGTCACCGTTGCAACGGCACAACTTAATGAAATACCTTTCAAAAGTGTATAACCATGTTCAGTGTGTGTTGTTAAAAGCCGAAATGTACATATACTGTACATGGCCTCCTCTGAGAAGCAAAAGGTTACGACTGACGTCTCTGCAATGACCTCAGCTCTGAGACCACTGACCAGAATAACAGTTCTTTTAATGGCGACCCCTCTCCCGCCAGGCTGGCCTAACCTTCACCCTTCCTTTCATGACATGTCTAAAAGTAGTTATTGGGAGAAGTGATGTATCTCCTAAGCGCTTTGAACGTACGCTTTGTGGGAGAGGTCGACACCGGGGTCGACGGGTCTCCGAAGGAGTGTTTTATCTATTCCCGTATGATGGCTTGTATGTGCTGCACTACATTAATTACATTGCCAGGCTATGTAAGGCTGCCAGGCTGGTTTTTGGATGGATTGATGGATAGATTCATGTAAACGTGCGAATAATGTACTGGTAGTCACATTCTGCAGTTACATCTGAACAAATTGAGAGGTATAAATATGGATAATACCATAAACAAATTTGTAATAGTGAGTGTTTTGTCTGTGTGTGTGTGTGTGTGTGTGTGTGTGTGTGTGTGTCACGGAGAGGGACTATGGGAGTGTTTGTGGGGGGGCCGCAATTCATCCTAGCCAAGAGGTCAAGATGTAGGTGGTTGCGTTTCAGTGAGGACACTTCCGAGCGCTCTTTTGCGTACGTCTGCTATGAGGTGCACATCGGCACGGGCGTGAGTGTAAGTGTATGCAGTCATCTTCGCATGTGCACATTCCAGCTCAAAGTTCAGTAGATCTGCACGATGCCCCACTGTGCCCTCTGCTAATCCCTTCCCAGAATGGCTGTTGCCGGGCAGAGAATTTAACCCAACGGGTTTCTAAAGCATCTTAATGGACACTTCACCCACCCCCAAAAGTGAAAGTTCCGCAGTCGGACAGACAGTAGGCTACTAATGAAGTGGTGAGGGCATAAATGATTATTTTTAATTGATGGCTTTATGAATGGCATTTGGGAGCAGTAGTTAGAGGCACCGTCTTTGAGAAGCACCGGCTTTCTGAACATGTCTCAGTTAGTTTCCAAATAGGACATTTGATCTGACCACGCAGGACAGTTGTCAGTTTAAGTGGCCGAACACATCACAAAAAAAACAAAAAACAAGGTTGAGCACAGTTCGTTCCTCTATTTTTATTTATTTATTTATTTTGTGTGGATTTCCAATTTTTACAATAAGAAATCATTGAAATGGAAATGATCCATCCTAATCAAACTGTCACCATCATAAAGCCAATCGGGGATTACTTTTAAGTAAAATTTTAACATTGTAAAAATAACTCAACCACTGTATGTTTAGGTACACTGTGGTATGGATACGTTATAGCACTCTTAACACACTAGAAATAAGGGCACTTGTTTATAAACATTACACAAGTGTAACACTTACACACTTATGTAGCCCCAGCTGTGTAAATTGGCATGCAATGGCTTTATAAACTAGCTGGCTCAAATGTATTTTTTTGTATTACCTTTTTAAAAAAATAAATCAGTAGAAACCTTGAATATAGAGTTATCAGAATCTGAATTATCTTTATTTGCCAAGTATGTCAAAAACACACAAGGAATTTGTCTCTGGTCGTAGGAGCTGCTCCAGTACGACAGCAGACAGTCAATTGACAGAGAATACTTTTGAGACATAGAAACATAAAAACAGACTTATGTGATGAGTTTTGCTTGTTCAAAAATAACCTTTACTCTTCATCACAAGGCGAAGTTGGGATTTTGGCAAGGAGCAGCTGCCACTCGCGGCCTCTAATTTACTTTCACTGGCCATTAGTGTTTCCCGTCCACTCGGAGTGAGAGCTACAAGGGCTAACATAGCACGTCGGTTTGCATGCACATTAGCAATATGCGGACAGTTTCATCTACTGTGACTGATGTTAAAACTTGGAAAAAAGTCCTTTTGGCAGAATGGCCGTCAAGTGAGTCCACTATTTATGGACTCACTTGACGCACAATCCAATGTTTTACTTAAAATCCTCAACTTTCTATAGAGCCCCAGATATGACATAGGGATAGCTTTTGTTAAATTGTGGCCACGAAATGGGTAGAACGTGTGAAGAAAATCCCAATTTGCGGGTTTGATGTAATTCCAATGAACAAGATGGGACAAATGGAGCTAGAAACCACAATGTGTGGAGGAACACATGTAGACAGACGATATCACATATATTTACCCTCAACGACTAATATTACTGCGGCTTACGAAACAGTTGCGACCGTCTACTTCAGATATAAGACGAGGCGCGCACACCAGAAGGAGCCGCATAGCGAACGTGTCAAATCAGGACGCACGAGTTTGTGAATTATTTCTGTCAATCCATTCATTTTCCACACCGCTTATCCTCACTAGCGTCTTGAGGACTGGAGGTCAACGCTCCGACGGTCATAAGAAAAACATCCTAATGGAAGCTATTTGTCTGAATGTTATGTTTATTTTTTAGGTTTTTTTGATGTGACAGGCATATTAATTAGACTCACTGTGGCTGACTTTTCTGGCACTCGCCCTCTGGAAACGTGCAACCTGGTAGCTCCCATGTCCCCATGGGACGGTCCAGATCTGATCGTACAAGCGACTCCCCTCGCAGGAAACCCATCCCTCTAGTTGGACCTATTATGTTTGTTTAATACGGGCAGAAAGTATGAGAAGAGTTGGACTCTTTATTTGGCTAGTGCCGTTGAACACTATGAAGGCAAAAGTCTTGGGACACATCCAATAGACCTACAGGAACTGAAAATGGAAACAAATATAGTTTCCTCTTTGCAGCTGTAACAGCTTCCAGTCTTTTTGGAGGACTTCCTTCAAGATGATCTCTCTGTCTCTTTGTCACATCCAAATATATCTTAATACAGTGATTCCCAACTACTGTGAGATAATCAGGTGAGAGTATCAAGTTTAACATAATTTGCCCGAAAATGATTGACCACAGCTTTGTTCATCGCTCTATGCCAGCTATGTGTAGTGACAGGCAGAACAATTAATGCTCCTCCACTAGATGGCAGAAGGTACAATTAACCTGCGTCTTTAACAGAATAATAACTTTGCCTTCAACTGAACAGGCCCAGATTTCGAGATAATTTTTTGACCATCTAATCTTTTTGTGGGATTTTTATTTGAGGGCGTTTTTCGAATTTAAAATATGGGGCTTGACTGAATAAAGGTTAGGAAATACAGTCGTGGTGGACCTTCCTTTGTGCACTGAAACTGTATAGAGCCAAACTAATCCATCGTAGTTGGAAGCATAAAATTGCTCAAAATGGATGAGTGTTCAAAAGGGTCCAAATGTTCTGCTTTGCGTTTTTGTCCTTTTTACTTTTGTCTGCTGCCTCCCACTTTTCCATCTATGATGCTGATTCTTCTCTACTTGCCTGTACGTCGGTGCTCCCCACCCACACAGCATTTTATAACAGGTTCTTATAAGAGGTGACACGCTTGTCATCCTCTACAGGTAGCACACAATGTTCAGGCTGAGGCCGCACTTAACCTGACTCACCCCGCCAAGCTGCTGCTGCTGCCTCGGCCTGGATGCATCAGCGTCCGACTTTCTTCCTGGCCGCCGCCCCCCGTCAGCGGTCGTCCACCTGGACCGGCTCGCATCACCCTTCCTCATCCCACCCGGGGATCTTCTTACCCACCCAGGTTTGTACTTTTCTACACAAACACTCCCTGTGCAGAAATAGATATTACAGTCAGTGGGGCCTTGAGATAAGAGTAACAGGCTAAAGCATGGCGTCGGTGTCGCAGCGTTATAACCCTTTAAGCAAAACGGAACAGACCGTGGAGCGACACATGTAGACAAATAATATAATAATGGTCAATGGCATATATTATTTATCCTCTGCGAAGAACAACTCATATTACTACGGCTTACGGACAATCTGTGACCATCTCCATGTATATCTCTGTCTGTATTATATTGCTCCCAGGTGGCCATGGTGCACACACCAGAAGCAGAAGCACAATGTCGCTTGAACTGAAGCAAAAAAATAAAGTATTTTTAATGTTTTAAATTCTGTTTAATTGTTTGTTGCCAAACTTTATTCATATATAGGATGAGGTCGCCCTAACTGTTGTTCCCCTTTGAAAATGACCTTCTTTCGGCTTCTCATTAGGGGATAGAAGTTGTAGTACCACCTGTTGCTTTGGCATGCACTCGACAGCCTTTAAATGCGTTTTTATATGAATTTTACTGTCATGTGCACCATCCACTTGAACAAATAAACGCCTCACCCCAAATAAAATCCCTTCGTTCAGCCAGAAGACAAATCGGGTAGTAACTAATCAGTCCAAAGACACTATTGTATGTAATTATTGCAGTAAATGAGTTCCTCGCGCAGTATTACGGACAATCTCATGTTACTTGCAGACAACATCTTAAATGGCCTGATTGAGTTTTAGTGGTTGAATGTTATTTTTTTTAAACCCGTGAATTCCGTTTGCAATTCCTCACTCCTGTTTAAAAATGATCAAAGTCACTGAAGTTTGTATAAAGCACGATGTTATTATGTTTGACGCTCTCCTCGTTTTTATGGCAGGAGAGCTAAAACATTTAAGCACTCCCTATGAGTGAGTATGTACGAGTGAAAACTCCCTTTTAATCAGTCACCTTTCTGAGTTGCACCTTTCTTTCTTTTTTTGGTTGTCTTATTAGGTTTTATCTCGCATGTGGTCGGAGGACATCTGTTTGCTCCCTGTTGACCGGAGCGCTCCTGGAAGCCACGGCCGCTCTCGGGGCTCGTTCTGCCTTGCCCTGCCCGTTCGGCCAGTCCCTCAACATCAGCCACGGCGTCCTGAAAGGTGAGCGTCAAACTGTTGTGCAGGGAGAGGTTGATTTGTAGCTTCAAGTGTGTAAATTGTGTTCGAGCTACATAGGGTCAGTGGGAGTTGGAGTCGGGAAAGATAAGCCTGCTGTTCTTCCCCTGTGGTCTGCTTTCTCCCACTTGCCTTTTCTCCTCAAGAGGAATTTGAGCGATAGACATAAGGAAGGCATTTCTCCCATGCCCCCTAAAGTATACATTTTGTTTCTTTTTTTCCTTTCTCTTCTATCCTGTAGGATGGCCTTCAGTGTGACATGAAAGGTGCCCAAAATAAAATATATTTCATTATTATTACCCCAGTGAACCCCATTTACCGTTGGTTGGTTCTATTTTAACATAGAGGGAGCAGCGGCATTCGGTACATGCGAAGAGCGCATACGACAACACACAAAAGGCGTATATTAAAACGGCAAAATGTGGTACGGTATTATATGGACGGGGGCTCTTCTTTGTCTCTCTCTGAATAACGTTGCATCGCCTTCAGTAGATCTCAGTGCCGCTCGGCACGATCCGGCACAACATGGCACTCCTACACTGAAGGCACGCAACTCTGAATTGGAACTAGTCTGTAAACGCTACTGTCGAAAGTAACCAAGGAAAATGTTCATCCTTGAAATTTCAGCTTCCTTTTAGACATCATTGCTTTGACAAATTTGAGCACTTTGATACTGTACTTTCACGAAAAGCAAAACGTCACCACATTCTTAATCACTTGAATGTGTGGGCATATTCATTTGTGACGATAATTGATTTCAACAATCTAGAGCATGGTAGGAACACCTTTTTTGATTGACGGACCTCCTAACATGTAACGCCTTTTCAAATTTAAAGTGAGCTTTTTATCTATTTTAGGGATTGTAATGAAGTCTCAGGAAAACTCAATTCTTCATGATTTACAGATAGCCTCGCCTCTTTGACAACTTACGTGCGGTGGGTTTGTCTACGCGGGAAGAGGCGAATCGACACGTTGGTCGCTGGCTCTTATCATATTTACGCCACGCTTTATGGATATTTTTAAAAATAAAAGGATGCAAAACTGTGGCCATTTGTGTCGTCTTCTTCTTCCATGGCCCCATGAATACAGGAGAAACGAATTAACCTCCTGACATCACAGTAAGCTTCCGTACGCGAGTAATCCTCAAAGTCAACTGACCGTATGACTAAGCGTCCAGTCAGTTACTCAGCTGCTCGCTGGCCATCCAGCTTCTCTGCAATGATGTTCCGGATGACTCAAATGTAAGCTGAGCCGGACATTAAAGTCCGCTGGCGGCGCTCCACGGGACATGCCGTCTCTCTGCGGGAGGCTCCCGCGCGCCCACTTGTCAACATACGCTTTGGTGCAGCTTTCCTATTTTTCAAACTCTCTTAAGCTCGACACAAAGGAGTTTATAAGTGTTGGCAAGAGTAGAATCTAAAGTTGTGCTTGGATCCAGCTGATAAAATCAGTGCAGACTACTGTCTTTATTCTAAGCTATTTCCACAAAGACTTAGTTTTTAAGGTTAAACTCATGTTTAACCTTAACCTTTAACCCCCCCCCCTTTCCCCCGCTTTTTGCTTACACAATCAACAGCAAAATGTTGAATGAGTTTGAGTTTTTATGTCTTAATCTGATTAATCAATTAAAATCCAATCCAATCATTGGACAGAATTCTTAATAATCAAAGAATCCATTACGGCCATCCCTCAACCCAAACCTTTCCACTTGTTGAGTAACTTTAGCATGCACACTCGAATTTCTTATATAGATTTTCTGCTTTTTTACGTTGCCTTAGCGTAGAAACAATCCTCTTAACAATGATAGAAGACAATGCTGGCATAGGACTGATAAATGCATATATTATCTATATTAGGAGGCTAATAACTGTATATGAGTAGTGGTGATTTGGAGCCCTTGTAGTAAACCAGCCAGTTTATGTGAGCCTCATTTCCAACTGTTCTTGGGAATTTAAATTTATGGCATAATCAACATGATGTATCTTTTTTTGCAGGTCAGACGTTTATCATGCAGCAATTGTGGTTGCACTGACCAGCATGGTTAGATAAATTACTGCAAAGAAAAATACTGGAAGTATTTTCCGAGTATTTCAGCTCGGAAATGTAGCCAGAACGTAATTCATTGCCCAGCTTTGCCGTGATTAAACACAGTTGCTTTTCTTTGACTTTTCAAACGTAAAAAGGTTAAAGTGTCCCCAGTAAATGTCATCTTAAACACAGAGCCTCAAGCATTGTGTGTGTGTGTATTCTGTGTATACAGTTAAGATTAAACTTTTTTTTCTTTTTGGAAGTTGTTAATTTCCCTTGTCAATTTGGAAATTTGAACACAAATAGTGGCGCAACACATTACAGTATAGACAGCTTATATAACAATACTCACATGCCGATACCGCGGACCCCTGCCATTAGGGAACTGTGGGACTGTGAAAACCCACTAATTTATGCTCATGATAATTCCACTGAAAAAAAAATAATGGGGACATACAGCTAATAAGTGTTTTGGGGTAGCCCCCCCCCAAAAAAAAAAAACATTTTCCTTTTTTTTAACAAAAAATAAAAAGATTGGAGAAAAAAAATCCAACAATAGTAAATCTGCGGGTCGCAAACTGTGACTATGCGAGGGTCCGCTCTGCGAAGAGTGACTTGCATTACTGCAGCTTACTGAGGGGTTTTGACCGGCTCCATGTATATTCATATATCTCTATTCTACTGCACCCAGGTGGTCAAGGCGCACACAACAGAACGAGCAACACAATGTCTATCAATGTGGAATCGGGGTTGCACGTTGAGGAACATCGTCCTTAAACTGTTCGACTATTTTCTCACGCGCTTGTTCACAAAGAGGCGAACCCTCTCCCCATCTTTGCTGGTGAATGACTGAGCGATTCAGGGAAACTCTTTTTCTACCCAATCATGGCACCCACCTGTTCCCAATGAGCCTGTTCACCTGTGGGATGTTCCAAACGGGTCTTTGATGAGCATTCCTCAACTTTCTCAATCTTTTTTGCCTCCTGTCCCATCTTTTTTGGAACGTGTTGCCGCCATAAAATTCTTAAAAAAAAAAAAAAAAAAAAGGTTAATGATTATTTGCTAAAAACAATCAAGTTTATCAGTCTGGACATTAAATATCTTGTCTTTGTTGCGTATTCAATTAAATATAGGTGGAAGATGCTTTGCAAATCATTGTATTCTGTTTTTAGTTATGTTTAACACAACGTCCCAACTTCATTGGAATTGGGGTTGTTAATGGGAGTGGTTTGAGTCTCATTTCCTTGGTAACACAATTTACTGTGCTGCTGAAAAGGAAGTCAGTCGGGCTCCTATCCCTCCCCGAGCTCCATGTTGCTCTCTTTACTTTTCTTGCCTCTGACTTTTTCTGTCCCCCCTTCCGTCATCGTTGTACATTGTGTTGCCCGCCAGCCATTTAAGAGCCACTGACAGCCGATGTGGTGGGGAGTCAAAGTCGAGGGAAGTCTCAAGGATTGCATATTGTTTACTCAACCATACAATAGCTAAAAATATACATGTGAAAAGTCTTACGAATTTCCGTTATGCATCAGCTTATTTATTTCTTTGTGTTATCATAGTGATATGTCTGCAGTATTTTGAACAATTAAAATGTAATGATTTTTTTCCCTCATATACGAATGAGTTAACCACTGTGAAAAGCAACATAAACCAGCCGGGCTTTAAATTCCAATAACAAATTAGTCATGCGAAGGTGAGTGGTGTCTTTTTTTTTGTTTTGTTTTTGTTTTAAATGTTGTTCTATACAAGTTTAAAAAGAAGTTCACCACTCTTACTGGTAAAACTTGAGACAAAAATTATGCGTACTTCCGCTTTCTTCACATAACTTTCCATTCATATTCTTCTTCTCTTCTCCTGTTCTTCTTCGCTTAAAATCTTCTTGTGTGCCAAAGCCCAAGAAAGAGAGTCAAACACGTGTTTCAGTGGACATGCGTGGTAAATGAAAGAAACGGTCAAAAAATGAAATCATGTCGGGTGCAACGATTATAATCAGAGCCATTAGTCCCGATCAGCTCCAAAATAAAAGAAATTGTTCGCTGATCCGTACCCAAGTGTAGTACTTAATCCTGCTAAGTAACGAAATCAAGTTGGCGAAAACATAACTGTCTGAAAAATATCTATCGTGACGAGTTTGACTTTTTAACCTAAAGGGATTCTCCTTGTTGTCTTACATGGGCTGCTAAAAGTTTGGAGCTAAACAACCAATGAAAAAAGGTTTTATAACAACATGTTTGACAACAAATAACTCAATTGTGCACCGCAATTGTCCTTCAAAAAAGGTTGAACCGACTAGTCGACGCTCTGACTTCACTGCGCAATGACGATTATAGCTTGAAGTCGATTCACCGGCACTCGCGTGCTTTGGCGTTATTTAGCGAGTAGCGACCCTATAGTTGTGTTACGTGAATTGGTGTGAGTTTTACAAGTTCCGAGCGCGAGGGCGTGAAGGTATCTGAACGTGATTGGATGAACGAGCCGGGGGTGGGGCCGGTGCAATCCTGGACGCCGGGGGGGAAAAAAAGTTAGCGAGCTCGTGTTTAGAGGCCAAATTGCGTACAGCAAGTTGACTATCATCACCTTAGCGTACAATATAGAAAATTGTGAAGTCGTTCAACCCCTAGAACAGTAACCTTTTAAAGACATAGAGATGTATACTGTACATGCAGCGTTATTTTGCATTAGATGTACCTGTTGCCTAACCTTTCTTTTGTGCACGCTGATTCTTGGCAGCAGCGCAGTGTGATTGGTGATCTGCTTGGTGGAACTCTAGCACATGGCTGTGAAGTATGTATGGCGCGGGTGTGGGGTAAAGTGTGGGCGGGTTATGGTGGAGGGGAATGAGAGAGAGAGAGAGAGAGAGAGAGAGAGTGAATATAGGCAAGGGAAAGAACATGTTAAGAGTGTTTACTGCTGAGGGGAAGGGGCGAGGGAGATCGGGTGAGCGAGAGACAGCCGCATTGCACAGGAGGAGATGAGCGCGAGAGAGCAGCTGCGGGAGAAACCGGAGCGCCGGCTGGAGCGCGCACGGGCGCAGCTCGCAAGGCCGCCTCGCCTCTGAAGTGTCAGCGCGGGAGGCGGAGCGGTCAGCTGCATCGGGCGGTCATGAAGCACTCAAATAGAAGCGACTTCAAGCTGTTCAGTAAGTCGAGCCGCTGTCGCAGTGGCTTCTCATGTTCGTCTTTACTGCTTGCAGTATCTCGCATGAAACGTCATTGTACTTTAAATCTGTGACTTAAATAACGAAATATTGATCCTATTTCTTAGTATGGTGCTTTTATTGTATAACGTCAGAAATGTGGGTATAGTGCGTATCCTTCTGTTTTTTTGTTTTTTGTTTTGTTCCCCCCCAACCCCCCCCCCCTTCTCTACCTTAATCATAATTTTGTGACAGGTGCTTATTTGTGTGCTCTTGGTGGCCAATTACTGTCAGGTGTGCTGGCGGAATTTACAGTTTCAGTAAATTGGTCCTGGAAATAATTTATTCACGACAAATGATCTTTCTTTTGTTCATTTATCTGTGCCAGTGACATATAGTGACGGGAAGAAAAATACAAGTTTCTTCCATAAAAGGTAACTTAAACTGTTGCCATTCATACAAAAAAAGAATGGCTTTGTGTTCAACTAAACGGGGCAAGTTTGT
This sequence comes from Phycodurus eques, assembly GCF_024500275.1. Taxonomy (NCBI): domain Eukaryota; kingdom Metazoa; phylum Chordata; class Actinopteri; order Syngnathiformes; family Syngnathidae; genus Phycodurus; species Phycodurus eques. The sequence continues at coordinate 4,696,891 of NC_084543.1, read as the reverse complement.
ACAGTGAGTAATTACATTTTTGCGTAAATTGAGACGAGATCCTCTTTATTTCACTACATGTACTTTTTGTGAAAATGTTGTGTTCTGTGAAATTTTCTTAACATAAAATGCCTTGACTCAACAGTTGGGAAACTGTCCGAAGTAAAAATTTAAAAAAAATTAAGTTTTAATTCAATTAATCATTTTCCATTCAGCCAGCTCTACTCACTGTTTTTCATTTTATTCTTTTTGTATTTAGGCTTTAAGTGTTTTTCATGCAAATATTTACTGTAATTATGACTTTACTGCGGTGTTATCACAGGCTAGTGATAGACGCCAGCACATTCTGACAAATTCGGGTTATGTTGCTGTTGTAGGAACGTGACTGATAAACGGAGCGCTTCCTGTAGTTCCATTAAACTCAATTTTTATATATTTAAATTGTAATCCCCAAAAATTTAAAAACCATATATATATAACCATATATATATATATATATATTTTTTAAATTATTATTATTTTTTGAATTTTTTGCTGTGTTGCCATGCACATTTCGACCGTGTCGACACCAAAGCTAGATGTGCCAGCGTGCCATGCATTGCGGTGGCCGAGTGCCTTTTGTGTCATGTTGACCCACACAACCAAGGCCACAAGGTCACAGTTTTATTTCGGCCTCAAGGATACAGTAACACAGTTCGGGGCTTAAAACAGTGCAACTAAAAATATCCCCCTTTTTTATTTTTTCCAAGCCAGACAAAAATAAAGACGAAACAGTTATTTCTTTGAGTGTTTGTCTTCGAACTTTGTTTACAATGTGTTTATAGTTTTTTCACACGAATTTGTGTGTGCATTATGTGCGAGTCGACTCTTTTGATGTGCATGTGCGTGTTATCTTCCAAGCACTCGACAGTATACTTTGACAGATGAACGCGTGACGCAAGGAACTAGGTGTTCCAAAGACATTTCCCGGTACGGGGGTTACAACGGGGGTTGCGGTGGCCTTTTTCTGGGAAAACACAAATTTCCTTTGTGCGTCTTCCAAGTGAGACTAATCAATATGTCAGCAGCCTTTTTTTGTGTGTTTTTTTTTTTGTGCTTCACCTGTTTAGGTGGAAGTAAGTGGTTGTCATCAGCTCTGATTGTGTGCTGGATCTATGGTCTATGGACTACGGTTCCATTGTTAGTTGATATCGAGTGGACGGTATTACTTGTGATACACTATGTGGACAAACGGGGGCGGCCAATCAGTTTGGGCCATGAGTTTTCCAAACAAGCCGTACCCAAAAAGTAGTTAGTTTGACAATAAATACTAAACTACGAAAAAGAAAAGCTGGGAGAGTCTCTGTCACCAAAATGCATGTGAGCTTTCACAACAAAAAAAAATGGTTTTTGGGTAGAAGCGACATCCAGCCGGCCGCCAAATAAAGTGTGTTTTACAATAATAGAAAAGTATACTTATAGTTTCATATGGACCTGTGGATGACAAAGCGAAGCGTGGAGAGTCTCTGTCACGAAAATGCTCAAGTTTGATGACTGGAACCAACAGCCTCTGAAATATTCACACTCTCTCCTGTATGTCAAATCTTGTTGCATGATTAAAAACACAAGCGGTCGCAATTTTTCCGATGCAGCGAGTTGATTATGCGTGCGGCATGTTGAAGGGTCACATGGTGATTTTCTTAAACATGAGCACATTAACTAAGTCGGATGTTCGGATTTCGAGATGTGTCCATTTTAATGCGTGCGTGCACATGACAAGCCGCGATGCATAAACATCACGTTTATTCTCTGTTCTTCACAGCGGGAGGGCTCGCACGTCCTCTGCGAAAAGGTCAAGGGTGCGCCTTTGAGTAAATACAAATGTTGACTTGCATTTTTATTCATTAGGTGTAATAAGTACAGCCACATCTTTGACGCAATACAACAATACTGTATGTATTAGTGCGTTTCATCCTTTCCACCGAGCCTCTTGAGTGTTTTGTCACTGTCTTGGCTGAGACCTTTGATTGTCCCCTGAAGCATAGAATGAATAAATGAATGAATGGTCATGAAATTCATATTGCTACTTTAAGGCGGCCTCTTTTTTTCCCCTCCAAATCAAAAAGGCTTGCTGTTTGTGAGAGGTGTGACAAAGGGATGAGAGACAAATGATTGGTTCAACAGTGAAACCAGTGAAGGACCCTAAAAGTGGTACAATTTGGAGTTCAACCGACATTTCTGCGGAAAAATATACCTTAAAAGTCAAACGCAAAGTCAGACATTTTATAAGAATTTTACTACCTAGTGGTAACTTCTTAGACATGAGAAACATCGTTCAAAAGTGTGATATTCTTTTCTTAAATTGGTCAAAAAAGTGCTGTTTTTTTAATCATATTTTAATTGGATTATACGCAATCATATTTTAATTGGATTATACGCTTACTTTGTTTGTAATCGTTCATGACGTCTTTCCTGCTCTACTGTTCCCTGCTTTTCTCACCTTATTCTAACACGCACACATTCTTGCAAAACCTGTGTTGAATCATCCACAAATCAAATATTGAGAGTGGGCAAATTCGGTTTCCTTGGGAGCAGCGCCTCTGCCGTTGCCATGGCGACTTGTATCATGGGTTACCGGGAGCACATCCGCAAGCGTGCCTGTATTGTGATTATGAATACTATATTGATGTGTGCGTCTGTGCGCTGACAATGACCAGAAGGCGGTGCGCGTCGTTTGTTTGGCCATCCGTCTTTTCGACGCGCATCTCATTGCTTAGCTGTGAAAGCAGGGAATTTTCGCATTTGAATAAAAACAATCAACTTGCACTGGGGGACAATCATGTGATCATCTGTTTGTAATGGACGACTGCTGTTGATGTGGCTCTCATCCCATCGGCGTGCACGTCACAAACCGTGAAGAAATAAGCTGTGAATGCGTGCGCACATTCGTGTGTGTATAAGTAAGCGGACTATTGGACCTGACTTAGTTATTGAATTATGAAACTTGATTTTTGTAATGATGAGGTGTTATTGTAAGTCATACATAGATTCAAAAAAAATAAATAATTGAACAAATGTACTGTGTGTATGCAGGGTCAAAAGCTAGATTTGAATTGAATTTGCATCACAGTTATAATTACATTTGCTTATTGCTCTTGAATTAAAAACATCTCTCCAATTTTCTCTAAGCCTAAAAATTTTTTTTTGCTGTATTCTGTGGCTAATATAAAAAAAATATTTACAAAAGAGTGTGTAGTTATTTTTAAATGTATTCTTCATTAACAGTTCTTCCAAAACAAAAATACTTCAGGCTGTTTATTGACACTTTCAGTTTGTTACTGTCAAACTAAACAAAACAAATAGAATTAGATGTTGTGTAGTAGGAGAAAAAAAGAAAAAAAAAGCATAACTTTGCTTTAGTTAAGTCACAGTGTTAGTCATTCAAGCAACGGATTTTTAATCACAAACGGTGGAGCAACACATGTAGACAGCCAAGCATTTATTCTTAATCCTCAGCGAAGAATGACTAATATTACTGCGGCATACTGAGGATTATTTTTTATGTGTATGTCTGTATTATACTACTGCCCTCAGGAGGCCAAGGTGCGCACATGCCGAATGGAGCAGCACAATGTCCATTGAATGAAAGCAAAAAAAATGTGGCAAAAACTGTTGAATTGTTTCTATTCTTTAAATAATGTCATTACTGTATCTTTTTACAAAGTACAATACTATAAAGTGCTGTTTTTCTCATTTAAAAAGCAAAACTATTTAATTGGGGCGTGGCATTTGTTATCGCAGAGGTCACTCTTTGAGGTCACCTGCAGGATTTGAAGCGTAGACATGATGTTGAAGCAGTCACTGCTCTTTCCAAAGCAGCTTTTCCAGACAACCAACAAGCGCTTTTTTGGCTTTCCTTAATGTCCAATCTTGTCTTAACTTGTGTTTCCCGCTGCCCCCCCGCAGAGCGTCAGCTGGCCAACAGCATGACCAGCGGCGGCGCCCTTCCCGCCAGCGTGAGCGGCATCGGCAAGGAGCTGGCCGAGCTGCGACACCTCGTGCAGTTCCCCGAGGAGATCGCCTGCATCCTCACCGAGCAGGAGCAGCAGCTCTACCAGCGGGTGCGACGACGTGACGCGCTCACTAAAAACATTTCTGACGCTTAGATGGTGTCGTCTTTTTTTGTTCTTTCCGGTCCAGGTGTTTCCCTTGGACTACCTGTGCTTTCTGATGCGAGACCTAAGCGGTCCGGAGAGTCAAACCAGACGGCACCCCAACCTCAAGGCCTCGCTGTCGGCCCCCGACACGCCCACCCAGACGGCGCAGCGCAGTAATGCTGTGGAGGACCTAGTGGCGCGGTTCAATGAGGTCAGCTGCTCATGAGTCATGAATGGATAGATGCAAAACAAACATCAGCGCGAAGAAATTTAAAGCTAATTTGGTTAAAGGTCACGTTAATGGCGGATACGTTTTGAAAGGATTTATTTTGGTATCATTTTTTTTTTTCCAAAACCCTTTTTTTTTTCTGTGGAAATTGTCGACTACCATTGGCTGAAAACTTGCCTCGTTGCGTATTTTCTTTTTTGTGTGTGTGCTGTTTCTATGAAGTGGTGATTTGGTGCCAAAGCCTTGGCTAATAGGAAAGTAGTAATTGGTGTTAAGGGAAGTATGTTGAAGTGATACACAACAGTGGAAGTTACGGAGATGCTGCCCATGTGCATGTACACACGCTAATTACAGTATGTTTAAGTGATACATCTCAACTGGGAGACACATTTTGTATGCCGGGGACTCACAAGATTTAGCCTGGGTTGTTATGGAGAGTCTTTGCCGTGCATTTAGAGTGCATTTTCCTTCCAAAATCAAATTGTTCGTAAGCCATTTATTTTTTTTAACAGTATTGTCATAAAATCATTAAAAAAAAAAAATGTGTTTAAATGCTCGTGTTTTTGAATTATGATACACACAACGTGTACCGTATATGAAACAACATAAACAAGCGGAGGAGTTGAGAGCAGTCTTCAAATTTGGAGTAATAGTTTCATGGCGTGACTCAGCACCGACTCTGAACATTTGCTCGTTTCTCCGGGCAGCCATCTGCGACAGTCAAGAGCGTTTTGCCGTAGACTGAGATCTTGTAAACCTGCATTCATCCTGTTTGTGTGTCATTCCCAACTAATAGCCTCGTGGCCCAAGCGCACACCGTGTACACCAGCGAGGAGGTGTGAGTCGGCTAAGGCGCACAATCTTTCGCCGTGTCCGGCGAGTGACTCTTAGAATAAACACTGGGGATGGGGGGAGTGGGGGGGCGGGGGGGGGGGCGCCAATGAGGAAGTGAGGGAGAGGCTCATAGGCAATGATGTCACCTTGCGTGCCTCTGACATCAGCTGCTTTTCATTTAAGGCTCCAGGAGACACACGAAAAACACACAATCCTCTATACATGCATTGTGTACGTCCATATATGGGCAAAACTGGGGATGGCATTGATGATGCAACCAAATAAGTGTTTTTGCCAAGGGTCATATTTTGAGAAGAATGACATGACCATATCAAATCGTCTTTCCCATTTAAATTATTATCTTTGCCATTCATCCATTCACGCCGCCCGAAATAAAAAGCAGTGTTTTATTACTTTATAATATCATACTTGAATGTACAGCAGACATTTGCGTATAACGAATTAAACGGTTAATTGCCAAATATTTTGCTTCAATTCAGTGTACATTGTGCCGCTCTGGTGTGCACCGCTTCGCTTGGCCACCTGGGGGCAGTATAATACAGACATAGAGACACACAGGAAGAGGAATTTCACAACTGATTCATTAAGTTGCATTTTCCGCAAAAGATAAATAATGCATACCTGTGAGTACCAGTTATGACAATGGAGAGCGAGAGAGCCGTCGTTGTCGTCAGACGACATTAAGTTTGCTAGAGAGAATGTTGAACCTTGTGACCTTTCTTTGCCTTGGTTCAGGTCTCAACATCGACACGCCGTGCTTCTATTTGGCATAACGGCTCGTTAAGTTGCGTACGTATGACAAACGGAGCCGGAACCAGACAGCCGTGAGCGAGGACGAAACGAGTCCTAAACGGTGTCAAACAGTCTTAAATCGCATTGGACTATAAAAACCGAGTTACCTGTACGAGTGGGAATACATCTCCACCGTTACTAATTTTTCCAAAAATCTGATTTCCCTACAAAAATGCTACTTAACAGGATCTGCTGTTTTTTTGTTTGTCCCCTTCCCCCCCGCTGCAGTGTTTATATTGTGAGCATTTGTAGTTTTTTTGTCTGCACTGTTTGGCCCCGACAGGCTCAGCGTGTGCTCATGCATCAAGTTTGTAATAGCACCTTGTCATCAACGGTTACGCAATACGCGCCGCATCAAGGAGAGGCCGACCCTCATAGCTCAACTAATAACAGACGGCGACAGACACACAAACTTCAAAGCGATGGGGGATCAGTGTGTGTGTGTGTGTGTGTGTGTGTGTGTGTGTGTGTGTGTGTGTGTGAGGAAAGTGTCACTTTTCCAAACATCAGGTGTCCTGCTCTGTATTACTTACTTACTCCCCCAGTCAACTCGATCTGATTGGCACGGTGCGGGTATACTTCCCTTCCGATATACGGAACGACAGAGGAGTTGCCAGTTGGAGAAAAGGCGTCGCAGTTGGCCAGAAGAGTTGAGATGGCGAGAGTAACGCTAGCCGGCCGCCGACAGGGATTCGGCGTATGTTCGAGAAGAAGCGAGCGAGAGCGTTTTCAGCGAAGCCGTGCCCTCCTCCTCCCCCGGGTCACGCATGCCGGGAAGCTGCAGACGTACCGCTCACTTCTCAGAAAACATACAAAGCATATTATAGCCGATATGCGTACAGTGTTGCTGAGTTAAGTGATTCCCGGCCATGTCCGTCTCCTTTTAATCCTTTCTTAAAATGAATACTTATTTCCTACTAATAATGTATCTTTGTTCATCTTTCTATGCCAGCTAGAATCTTGCTGCTTGAATGTCATGTTGTACTTTATACTGCAACGTCGTTGAGAGTAAATCAGTAAAATGGATTCAATAATGACAAGCAAGGCCTTTTTTTATATATATATATTTTTAATTATCATTAATACAAATGTATGTCATTTTAGTGGCTGTTTTACTGTGTATGTTTAGGTCACCAAATTCACTTGATGTTGGTAGATTTAGTTTACAGCTAATTGAAGTTTGATGTTTGCGTATTTGTCAGCTGGTGTAAATATAGCCGAGAGCGAGTTCAAGGGGACCGTTTGGAGAAGGATTAGGATCTTCGCGGTAAAAACATCGCTGGCCTTTAACGCTCCGTGCACGCTCCGCGTCTGCCGCACGTGTGCCGCCCGCCGTGTCGGGAAGGGGGCGAATGTGAAAAGCCGAAATGAGATTTGGGAATTTGACTTCATCGCAAGGAGGTTGTCTGCATTTTACATAACAACGATGACGTTCATGATTCTGAATTATCCACGTTCAATCCTGCAAGATATATATTCGAATACACTATTTCCAAAAAGTATAGAATATTCGGCTTTTGGGTCAAATGTCAGGATGAACCTAAAATGCCAACAGAGAGACTGGAAGAGTAACAGAAAGGCCTAGGAATTGACGTCCTTGGATATTTATTTGTAGATTTCTTTTTGTTTGTTACTGGGTCAGTGTTGTGTTCATGCTCAATGTGTCATATTGACTGGTGATGAGAAACCTCATCTGAGCTCATCTCTGTGTGTGTGTGTGTGTGTGTGTGTGTGTATGTGTGTGCGTGCATATTTTTGTGTATCTCCATTTTGCCCCCTTTGAAGTGAGGCTGCCAACGGGCGTGTTACATAACGGGCAATAGATACCCATGCATGTCAGGGGGTTAGCAAGTTCTTTGTGTGGGTTCGTGTGCATACATTCATGAGGTTCTAATGCACTGAGACACGAGAGACCGAGAACCAGCCAGATTGATAGCTGATAGTTTTGCTGTGTGTGTGTGTGTGTGTGTGTGTGTGTGTGTGTGTGTGTGTGTGTGTGTGTGAGAGAGAGAGAGAGAGAGAGAGATACACAGCTGTGCTGTCATTGTGTCTTTCGAGAGTTCCTGAGGTTAGTCAGTGCGGTGCGGCTGATAAATATGATGTCATGTTTTCATACGTGATGTATTCGTAGTTCCCAGGCTGGAATTTAGGGGCCCGGAAAGCCTTCTCGCTGGTCTTTAACAGGCCTAAATGTTTTTGGGTTGTTGTTCTTTTTTTTTTAAATCATAGATAACGGAAAATAAAACCAACACATGGAATATTTGCGCGTAACACATGTCACAGTTTTATTTGGATCACATTCAAATGTTGTGTGTTTGTGATTGTTGACACAGATTTCAGCATTATCCAAAAATGGTATCGCTTTCCTCGTTTTCTTCAAGTTATGACATTCCCCCCCAAAGATGTATAATATGATTACAACCGGATTGTTTTGTTGAGCAACTTCATGGATGCGGTTGTCTTTTATTGATTTATTTATTTAATGTCACTAGCTGTTAGTACGAGTTGTTAACTGTCTTGTATTCACGTGTCTCCACACAGGTGAGTTCGTGGGTCACATGGCTGGTGCTGACTGCCAGCTCTATGGAGGAGAAGAGAGACGTTTTCTCCTATTTGGTCCACGTGGCGAAGTGCTGTTGGAACATGGGCAACTACAACGGCGTCATGGAGTTCCTGGCAGGACTCAGGTTGGATGCGACGCACTTACCGTATAACACACACGTTAGACACACCCGCAGTAGTTGCGCCGAACGCGCACGTCTTCTGTTTTTCCCGCATACAGGTCCCGCAAGGTGCTGAAGATGTGGCAGTTCATGGACCAGTCCGACATCGAGACTATGAGAAGCCTGAAGGACGCTATGGCGCAGCACGAGTCCTCCTCAGAGTACAAGAAGGTTGTCACCAGAGCACTCAATATCCCAGGATGCAAAGTGAGCGGACTATATTGCTGTCTTATTCTGTATGATGAACCCCTGCCTATTTGCGAGTAAAAAAAAAAAAATGTTGTATTTATACTACCCTGACAAGTGCAAGTTATCTAAAAAGTTACTTAAAAACCAAATGTAACTTAGCAAATGTAGGGCATTACTCACCAACTCTGTCCCCATCCCCCGCGAGTGGCTTCGGTTTACTTGTATTTATTTGCACCAAGCAAACGTTTCCTCTCTAAACACAGGTGGTGCCTTTCTGCGGCGTGTTCCTGAAGGAGCTTAGTGACACGTTAGACGGCACAGCAAGCATCATCAGTCTTAAAACGCCCGTGGATAACGCTGACGACTCACTGGAGGTACACGATAACCACGCACGCGCGTCTCATTCAGATTCTGGCGGCGCTAAAGTTCTCAGCTTTTTTTCCAGTTTCTCTCCGACTACAGCGGCCAACACAACTTCCTGTCCCGCGCCGGCACAGACGGTCTTCACGTCCCGGAGAAAGAAGCCACCGTCAGCAACATCCTGCAGATTATTAGGTACATCCTGAAATGGATCGTTCCACTTTATTCTTGTATGGTCTGGATTGTTATTAACAGCCGTCCGTCTTGATTTCCTAGATCATGCAATCGCAGTTTGGAGGCAGAAGATCCCGACGAGGCCTCCACCAGTCCGTCTTCTTCTGGCCCAGCTCCGGCATCCAGAAACAACTCCCTCAGGGACCGCAGCCGCTATCAGTCAGTATTTGAGTGATGTTTTATCTTTTTTTTTTTTTTTTTTTTTGCAGCATGTGATCAAAGCATATTGTAAAGATTTCGGCCATACGAGTGCGAGCCTATCCCGTGACCCTAACCCTGGTGGCAGTGGACTCTACTTAATTCACTTCACAACACACAGGCAGTAAACATTTTTTTCAAAAAAAGTGTCTCATGCCACTCCCAGTTTAAGTTTGTCAAACTAAACCTCAAACAAAGAGAATTACACATTGTGTGTTTAAAACAACCACATACCTTTGCCTGAAAGTCTGCTGGCTTAATCCTAACGCATAATGGGAAATGCCATAGGCGGGCTAACAAATAGCTTCCATGTGGCGTTGTTATATCGGCTATTTGAGCACACATGGTTGAGCAGCACATGTAGACAGACAATATAACAAATAGTGAGTATTTAAGTCATATATTCTTTATTCTCTACAAAAAATGATTACTGCAGCTTACGGAGTCATTTACAGTAGTTACATAACTCGTCTTTGTTAGTGTCACAGCATAACTGTATTACACTGACCCCTGGTGGCCATGTCACACACACCAGAAGGAGGCACAATGAAGTAATTATGATTAATTCTTTACATTCTATTTGATTTTATTTCTGTAAAGTACAATATTATCGTATCGCAAAGAAACCACTGTATTTTATATCTTGGTTGTATTCTTCACACTGCATTTCCTCATATTGTGTTGGCCAGAATTAGGGAGTGATTTCAAAATGCATTTGTACAAATAAACTAAAGAATATCGTATCCCTAAGAGGCTCTTGGTGCAATTTGCACTTGAGAAAATGTCGCTGGCCACTATTAGAGGAAATGCAATATTTACACATAATGTCAAGTCAGTTACGATGTTTGTGTGAGTGACTCCAGGTTAGTCTCCAAATGTAAAACACGCAATGATGATGATGGTTTTGGCAAAAAATATAGCAGGTTGGTTATGAGCGCTGAAGAAGTTCTGGTGTGGACGAGAATAAAGCCAGCAGGTTCGTTTCCTGTCAGGGCAGGAAGGAGCAGAGTTCTGCTACTTTTCAGTGCACCGATGGCACGCAGCTGATGACACCGGCTGGAATTTGGACACAATTCCCGAGTGTGGCCTGTGGTGTTTCTGCAAAGGAAGCCTGCTTTATCTTCACTGCTTCTGGATGGTTTTCTTTGACACTGAGTAATTGTTTATATTTGAGCACAGGATAACAAGTGCGCTTGAGTTTTATTTCTTTTCCTGTGTTATCAAGAGTTCCTCGTTATGATTATTATGTTGTTTTTTTTTTTTTTTACACACTCCTCAAATCATCTCATTTGTTCTTACAATCCCAGTTCCCAATCATTGACACAGAACGCTTCAATCCAAGATGAAAATCGTTTTTTGTTACAATGTGTAATTTGTTTGGGAAAAAATGAAATAACGTGGAAACATTGCGGAGACGACGCCTAATGTTGCCCTTGTGGGCCTGCCCCAGATATGTGTTTTTTTTTTTTTTTTGGGTCATTGTGCTTCATTCCCATAAGTCAGCGGCCACAACTCTTGGCCGTCCTGCACGATCTAATAAGTTTTAGTAGTGTGCCTTTACAAAGATAGAAATGCAGAGTTTAGATTTAAAGGGACAGGTTTCACTTTTTAGCTTCACTTCACTAACATCCCCCCAGTGTCAGTCAAACCGCTTAAATGTGCCTGCTAATTTTCGGAGCGACGCATTCACTTTGCCTTGATTTCTCTCCATTTCCCTGTACTCCCATTTTCAGGTTCATGGTGGGGTACCTGTCCGATTCTGAAGGCGATCTGTCGTCTGAGCCCGGGGCGAACGAGATGGAGTTCCAGGGCACTGAAGAGACTCACAAAGCTTTTTGCCACGGCACTGAGCTCATTCCCTGGTAAGAGATGAGCTCCATTAAGCAAAGGATGGAGGGGGGAAAAAAAAGATATGCATCAAGAAAAAAAAAAAAACCCATCTCAAATAGAAAGCACTCACAGTCACACAAGTGCTATAAATATCATCTTGACTGCTGTCCAAAAACTCGCACGCAGATGCATGGATAAGATGACGCACAATTCAACATTTTTCCTTTTTTATTTTAAGGTACGTGTTGTCCCTGCAACCAGATGTTCACCAGTTCCTGCTGCAGGGAGCCACCGTCATCCACTACGACCCGGACAGCCACCTGACGGCCCGCTGCCTGCTCAGACTCCAGCCTGACAACACCACGCTCACTTGGGGTGATTATGATCAACGTATCGCTTTGTCAACATCGCAATGGTCTACAACATTGTAATAAAAGTTTTATTTCATTCTGTAAATTCCGCAATGACCTTTTCCCCATTTTGTTTAGTCACATCAACAGGGTCCATATTTAACTGGTTGTAAATAGGAAACTGTGGCCAGTGTCAATTTCCTGTGGAAAAACATGTTGTAAATGTATGGCAGGTAAGCCTGAGAGTGGAGGGATCTCCCCCACGGAGCAACCACAAGGATTGGGCCAGACTGTGGTTGCGGGACTGGCAGAAGGTCTGCTGGACATCAGAGTGCTGAAGGTTTGTGTCTCGAAAATCCACATCATTGCATCTTTTTATTTTAATTATTTTTTTTATGCATGACTTGAAATATATGTATATATATATATATATATATATATATGTATATATATATATATTTAATGGCAAATAAGACTGCGATCCTAAATTTGTACGCGTCTGCACTTAAAGGCTGTGTTCCTGGGTCACCAGGGAGTGGACGTCCACACGGTTTGTTTGCAGAACAAACTGAGCCAGCTGACAGTCGAGGAGAACGGCCTCAGCCTCCTCTACGGCCTCAGTACCACCGACAACAGGTCCACTACCTGCTTAGTTAGATAACTCTACATTTTATTTAATATATTGAAAAATACCTATTTCATGTGCGATTCTTTTTCTTTTAAAACATTTTGTACTGATCTTTTTTTTTTTTTTTAACACAACGAATATTCCCCAGGGTGAATAAAATATTCTTGCAACTTTGCAACGCTGCTCCACTTTTTGAAGTGTTCCAGTGACTTTTGGGACACCTCGTATATATTGCATACTGATATTTTCACCCGTCACACCGCATCCGACAGACTGCTGCACTTGGTGGCCCCCGACTACACTGCGCAAATGCTCTACAAGGGTCTGTCAGAGTTGGTGAACGCAACCAGGAAGCTGAAGAAGTTTCCGGACCAGCGTTTGCAGTGGCTCAGGAGGCAGTACGTCAGTCTGTATCAGGTACACGTATGATATTTTTGTGTATCCGTGCAAACCAACTCGATATGTTCCGGCGCCTTGACCTCTGTTCTTCTTTTGACCCGTGCCAGGAGGAGGGTCGATATGAAGGCCCGACGCTGGCCCAGGCCATTGAGCTGTTTGGTGGGCGCAGGTGGAACATGGGCGCGAGCGGAGGGGATAAATCGGGGGCCCCCAAGAGCAGCCCTCTGGGGATCAATGAAAAGGCCAAGAAGAAGAAGAAGGCCCTTGTTAGGGTCAGCACTCCTCTTTTAATATTAAGTATCGATCAAAACCGAGCATTTGTTGTGAGTTTTTAAAATAGAATGGTCAAATTGTGGTTGTATGGTTTCAAATGTTTGAAGGTCTTTATTGATGGATATTTAGCGTTGTTTTTTTTGTTTTTTTTTTTACTTGTTTTTTTGAATGCAGGGAGACAGTGGGGATGCCACTGATGACGAGATGGTTTCCAGGAAAACGCGAAGCTGTAAAGAGGGATTTTATCGGAACGGACCAGAGTCGGACAGTATAGACCAAGAAGATCCAGGTGACCTTCACATCTGCCGAGTTTTAAACTGAAGGTTTAGCTGGACGTTGAAAGGCCTCACCAAGCACAATGTATAATTTTGTTTCACCTCGATGGTCTTCATCGTCTTTAGATGACGGCTTTCCCGGCCCGTTCTCCCTCCCCTCCAAAGGAAGTCCTGGATTGCTCGCCTCTTCCTCCTCCTCCTCCTCTTCCTCCAGTATGGCCAGCTCCAACCAATCCCGCCCACAATCCTCTCCAATCCTTTCAGGCACTACCAAGGCTCACTCAGGGTACGTTGATATGCAGTCAGTCGGTAGAGCAACTTTAAGCTTTTTCTAATTCAATGTCCTCTCTTTTTTTGGCTCGAAGGGCGTGGAGCAGCAGGTCATGGCACGGTCGCGGCAAAGGCTGTTTCAAAGGCTTCCAGAACCTCATAATCTCTGACAGCACCATGAGCTTCGTTGAGTTTGTGGAACTCTTCAAGTCGTTCAGGTACATACTTGAATTTTTACAGTCGCATCGTTCATACCGCACTTGAAGCACGTCAGCCATTTTTGCTTGTTGCTCCTTTGTAATGGGTATGCATCGATTTATTACGTATAGATGCACATCTAACGAGGTTCAATACAAGAATTGTGTAAAAAAATAAATAAAATAAATATATATATATATATATATATATATATATATATATATATATATATATATATATATATATATATATATCCCAGTGAACCCTTATAATAACCCCATATTAAAAATACACGTACTTGAATAATAATTTTAGAATAAACAGTGTGATGTGTTTTCTGCTAGTATCCGGAGCAGGAAGGACCTGAAGGAGCTTTTCGACACATTCGCCGTCCCTTGCAGTCGTTCCGCTCCAGAGTCGGCTCCTCTCTACACCAGCCTGAAGATTGATGACAGGGACGCGGGGCTCCAACCAGACCTTGGTACTCACAGCGAGCATTCCCACCCACGCTCTTCTTAGCTCCCTCGTACAACTCTCCCTTTCCACTCTGCAGACCTTCTGACTCGAAACGGATCAGACCTCGACCTGTTCATCCGGACCAGGCGGCAGATGTCGGACAACCAGAAGCTGATCTCGGACGCCATCGCCGCCGCCAGCATCGTGACCAACGGGACGGGCGTGGAGAACTCGTCGCTGGGCGTTTTGGGCTTGGCCATCCCTCAGTTAAACGACTTCCTGGTCAACTGTCAGAGGGAGCACCTGAGCTACGATGACATTCTCAGCATTATACAGGTGAGGACTGCTTGCGTGAATGCATCCTCTGATGTCAAGCTCAATTTTCAGATTGGTTCAGACATGGAACGGGTGACTGGGACGAGGTATAGCCCAGTATCGATTAGGAGATGGAACGGATAAATGAATGGCTTGCGTGCGGCTGAAAGAAACCTCAGACGGGAGGAAGGAAGGTGGTGATCGATTATGCTGATGAATGGTTTTGCATTGCAGACATTTGAGCCTTCATCAAACATGAGGCTAATGGGCTGGATGTCGTTCGAAGGCTTCGCGAGGTACATTTGTTGCAAAGACACTCCGTGTTCAACCCAATAAATAGCATGTCAATGGAAGTTGAAACTTCTCTTCTCTACCAGGTACCTCATGGACAAGGAGAACTTCGCCTGCCGTAACGACGAATCCCAGATGAATCCCGAGGAGCTCCAGTACCCTCTGTCCTACTACTACATCGAATCTTCTCACAACACTTACCTGACGGGACACCAGCTCAAAGGAGAGTCCTCTGTCGAGCTTTACAGTCAGGTCAGTGGAGGAGGACATTTTGCTTACAATGGATATTCTTTCATATTGATGTTCAATGTACGGCGTAACGCAATCACAGTACAGTGAATGATTTGGCTATTTGCTTGTTTTATTTATTTATTATTTACTTACGGAGGAGCTTCGCCCGTCTCCATTTTTGTCTGGTACACCGCCCCCGTGTGGCCAAGGTGTGCACACCTGAAGCAGAACAATGTCCATTGTATTGAAGCAAAAAATGTAGCAATTGTTTTGTGTTTAATTCTTTACATTGTATGTAATTATGCCATTAGTGTATGTTATTATAAAGTACAATATTACGTAGTGGTATTTATTTATTTTATTTTATTTTATTTTTGTGAAGCTGGAACAGATGAATGGCATTTCTATTCATTTCAATGGGGAAAGACGATTTGAGTTAAGAGTCTTTAGAGTTCTGACCAGATGACAGAACAAATTAAATGTATATGTCAAGGCACAACGGTAGTTCATGTTTGATTTTGTTGAAGAATGACACAAGTTCAAGGGAAATTAGGCCTGTTAAAATGTTGAACATGTACCTTTTGCAATGTTGTGTTAAAATGTTCAATTTAAATGTCATAGTTTCGAATATTGGCAAGAGTAAAAACATAGAAGTAGTGTAACACATTACAATTGAAAGACAGAAATACCGTAATATAACATTACATTTTGGAGGTAACAGTGTTTCTGATTACTTTGAAGGTGCTGCTGCAAGGCTGCAGGAGCGTGGAACTGGACTGTTGGGACGGAGATGACGGCATGCCAGTCATCTATCACGGGCACACACTCACCACCAAAATACCTTTCAAGGTCATGAATGAAATTTGTTGGCTATTACAATTCCTTAGTAGAACCGTCACAGCCGGGATACTGTAATATTCCCGAATAATTTACGCCCAAGCATAAATGTGCATCGCTCTCTCTCGCGGTTCTTCAGGATGTGGTGGAAGCAATTAACCGCTCAGCATTTGTCAACTCGGACATGCCGGTCATCATGTCCATTGAGAACCACTGCTCCCTTCCGCAGCAACGCAAGATGGCTGACATCTTTAAGGTACGGACGCCAAAAGTCCTTGCTCAATTTATTTCCACTGGAACTGATGATTCATCAAACTTTTTCACTTTTCTTCCCTTGGTATTTCATTTGGCAAGGCTCCAGTCAGAGGCTTGCTTGTGTAATCCTCAATCCTATTATTATTATTATTATTTATTTTTATTTTTTTTTCATACTCGAGAACACACGAGAGATAGCCTATGTGCTGGAATGTGCACACGCTTTCATCTCGCTAAGCCCTCCCAGCAGTCTAGTCCTCTCTGGGGATCGACGTGATGGACATAACTCTTTTCATGTTCACGCAATTCTTTTGACACACACACACACCGTAGTTTTGTTTTGGTGATCTCTTCCTTTGTGTTTGTCCAGAGAAATATACAGTCCACTATAGTGGGAAGAATTTTTGCAGCTTACAAGAACAACCATCAAATGCAAACACTCCAAAGGTTGGCGCAGGGGTGTTGCTAGGGCTATTTTAGGGGCTAAAGCCCCCCTAAAAACTTCTCAAGCCCCCCTCAAAATGAGTCTCCGTAAAATAAAAATGCTTTTGTTTTATGACATAATATAATAAATAGAATTATAATGACATCAGCGACATCCTGTGTCATTTGTTATTTCATCACCTCAACCAATGAGAATCGACAAGGAATCAATCAATAAGGGAATCGGAATCGCTAAATTCCTATCAGTTCTCATCGCTACCAATCCATCGCGTCTTTTTGCCTATTCCCCTCGTGTAGCGTAGTGGCTTTCCTCATGCGGCTAGCAGGCCCTTATCTGTTTCAAAATGTCTAGACGGTGTTCGGGGACCGTCTAGTGACGCGCTTCCTCTTCGAGGGCGACTTCAGCGACGACCCTCACCTGCCGTCGCCGCTGCAGCTTCGCGGGAAGATCCTGCTGAAAAACAAGAAGCTCAAAGCCCACCAGGCACCGGTGGACATACTGAAGCAGAAGGTGAAGCGTTTCTTTGAAAGGGCCGGTAAACACAACGTATAGGCCGACTCACTTTTCTGGCCTGCATATCAACTAACTCCATCTTGTTTTCACTGTATTTGTTATTTTAGGCTCACCAGCTGGCCCACTTGCAGGCCCAAGCCAGCAACGGCTCACCAGGGGGCACCCCGCCTGGAACTGGAAGCCACGGCAACGAGGAAGAGGACGAGGACGAAGATGAGTACGACTACGACTACGAGTCTTTATCAGATGGTAAGCGCACGTTTTATTCCACTACTGTGCGACCCTTTGTCTCGTTTTGTGTTATTTATTGTTTTACGCTCTCCTCATCACACTTAAATGTTTAAGTTGTCAATTTTGTTTTTCCCTTCCTTCCTGTCTGTCCTTTTTTGACTTAGCCGATGTCCTCAATGCCTCTACCGCCTCCTATGGGCTGGAAGGTAAACCTCTATGTGCACCAATCTTGCCTTCTCGTTTAGTTTTGCAGTGGTAGCTGCAGTTACTACAACTAACACTTTGTTGGTTGTTGTTGCCGCCATCGTTGTTATTGTCACTGGTAGTCTACCCTGTGCAATTTTGGGTGTGACTGGTTCACTGTTACTCATGTCGTCATCTTTTTTAGTACCAAGTAAGATTTGCTTTGGAAATCAAATTAAAAGTGTAGCCGTACACATACAAAAGACATTGACATGAGGTTGAAACGCTGGGTGGAAAAACTTTGAATCGAATTTAGTTCTAGTGTAATTTATTGCTTGCAGTGGTGCCATGAACTCTAACAGCTTCCATGTTGACTCATTGTGAACACTTGACTGTGGATTTTCACAGTTATTGATAGTCATTGTGATTTGAAGTGTGTACTGCTTGTGTTTGCCCGCTTCACTGCATTCTCCGCCACCATTTGGCCTCCCCCTCTTAAAGATTATGAATGACAAATAACTCGAGAGGGGGGGAAAAAAAACAAAAAAACACTTTTCACATTGTTTCCTGTCAGTATTTTGTTAAGTGTTACATTTTCTGAATGCTTTCTTCTTTTTCCACAAACACAACACCTCCCGTCTTCCTGCCCCTCTGTGCACTGTTTTTGTCTGTGACCTCGCCCGGTCGGGGAAACAAAACAAAACCATCTGGTTTCTCAGGCCCCACGCTGCCCCCGCGCCAAACAACGGACCGGGGGAAACTACCCTATCCCTCTCCCAGCATGAACTCTCCTGATGCCCTCCCACCCGCTTCAGTTCCTCCCTCCTATCTTTGCATCACATCGGAAAATCCTACCGGTCATGGACATTTCCCGAAAAATACTCCTGACAGTGTGGCCCTGTTCCATCCTGTAGGTGGGATGTAAATCGTGTGACATCATAGCAGCGCGACATGGGAGAAATGTCTTTATTTCTCCTCACTCAGATCTTTAAAAGACAAAAAGGGGAAAAGCAGAACTAACTACTGTTGCTCTTTTTATGTTTTATCATTTTAATTATCGGCGAGGGAGGGCTTGATTGGGAGGAGGGGGACGGGGGACGGGGGGGGTGGGTCATTCTGAGCTTTCGCATGTATGCATTTGATTGTTCCCGTCTGTTGCAACGGAAGCGGAATCAAACTCGCTTTTACTCTGTCGTTGATACTTGCGGCACCGTAGTCGACTCGGTTTGGTAGTCGACGTTTGTTAGCTTAATAGGAAAAACATGTCTTGTGTTCGCAGATAACCTCCTGGAGGAAAAAGCAGAAGGCAAAAGCTCGGCGGACAAAGAGGAGCAGCCTGCGGATGAAGCACCCAAGCGCGTGAAGAAGGCTGACAGCAACAGTCAGAGTAAAGGAAAGGTCAGAACACTCAGCAGCGGAACTCCCTGGTGTGCTTGTGACTGTTTGAGGTCCTTCAAGGAAGAGCGCTTCTCTCGGTTACAAAAGCCGATTGTTAGCACGGGAACTTCGAGGGCGGACGAGAGCAGGCGGAGACGAAAGCCAAACGAGCGTACGAGACGTGCACTTGAGACACAGGAAAACCGTGCAACAAACAAAATCTGATCAAAAGGAAGTCGACAAAAACACAGATCATGACAGTTTACCATTAGGGCCGTTTTAATACTCCTACGTTGGTGATGAAAAACGCCACTCGTGTCACGCTCCACTTGGTCTCTACCCCATCCTTCTCTGCTGACACTGACAGCAGTGCTACTGCAACTGGCACAAGCTTGCCGTTGTCGCTGTCGCTTACGCACATTCGGTGTCGCCGTGAAAAAGCTTGAAACCGTCGGTTTAACTCTGAATTGTTTTGTTTTCCTTCATCGAGCCTGCACATGCGCAGTAAGATGGAATAGCCCATTGCATGAGAAGGAAGGGGGGCAGTCAAAACAATCATGATCAATTTAGCATTTTGGATGTTTTCAAGCACTTGAATTCCAACTAAAGCAATGTTAAATCCAATCACGAAAATTCTGAGATGTTTAAGGGCCGCTGGAAATGTTGGGGAATTGCTTGTGTGGGCCTAATGGTACGTCCGCCCGTGGTCTTCCTGCACCCGCAGGTGTTCGACATGGAGCTGGGCGAGGAGTTCTACCTCCCTCAGAACAAGAAGGAGAGTCGGCAGATCGCGCAGGAGCTGTCTGACCTTGTCATCTACTGCCAGGCCGTCAAATTCCCGGGTGAGGAAACTTTTCGGGGATGTTTTTCCCTTTGAATAAGACATTCAATATCCATGTGCACACTCGATTGATTTGATGGATCCCTTTCCTCCTCCACGGGGAAAGACATTTTGGACAGCACTATTGTACAGGTTGAACTTCCTGGCGATGTGCTCATAAATTCAACAACTTCATTCCTCGTCGCCATTTATCTTCCCTTGAATGTCTTCTGCTTCTTCTTGCCTCTTTCCTTTCGCCACTATTGCATTCTTCAGCCTTATAAACCAGCCTTTTTATTTTGTTGACCCGAGCTCTGACAAAGACCAGCAAGGGTGAGCGTGAAACTTTTATTAACCGTACAGGCCGGGTTTGAAGTCATGTTTTTGAACTGTCATACAAACATAAAAAGACGTCTGCAAATGAAACTTAACTCGTCACTGTACATAATATTGAAGTATGTCCTCTTTATGTCTCTATCATCCTCATCATCGTCTCAAAATACCCAAAAAGGTCCATTGTTTTGTTTTTGTTCTCCTACTATCTTTCCATCGTTGTATATATTATATATAGACGAGGGTTATTTCTGGGATATCCTACTGATTTTCGGGACCCCCACACAGGCTTGTCCACGCTGTCTCCGTCCGGCTCGGGCAGGGGGAAGGACCGCGGCAAGTCCAGGAAGTCCATATTCGGCACGGCTCCGGCTCGCTCCGCCGCAACGGGGGAGGTCTCCGCGCAGAGCCGTACTCCTGGGAAAAGTACGTCACAAAATGCTCGCCTTATTTATTGCTTACAGGGAAGGTGGCTGTGGGTATATTATATATGTGTGTGTATCTATATGTGTCAATATCTTCTCTGCCACTAGGCGGCGCCGAGCGTCTGAGCTGGGAGGAGCAGCAGCAACAGCCGACGACGTCGCCGGCGCTCAACCCTCCGACGTCGCTCAGCGCCATCATCCGCACGCCCAAGTGCTACCACATCTCCTCGGTCAACGAGAACGCCGCCAAGCGCCTGTGCCGGCGCTACTCGCAGAAGCTCATGCAGCACACGGCGTGCCAGCTTCTCCGCACCTACCCGGCCGCCACGCGCATCGACTCTGCCAACCCCAACCCGCTCCTCTTCTGGCTGCACGGCATCCAGCTGGTGGCGCTCAACTACCAGACCGACGGTCAGCAAAAAAGACAGAAAGAAGAAGCCAACGTTCCACGCTGACAAAATGTCAGCTACTGAAGCGATCCTCTTTTGTCCGCAGACCTGCCCACGCACTTGAACACAGCGCTGTTCGAGGCCAACGGCGGCTGCGGCTACGTCCTGAAGCCGGCCGTGCTTTGGGACCGAAGCTGTCCCCTCTACCAGCAGTTCTGTCCCACGGAGCGAGACGTGGAGCGAAGCGGCCCGGCCGTCTATTCCCTCACTGTGAGCGCTTGAAACGCACCGGAGTTGGACTGACATGAATTTCATCTTGAAATAAGCTTCCGTCATGTACAAGTACCTTTCAAGTACTCCAACTGGCTCCATTAAGGGGTGTTTGGACATCTTTATGATGAGGTCAACTGGTGTTTCATTATTTGACAGCCTGGAAAGTAAACGGAATGACGTTCGTACAACAGCCAACAATATCAGAGCCTCGTAAAGCTTTTGAGTGCATTTTTAGCTCAGGACTTTGGAACACTTGACCACATGATGGCTTTTTTTTTTTTATTATTTAAAAATAAATATGAATAATGTAGCAATGATTTCAAATAAAACAAAATAAAATTCTACATCCATTGAATCAACGATAATTAGTAGATAATCCTGATTAAAACTTTAAAAAGGAAAAATCAGTGCTCATCTGTCAAAATTGTGTTTCCGTTAAATATGCTGGGTAAATTCATTGAAATGTATACCATCGTGACATTGTCACAATACATAATACACAAATCGAATAAAAATATTTAAAATACAATATGCATTTTTGCATTTATCCATCCATCCATTCTCTGAGCCGCTTATCGCGGGAGCGCCGGAGCCTATCCCAGCTGTCTTGGGGCGGGAGGCGGGCGGGGTACACCCTGAACCGGTCGCCAGCCAATCGCAGGGCACATGGAAACAAACAACCATTCGCACTCACATTCACACCTACGGGCAATTTAGAGTCTTCAATTAACCTCGCACCCATGTTTTTGGGATGTGGGAGGAAACCGGAATGCCCGGAGAAAACCCACGCAGGCACGGGGAGAACATGCAAACGCCACACAGGCGGGGCCGGGATTTGAACCCCGGTCCTCAGAACTGTAAGGCAGACGCTCTAACCAGTCGGTCACCGTGCCGCCATTTTTGCATTTAGTTACATTTAAAATCTTTTTTTTATTTTTTTTTTTTTAAATCATAGTCATTATCAACTCTTTGCTCAAGTTTCCATCACATGTACTCAGTTTATAGACCACACAATGTAAATATAAATTCAAAATTAATAATTGCATAATGTAAATAAAATCCAGGGTTAGGGTTTCATTAGCTCTTCATCAGTATGCAAAGTAAAGATGTCCGTTGAGTTTCAATCCATTACGGTGGGCTAATCGCTGATCATTCGGGATGAGGGATGCTGTACGTGCACTTGAAAAAAAATGCTCCGATACTACGACACCGATACCACTTACGAGGCTCGGGTATACCGTCTAGGGTGTGGCACGAATGACTGTTATTTAATAACAGGCGTCTTGCTCTCCTCTCAGATCGTGTCCGGTCAGAACGTGTGTCCGGCCAACGGCTCGGGCAGCCCCTGCGTCGAGGTGGACGTCCTGGGCACGCCGGGCGACAGCTGCCACTTCCGCAGCAAGCCCATCCACCGCAACACGCTCAACCCCATGTGGAGCGAGCGCTTCCAGTTTAGCGTGCACTTCGAGGAGCTCTGCTTCCTGCGCTTCGCCGTGGTGGAGAACAACAGCTCGCAGACCACCGCTCAGAGGACGCTGCCCCTGAGGGCTCTCAAACCAGGTCGGGACCACGTGAGACGAAGGTGACGGAACGGCACTTCTACGCCACCTAACGTCTTGTCTGGTGATATTGTTTTGTTTTATTCATCAGGTTATAGACACGTGCAATTGAGAACGCAGCACAACGAGCCGATGGAAGTGTCCAGCTTGTTCATCTACAGCAAAAGAGTTGAAGAAACGGGCGGCACGTGTTCCTCGTCCCAAGTGAGACACATGATATCGTAAAAAATAAACAAGTTTGAACCCAAACCACCAGGTCATCAATCCGTAGTTATGCCAGTGACCGTGGCATACACAGGAAGTCCGCTACCCGTTTTCCAAGTTTGGTCATGTGACGTTCGCGACGCAAACGCGGGAGCAGTTGTGACGATCATTTTGGTCGACAGCAGAGGGCGATATTGCCCAATGTGGCGGCCCCGAGATGGATGAAAATGGATGACTTGATCTGTGAAATTCGTATTGCAATCTTCAATCAGAATACTGTACGCTGTAATTTGAATGTGAATGTTTCTCGTGAATTTGTTTTGTCTTCCCTCGTGTTGTTGCTCAAGCTCTTCAGCCCGGAGGAGAAGCACGCGTCCCAACAGCACAGAGTGACGCTACACGGAGCACCTGGACCAGAACCTTTCACCGTGTTCTCCATCACGGAGCACACAACGAGCAAACAACTGTTAGACACGGTCCGTACCGTTTTCATAGCATGTAATTTCACATATTCAGACCTCGCGACACTCACTGAACTACCCCACTTCCTCTTAGCTTGTCACCTCCGAGGGAAACGCGGCCGACTGCTTCCTGTGCGAGGAGAAGCTTCCCCTGTCTAAGGAGCGCAGCGAGGCCAAGCGCTGCGCTCAGCGTCGGCCCCTCGCGCCTGACGAGGCGCTGGTCCGAGTGGTTTCCGGTTGGGACGCCGAGGACGGCTACGTGGGGAGGATCTGTCTCCAGACCAGAGAGGAGGTACACAACGCGCACAGATAACTGAGGGCACAGCTCTCCCTTGTGGTTGCAACTCATCATCACAGCTCATATAGTCGGCATTATGATCAGTGTCAGAGATATGAAGGTATCAATAACAACATAGCCGTGCTGCGAATTGTGGAAAAACGGCAAGTCATTGTTGGCCCCCCCCCCTTATTTATTTTTTGGGGAAAAGAGCAAAAACCTACATATGAGACGAATACTTGCAAAATTCTACTAACAACAATTTTTGTTTCTCAGTTGAGATGTATCACCTCAACATACAGTACTTCCTTGACACCAATTGCTACTTGAATAGGTGAATAGAAATTGCCAATAGGTTGCGTTCACTTCAAGCTGAGAGCTGATTCTAATACTTTGTACAGTAATCACAATATTAGGAATACTCAAGAAAGAATTATTAGCTTTGTAAGGGCATCATTTTGGATTGGGTTTCATCATGCAGGTGTACTTAATGAAGTGTCCCGTGCTCCTGGGCAGCTCCTGATGCGATCTCTGTGCTTGTGTTAGAATCTAAACGAGAAGAATGCGGCGGCGGAGGGTGAAGAGGACGTGATCGCTGTGGGAGGAGGAGGAGGAGGAGGAGGAGGAAGAGGAGAAGGCGGCTTCGAGGAGGACGTGTTTTTTGTTCAGGTGCACGAGGTGTCTCCCGAGCAGCCTCACACCGTCATCAAGGCTCCGCGCTACAGTTCCGCACAGGACATCATACAGCAGGTTAGGAAGAGTACGCGAAGTTCCGTTTCCAGAAGGTTCCGGAGGGTTCTAAACCTGCCATCTCCTATTTTTTTCCCCCCGCCTTCAGACTCTGTCCAAGGCCAAATACTCATACAGCATCCTGTCCAACCCCAACCCCAGCGACTACGTCCTCATGGAGGAGGTGACCAAGGACGCCGGCTCCAAGAAGTCGTCCGCCGCCAAGCCCGTCCAGCGCGTGCTTCTGGATCAGGAGTGCGTCTATCACGCGCAAAGTCGCTGGAGGGGGGCGGGGAAGTTCATCCTCAAGCTCAAAGAGCAGGTGACTGTAGCTTCAGTCCGAAAAAGTCGTGATATAGAGGATGTACTGTATGTGCTTGCGGGCATCTCCACTTTTGCATGTTTTTCAATGTTTGGGTGCCAGTGAACTCAACTCAGTTGACTTCCCAACAAGCAGCAGTTTGGTCCATAGTGAACAATTCTTCAAAAAGAGGCTTTGAGATGTTTATTATTTATCAAGTTTACTGTCAAACTGAACAAAACAAAGACAATTACATGTTGTGTATTTCAAACAAGCGCACGGGTTCGCCTTTCGCTAGCTTAATGCTAATAAACGCTGCAAAATGCCATTGACGGGCTGAAGAATAGTATCTATTTCGCAGTGTTATAACCTTTTTAGCAACCGATGGAAAAAAAATGATGAAGCAACAATACTCACAGGCATATATTCTTTATCCTCTGCGAAAATATTTTAAATATTACTGCTGCTTACTGATGGAAAATGGATGGATACATTAGGAGTAGCACAATAACCATTGAATTGAAGCAAAGACATTCTATTTAACTGTCATTACTGTATGTTTTTATAAAGTGCAATATTATAGAGTACTGTTTTTATTTATTGACGAACATTACCAAAAAAATAGTTTTTTTCGGGTGCAGGAATGGATTAATGGCATTTTTAAAAATCTATTTAAGATGATTTGTTGTCATTGGCCAGCTACAGTACCTGCACTAAATAATGACATCTCATCTATAGTGTGTGTGTGTGTGTGTGTGTGTGTGCGTGCAGGTGGTGCGCGAGGACAAGAAGAAGGTGATGTCGTTCGCCAGCGAGCTGAAGAAGTTGACGAGCCGCAGTCGCGGCATGACGACGGGCGTGGCGGCGGACGGCGCCGCCCACAGTAAGGACGAGAGAGCTGCATGCTGCGTGGCGTTGACCGAGCTGCACGAGTGAGCCTCACACTCCGGTCTGTGCATGGGAAAGTGCAGCAGAGGTATTGTCCTGCATCCTCGTCTAACAACCTCAACCTGAAAACTGAAAAATCAAGTGTGTTTAAGGATTTCTTAAAGAATCACCTGCGTGTGTTCCTACCAATACGGTACACGCCATACAAAGTTGACCTGCTAACTCTAACCAACCTATATAACTTTTATGACATCAGTGGTCAACAATAGGTACATGTGCTTTGTAATGACAGCCATACAAGAGCTGTGTCAAATATTCTGCCTTTACCAAAAAAAACAACCGTTTCGCTTGAATTGACACTGTCAAGAGAGATTTCTTTAACAATATAGCGGACCCCCATGAAAATATACAGTTGACATCCTCCCCAAAAGGTTTTGTAATTGCCTAAAATGCCACAAGATGGTGGCAAACAACTATTTTTGTCTAAACGAAGCTCCTCAACTCACGCCAATGTAGTTATTTGGTAACATAATGCCACCAGATGGCGCCAAAGCAGTACTGTTATTGCACTGGCCTCAGCACAAAAACTGAATGGGTGAGTTTTTCAGGAACAAAGGACCCCCCCCACCCCCCACCCCCCCTCTAGTTTTAACCCTAACCGCGAGGGCGGTTTAAACTAATAATAATCTAAAACAAAAAAACAAAAAAAAGGCAATTGTATGGGTGTCAATTATTTACAGATTTTCAATACTTGCGGTCTGGCCCGGTCCCCTGTGAATAATAGGGGTCCACTGTATTTATATATTAAAAAAAACAAAAAAACATTTCAAACGTGAGCTGCTTTGTAAAGGCACAATTGAGCCACTGAGTACTAAGGTGGATAACTCATTTTTTTCCCATTTTGCAGGAGCGTGATTTAAAGTTTTATGTCGTGCAATAAAATCTGGGGGGTATATAGCTTGGAGATTTATATGGCAATGAGTCTTTCTTTTTTTTTTTTTTTTTTTCCTCTCTCCACAGATTTGGGCATTTTGCCAAATATATCATCATTAGTTTCATAGATTGGACCAGTCAGTATCATCTAGGTTGCCTGAAAGAAAAGAAATAAACTAGGATTACTAGTTTGGGGGTTTACTGCAGTAGTGATTTTAATCTAAGTCCACACTTGTGTCAAAGATGATAAATCACATTGACGTGTACAAACACTTTCTCAGTCATCGTCAATCATTTGTGATTCTCAGTTGCACTGATGAAGCAAGAAAATTCTAAATTTGAAACTCAACCTTAATTTGCACTAGTATCCATCTGAAATGCCTTTTTCGAATCATTTTTACCCTTAAAAATGGAGTTAGCCCACTTTAGTTCTAAGTGGATCACCTGATGAAATAACTCTTGTATATCATTTGATCGTGCTGGCGTTCTTAATAAAGCGACCTGTGAGTATTGTGTGTTTGTGTTTGTGTGTGTGTGTTTGATGAACACTTGCCACCTTTTGCAGGGTACACGTGTGCGGGCAGCGGGCTGAGGGCGTGGATGGCAGAGAGCAGGGTCGGGGCAGGACGTCTCCTCCGGGCCTCGTCTCCCTCGCCCAGCGGAGGTCAGCAAAGACCCGACGGCTTCCCCGCCTCCTCTCTCAGCCCAGCGGCGTGGAAGCTTCGCCTCCTCCAGAACTGGAAGATCCACAAATGAAACCCGGAGAGAGAGAGAGAGAGATCGTTTGCCTCCCCCCCCCCCCACCTCCCCCCTCGTCGTCGTGAAGGTTTTAGGTGACAGCCTCGCGGCCGTTTTTCTTGCTTGCTTGAAGGAGCGTACGCAGAGCTGACCCGGATGAGCGACGGCTCCGTGTCCAGGACGTTCCGTGTTCGGAGTCAGAGACGATTTATGGCGACGGAGGCCGCGCTAGCGAGACGGAAGAAGGAGGAGAAAAGTTCGGAGACAAGAAAGACGAGCTGGCTTGTTTACTTCCTGTTTTACTGTGTCACTGTACTGTACCGTGAGAGCACATTTTGGGCAGCAAAGGGACAAACGTGTCAAAAAATGCACATTTAAAGGCAAAGTAGTACACTAAATATTGACATTCGCTTTTAAGGTCCTTTTAGATGAATTGTATTTTGCAGTTACTGGCAAGCTCCAAAATGTAGCACTCGTTTTTGATTTGTGTTTTTCAATTTCGTGGCTGTGTGATCGGCAGCTCATTTCTTGTGGACTTTGGTTCTGTTACTTCACCTTTAGAAAGAAAACAAAGTCATACGAACAATAATAAGTGGTGCCTGGAGATACAAGGTTAATTCGTTCCATGACAACGCTCATTTAAATGAATGAAAATAACAATAATCCATCCGTTCCATCCACCTGCAAAAACCAACAAAATGTTTTCAATGTTTTCTTAATAAGAAATATAGCACTCTTATGATATTGTATGTTATAAAAACATACAGTAATGACGTCATTAGAATGTAAAGGTGTTAAACTGTTTTTGTCCCATTTTCTTGGACATTGTGCTGCTCCTTCTGGTGTGCGCGCCTTGGCCACCTGGAGGCAGTATAACAGACATGCGGCTATACTGTACATGGAGACGCTCTGAGCTCCTCAGTACAGCAGTAAGGTTAGTCGTTCTTCGGTGGAGGAAAAAAATCTGCCGAGTGAAGGCTTTGTATCTTGAAAAAGTCTTAAGTCGGGTCACTTGTATCTCAAGGCACCGCTGTACGTATTTTTAAACAAATAGCAAGAATAATAAGAAAATAGAAATGAGTCAGAGGTCAATTTTAGGGCTAAATCTTAAGAGAAATGCAGCATAGAGGTCATCAAACAGTATTTTGCACATTTTGTTTTTCGGTACATTTTTTTTGTATTTTTTTGCGTTGCTTTCGAGAGGCTTGAATTTGATTGGACGGTTTAAAAAAAAAATTAGAAAAAAAATCATCCTATTTATTTCTTTAGATTTCAGCCCAGTTGAAAACTTTTATTCCAGAGCCCAAACCTGAAATGTTTTATTTGGTTTGACTTTATAAGGTTTCTCTTTTTGAGTTTGAATTCATTTGATGAATCCGTACTGATTACGACTACAGTATGTTCGTAATTGTCTTAGACATTTAAACAACATATTTGGGGCCAGTTTACCCTGTTTTTGATATGTAGCATTTTCACAATTTACATTTTTCGTTCATAAATGTTCTTGTTTGCGTAACAAAATAAAATAAAAATACACTACAATATATTAACACTAAATAGCATCATGGAAGACTGTTGCAATGTTATTACAGGTCGGTTTTTTTTAGCGTTGAAGTTTGGTATTAATTCGTATTTCAACATCAAAACGCAATTCATTTTTATGCGTTGAAAGTACGATTATTATTTTTTATTTATCAAGGTTAAGAATAGACAAAAGAATTAAACCCTTTAGTTCACATGAAATATGAAATACTTATTCTGTTGTCGCACGGGTCGGGGCCTAAAAGTGGATCATTAAATCTAAGTAGGGCCCACATAATAATTTTGGCATTTTTTTTTTTTTAATACTTGCATTTGGACTAATACTATTAACTAAAGCAGGAAGGGATTCTGTCCTATGGTCGCTTCAATTTTATGTTATTTGTCAACTCTTATTTCCCCCCTGAATGTATTGTTATTGTTTCTTAAAGTTTGACATATGTTATTTATTTGACATTTAAAGCCCTGGTTGGCATTTAACTGTTATATTTTATTTCATGGATGTTTGTGTCGTTTTTATTTATTTGAATGCATTGAAAAAGGAGATTGTCTTTATTGATGGTGTAAATAGTAGGCAACTATCAATTCAACTATTCATATTTCAGTTCTGGAGTTTCACCCAATTCCTTTTTTTTTTTTTCTAAATAGGTTGGCTAAATGGACAAAATGAACACTATTTTTCATATTTTAGTAGTGTATTCACTATATATGTCCACTGACACTCTTGTCAACTGTTGACTTAGTACACGCTCATTTCCGTAATGACGTACGTTAACATTCGCCATGATGATGATGTCGAAGGTTGTCTGTTACTTGAATTTCTTCATTGGATGGATATTTGTTGATTTGTTGCATAGTGGAATAATAAAAATACAACATGCTAACTACATCTGAGCTACTTGGAGTTGTGTTACTTCCATTGGTGTTCATGTTAAAAAGCTAACTTGAATGTTAAGCTAAGTAAGCTTATCTTGTTTATCAATTCTTCCTTGCACTACTTTGGGAAAAAAATATCGCTAGCTTGCAGGGTGCGAGTTAAAAACAATTTCATTGTACCTTTAAAAAGTGTAGTCTCGTCAATTTGAATTCCATAAAGGTGAAACATGCGCATATGCTTACGAGTGTCATTGGCTGACATTTTTATTATTTTCTAACGTTTGCCAAGCACCTTGACAAAGATCATACAAGACTTCACGAGTCGATGCAAAGAGTCGGACAATTTCGAGATGAGCTGTGACACTGAACGGGAAAGAAATAGCGTTCCACAAAGATCAAATAGAAGGCAACTTTTGATGACTTATTTGACTTCTTCAGCTGTAACACAGTTGAAAGGTTCAGAAAAAATAATCAACTCCTGTCTGCATTTTGTCGCCTAAAAGTCTTTCGACATGCTGATTAGCGTGTTTTTCTTTTCCTTTCCACGTGTTTATTTTGAAGCACAAATGAAGTTCTTGTGACTGAAGACTGTTGTGACGTGTGAGGGTATCAGTCATAGTTTGGTCATAGGGATGTGGAGGTCGTTCCACGGCCCCATCCAAAGCTCCTCCTGGTCCGACTGCGTCTTCTCGCTGGGACACCTGGGAAGATCTCTCATGACCAGGCCTTCGTCAGCCTCGCTGTTGCTGCCGTCCACTCCGGACTCTCTCTCGCGCTCTCCCAGTTCTCTGTCCTCGCTCTTCCCATGGCGCGGTCCCTCGTCGGCCCCCCCGTTCGCGTCGGAGGGCTGCTCGGGGCCCGTGTTGCTGGCCGACTCTGACGAACTGCTGGACTGTCGAGTGTCGAACACGTTGACCGTCTTATGGATGTCGCAGTTGGTGAAAGAGGGACTCGCCGGGGCGGCAGGCCCCGAGCTCTTGAAGGTGCGCAGGGTTTTGACGCAGCCCTCTGCCGCAGTCCTGGGGCTGTTCGAGGGCAATTTCTCTTCCAGCGTGGCGGCCATTTTGTCCAGTTTTTTAAAGTGCTTAGCCAGCCGTGAGCTGAAGGCGGGCGACGGGGGCTTGCTGTTAACGGGCGTTGCGGAACGTCGGGTGCGGATTACGGAGCCGTTCTGACCCACGTAGAGGCCGCCGTTGACGGTGTGGTTGTTGAAGGTGGAGGTGGAGCGACCGCGTTGAGGTTCTGGGGCGCTGTCGTCACCGGTGGAGCTGGTCTCGTACTCGCGGTCCAACACCAACTTGATCCGGCGCTTTCGATTGCCATGCTGAAAAATGGACACGGACACTAGTCAGTCGACCTTTTCATGACATTTGTAAATGTGAGGCGTCGAGCTTCTTCCGGGGGGGGCAAAAAAAATGAGTGATTTTTGCTGATCTGAACTGAAAATGATGACAAATCTTGCGGTTTTTGTAACCTTTCCCTAAATTACACCAGCCGAATCTGTGGGTTGGTAAATAGTAGTGCAGGGAATATCGCAAAACGGCCTGGGAGAGGAGTAGCCACGAAAGGAAACGATTGGGAACAAAACCTCCATCGTGTCTGCACCATTTACTGCATCCGAGCTACCGGAAAGTCCAATGATCAGCCGGTCTCTCGGACATGGCTAATTATGTCTGAATTTCCACCATGTCGATTTCTGAATCCACCTACCTACTGAAATGTAAATGACGGCGGTAAATTTCATCTTTCCTTCCGAGCAATTTACCTCATGTTCTTTTCGACTCACATTCAAACTACAGCAGTAGAAAAGAAGTCTAAAATCACCATTCTAGCTATTTACCCTGTTTTTTGGTTTTTTGTTTTGTTTTTTTTTCCCCAAATCACTCTGCCTTGGTCAAATGACATCGAAGGGTTTGTTTCCTAGCGGTGCCATCTGAGCTCTTGCCGCTTGGACGTACTCGTGAAGTCGGTGTAAAAAGGTCGAGAACGCTAACCTCTTAACCCTAACCCTAACTCGTCATTTGATAATATTTGAATTCGTCCACACAGCAAACACACCACACAGCCAAATCTT
The DNA here is from genome assembly GCF_024500275.1 of Phycodurus eques. NCBI lineage: Eukaryota > Metazoa > Chordata > Actinopteri > Syngnathiformes > Syngnathidae > Phycodurus > Phycodurus eques. The sequence goes on along the minus strand of NC_084543.1, from coordinate 4,665,020 downwards.
GTGGCCGTACTGAACTGCTTGGTTGAAACATTTTTTTTTTTGGACTGATCAACTGTGGTGAGAGGATAGGAAGACAACATGCCAAAAAAAAAACCCAAAACAAGAAAAAGCAAAGAGGCTTCGAGTAGTTGCACGCAGGTCACGGCAGCACACCCAAAATCTTACTTATTGCCAAAGAACAAAATCTTGACGGAGAAGAGGTGCGCATCTCGCTCCTTGTCCTCTTCCCGCTGAGTAATTCGTTCCTAGGCGCTCGTCTCCTCCTCGGCGTCTTCCAAAATGGGCGACAAAGCGTCCGAGAGCGCCACGGTCAGCGGGGGTGACTCCACTTGTTGGTCTTCATTCGAAGAGTCTCGATGAGTTTTTGGCTTAGAAACTGAAGAGTATCTGGCTTCTGTCTCGCTCTTCCGGCCCAAATGTTCATTAGTTCCGCCTCTTCTCGCGTGACCCTCGCGACCGTCACCTCTTGAGAATGCGGCCCTGCCGCCAGCGGAGTCTTCCCGCCCGTCGCTCTCTGATGCCGACTCCCTCTCGGAGTCTCCGTCTCCGTCTCCGTCCCGGCTCCCGCTCTTCGACCGGCTTTCCGTGTCCGATTCGGTCTCTTCGCGCTCGGTCGAAACGCTCGAGCTGGGAACGTTCGAGTCGGAGGGGCTGAATTCCGACTCGGAATCACGTTTGTGGTGAAACGGTTTTGGCCGCGTGCGCCATCCTTCCGAAAAGCTGCCCTGCCCTCTTACCCGCCTCCCCCGCCCCTCCTCCTCTGTCCCACTGCCACGAGCTGACACTAAAGCAGAGACGCTAACATCTCCCACGGAGTCGTACATCTTCCTCGCCCTCCCGTCTCCTCCGTCTCTGCCGCTGTGCCACACTCCGTCGCCCACCCTCGGCGGACCTTGGACTCTTCTGTTAAGGGAGATGAGACCGAGGGCGTCGTTCAGCTTTTGTTTCCGCAGGCCGGCCTCGGCGGAGCCTCGCCGACAACTCCTGCCGATGACGAGACCGCCGTTGGGGACCAAACCGGGAAGCGCTCCCCCGTGCTCCGGCCTGAATCTTTCTCCACCTGCCTTGATCCTCGCCCGCCATACTGCAATCCTTTCGTCTTCCTCCTGTCTTGCAGCCTCCACGTTAGCTGCCTTCTCTGCCTCCCATTTCTGAAAATCCTTCCCCGCACCTCCCGTTGTCTCCTCCAACCTCCCTCCGCCTTCAACTTGCACCGGTTTGATTCTGGCTTTGTTCCGTGGCAGGTGGATGGCCGGGGGCCGCACAGCTCTTTTACCGGACAGCAGCGAGCTCACGAGAGCCCTCAACTTGCCGGCGGTGCCCAAACTCATAAGCTTTGTGTCGACCTCAGCAGGCTGCGTTTTGTCAGTAATGAGGGGCGCAGGGGTCTTATTGGCGGTGGCGTGGGGAGGTGGGGGACGAGTCTGGCGGTAGGGACGTAATGTGCCTCCTTGAAAGTGTCTCCGAACCTGTTGTCATACAGGCATCGTCCCAAAAACCAGAGCAAATATTTTAGAAAAGGAAATGAACAATTGCATTAATACAGTAATCTTTTCTTTTTTGGACCACATTCACAAATTCATCGTCTAACATTACCCTTAAAAATAAGTATCGTACAGATTATTGGATTTTTGAAAAATGCACTTGAGGTGCGTGTGTACATGCGGCAACAACTCTCCTAACTTCCACTGACGACCCAGGCTAAACTTAGCCCCTCCCCAACATCCAACGTTTGTCTCTCAGTCGAGATGTATCACTTCAACACACTTCCTTGAGACCAATTCCTCTTTAGAAAGGGCCTCGGCAGCGGATTACCGTAACTGATGACGTGGCTAAATCGGACCGCAAGAAACAGGCTCGGCATTAGGTGGCGCTCTTGTATCGTTCGGCCCATAGCGTACGGGAAGCACGTGGAAGTTGAAATAGGGTCATTTCGATGTCACTGACTGAATCCAACTAATTAAGTGGGAAAGTAGGACACTTCACCTCGCATTCCGTTCCAGCCTCCTCTGCTTACCTCACCGTCGGACTCCTGTGGGCTGTAATAGTAGCTGCCGTCGTCGTCCACAACAACCTCTCCATATTCATCATAAAGGCCCGAGGGCGAGATCAACTTCCGCCGACTGCCGTATTGAGGGAGGCCATAGCTGCGGACGCACACAAAAGCATCAAAAACAGAAGCAATGTGCAAAGACTCGGAGGATATTGGAGATTTGTGCGAAAACGAGTCGGCCTTTTCTGGGAGCTTAAACCAATCAGAGGTGAAGACCAGAGGAATCATCTTGACAAACAAAAGATTATCCAGAGCCACTTATGTCGGCGGCGTGCAGGGCGGCGCAGCCGTGTGATTCACGGACGTCTGACTAAACCCGATTTAATCACAAAAGGAGCATTTTGTAGCCAGCGGGCATTTTGTTAGCCCCTCCTCCCAAAAAAAACATTGGAATCAATTTTTCTCCCTTTTATCCCACGCTGCTTCCGGGAGAGTTGCCCGCTTCCGTCGGCCAAAAAAAAATGCGGTTGTGTATCAGCGCTTATGGACCTTGCGCCCTGGAGCCAGAGACTGGATGTCACACACACACACACACACACACACACACACACGCACACACAAAAGATGATATCCTGGCTGCAGTAGATGCCTGTGAGATTAAAGTAACAAATCTGCGAGGAGTCCTTTGGCTCGCTTTCCGGAGACAGAAAAGTTGCCTTATGTCATCTTACAGTCAAGCCTGTGCCATCCCATTACATTAAGAAAGCAAAAAGGTGGTGGTGGGAGGGGGTGGGGGGGGGGTGATGTTGTCAGTAAACAATCGAGGCTGGATTTGGGGGTTAAAGTGAGGACAAGCTCACTCGTAAAGGCTGCTAATCCTTACAGCGTGGACACAAAATCTAAAGTAATAAGTCTTAACCTTACAATAAAAGCTACTTCAGGGATTTCCCAGCCATTAACCTCCATAAAGGATCGCATACAGTACTGTATGCGCTGTCAATATGCAGCTTGTACTTCCCCTCATAACCACCAGGGGACAGTCACAGGTTGGCAGTCAGTAGTTGTCGGCGACAAGAGTGATGATCATCATCAAAATGCAAGAAAGAGGCTGCATTGTTTCTAACGTTGGTCCTTGGAGCCTTTCCGTTATTATTGCAACAATTTCGTGATCAGTCACTTCATTACAAACGCAAAACAGGAAGTGAATCTGCTTTTTCAACTATTTACCTGCTATAGCGTAGATTTCTAAGCTATTAGATATTCATTGTTCCCACAGATGGCAGCGAATATATGCCTGTGAGTCGTCTTATATGCTCTGCTTGTACGTGTTGCTGCTTCACAAGTTGCTTGAAGGTTTTTAATTCCCATATCTATGTTAACTTTCACATGATATGTTAGCATTAAGCTAGTGGAGTTTCATTAGACCAAATTATATGGTCTGGTTGAACATTTGCGTTGAAATAGCTCTTTTGTTTTATGCGCCAGTTTTACTCTGATTTGGAGAAATGTGCGAGCCACAGAGTGAGAGCAGGTGCTAAGGAATACTTAAAAAGTTGAAAAATTGCGTGGGACAGGTAAAAATGTTTTTTTATATGGTCTCTTTTGTATCGTTGGTGGGTCTGGAATGTATCCCCGGTGACAAACTGTGTACTGTATTTATATTTAGGTCCATTTATCACACATTCCAACGATAGCAAAAGACAGAGCCTTTGTTTGTTAGCGCATTGTTTGTGGGCAACTTTTGTTTGTTAGCGTTTTGTTGTGTACTTTGTTTGCGCTTTTTTCTCCCAGCAAAGCTTGAACACTAAAAAAAAATGCAACAGACACGACGATTAGATATGAATCCCGCGGGGTCGCACCGTGTGATTCTGCTGCTCCCGTTTATTTACACATTCCAAAATGAGTTTGTGGATTTTGCTCCGAGCCAGCAGCATCTGGCCTATTGTCTGTGTCTGAGTGCATTTGTGTGTATGTGTGTCTTCGTGGCAGGCTGCCTGATTAGCAGTGCTGCTACACAGAATTAGCTTTGCGCCCGTGAGTGTGAAGAAGGTTCTGAAGAAATAATGAGCGAACCTTGCAGTTGGTGAACTTACACTCTCTATACCGTATACACGCAAGTGTGCCATTGTGTATTAATGTGGGTGGCTGTAAAAAAAAAAACAAGCTGGAGCTGTAATTATAATTTCTATACAATTCTAATACAATGCATCACTGACGTTAGTCGGGGTGCGGAAGAACACTCACACGCACGCACACGTACACGAAAGCACACTTTGGGGAGGGAATCCATCGTCTCGTCCAATTGACCGCGCCCTTTGTTGTTTAATTCATCAGCCATGCTTCTCCAACAGAAGATGAGTTAAGAAAGTTTTTACACACGCACATCATCATCATTAATGTATGGAAAATATCGCTTTTCAGTATAGTGCAACAACAAGAAAAGTTTTAGCTCGCTCAGGGACGGGGCCAGGGAGGAAAATAATTTGAAATACACACGGCCGCAGAGGCTGGAAAGCGAAAATGCTAATTACCCAACTGCAGAGCCTACCAGACATTTATTAAAGTGAAGGCCTTTTATCTGGACAACTTCCATTTTATAATAATGGTAAAGGATAGTTTTCCATAAATACCCAATTAAAATGAAAAAATATTATAATGATATAATGGAAAAAAAAAACATCCCCAATGAGTCAATTTTGTAATGACGTCGAATGTAAACTGAAACTGAGGAGTCTATTATAGGTGAAACATTTATTTGTTCAAGCGCATGCACTAAGCGATTGAGACACGCCATCTCGTTTATTGTCAGCATGACATCTTTAAAAATGGTAAGGAAAGAATACGTAGTGCGAACATGAAGGGCCTTAGGTCAGAACCTTGAGGGACACAAGCAATGTATTCCCGGAATTAACCACACACTCATAAAGACAGCATTACTGACCCGTGATCATAGTTGTAGTAATCCTGTGTATAGTAGTCCTGACCTGGGTCGATGCCAGACTCCATGGATAACTCCTGTAGGAAGGAATGGACTGTTAATACAAGATGGACGCACACACCGAGCACAGCAGGCAGACATGCTCATGAATCACTTCCCTCAGTGAGTCAACAAGAGGTCAAAAAAGAGACAGAGTACCTCAGGTCTGAGGAGAGAAGGTCGTAGGAGTTGTTGCGTCTTCCGGAAGGAAAGAGAAGCAGCAGATGGCAACACAAATTGAGGACATTAAGCGCTCTCACAAAATCTAATTTATACATCTGTGTGATGTAATGAAGGATAATACAGAGCCCCAGACATGACATGGGGGGGGTGGTAAATACAGAAAATATCTCTATCTCTAGTGTGGCCACCCCAACCCCCAACGTCATGTATGGCGTGTCTGTTTCAGTTGATTTTATGTTGCGGAAAAGAAGCTCCTCAACACACTTCGCTATAGTTCCTCGGCACCAAGATGCCAAAGACAGCGCCGATGCAAATACTTTCAATAGACAAGGCTTCAGCCTGAGCACCAAAAGAGTGAATAGGTGTCAGTGAATAACTCAGGATAGATTCCCCAAAAATCTGTGAGTTGCAAATATGCAGTAGGAAACACTCAACTTCCACAAGTCAGCTTTGTACACTGAGGAACATGCCATTGGTTTCTTCATTCAAGTCAGTTAGAGGTCCAAGATGCAGATTCATGTAAAGGAAGTGACAATATACCAATAATTTGGGAGTTTTTTCCATACAAATGAGCTGAAAACAGAGTTGAGCATGCGAGAGAGGAAATTGAAAAACACACCCGTGCAACTTCGGCGAGCAGGCAACGAGCCGACACCTACCTCGTGTTGTCCGTACCGACGCCTGCGAGGTGACAGGAGGGAGAAAGAGGAGGAGGAGCGGAGACGTTAGCGAATCCTCATTTCACATATGCGACCGATTGTCTTCGAAACATGTGGTGGCAGACATTTCACATTGGGTGGGATTTCAACCCAGTTTCTTAGAAGATGGAGGATGAAATGCATGCGAGAGCATCTAAAGAGCCTTTGTGTGCGTCCTCGTGTGCGCGTGTTTTGAGAGAAATGGATCGAGGGAGGGCTGCAGAAATACACAAAATGTGATTATTTGCCATTAGATATACAGAATTCTGACCCTAATTTAACAAAACCCCCCCAAAAGAATTCACGTACAGTTGTGTCTTAAGATACGGGTTTTTGAAGATATGAGCGATAGTTTGGACATTTTTAGTTTTTACTTTGACTTGCGAGCAAGACAATTCTTCAAAAAAAGAGGGTACAAACTGTTTAATGCCATTCCCAGCTGAGGTTTACTGTCAAACTAAACATAATACAAAGACAGTTACAGATTGTGTGTTTTAAACAACCACATAACTTTGCCTTTAATAAAGTCAGTCTCGGATAATGCTAAAACAAAAAAAAAAACAATGCAAAAAAGCCATAGATCGGCTATCAAATAGCATCGGTGTTGCAGTGTTGGATTCCATTGAATTGGAGCAAAAAATGTGGCAAAAACTGTTTAATTCTTTACATTTCATTTCATTTATCTTACTACTGTACTGTATGTTTTTTTCAAGTACATTTATTGAGTGCTACTTTGTTTTTTGGAGGAGGCTGGAATTGACGAATGGCATTTCAATTCATTTTGATGGGGAGTATCTCAAGGCACCACCAACATGCTGATTTGCTGAACCACTGCAGTGTAAAAGCTTTACACATCAGAAAAAAAAAGGCCTAAAACGTGCCACTTTAGATTGATTTTGTTCCACGGACCACAAATGCACAAACAGGATGTTTAGGTGACGGCTTAGCGCTATATGGGGCTTTAAAAAAAAAAAAGAAAAAAAGATGGGATTATGTGTTGAAATAAAAGTGTGAAAGGCAAGATGGAAGATGTCTGAATGAGTGTGAAGCCAATTGGAAGAAAAATAGAGACGCCGGCTCAGGGAGCACATGAAGAAGGGATGATAAACAGATGAATGGCTGCTTTAAAAGGTGGTTCGCAGGTCATCCAAAAACAGCCACTGTCGCTGTCCGCGCGTGTGTGAGAAAGATAAGTCTATCCTTGTGCCCTCATTGCTCTGACAGACACATTATTAAGTGCTCTGGAGACAAAAACCCTGCAGACAATCTGTGTTCTGTCGCAAACACACCTGGAATGATTGACTCTTTTATATCCTCTCCACCTTGTCTCGCAGCGTGTGTGTGTGTGTGTGTGTGTGTGTGAGAGTGCGTGACAGACAAACACAACAGAGCAAACATTATTATTTTCTTCAAAACGGAGACTGCAATGTCCTAAAACGCGCGATTCCGTCCGTCATAATTTTTCTTTCTGCCGTTTTCTTTCATTTTCATACACATAGTCATTCTTTTGACCTTTTACCTGTCAATCAAATTTTCAAATCAAAAGGATTCTTCCTCTGACGGGGAACAAAAATCCCTGAAAGAGAATTGGTTCAAAATATGACAATTGGATCTCGGATGGACGGATTTGCGATACATTTTTCATTCTCGACCGTGTTGATTTTTCATGTGCTTTAATTAATCATTGATAGTCCGACAGCACGTTGTCAAACTGTCATATTCTTTCCAAGGGTAACAGGGGAAAACTTTTTCAATCGACTTATTGCGGCCTCAACATACTTTTGTGTTAGGCAATCACCGACTGTACAGGCCGACAGTGAAGCAATCAAGAGGCAACGTGACCTTGTACACAACGCAAAGTCTTATATTCTATCAGAATCAGAATCATCTTTATTTTGCCAAGCATGTCTAAAAAAACCAAAAATAAAACAAAGAATTTGTCTCCGGTAGTTGGAGCTGCTCTATTGGAGCTGCTCTAGTACGACAACAGACAGTCAATTGACAAAGAACATTTTTGAGACATAAAGATGTTAAGAAAAATAGTCGTTGAGCAATAAAAGGTTGCTAGTAATCTGGTAATGCCGGTACAATTTTTTATTTATTAATTTCTTTGTCAATTGTATAGTAAAAGTGAAGGTCATGCACATTACATTACAAGACCATAACATTGAAAACATCCCTGCTTCTCTCCCTCCATTTGAGGAGAAATATGATGACGTGGGAAAAATAGCCATATCCTACGATAGATATGAAGCTGGCTGCTGTACCATTGGCGCTTATGTGAAGTGATATTGAAAATTCACATTGGGTGAACTAACATGACGCTAAACAGGCTTAAATAAGATTTATAAATCTATTATTAAAAGTGTCGCTGTTCCAAGCTCTGCTTCTCATGTACCAGAAACAAACAAAGAAAAAGATATTATCTTCTTGTAGTTGAGGGCCATACATTTTAAAATGTCACACAGGCTGCAATGAAAAAAATGCCACGCTACATTACATCATTTTACATAAATCAACACTACTAAATAAAATGAGAATAACACAAACTAAGACACAAAAAAGGAGATTCATCTTAATTGCCTTCATAATTGCACAAAAAAAGTGTTGAAATGCACTTATGCGTTGGCTAAAATTAAACCGCAAACAAGAATGGATGCTTATTGTCGATACATCTTTTGGACATTGGACACAAAAAAAGCAGAAAAAATAATGTCACAAGCACAACAATGGAGCAATACATTTTATATCTAATTGTAGAAAAACCCAACAAAAACAACAAAGGGTTGCCACGTAATCAGCAAATCTCTCAGTACAATGACAGAAGATCGTGTGAAATTGTTCAGTTCAGTTTGAAAGATGTTGATACTGAAGGCTCATTGAGTGCACAGTTAAAAAAAATTAAAATACTGAGATACTGAGATTAAAATAATGACTCCTGGCTGATGATAGTCTGAAGCCAGTCAGGAGTTGTAGTGAGCAGCAAGCTTTGTAATAATTCCTCCATAGAGTTTAGGTTCATTAAAAAAAAGGCTTTCTTGATATTATTCACTCCTATTTAATGTGAAACCTGTCATTACATCTGATTATTACTGGCTATGTGAGCTCATTAGGGCCCAATAGGATGTGATTTGAGGTCCAGTTACTCCTCTTTCTTAAAGGAGCAAAAGAACCAAGTTAAGATTGGGAATGTAAAAACAAATTCCAGAGTATGTGCTCCATATCAGAGAGGAGAAGGCTAGAGGACCGTGGACTGAGGGGGGAATCTTTTCTCGAGCTCTACCACGATAGAGTTCAATTTTGGGTTTGGCTGGATCTCTGGAGATGAAGGGTTCACTTGGCCTCCCTCTCCTCCCTCCACTTCCCCTCCTCCAGCTAATATGTCCGAGGAGTCAAGCGAGTCCACAGAATCAGAAGAAGCACGGTTCTTCATGACTTTTATGAGAGGAATCTGTTTCTGATCGATCTGGCTGAACATGTTGGCTACGGACTTCTCGATATCTGCGATATTCTGGATACTTTTTAAGATGCCTTTTAGCTCCCTGCGGGGATGTTCCGGTTCTACGGGCAAGGGTGGCGGCGTGGGTCGGAGGGACACGGGACGCAGGGCCGGCGCCTCCGAAAACGTCGGAAGCACAAAGGTGGATGGTCTCAAGAGAGAGGGCGACAGAGGGGGAGGCAGAGGTGGCGGAGGGGGAGGTGGTGGCAGAGGAGGTCGGCTGGAGGGAGACGGTGTTGAAGGGAGAGGAGGAGGAGGAGTAGATGGGTGGATGGGAGGTGGAGGGGTGCAGGGAGGAGGTGATGGGGGAGGCGCAGGAGCAGACGGTGGTGGCGGCGGTGGAGTGGAAGGAGGATCGGGGATAATGTCTAAATGCACCTTAAGTCTGTCTTCCGCACTCTGCTTTTCTGTCAGATTTTCCCCAAAGCGTCGTAACACAGGTGGGGTTGGCTTGTGGCTCGGTGGAGGCGTCCCTCCATCCGTTTGGGTGACAATGATACTCGGGGGACTCTCTCTAGGCTGGACATTTGGAACGTTAGGGGCGGCGATGCACTTGGGATGCTGAGGGGAGTCCGGGAAAATGGAAAGTAGAATATCGGGTGACAAAGAAGCTCGTAAATCTCTGTTTAGCTTTTGTCTCATTTCTTGGACGGCCTGCTGCTCGAACTGTCGGGCCTGTTGTTTGACGGTAAGCTTGGGCTCAATGCTCGGGCTCACCATCTGATCCGAATCCAACCCGTGCTCAAATCCTGAATCGAGGCCGGCGTCTTTGCTCTCTTTGAATTCAGCCTTCAGGAGCTCCAGTTCCCACTGCACAGGATCCATAACCACTTGCCTCCTCAAGGCGTCATACATGTCTCTGCGATGTAACCTCGATGGGAGAGTCCAGCTGTGGCCGCCCCCTGACCCTCTCCCGCTGTCACTGCTGCTGTACCCGCCGAATCCCGCATCGCCTCCGGGAGAGCTGATCCTCAACCAGGCCTCTCGAAGACCTTTCCTGGAAGGGGAAAAGTGCCCGAGAAGGTCTCGCCTCCTCTGGCTTCGTCCAAGAGTCTCTGGACTGCTCAAGGTGCCATCCTCGTGATATATGGGATTCTTGATGGTCAGGGGGTTTTCATCGGAGAGAAAGGTGATGCTGGACTCGGATTTGGGAAGGTTGTTGAGCACTCCTCCGTTCGCGACACACTGCCGATGGGCGGCGATCGCACGGGTGGCGAAATCGGAGATCAGGCGTTGACGATCGCTTTCGTCCGAACTTCCGATGCTGTGGACAGAGTGGCTGGTGCGACGATGCAGGGGAGGAAAAAGTAGAAATGGAAGAAGGAAAGACATGAAGGAAATGTCTGTAGATTCTCAGTCATCCAGGTCATGATAATCAGCAAAAATTGAATCGAGGCAACAGGTTGTTGAAGACGATCACTCCTCCAAAACAGAGGAGGAGGCTTACGCCATAACTAGTTCAACAACGTCCTCACATTTCTCCCACAGGGATTGTCTCACTCCATGGGAAAATGGCCAATGACAAGCCATTTTCCCGCCAGCCAGCTGAACAGCCGCTTGGTTTGTGAAACGGTCCTTCACCAGCCACGCCTAGCACCAACAACAGCCCTCGTGTGACCACTCCCCTGTGGACATACCCACCAGAGATCAATTGAACTGGAACTGAAGACATTAGGATTAATGGTGAAACGTCTTCAACAGCCCTGAAGAGTCAGGGTGTTCTCGATTCAACTTTTGCAGATGACGTGAAGGCTAATGTATGGGGCATTATGTTGCTAAAATAATATGGATGAATATTAATGCAAGGTGTTGGAGAGGTGGGCATCTATAAGGGTGAACATCCACTTTAACATCCTTGGTGGAGGAGTTCAACGGAGTAAGTTACAATGAGGAGTGAGAAGGGTATAAAATAATGTTCGACTAACATCATTGCTAAGGGATGATGACCGCAAACACTGTCGGCTGAAAGCAGTGCACTACAAACAAGTCACTGTATCACAACTATCAGTGACAGCAAGGAAGGATCAATCGTTTTTCGCCGTGCTCTGAGAGTCTGCAGATTTCCTTTTGACAAATGACTGATTGAATGCACTCTCCGCTACTTGCTGAATCACTTCTTGGAGGGCAAAAACAAAACTCTGCAGACTTCCAAAGTGCCGGCTTCCACCTTGAAAGGTTTATTCAACATTGCGCGACGCACGTTTCCACCGTACAAGCTTTTATGTGGACCTCTAACCACTCCAAAGCACAAAAACTAAGGCACGAAAAGAGCACTTTAAACATTTGACTCACTTTTGTCTGTCAGTTTTGCAGAAAGGCAGGAAGATGGAGAGATGAAATATGTTTAACATTTAGTAGAAGACATATTTCGAATGTTATAAATGCATTATGGAAGATAGAGATGGAGTTTAATCATTGAGTAGCTATAGAACGTTAGACAAACCAAAGTAATGTACTGTGCATTTATAGCACACAGTGTTTGTTCATTCTTGGGCCAGATCAAGTGCTATTAGAGCAGCAATAGGAACAACAACATTATGAATAGCGTACAGAGAATGCAAGTTTTGTTTTTTTGCTGTGGATTTTTATGATAAAAGTCAGACAAGAAAAAGATACCGACATCATTTGTTTTTATAAGGTATTTGTGGAACATTATTGTTTTTGTGCAGTTCCATCCATTTGAGAAGCTAGTCAGCAAAAATCCAAATTTGACAGTGGACCAACACCAAATAAGATTTCTAACTTTCTAAACTGAAAATACACATTCAACGCAAAGCACTGCAAGACAACCGCCGTGGGCAACTAACGGGAAAAAAAAGCAGAGTCGTCTGAGGTGCTTGATAATGGACCTCAATTACAAATGTGCAAACTTCTGCACTTGGCCTGCTTTTAGTCTTTGAAAAAGAAAGAACTGTTTGGACTCTGCGAGATGCCAGCCTCGCTGAACTCATTGATGTTCCATAAAAATACCAACATGCTTACTTTACAAACAAAAACACAGCTACAAATACTCTTCATCTCATCAGTGGAACTAATTATCGCCCGTGGTGGTCCTTCTAGATTATTAGCTGTATTTATTTCAATGATCTCATCTCTGTGTATTATTTTTTTTTTTTGCAAGTTAAGGCTGCCTGCACGAAATGAGTGGGCCCCATCTAGCACATGCGTGGCCCTCATGTGAACGGGAGTGCGGAAGCGTATCCAAAGCACGCAGGAGAGCATTGATGCGTGGAATGCTGATAAAGGCTTCCTTGCAACTTCATCTTTGTGCCTCAGAAAATAAATTGAAATGAAACTACCTCGCGCGGCGCCTTGAGTGCGTCAAAGACTGCGCCGGCTTGTTAAAATCTGTGGATGAAAATGAATAAGGCCTCGCTGCATACGGCCGTTGTTCGAATCTCGTCTAAGCCGTTGAAACAGAGGAACGCACCGAGATTACATTAAACAGTGTGGTTGGGAGATATAGAGGGCGACACAACAAATTGTCAGCACATAATTAAAGGTGAAAAACTTATTGCTGCAAAAAAAAAAAAAAAACGCCTTTAACTGCATGCTTGGTCTGTGCTGTGACACCATGTCACCTGTCAGAACTTAAAAAAAAAAAATTCCCATTCATTGTCACTATGGAGTGTTGGTTGTAGACATTTGAGGAAATAAAATGAATGAAATACATTTTGGAATCAGGCTGTAACATAACTTAATGTGGAAAAAGTCAAGTGTTGTGCTTTCCAGATGCACTGCAAATGTGCCGAAGTGTTGTATTTTTTTGATTGTTGGTTACAATCGGAAAAAAAAAAATCTCTCTTGGACAAGTTTGTCTTTGAAGGAGAACTGGAAACGGGCTATAAAGGAGCCTAAAATGTCCGCTATAAAGCAAAATGGCAAACTTTGCTGCCATACTCCTTCCACAATGGCCAAAACTATGTAGCATAGTTGCACATTTTTAAGTACACTTCAGTTGTATTTAACTTTAAAGTACAGTACAATACATTTGACTTTTTGAATGTTTGTTTTAGAACATTTCAGTCGAAATTTAATAACGTATGAGCAAATCGTTCTAATTTAATTATTATTTCAGGAATGTTTTTTTTTTTCTTTTGCTACTGCATATTGCAGTGTTAATGTTCAAAGGGTAGCTTACAATAATACTAAGTATACCCTTTAGGAATAAAACCACATTTTTGATGAACACTTGGGCCTATGACGTTATTTTGTGTTTTAATGCTGGTCATTATGGTGGCAGAGCGAAACATTTTTTGAGGTGGTACTCGGTGTAAAACGTTTGCCCACCACCGCTTTACAGAATGGGGAAGTTCCAATTCTGCCGTCTCGACACAGGCAACGTTAACCCTTCACTTACATGGCGTTGTCGCCCAGCTCTTCGTACAGGTTGTTGGCGGTGACCCCTCCAGGTTTGCCGCTCGGCAGCACCATTTGGATGCGAGCGGTCTTGGCACACTCTTCCTGCCGTCTGCGGAGAGGAAGCACAGAGAGTAAATGATCTGAAGTTAGAGCGGCCTTCAAAAGTGGCACAAAATCCCTCGCTACACGCATGCCAACTACCACTAATTATCTTCATCATGTGCTACGAGGGGGGGGGGGGGGGGGGAATCAGTCATCAATTACAGTGGCCAAGAAAACAGCCCTGATTCTGTTACAGTTGCTTAATTAAAATACATAACTTAATGCAAATTGGAGCATCAGTGCATTCTGCACTGCAATTATACATAACATATGGTTATGATCACTGAAAACAATTTTTATTTTAGCCATTTTGTGATGTTCTCATTGAACACAGTCTTCATAGAGATATTTTGGGAAATGTTTTGCATGTTTATAAAAAAAATGACCTTCCTCAGGTTTCTGATTAGCGAAAATGTCCTTTTGGCTACGGGTTACAGTTGCAACTGTTGCCTAGGTGGGCACTTAATCGCCTGTGAATACAATTTCAAGTGAACAGAGAGAAAAAAAAAACAACACAATGAAAAGAGTTTTAGCATAAAAATGTCCATATGAAACCTGTACTCACTCTTTAAATCTGCCAAAGAAGGCGGGTGCAGCGGAGAGAGAACAAGAGAGCAGAAAGAGAGACAGATTAGTAAGTCCTTGAAGTGTCAATCACCCAAATGCCTGTTAACCAGGAGGGTAATGCTCCACGTTGGACGTTTTATAAGGTAAAAGTCTAGGGATCGCCACATGCTTGATGAGCGCACTCTCAGTTAATTATCTTCAGATCACATCCTCTTACAGTGTGTTTGTGTGTCTGTTTTTGTGTGTGTCTGTATGCTACTCACAGCCACATGGGATACAAAATGGACACACTGTAACTGTGGCGGAAATCTTGAGGGTAATGTACAGTACTACATTAAGTTTAGTAGTTTTTAGGGGTTTTTAAACCACTGTATAATGTAAAGGTCTGAATCTTTTGTTTTATGTGTGAGTTGTTCTGTAAACTCCAACTGGGTGTGAAACGTAAACAGCTTGAACCAAGCATGCTTTCCCTCTTATTTGAGGTTTGTGGACAAGAGTCTTTTCGTTTCATCAAATTGATGTTATACAAGTCTCAAAGGCACGGTGGTCGACTGGTTAGAGCATCTGCCTCACAGTCCTGAGGACCGGGGTTTAATCCCCGGCCCCACCTGTGTGGAGTTTGCATGTTCTCCCCGTGCCTGTGTGGATTTTCTCCGGGCACTCCGGTTTCCTCCTGTACCCCGCCTCTTGCCCGATGATAGCTGGGATAGGCTCCAGCCCGCCCGTGACCCTCGTGAGGAGAAGCAGCTCAGAAAATGGATGGATTGATGTGTTTAAATTAGGTGTGTCTGAGGGGTAAACTATATACAATGTTTTTTACATGGTCTCTTTACATCATAGATTTTCCACCTATCTTGGGTGGATCTGGAACATATTCTTTGCAATAAATGGAGGTTCACTGTGCATAAAAAATGAAGACAGACAATTAAAAGTGGGGTTCCACAGGGTTCTCTACGCAGGCCTCTACAATTTACGTTAGGTCTGCTTTCTATATACAACACAATTTAGTTAAGCCCACCTTAATAACATAAAAGTGTTCTGCAGTTAATGAAGTTATATAAATTAAGTTATTTATAAATAAATTTGAGTTGAGGTATGCAGATTCCTATATTAATTTGTTCGGCGAAGGTAAAAGAATATGCACTTACTGCCTGTAGGTGATGACGACGACAAGTATGGCGGGCACACAGCAGATGATGATGATGACCGCCAGGGCCAACAGTGCCCCTTCTGTGTAGCCGACAGTCTGCACAGCCTTCTTCACGCTGGTCACCACCTCTGGGGTTCGGATCTCAAGAATGCGCCCGCCGGGGGGCATGAAGGGCTGGAACTCTTTGTTGATGTCCAGGAGTTTTCCGTCAAGAAACCTTGCCAAAGATGCATAGAAATGAGCATTTCGAAGTGATGCCAACGTAAAGTGAACGTCTCACTTATCAGCTTGCATTGTTCTTACTTGTGGAGTTCCTGTCTGGACACGGCTCTATTTGTCAGCGGGTCGATAGCGTATATCATTAGGTCCGATTTGGAGTAGTCCTCTTGCTCCAGTCCATCGCCATGGCGATGGGGACCAATAGTTTCCACGAACACCTTAGCCCCCGGAATCTGCTCCTGAACGTAGCGCTCCAAAATACTGGCAAGGAAAAATCGACCTCTTTTGGTTGAATACAGGCTACATGCTTAGAATAATGAAGTGGAACACACCCATGTACATGCACACGCACAGACACACAGGCCTTTTTTCAACTTATTTTGAATCCTGACAGCAAGGGCACACCACCTGCTGTGGAACATTGATCCCTACCCCTGTGAAACACCTACTCACAGCAGGGAAGGTGTGTTTCTACGTCTGTGTGTATTGCACTTAAAAATACCATTATCAAGCTCCTGTCAGGCTGTGCGATTGTACATGGTAAAAATACATCATAAGCACACATGTTGTGCTTTGTATTCATGTCTTTCCGTGAAATAAGTGTTTCAGATTGTGCTGGAGATTTAAACAGATTTAGTGAAATGTAGAGTTGAGGAGTATGATTTTAGTATCACCACAGTGGGGTCGTGTTAAAGAAGATGATAGTGACAGCACTCTAATTAAACACACATGGCTTTATGTTAAATCCACTTAGAATGGCATGAGGGGAAAAAAACAGATAAAGGTAAAATTATTAGAAATGGTGTGAAATCTGCACAATAATAGTTACCTGAGCAGTTTGTCTTTGTTTTTGTCCACATACGTCGGTGGGACATTTGATACGACCACCTGCATGTCCAGCTGGTTCACCACTGACACCTTCACATGACAAAATACAAATGAGATTCATTGATATATTTAAATCATACATACAGTATAGATACCCTTTTAACACTAGCGCCAATACTCACCACTATCTCTGCCTTGCTGCTGTGTCCTCTTCCATAGTCGTCCGTGGCAACTACCTCAAACCTGAAATAGGACCGCCGCATGTTGCGGTACATGATGGCCGTTTTGACCACGCCGCTGAGCGGCTCAATGACAAAGCCGTCTTTGCTCTCCTTGGCGTCTTTCCCGGCCAAGGGGGCATTGATGAGGCGGTACGTCATGGAGCTGTAGTTGCCGGTGTCTTTGTCCAGGGCCTGCACGATTACAATCAGTTGATGCTGTCATGAGCATGAGCACACTTCAACCAGCAATATTATCATAATCACTACCAGCATTAATATGGTTATCATCATCCTTTTGGAACTTAACTAATTAAATCATGGCTATTGTAGCTGGATCAAACGATTCTGGTGTGCGGTCTGAATTGCAGGCCACACGTTGTCATTATGTAGAGACGGATGTAGTACATGGTAGTGCGTACTAGGGGGGTAACAGTAAGAGAGATTTTTCTGGGAAGAATCTGTCTGATCTGCCAAGATTTGGGAGACTCCCGCCCAAGAGTCATGTTTTATAGAAGAAATGGAAAAACAGAGCCCAGATTTCTTTTCAGCACAGTAGCCAGGTCCACAAAGATAGACTTAAAACTATTGTTGTATTATGCACTAATCCATGCATGCTCACCTTTCATGACGTGAACAAGTCATTACTACCCTCCCAGGAATCATAGAAGCAGTTGTGAAATCTAACATACAAGATTTAAAGCTTTAAAATTGATGAATCTACAATTCACATCAGGTTTTCTTGCTTTAGGAAATACAATTTAGTTAAACCCTTTTTCTAGCAGCCCACTTAAGAGAGTGCTTTGCTCAGATACAAACAATCTTTGCAGATTAGCATGCCACATGCAAGCTTTCTCTAAAGTCCTTTGATTCAAATGAAATCCCTTATTTCTCTGCTTTTGGCGTAAAGAACGTAGTTGCCTATGTTTGAGTTTGTCAAAATGACTTCTTCTCAAAGTATATAAACAAATGACACTGAACTGCTATTGTTCTCACTTCAGGGTGCAATGCAAAATTGTGTCACCATGCAGAGAATTAAATGTGGGGTTCTACAGGGTTCTCTATGCGGGCCTCTACAATTCACATTAGGTTTTCTTTGTTGAAGCAATGCAATTTAATCAAGCCCTCCTTAACATTAAAATAAATAAATATTTTTTCCCTCTGCAAATCCAATGTAGACTGGTTTCCATTGGGGCTTGTAACACCAGCCTGCTGGGATTTAAAAAATAATAATTAAAGCTCGAAAGAAGAGTCTACTAAACATCAGGTCTTCGGTATATCGTTTACGGCTTTTGACTTGAAAAAGGTGGATGTGCAAAGGTCAGTAATAGGTATACCTGTATATTGTGGCCTGGCTGGCTCCAACCATTCATCGACTCTTAATTAAATTTGAATTCAATTTTTTAATTAAGGATGCGAGTGATTTAGATCAACTTCCTGACCTATTCTGCCCCCTCCTGTATTGACTCAGTCACCATCATAGCAGGGAGACATTTACCATAAAACAGGTTGAGTCAGGGTTTGTCTGAGCTTTCAATATCCATGTAGAAAAATGTCATTTGCAATTAGAGTTTCATCTTTCCTCTCACTCGGGGCTGCAATTAAATACAGCAAAGGATAGCAAAGAATGAGCCCAAAACTGCAATCCAACGTTGAAGCACATAACTTGTCTGCCACAGACCACGCACAAGTCTCACGCGGCATCTGGGCTCATTAAAACATGCTTCTATACTTCCCAAAACGGAGGCTGAAGGAGAGAGGAGCCACGACCCATTTTGCATCTTAGAAGTTATTTTATTAGTACCAAAAAAGGCGTCGTTGTTTACTGTGATGTGAACGTCTCTGAAACAGCTGAGAGATGCGCCAATTAGGTTTATAAGCAGAAGTAGATAGCATGGAGAGATCATCTCACAGGCAATCGTGTTACTGAATATTATCGCCGGTTAAATAAATGTCAGGCACTCGCAGTACACTGTACACTATGTACTTTCAATTAACTTAGCTGGATGCCCTAGTGGTTTGGAGATTTGAGTGAGCAAACCGCATTATTTGGGAAAAAAAAGGATATAAAAACACGGCAATGTAAGAGCTCTGCGAGATCTGTGATGATCCAGTTGGTGAAATCCCTTGAGACACCAGCTCGGATATTAATAACTAAAAGGAGGTAAAGTTTAATCCTGCTTCAGAACTCAATGGAAGAGAATGTAAATATACCCCCAGATGCAAATTACAACATGATATGATAAACATTTCACAGAGATACAAACATCTGAATATGTTAAATGGGGATTTTCTGTGTTAAATTGATCTGATTCTGTTTAAACTAGGTTAGCCAATGCAGTTTCTGAAACTACTATAGTGAATTTGGATCAACTTGGCTATGAACTGACATGATTGTAACTTACAAAAAAAAACAAAAAAACTAGACCCATTACGATTACTGTGGTGCTTTGAGATACAAGTTTAATTTGTTCCACGACCTCACTCATCACTTGAAACACTGGTATCTCTGCTTGCCCATTGATATGAATGGTGTGTTTTTTAATAAGGAAACTAGACTTGATAATATTGTACATTATAAAAAGATAGAGTCATGACAATTAAATAGAATGTAAAGAAATGAAACAGTCTTTGCTAAAATTCAAGAGACATCGTGCTGCTCCTCCTGGTCTGCGCGCTTTGGGGCAGTATAACACTGTCATGCAGACAAAAACGAAGAAGACTTTCACAACTACTGTAAGTAACTCAGTAAGTCACAGTAATATTTGTTGTTTTTCAGAGAGGATAAAGAATTTATCCCTGTGAGTACTGTTATATTGTCTGCGTGTGCGTGTTGTTGCGCTGTTTGTTCAAATATCAGTTGCTTTAAACATAACACCACCACATAGATGCTATACGTTACCACGTCAGTGGCGTTTCTCATTATGTGTTAGCATTAAGCTGGCGGACTTCAAGGCGAGTTAGTTAGGTGGTTGCTTTGAATACTTTAGCTGGAAGTGGCATTAAACAGCTTGAAGCCTCTCTTTCTGAAGAATTGTTTAACATGTCAAACTGATACTTGTTGTAAAGTGAGTTGAATTCAGTGCCACCATGCAGCGCTTGTATCTCAAATTCTTGGTCACATGTCAAAGCAAAAAAAAAATCGGCCGAATGATTGTAGCCGTCGGTACCGGACTATTTTTTTGCTACCGTGTCTGGAATGTGAGGAACCCCTCAAATTGAATGGGAAAATACATGGCTATTCATTAAAAAAATAAAAATAAAAATCCAGTCACCAACCAAAACAAATGGACCCATGCAGACATGTGGAAAGAGTACCTGCACTTGCAAGACAGAGGTGAATGTTTTGGCATCCTCAGCTACACCGCCAATGTAAAGAGAGGTGGTGAACACGGGCGAGTGGTCGTTCTCGTCCTGGAGGTCGATCACCACCACGGCCGTGTTACCTGACACGCACACGCAACGTATCGAGGAATCAGTTTGGAATAAGAAAGACAGGCATCACAACAGATCTACAAAGGACAGTATCAAGCAAGTGCAACGTGGCAGATTAATACATTTGAAAGCCGGTCTGGCCCGACTTTGACGTTCCATTCACTTGTCACCATAAAAGATAAGCCT
Source organism: Phycodurus eques (assembly GCF_024500275.1). Taxonomy (NCBI): domain Eukaryota; kingdom Metazoa; phylum Chordata; class Actinopteri; order Syngnathiformes; family Syngnathidae; genus Phycodurus; species Phycodurus eques. Next base: position 4,644,603 of record NC_084543.1, on the reverse strand, counting down.
CCATTGAGACCTGCGGTGCGACTTGACATCCAACGGCAGGAGAAAGAAAAAAAAGAGGCTCCCACAAATTTAAAAACTTTAAATGCCTGCTGGCAAGGAACATCACATGTCGGCAAAAAGGAACTCGGCAGCTGTTACCTTTTGTGGCTGGAGGTGACAACACAAAAATGTTTACATTTGGTCTAAACTGAAAATGCCACTGCAACCCTTCCCTTTTCTATCCATGCTCATGGCAGCTGGAAGTCCCCACAAAACAAAGGTTTTGCTGAGTACGCAAGGAATTACCGACTGCGCATGTCAAACATTTAATGAGAGTCAATGTGAAAACATCGAAACACCCTATACCGGAGGCTGTGTCATAAAATGAGACAAAGAAATCAATTTTACTCATCATTAACTGTATACTATGTATCCTACTCATCTGAAAATAGACACAGACAATTTATGATATGTTTTAATCATAATATTTTCACTTTTCCACTTTTGCAGCGGTGGGCCGGCACCCTATCGCCCTCTATTGACCAGCTGCCACTGAAAATGCAGTTTCAAACCTGTGAAAAATCAAGCCGGTGTTTCCTTTCTCAAAAGTGTCCACTGAATGTGTAAAACCAAACCCCCCACTGACAAATAGATGCTAATTTGTATGGCAACTTTCCTGGGAACCCGGCATGTTTGATGGAGAACTTGCCCAGCTGTTCATTTCAGATACAGAAAATGAGGACTTGGATGGATTTGTGGATGAGGATTGATCAGAAAATAACGTGAGTACATTGTTAAATACTTCAATAAAGTACAACTGAACTCACTGTTTACATTGTTAAATACTTCAACAAAGTACAACTAAACTCAGTTTTGCTCCCGCTGCCTTTTTGAAAACATACGCTAGCATGTTTTAGCGTGCATGCATGCTACCGTATGTTTTAAGCTAGCGTATGTTTTACCATGCCTGCGCCCAATAATGCGGTGTGCCTTATGTATGTGTTAAATACAGAACTAGACACCGTAACTGAGACTGCGCCTTTTAATACGGTGCGCCTTATGGTCGTGAAAATACGGTAAGTTAGAAAATGGGAGCACCGTGTCGTTAGAATGCTATTGATTTGTTGCCTGATTAAGAGCGCGGCCTGATGAGAATTGAAGAGTCGCTAATGAACATAATGATGCAGAGCTTTATTCCTTGTAGAATACTTAAGAATTAAATTGTGTAAATGAAGCGAGCGCAGCATGTGGTAAACACTATAATTAAAGAAGAAAGCCAAGGAGCCGGGCGTCAATAAAGATGCATGCAAATTGGGAGGTGTCGAGCTGCACTCGTGGGGAAAAGATAGAAGGAATCCGTAGATGGAAGATCGTTAAAAGGAAAACATTGCAAGGTGAGTCATAATTGTGGTTCATTTTGTTTAATGAAAAAACAACAAGAAGAAGCACCGGCAAAACATTTTTAGATTGAGACTTAAAACTTCCAACTTATGACTTACTCCCACTCTGCTTTCTAATTCTGGCGTCCTTCTCGTTGTACCAAACTCAAGTGCATTGCAAGAAACAAGGCTATGCTAACATGTCAGGGTTAATTGCCAAAAAGGCTGCTAATGTGTGAAAATGGCCGCAAGGGCAAAGAGTGCCTGACATGGAGGCTTTGTGCGGATGCTTTCATGCATCCACGTGTTTGCTCGCATGTCCTCATTAGACAGTGAAACACTGGCCCGGAGTTAATTGTCGCGGTCGCTATGACCCATCCTGCCTAAAAGGAGGAAGGTTGGCCTAAATTAACTCACTTACTCTTCGAAGGAGCTCGAAGGTTGGAGGACACCACCCTCATGGAGTCCGCTTCGACCTTGAGAACGTAGCTGGAGTTGGCCTCGTAGTCCAGCGGCCTGGCTGTGGATATTAGTCCTGTTTTGTTATTTAGTGCAAATGCACCTGCAATGGAGGAAGCAGTGAGAGAATATATAAGAACTAAGGTGTAAATGTAAACTGTATTTTCTGAGAATCTTAAATAAACCTAAAATGCAGCAGCGTAGACGAGACTCACAAATCAACGAGGAGCAATGGGGTAAAAATCACTAAACTTCATTGAACCACAAATTGTCTTTTTAATTGCTTGTATGCAAATAGCCGCTTCTCTGGAGTGCCTGCCCACCCATCAAGTGTGAAATCAAACAACCAAGGAAATCTTTAGTTATCTCAAATATTACTAAAAATGTGTCCGTGAGCAATCCGATCGGACGATCGCCGAATTGTAGCGTCACGATTCGACAAATCTTTATAATACCGCCCACCACAGAGTTTCCCCAACTGCGACTTGGCAGCTTGACTGGATGAAGCTCTCACATTTTTCAAGCAACAGCCAAAAAAGTGTCAGCACATATTAGCATTAGATAACAGCATTAGAATCTGACAATCGGCACGTACTCGAACTGAAATCATGATCTTGTCTCCACTTTCTTAATCTGTCGAATAAATGGCAACAGGTGGATGCACAGGTTAATTATGTACATTGGAAGAACATTTAATTGCTCTGCCTGTCACTATACATCACTGGCATCGACAGATAACAAATAGACATTGTTTTTTGTACATTTTTGGAAAAATAAAGTGAATTTGGATAATTGATGACCTGATGACCCCTAATTGGTTTGGAACCACTCCTCTACACTAATTGCTATTTAGCGGCTTGGTGATGAAGGGCTGCCTCCCTGTGCGAAAATACAAAAGCTTTTCGACTGGGTGCTTTTTTCATTTGCTTCACACACTGTGCTCTTATTTGCCTTTCACCTCCTCCTGCCCTCAAATGAACCTCAAAATGTTATGTACAAGTACACAGGACTACATGCTAGAAACTCACAAGCTATACTTAGTTAGCGGTCATGCAAATTGGCGAAGGCAGCCAAGCGATGCTGCCACATAAACTGCTTGGCACGGTCTCACCTCCCTCGTTGCCCTCGACGATGGAGTACACAATAGTTTGATTGACAGCAGCCGCCAGGATGACTCCCACGGGGGTTCCGACCGCAGCTTCCTCGCTCACGGGCGGAAACCTGGGAACACATCAGTCGAGCAATAGCCGCCTTTAGCAACATTAAATATGGATACGCGTTACTCGAGGCCTCCTCTTTCCTCTGGAGGCTCGGCCGCAGTCAGCTGAGATTTCAAATCTGTCAAGTACGTCCAATGTACCGTACCCCCTTCCCTGCCCTCCTCCCGAGCTTCCTATACATGATCTGAAGTGGTGAGAAGTAACAAAGTGCAAATACTGTGCTCTTTTTTTAGGTATCTGTACTTCACTTCAGCGCAGTATTTAGTATTTTTCTGAAGAATTTTTACTGTTACATCCAACATTTGAAAACAGATATCTGTACTTTCTACTCCTTACTTTGTCAAAATGGGTTCCCGTGGTCTTGATTGATTGATTGATATCTTGGCAATGTATTTTTACACAAGTATCAACTTGTTTTACACAAGTTTCAACTTGTTTTTTTCAACAACTTCTACTTAAGTACAGTACTATGAGAACATTTGCCACCTGATCTGCACTCAATAAAATAAAGGTCTTGCAGAGGCCTTTATACATTTACGAACAACTAACAGGGGAAAAAATACACTGAGGAACTTTCAAAAGTTGTTGAAAAAAAACAACGTTGAGAAATAGTGAGTGGGAAACAATAATTGTTTTACAGGTATTGAACAAATCTGTGCCAAAGCAGTTCAAAGACCCCTCCGCTCACCGAAATGTTGATAAGTGTGGCAGCGAGGAGACAGCAGAAGTGTGAGCGCTCTAACAAAACGGAATCCTACGGGTGAATGGAGGGGGGGAAAAAACATTTTATCTTCAGTGTGTTTCAGCAAATTACGACTAATTGTTGTTCGATAATAAATTCATATGTCAGTGGATAAATGTCAGACAGAATGTGGCTGCCGTAATGCAAAAATAGCGTTTGTACAACGAATTGGCGCACACACTCTCAAATGTCAAGAGAGAAATAAGAAAATAGAACAGTCCAATTAGACTCAATGTGACATTGGCAAATTACTTACTACAAAAGTTCAACATACACTACTTTGTGTGTAAATAACATGGCAAAATTTGAGGGGGGCGTAAATGACGTGCTTTTAGGTTAATCTCTATATACGACACAAGTAGTCATTGCCATGTCACAAAGCTTTTTTAAGACAATATCACATAGAATGGCTAAGAGCCCGAGAGATTGAGATTTTGGAATGGTAAAACAATGTCCAGGACAGATCAAAACTACAGAACTGACGATACGGAGCTGAGGTCTTGAGTCTTAGATTACCTTGGCAAACGGAATGAGGTCATTTTCTTTGTGATTATAAAGTTTTATGCTTTACTGTATTTTGTCCTGATCTCAGTTGGTAAGTTTTTCATTTGTATTTAGTTTTAACAGCATAGATGACGGCACACGTCTGTCTGATGATAAATAAAGTGAAGCAACCATCTGAAAATCTCTCAACTGTTCATCGAGTTGAGGAACAGCTGCTTTGTTCTAACACTGTGAAAAGTAGATGGCGCTAATCCAATCAGGATATGAAACTTTAATGTGATTTTTTTTTTTTTTTTACCAAAAATGAAGTTCCTTTGTGGACTTGCTCTTCCAGCCCTGGAATTTGTCTGTAAAACATTTTTTCCAATCATCCCAATTTTGATTTAACTGCATTCCAACGCTTCTTCAATCCGACAGACTTGTATTACAGTAGTTATCGACGCCTCTATTCCTTCTTCAGCAGCAGCAGGAGCAGCCTCTAATTGACATGAGCTGAGGCCACTGGGAAGATTTAAAGCCAGCATGGTGTCACGTTAGCGGCATGCACACAGACGCACAACAAAGACTTCTTGCCCATGAGTGGCGTTGACGCCAGACGGACCCCACGAACGAACCGGACCAAGCTGGGTTTATACTGATAACACCGGCACGCTGATGAAAATTGAAACATGACAGGTGAATTTGGAGATCCCACGTTTGTTTTTTTGTCTTCACATTATGGTGTACATGCCCTCACTGCGTATGTAGGATGTGTGGGTAACAAAGACAGAATAATGAGGGTGTTGATAGATGTCGGCAATGATAAACCGGCTCTCTCTGGATGTCTTCTTTATTGCCGCCACCACTTCGTTTTGTCTCACTCATTATGTTGTTCGCATACGAGCTCGTCTCTTCCTCACATCCTTTCCTTATGATCCATCATATTTCCCTGTTGTCATCATTCTTTATGTTGCTCTTCACGGTTCTCTCTCTTTCTCTCTTCTACTTCTTCATTTACATCCATACTGAAGACACAGAGATCTCTTCGGAGCAACCTTTACTTTTGTCGGGTTCCCAAATGGCAGACTATGTAAATTAAAACTTAGTACATTACAATATAATTTAAGTGTGATGTGAGAAGTAACTCCACTCTTAGTCCATGTGAAGTGGACAGAGAGTTTGTTTTCAATGCTGGAGTAGGGGAAACATTCTAAATGATCTCCAAATGCTTCGGTTTGGCTCCAAAGTCCTACAAGATATATATTGACAAGACTGCAAATGCTATTTCATTAGTTTGTTCTCTAATACTATGCCATTGGTTAGTACAAAGATATTGTATATTTTTGAAGCCCAAGTTTTTGTTTGTTTGTTTCCTAAGCCACAAGTTTTCCCCATTGATGTGGGCCAGAGGATCAACCAGGGCAATGACTTCAAAAGGGCAAACTTGTAGTTTCTACTGAAATACAGTACAGTATATCTCTTCTGACAACAATCCTGGAATTCGTCTGACACACCTCGTATTTGTTGACAAGTATTCTAAATGTTTTGACCAATAGCTCCTATCCAGTGATGCTTCATTTGAATCAAATCCCTCCGGGAGTAGTCTGCCATTAGTAGCACCAAAGAGGCCATTTGTACTCTGTAGAACTTTCCTGTCTTGCCGTATCGTACCTTTCGCCACTCCACCACATCTGCACGACACATCTTCATTTTTGTTTGTCAATCACCCTTCTCGGGTTCTCAAAGCGACTCTCTTTTCTTGCCTTTCTGTCAAGCAGTCAGCGCCTCAACCTTTGTCTTCCGCCTCGGCATGCCGCCACCTTGCCCTTGATGGCACTGCTGTAATTGCCAAAGACGACTATCAAACGGCTTAAGAGTCACCCTGAACCTTAGTTGGAGGCACTGTCGAAATACAGAGCAAACTTGAGCGGGACTAAAAGTTTTCAACAATACAATGAAAAGAGGTGATTCCGCAAAAGTAGCTTAATCCTGTGATAATCACCTCTTTCAATGCTTATTATTCCCATTTGACAAACTTCTCTGTGAGGAGAAGCCTCAAGAAGATTCTATTCCTTGTTATCTTTAATCAAAAGCTCTTTGTCTCACCACTCCACTTCATCAATCTTTGTCAGCATTCATTGTCCTTTGTCCCCAATTTTTAGTAGACACTTGACAGCTGAGCTTCAACAGCGCATCAGTTATTGGGGTCAGATTGCAATCAGGCTTGTTGCCAAGCTTTCAGTGACCTGGTGTCCACAATCAAAAAGAAAAAAACAAACCGCACAGCTACTAATACTGCAGAACGTCCACAGATTATGAGCACTTTCATCAGGCAAACTGTGAGGAATAGAAAGTCAGAACATGTAGCGGCCAATGCGGGAGGGGACATGGGTCAGAGTCAGTGGGGGTTCTCTAACCTTCTTGATGAGACCAGCAGGGGACCAGAAGAATCTTGCGTCCTGACATTTTGGTTTTGATAGTTTTTCAATAACCATGTGTCCTTTTAAGTATAGGGTCCGTTTACCTTTAGCCTTCAAATGGTTTCTGTGTGACTTCAGCTAGGTCAGGTATGTGGATGGGGTGTCATTCTGCCTTTACAAAGAGACTAAAGTTCAGTTTTGATTGAAATTCCGAAGCTAAAAATGATTTGTACAGAAGAGCGTACACAATGTGTTCTTGTTCAGAAACAAGTGGTGCATTTAGTCAATCTGCCTGCCTGTCCTGTTGACTGTGGCTATCTCCTTGTCCATCCATAGAGGCTTTACCTCGCTCTTCAGACTGAAGTGAGGCTTTACCTCACTTCAGTCTGACAGGTAGTTTGAGCGTCTGTCGCTTTAATTATCCTGCGTGCATGTCTATCTGTTCTTTTTGCTACACTCATTTGCACTGTTGAATCTCGATTGTAGTGTCCTCGCTCATGGGTTCGCTCCTGCTTGACTGACGTTCAATCTCAGGGTCCCTTTTAAGTCTCCCACTTTGGCACCAGTTACGTTAAAGAGTCTGTTCACGGTCGTCCCACATGCCTTTAAAAAACATGTCACATCACAGAGACGTTTAGAGACAATGACAAACACTTCTAAATATCAGTCCTCAACGTTGCCCAAGCAGTGTTTTCTCTCAGGGTGTTGACTAGAAAGATGTTATTTTGGGATGTTTGATCCACCAGTACTTCCATAAACCACTCTGAGCTTGACATACTGAATGGCTTGTGCATGTATACTTGTTTCTTTGGTTAGTTTTCAGAATATTTAACATTCTGAATCACTTAAGCCTGCCACAGACTGAGGGGCACGGCCGGTCACGACTCAACTGGATACCGTGAACAAATCACAGTTGGCGACTCACACCCACACAACAGGCGATTGACCCTCGCGCACGTCGCCCCATAAGCTGCAAACCCTGGTGTTCTTATCGGGAAATAAAATATTGAGGCGCCACTAAACTACTGTAGAATTTGTCATTCAACCACAAACAACATGCCGCAATTGACATGGAAGAAGCGCCCCCACCTGCTGTAGCTATGATATAATATTAAAAAAGGGACAGGAGAGCGTGTGGATATTTGAAACGCTGTTAGCAAAGATCACCCCATTGATTGTGTACACGTGTATTTCAGCGACAAAGACTCTCCACGCTTCGCTTTTTGACCACAGGTACAGGTAACATTTTAAAACACACTCTACTGACACCTCCAGGACACGATTGGAGCAGTAACGCCCCGAATGTACAGGGCATCCCATTAACTCTTGCAGTGCGTTGGAATTCAAGACTAAGATCGTAAAGCTGTAGCAAAGACTGCAGACTTTTTTCTTGTTTTTGTTCGAAAGCGAAGTCACACAGAAAAAAAAAAAAATCATCTAAATGAGATCACTGGGTCATTAAAGAGTTTCAGATTGTTATCCAACTTAACACTTTTTCCTTAATTAGTTGAATCAGATAGAACAGATTACCTTTAGAACCCACTTGTGTGTGTATGTGTGTGTCTTTGCTGCAAACTGAACCATTCTCTCAGTTCCAAGAGCAAGATTAAGGATTGTGCCTGTGGAGTTGCAATGAATTAACGCCGGATCAATTTGCCAGAAATAATAGAGGCATCGCTCAATGTACAACTGACAGCTGCGGGTTCGCTAGCGCTAGAGATTCCTGAACAGAACGCGCGGCGCGAATCAGCGCAACGAGGCCAGATTTATCCCAATTCTCTTGGCATGAATTAGCGCGTTATCTCCATCTCCGTAATGGCGCAAGACAAAGCGACATATTGCCGCGTGTGATCACACCACTTCTCCCCATGAGTCACAAAGCTTTGATGTTTAGAGGTGATTTGGCTCTTAACTCTTGCAACCGTGTGATAATTAGATTCATTAAGCCCGTAACAGGTTGTGGGGGCATTGTGACAGCACGAGAGGAAACCTGCTTCTCCGCACACACACGTTAGCCCAAATAGCACACCCACGCAAACACACCCACGCACACGTGCTCGCTGTTGTTTTAAATAATCTTTCAAAGGTGTAATTTTATTTCTTTCTGGTCACTTAATCCCCACACTGGGCGCTGTTAACTATTCATGTGTGCGTGGTGTGGATTGCATACTGATGGAGCAGGTGCAAGGACGCGCCTAGAGTAAGCATGACAAATCGAGAGCTGAGAGCATGCTTGGGCTGGAGAGGTGTGACTTGGGATCCTCTGAAACAGATGTAGGCCAAATGGTGAATAGACTTCACTGAGCATTTAAAAAAAAAAAAAAAAAAAATATATATATATATATATATATATATATATATATATATATATATATATATATATATATATATTGAGTGCTATACAGTATGTCAATACAAAATGTAGAATAGTGTTCCCTTGCCTATTTGATTCACTACTCATGAATTGCACATTAATTTTTCAACCTATTGTCCTTTATTTGCTGAAAAACTCCCCTTTTTGCTGTTTAGGTAGCCTTTCTAAAATGTCCTAAGATACCAAAAGATGGCGCCAAAGCACTGCTTCCATATTAGACAGGGCTTTGTCACCACCATTTGGCATTTTGGTGCCAAGGAACTATGTTAAAATGAGGTGAGGAACTTCTATTACACAGGCCAAAGCTCTTGCTAAGATAAAAGTAGTGCTTTGGTGTCATCAAGTTTCATCTCTAGGCAATTATAAACCTTTTTTGGGGGGTGTCTGTATTTTGTTGTGAGTAGGATCATATTTTAGCATGAATAAAAGCACTGCTATAATTGGTGATTGAGCACTATTATTTTCCAGTGTGGTGAATATGAAGTTGTTCATATTCATTCATATGAGGTAAAGGGGGGCAGCGTGTAAAACGTATCTATCTCTCTGAAACGTAACTTTAGCTGAAATAGTACTAAAGTCAGCGCCTCAACCTCGAACAATGTTTAACAATGCAGGACAGAATCTAATCTAAAAAGTCTTCTATTCAGCCTGAGGCAATCACATATCACATACACGGTGCAAAAAAATGGTTTTAGCTTGTCAATTCTTGAAATTGTAGCATAACAGAAAATTACTCCCTCTTTGAGCCATCCTACCATCAAGATGCTATCCATCCATCTACCCTTCACCCATCCATCCTTGATCCAACAAGCATTCTTAAATCTGTCCTTAATCTTTCAATTAGGGCTGCAGCTAACGATTATTACTATTATTATTATTATATATAACGATTGCTTTGTCAATTATGCTTGTGATTCATCGGTGAATTGGTAATATAAATAAAATAAATAGTTGTCGATTAATTTGATAATCAATTAGTTGTCAATTAATTGATTAATTAATGCACCTATACCATTGATCCATCTTTTTTTTTTTATATTCCATCTATCCATATTTGATCATCAATCCGTTTTACAATCTCTCATGTAGGAATAGGAGAGCAGCACCATCAAACAATTGCAATTATTCATCGGAGAAATCGGAGATGACACATTGTGCACAACTACTCTCCCATTCATTGCGGTTCTCCTGTTCAGCATAGAAAATCTATATAACGTATTCAGCCTTGCCCATGGCTCGGCGACTGCCGCTTGAAACCATAAAAATTCATTAGGCGGCATTAGTAAAGCCCTTAAAACCACAATGGTGCAAAGGTAAGCCTCTGTTCAATAATACCGGACTACATAATTCAAATTGTGTGAGCAGTCACAGTCACACACACGCGCACACACACACACACACACACACACACACACACACACACACGGTAGATACACGCATTGACTGAAAAAAGAAATAAAAGGATCATATATAGGTTCAAAAAGAGTAGCCGCCATTGGAAGAGTCTCACATAAACAGGCAGGCACATGCTTTTAGCTGGGAGATATGCTCCATATTCATGACAGCTGCATAATATGGCTGCATGGCATCGCCCCTTTCTCTCTCTCTCTTTCTATATCGCCTCTCAGCATTTTCCTAAAAATAGATGAGCTTCACCCTCCTTTACCTGAGAGTCAAACAGTATTGATAATATATTGACAGTGACATTTCAATGACTTTACTTGTGTCTAATATGCATGTAGTCACTCTGAACCAGTGTTTTGTGTCAAAAGTCACAGTATTAAAATGAATACTGAAACAATAATCCTCTCAATTTACTCACAAATTGACCTACTCACTGTGAAGTCTGAGTCTGTTTAATTGAAGGCAAAGCTGATATACTTGCAGGGAGCCATAACTTATTTTGTTGTATGAATGGCAACAGGTGGATACACAGGTTTATTGTATGTCATCTAATGGAAGAGCATTTCATTTTTAGGCTTTCACTATACAACAGATACATTTGTAATTAATAAATAATAATTTTGGATCAAATTACAACAGGACAAACTATCTCGCACAGCAAACTAAATGTGCCACAGCACCTCGCAGCGACGGCAGCTCAATTGTATGAAACAACATAGGAAATAAAGTCATAAACATTTCTCTCTGACTCAAGGCAGAAGAAATTAAACTCCATTTCCTTAAAAGTGAGAAAACGTACACAGCCATCTAAAGGAGATTTCTTCATTATTATATAAGGTAGTGCTTCTGACAAGAAGCCAGATCAATGAATTCGCTGCAGCCTCATTCTGAGGAGCAGAGGCGACGGGAAACAGCGGGAAATGAGAGGCTGTCATATAATTGAAAAAGAAAGCAGTGTCAAGATATGTTAGACGTGAGGATGGAATGCTCTGAGGAGGAAATTGTCTGAGATCGCACACTTTCACTTCATTGTTGGGGAAAAAAACAACAACTCTGGAACGAGGGTGGTTGTGATGCATTTAAAGCACAAGACACACAAATAGAGTATGTACGTGTGCATACTGGTATTTGAACAGACGTGTTTAACAAACGTACATAGACATTGTGCTATGTGTTCTGCGGGATTTTGAGAAAACTAAATTTGTGGTGAGCATTAGAACTTCTGTTGAGTGTTACAACCTCTTTTTATTTGCACTTCCATCCAATTTAGCTTGACGGGTGGATGTAATTAAATCATGACTCAAACGGCAAAAGGAGAAATATGTTCCTCTCGTAAAAGTGAAAATAATTGTGGCGCGCGTGCATATTTGTCCGGATGTTGGTTAGCGGGCGACTTTCCGCTTTGTGAATGACGACGAACGTCATCATCAACAGATGGACTGGACTGTACTAGGGGTTGAACGGCTTAGTCGACAAGTCAACAAGTCGACTTTACTACTCCACATCCACGTTTGGAATTTTGAGTCAACTAACCGCTAATAACATTTTCGGCATCTCTTATTCCAATCCGCCAAATTACAGCTGATTTATAACCACCGATTTGTGGATGAAAATAGCGGCTAGCCTGCCTAGCGTCGGCTCTTCCAATGGCGGCTACTCTTAAAATATTGTATAATATATTGTATAAATAAAAGAAAATTATGAAGTCATTGATTACTTTGACTTGACTTTCATCACATTGTAGTTGACTAAAAATCTTAAATCGTTCAACACTTGAACGCTAGCGCACCTGTATTCCTCCTGAGTAAAGATGGGAATGATGGAGGGCTGAAGGACGGTGATCTCCACCAGCGTGGTGTTCTCCTTCACGGGTTCGCCGTCATCGTACGCCACCACAACCAGCTGACGAACACACACAAAGTCAGAACACTAGATAATCTACGTTTCAAAAATGATCATGCGAAAAGTTGATTTTTGCAAAGCAAGTAAAAGATGCTGAAAAATAAAGGCCATTTGTTTGAGAGCAAATATTTGTTTAGAAGGAGTTTTTAAATACAGTTTGGTGGTTGAAACTAAGAAATACGTCCTTCATCTCGTGGGACTGTGTTTCTGACCTCGGGTGGCATTATAACCAATCATTGCACAATTTTTCAGCGGTTGGTTCGTTTTGTAAGAGCTGAGATAAAACTGAAGGTCTTTAGAGAATCTGGAATCTGTGTTGCGTTAATTAAAGCCCAGTGAAAAGATGAACTTGCAGACAGACAGTTGGGAAAAGGCTATTTTGAATCTGATAAACTGCAGCACAACAGTGGGTTGAGATATGAAAACACAACAATGTACAAATGTGGAAAAACTACAATGTTACAGTATATACCAGTGTGAGGATTAAAGGTATGTTTAACTTGGGCAAAAAAAATAATATAATATTGAAGTGAAGTCTGGTCTCTCTTTCAGAAAATACCGTAAAGTGCATTGGATTCTTGAATGTTTGTCATACTCACACTGAATTTGAGGTTGGGCTCCTCATTGAGGTTCACTCTTGTGACAACATTTCCAGTGTATTCCTCCACCTCAAATATACTGGCAGAATATGAATAGGCCGCATGATCCACCTTATAGCGCACCAGACCAGCTGGCGTTCCCTATGGAGACAAGAAACAGTGCTTATCTCAATGTTATTGTTATTGCTCTAGTAATGAAATTAGATTTTTTTTAGGCTGGTCGCTAAAACAATTTGTTGGATTTTCACTGACTGGGAAACAGAAGGTTGCCCCCAAATTTTGTGGTGGGCCTGTTTAAAATTATATTTTTTTCCTACATAATGAAATGAAATAAAGTGAAATTAGTGCATTACAGATAAACATGGAGACTATCACAACCAAGCTCAGTAAGCTGCAGTAAAATTAGTGTTTTTTTCCACAGAAGATGAAGAAAATATGCTTGTGTTCTATTGTCTGTTTACATGTGTCGCTTCACCGATTGCGTGCCAAACTGCTGCTTGTTGTAAAATGAGTTAAGTTCAATACCACCATACCCCATGGTATGGGGCTGTGTTAGTGCCAATGGCATGGGTAACTTACACATTTGTGAAGGCACCATTAATGCTGAAAGGTACATACAGGTTTTGGAGAAACATACGCTGCCATCCAAGCAACGTCTTTTTCATGGACATCCCTGTTTATTTCAGCAAGACAATGCCAAACTACATTCTGCACGTGTTACAACAGCATGGCTTCGTAGTCAAAGAGTACGGGTACCAGACTGGCCTGCCTGCAGTCCAGATTTGTCTCCCATTGAAAATGTGTGACACATTATGAAGCGTAAAATATGAACAGCTGAAGCTGTACATCAAGCAAGAATGGGAAAGAATTCCATCTACAAAGCTTCAACAATTAGTGTCCTCAGTTCCAGAACGTTTATTGAATGTTGTTAAAAGAAAAGGTGATGTAACACAGTGGTAAACATGACCCTGTCCAAGCTTTTTTTGGAACGTGTTGCAGCCATAAAATTCTAAGTTAATGATTATTTGCTAAAAACAAAGTTTGTCAGTTTGAATATTAAATATCTTTAATATTCAAAAAATATCTGTTTTTATTTATGTTTAAGACAACGTCCCATCTTCACTTGTCATAAGCTGCAATGAAAGTGTGCTGAGTCAGCGGAAGTTGAGAACTAAATTGAAGGGCTGGAGGGTGTAAATGACATAAACAGCTACATATATATGTATCAGGGAGCGGTAAGGGTACCGTCCACTTGCTTGTTGAAGCGCAGGGGTGCGGCTTTATTGCGTCTAGCCGACAGAATATTGTTACTTTTTGGAGGTATGGAACAGATTGACGCTAAAACCTGAATCAATGCAGCTCACGGAGGCTGACAGCAAGCGTATGACTCAAAGGAAGATTGCACCCTGAAATCGGCTTAAGGGCCAATGACGCCCTAGTGTCGAGATCGCACGTGGAGATTGAGGATATGATCAGGTACGACGGACCAACAGCGCCACGCTGAACAAGGAAAATAAATACTGCATAAAAAGTCATGTTGATAAGGTTTTGTGAGGATTATGACATTCACTGCAACTTCAATTCCATTGAATAACATCACAACTTCAGGTTGTTCCAGGATTATTAATTCGAAGAATACCACACGTTTTGGAAACATTGAAACTTTTTCTCATTTCGTTGCAAGAATATAATGTAAGGTTACAACTTAATTCCTCTAATATTACAGCATAACTTTTTACTTTTCCTCATATTCTTTTGCAATAATGGCATGGATCTTGAGCGAGCTACTTCTGCTTTTCTGTCATTAATATTTATGAGCGATTTATGATACAATTCAATTGCAAATTTTTCAGATGCATAATTTCCTTACTATTTTTGAGAGCTCTTACTATCTGAGCCGCATTTAAATCAAATGTGATGTGAGGCAGCAGATGCTTTTCAAGGCACTTTCACACAGCGCTGGGAGCCTAGTTGGAACATTCAACAACAAATTAAACGTGAGATTATGGCGTATAACTATCTGACAGCCCACAACAAAGCCATCTAGTGCAGTAATTCTCAAACTGTGGTACAATTTACCACATTTAAGACATGAAATACAATCAAATGTACGAGAACGAAGTTTAAACTGTGTGTGTGTGTGTGTGGTTCTTTTAAAGCACAGTAGATTTTTTAAGTACAGTTCAGTTGTATTTTACTGAGTACAATACATCACTTTTGCATTTAATCTTAAAGAATTAAATCCTGGGAGCCAGATTAAACAGGAGAAAAAGAGGAACGCATTGGAAAGATAATATCCGTCATTTTCTTCCATCATTCCCTTGCACGTGACTAACAGCAAGCAAGAGACACTCACCACGGGGTCAGAGTCATTGGCCATCACCGTGGTTACAATGGTCCCCTTGACGGCGTTCGGGGCGACCATGCCGCGGTACATTGGCTGGCTGAAGACTGGAGCAAAGTCATTCACGTCCTGCCGAGAAATGGACACGACACAACATTAGTGCTGCTAATGTGTTTTTTTTAGTTATTATAAAATGACTGCACAAGTGGCGAAAATCTCAATCTAAATAGGTTCATCTTTGTTTTTATTTATTTTATTTTTTTTTCTTTGTTCTCTTGAAAGAACGTACGGTATGTTAAAATAAAGTAGAAGAGTACGGACAAAACTAAATATATGAGAAGTGTGCACTAAATGGTGAGTGGAGGACAGGGCCGAAGTACTTTTGATCAGTTTTCTCAATGTAGTCCATTAAAACCATCCATATAAAAGAAGGTAAAAAACGGATTAAATGTTTAAGTTTTGAGATTTGTGTAGGCCTACACAAGACGAGCTGCTGAGGTGGTAGAAGTAATAAAAAGTAAAAAAAAAAAAAAACTATTCAACAGAAGAACATAAATAAATTGAGAAATCAGTCATAACATAAAAATAACGAAAACAACATACATGATGACTAGAAGAGAGTGGGAGTTCATACAGACATTTCCACTGCAGATGGCATGTTTTTTTTTTTTGTTTTTTTTTACTATTTAAAATACAAATAAAAAATTCATTAAGTTCCATGACTTTTGTTTAGTGTGCTGACAGAAGTTCATATCTCCGCCAAAGCCAATATCAAATAACAGCAAAAACTGCAGTTTGGCCTCCACTTAATGAGCTCTACCTTGGCCACTAATAACCCTTCATCAACACACGTTACTTAGCATAATCCTGATTACAAAAATAGATGTTAAAAACATTTGTATGGCCCTTAATATATTTACATGCTGTTTAAAGGTGAAGGTATAAAGGCAACTACAAGGTTACCTCAATATTTAGTATTCACCGTTTGGACCCGGAACACGAGCACACAAACGCACCGTGATGGTGACAGTAATGGAGGCTAGGCCTGGAGGCATGCTCCCTTCTGTGTCCAGAGCCTCCACGGTGAACGTGTATGTGGAATTCGAGGGGCTCAAGGCCTCAAAGTCCAGAACTTTCTGCACGGACAACTCTCCTGTGATTGGGTCGACGCGAAAAAGACGAAGGATCTCCTCACTGGAGCCGGCGGTTCTGATGCGATAAGTGAGGTTGGAGCCGAGATCTGCGTCGATCGCCTGAAGTGGGAAAAAGAATGAGAGGAAAAATAAGTGAGGAACCGAGACCTGCTGTTAAAAGTAAAAATCGGCGAGTGGCTGGTACCCAGGCCGAAATTATGAGCTATTTGAAATACAGCGAGGAATCATGGTCTTGCAGGGAATAGGGGATATAGGGTTTGGACATTTCTTTTTGTCAAATTACAAAAATATGTTTTTTTTTTAAACCAAACATTTTTTTTATTACGTGGGGATAAACTGTCACGAAGCGGTTCCAGGGTTGATTCTCCCCCCAAAAAGGAAAAAATAAAAAGAAAAGAAAAAAATTGGAAAAAAAAGAGGGGAAAAATGAAGAAATATATCCGAACTGCGAGAATGCGAGGGTCCACTGCTTTGGAAATCGCTACCATCAGTGGTCAGTATCTGCTGATTGAACCCATAACTACCGATTGTGACGTGTCATTGGTCCACTCACGTGCAGCCTGAGTATCACAGTGCCTTTGGGGCTGTTCTCCGGCAAGTTGACGTTGTACGTTTGCTGGCTGAACACGGGGCTGTTGTCGTCCACGTCCAGAACCGTGACCGACAACGTCAGTCTGGACCGCCGCGGGTCCACGGCGCCGTCCCAGGCCTCCACGATCAGAAAGTAGTCACCCTTGGCCTTGGGTGTGAGATTTTCAAATATCACACACACATTCTGTACCACAGGTGACACAATTCGACATGAATGTATACCTCTCTGTCCAGTTGCAGCATGGTTCTGATGGCTCCCGTGGCGTTGATGGAGAAAAGCTTCTGATGGTTGACGATTCGGTAGTGAACCTGACCGCTCGCCCCCAGATCTGGATCGGTGGCCTAGTGTACAGAGCGTCCACAGATTCAGTCCGGTGACAGGGTGAAGTCAACTTATACATCTGCCATTAAGAAGGAGCTGCAAAGATGGCGTCATAAAAAATGTAGAAAGTGTTTCAACCATTTATAAAGCTGTTGAAGTAATGGGAGGGACGTGAGTAAGAGCACCATGCCCACCCCCATTTTTTTTTTTTTTTTTGTGCTTTATATTAGATGGGACCATTTGCTGAGGAACCTTTTTGCTTTTAAAGTTTTAACCGGGCATGATTATTATTATTATTATTATATTAAATATTATTATGATTATTGTTATAAAATAGCATTTCTGTCAAATTGAAAACAAAGTGTTTATGCTGGCCTAGAAACCTTAATCTCAAAACAAATTCAAGCCGGTTCTGATAAAGATAGAACATTATTTCAAATAAACACAGGCAATTCCATTTAATGTTAAGAACCTTACATATACAGTATTTTATGATACCATTAACTGATTGATTTCTGTTCAAGTGTTTTAGCCTTGGCAGATGTCTCTTGTTGAACACATTTTTTTTCTTCTTTCTTCTCTTATGGCTTAGACAAATGAAAAATGGCCGTCTTTCTTTTTTTCTGTTGATTATTTTCTTTTCTTAGTCAGACGACGGGTGTCAAAAGCGCTTTATTACCACTGGCCATTGTTCAAACATCAAATGTCTAAATTTAATGAGACGGCGGTACCAATTTTCAGAAGCACAGCGTCTCCCTTCCTTCCGTCACGCTTCGGTCATTCCCGCAAATGGCCTCTTCGTCTGAAAAGTGCTACACATCCACGTCATCCCTCGCAGCCCACGCGACAAGGTGACAATTTGCGAGGCGAGGTTTCCTTTAATGCCGTCCGATGAGGGCTCACCTTGTTATTATTATTGTTCTAATGATGAAACCAAGTGTCTGATTGTCTTTTGTTATGGTGCCTTTTTTTGACCAAGGGATCCCCAAAACTCTTAATTACATATTCACACAACAGCGTGGATGTTTGTATTTAAAACATTCGGCGAAATGAAAAAGCATGTTATTTTACACCCTCTTTGATAAGACACTGTCATAAGGTTGCAGTGCTTGAGGAAGTATTGAACACAAATAGATTTTTATTTCTGTTCTGATTTCAACTGCGCATGAGATTGAAGCAAACAATTTAATTCAATTGAAAGCAAAAATGAGAACAAATTGTGAAACCTTTGCGGCCATCTGAAGTTCAAAAGTGTATTTTTTTATAAAGTTTGCAATTTTCGAAAAAACAAATCCCTTCTTGTCATATTTGTTAAAACTGTCAGTATGACTTGACAGTAGGACATGAGTAAAATTCATCTCACTGTCTCCATCTAGCGCCTCCAATTTTATTAGCAAGAAACCACTGCAGTTGAGGGAAGATAAAAGCAAAACAATCAGAGACAGAAAGTGTGAGTGACGAAGAAGTCTCGATCATTTGCAATGTGCTTGCAGCAACACACCTCCATGCAGCCTCACTTACCTTGGGCTTCAGGAGCTTTAGTGGAGTTAGGCTACTTTCAAATCTTGCTAGCGGTTTCAACACTGCTCACTCCCATTTTAACTTGAGCAGGAATGCTAGCAGCGACATTAAATCTAACACATCATGAGAGGTGTCCTGCCTGGTCCACCAACATTAGAGACAACTAAACTAGCAGCTTTTTCGCTATCCTCATTTAGCAAGCCAGTGTAGTATCCAAATATTTGTTTTGAAGCTGTTATTTTGTACCAACTGTTGCTTTCATGGTATAAATATACATTTTATTTTTTTATTGTTACGGGTATTTTAAACACTGAGATGTCCTGTGTGCTGCTGTAGAAATGAATTTCCCCTCTGGATATCATTAAAGGATTATCTTTTCTTATCAGAATCAGAATCAGAATCATCTTTATTTGCCAAGTATGTCCAAAACACACAAGGAATTTGTCTCCGGTAGTTGGAGCCGCTCTAGTACAACAGAGAGTCAATTTACAGAACACTTTGGAGACATAAAGACGTTGACAAAAAACAATTGTGCAAAAAGATGCAGAGTCCTCGAGCACTTAGAGCAGTTCGAATGACTAATATTGCAATAGTCCGGTCCAATGACCATTGTGCAAAGGACGCTGAGACTTCAAGGAGTGTATGCGGTTTAAAGTGACGAGTAGTGCGATCATCTGGGACAATGTTGGTTGTGCAAATGTTACAGATACTCCTCAATCAGTGTGCAAATGGAGCAGATGCTACTCTGGCATGAGTGGCCAGTATATGCAAATAGTGCAGCATGGCGAGACAACTACAGTGAGTGCACGAGTAATACATAATTGGCCCCACAGAAATGTGACAACGAACTCAAGTCACAAAATTGCCAGCTTGTTGTCATGGAATTATAGGTTAGGTGTTTAAGAAGTTGATCGCAAGAGGGAAGAAGCTGTTGGAATGGCTACTAGTTGTAGTTTGCGTTGATCGGTAGCGCCTACCTGAGGGAAGGAGCTGGAAGAGCTGGTGACCGAGGTGCGGGGGGTCCGAGAGGATTTTGCAAGCTCTTTGCTAGCTTTTTAGCTTGGGTATTGTTTTAAGGTTGTTTGATTGTTTTAAGAATTAAATCTGTTTAAAATCAAGATAACGTATAGACATGGCAAAATACAGTATATTCCAAAATAAGATTCCCGAAACATGAAACAACTTTGTCAAGAGTTCCAACTTTTACCGATAATTCAGTCTTGTGACGGCACTAAAGTGCAAGGCCAGAGAACGATGAGAGAAAATGATATACGGACAGTTATGTTGCCCGGTAAAGAATTTATATAGGGACAGATGTCCAATCTTTTATATGGAAGCATTACCATCCATAAAACTCTCGGCTTACTTGCCTGCAGTGCCGCATTAAAGCCATTTAAGATCCCATTCGCCGCGCCGCATCACTCGCTCACGGCATTGTCTCCTGGCGTAATTGCGTCGTCGCACAGTTAAAGGCCACAAACACAAAAGGATTAATGTGTCTGTTGCCAAAGTTGTTGACAAAAAAGTGAGCTTGAACGTTCCTTGTGTGACAGAATCCCAAGCAAGCAGCCTCTGGCAGCCCGTACGTATCCGCATAGGCAACAATGAACGAAAGCCCTTGGTACTTTGTTCAATAAAACATTTTGCCGGTCACATTTGAGCGATTAGCGCGCTAATAAATGAGCGCGTGCAGACAGGTGTTGCGACAGCGCGGGAGGTGTTTACTACGCTAATCTGCATACAGACGAGCTTGTGTCTGGTTCTGAAACTTGCGCGTATGTCTTCTCCTTCAGTAACATTTGTATTCAAACATCTGCAAAGTGAATAATTTTGAGAGAAATGTGCATCTTAATCAACACGTGGATGAAGTGAAGTGACAATAGCTGCAGGGAGCAAATAATCACGCCGCAGGAGGAGAGCCAGCACGCCGCGAGGGGTCAATGAGCGGCCATCTTTTATTCCAGCTAACGAGGGCCGCTGTTGAGTACTAATTACACTAATTTATTTCTTTAGCTGCTCTTTTGGGGACGGAAAATTACAATGGCTGGGGGTCATGACCTTCTCTGCTGGTCTGAACACCATCAAAAGCACTGACCTACACTTACAACATAAATTTGAATATGTGTTCCATGAAGGTGTCTCTGTTTGTGGATGTTAGATGTTTTATCCAATTAGATTTCAGCCTCTTTGTGTTGCCATGTCAATGTAATCTGCCCAGGGCCGATGTCACTGAAACTATATTAGCAATGGGACTGTTTCTATAAGCAATCACATTTTAAATTCGTCGTCACAGCCCCTCGATGACATCAGCCGTTTCTCGTCCTTGGATTGGTTGGTCAGCGTAAAACCTGTTACACCCAACGTTGACTAACAACATCTTTAGCTATCTGCACACATGAATACACATTGTAATTATTAGCATCTCTGGTGAGAGTGATGTATTTTATTTCTTTTTTATAATGTTTTTGTCATGCTATTAGATAAACATTGATTCTGAACTGCTCTCGATGATGTTATATTGCATTTTTGTATACTGATCTTTCTATAATTGAGAGAGGATACTAGTGGAACTTGTTGTCATGCTGCACAGGAGCGTAAATTATCTTTCTTTGAATAGGAATAGGAATGGGCAACCTCAACGTTTTTTTTAATTTGCTCTCACTATTTTGTCTCCCATTATTCTCTGCCGTATTGTAGCAGCATCAGCACATCAAGGTCAGGTCCACTCATTCTTCCGGAAAATATGTTTATAACTACAGGTGGCGACCCTGGTTTGGAATGAGGCCCGCAGTCACGCCTTGCACATCTTGCACGCTCTGGGGATTTAGCACCGTCTGTTTAGTTCTGGAGAATTTCCCAGGATGGAAGTTGAAGCTGGAAATACTTGGGAAACTGATCAGAATGAAATGTCACCTTTAGGAAAGGTCAAAGATTTAGCTCATACTCACTGGACTTTTCAATAGGTACGCTTAATGTGGTTGAAAACGAACCACGTTTTCTCATTATATGCGAAGTGGCCACAACATAAGATACACCTGCACAATTTAACGCATGCCAGTAGGCCATATGCCACCCTGCTAGAAGCGTTTGATCAGCGATCCCAACAAATACAACGTCAGAGAAAATGTCATAAATAAAAATGTCCCAAAAAGTCAATCCGACAAATGCGCATCATCATAATAAAGATTTGTTTGACTGTTGCATCATATTTTTTCATACATTAAGGCAGTGTTTCCCAACTTTTATTGAGGTAAGTTACATACTATACACGACAAAATTCTCACGGAACACCAAACAAATACATACTATTCATTAAAAAAAATATATATAATTATCTAACGTGTCAATCTTTCAACTCTTTGACGATGCTGTTCAGCGAGCTGTTTGGACACACTATTTATTATAACAGACTTAGCAGACATACAGTAGTTTGTAGTGTCTTTTGGCTTGCCCCCTGTTGGCCGTGTAAGCAAAATGCTTCCGCATCTCACGCCGCACCTCTCCGGGTCGCCCACTACTAAGTGCTGTTACTGTCTCTCCTAAAATAACCAGACTAAAGACCTCAAAAAGTCACATTGTGTAATATAAACATAATATATTGCTGTTCCGTATGGGAATATCTTATGTTTATTGCTTTGTGACATTTTCATATTAATAAAATAAAATAAAATCATCCGATAGCAATCTTCTGATAATTGCATTATCGGCAACCTGATATCCAATCATGTGATCCGATTGGGGACAACTCTAACTATTATTATTTATTATTACTGCTGTTCTCTGAACACAGCTTGGGGGGAAAATATCAACAATGCTCTTAGGTAGGATGGGAGCAAATCGTTTCCAAATTTCATCGTCATAAAAGGGTAAAAATGACTCCAGTAATACTCCAAATGAGCCCTGCATTTATGAGTCCAGAAGAGCACACTCTTCAAATTACCTGCAACCCCACACTAACATAAGAGCGAGATAACTTACGGGCCTAATTAGAAAGTTAGAGAGGTTTTACAGAATTATGTTGATGATCGCCCATCCCTGCTGTAAAAGGTGGCAGCTCAATTTAATTAAGAGTCTCTGTGGAAGTTCTGGTGCGGGAGGAGACATGAAAGACGACTGAAATGCAGATGAGAGCCTTCTGTAATTACATGTCATGGCGGTGACCTTTTGCGAGCGGAGGAGACATGCATGACTTATGTGCAACATCACAGTCTAAAAAAAAAAAAAAATGTGTCCGCATACAATATTTTCTAGACCCGTGATTCTCAAAGCGTAGTACGAGTTCCTCTAGTGGTACACGGGCTCCCTCTGGTAAAAGAATCACTGCCTAAATAGAGTTCAATTGTATTTAACTTTTTTTTCCTGTACATCCAATACATTTGCATTTTATCATTTAGAAATTGTTTTTTTTAATTTTTTTTTTTACTTATATTTAGGAACAATGTTTATTTTTTGTGGGTTCTAGACTCCACTCTGTCATTTTAGATTCACATCTATCATGTTTACCTTGAAAGTGAGATCAAATTCAATCACAATCAAAGTGTGTGAGTGAAAGTGTGTGTGTGTGTGTGTGTGTGTGGTAATTCCTACCTTGACCTGTCCAACGAATGCATGATCCTGCTTTTCGGTGACAGTGAGGTTCACCGGCAATGATGGATCGAACAGCGGGTCGTTGTCATTAACATCTGTCACCACAATGTTCACCGTCGCGGTGGAGGTCTACACACAAACACATATACAGTACACACACAGAGGTTATAGTTTTATCAGAGAGCGTCTGAAGCTTTTGCAAATATTCCACTCATGTTGCTATGTTTTTGAGTTTTTTTTTTTTTTTTTCCAGCTCTGACCTCCAAACCTTCCAAACAGCTGCTCTTCAAACACTAAAGGCTAATTTTGCTGACTAATTACCTGCTTTTATGCCCTGGTGGTCTGCTCCCTTTGTGCCAGCTTCTCACTCTGAAATTAACTGATTTTACATCCACACTACTTTGAAAATGTCATTAAAAATGTATATATATTTATTTGTTTGAGGAGCACAATAAGTCAAAATGTGTTGTAGAGGTGAGTAGTTAAAGATGTACAAAGCGTGCACAAATGGGCTTTGGCTACAGAAGTGATGTGTGGCATGCTGGCAGCAGAACACCTATTAACCACATTAAGAATATGATTTATAATCAAGAGATTTGGCCACATAAATTATAGTTCAAGAAGCAGAGTTAGTCAATTCGTAAGTAAATTGAGACGTGATCATCATTATACCCATGGTAAAACGGGTGCCTGTGCCCAATAAAGTTTGGTAAACACTGCTTTAAGAAACTACAAGATACGTCAGCGGAATTACTGCAGCGCGAGATGAATTATTCACCCTGTGATCCGCTGCAAAACAGCCCACACCGCACCACGTGTGTCATGCTCACAGCGGGTTAGCAGCGCTAGCTCGTTCGCAACCTGTGGAACACGTGGCGGCATGATGGATTCCCCGGCCAAATAGCCAATTAGGCACCTTGTAGTCTGACACTCTCACACTGGTGCATTCAATAATATTGTGTGTGTGTGTGTGGTTTATGTGCGCATATACAGTTACGTGAAGGCAAGCCAAGGCCTTTTAGAAGGATGCTGATTAATAGCCTGCAGTATGTGAGCTTACTGCGCTCCAATCCCTTTTCCCCCCTTTTCTCGACATTCATATTTTTCTGACATAAAAACAAAGCATATGATGGCATGTCATGCAGGAAGAATGGAGAGTGCACTAATTGTCAAGGCTGCAACAGCAATTGACTATTCGTGTCAAGTGAACATTTCCTTCCTGAATGAACATTTCCTACGGACCACGTTGAATGTTACCTGTGGGTTATGTGTGCAACGATGGGGGTCATTAAATAGGGAGGCGGAGTTCTGACAAGATTAAAAGGTGAGCCGAGAGACTAAAGAAGGCAAAGAGAAGGAAATAGGGGCATTTTATTTCATTTACAAGCAGGAACGCCTGAAGTGTTAACTAAATAAAGAAAAGATGAAGACAGGTCATTGAGTTTGACTTTGGTGACCCAAGATATATCAGAACGTTGAATCACTGAAGGGTACAAGCTAAGTTTCAGGTAAAAAACAAAGCGTTATATATATTTTGCAAGCTCCCACAAGACTAATGGGACTGTCAAGGACCTTATTAAAACTGTGAGGCATTACTTTTCCACAGCCAAACAAGATATAGTTTATATTGTCTTTTACAATATTTAAAATCAACATAAAATAAGAATGCATTCATGGTGATTGAAAATACAGTGGAACCTCGGTTTTCTGATGTTTTAGTTTTCGTACAGTTTTAGCACGCTTTCTTTGCCACGTCGTGGCTTATTTAGCAGTTGCACTCAATAAGCAAGCACAAAAAAGCTTGAGTGTGACTGCTAAATCAGCCAACATGGGGCCAAAGATAGCTTAGTCAAACTGTAATTATATTGGCGTGCCTTTGTTTTGAAGGCCTGACTTTTGACGGGAGGTTATGCCGGTGTTGCCTCAGCTAGTCTCAGTGTTGCCGAGTAGACCGGGATGCTCATTATTGCCTGAGTTCATAAAAAGCTTGCATTGTGGAAAATGCAAATCTTTTGAACTCAATATAAAGGAAAGTTCAGAGTGCCAGGCCATTTGATAGAGAAGGTAAAAAAGACGATGTCATTCAAGAAAGAACTCAGAAAATGGCTCCCCTTCCCCTTGGCTCCCCTCCCCTATGTTTTTTTTTTTTTTTTTTGCATTTTTCTTTGGTTCTTACCCCATCGGGCCGCTCATCTGAGGCTGTGACAACCAGCGTATAGAAGTCCAGAGCCTCCCTGTCCAGAGGTTTGTCCAGGACCAAATACCCAGAACTGGAGATGAGGAAACATACACACACACACACACACACACACACATACACACACGGACACATAAACACTGTTAATCCTGGAGTCATGAGTGTAAAAATACAAGAGAAATGAAAAGTTGGAAGAGATTACAATGAGGGGTGAAAAGAAGCCAGGCGGAGAAGAAGGGCACATGTTTTGTGTGTGTTTTTAAGGCGTTAACATGTCAATCTTTGCTAATACTTTACACCCATTTGTCAGCTGACTGGCTTCGCTCTTCGGTTATGAAAAGTGCTCGAAGTGAGCCAAATCTGTCTCGTTTTGGGGTTCGAGCGATTGCTGTGAATGGGCCATAATTCTTTCACAAACTAGGCATAAACTAAACGAACTAAACTAGTGCATTTGGCACCATTTAGGTGGAGGGAACCTACAATCTTTGGACCATGTGCAGAAGGATGCAATGTGAAATATCCTAACGCATTAATAATGTCTAAATGTTATTTTAGTGCAGTTTCTTTGACAGTGTCTTTTAATACTCTTTAGCATAAACTGACACACCGATATAACGCATACTGATGCAAGTTTTTATTGTATTCCTTGTAAAAACATTGAATTGTATTAACTGCACTGCGTCGGCTTACATTTTGGTTTAAGAAATGCAAGTCTTTAATTTGCAAAGCGGGCCAACGTAAAAATATTTTGCAAGTTGGTCTCACCGTTACCTGCAGGGCGTAATGTAGTTTTGCATGAACGCACAAGTCAGCACACCTTTGTAATAATACAGCTGAAGCTCGGCAAGAAGTTATACAATGTCTGACAAAGCCCATCCAATATTCCTCGAACGTGGAGATGAAAGCTCCTTAAAGTGCTTGTTTCATGATTTTTCTTTTTTATTATTTTTTTTTCTGAATACATATTCTTACATTGTGATGTTAAATCCTTTAATCCTGCTTCTTTGCTTCCTGGCTGCTGTTCAACATTAGGTTCATCATTTCTTTTTTTTTTTTTTTTTTTACTCCTCATGTCACTTCACATTTGCATCTCTGTGCTTCTCTTTCTGAATATAATTCCCTGGGTTTTCACCCCCACTCCCCCCTAGAAACGTAAATAGATTTTCCCTAGTGGTGGAAATGCATTTTTGATGACATATAAATGAATAAATGCAGCAATGCGTCTTTGATAATGTATGTATAAAGCTCTTGTTGGAGCTCAATTCTCTAATGTAGCAAATATTTGACTCAAGGATCTTTTTGAGCTATTATTGTCTCTCCAGTGGTGCTTACTGATTTTGATTGCATCACTGTTGTTGTGTGACAGTGTACCCCAAATTGTTGATGCACCACTCCAGGAAAGTAGTTTGGCTCCATTCTTCTTTTCAGTTGTACTATTTCTAATAGTGTAGCTAAAAAAAAAATGAGCAAAATTTAAAGACACCACTCCCCATTGTGCAGAAACGTTCTACTGCAAACTACATCCACAAATAATGAACAGCACTCTAAGTATTATTCGCTTTGCAAAGGCTACCATCTTATATTGGATCTTATTAGATTGCGCATGTTTATCTAATGTTACAGACAGTGAGTGTATGAAGGCCAGGTAACACATTTTGCTGCATTTAATATTTATTCAGAAAAAAACTAAGTTTAGGCTAAGTTTGGCTAAGTTTATCGTGAATAAACTTAGCCAATACCCTTAAACACTTTGTGAGTGTGTGTGTGTGTGTGTGTGTGTAGGTATTTGTGTGTTGAAGCTTACTTGCGCTCCAGTAAAAATTGTCCATAATGATCCCCACGATTGATTCTGTAGATGATGGGGTCCCCTTCCCGATCTACGGCCTAAAATCATAATGTATCATCACAGCATTAATGTTGTACACGGTAGATATACACTACTAAAAGTTGGGGATATTCATCTTTCAGGTGACATTTCAGGATGAACCTAAAATGTGCTGTAGCTTTCACAGACTTTAATTTATGTTTAACTGTTGAACGTTTCAGTACTTTTTGTACAACTGTGCTGTTCTCTAACGAGGAGCTGAAACAGCAAACTCAAGAACAGGCGTTTGCTCCATGAAAATATGCCAGCAGGTGAATGAACGACCGATTTGTACACAGGTCAGTCCTTCACCGGCCACACCAGGCGGCAACAACAACAACAACAACAACAACGTATTGTGACCATACCCAGGGCACACCGACCGAGTCAAAAAAAAGGCAGACGCCTAACCAAAATTGTGGAACTGAAGGAGGCTTTTGGATTAAAGATGAAACTTCGTCAACAAACAAGAAAAGTTCAGTTGCCTCGATTGAACGTTTGCGGATTAGCGTGACCTGGATGAATGAGAATCTACATGGATGTGCTGTTTGAAGCCTCGCAAAGGCGAGGTGCTGTTGGGTCTCAAGTTGTCAAACCGTGAACAGCATGACGAAGAGGATTGGGAAAATGTCGCTTCTAACTGAACCAGTACATGTTTTAGTCAATTCACAAATCAAACTGCTGTTGTGAAGTTTGCCTTTCAGCTCCTGGTGAGGGAACAAGCAAGTTCTGCTAAAAAGGTGTTAGATCGATGTTTTTTTTGTGCTCAGAGAAAAACAATTTTTGGGGGGTGGTCAAAGAGAACGTCTCTTTTCTTTTGTCTGTTTTTGTACCTGGAGGTTAAGCAGCGTCGCCCCCGTCCTCATTGCTTCGCTAATCTCCAGGCTGTACCGCTGCCGGGGAAAGCGCGGCGGACTCTGGTTGTTGGGCGGCAAAACTTCGATGTAGACCGTGGTAATGGAGGACCTTGAGAGGATGACACAAGAAGACACTTAAGCTTTGGTTTTCTTTGCACTCACTCACAGTGTTCAAAGAATGCATTCAAGTCAACAAGAGGTAACTTTGAGTCTTGCAAAGGTGCTCTTGCTGAGTTGGGTAAGCTTTTGTCTTTGTATTCCTTCATTTCCGTAAAGGCCCTTTATTGAACAAGAACTACGGAAGCAATGCCATCCTTAGCCGTTGTGCTCAAGATGTAGCATATAGTATTTGAAGAGTTTTCTGCTCCTTCAGCATAGAGACAAATGTGTATGCATCGATTAAAGAGCATTGTTAATAGGCCTACCTCAACGAAGGAGGCTAATCAGCGGATTCATTTTGTTGACAGAAAACTACCAGATGGGATTAGCGGAGCAGAGTAGACCGAGAAAAAGCATATCATCGAAAAGAACTTGCAGCGGCACTGTTTCTACACTGGTGGTAGCGGCCTCTTCGTAACACTCAAAGACCCTTGACTCAACCACACTCTGCTTTAAATTCCTTCCAATGTCAGCCGGCCATCCCCGAGGCCGAACTGCAAACGAGGCTGTAAGCTAATTTGAGACCATGACACCAACACAAGGTCATTTAATGAAGTCTTAATTACTCAATGCTCACTTAACCTCTTTCCACACCGCTTTGGTGGCTTCCTAAATGCAGCTCGCAGATGTTTTCTTTTCATTCTAATGAGTGTGAAACCGGGCGACGGCTAGCTACCATAGTGACAGACAGTTTAAAAAGCTACCGCCATATCCTTTGAGGGCGGGCCTGCCCATGCCCTCTGTAAAAACTTTCAACTTTGCAAAGACAAATGATGTGTGCTTCTCAAATGTCAGTTCACAAACAGCTCGCAGGCAGCCTTTAGCATCCAAACGCCCACCACCCCTTACCTGCCAAGTATCTCAATTTCCCGTGTGGTTGAGGGCTAGAGTCAAAGCCAAAAGGAGGATGTGTAGAACTTTAGATTCAGACAGAAATATAGTATCACTACTAAAAGTAACTCATGACCTCGTGTACTGGGTAAAGTTCAAGATGAACTGTAGGAGAATTGGCTGGTGTTTCTTTCACTTGGCTCAAGTACTTGCCAGAACAGAAAAAGAGAGTAACTTCAGGTTCAAGCTAAAGTACGGTGGTCAAGAAGAGTAACAAAACTCAAAACTAGTTTAACCCACTCTGACAATATATTATACATCGCCAAGGTCAAAATGTCGAAACTCAAACGACAACTGAAAGAGGTTGAGGTAAAAGAAGGTCAAGTTCCATCCAAATTTAATGGAACAAAATCAAAGAAGTTGATACTTTATAAACATAATGTAATCTGATTTCAAATAGTTTATGTAAAATCATGTAAATATATCTACAAATAACAAAGAATTGTTTGCTTTGTTCGTTCTAGCAATGCAAAACACCATAGATAGGCTAATTGAACACAAACGGCGGAGCAACACGTAGACAAAAAATCTAATATTTACAAGCACATATTCTTTATCCTCTGCATGGAATTAGTAATATTACTGTGGCTTACTATGGAACTGAGACCGTCTTCATGTACAGTGTCTCTATATTTCTGTTTTATACTGTCTCCAAGTGGCCAAGGCACACTTGGATGAGCAGTGCAATAGCTATTGAATTACAGCAAAAAATGTGGCAAATTCTTTACATTCTATTTAAATGTCATTGCTGTGTCTTATTATGTACAATATTATAGAGTGCCATTTTTATTGTTAAAAAATACATGACAAAAATATAACTTTTTTTCCTGGAATGGCTTAATGGCATTTCCATTCATTTCAAAGGGGAAACTTGACTTGAGATTCAAGTGTTTTGCGTTACTAGCGTGGTCACGAAACAAATGAAACTTGTATCTCAAGGCACCACTATGTACGATATTATAATATAAAACAGACCGATGTCAAGAATAATGGCTTCTGGTCCTCCTAATCCAAAGAATTGTAAGCACATAACTTACAAAAACGATACAAGCTCACTTTGATAAGCTTCTGAAAATGTAACATTTAAAAAAAAAAAAAAAAAAAAAAACATAAAAACATTGGTCACTTATTGTGAAAGAACACTTCCATCACCATGACAAAAAAAAGTCATACATCTGCATTCAGCGACCGTGAAAAGTCCCGTCCCGTTAGGGGCCCAACAGGACGAGGACACGTAACTCATTTTGGGTCTTGACCCGTAACAAATCAGCTAGCAGAGATGGGTATTGATTTGCGGTGCGGGTTATGGTTCCAGAGATAAACAGGGCAGGGGTGGGGGTCTGTGAGGGGGGGTCTGGGGAAATGCAGAGACAATCTTTGAGTGCGAGACCACCTCAATCTGCACTCTTTATTGATTGGGGCCCCCACACAGCTGATAACTGATAAAAAATCAATGTAGAGAGCCAGCCTCTGCCATCTGGCCCAATAAAAACACATTCATTAAAAAAAAAAAAAAAAAAAAAAAAATGTCCTTTTTTTTTTTTTTTTAATTAAAGTCAACACAACATTAGCTTGGGCAGCACGGTGGACGGGTGGAGTGCAGTCACATGACCGCACACAATCTCAGGCGGCCTCACGCAGAAGCTTTTCAAAGTGACTTATTTATGTAAAACTTGAGGATAAGTGGTATAGAAAATGGACTAATGGACTACAAAAAATAAAAGCCATGTCATGCCCTGTCCTCTGGGTCTGCCGAAAATGTTACAATTACAGCCGACAAGAATTCCTCTTGGAACTTCAGAACAGTGGTTTGAAAAGCTGTAGAAATACACTGTACAGTACTGAGAGCTGTTTGCCTGTCAGGTTATTGTTAACTTTTGTTTTTAAATGGTAACGTCGACGCGCAATGTGTTTTGAGTGTCAGCAAACAAGTGGCGTTACTTGATTTGCACGTGTTCTCCTTTGGTACCTCTTTTTGATAGTAGCTATTGTTTATATTCTCCCCGCGGTGCATCTGTATTAGATGATGCGCTACGAGACAAGAACGCAGCGAGAACAGGGAAAAAGAAGGTCAGCGCGCATCAGACGACGTTAGCGAGACTAGACGGCGGTTTGTAGAAACGCACTGCACGCGTGGCTCACGGTCTGCCTGCATGGAGTTTGGTGCTGACAAATAAAAGACGGAAGGAATGAAACTCTGCAGCTGCTACTTCAGTGAGGCGGAATCTCGCTTGCTGTGCAGGCTGGAATTGTATCTTTTAAGTAAAAAAACTATACGACCCCAAGCGGGTAATTCAATGTCTAGAACGCATAAGTTAGTAATAGAAGTCCTTGGCAAGTGCCCTGAGGGCAATTCTAAATTCAGGAAAAAATATGATGCTGATTATTGTATAGTCTGTGTATTTGTGACCTCAATATTTTTGACTTATTGAACCGTTTCTTTGATGTTTTCTGTGGATCGGATCAAACGAAATGAAAAAGAAAGCACTTCGGCAAGCCAGACATTGATCACAGTTTTCTTCACATTTCTCCTCCATGTCGAACTTTCTCCTTTCCGGAACGCATTGCCTCTGCTGCCCTAAAGGAGAAGCTCACTAGTAGTGTGTCTCCCTCTCATTACAGTGTGTTCCCCTTTCTTTTCATTTTTCTTCCTTCCTTCACACACACGCACACACTGCCCATTTCCGTCTCAGAGGCCGAAACCCTTTTCTCGCCGTTTTCCAAAATACATCTATAATTCATGACATCTCGGTGAAAGTGGAAAAACGTCCTACTGCAAAGGAGGAAGGTTTAAACAGAAAGTGCGGTGCGATAGAAACAAAAAAAAGGGGAGGTGATGGTATGTTTGAATGATGGACAGATAGACAAAACTCATTTTACCTTCTGTGAGGTTCCGCTCCATTGTCCGTGGCTTCCACAGTCAACGCGTAGCTTTGACCCACAGAGAGCCCCACCCCTGGTGCTACGGTAATGATGCCAGTACTAAAAAACAAAACAAAACATTTGTTTTAAAGGCAGGAAGTAAGAACATTAATTCAGTAACAAAAATAAGTATTTACCTGTTGCCAATAAGAAACTGCCCCTGATCCCCTGCTAAAATTCGATAGGTGATCAGGCCGTTGGGACCGTCATCCTCATCCACTGCTGACAGCTGAAAAAGAACCACATTGATTTACACACTTCACAACACACAAAATGAACGCAATCACGAACACTCAACATTGCGGATCCAATGTGGAGTGTGTGCCCAGTGTACCTGCTGCACAGTTTCTCCAGGCATCATGTCCGTGTACAGGTGGACATTATAGGACGCGTTAGCAAACGTCGGAGTGTTGTCATTTGCGTCCAACACGGTTATTGTCACGGCGACCGGAGTGCTCTGCTGGACGCCGTCTGATGCTTGCAGCTACAGCAACAAACAGGGGTGCGCAAACGCATGCACACACACACACACACACACACACACACACACACAGAGTACAGCAAATAGTCCATTTCAATTAATACTACTACTACGACTACTGCTAATAATATTAATAATGTACTTTTTCAGTGCACTCAAGGTCACCTTTCAACATACAATAAACATTTAAGATTGCCATTCAAATAAAGTAATAAGATGTGTAAATATATATTTTTTTTAAGTTAGAAAACATTCAAATACTAATTACATCTACAGTTGTTTACTGTATGTATTCTGCCTCAACCGAGTCTCCAACCCTCTTGACTTGCTCTTTGGTTTACACCACATGAATCACTATTCAATATTGTTAAATCTACAAGCATGAGAACTATGTTGTTTGGTTGTCAAATAATGCAGTAAAATGCACATGGCTCATCGCCGCCTGATGGACTTCATCATCCATCCCACTTCATAGCTCCTCTTTCGGCAGTTTCATTTCTTCAGAAAGATGCTGCTAGTGATTACTGTACTGTACTTCTCTCCAATCAGTACCTTTTTCATCAGCCTCCAAATATCTACATGGGCTCTCACGGCCACGGCGAGACACGGCCCCACAATTCTGCACGACACGTAGCACAACGCTTCCCAGCTCGGCTTTATATTATGCGGCGACAGGGCAGCCTCGCCGTGCCCCCATCAAGTACAGACACGGCTAAATGAGATTGCACCGGAATAAAGCGCAAGAGCGACGATGAGGATGACAGCTACAACAAAAGAAGTGATTGTGTATTTAGCATTGAATTCTGAAGACAGGAAGTGAGTGTATTAACATAATCTTGAAAATTCATATTGAATGAGTTCAAAGTTCACATTGTCCTCAGGTTGTTTTTTTGTTTTTTTACTTGACTTTACGTATACGTATTTTATGTATGTTTCTGACAACTGAAAAACAGATATCTGTACTTTATATCTAGACTCTCTTGCACTGCTCCTGTGTGTATGAATTTTACTGGTATTTTTAGTTAAATGTTTTACTCCAAGGTAAACTGTGACTTGGTAAACAAATAGAACGCTACTGCACGTCAGCTACTGCAACGTTTTAGTGGAAACATGCTGTGTGGGCACATCGAGGAAACAACAAAAAAAAAATTCACACACGTTTTAGAGAGACTGTTACAGCCTTTTAACGTTGTGGAAGCAAACATTTATGTAGCTGGTAATTCCACGATTATCTAATGAAAGACTATAGTACAGTTTATAGTCAACAGTCCTTATGTTGACAGTTTTACTAATTAACGTTTCTTATTTTACTTGAGAAGCTTCTATGCCTTAAATCATATTTGGGCATTCAGTATATCTCCTGTGAATATCAATGTTACATCCGACATATCGGGTACCAGCTTTTTTCTATCCGGTATCGGGATCGGCCTCAAAAATCCCGTACTGTCCGGGCTCCAGTGACGTCATCATCGCCGGGCTTACCACGAAGGCGTAAGAGTCCTGCGCCTCTCGATCCAATGGCCGCACCAGAGTCAGGTACCTCGTGATTCCACTGGTCGATACGGCGAAGACGTTGGTGTAGCTGTCCAATGACAGCTGCAGCTGAGGGTCCCTGGTCTGGCAGTGAGAGAGAGAGAGCGAACAAAGCTTTCATTGCGGGAGGAAGCACAAACACGCTGATGAACGACCAGATACTGATTGAGTATGTTCACTGGTTATGCAAATTGGATTGGAAGTGATGACATGAATAATCAAGAACAGATCTACTCCCTTTATTAAATGGCCATACTATATTATAATTTCGCCCATGTGATTATGCTGTAAATGAATATAGACTTTAAGTTAATTTAGAAATAAGAGTGTCTGTGAAAAAAACTAACTAGTGTACTTCCATGCATGAAATAGCTAAGAGCAAAGAAATGATAAGACAGGCGAATATTTCTGTCCTGGAATTCTTAACATTAAAATTCTCCATAGACAGCGCAATGTGCTTGTGTGTGTGCTCTCATTCCAGATCAGGCTGCTTCAGCAAAGCGGAGGTGTGATCATTTTGTCGATGTGGCCAGTGTGAATATTGGGTCGTAAATAAGGCCGCACGCGTAAAAGCGATGGCCGTTATCATTATTGTTGCCGCTTAGCTCCGGAGGAAAGCAACGAGTATGCAATATTTAAAAGAAGTGGACATATATCATTGGCCACAAGCATGAATAGATGATGTGGACAAAGGCCATTCAGTGCCATGGTGGTGTGTATGTGTCAAGAGGCCGGTGCTACATCTTAAGCAAACCGAGCTCCTTGG
The DNA here is from genome assembly GCF_024500275.1 of Phycodurus eques. NCBI lineage: Eukaryota > Metazoa > Chordata > Actinopteri > Syngnathiformes > Syngnathidae > Phycodurus > Phycodurus eques. Next base: position 4,609,453 of record NC_084543.1, on the reverse strand, counting down.
AAACACATCAGTGATAATAATGCTACACCGAAGTACATTTTCATTCTACTGGTGAGAGGGACTTTAGGTGCTTTTGCTTCATATTGAAAAGACCAATCAACACACTGCAAGCAAGCCACAAAAGCAGATTTGAAACAATCCCAGGGGGAAGGTCGGAAAATGACTGGTGGTGTGCCTCTTGAGGCTTCTGTGGTGGCACATTCTAAGCCTGCTGCTTGGCCGTACGCCTGCGTGGATTCAAGCGCACCCACTGTATGCAGCTATTAGTATCAGACATTAGGGCGGCATTAGTATCGCTGCCATGCTGCACGCTGCCATACTAGTTCACAAAAAGAGGGACACACTTTTCTCATTAAAAGCAGTATGAGAGTAAGTAAAAAGGAAAACAGATTTCTATGATTATTTTTTTATTTTTATTTTTTTAACGGGGGGGTTAAGTCAATAAAATCTGATTGCAGCAGTCAGCAGAGAAAGGTAAAGACAGAGAGAATTAACTCAAATGGTACCTACAGGCATCTCATCGGCTGTCACCTACAACAGAAAATAAATGCAACAAATCATGCCCAGCGGGTGACTTATACTTAGTGACATACTATACTACAAACATCATTAAAATGTGGGATTAATTGGAAAACTCCAAACACAATATGGTGAATTTTTCATCACATTTCACGCTAGAGTATCTAATTTCTGATGGGTCGCATTGTCCCGACAAACTGGAGTGTTTTTAATAGGAGTAATTTGATTGTCAACAACAACCAGCAGCAGCAGCAGCGCACACATAAAAAAGCAATAACAAGTGAAGTGTTGTTTTAAACTATTCAGTATATACAATAGTCCTCATTGAAATGAATTGAAATTTCATTACAGCCCCCCAAAATTTGTTTTTACGGGTTTTTAATGAGGAGAACTTGTACGGTTTTGTATAAAAACATATGAAAACATAATAAAGAGACTGTCCAGAAACAATCTGTTTTTCAAAAAGCATATTTACTGTACGGCTGTAACAATACAGGATCCAAACCAAAAATCGTGATACTCTTAGGCATGAATCTGTGTTGTCTTCGAAGTTAATTGAGGAAAAAAAACATTTAAACGTAAGCCAAGATTGTCAGTCAGCCTCGTCCTACTGTGTCATATATTACTTTTTCTGGTGACGGTCATCTGACCAGAGCTTAAAAAAAAAAAACTGTAGCTACCGCTAATGCTAATGCCGGTAGGTGCGGAGGAGAGAAAGAAACATTGCTAGTACTACTAAAAATCCTGAAATTGTTGACCCTCCAAGCTCATTTAGGTCAGTATAGAAGCCTTCTGAAAGTAGCCTTTATCCTTTTGTCAACTGATCCCTACTTGTAATACATGTTACCTACACTCTGATTAGCCTGAGATCATTCATTCTAAAAAATTAAGCAGCTCTCACGGCCTTTTGGTGAATCACATGCCTTGATGCTTTAAAGCTCACCTCCTCCACATCATTATCCAGGGCCACGATGACCAGCGGGTCCGACAGGCTCGCGTCGGTCGCGACGGTCGTTCCCACCGTCGCGCCCTCCGCCACATAGCCGTGGTAACTGCTCTGCAGGAAGTATGGCGCCTGGTTGTTCTCATCCAGGACCTCAATCTGGAGGCTGGCGAAAGCTGGCAGAGGGTGGCCATTGTCCTGTTCTGCCTACAATCACAGAAGGAAACAAAATACAAATTCTAACGGTGCTTTGTTTGCACACGTGTTTGTTCTTTAATCCAGCCGTGGAAACATGCCGCGTGATATAAATAATAGATTGTGTCAATGTGAACTAACCCTAACCCTGTGATAATTAACACCTGATACCCGGCTTCAAATTACGAGTACAATGTTGTTGGAAGCCACAATGGAATATGGAAGAAAAGTGTGCTACTTTCGTGGGGATAAAGGAATAATCGGAACACTTCTGCAGTCTCTAGTTATATGGGAATGATTAAATAAAGCTCCGTTTTATATACACAGATGGACTCTTTTCAGCTTTAAAAAAGGAATCTGGCTATTTACAGAAGATTAATGCAAGAAAGACCACGCTGTTGTCTAATTCATGCTGTACCAGTATTAATGCTAGCCTATTATTTTCAGCCCACATATATTTTTTTTTTGGGTGGGGGGGCAGTTCAAATGTAACAAAAGTAGAATTACTCTATAGTCTTGTCCCATGTATACTGGTTTAGCTGTCGGGGGTGGGGAGGCCACTGAGCTGTGATGTTTTTTGTTTTTTTGTTTTTGTTTTTGCTCATGTTAAACCTACACATTCCCTCACCTTAACAACCAGGTTGAATTTGCGGTACAGATCTCTGTCAATGGGCTTCAGAAGCAAGAGTTCAGCAGTGGTTCTGTTCAAGCTGAAATATTCTGCGTAGGACTCTGGTTTGCCTGTGAGAGGACAAAAATAGATAAACAAAAGTGGAAAAAAAAAAAAAAAAAAAAAATCAGTAATTGGTTTAAAATCAATAAATGTTCTCCTGGTGGGTGGTCTTAGTGCAGCGTACTACAAAGAGAGAGAGTGACAGAGAGAGAGAGATAGTCAAGCTTAATGCAGCTCTCCACAGGTGGGGATGCACACACTCGCAAGACATATGCGGTACTTTGGAATGCTGCATTGCTCTGCGGGGAAATCAAAACGCCGGCGGCGGCACACGTGCACAATCACGTTCGTCCGGTGAGAAGAGTCTTTATAGCTTGTATTTGTTTGACTGGTTCCAAATGATGGACGCTTACCTCCGAGATAGTTCAATTCTCTGTTGAGCTGTGGCCTTGTTGTGCATGCGTTCGGTGTCAAACAGCTTTAAAAGAGCACAGTTTTCCTAAATGTTCACTAAGGCTTCAAGCCACACGTGCGCTGAGTAGTTCACTTTTGCTCCGTTAAAACTAGGGATGCGCTATTATTTCAAGGTATCAGATACTGTTGAAGGCTGCCAATAACCAGCCACCGATACTGAAAACAAACAAATCCCACATTGAGTATGCCCACCCCGACAGTAGTTCGCACTACACTGCGGCTGTTTGACACATTGGCATCATAAAGAAAGAAAGAAAGTTTTTTTTTTGACAATTAGCTGTCATTGTGTTAATTGAAATTTTCTGTATCAAAATCACTAGTCACACAATCACCAGTGGAATCAGTACTCAGTACCGGTGAGTACTCGTACTTGTATCTGTCTGAAAGAATGTGGGATTGAACATCCCTAGTTAAAAGTAATTCTGATGCTCTGATCGTCTGGTTCATTTGATTAAGTGTGCACATTGTCATCTGAACCCTGGTTTGTGGTCCTGGTACACGAATGTTGAGGACCTCATGACTGAGTTTGCCTTGGGCCCCCAAATGATGAAATGTGCCCTTGATTGGAACTATATGCATATTTTGTTGTGGTTTTTTTCCAGGACAACCTTTTGGTAAACCAAGTATTAATACAGCCTATGTTATGAATAGTAATTAAAAAAAACGATGTCTGGTCACATTGGTAAGTTCCCAAATGAGGACGCTAGCAAGACTGTCGTTTTGTGGCTGAGTATATATTATTATGGCTGGTATATATATTAATATATCATTAATGTTTAGTTTTTTTTTAAACAATATGCACTACATGAAGAATGAATGGGTTGGATAAAAATAGCTGGCTGATTCCAATTTCCAGCTGTGACTCGTACTTTGGGCACAAATCACTTTGTTTCTGATTTAGAAGTTCCACTTTCCCACAAAGTCGACTGTATTCCATAAGCCCCACTGCCAAATAAATAAATAAATACAAAGATGTCAACAACGCGGTCAATAATCATTCGGACCTAATCTTTGCTACTGAACCAAATAAAATAGATTCATGTTGACATTTTGGACTTATTAATGATTCCCCCAAGAAGTTTAAAATAAATATGTGCTATCAGAAGAATACATTTATTGGAAATGTCACTGATAACGCCGCTTGAGCTATGTGGGAATAGAAACTTTGGGGAAAAAAGCTGTGATTGTATTGTGTAAAATAATCAAATACTGGTTCAACTTTTGAATTTGAAGAGGAACAGTCTGCTTACTACTACCAATAATAATAATAACGAAGCATCAAATAACCATAAAACTAGTTATTTTATTCATTCACTCATATTCAAACAACAGATCTCGGCATAGCTGCGAGGTTGCAAGAGTCTCTCCCCCCACCACCACCACCACATTGTATGTGTGACTCTCTCTCGTAATTCTGCCTCAGACGGGGATTAGTTTCGGTTTGGGGAGTGCAGGAAATGCAATCAAGTCCGTGTCATGTATGTCTGTACATTTAGAGAGATTTGACCATTGGCAGTAAAGAAAAAACATTTGTTGCGGCTCAGACACCGGGTGCTGAACTGTGAGATCATGAAGAGCTTAGGGTCATCGACAGAGTCTTTTTTTTTTTTCTTTTTTAATGGAGACACAATGCTAGCAAATGTATCAGTGATAAAAACGGAGGAACTTGAATTGGTTCTTGAAGTTATGTGGAGCCATTCTAGAACAATGAATTTTGACGCGAAAACGTGTTTTTACCCACCAATGAGGATGGAGTATAGAATTCCCGGCCTGTCCGACGGAGGTTGGATGTTCCGGTCTTGATCCACAGCCTGAATGGGCGGAGTCACGTTGAGGGGGTTCACTTTATTCTGGAGACACAACAACATGTTGTTTCATTGAACAGTGTCACAGGGTCATCACCCCGGTCCTCAGAACTGTGAGGCTGAAGTGCTAACCAGTCGACCACTGTGCTGCCATCAATTTTTATAACATTGGAAAATAAATACAACAGAAAAAAAGCTATTACATGAACAAGAAAGATCAATTGCTGGTAAATCCAACATGCAGCTATAGATGTGGTCCAAATATAACAAAGCAAATCACAAAACACATCTGTAAACATAAACTACAGATAGAAACACACACACACACATATGCAAGCACACACACTCAGCACACGCGTCTCCTATTAAATGGTCCGACAATAATGATGATGTCTTATACGGGTGTAATATGCTGAGCGGCAAGCCCACAGGCTGTCCATTTATTTACAAATGTGCTTGAGTGCATCAGCGATGCAGACACTCGTTTACGTTCAATGTGATATAACACTTTCGGGGCGCGCTATGGGCGGTCGGGTTACAAGCCGTCATGAGCGGTGTGTGTTTGTGTGTCTGTGTGTGTGTGTGCGTGTGTGTGTGTGTGTGTGTGTAGCCCAAGTGACAGAAGAAGTTACGGTAAGTGATGGGGTGGCATAAAGAGGCTATAAATGAAACTGGGTGTTGACATTAAACATGCAAACAAGATGAAAGCAAGAGCATAACACACACACACACGCGCGCACACACGCACACAGTCTGGCAGGCAACCCGTTTGTTGTCAAGTTGTTGCCATGTCACACTCACCAAGAAGCAAAGTCAACAAGGAAAACTTCTGGTAGGACTGAGTCAATCGTAAGCAATGTAGGAATGTTTTTTGTTCTTGTTGTTGTTGTAGTTTCCACTTGATTTTGCTAGTGTTAAATGTAATCCATGGACTGTATTCCGTTACACGTGCACAAAGAATACAATCATTGATTGGCTCATACAAGTCAGGGACACTCACAGGATCACTGAACAGACCTAAAATGAAAGTGGAGGTTGGAGATTCTGTCTGGTCACAATGTGTTTGTTTGCAGGGAGCCCTCCAAACACGCAGGATGTTTATAAAAATATAATAAAAAGAGGAAAGCGAGAAAACGATCTTCAGTCTTCGCCAGGAGTCCAACCTGCAGCAGGCTGGAGACTGTTGCTTTGAAACTTTTCCACAACTCAGTTCATATTTATCTTATTTATTATTATTTTTTTTGTGTTTGTTAATAAACGAAGAACTGCGAATCTGAACTCTGACCAGGTGCGGGTGTCATTAATTGATAAAACGGATGCACCTCGGCCCTTCTGATTTAGAGAAACGGTTACAATTATTGCAGTTCAACTCATTTAAATATAAAAGTGTATGTGATTATAACACTGAGCACAAAAGCATCACTCTAACAATCAGTCCAAATGTTCATGTACAGCGCTCTTCCGCCGCTACATTTAATCCTTTAGTGCTCCAAGTCCTTATTGACGGTTTCTCTTCATCCGCCTCATTGGAACGAAACCGCCTCGCTATCGTAAAGCCCGTCCTTGTCAGAGTACGCTTGTGCCTTCTCCAAATTGCATGTTGTAAAGTGGATTTACTCCTGTTGCGCCTCACACCTCGCTCTCTGCCTCTCTCGACTGTGACTGTGAGATTTCCCAGGGTCTTCGGTAAAAAGGGATGCGCAATAGGTGTGAGTGACAAACACAACAAGATAAACAGAATGAAGACCGCCGTCCAGGAAAAGCATGACTGCTGCGCTGGCTATATACTATTGAGTGCAAGCTTGAGGATTCTAGCGAGTTTGTCATGTTTACAATTTAGGATTGTTATAATATAAACGCCTTAGAAATGCAAAGTAAGGTGCAGCTTGGGAAACATCTTTTTTTACGCCTTTACAAATGTTAAAGTGAAAATACCTATAAAGCACAGTTACGAGCGAGGTAATATCAATGTCCTCACCGGCTCAGTCAGCTCCAGCACGTTGGACTTGTACGTGATGGGACTGCAGTCGCGGGTGTTTCCTACGAGCGCGCACGGGAGAAACATGGGCCCCAAGTCGTCGCCGTCCAGCACGTCCACGGTCAGCGTGGCGGTGGCGGTGCGCCGCTCGCTCGGGTTGGGAGCTCGATCCTGCCAGAGAGACATTGATAGGTAGAGATTTGCTTGATCTAACTTAAACGCTTAAGGTTTCTTCAGTACAGCGCAACCTATAAATTCAACAGGTGGGAAGAAGTACAAATACTTTGTTACTGTATGTAACCTAGTACATTTTTCAGATGTCTCTAATTTAATTAGGTATTATGGAATTTATATTCTTCTCATATTGGAACATTTTCATTTGGTTTGGGGGTTGACTGACCCCCAAAAGGGGTGACTTATGTTGTTGTGTTTTTTTTTTATCAACTGCCTCAAGGGGTATTGGCGCCCTTGGATAAGATAAGCCGTCCCTAGAAGGTATATAAACTGCACATTATATTAAACAAGTTGAATTCCTCACCACTGCAACCGACTTGTGTGTTTATGCCATGACAATATCTGTACTTTTGACTCCTCACTTTGTCCAAGCTCGACACAACGACCCTGGATGACCTGAGACCGAATGGCCTTCAGAAGTGCTACCGTTCTCCCCTCTTAAATTCTACGTGTCTATCAGGTCCTTTGCATTTATTTTACTTTCATTGTGTCAGTAGTTAGCTTGTTTTTGCATGCCAGTTAGGAATGTTGAAATTGCCACTGCAGGTAATGAGTGTTTTGTGAAGGTGGCAGTTCTAAGACCCATATTCATTTGCCATTATTTCCTATGGGAGAAATGGCTTGTGTTTGACCCACAGTACGTACTTTGTGATTTTTAAATCATTTAAATCACTGGTGTCAAACTCAAGGCCCAGGGTCCAGATCCAGGCTGCTACATCATTTTACGCGGCCCACGAAAGCAAATTATGTCACCTTCCACGATTCTTGCTAAAATATGTAACAACATTTTCTAATTGTCATATGTAGTAAATAACGTTGAGATATTGCAAGCATTTTTTGTTACAGTTCTTGGACAATAGTTGGACAAACTGGTATCCATCAATTTGTTGTGTATACTGTATATAATAATATGATGAGTCAAAGTCACTGCAATATGGCCCGTGACAAAAATAAGTTTGACACCCCCAATGAGAGAACCTACTTATTGCCGGAATGTAAGTGTTACGTAGTTTACTACGTACATTACTACAGCATCTGCTTGGTATTTGTGGCATATTTGTTTAAGAAACATAGCAAATTAACAAAATGTACAGTTTGTTTGGAGGAGGTGAGTGTTTTTCCTAGCCCAAACAATTGTCCATTCCAAGAAATCATTTTTTTAATGGAAGATTAAAGATATTATGGGCTCCATAATCTTGCTTCCGTCGTCCTTCCAATAAAAGCCCTTCAGGACATAAAATGTTTATTTGTGCTGTTGAAGAGTTTTAAAGGTGTTGGTCTGTCTCAAAAGAAGCCTTAATGGATGAATCATCAACGGTATTTGTTTGTAAATAAAATATTCACAGATCAGCGGAATAAAAGTAGGAAAACAAAGGCATTAACAAAGAGATTAATGATAATTAAGGACGGGCTCATGGTTCCCTCAAGGCAGGTTCCAGAGACCATAAATAGTCCCAGACTGTGTAAATTATGTTGCCATGATAAGGCCCATTTGCATAACTTGACTCCTACTCAAACAGGAGGCTGTTTTATTGGCCCCAGATTACCTTTATCCACTCTGCGCAGTGCTTAAGAATAAAAATAGAAGAACAACTCACATTAGCCTGTATGATGACCAGGTAGCGCGTTATCTCCTCGTAGTTGAGCCGTTCTCGGAGCACGACAGCGCCAAATAACGTCAGCGGGATGTCAAAGGTTCTGTTGGCTGTCTGAAAAGACCAAAAAAAAACAAACAAACAAAGAAAACCACACTTTTTGTTAATAACAAAGAAATAAAAAAGCTATAGTCTTAAAGGTCATTTTGAGCCTGCAGAATGTATTTATATGGTGGATTAACTTTGGCTAAATCACATCAAACTAAAAGCAGAGACAAATGGTAAGCAAGAGATTTTTCATTAGATGTTGAATATTTTTGTGCTGGAGGGCTAAAAATGGCCACTCTTTTGCCGGAAATAATGCTCCCAGCAAATCAATACAGATGAAAAAGAGAGAGAAAATGACAGACGGGGTGTGCAAGATGGATTTATTAGTAGGAGCCAATCGGAATCATCAACGGATCTTTGAAAAGTTGATTAAAAGACAGAAGTTGCAGAGTGTGCCTCACGGGTCATTTTTACCAAACTTGTGATTGTCATTTTGTGTTTTTTGATTTAGCAACGCGGGTCATTTGGGTGGCACAAACAAACTGATGTGTTATGATGTCTGTCACTTTCAGCTTAATTAAATCGTTAAAAAAAAAACTGCATAAAATGCCTCCTGGTTCCAAATGAGCTGGTTTAAAACCTACCGGGTCTCTGGGGTTGTACTGGATGGTGTACTCTATCTGTCCGTTAGGGCCGTCGTCAATGTCGATCGCCCCGTTGTTGCCCCAAAAACCGGAAAATATGGTGGTGCCCACCGGAGTCAACTGGAAACACAACAGACAGTTTATGTTGCTTTATGACAGTTAATACCCCCAAGCCAACAATCATCTCATTATGGGTTGAGCTCAAATTTACTTTCCTCATGGACTTTAATCTTTCAGAATAAATTTGGAAGTGTTGACTAAAAGATCATTTCGTTTTTGTGCTACGCTAATAATATCTGACATGATAGAAGGTCATTTTTAGCAAGTCTCTGTTCATTTTTGGTTCTATAACTGGTGAAGCTGGTGTGAATAAACACATTTGATTTTGAAGGTGATTTTATTTTCATTTGTACAATATTGTTGAAGAAATAGTGTAAAAAAAAAAAAAAAGCTAATATTCTGACACATTTTTTGTTTGAATCTGCTTAATTGCAAACTGAATAACTTGTTTGTGCCTTTTGTTTTGTTTTGTTTTAAAGTTCTGTGGTATATTTTTTCTTCATCTTTTATCAATCTATTTTTACAGTTTATAAACTACAATATATATTTTGCAAAAATGTCAATCTAAATCTGTTTTTATGTTGTTAATGTATACAGTAATACACTAAATGTAACTCAAGTAACTCAAAATAAACACATTTTAATATACAAACTGAGATTTTTGCAAAGTGCGAAGAAAGAAAGTTGACATCCTAAAGTTGATTGATGGCGCTCGTAAATACACTAAACTGAATGTAGTTACTTACTATCTTATATGCAAAAATAACACATTCGTTTGACGCAAACTAAAAAGTCGTATTTATATCTTTGAATATTTAATTAAGGATAGTCACAGCAGCAGAACTCCCTTTCCAGATAATTTGAGCTGGGTTTTATTTTAGAGGAAAAGTCTCTTCAATTTGAACACTTGCCACGGAACATGAAAGATAAAATGTTGCCAACAGTGATTTTCCATGCTACATTTTTATTTGTTTTTGTTTTTTGTTTGGTTAAACCAGCCAAGGGCTTTGTAGATCCGTGCCAGGACGTGAACGTAAATCTCCAAACAACATGGGAAATATATTAGATTAAGTATATTTTGGCTACTGTATCACTGATGTCCTACATAATTCTTCTTATCGTTTCTATCACGGATGGAGGCTCCAGAAAAATAACTAAAGCAGCGACACCGGATAATAAAGTCAAGGGAGAAGCTCACCATCTCACCCAAAATTTCCACAATGATATCATTGACTTATAAACGGAAAGGGAGTCTCCATCTGGGTGGAGTTGGTAACTTTTTAGTTGGTAAACTATGAGCACTTGTAAAATGCCTTAATATGTGATTTGATTTGTGATTCAAGTTCGACTAAGCTGCCCATATGGGAGCAGATATATTCCTTTTTAAAAATATGATGGCCACGCTGACCGCATTTACCTCCGCCCGGCACCGAGCTGTTATATTGCCGACGCATATTTTAATAATGAAGCGTCTCCTAATGGTGTGGTAGCTAAATGAAGGGCCGCGTTTTTCCGGGAGTGATGAGGCGGAGGACAGTGGGAAGTATATCAAGCGTGGCAGAGGAAGGGCGGCGAGGTTGAGAAAGGGTGACAGGATGAAGAGCTGCCAGAGGTGAGGTGGGGTGGGGTGGGGTGGGGTGGGGTGGGGGGTTATGGAGAAGGACTGCACAAAAAGTGGATGTTGATGGGCCGGGGGGAGAGCAAGCGAGGACAGATTGAGTTGGACAGGCTGCGGAAAACTGCATAATGAGATATTCTGCGGCAGCCGCCAACATGCAGGCCAGGCAGTCCAGTTGGACCTTTAAATTCTGCTTTCCCCGACTCCCGAGAGCACAGGAACAACAGGTTCGGCATTTGAAAGACTATTGTGGGGGCCTCCGAGTAAATGATTTTGAATCGTCTTTTGGATGCTTTTAAAGCAGGAGAATTTCAAATCTTTGTTAGAATTTTCTGTAAAATTTGAGTTCAACTTGACATTATATTATATTCAAATGCGAAGAGCACCGTGGCCTCCGGGGGGCGCCACATAGAAAAATCACCTTCAATATACAGCGGATGCGTGCTATTCACAGGGGATAGGGACCGAGCCCGAACGTGAATCGCGAAAGTCTGTGAATCATTGACGCACCTCATTAAGGCCGCGCAAAAAAATGCAAATAAGCAGGGGTTTCCGCGATTAACGAGGGACAGGTTCTAAACAATGTTCAGGAAATAGGTCAATTTGAGTGAATTCATACGCCGTTACCTCGCTCACAGCAACGTAGTATCTGGGCTGCTGAAATCGTGGCTTGTTGTCGTTGCGATCGCGCACGACGATGCGGACCTCGTGTAGTATCACGGTGCCCACCAGCTCGTTGGTACACTGCACCTGAACCACGATGGAGTGAATGTACGATGGGGGCTGGAAAACACAAGGAGAAAGCCACAGGTTATTTCATTTAGGGTGAGTAGGCACACTTTTTTTTTCGGAAAGTGAAAGCGTAACAATACACAAAACGAACAAGAGAATCTCGGTCAAGTGACTAAAAAAACACTTTTCGCCTGCTTACATCTCTGTCGAGAACACGTCCGGTGCTGTTTAGATAAAGTGCTTGTTTGGAAGGGTCCAGAATGACCCAGTGGTTGTGGTTGTCCCTTAAAGACAAGGAGATGGTTCGGCCCGGACCCTCCGCCACGCCGTTGATCTGCATGTTCTCCACCAACAACGTTCCTGAAAAACACAACGTGAACATGAAGGGATAAGGGGAGACATCCGCTCTTAACAAGGATCACCAACTTAAATTCACTGCCGATTTGGAACAAATTCCTTGGCTACATTCTAATTTTGAATCTGACCTAAGCAAAACAGATCAGACGGTGCAGATGGAATAAGAATAGATTCAATTCATAAAGTGAAGTTTGGGTGGTGGATTCAAAGAACTGGACATATTGTCCAATATGCAAAATCAAGAACATTTGATTGCCTTTAAATAAGTACAGTATCACATTTTTTAGCTGCTGATGGGGATTTTGCATGTACTGTACAAAGAGTTGAATACACTCCGTCATGACTTTACAACACAAGAGGGTAGTGCTTCAAAAAAAATCACACAATATCTGAGAATGATGTACATCTAAGAAACATACAACTGTGTGTTTGCTTTTAAAGACATTCTGCCAATACAGCAGCACAAAATACCCGGTGACCATCTGTCTCACTATAGGTAATAAAAACCTGTTTGTTGATTTTTTTTTTGCCCTCTATGTGTCTCCACATACAACATCTGCACAAAATTGGGCCACGGCTCTTTGCGCTCCCATGAAAACGATGTCAAATCCCTTAATGTGATTCACTAATGTGGAGAATACGGGGGGAGGGGCGAGTGGGTAGATTTCATCAAATTGTGTTTTTTTGTTTTCCAAATGCGATACAAAAATGTGGTTTGGAGGTCCTCGCTGCTGGTTTCTCAGCTTATCTTGCGCAGTCAAGGAAAAACACAAGGAGAAAGGGCCTGATAAAACCGTTACCTTGCGTGTACCGAATATAATTCAATACAGTGCCTATGATATTAAATAGGCTCGTTTCACAGTGGCCTCGCTTGATGTGCGATTGTCTACCAGCTCAAAATGACCCACATGTTAGAAGCAGAGAACTGTGAGCTAGCATTGACATGTGTAAAGGCTTGTGGGTGAAAATGAGCATTGTGCTGCTGATGCGCCGATATGATTTCATTTTTACAGTACATTAGCTTAACTGAAAGCCACGACGCGGCCGGGGTATCAGACAGGTATACGATGCGCTCAGTAAAAGAAAATGTCTTCACATTAGCGTCGTTTTGCTCTCGCAGGAAGGAAGCCAAAAAAATGTAGCGTGACCATGTAGAGTGAAAAGTCGAAAATGAAAATCTGAAAATGAATCTTAGCGCATGAATGAATGATAACATTCCCATTAGCGCTTTTCCGCGACATTCATGTATTTTAGTAACGTGTAGCTGTGTGGAAACAAATGCAAGCTTATTTTTTCCCGGAGTGGGGTGGGGGATAGCTTCCACTAATTTCAGCCAGATTTGAGACTTTTTACGATCAATAATAATAAGAAAGATATTACTTTACGCAGCCGCCGTCCAGGATTACAAACAATCCCATGTGGTTTTACACACTGATTACCTGATAGACGTCTTTGCCTAGAATTTATTGTCCTACATTCCAGTTAGAAAGCACATGAACAACTATAGAATGCAGACCGCGAGCGTGTGTTGTATAAGACAAAGATTTAGTTCTGACATCTTTATATCAGTTCCATTACAGTATCTCTTATATATATATATTGGAATACATAGATCGATTTTACAAGCTGATCATTGTCTTTATATACTGTGCACAGCCACAAAGAAGATCCACTCTGTCCTGCACCTATTTTGAATAAAATACCTTTTGCACTCGAGAAACAATGGGCAGGAAACTGCAGTACATACAAGATGGTATGTAATATTCCAGCATTGGACATTTTACACAGAATAACAACTTGTGAGTTCTGGAGTTGTTTACATGAGAAGGTCTATTGGATGTGGTTTTCATTTTACTGTACATTTCCTTTTTGACAGTAACAAATGATGGCCTTTCATCAAACAAACATTAACCTAAACCTACAAATTCATGAGGTTCACACGGAAAGGATGCTAACATGCCTGCATTAACTAGCAATTTTATATAACCACAAACCATAAGGCCATTTTAGTCAATCAGAAGCCTAAGGAACGTGATTCCGGGAAAGGCAGACACGATACTTACTGTAATGATCTTTATTTAAACCTATTTCACCTTTCAAACTTTTTGACATTTCTTATTAAAAAAAATAATAATAAATAAATAAATAAATAGATTGACTGGAAGTTAAAAAGGGAGCCACAGCAACATTTAGGCTTGTCAGGAGTCAATAGACACGAGGAGTAGGAAGAATGATCGACTCATCCATTGACACCTGAGCTAAGATTCCGGAGAAGAAACCAGCAGTGGCACGGCTGGCTGAGGCCTCCCTCATGAATATTAACGCGCACAGGTTACACGCCTTCTCAATTGGCAGCTGTTGAAAAGGTCGAGATCTCCTCGCCGCGTTTGCTCAAAGTTGGGGCGGGGACTATCTTAAAAGTTATTCTTCTCTCTCAACCAGAGGGCACAAATTGAAGCAAACAGCCTTCAATTAAGCGGAAATTAAAGAGAGCAACACTTTACCATTGGGACTCTCCTCGTCTATGGCAACGATGGTAGCAGGTGGACCCGACCGGGAAAGTTTACATTCTGTGAGAGAAAGACAAAATATCATCATGAGTAAGACAGTCCATTGTGCCTTTTGTGCAATTAAGCATTGAATAACATTGGATTACTACAGTCCATAAACCTCTAAGATGGTTTCAATGAACACACAAACACAACACTCATAGAGAGGAGGAAAAGTGGAAATACTTCTCACCCTCATATTGCCAGTCTGCAGCAGAAGACCCACCAGGAGGGAAGAAAGAAAAGATGAAGGAAAGAAGCAGAAAAAAAGAGAGGAAAAATTAGGAATAAATCTTCAGGCTGTGAGCACCTTTGAGGTTTTGAAAAGAGCACAAAAAGATGTGTACGCTGAGGTGCAATATTTAGGTATAGCTGTATGACATTTTTTCCACCTGAATTCATAACCAAGCACTTTAAAAAAACTGTGAAATTATTTGCACTCAAGCAGGAGTCCAGAGGTGCCAATGTGACATTCAAGTGTTCAAAAGAGTCTGTTCCAACTGTCCTTGCAGAACACTTCGGCACATTCGACGACAACATTCAAACGCTCAGCGGGACGGGGGGGAATCACGTTTCTTAAGAAAGAAAGTAGTTAGCTAAAATGCCGACTACACCCTGGACTGCAGACAGACAATGAATATAGCACCGCACCATTACTGACTTTTTCATATTAGATATGTAGCTAAAACACCAGGTTCTAACACAGAGAAGAAAAGGGAGGAAAGTATGGATAAAGGAGAAAGTTAACAGAGCTGCTGTAAACGGGCTTGCCGGTTCACAGGTGCACACCACAATAACAAGTGTCGATACTATCAGCTAAAGAAAGCAAAATGCTCAACACGGTCTGAAACGGGATAGCACAATGCAAAATGAAAATTAAATTGTAAAAAAAAAAAAAGGTGGAAAGACTCAAAGACAGAAGAAAGTTAGCAGAACCTTTTCACAACCAAAATGTTCTGGAAAAATCTCAGAGGTCAAACAATCATCACGCATGACGTCAGAAAACCTCAATGGTCACTGAGCAGCCAAAGAACTTACACGAGTGTTTTGCTTTTTCAATAGATGATGATTATCCAATCCATTAATACCAATTACTATGTACCAGTGGGTATTACCCCACAAACACCTTCTTGCACTTATTCCAACTCATTCACTGCCATTGACGGCTATACAAGTCAAATATCCCTGTTAACTGGGAGGGTAGTGAATGAGTTTCATCAATTCATTATTCCCTATGAGGGAACATGTTTTAAAATTAGCACAACTTAGAAGTCAACTAGCATCACAGACCTGATAATGTTGGACTTTGATGGATCCAGTCTCATGAAAATTGAAGTCAGTGAATCCATTTTTGGCTCGTTAAGATATTGGAATGTACGACTATGAAGCCAACGTACCGTATCCCTCGGGTTCTTTCGACGGGATACAAATTAAATCAAAAAGTTAAGATCGCCCCCGCTGCCTTGGTATGCATCTTTAGAGGCAATATTGTAGACATCGAGAAAGCGTGTTTGGTTTGTTCATTTGTTCAACGCTTGATGCTCAAACGCTGGAAGCAAATTTTCCGTGTCGCTCCTTTCAAGCTTTGGTAATTGCGCCTCGCAGGCAAGTGGACCAGGAGCGTGCAACGCGATGTAACAATAGTCACTAGTTACCGGGCCAGCAGGCCTTTGAGAGTGTGTTTGTTTGCGAGTGTGTGTGCATGACAGATGCGCATCTCCTGCTTGCCTGTCTCTTTATTCAGTGTAGTACGATGCCCCTCATCTGTTACGAACCATCAACTTGTTCCGCATCGAGAATTTCTGTTTTTTTTTTGTGTACGTAGTAGCGCCCACACTTGTCTTCCTTCTGGCTTTTCTCATCTGTTCCACAGCTTTTACCTGAATGAAACTGTAGCAGTCAGAGCTGTAATCTAAAGTGACAGTCCAACACAATGAGAACACAATGAAATTAGTTACATCTTGAAAAGGTTGAATACCATGAAGAGCTGTGCAGCATTAGTTTGAAGAAGTCTGTCTTTCAGATGTCTTCGCTAAAATTTTAGATGTTGGAGTGTTACAATGGAGATGAGATCAGTGGCGATGCGAGGCACTGTTATCGGCCCCAAATTAAATCATGTGCTTCAGTAATATGCATTATCTCAGCATGACAGTTGAATTAACGCAACTTCTCCTGTCACTGTGGAAATCTCACTATGAAGGATTATTCACAGAAGTTTATTGCAGTGACACAATCATCATCCTATATCAAGGCAAGAAACCTAATGACTTTTGTTTTAGTTTTTTTAATAAAAGGGGTGGGGTGAAATTAGCATAGTTCCAGTGATCTACAAGGCGCAATTTCAATAGGATTCAGATGTTGAAACGTTCAGAGACTGTCGGTACGTTAAAGCAATAAAGCTATTCAATTCAAAGGACTTGAGGTTTAGTTAGTGGAGGTCAAAAGTTTGAGCTGCAGGTAATTGCTTTTACTTTCAGTACTGAAAAAAATGGGCAGTGTTTTGAAACGATCCTCAAACTTTCGGGTGCTATTACTGTGCTATATAAGAGCAAGAATAAAGTAATAAGTAAGTAATAATATAAAATAAAGTAGCGACGAACAGGCCCTTGCACCATCATCAAACGTTGCTGCCATGTTCTACCTGCAGTACATGAGATGCCAAAATGCAAAAATGTTTTGCATTTTAACATCTGTCAAGGATAACTGCTTCCAATTGTGGCTCATTTGGACAAATTCCCTAGTAGGAGTTTTTTCAAAATACGAGCCCTAGCACAAAATGGCTGCCACAAACCTACATAGCTGACTTCAACTATGTGGTATTTACAATAAGTTCAGCCTTGGTTTCATAAGACCATATGTTCCCATGTGTTAGGAAGATTTTGTTATAGTCCGTTTTAAAACAAGGTTGCACGTTATGGCTATAATTCCAAAAGGTATGTTTGGCGCAAACACAACACTGCTGTGGGGCTGTTTTTTCTCAGCTGGACCTGGGACCTGAGGCAAGGTAAAGGGAATTATGAACAGTTCCAAATAGCAGTCAGTGTTATCAGAAAACCTCAAACTTCTGCTAGGTGTCCCAAAAAAAAAGGCAAAGCCTACTAAAACATCATAAATTTAATAGGGTTAAATGAGGTGCATTTTAAATGGTGGGAGGTGTAGGCTGACTGATATGAGTTTGAATGTGTTCCAGTTGAAATAGGGTGTGCACAATTGTGCAACCAAATTTTTTCAGTCGTTTACTTTTTTACTTAAAAATGTAATATATATATATATATATATATATATATATATGTGTCAATTAGTTGTACAGGTTTTACCCGACCTTAATAGTGGAAATTCTTTTGATATGACTTTATCATTTCAACAGGGGTGTGTAGACTTTTTATATCCACTGTATGTGATTTGGGGACATTTTCGTGTGTCTTATGATATACGTGTCTGCCCACTTTTGGGTCAATTGGTGAAACTGGTGGCAGTGACAAAAAATGTTTTTCAAATTTTCTAGGGGGCGCCTCTGAGTGGCTTTGGAGCGTGTATACACAAACAAGCTGCATTTGCACTCTCATTGCAACTCCTGGCATCACTTATCCACTGGTAAGAATATGCTTATTCTCTCTTTTTTTGTGAAAGTCTCCAGAACAAAAAAAAAAAGAATAATCAGTGAAATGACTTTGTACGAGGCAAATTGAATAAATCCATCTGATGCCAGGTTTCTGTCAGGCTGATGAAACGCTCTGCAGAGAGCCATGTGAGGGGAATGAGGTGACGTTTTCAAGGTGTAGCCCACATTAAAGTCAAAAAGGGATCTAAGGGAAGGGGGGAGTTCTATTCAGAGAACATCACAGGGAATCAATAATCAATAGGAAGGCTTGCTGCATTTTCCATGTATTATGCATCCAATGGCTCTTTATTGAAACATTGAAAGTATCAATATCTTCTTTATTTACTGATATGAATGCAGTCTATGCAGACTTGGCAGGCGGAAGACGGCGGAACGGGTTGCCAAGAAGCGCTCGGTGAGGACAAAGACAAGCGTAGAAGAGGGGATGGGAGGTGACCATGACGACAACACCAAACAGGCCTCCCATAGACGTCCCCATGAGACACGAGCACAACATCACATAGACGAGTCGACACTCTACACACGCGCACGCTCGCGTTACCATCAAATATTCATGCTAGACGGTGACTCACTGATCTTTCCGTATACTGAGTCAGAATCATTGAATCTGAGGATCGGTCACTCGAAAATTAAACTGGTAGGTCACCTGAAATAAAACCTGGATTCAAGCAGACTGAAAACACGGCTGGAAAATAAAATCAAATATTTCCACCTTTAACTTGCATAACGCAATATAAAAATTGCTTTTTGAAAAAAAAAATCATTTTTGAAAGTTTAAGTAAAAATTAATAACTCAAATAATATTATATAAGTATGCACACCCTCTTATAACTGGAGAAGTGGATGAGTTTAGAATTAACCGATCACATTAGCTAACCCTACATTCATGTTAAATTGGACTCACACACTTGCCACCATTAAGTCCCTGATTAACCTTAAATAAATTGTAGCTATTTATCCTAACATGTATTTTTTTGTGGCAGCTGGTTAGCACATCTGCCTGCCTCACAGTTCTGAGGACCGGGGTTCAAATCCCGGCCCCGCCTGTGTGGAGTTTGCATGTTCTCCCCGTGCCTGCGTGGGTTTTCTCCGGGCACTCCGGATTCCTCCTGCATCCCGAAAACATGCGTGGTAGGTTGATTGAGGACTCTAAATTCCCCTTAGGTGTGAATGTGTCCGCCAATGGTTGTTTGTTTATATTTGCCCTGCGATTGGCTGGCGACCAGTTCAGGGTGTACCCCCCCTCTCGCCCGAAGATGGCTGGGATAGGCTCCAGCACGTCTGCGACCCTTGTGAGCATAATGCGGAACGGAAAATGGATGGATGGATGGATTTTTTGGTTTCTGGGAGAGGCCTAAGGGTTTTGTGCTTTTTTAAAGTGTTCATAATTCCTTACGCCTTGTCTCAGGTCTTGGTTCCAGCTGAAGAAAAACAACCCCAAAGCATGATGCTGCTACCACAAGGCTTCACTGTAGCTGTGCTGTTCTTCTTTTTTTATTTATTTTTATTTTTTTATTTTATTTTTTTTAAGCAGTGTTCTGTTTGCGCTCAACATACCTTCTGGAATTATGGCCAAAAAGTTCCAAGTTTTATGTCAGTATAAAACGACCAGAACATCTGAAATTGATTTGGCACCTGAAGACTTTTATTTACTGTCGGCCTGAATATCAAACATGAAGAGCCATTTAATCAAAAACAAGAATAAGCAGCATAAAAAATTGATGTTATCACATGTAAAGAGACAGATGGCATCACAAGATGAATCTGCAGCAAAATTACCGGGTCGAACACAACTGGCATCTGGCCCGCCAAACTGGACCACTTCCACCAAAATAATTGACTGGTTTCAGTCGATGGAGTGTCACAGTGGGCTAAATTCAATATGGGCCCAATTCAAATGCAAGGGACGACATTGCTACAAGGTTGTATTGCTACATGACGACTTCAAAAACAATTTGTGGCAACAGCTAACTTTTCAAACCTTAAAAAAAATGTCCAGCATTTTGTCATCATCATTTTCCTTTTTAATATTGCCATGTTGTGGAGAAACTGGCTCATTTTAATTGGACATGGTGAATCCTGCTTGTTGCCATCTGTTAAATGCTGGCTCAGCTGCTCTGCCAGGCAGCTTATAGAATGGGGAGACCGAACAGCAAAGTGATACAAAATATACCAGTACAATATTTAGCGATAGTGTGGCAACAAAGTCACAAAGAAGCCTCTCCGAGTGTGAATTTTCAGACTTACTCCTCAATTAATATGCTTTTCAGCTCATTCAAAAAGTTGTCTGGTTACACTTTTTTTTTTTTTTTTTTAATTTAATTTGTATTTTTTGAGCCTACAACCCAAAATATGTTCTGACTTAATCAAATGTTTAAATCAGGCACGGCAGACACAAAAACTAACACATAGCTTTGCACTAATGTCCGCTCGCTTAATGCTAACACCTAATGGGAATTTCCATAGATGAGCTAACAAATAGGATCGGTGTCACATTGTTGTATACCTGTATGTTTGTATTTTATTGCCCCCGGGTCACACCAGAAGGATTAGCACTATGTCTATTGAATTGAAGCAAAAAAATGTCATGACATTATACTTAATTATTTCATTATTCTAAGTTTTTACAAAGCACAATATTAAAGAGTGCTATTTTTCCTCATTTTAAACAGACATTCTAAAACTTTTTTGTTATTTTTTGGGGGAGGCAGGAAGGGATGGCGTAATGGCATTTTCTTTCATTTCAATGGGGAAAGATGATTTTACGTTACAGGCGTATTGCAAGGCACCCTTGTACCTGTTACCTGACATGAAGATGATAAACTAAACCAAAAAGAAATCTTCAGTTGTTCTTCACGTTTTGCAATATGCGAGTTCATTAAATGTAAAGATTTTCATAATGTACTTGAATTGCTTTGCTTTAAAACAAGGGGGAAAACATTGACAGTAAATAAGCTAGGGATTCTTTACGAGTCCACCCCCCTTGAAACCAAATTAGGCTGTCTGTGGTCCCTGAAACAGCACTTAGTAAACATTTGGGGGAGCCAGACTCGATAAAAAAAAAGAATGTTGTTTTTAGATTTCCCCTCTAAAAGTTCTTTTTAAGCTTACATCAGCAGGTACACTTTTCTCAACAGCTCCCCAGGGTCCAATTCCTCTCCATCCATCGCCTATAGACAGCCAGCCCGCCATCCTCCATCCATCCATCATCTCTTCAGCTATCCATCCATCCGTCCACCCCTTTTGCCCCTTGATCCACTCAGCCGTGGCGGACAGGTGGGGAGGTGAAATAGAGGAGGGGAGACGGGACGAATAGAGGAATTAAAAGGAAGACAGTAAGAGTAGAAGAAGGTAGATGGAGAGTAAAAGGAAAGGATGGCTGAGAAGAGACAGTGTGACCTTGTGTTAGATTGATGCGTCTCTGGAGGCGACGGATTGTTGACCTGAGTGTGCCCGCGCACACACACACAAAAACACACAATGCACACCCACGCATAGACACGAAGTTAGCTAACCAAGTCACACACAAACACAGATTAAATGCAGGAGGGAACGCCACTTTGTCACCAGGCCGGCTTATCCATTAGCCCGACTCTACGTCACGCTCTCGGAGTGTCGGTGGCGCTCCGAGCCCGTGTGGAGATGAGCGTGGCTGACAGCGGCGCCCAATCAGACGCCACTCGTCCCGAAGGCGAAGATACGCGACCGACCCCTGTTGTCTTGTCCGCCATTAATGTTCATCTTGCCAACAACCGCAGCGTCATCCAAGATGTTGTCTGCGGGTCAAGCCGCTTACGCTCTCCTGTTCGAATGGTCCAAGTTATTTTTTTTTTTGTTCCTAGTATATTATATTTCATACGGAGCAAAAATGCACAAATACAAAATGAAAACAATCACAAGGAGCATGAAGTAGACCGCAGGGAAAATTGCGATTCAAAACCCCTGACGTCAGTAAATAGGCCACGCCCTGTTTAAAAGCACATGTTAATATGCTACCATTGGACGATATTGCTCGCAAAAGGTTTACTTGGCAACTTGAACCTTGAGGTGAACCAGGAACAAGGATTAGACAAAACGTGTTACTGTCAAACAGACACAAACACGTTGACACAAGGCGGCACTTTCTGGCACATAGGTGATGCGAAACCAAGTCATGTCGACGCTTCGTGCTTGCACTAACTGACAGCCGGCGACAGCAGCGAGCCAAGCGAGTAATGCGTGTGGAAACAATGGCGCTTCCAAAACCACAGATGCTTATTGCAAGCCCGATTCAAGTGTTGACTCTTTGAGCTGCAAGTCAACCTCTCAAGTCTCCTATGCTCGTAAGAGCGCTTATCCTCTGCCAGGTGCCATCTGCCTTGGTTAGAACACCACCATCAGTGCTTGAAAAATCCTACAGAGTGTTTAAAGCTTTTCTATCTTTTTGACGTAGGAAATGCGAGGCTAACCTGTTCACTAGGCTGCGAGAACACGGGTTTCGTGTGAGTAAGAGTAAGTGGTTAGCGTAAAGATGGGGACACACACTGTTTTTTATTTCATTTACAGTAAGACCCTCCTTCTGTCACTGACTCTAAATGCGGCATAATGGAAGAGAAGTTAGCACCCACAAAGCAAGACTACATTGTGACACATCCCTTTGACTTGCGAGTTTTTCTAGATATGAGCAGTCACTCAACTGATATTTTTCTTCTGCTTTGACTTGCGAGCAAAATATTTTCATACCGGTGTCAGTGTACTTCACAGCTCGCAGCGGTTTGGCAGATCGTGAACAATTCTTCAAAAAAGAAGCAAAGTGCTTTCTTCAAGCTGTTTATTTACACTCCCAGTTGACGTTCGCTGTAAAATGAAACGTAAAACAAAGTTTGCCTGTCGTGTATTTAAAACAACCACATAACTTTGCCAGAGGAAAGTGCTAATACACAACGCAAAACGCCTTAGACAAGCTAACAAATTGCCTCGATGTCACGGTGTTTTAACACTTTAGGCAACGGATATTTGAACACAGTACAGCATGTTTATAGACAGACAATATAACAATACTCACAGGTGTACATTCTTTATCCTCTGCAAAAAAAGACAACTAATATTACTAGCTTACTGAGCAGTTGTGACCAACTTCTTCGTGTATTTCCATATGTCTGTATTATACACTTGCCCCTGGTGCCTAAGGCGGGCACATCAGTAGCTATTTTTCCTTTTAAAAACACATTTCAAACGTGTTTGTTGGTGTTTTATGGCGTATTAGAACAGATTAATGGAATTTCCATTCATTTCAACGGCAAAAGTGGATTTGAGATTCAAGTGTTTCGACGTACGAGCGTGGTCGAGGAACGAATTAAACGCATA
This sequence comes from Phycodurus eques, assembly GCF_024500275.1. Lineage (NCBI taxonomy): Eukaryota > Metazoa > Chordata > Actinopteri > Syngnathiformes > Syngnathidae > Phycodurus > Phycodurus eques. The sequence continues at coordinate 4,586,061 of NC_084543.1, read as the reverse complement.
AGCCAAGTCACCACTGTACCACTGAAATTCTCTCCATAGTGGTCCGCCAAAAAATTACCTGCAACCAGTCCGTGGTGCATAAAAGCTTGGGGACCGCTGACCTGGAGGATGAGTAAATGAGCTAGTAAGAACAAGGGCAAGTTCACCGAAGTCTGGGAAAGAAAGTCTCACAATAGAAAAATAAAGTATATTCGATCCATTCCCCCGCTTCCAAATTGAATGGTTTCCACCTGGGGCAGTGCTACACTAGTCCAATAAAGACCAAACCCCTGTTAGCCTCACACATTTCTCTCAGAAACAGTTGAGAAAGGTACTCAATCATTGTGCCTTTCGGCATACAATGGCTTGGCAATGGAGTTGTACCCTCCAAGGTACTGCTCTAGTTCAGCTTCAGTACTGCCTGGGAACATACTGTAGCTGTTGTGATGTGTTTTTCTTTTTCTTTTCTCCCCCCCTCCCCTCAGTTCCCTGGGTAGTGTACATCTGTGCTCATCAGATCTCCGTGACAATCAGTCAGGTTCTTAAGTGCAGGAAATAAATGCCAGACTATTGCTTACTTGCCATCATTTGCCTGTGTGCCGTGTTTTCATCGTTGGGTCGTTCCGGCTTTTACTTTCCCAGTTTTCACTTGCACATATTTTCACTAAATCAATTTCTGTTTATCTTACTTCCAAGTTCCTAAGCTCTGAATGTAGTTTAGATTCTGCGTCTTTTTTTTTTGTATGTTTTTCTGTTACTATAGCTTTCTTCTTTTCTTGACTTCAATTTCAATTTCTTTCATGGTACAAGGTTTACTTGTGTAGTAGAGACTTTAGCGACGTCTATCTCCTGTTGATATTCTTTAATTTGTTTTTATTGATTCGTTATTATGTATTTTTCGCATTGACACTTTTTGTGTCGTCATACTTCATTTCTTCTTCTTTTTAAATTTTTAAATCCAATTTGTAAAACCAGTTAATTTTGTTTACTTTTTCTATTACTTATTTCTGTTTTTAAAGTTATATGTTACAATACAATGCTATTTTTCTCAATTAAAAACATAACAGAAAAAATGGCAGTGTTTTTTGGGGGGCTGGAATGCATCAATGGCATTTCAATTTGTTTCAATGGCAAATATTGATTTGATATAAGGTAGTTATGAGTTGGTCGTGGAGTGATTTAAACTTGTAAATCAGGGGTTCTGCTGTACTTTGGTTTGAAATTTTGGATACTAGTATTGGATATAATTTCACTGACGAGACCTCCGTGTGTTTATAAAGTATAATTGAGCGTGCTGCTGCTAATTGGTGGTGTCAGTTATTATGTCATTAAAGAGTCAGCCTAAATTACGGTCAAAACAGTTAGTTAGCCATATGGCAATGATGTTACAGCCAAACATCATGTTGTATTTTCAACCGAACACGCTCACAAGCACACTTCAGAGACGCTTGACATGCTCGACGACACCAACATAAGTCAAGCCTCCTGTTTCGTCTTGTTCAGATGCGCAGATAAGTCACGTTCAATTAGAGCAGCCGCAGAGGCGCCGCCTACACACTCGCAAACTTCACATGAATTCCAAATGAGAGGAAAGTCTAGTGCACGAATTCACCGGAGCAGCAGAGAGTTTGCTATTGCTCGGCACAGCGCGAGTTGTTCGCTCTCTTTGAATCCACCATGATATGATCAAGTCAAGGCAATAAATAGCATTTTAGTCTTTTGGTGACGACAATTTCCTGGGAGAGAAAGCAAACGGGAGTAAATTGGTTCAGAGCTCAATTCCAGCCAGTAGCATCAAAGTTGACACGCTGTGTATTCTCTCACACTGGGCTCATTAAAAATGCACACGTACTTGTGTCATTTTGGGAATTAAAAGTGAATAAATATAGTTCCTCAGCCAGGGATGGGGTCTAATTAAAAGTGTAATACTCATCCTTGACTGCTCATTAGGGCAAACTCTCTTGTGGTGATGGCGCTTCGGTTGAATTGAGGAAAATGCCGGCTGCCAATTGCAACCACACTCATTAAAATAGACTACAGCTGGGCCTTGAGATATGAGTTTCATTAGTTCCGTGACCACGCTCGTAACTTTAAAACACTGGTATCGCAAATCATCTTTCCCCTGGCCACTGAGCCACTTTAAAGCCCTTCGGGCACTGTGTTAGTGTAGATAAAGCGCTATATACAGTAAGTGTACTCCATTTACCATTTATATGGAGACAGTCACTCCTCAGTAAGCCGCAGTAATATTAGTCCTTCTTTGGAGAGGATAAAGAATATATGCTTGTGAGTATTGCTATATTGTCAGTCTACATGTGTTGCTCCGTCATTTGTGTTAAAAATATCTGTTGCTTAAAGGGTTATAACACTGCGGCACTTATGCTTTTCATTCGCCTGTCTATTGTTGGTCAGCATTAAACTAAAGTGACTTATCCAAAGCAACATGATGTGGTTGTTTTAAATCCACAATGTGTCATTCTCTTTACGTTTAGAAGCAAGTGATATGAAAACAAATGGGGTTTTTCAAATGTAACTAAAACTGTACAAATTTCCAAAAACAACTGTCATAATTTAATAACTTACTTGAATTACTATTGTATTATTTATATTTATATTTTATTACTTACTTTGATTACTAATTTAATTACACGTTTTCTCCACGTAAACAATTATATATTATTTTTTTATTAAATTACATAATCTTCCGACATGTAATCCGCTATTCCCCAACCGTGTGTCCTGCAAGCCCATTTTTTTAAAGACCCCACCAAGTGTGACAAAAGAGAGGCAGATCCATGCGAGGCTGGGAATTAATGGAGAGTGAGAAATGAAATGAAACCTCTTAAAAATGACACCCACCCCCCACACACATAATGCGCTCATCTACATGGCCTCAGCTGAATATCAGCACAATGGTGTCGGCATAAATGCCAACCAGATAAATCCCAAGGACCAAACGATAAACGTAACATAAATGTTCTGACAAATGGAGTTGAAAGACATCGTGGGTATCGTGCTGAGCTTTACCACCGCCACTGGCAATGACTTCCTTCCTGCTCGGAACATTTTATGCCCTATCTTTATCCATCCATTTTCTTTACCGCTTATCCTCACTAGGGTCGCGGGCGTGCTGGAGCCTATCTCAGCTATCTTCGGGCGGGAGGCGGGGTACACCCTGAACCGGTCGCCAGCCAATCGCAGGGCACATACAAACAAACAACCGTTCGCACTCACGTTCACACCTACGGGCAATTTAGACTCTTCAATTAACCTAACCTACTATGCATGTTTTAGGGATTTGGGAGGAAACCGGAGTGTCCGGAGAAAACCGACGGGATTTGAACCCCGGTCCTCAGAACTGTGAGGCAGATGTGCTAACCAGTCATACACCGTGCCGCCGCAGTATATTTCTTCCAAATTCATTCAATTTTGCTTGGCGTTTAGCTTCAACCTTAAAACACCTGTGAAGTGAAAATATGTTTTTTCTAAATTTGACACACCAAAGAGAAGAGTTTCCAACCAACCTGCCAAATTTGAATGATTAGAAAAAATCCTGATGCATAAAAAATGAGGCTTCTAAATCATCAAGTCGTCGTCTCTGCGCTCAGGCGCTGTGGGCGTGTCTGCTGAATGTGCTGAAACCACACCCCGCTCAACTGTCAATCAAATACCACTTATTAAAAAAATAAATGCTACTTTGTGGAGCATCTTTCTAATGCCTACACAGTACTACGTTTGAGCTGCAAAAATACGTCCGCTTCGATACCACAGAGTCCACACCGTGACAACGAGGCGCTCGCTCTAAAGCTGTTACATGAGCACAAAGCCCCTTCCTCATGCTGGCTGTCATGCTGGAATTTTTTAATTTTCCCTCACTCTTCCACCTTCTCTTTGGGACATGCGTGTGCACTCACAGCCTACAATAAGGCGCTCTAACGTGGCCACGCCAGCCTGAAGCCATGGTCCACATGCTGGCCATCCCAATTTTGTTTCTCCCCTCGCTCTTCCCCCTTCTTCCCGTAACATGCGCGCACTCACAGCTGACAACGAGGCGCTCTACAGCAGCCCCGTAACATGTGCGCACTCACGGGCGACAATGAGGCACTCTATAGCAGCCACGCCAGGGGACAAAGTTGCAACTTTGTTGGGACAGTTTTAGGATGTATGTTCAGGTCCATACAATAAAAGAATGCAAATAAATAAATAAATAAATAAAAAGCTCCATATTTACCGTCAGTGTCTTGGCTGAGACAAGTTGATAGCAGCAGCGGAAGTAGCAGATAAAGGACGCCTATTCCCGTTTTCCCGGGCCATTTGACCCCAGTATGCGACTGTGGTCCCATTAAATGCATCGCCGCCATCTTCATCGCTGTCCTATGAGCGCCCAGCTGCGTGGGGAGGAGACAGAAACATAGTCACAATTATTTACAGCAGCTCGCTGGCCAAGTACCACCGTAATGACCAACATTAAAATACAGTAGTAGGCCCAAGAGTTCATCAAATATGAGGCAGGGGTTTTATTCCTGACAAAGGTGAGTAGCCGCAAATTGTACTCGAGTAAGAGTACTGTTACTTTGCAATAATATGATGCAACTAAAGGTAAAAAGTAGCCCGCCAAATATTTACTTGTAAGAGAATTCAGTAAAAAAAAAAACAAACAAAAAAACAATGAAGTACTGAGTAACTGTGGAATAACTTATTTATTTATTTATCTTTATTTTTCTCATTGAAGAATTAACATCAAGTAGGCAAAAATATAAAACATAAATGTGCAAATTTAGATATTGCCCAACAATATCACTTTAACTAAAGCCACGATCAATTAAATCTTTATAAAATAACATAAATTCAAAAGCTAAATTCAAAATGTTATTGAATTAACTGTCTTTGTTCGCGCTCATGAAACAGCACAACAAGCTCAACAGGCAGAGATTACACAGAAAACCGTTCGAAGTGGAGTTCTTGTAGGCTGAAATGTGGACATTTTTACGCAGACACAGATTACAGCGCATGACATAGAGTAGCTGTTTTTTTTTTTTTTTGTAGACTTGATTGGGGAAAGTCCTATGGCACAAGGCAGAAGTCTCTCTGACAAACCAAAACAAATACATCACACAAGCAATAGATCAAAATAAAAGTAGCTAGCGAACTGTAGCTCAAAGTAACAGCAAAAGTACCGTCTGTCCTTGACAAAAAATAGCCAAGTGAAAGTAAAAAGTATGTTGCATTAAAAGTATTTTTTTCCCAACATTACATCCAGAAATGTGGCAGAGTGAATTTAGTGAGTTACTACCAAACTCCGATTCCTAAAAAGTATACTTAATATTATTGGATTGTAGCTTATTTCCTGTATTTCTTTTGTAGCCCTATTTTCTATGATTATATCTCATCATTAACTTGCCTAACTATTGCCTATTATATCGCCTTGCCTTTTCTATGCACTTGAGCTGTAATTGGAATATTTTCAACAGCCGGAATACAAATTGGCAACTTGACGGTGTGATGTCAGCAAGGCCGACACTTGTTGCGGTTATGTCACTTCAAGTGCCGCCGGATAATTCGAGCAATTTGTGGGATTTCCACGCATCTGCCTCCAAGGACGCTTATTTTCCAAATGCAATCAGTCTGTTATTGTTCGACCACACGAGACACAATGGACAAAAATGTGGCTGCGGATTCAGCTTCGATTCACCAACTGTGTCGGATAGGACGAAAACGAAGTGACGCAAGGTTAAAGTTTGTGAGAAAAGAGCAAGTTTACAGAAACAGAGGCCAAAAAGGAGTGCGATAAAACAAACTGTGATGTGAAAAATACGCAGACCAACAGAAAAGTCAAATCATAACCATGTAAAACTAAAAACTATGGTGAGAGCGACACAAGATAAATGTTGCAGCATATTACGCATCTTCTATGCTCAGAAATTATGCAATAAGGCGTCAAATTGCCGGGAGCGGTAAACATTTCTTTTGCTGTGTTTTCTCCACCACAAGAGCATAACTTTGTTTAATTATACTGTTGATAAATAATTCAAAACCAAAGCGAGAAAGCAATATTGAAATGAGTTGCGACGTCAGGTCAGTTGAGGAGACTTCCATGGCGTTTCCAATTGTATATGTTGCACTTAGAGGAATTAGCATGTCATCCAGCGGGTACGCTTTGTCAAAATCTGAATGGACTTTTCTCATTCAAGGCCTAGAATTCATTTAAATCCCTTTCATAACAATTACTGCCATAGTCATAGTAACTCACCGGGGGGCTTCATTATCTGAAAATGACACTTTACTCAACTTGTATTATGAATTTCAAAGAAATACAGTTTGTTATGTAACCATAGATGCTGTGTTTTTAAAGCAACAATAGGTAATCATTTGACCTTGGAACGAGAGTTTCAAATTAATTTGGATGGTAATTGGCCAAGGAGTAGAGTATGGCATACACAGTTACCACAAAGAGTACGTGAAGCGTTTGGCATTGCGTGAATTTACGCATAGTAGTCGTTGTCAGGCGGAAACCACGTATTTCCTAAAATGGTCAATTCCATTTATTATTTATTGGTGATTATTACTTTATTTGTAGATCAATAGTATTGGTCTTTACTCATGTTGTCTGTTATTTGTACGTTTTTAAGTATTTTAAACTTTCGAAAATAACTTGAACAAATGTATTCATACTCTTGAACATTAGAAAGTGTTATAAAACTCCGCCTCCTCCAGATGCCGTCATGTATTATGTCCCTTAAAGATTGAAAGTCTAGAAGTTTTTTTCGACAATATTGAGTGAAAATATTTAAGTTAGATACATTTGAGTAGGGCTATTTTGTTAAAGTTTGCAGAAAGAAGCACGTCAGCCACAAAGGTAAGCTTGCGTGCGACTGCGGGTGAATAATATCTGCCAATTACACTGTTTAGTCAGCTGCTTTTTAATTGCATCACTCCTGGCTCTTTGGAAAGACAATTTAACCATAGTCGTTTGTTTTTGTGAAATATTAAAGCATTTTTATGTTGTTGGAGCGGCAACGTTTCCGTACCATTTTACTGAATGACATCATGATAACTTTGCTATGATTTTAGCGGATGAAATTACCTTGAACATGATTCGCGTGGTTTTTTTTGCTGATGTTGGAGCTCAATGTTACTTGATAGCGATATAAGGTCAAATGTGTCAAATGTCAAATGTGTCAATTAAAAGTGTCTAATGTACCGGGCCCGGCGGCTTTGGACAGTCGACGCATCAACCGTGTCATCAATCCATCCGTTCATTTTAACACACAGTATGAAACCCCCCTGGTGCGTCGCCTGCTGTTATCGTGATGTAACTACGTGGCTAAGCATGACGGATCGCTGCGCCACCAGCGCACCGCGGTTGATCGGTCATCTTTCTGCTCCTCATTACTTCCACAATGGGATAATTGCGCGGATGGCAATACATCCCACATCTCATTCCCGCCGCTTAACTTCTCCTCTAATGTCATCACCCGTTTCAATTTGTCCGATATGCCTTCCCCACCGTAAAAATTCTAACAATGATTTAGTTTGGGGATGATGAAGCTGTCAATGTTTAGGGCCAAGATGGACTGAGACAATGTTCAAACTGTATGTAGGCATCCAATGTGCGTTAAGATGTCTGCTGAGGAGTCAAATAAAAAAATGTATTCCCTAACAAGGAGATGGTTAATAAAATACTGAATGGTGTGTTATTGCCACATTGACATACAGTATTTTATTTTTAATTTAACCAAATGCACTTTTTGATCTCCCGTTCTTCTGAACTGATCTTAATATTTCATATAAAATGCAATTTGTTGAATGCAAGAAAATGATCAATATTCTCATTGCTCTACTGGTTTTCAATTGAATATAATGTTATTTTTTAATTACAGTGAACGCCTGGTATAATATGGAAACGCTTCGAGTAATTGACACCCATCCAAAAAGATTTGTAATTGCCTGGCGTAGCCAGGATGCCGGAAAAGTACTCTTTTCTCTTAGACAAGGCTCCGGGCTGACTAAATGAAGTTCCTCCCCTCACTTAAACATGGTTCCTTGGCACCAAGATGCCACAAGATGGCACCAAAGCAATATTTTTATATCAGACATGGCTTTGCCTGAGGACAAATAAGTGAATAGGTAATTTTTTCAGTGAATAACAGAGGACAGGGTTACCCCCCTCAAAAAAAAAAAAAAAAAAAAAAAAAAAACAGTGAATTTGCGATTGTCGGCCCTCCAATATGAAAGGATTTACCGTTTTTCTCCATGTCTTTATGTCTCGAAAGTGTTCTCTGCCAATTGACTGTCTGTTGTCGTACGAGATCGGCTCCAATTACCGGAGACAAATTCCTTGTGTGTTTTTTGGACATACTTGGCAAAAAAAATAATTCTGATTCTGATTCCCAGTCCCACGATGCAGGGTTGACACACTGCCCTCGACCAGGCGGGCGCAGGCTAGCACGAATCTCTCTGCTGCCAACACCACTTAAACGCCGTCGACTTGAGCACAGCTACAAATCCGAGGATTGCGAAGGACTCAGATTGGCACGCGGGGGGGCTTGTGCGCGGAGCGACTCGCAATTAACTACTCATCATCAGGGTTGGGCACCGAGAGAACTAACGTTCCGGTTCTCCCAGAATCGTTAAAAAAATAAATAAATAAATAAATTGGTTCACAGTTTCGATGCCTAGTCTGCCGACCCCGAAGAAGAAGTGCAGAAAACCAACGAAGAAGCGGCGAAAACCAACGAAGAAGAACGTGCACGAAGACGTGCTTGTGCCTAATGACGTCGGTAGCGGCGAACAAAAGTGTGTCTTAACTATGATAAAATAATTGACCAGTCGCCTCGGTGCTACACTAGGAATAAGATTATATTGTGCAAAGGAGGTTTTCACAATGTCTAGCGTCTGACGCGCTCCGAGCTTCACTGAAGTCAACAGTCAGTCAACTGGGTGAGTGAAACAATAAAATGTGTCTATGCTAACATTGAGACAGCTAACAAGGTAAACGGTTGCCTGCACTTTTTGCATTTATTTTAGTCTTCAAAGCAACGTAAGAGCCGAGGACAGAAAGAAAGAAAAAAAGGTTAACGTTGACCGAAAACTTGAGCGTAGCAACTTTGCATCACAATGAATTGGGAGAAAATTCACATAAACGTTGTCTCACAGTATCACGAACACTAACCTTGTGCCTCATTAGTGGGTAAAGAAAGGAAATCGGCGTTTTATAGCATTTGGTTCCACCCATTAAAAAAAAAAAAAATTCACCGGTGCTGTGTGAAGTTACCTTTCGTGCCAAAATGCTGAGTTCCGGTGCGTACCCTTCAAATTAAAAGGCTACACGCTCAAAAACAGGAAGTCAAGTTAAAAATTGCACATATAAACCATTTGACGTGATAAAACAGTCCCAAATAATGATTTTAACAATGCTATATGTAACTTTTAGCTGAAACATGAATTAATATATTAAGTCAATTGGGTTAGTTTCACATACATTGCCTTTTAGTTCAAAGGTTTGATATTGATACTGGTTATAAAGAACCCCCGAGTCAAATGTTCATTTTAGCCTACGCTGCAGGCTGCTAAGAAAATGGATGTTGATCATTTGGACACACTTTATTTCAACCATGCAAACTTTTTTTCATCCAGCCCCCTGAAAGAGTCACAATGGAGAATCGTTTGGAACCGGAATTGAAATAAGGAACCCTAATCGCTCAAATTCAAACGATGCCCAACCAGGTTAAGTCTTGAGTGTGGGAATGAGTCATCATTTCACAAATGACTAACAACCATTTTGCAATGATGCACAGGCAGTAAACAGGACAACAAACAAACACAATAGATGTCAAATAAATCATCCTGAAAACGTGACAAATAACACCCCAAGAAACTTTCTGATTCGGACAAACATTGTCAAGTTCGTGGACAGACAAAGAGCAACAAAGAGCAATTAGGCGTCAAGACTGACAACTCTGTCAAATATTCAGAACTTCAGAACAGAGCAGGGAGAACTGGAAGGCAGAGATCGCGCTCTAATAATTGATGACCTGAAAATAATTGGCTTCCCGCATGGTTGCCTTTTCTCAAAGACATGGTGATTTTACAATTCGGGAGGCAGCAAAAGGAGAGTTGAAGAGAAACCCAAGGAAAAAAAAATAAGAATTGCAGTTCTTACTGCCCTGCAGAGAAATAAATCTGCCTTCTTATCTCATAAAACACCACAACAGGAAGGCCTTTATCCCACCAAAGTCTCATTTTTAGTGGGTCTGATGTGTCGTTTTGCTCTTTACAATGAGCCCAGCTGTTGCCACTCACACATACAGAACATATACAGTACATTTTTGACACTCCCTGATTAATTACATTTACTTTCAAACTTAACGTAAAACGAAGAGACTTGCACATTTGAAACAACCACAAAGCTTTGCTTTAGATTGAACCGTTTACTTTTGTTTTTAGACCACGAAAAAAGTGCTTTTAACGGACAATCTGATTTAACAGACGATCCCCCCCCCCCCCCCCCCACACACACACACACACACATTAGTTTGTTAAATCGAGGTTCCACTGTACACAGCAGTTTAAATCCTATGAAAAATGTAATAATAATAAAAATAACTGAACGCATGCAATGAATGGTTGCCAGTTCACTTCCCCCTACTTCTGAAGTGGCGATGGGGGGTGTATGTCACTCCCTTAATCCTAATCTAAAATGTTGTGACGTTATTAACAGTCTATACCAGGTTTCACAGACTTGTAGATTTGTGGCTGAACAACGTAGCAAACCAACTTGCTCCACCCTTAGTTGTCATGGTAACGAAACCGTACGCGGGATTGGCCCTTTAAAGGGGGGTGAGCAGTGGTTCATTTGGATGAGACAGGACCACCCAGGCTAATTAATACGAGATTCTTGAGATATTTCTGACAAAAGCATTCCCAGCCATGAAGACACGTACGAACTGTTTCAAATTGTGAAAGAAATGGGGAAGGGGCCTAGTTCAGAATGTCGCACAAACTGACTATGTTACCCGCAGCTAGAAGAAAAAGGTTTTTAAATAAAAAATGCGAGCGTAAAACTATTTCATAGCCTCCGGCGTTCCAATTTTCCAAGACATTTTCGGGGCACCGGTGCGGTGCCGAGCAATATCGGTCCGGCCGAAGCTTGTCGCCACCGAGTGAGGGAGATGCTGGAATCAGTCAGATGCCGAGAGCTGCCAGTTGACCCTGATTAAACGTCTCCCCTCACTCACTGGGACCACTGATAAAGACAGATGCGCTCGGGGCCATTTGTGTTGTGAGCGTGTGTGTTTGTGTGCTAAAATGTAAGTGCATTACTCCCAGTGTGTTTGCGCACGCGTGTGTGTATGTGTGTCACCACACCACATTCCACTGTGTAAACATGCTGACCTGGCACAACACCACACTTTGAAGTTGGCACCAGCTACTGTAATCTCCCCCACAAACACACAAACAAATGCACACACACACACACACACACAGCCAGGGGCAAGACTTAACACTGCTAACACACTGTGACTTGACGTAGTCTTCTTCTCACTCACTAACACATACGCACAATTGCAGTCTCCTGCTCGCAGAGATAAACATTCATGCATTCTCCCATGAAGGGGACACACACACACACACACACACACACACACACGTTAAAGGCGCACATTATATTTTTTTTCTTACTATCTGGAGTGCAAATCCTTGCTGACAGTGTGTGAGTAAAAGTCTTTCCTACTCACTGCATCTAGACTTTCACTGCAATGGTAATAAATAAAAAAAGATGTTGTCCAAAGACATATACAGTAACCTTACAATCTGAGTATGTTTATAAAAATCTCTCATTAGGTAAAAAGTATTACTCCCCAATATCTGGATTTTGGCCTGTTTTACTGCCACTTCTCCTTCCACGTCCCCCTCTGCCCTCTCCTGCTTGGAGAGTAGGGCTGTTGCTGTAAGCATCCTGCTTGTTGAGAGTAAAACCAGTAACCACACTGCATCTCCCACTCCCAATTTTTACATTCCAAGCCATACTTTAGAGCTTATAATTGACCCCGATTTTTTTAAAGAGTCAAGTCATATATCAGCCTCCACAGAGGACATGCTGAATCATCGCCATGAAGAATGGAAAAGTGCATAGAGTATACGGTCATGTGAATATTGACTAATTCTTTCTTATTTGGGTCCAGGATTGGAGATATTTTGGTGAGAGACGCTGATCAGAGAGAAAGCTACTTGGGATATTTAAACTGGGGCAGCCACTCTCGGAACCTTTTACCACAATGGATAAAACTGTGCTCGTTTAAGCTCCCGCTGGCTTTTCAAACACACTTGTAAACTTTTATTTAAAAAAAAAAAAGTGGCCCAACAAAAACTGTTGACCCACTTTACACAATAGAGTAGAGTCTAGAGTCAACGGTAAAAAAATTTAAACTGTCATTTTTGTATTCGCTTTTGTGAGTTGTTAAATTAAGGAAACATTTTCATGCGTCCAATGTTTTCATCACACTCCTGAATGTCCAACGTGGATGTACAATTGGAAATCGGTGGGAGAGAATGAAAACATTGTCATGCGACGTGAAAATAAGTTTGGCCGATTCACTTCGGTGGTTCTTCTCCTGCTTTGGGTTGCCAGAAATGCAGATTCCCAGCTGTGTTTTGGCCGGCAGGCGCATAATCTTGTTAGGAACAATTAACTTGGTTGTTTTTGTTGAATGTAAATCCAATCTTTTGCACAAGCTGTCGAAAACAACACGCGGGCACTGAAACCATCAAACGCCATCACGCATGCGAAAAGAGGATCGAGACTTCAAATTTAGGAATATGAAGGTCAGTTGGTCGGAAAATCATTATGCATGCCTTGTTGCAGGCGACCAGCCGCAGAGTGTCTCATTGGATTCTGGATTTTTTTCAAAAATGTAAGTCGATGAAAACAAGTGTGTAGTTACATAGGAACACACAGGAAGAAGCGTTTCTCAATTGACTCAGTAAACTGCAGTGATATTAGTCGTTCTTCGCAAAGGATAAAGAATATGTGCCTGTCAGTATTATGTCTGTCTATATGTGTGGCTGCACCGTTTGTGTTCAAGTATCTATTGCTTAAAGGGTTATAACTATTGCAACGTCGATGTTCGTTTTATTAGCCGTCTATTGCATTTTCCATTATGTGTTAGCATTAAGCTAGTGGACTTTTGTATGTTTTTTTTAATGCACAAAGTGAAATGGTCTTTAACTGTGAATGACATTGAACAGCTTAAAGCAAACACTTGGCCTCTTTTTTGAAGAATTTTCACTATCTGGAAAACTGCTGCTTGTTGTGAAGTTCATTTCCACCATTTAGCGCTCGTAGCTCCAATTTTTCCTGGCAACTCAAGACCAAAAAAAAAACAACAACTGCAGAGCGACAGCTTGTATCTCAAAATGAGTTGTCGAGGTACCACTGTATTTGTTTGGTTGACACGTCCATGCGCCACATACACGCAGTGCAGTTTATGCAGTACTGCCACCACGAGTATAAATGCTTTGTTTTGGGCGCTCGCTTTTTTTTCGGCCTGGCAAAATATAGCCACTCGCGTGCATGAGATAAGGCAGGCCCCTGAAAACGTGCTAGTTTCAACATGACAATAAATATAGTATGTAAAATTTCCTATAATTCTTGATCCTTGAGGCGTTCTGATGACAGCATTTCTCAGACTTGTTATCAAAGCACCTCAAAGTAGATATATTTTGCATTTTTGTCAAAATTTGCATATCCATTTAGGACAAACACGATGTTGCCATGCTCTTGTGATTTAATGTGGAAAAATATAGATGGGCAGTCTGTTTTTATCTGACAATTGGAAGGGGGGTGGGGGGAGCAAACAATGCCTTGGTAAAAGCATCGCAGCGCTTGATATGCACCACCAGCACGACAGCAAACAACTTGTACTACAAAGCGTTTGATTAACGAGGTGGGACGGTTTTTTTTTTTTTTTTTTTTTTTGGAGGGGGGATATCAAGGCTTTGTAAATGGACTGAGTGCAACAAAAAAGAGAATAGTGCTGCTCAACAGGCCCTTGAGAAGGACATGAGCATGTGAGTCAGAAACCCTGAGGTGTGGAGATTGTCAAGTCTGCCCCCAAAAAAATGGATTTAAAAAAAATGAATTAAAGAGTCCTGAGGCACATTGACATGTAGGTTATTGAAAAGATGACATTTCACTAAAACTAGGGCCTTAACTAATGCATTTAAATTTTAATCTAATTAAATTCCAGTAAAATTTGACCGTGCTCATTCGTAATGACGCGCGTCTCCTGATTGACAGCTCACAGCGGTAGGGTTCAAATTGCAGCTTTTTATTGGAGGGAATCCATTATTTTTAATCAGTGCATTTATATTATATGTATTAATTAATAAGATTTGACTCTTTCCAGTAAAAGCATGCATTTCTAAATGGATAAAAAAAATAATTTAGTTTTCTGGGTAAAAATTGAATGATCAAATTTGGTTTTACATTGGATAGGGATTTTCCACAGATAAAAAATATTTAAGTAATATAAATTGAATATTTCATTCAACAATATTCATCTTCGTAATAAATGCCATGCCCCCGATTGTAGCCAATTGCTTCATCCACGAAAGAAAAATAAATGCCGCCCTGAAATAGAGGCCTCCATCAATCCTGTCAGAAAAAAATAATGGTTAGCCCAGTGGTGTCTAACATATGGCCTGCAGGGCAAAACCGGCCCGCTCGAGGGTACAGTCCGGCCCGCAGGATGAATTTGAAAGTGAAAAAATACAAAAGACATTGTGGTGGTGGGGTATAAGGTTAATTTAGAGAAATATTATGCTCCTGTAAAAAAAATGGAATGGTAATAATTCCTCGGTATAGGAATAGGTGTATGTATGTATGTATGTGTGTGTGTGTGTGTGTGTGTGTGTGTAGTGTATATATATATATATATATATATATATATATATATATATGAACAGGGGTGTGTAGACTTTTTATATCCACTGTCTAATGATCTCACTTCATGGATGCTTCACACAGAAGCGAACTGCTGAGTCCATTTGAACTCTGTTGCTAAATGAAACAGCAGCACCTATAATGGACATAAAGTGCAATTAAACTAGTAACATTGTTAAATATTATCCCAAAAATGTATTTGTTCAAATCAAGGCTGCACCTCACAAGAGATGCCTAAGAGACCAGGGACCAATTAGTGTTTGCAGATGACACAGGGGGAAAATATTGATTTGAATAAAGATATAACTAAACGCCTTAATTCCCCTGGAAATGAAGGTAAAAGACGCCTGAAAACAAAATGCAAACACCCACACTGCCTTTAAAGTTGTTGGAAAGTGTCAATTTATAATTGATAAGTCTTATCAGCAATCTGGAAATGCACGACATTTGCTTGTCAAAGGCTCCGGTTTAATCTGCCTTAGGTGCAACTGCACCTCATTTGCACGTATCGAAATGGATAAATGGACTGGATGCGGGATGCGAGGCAAGGTGTCACTTCAGTCTTCCTGATGAATGTTGAGAGGAGCAGACTTTAATAAAAAGAGAGAGACAGAAAGCCCTAATGATTAACATTAAAGATGAAAATGCAAACATCATTATTGCATTCAGCCCCTTCATGCAGTTTCACTCAACAATAATTCAGTCTGCGGAGGCCTAAAAGCTTTGTGGAAGCATTTGAGCTTAAATCTGTCACGTAACCCGAAAGCGAGGAAATAATAGTTATGTCAACGTATTCTATTTACTATCTATTACCCATTAAGTGTTGATTTGCCAATTGCCGACAGAAACAGGCTTCTATTGGGGGGCGGTATTAGTAGAAAAGCATTGTTATCGTAAACCGAGATGTGCAGTTTAAAACTAAATAAAAGGTACTGTTCTGAAGAAACGGCAATAACTGTGGCAGACTGGGTGAGACAAATACATTAGTATAAGACTAACTGTTACTTGGTTATGCAGGTACACCCATTGACCTCTGTGTGACTTCTCTTCCTTATGTTATCGTACATATGATCATTCTTATGCTGTTTCGAGATTCCCTCAGGACCCTTCAAAAGACCAACAGGTGCTTGTTTCTGTGGAAACCTGTGCAAATGTGGTGGACACACAGACAGTTCTCAGGACTGATTCAATCTCCCATTAAAAAAAATAATAATAATTACATATTTTTGGCATGTATAGTTTCACAGTTTCAAGATTCTCACCATTTTCCTTGATTTAGCACACACTGGTAAAATCTAAAGTCCATTTAGTATTCACGGGTCAAATTTGATGTGGAACAGCCTCGTTTTTATCTCTGCCGCATCGTCGTCATGGTTTCCCCCAGAGGGTCGTTAGGACTATGAAACCATATAACTGTGCACATAATCGTCTCATGTTATTGCAAATACACAACAAATGGAGGGATAACTAATGTTGAGATCAGTAATAGTTCAACTACTATTCAATTTGTTTGAAAATGGGATTGGAACACAAAAATGGTTGTAATATTAATTCTCAATCATTATAGACGCACATGATTTGCTTTCGCGGGCCACGTAGAATGATGTCCATCCATTTTCTGGGCGGGATACACCCTGAGCTGGTTAACAGCCAATCGCAGGGCAGCTCTACACAAACAAAATATCTAAATGTCTTCATCTTTTGGCTCACTTTGAGATAAGTCCTCAAATTTCAGGATAAAGGAATAACATTTAGGGTATTTTTTTAAAATTGATGTCTAATGTTGAAACAGGTCCAATTTAACTTAAACAGTATTTAAGGGTTTTGGTAAGAGCTGCTGTTTTGGTTAGCAACAGTTTAAATTTGCTGGGCTGGTTACTTCTTTACAATTATATATAAGCTATTCTTTATTTTAATTTGTTTTATTTATATTCAATTTGTGCTTTCTTCCAGAATTTTCCATCTGAGGGAGCATCAGTCTTACTTAGCGTCATGTTCGAGACGCCCAAGACTGAAGACAAGCGAGCACGGCCGGACGTTAAGTGCAGGTGACGGCATGTCGAGCACTTGCATCCGTCGTTGATCGTTCTCGGATGAAATGTCACGTTGGAAAAGGAGAGGAAAGTGTTTGTTAATTAGCATGTGCGCGTGTTGTCGCTGTCGCAGAGAGCGACGCCAGCAGCTGCGGGGGGCGGGCTAATCACGGCCCCGGTGGCCCCACGCGAGAAAAACCGCAGCACTTTAAATCTTCTCAACACTTTTAATGGCAGCCCCCTCATTATGAATATACGTGTCAAATTACAAGATCGATTTCTCCCTCGTAACGTTGCGTGAATCGTAATTCATGGAAATGGTGTTATTTTATGCAATCAGCGGACCCCAGACGCTATCAAGTGATTCTATTTCAAGCATAAAAATGAAATAGTTCCATTTTTGGAAAGGGTACACAGCTAATTAGCCCCCTGTTACTTTGCATTTTTGAGAACATCTTGGTGTGTTAGTGCGATGAGAAGCATTCTGTTGCCATGGGACTTATCTAATTGCATACATGGTAATTATGATAAATGATTATGAAGCTGTACCCTGGGAATTACCTGAAATTCCAGCTAATGCTCTTATTTTGAATCATAAAGAAGAAATCAGGAAAAATGATTATTGTTTTGACAGTTTCAAGTAAGAAAAACGTAATACAAGAATTAAGTTTGTACAAGACAAAAAGGGCGTTGTTATTAAATAAAACTTGTAAGGTTAAGAGCACAAACTTGTAATATTATAATCATTTCAACTGTACATTTTTTCAAGGAAAAACTAGTAATATTACGGGAATAAGAACGGGAATCAAGTCTTATTTTTATGTGGAAAAAAATCTGTAATGGCAATTAAATTATATGTTATATAATTATATTTGTGGGGTTTTTTTCAGACAAAAAGTTGTCATATTACAAAATAAAGGCAGATTTCTATAAGACAAAGACGTTTAAAATTATTCGGATAAAATCTTAACATTGCATAAACTAAATATGTAATAAACGTGTTCAATTTCAATACTTTCAAAATGTAATAATTATAATAATAGAAAAACTCATATAATTGGAATTAAGAAAAAAACTAATACATTTTTATTTTAATTCAAGAAAAAAAAATCATATTCATTCTGTATACTCAGAATTCAATATTAATATTACTTTCATGCTACATATAAATCTGTTTTGAAATTAAAACTGTGCAAATACATTTCAAAAATATCATTTTTTTTGTTTAATGTTGTCATAAATGTTCATAAAATTTTGTGGGGGTTTGGTACCATGCTAGCGTTTGTAATGGAATAAACATTACCTTTCTTTCCTTCCACGTCATACTTTATCGCTTTGGCTTTTAGGACAAACTGTCATTCTAAGCACTTTAGCAGCGGCCGCTATTTAAACCTGAAACCTGCCGCTTCAGTCATCCAGCATGACTAACAGGCTTTGGCACGCTGAGCGCTGGACGTGTCCCAGCTTGGACAAACACATTCAGTCTGATTGACCCCCTCACATCACATACAGACGCCACTTTAACACAGAAAGCACGTGAGGAAATGGTCTCATTTCCTGTACTCAAACACAGCCTCTCAAAACACGTTGCAAATATCAGGCTCGTGTCTTTGTCATTGGCACCCACTGGTACACATTGGGCATAACACTTCATGTATCCCCTGATTGATTTTTATTCCACCAGCTCTGTCTCTTCTTGCAAATGTGCAATACGACATATCATACCACAGAAATCAAATAGCCGCATACGTATACTGCAGCTAAAATTGAATCAGTCAGTTAATCAATCAACCGACCTACTGTACCTAGTCTCCGTCCAATTGGCCAGCCATATGTTCTAAGTATGACATCAAACAATCAATCGACCTGCCGATTTATTAAATGGACTCAATCGATAAACTGATCTATCGGTTAAAATATCGCTCAGTAAACCAGTTTATCAACCTTTGATATCAACTCAATTAATTGGTTAATTGAGCTGTTGGTTAATCCACTGATCAATCAATAATATGATCGCTCTCTGTCCATCTGGCCAGCAATCATACCAAAATATGAATCCCATCAATGGATTAACATCTGATCGATTCATCAATCAGTCAGTCAACCTACCTATCTATTATATGCACTCAATGAAATAATTGATCTTTGATAATACATCAATCAGTCATGCTACCGATCGATTCACACATTCATAACATAAAATCAGTCAGTCAATAAATCTATCTGCCTCTCCATTAATCGTTCTTTCTGTCCTTCTGTCCAGCCCTCAGTCATCAAACTATCGATTGATGAGCCAACCGGCTGATTGAGCAATCAATCAACCTATGCATTATATGAACTGAGATCAATTCATTCATGTATCAGGTTAATCAGTCAATCTTAGACCGATCCATAATATGAAATCAATCCGTCAACCAGTCAATCAAGCTACTAAGCCGTCCGTCAAATGAATTCAATCAATTCATCAATGTCTTTCTCGTACAACTTGATAAGGTTGTGACAAAAAATAAATATATAACAAATTATGCATCGGCCACCATCACGCACACCCTTGCGACCTTTGACTTTCTCCCGACGCCCTGTGCTCTGCATGCGGGCGGCCGGGCAAGCGGGCAGGCAGGCGGCAGGAGGAGGCGACAGCTTGCCTTCGTTTAGCTAATCGGATGACTCTCCCTTCTTTCCTAATCCGAGACACCGGCTGCCGTGAGGTAACCGGCTTGGACTCAGACAGACCGCTCACGCCCATTCCCTACTTGTTGAAAACAAACACAAACACATCTAAACACACACGGTCATGGGAATGTCAGATTTAAAAAAAATATTTAAAAAAAAAAATGAAAATTGGGCTTTGGTTCCGCATGCGTAAACACATGAAACTGGATGTTAAAACTTACAGGAGTCATGCAGTGTGAATTAAAGAGGCACAAACACAAATAACACATCTTGTAACACATCACATGAACTGACGTTGGCTGCTGCATATAAAGGGATCGTTTTGAGTGCACATGAGCGCAAAAAGCAGGTCTGGCTGATTTCAGGACCGCGGATAGCTGCCACGGACAGCAATTCAAAGTCCCACTTGACAATCACGTTTACGCAAATAGTTTCACATCTAATGTCTTTAACCACTTGGAATTCACATTGTGGGATACGGAGACTTTTTTGTTTTTTTAAGGCACACTCACCGTGTTATCCACCTCGTCGCAGCCATGGGCTTAACATCCACTTTTCCACGCGCTGTCACCGGCTTCGCGTGGGCCCCCGCCACAGCCACCCGGGAGGCAATCCGGCAAATAACATCCACGCAACTCATCCAGGCGCCTGCGTAACTGGGTGCACGCGACTCCTCAAAATATTTTTTTTTTTTTTCGAAAAAGCAAAGGAAGAGCAAGTCCCACGACAAAATGACTTGATGAGTGTCTATTGGTCCGTCTGTCTGCTTTTCCCTCTTACAGGAGGTGCACGAGCTCTGAGGCAGAGTAACAGGACACCTCCTCTTGTGTTCCCTCTGCTTTGGCAACCCGAGCCAGGAGGCAGCAGGGTGGGGGAGGTGGAGTCAGAGAGAGAGAGAGCAAGAGAGAGTGAGAGAGGTTTTTTTTGTTTGTTTTTTTTGTACTAACATGCATTTTATTCTAATTGATGAGGGATGGAGTTCATTACTTCAACTGTATATGTTGGTACCGAGTGAATGGTAAAAATCTGGGGTACAGAATTCAAGACACCAAAAGGCTAAATGGTTAACAATCGCGATTAGCATTAGCGCGATAGCGATTAACATTTTAGGTCAAAAACGCTACTACCATTCAGCTAGTTCACTCATACTTATCATGTCATATGTACATTACACCGCTAACAGTGTCTTAAAACTCACTTACAGACACACGTTTGTTGTTTTTGGCAAAAAGTATAATTGGCCCAACACTGCGTCCGTCTGCTATAAATGTCCGTGTTCCGGCGGCACAAACACGGAAATCTTGTGTCGACCATTTTTTTTATTTATTTTTTATTTTATTTTATTTTTTAAATGGATTTAGCAGAGTTGTTCCATTTTTTCCCCAGCCCTAGAAAATGCCACTTAATAATATTGCACTTTATAAAAACAGAGTAATAATGTCATTAAATAAAGCGTTGTGTATCATGATTTAATGCTGCAATTCAATTTATTGTGCTGCTCCTGTTGTGTCAGCCTTGCAAAAGGGGGCGGCGGGATTACACACACAAACTTACGATTTTGTGGCAATGGGGAAAAAAGATGAGGACCTCAGGAAAACGGGGGGGGGGTCAATGAAGGATGAATTTCAACCAAAGGATTTCTTTTAAAACAAAAAAAGCTCAATAAGAACGTGGAAATCTGTAAATAACTAAATTAACAAAGTCCCAAAATTCCAGATACAAAGTAACAGAGACACACGGAAACAAAACAATCACCACAACAGGGAACATGACAGAACCACAAATATAACTTGCAGAAAAAACAATGACCCGTCACTGACTAAACAAACCCAGGGAACTAAATACAAACACATTGACGAGACAACAAGGCACACCTGGACAAGACCAGAGTGGCTGTTTATCTGACACAAGGTGAAGGGCTGACGCCAACAGGTGCACAGCAAACCCAAAATCCTGATGAAAACCAAAAACCAGAAACAAAATGTAATCAAAACCAAGTCACTACTCTCAGTGACTCACTAAGGTGCAATAATATTGGTCGTGCAGAGGATAAAGAATATATGAGCTGTGAGTATTGTTAAAGCACCACCACTACTATCAGTGCTAATCGTTAGCCCGTCGATAGCGTTTTTCATTATGTGTTAGCATTTAGCTAGTGGGGGCATTTCTAAGGCAAAGCTGTTTGGTTGTTTTTAAATACACAATGTGTAATTGTATTTGTTTGATGTTTTGTTTGACAGAAAATGTTAATTGGGCGGGGCAGTAAACAGCTTGAAGCCTCTTTTTTGAAGAATTGCTCACCAGCTGCTGTTTGTTGTGAAGTGAGTCGAGTTCACATTATCTATAAAATGCCACGAGGTGTGCCCTCTCAAAAAAAAAAAGGGAAAAAGTTTTCTTTTTTTTATAGTTGTATTACACTGGTTAGCTTCTCTTGATACATTTATGACAGATAGGAATGTTAAAAAATGTTCCACTTAATAAAGGTTCGCCATTATTATGCACAGCAGAATAATTATGTGATCTGTCCATGCATAAATTTTTTTGTTAATGAATTGCTGTGCCTATATAGAATACAGGTGTTAAGTAGAAGCTCCATTAAAGTAAAGTGCAGTGCCAGCAGTGTTTGTGCACTGAAGCTCTTTAGAGTCGTTTAAATGCATCTGCCATAAAACTCATAACAGGTACATGGCAAATGACAAGGGCTGCTGGTTTGACTGTGGAACTATGCCTGCTTTATCGCGGGACTGTTTTATTAATCAGGCTATTTCATAAAACTTTGTTTTTTGACTCACTCTCAGCTGTTTCAATACAAGCAGAGTGACGTGTAAAGCTGCCAAGGTAGTTAATAGTCTCTTCTTTACGGGGCGCCGTTTTGGCGGAGTGTTACACCGCTTTTGGTAAACGGCCAGCAAAGTGGGGCTTTCTAGGCGTATTAAACACGTTATAGTCGCGAAGCAACAATGAGCTAATAAAAAATGTTCTGCGATATAATAATAATAAGACTTGGGAGTTAAGAAAAACCCAAAACAGACGCATCCCAGAGTGCCTTGCAGCACACTCGCACGGCTTTACTGGAACACGGCACTTTGTCTTCTGCCAGTAAATTGTGATAGAATGAGTAATAGCCGAAAGAAGACCATCTGCTCGGAGATATTACTTTCTTTATTTTATAATTTGATGTCAAACTTGTGATGTGATGGATGAATGAATGGAGGCAGTGAGCCAGAGCAGTCTAATCGCTGCGGACCTCTTCGTTCGTCCATCTGCTCTGGGGATTGCAGTAAAGATTCCGCCGATGCAATGAGTACCGTATTTCCACAAATAGTGTGATTTATGGGGCAAGGCAAATAATAGGTATGTCACTGGTTTACTATTCGCAGATTTACCTATTTGTCTTTTTTTTTGTTTTTTGTTTTGCTCTTTCTGTTTTTTTTTTAGATTAGAAACCACCGCAGTGTAGTGCCAACTACTGGCCAGGAGGATTCACTCGATGTTTTTCACCTTAAGTATCGGTGGCTGGTATCGTCAGCCTTCACGAGTACCCAATACCTGGGCCCGATACCTGGTAGCAGTTCCCGCCCATCCCTGGTTTTCAGAAAGTACTGCTGTTTTGGTTAGCAACAATGTTCAAACCAGTTAACAGCAGTTAACTATTCAATCTCCGTGTATTTGAAAAATAGCATCTATGAACTGAGATCATTATAGTTATTACATCTATTTGGGGCCATATATCTCTGGTGGACGATGCACCCAGAAACACAGTATGTATGCTCTCAGGCTACTTCATTAGGAACACCTGCAAATGTGGGGGGGGGAAAAGTCAGAATTCAAACTTGGTGTCATTAAAATTCTGATAACGTCATCAATCGCAGGTCGGAAAGACGACAAGCAGTGAAACTGCAGGCCCGACTTGGAGGCAGTCCAACGAGAGCCCCTTCAGTACACCACTGGGATCTTACCGGTGCGTCCATCTGCTCCGGTCCGCTCTACGGGATTACACATAAAGCCGATTGAGCTCCGGGAATGGCAAGCAAAAGATCAGTGGGCCAGAGCTAATCATGGCAAACTACCAGCACAAGTTTTTGTTGTTGTTTGTTTTTGCTTTAAAAAGGCACTCACGAATCAGCTTCGGCCAATACAATTAGAAGTCAACATTGAACAAGAAGCGCAGTTGTCTTTTTGCTATTGTTCCTATAAGGTCAACAGGCTCAACCTCACAGCTAAAGTTGAATTACCCCTCCGGAGACCACGAAAGAGTAGTTCTACTTCTTCTTAAAGTAGATAAATGTACTGCAAATAAGTGATTGACTGTTGGATCTACTTCATGCATGTGACTGACGTTTGTGACCAGAGAGCTGAGTAAAATGATGAACATTTAACCGTATTAACAAAACTGAAACAGAAATGCATCCAGAGTTGCACAAAAGTTCCCTTCCACAATTTATCAGGAAATGGTTCAATCGCTAAAAGTATTTGCTAAACAAAGAATTAACTCAAAATAAATATCAAATATAATATATGCCCTGCTTAATAGAAAAAAAAACTAAGAAAGAAATAATAATATACGCAATTGGACCAGGATCATCATCAACATTACCTCATATGTAGAGACCAATACACCCCAGAAAAATGAAAAAAAACAAAACAATTAAATCAAATTATTTAAAAAAAACACAGAAGAATTACAATACAAATATTTAACTCTGTATCAAGCACTCATGAAAAAATAAAAAATAAAAATAATATATTTTTTTGTATAAATATTTATATATTAAGACACTATAGCTTATCAATTTTAATTACATTGTATGCTTTATAGAATGGAATAGAACTTTATTGTCACTGTTACAGGCACAATGAAAATCAGTTGGGCAACTCACAATTTGCAGCGTAGAGGTAAAAAGGAAATATAAGCACACAACTGTCAAAAGGATACAACAATTGTTCACATTTGGAAGAATGACCACATTATGATATGTACAGTAGTTATGTGATTATTTACATTTGGGTATCTTTTTTTTTCTTCAAATAATATTGTCCAGGTCTCGTTCATCGTATTGCAGTTACGGCAGCAGGTGCATTTCTCAGCTTGGTGGTAGAAGCTGTTTTGCTTCTAGACTTGAACGTCCAGTGGTGTTTATAAAGAAGAAAGTTCTATTGTCATCTCACTCATTGGAACATGCTCGGAAATGTTCAATTTAAGTGATAATCGTCGACCAAAATTGGCAAGATGAGGATCGACTACCCAACATGATCCCATAATAAAGCGGCGATTTAATTGTAATGCATGAAGTAAACGTCCTGGCGTGTCGCACGCCATTTTACTGGAGACGTGTGAAATCCTTTTCGGCGATGACGTAAGACGGCTGATGAAAAGCAGCGGCGGGACACCAACGATGCGATGGAGCGAGACGGATATCACGCAGAACGTGACAATGGAAGCTAGTAAAATGGATAAAGCGGAGAGAACGGCGGGTGTTGCGCAAGAGTTGCAGCGTGTGAAAGAAAGCTGTAACGGGAGATTAATTTCCTCTTTTTATTTCGATGAGGTTAATGGTGTGAGCAAGGCAAAGTCGAAGACGAAGCTCAGCGGTTGCGCCCTATCATGGCGTTCAGTGGCAATGAAGCTATGAAAAAGGGGCTGGGGGCTTGAAACACGCAAAGAGTCCGAAGTGAAGACCTAAACCGCACCAGGACCTCAAGACAGTTTTCACCGTATACAGTAGTGCAATGACTCACGAGTTTAATTCGCTTTTACTGGTATCTCAAATTAACATTCCCCATTGAAATGAATGGAAATACCATTAGTTCTGCCATCCTTTTTTGTAGTTTTAAACTCTTTTAAACATACAGTAGTAGTTGTAGTACAGTAGTACTGTACACTCTGCAATGTGTTGTAATGAAATGTTCTTTCTTTTTAAAAATATTTTTCATATTTTATGCTAGGAAGGTTGTCGCTTCATATCATATGCATGTACATTGACACTACAACATGCAATAATAATAATAATTTTATGCTTGTAAATTGTTTTTGCATTTCAATACATTTACTGTGTGTTCAAAAATATTTAAATTTAGTTTATTTTAATGATTTTAAATGTTTATGTTGTTTATAGGTAGTTGAAGCAAGCTTGCAAAAACAGGAACAAATATAACTACCACACAAGTGTACAAATAATTTAGAAAGACGGAAAAAAAAAAAAACATTTTTTAAATAGGTCTTCATGAAAGTTTGCATTGTTCTCTCTTCAGACGTTTCACCTTAATCGAAAATAAAAATTGCCTCTCTGGATTTTATCATAAATATTGTGCGACTGCAGGGGCAGTAGTGCACTCATTCATCATTCAAAATCAAACAATGGCGCAGGGAGTGAAGCGGACAGCGTTCTGATAAGAGTGACGGAACGTTTTGGAGATGGTGCAAGGGAAGAAGTAACAGACCACAGAAGAGGAGTTTGCTCTGCCTGCTAATGTTAAATGTATATTATATGGCCGCAGGTTTTGGGACAGGAGAATAGAAATTATAAAGTTATTTTGGGGTAACTTTCTTAACTGTCATACACGTGTACGTGTAAGTTAACCATTGTTAACAGAAACAGCATTAGGCCTACAGTAAGAGCACTTTCTAATATTTGTAATATTTTTTTATGAACAAAAGTTATGGTTAATGAATAGTGTTAATTAGTAGAGAGAAAACACAAGGGACAGTTAAAAAATACATACCAGATAAATGTAAAAAAAAAAAATAAGACGCGATAGTTCATGAATTGATTAAAAACTAAAGAAAACAAAAGGCTGATCATAAATAATTGGATAAGTATGTGGAAATGAATCTTCAAACTTACTACTTTCGCGGCTGGCCAATTCCTCCCGCACCAAAGCATGACAGCAATCCATTTTTATAAAAACAGGGTTACTCAAATGTACAGTATCTATTTTCACTCGTTAATGTCTAAAAATACATCCAGACCTTCAATCTTGAGGCGACCTAATGCCGCACGCCTCCCGCAGAGTGAGTGAGGGAAGTGGCCGAGTTTTACGACACTTCTCGGACAGTTGGGCGTTCAAGACAGTTGATAGATTTGTTCTCAAGCTATAAATTGGTTAATAATGTGCAACAATAACAGATGACACGGGGACAGACCAATAGTATTGATTTGTGAAGAAAAATAGGAAACTGACCATATTTGGACATGTGAGGTTTCCGCCCAAGAGCTACGATGTGTGAAAGCGAATGAAGCAAACACTTAGCAAAGTCTTAGATTGTTGAATTTGTGCTAACACACATATTGAATACCAATTCATACCCTATTAACTAATTATATTTCTTCTAAAAGTACACTTGTTGTAAGTGGTTCATATTGAGCACGTCGTATTGCAAAGGTGTTCGTTCGGCAGAGCAGATGTTAATCGTTTAACTGAGTCTGAGTGTTTAATTAGGTGAGCAGGAAAAAATATTAATTAATTACACACATCTGGGTCTATAAAATAAAACTGTGGACGTTTAGCCTTTATGACTCTCAAGATGGCTTCCCTTCCGTGTGCCCGCACATAGAGCTACTTTGTTTGTCGAGAGAAGAAAAATGGCTTATGAACTATTTATGCGTGGTCTAGTGATGTCATTGCTCCAGAAGGGAAATGACCATTAAGCACACTAAAGAAAATAAAGCTCATTTTTCGTTGACGTGAGTATTAATCCGACTGTATTTTTATTACTGTGGTGGCAAAACTGCACTGCCTCATACCGGCAGCTTGTTGCTAATATTTTGCTTGCTTTAATTAATTTCATTAGCAAACCAAAATATGGTGTACCTTGAGACAGAAACGTAATTAGTTCCCTAACCACGCTCATAACTCAAAACACTATCTCAAATCATCTTCCCCCAATGAAAAGAATGGTAATTCCATTAATCCGTTCCAGACGCCCTCCCAAATTTTGATTTGTGATTTTTAATTAGGAAAATAGCACTCTATAATATTGTATTTTGGCGGCACGGTGAACGACTGGTTAGCACATCTGCCTCACAGTTTTGAGGACCGGGGTTCTAATCTCGGCCGCGCCTCTGTGGAGTTTGCATGTTCTCCCCGTGCCTGCGTGGGTTTTCTAAGGGCACTCCGGTTTCCTCCCACATCCAAAAAACATGCATAGTAGGTTGATTGAAGACTCTAAATTGCCTGTCGGTGTGAATTTGAGCGCGAAAGGTTGTTTGTTTCTATGTGCCCTGCGATTGGCTGGCGACCAGTTCAGGGTGTACCCCGCCCCTCGCCCGAAGATAGCTCGGATAGGCTTCAGCACACCCGCGACCCTAGTGACGATAAGCGGAACGGAAGATGAATGAATGAATAATGTATTTTATTTTTGCATCATGATTTAATGCTGCCATTCAGTTCAATGTGCTGATTCTTCTGGTGTACCCGCCTATGCCACCAGAGGCAGTATAATGCAGTCATGCAGACTAAAAAAAGAGAAATAGTTTCACAACTACTGTAAGTAACTCAGTAAAATGCTGTAATATTAGTCATTTTTTTCATAGAGGTTAAAGAATTCATGCCTGTTGCTTTGTGTTCCAATATTTGTTGCCTAGAGAGTTAAAAACACACACACAGCTATTGATGCTAATTGTTAGCATGTCAATGGCATTTTCTATTGTATTTTGTTTTGGTTTTAAATACACAGTATGTAACTCTCGTTGTTTTGGTCACATTTGATGTGAAGCGGTGATGCAGAGACGTCACCATCCCACTCGTGAAAGTTTCTTTAGTTTTGGAAAAACACAGACCCCGCAAGTGTGTGTTAAAGCTGCAGAAAGCCGGCTGGCGATCCCCCGCCTCAGGGCTGACTTATGGTCCACATCTCCTCTGTAATGAGAGCAGGAGGTAATAGTCAATATCAAAAATCAATATTAAATGAATCAATAAATAAAAAGCAAATGAATTGATACTGAAAGTAAAAATTTATTGAAACAAAAAACAAATCAATCAATAAGACTTTATTTATATAGCACTTTTCATACGTTAAAATAATAAGTATAACAAATGCAATAAAGAAAAAAACAGAAAAGAAAAAGGAACGTGCCTGTACACTGAGAAATATACAAATAAGTTTGTTATGCCTTGAAAATGCAAAACAAAATGCCGTTCTGATTCAAAACACAACACCTCTAGTTTAAAACTTTTGAGGTTTTCATGTTTCTGTTTGAGTTTGTGCCTTGCCAGCGTCTTTAGTTGAATAAAATATCATAACAGAGATCTTGGGGTCCAGGATTGATGTGTCCAGGCCAGATGGTGAGCTCCTCGTTTAAAATCAATGAGTGGTTATCCCCTGCGGGGGTGTGCAAGGGGTCTAGTTCATGTGTCAGTACTCGTTGGGCCAGAAATAGACACTCACTGGCCACAATATTAGGTACAACTGCATTGATACTGTCAGGGCGATATTACAACATAACATATCAACTACAAGCCTGACGTGGTCGTTGGGGGGGGGGGGGGGGGGGGGGCTTAGTGTTGCCCAAGGAAACACACAATGAACGTCTTACACACTGACTGTAAAAATACACACACACATAAATTAGACTGTGTGCACATTTAAAATTTGGTGTGGCCTAAAGGAACATGGAAGGAAGTTGTTTTCCCCACGCACATTTTCTCACTTATTGTGCCTCTTTGCGGTCTCTGTTTACTTTTGAGTGCTGTGCTTTTTTTCCCTTCACATATTTCTTATGATGACGGTCTCTGAAGAATTAAAATATTTGTTTAATTCCTTACAGTATTTGTTTAGGGCTGTCTTATTTTGTGTAGTCTTTATGAGACTTAAAAAAACAGAAGTTAACCCATAACATTGACAATTAACTAAGATCAGGGCTAATAAATAAATATAGAAAATTGCCTGTTATTCACTGCCTATAAGAGCCAGC
Organism: Phycodurus eques; assembly: GCF_024500275.1. Classification (NCBI taxonomy): domain Eukaryota; kingdom Metazoa; phylum Chordata; class Actinopteri; order Syngnathiformes; family Syngnathidae; genus Phycodurus; species Phycodurus eques. Next base: position 4,556,518 of record NC_084543.1, on the reverse strand, counting down.
ATTTATTATTAATTATTAGTGTAGTGTGTAGCTTTTTTTTTTTTTTTAATATATATATATATATATATATATATATATATATTAAATGTATTTTTTTTTGGCCAGGTCAACTTCACACTTACATTAATGAGGAAAAAAATTAACTTAAAGGATTTTAGCAAATGGCTGCCATAGAACAAAGAGTGTAAGATTTAAGGGGGTCTGAATACTTTGCGTACCCACTGTATATATATTACATATTAGCCAAAAGTTGCACTCAAGTGAGAGTACTTTTACTTTAGAATATGACTCAAGTAAATGATTACTTTAGTGAGCGTACGTAGTAAGCATTTAGTGAAAAAACTAAAGCACTGAAAAGAGTATTTAGTTTTTAAATACAAAATATACCGTAGAAAATGGAAATATGCAAATTTTAATATTACCCAACAGTATCACTTACAATAATTCATTTTTTTAAATATAAAATAAAATAAACTGTGGCAAATCCAGCCACAATTTATCCAAAAAGTTACTTAAGTAAATGTAGCTCATTATTTACCATGGCAATTGTTCATTTGTGGCGGAGTGTCCCAACCTTAATAGAGGCGGGATGACACCAGTGTGTCAGTGGTGTGAATTTAAGACCTAATTCACTTCTCCCGCCCTGTTGTATTGAAAGCAATTGTCGCTGTCTCGTCTTCGCTGTAAGAAAGGCAAAGGTTTGGTCTACTGTTACGGCTCGAATGCAGCAATTCTGCGTGATCTTTTTCTGAAAGAGGCTCACGATGTCTGATTTAAAAAAATAAAAAATAAATAAATAAAAAGTGGGCTTACACTACAATACACAAAACGGAACATGCACAGTATTGATGACTAAGCATTGATTTGTCCCAGTCTTTTGTTAGCAACAACAAAAAAAAAGAAGACCCAGTGGGACTTTTTTTTCCCCCTTCTATTCAAGCCTTCTTTCTTCTTTCAATCAAACAAAGCAAGTGGTCTGAGTTATTCAAGAGGAGCTGCAGTGCGACTCAGTGGGCGGGGTGGGCCTAAGTGCTTCTGTAAAGGGCGCCCCCTGGGAGGGGGGGGGGGGGGTGGCGGGGTGTCAGCAGAAAAGAAAATGGAGCAAGAGTGGAAAAACCTCCTGACACGTCTAACTGATGAGGAAAGTGCAGATGTCTGTTGGCTCCCACTTGAATGTTAAAAACGGTTTGTTAATCTGAGGATAGACAACAATGTCAACATGTGAACCCGATCCGTGGAACGCAGACAATCAAAAGCCACAACTTTTGAAGTTGAGTCAGCGTCAGATTCCACCCCACTCCTGTAGGAGGCAGTAATGAGCATTATAATGTGAAATACATCCATGTAGTTGGCCTTCCACATCTATTTAAATACAAAAAAATATTAAAGAGAATAAAATAAATAATCTGATTTGATAACATATCTATATATATATATATATATATATATATATATATATATATATATATATATATATATATATAGTTACAATGGAACCTCTATTTTTGTATGCTCCAGTTTTTGTAAGATTCCAGGGTTTTTTCCTGCCGAAATTCTGTCCCAGTTTTTCGTACATCCTACAAGGTAAATAAAAGATGCGAAGAAAATAAAATTTTAAAACAAAATAAAACATCCCAAGAAAATGTCAGAAAAATATTAATAATCAAAACAGGTGACTTTTAATGAAAGAATAAATGTCAAAAATAAATGAAAAGAAAACAAACACATAACTGGCAGTTAATAGATAATGAAATGAAAGGAAATTAAAAAATAGATGAATAATAAATTATGAATAATGATAACATAATGGCGGCACGGTGGACGACTGGTTAGAGCGTCAGCCTCACAGTTCTGAGGAGCTGGGTTCAATCCCCGGCCCCGCCTGTGTGGAGTTTGCATGTTCTCCCCGTGCCTGCGTGGGTTTTCTCCGGGCACTCCGGTTTCCTCCCACATCCCAAAAACATGCATGTTAATTGAAAACTCTAAATTGCCCGTAGGTGTGAATGTGAGTGCGAATGGTTGTTTGTTTGTATGTGCCCTACGATTGGCTGGCAACCAGTTCAGGGTGTACCCCAGCTCCTGCCCGATGACAGCTGGGATCGGCTCCAGCACGTCCGCGACCCTAGTGAGGAGAAGCGGCTCAGAAAATGGATGGCTGGATGGATAACATAATGGCAGTTAATTGGTCTCTTACAGCAACACAGAATTGACGGGAAAGTCAAGGCAGGACAAAGTTTGGGGGGAAAACATTTTTTAGTCTTTACTTAATCCAACAAACAAAAGAACACCTCACAGCCCATTAAAAGTCAGGAAGTTGCTTTCCACTAATCTTAATTACTGTATGACAACAACAACAACAAAAAGTCAAAATTTCCATTCCCACGAGTCAGAGAAAAAACTCTGGCTTTGAGCAAGGAAAAAAGCATTCAGGTGACAAAGTGTTCTTCTGAAGTCGACTTTTGTAAATACAACTTAATTAAACTTCCCAAATATGAGAAAGAGTTCACAGATTTTCGTTTCATGTGTGTATTCCCTCAAGGAAAAAGATAAAAACTTCTCGTTCTTGCAAGGTTCAATTTTCCAGGACAGGAAACCCAATTAACATGTCGAAGATTTAGAAAAAGAGAAGACACGGGATTGGACTTGATTAATAATTAATTTCTGGTCATCTTAGCAATATTTTAAAAAGAGTAAATACAATGACGTGTTGCACTAATTTTTCTGCATACTCCAAAAAACATGTTTCACCTAATATTTTTATGTCAACCGATTCCTTCCATTACATTCCATCTCAAATCATCTTTTCCCATTGAAATGCATAGAAATACCAATAACCCATTCCAGCTCCCCAAAAAACAACATACAATTTTGCTATGTTTATTTTAATGAGAAAAAGGCACTCTGAAATATTATGCTCTATTAAAATATACAGTCATGACATAATTAAAGTAGATTGCATAGAAGTAAACTGTTTTTGTCACACCTTTTTGATTAAATTCAGTGGTCATTATGCTGCTCCGACTGGTGTGCCACCTGGGGGCAGTAGAACAGAGATCTACAGGTACAGTACATAGATTGTATTTGTCACGCCCAAGAAAGAAATGACAATTTTTAAAACTCATTCACTGCCATTGACGGCTTTTGAAGTCAAATATCCATGTTAACTGGGAGGGCTGGCAGTGAATGAGTTTTAATCAGCCAATAATAGGGTGTGTGCCATTTCAACAACTAACGTATTAACATTTATATAATTAAAAGTTACAGTAATGTATATCATTTCTTCACAATAAAGTCCACAAACTAATATTTGGACGGTGGCCATGAAGTGGGCCTGTGCTGACATAACGAACAGTTGAAAAATACACAGTTAGGAAGGCATTTGTTTCATTTTGAAACCGTGCTCCCTGCTGGTGACATTATTAGCGGCTTAAAGCCTCTAAAAATATCAAAGCCTTTTGATTGACTCTGCAAAGGTCATGTGATTACCATGCTAATTGGAAAAGATCGCTCTTGACGACTCTTCAAATGAACCTTTGGCACCCGCGAGCACACACACACACACACCGCCACTTAGATAAATGCTTGTGTCACTTGGTGCGTCTGTCCGCAAAGAAAAAGCGTAATATCATGAATATTTGCACACACACATCCAACGCAATGTCCTCTTAGCATTGAAAGAATAGGATGAAAAACACGCATGGGCTTCATGTATAGAGAGTCATGATAGTGTGTTCTTATGGAAGAATGAGGTTAAATATAGAGCTTTGTGTTTTGCCCACAAAGTGTTTGTGACTGCCTGTGTGTTTGCCAAGGCAGCATATAAGCTGCATTCGGGTGAAGATAACACCAAGCAGCTTCTGTCTGTAATGCAGAGGCAGCAGCACAGAACGTTACTTAGGGCTTTAATTAGTTGTCACAAGCGAGCAATGCAATGAAACAATACTCACGTGTGTGTCAAGTGCACGTATCGTTTTGCCGCAAAGAGCGGCCGGGGGCGCTAACTGTATTTAACCAACTGCAAATGCGGGAAGGCCTCTATTGGAGATATTTTTGGAATAATAGTACACAATGTTACTCGTACATTACAATTTACCAGATGTGGGAGTAAGTCCCACGTAACTGTAGCGAATATCGAGCAAGTCAAGTCATACAATCTTGCTCACAATACACTACACACACAACAAAAGCTTTTAAAAGCAAAACAAATGCACACATCTTGAAAATAACAATTTTCAAATGTAAACGGGCGAGTCTAAGTCGCGTTAAGTCACATGAATACAAAGTCACGTCTTTAGGTTTTAGCCAAGCAAGTTTCAAAATGTCCTAAAATTGGAGACTCAAGCCTGACTAGATTCAAGGCATGCGAGTCGAGTCCTCTGCCTTTGCCATTTATGCCACAGAAACTAGAGAGTGCCTTAAGAAAGACTATTGTGTTCTTTCACGGTACCTACGCGGTGTGATTGACCTGAAACTTCTAAAACTCATTTGGAATGTAGAATTTCACCAGATTCGGCCACTTTAGTCATGCTAAATTGAAGTTTGACAGGCCAAGTCTCTCACTCACCAAGTTCAGCTCACTGTGCTTTACAAAATATGCCTCTTGGGGCAGTAAAAAAAAAAAAAGAGATCTGTATTTTTCTTCATAGGCAGTCTTACCAAGTAGTTTTTTCCCCCCATGGTTAACTTGCAGCTCACCTCATTGTGCATTACCTAGAAATCATTTCGATTATAGAATTTCAGAAAATGGTGACATTTTGCTAACGCTTGACAGGATAGGTATCTGACTCCTGTTTGACTGACTTGAATTTTCTCACTCGAGTCCTGCCCAGTCTGCTTAAAAAAATAACAACAAAAACACTCCGATAATAAGAGCAATTTTCCTTTCCCCAAGTATGAATTGTCAATTGTGGCCATGAATGATAAGAGCAAGAAGTTTTGTAGAAGTAAATGAAGGCTCAGACTGCTGCAGTTGGTAATTAAGATGCATTTGTGCGCGTGTTGATTATGTGACAGAAATCCCCACGGCATCAAGTGAATGTTTACTCTATTTGCTTCATGGTCACAGCGGCAGCAGCGTTAACACTGCACAGGGACGAGTGCTTCCATTAATTAAGCCATTTTTTTCCTCACTTGCACTTGATCCAAGATTGGATTTCAGAGTCACAAACGTCAGTCTAGTTGGCTTCTCTCGAGCTAATGACGGTAATGGTTTTGTTTTGTTTTTTTTCATCACACATACGTCTCCAAATTTAGAGCTCTGTTCTGACTAACAAGCACAATAAGCATCATTATTCGCTTAAAAAGTGTATTTTTTCCCCCCCAGAGGTGTTGCGCAAATCGGCTGCGGGCCATGCTAACGCTCATGTTTCGGATGCAGCTTTAATTAAGACAACAAGGAATTATCATTCCCTAATGACATCACTCAGGGGAGCCTTTCTGCCTCATTTGTTCTGGCTTACCTTTCAAATTAAATGAGGCCCATTTTTCGCATGGAAATAAAATCGGATAACAATGATTTTTTAATTTTTTATTTATTTTATTTTTTGGAGTCGACGGTTTTAGAGTTAGGTTGTGGGGTTAGGATTAGCGGTAGGGGGTTAGTTAGGGGGATAGGGTTACAATTACAGCTAGGGGTTTGCTATGGCGTTGGGGCTACGGTTAGAATTCATTTTAGCTCGTACAGTGATCCCGACAGCTCTGGAGACACACAGCTCTTGTATTTCCTAAGAACCTGAAAAGCAAAGACTTACTTAGTTGTAGTAAACTACGGTAGATTCAGTGAATTTGTATGCAAGCTTTCTGGAATTTCTGCCGAAATCAATTGTTTTTCCTTCACATTTTCAAATAACTTTGTTGCTGTTGGTGGGGGTAAAATGTCACCGTTTATAGTCCCAACTTTAAATTACGTGTTGTCTAAATTATGGCAAATTGTTTTGTCGATTTTATGTTTGAACTTGAATGACAGTTAAGAACGTTAACAAGTTATTTAAAAATCTTCCCTGTGCAGTTGATAAAGGTTTTGTGATGGCCAAAGTTTGACCCTAGAGCAGTGACACCTCGGTTTACAATAATGTAGAGTGCAACTTTTCTTATTGAAAACACATCACAACATTTTTTGTGCGGGTTGGCACAGATTAATGGTATTCCCATTCATATCAATGGGGAAAGATAATTTTAGCGACATGTTTTGAGTTAAAAGCATGGTCGTGGAACAAATTCAACTCGCAAATTAAGGCACCCCTGACCTTCTAGTTTCCATAATTTCCCATGGGAATATTTCTGTCAATGCTCTGTACCTCGGCTGATATCCTTGATGCATCCGTCTCTCTCTCTAATGCCTCACAGCATGCCGCTCAGGACTCTTTGGAAGTGTGTGTTTTTTTTTGTTTTTTTGCATCCTTTTAATATTACCAAGTAATAAACAACATGAGGCTCATAATATGACTGCCATTTAAAACATTTATTGCTCTCGAAAAGTCTCCTGAAGTTGAAAATAGATTACCTCTTTTTCGTGGACTTATAACAACAAACATATTGCTACCTTCTTACCTCTCTGACAGCGTCAAACGTAAGCATTATTATCTTTTTCGAGACCGAATTTTTCATTAGGATCTTATTAAATTGGGTCAGTGTAGCCAATGTCGTGGTCTCTTTGTGTTTATCTCAACTGCGGCACATTTCTACTTCCCACTGCCCTCATGTCAGCTCGAAGGTTCTTGGAAAGGCCAGCAAAGGCAGTCCAAGTTTGCATTTATTTCAAGTTGTATGGACTCTCTCTCCGCACAAATAAAATATCCAAATCAATAAGTCAGTCTGTGTGCATTTTGATCGTACCTATAACATCTTTTTCTAAATAAATAAATAAATAACACATTTGTTTCTCCTTTTTCACACTCACTCATCCCACAGACTCTGACCACAATTGGTGTCAGTGAGCCGCATTCTGGCTGAAAGTCAATTTTACACTTACTTAACTGCATAATGAGAAGTCACGTTGACTAGAACACAATGCATCGCTTCTTTTTAGCATGTGTTGGAGGGGTGAAAAAACAGGACTCGTCATAATGGGCACAAGAAACACGGGGCAGAGCATGGAAAAATCACTCAAGACGGGTATCAATTGAACTGAATCTGACACTTTACCTAAAACTAGTCTAAAACTAGACTTTGAAATAACAAAATCCAAGGTAATCCTGGTATCATGTTATGCTAAAAATGAAGGAATTTATTGACAGTCTTCTAAAGTACTTGCATCAAAGAGCAGTATTTTGCCAGTGTGCGAGTGCAATTAGTAGTTACCGAGTAAATTGTATTTGCTGTTACGTCCAATAACAATACATTGTTCTGTTAAACCAGGGTTGTCCAAAGGTTTTCCACCAAGGGCTGGATACAGAATAACGTTGATATTCTTCACCTTTTGGTTTAGTTTAGTTTGAGTAAGAACTTTTGTTGGCCGTGTTTTTGCTTATGCTTGATCTTTGTTTTTTTTTTGTACATCAAACGAGTGCCTGACATCAAACAGCCAATGTAACACATCATTTACATGTGTCAATCACGTCCTGAAATAATAAACTAGGGGTATTTTGGCCCAAAAGCTCCCAACACAACCACCGTGTGTACATGTGTGTTTGTGTGTCATGTTTTATTCATGTCGCTATTTCCTGGCTGCTTTCGCGAGAACAATAAACATGCGACGACAAACAAAAATGTGACTTTCATTCCGGAACCATTTTCACCGAAGACGTGCCCGATGCATAAGTCAATCGCTTTGCGGTCGGCTATCTGACAAGCAGATGACGACAGGGAGCAGCAGGGGGTGACCATTGTCACCTTTTGCATGCATGTGTGTTTCAAGACCTTCAAACCCAGTCAAGAGGAAATTCAGTATGTACACAAGACCAACCTTTGCTCTGGCTCTTGTTCGGAAAAGTAAAACAGAAGCGGGACCATTTTTGAACAATAAACTTTCTCAGAAACTTTGAGAACTAGTTTATGAAATCAAACGCTGCAGGTGTTTTTCTCTTCCTTCATGACTGTATTTGCTTGCACTTATCCCATTATTTGGCCGTCCTTAAACTATATGGAAATGTCACACTAAGCTGATAACGTCAGCGTTTTAGTTTTACGGCTTTCTCACATCCAATTAGGTACTGACAGATGTCCAATTTCATGCAGTTGTACAAGCGCAGTTCAATCGGAAATGCTGAAAAATTGCTAATAAAGCATTCGTTTTCCCAGATATGAAGTTTTACTTTGTATGAATTTGTTAGCCCATTTCAACAATGGCTGTCCAAGCCAGCCTTTCTTCAGGGTAATTACAAAACTGCCCAAGCCAATTTTAAATGTTTGAGGCAACAAGAAAAAACACAACTAAGTCAATAAACAAGAAAAGTTCAGTTGCCTCGATTTGTGGCTGATGCAATAAGATACTGAATACACTTGTTCTGACTACTGAGTATTTTGGTCCATAAGTTAATGTCCTTAATGTTTTATAGTCTGTTGAAACCTGCCATGCTTTCTTCTTCTGGTTGATTTCTTTGCTGCAGTCATTGTTCCATGTTATGAGGCTGCCAAGTTACTCTTATTATTATTATTATATTCTGCAGTGTCCACTTTCTTGTCATCTACCTTGATGGCAGTTGAAGGGTGTTGCTCCCCAGATGTCATGGACCTGGTTTTTTTTTTCCTACTGCATTGATTTGAAGGTTTGCTGACCTCATCTCGGGGCTTTTGGAGTTGCTCACTGGATGTGCTGACCAGGTCTATATCATCTGCATATCTCAGGTTGTTGATCTTGTAGCTATGAACAGAAATACTTCCACTGATGCTAATCACTTGGGTTTTCCAGGATTATCCCGAGGTAAATGGTGAAGATGGTGAGATTGTCTTATAGTCTTTCCTTGGTGAAACGGCTATTCAGAGATTTTCTGACACCAGCCATTACATCGGAGTTGGTGATTTTGAGATTCATCTCAACTCTACTCCGTACGATTTAAGACTTGCTCAGATCATACAGTGAATAATCTGTAAAATCTACAGAGCAATTGTAGACTTTGCGTTTTTTCCTCGCAGCCTTCCCAACAAGCAGTCTCAGAATGAGAATCTGTTGTGTCGTGCTTCTAGCCCTGCGGAACCTTGCTCGCTCTTCAGCCTGGATTGGATTCAGCCAATTTGTCACCTTAGCCTTACCAGCAAGATGAAAAGTAGAAATGTGCATGTTTGATTAAGCAGTGAGACGGTTCTGTAGTTACCGCAGTCTATGAATACCACTTTCTTTGGAAGTACTACTGCAACTAGTATATACAGATAATTATAGATATATATAACACGGGATTTTCGTGGGCGCCATTCAATCTTACAGTTTTCTAGCATGCTAACTCGCATTGCCATAAACATTGCAGATTTTCTGTATTTGTAAGATTGCTCTGTACATTTCGGACAGTAATAATACGAATAGTGAGTACGACAATGAAAGCCTGCCATTTTCTCCCTTTCGACAAATCATAAGGTCATCATTGCTGACATACTGTGCGCTCTGAGTGTAACACAATTTTAGCGTTGGTTTTAGAGGCCAACCTCTGCAAATGTCACATATTGACATTTTATGTTTTGCTGGTAATTGTTGTGATATTGACTGTTCAGAGTCAGGAGGTTAACCCAAGACAGGCACCTCGATCGTTGACGCACTGGGGTGAGACGCGCGCACAAGCACACACAAACACAGTCGTGACATGACATCCAACAGCTACTGTACAGCGGATGAATGCTGAGACGGCAAGGATCAAATTCAACTATTTCACCAATCATTTCGATGTGCGATTGTTTCCATGTGACATCATCTGAAGAGAGTGACATTGAGACATTTTCTTAGTTACTGTCAAGTGAAACTAGTTTTCAACCAGAACAAAATAAAAGCATTGTGAAATACAAGAACAGAGTCAGTCTGAATGTAACTAATAGTATGCATATTACACATATACAGTAAATACAACATAAATTCATGCCTGAGTTCGAATGCTCTGAGCTGTATCTTTATTTGTCTGTGGCAGAACAAATGCATTTATAAACCAAATTAAAGCATTAATCCTAGACATTCTTAGGGTTTCTAAAAAACAAATGCCCGGAAGGTTTAAATCGTGATATAACATGATATAACACGCATTGGTTGTAGAAGAAAACACAATATAAGAGAATGTAAGAAACAAAGTTTGAATGATGTTTGCAGAAGTTTGGGTCTGAGAATTAGTACATTTGCCTGTCTTGTGAAAATCAATGTTTCTTTTGAAAGTTAAAGTGAACCGTGGACAGTGGATAACTTTTATCACCTGTGCCTTCAGCATCTCTCTCAAGGACATTTTGACAGAACATGGTGTGGTTGATGTCTGCCGCCAACATGGAATGTGTAACCTTACAGTAATGGGATGGTCTCGCCGGCTCCTAATCTACTCAGCCATCGTGGAAAAAGGAGATGGAAAGATGAATTGATGGCGGAATATGAGAATTCAGATAAACAGAAAGCACGGGGGAGGACAGACCAAGATATGTACCATAAAGGATGATAATGGAGTAGAGGCTGCGATAGTGCGGATACAAAGTCTGAGTTATGGTGAGGAGTCGCTAATAAGACAAGGATGGGGGAGAAAAAAAAAATATGTGACTCATTGGGATGATGGAGGAATGAATAGAGAAACAGGCTGTTCACATTCTAATGAGGTCCAATAGAAAAGCTGTATCAATATTTTCTTTTTCGCCTTTACAACGAAAATTATGCAGTTCTGATAATCAGACAGAGAGGAAACATTTTGTCTCACTCTGAAAGAGTAGGCAAACAAAATATTAGAAAGCTCTCTCTTTGAAGGAGTTCATTTGTACTGCGTTGTTGTACATTCCAACTACCGGAGACAAATTCCTTGTGTGTTTTGGACATACTTGGCAAATAAAGATGATTCTGATTCTGATTGCTGTTGCTTACCAAAACAGCAGCACCTAGCGAAGCACATCAACAGTCTCTCAAATCAATGAAACCGTAGAGTCTGATCATGTGCTTTTAATGAGTTCAGTGAGACGTACACAATATGAACTTGACTGTGTGTATAACAATGATCTGTGACACAGTGTTGTGTGTCAATAAATATTACATGCACAGGCATAGAAACAAAGAAAAACAAATGATTAAACAGACAACGCACCGTTACGCTGAATGTAATTGTTGTAATTAGTGGGAGTCCAGCGCATGTCTGTTTTCATCGAGCCGGCCGGTCTTATTTTTTGTTCCATAGCAAAGCGTGTTGTAAGACGGAACGTTGTCGTACTGCGACAAGTGTTACGACTACGTGTCGTAAAGAAACAAGTGTCAAGATGTTGGCTGATTTGAAAACGAGATCCCCAAAAAACATGATCAGCAATTAGTCGACTTCTAGCCAGAAACGTCGATGCGAAGTTGTGAAGCCGACTCCAATAATCGGTTCGACCGCTAGTGTGCCGTGATTCCCTTGATAAAGAATTTAGGTGTCCTTCCTCACTAACTGCACTGTCACACATCCTTGTTAATCACCGATGGAGCTATCAAACCTGTTTGTGTTTGTGTGTTTCTTTGTGTTAAATAACCTCTTGGCTTTATGATCTTTTTTGTTTTTAGGCCAACATTGTTTTGCATTTGCAAAATGTCTTTGTCTCCTCCTTCACAGGCTTCTGTCACTGTTGCCTCTGTCAAAACAACACAATCTCACTCCGTGTTATTTCTACATTCGGCTGTTAGTCCTCTTCAGGCAAGTAGATAAACAATAAAATGTTTAATATAGACTGTTAGGTAAACATTACCCAGAACATACAGACAGAAGTCATGCACCTGAGTAAGGTTTTTGCCTCTCTGTCTCATTTTAATTGGGCATCACCTTTACTGACCCACATGAGTTTGAAAGAACATGAATCTCCTCTTATCTGAACACTCAGGTGTCAATCATCTTTATCTCATTGCCTCTGCACGTCAATCCAACATATCTCTCCACTCAATCCTGTGCTTTTTCTAATCGGGATCCTTTACTCCTGTGTTAACCTGCAATGTTTCATGTCATATCGACGTCACTGATTGAGCTTTCTTATAAGCTGGCAAACTTAAATGACAATCAAAATTGATAGCAAATGCTCGCTGACTCATTCAACAGAACTTGGACAGATGTTACAAAGACAAATCTTCAAGTCTCTTGGAGACTTCAGATAGCGTGAGATGTACAGTAGATTGCGTGAAAAATTTCACCAGTAAATTACAATTTTTGTCAAAAAAAGATGGATTATTACATTGAAATAGAGTGAAACGGCAAGAACCGAGGCATATTGGGCGGAATTAAGTAAACACGGACACACACAACTGTGGCGCAATCACCTGTCTTCGACCGGAACGTTAATGTTTGCAAAAGACATCTCATAACATAAGATCATCTTAGATTACTCTGTTTGAGAAAATCTGACTAAAAAGCAAATCGTAAGAAATCTAAAGCAACATTTCACGTAGAAAATAATGTAAATCCAATTAATCCTTTCAGGACACTCAAAATATTATCGAGAAATACGTTTATATACAGAATAACTTTTGCTTCATGTACAAGAACAGGGTGAAATGAATATAAATAACTAATGAAGTGGATAAATGAACATTTAACAACACTTACCTTTATGGAAGACTCTTAATGATGTATAAAATGAGGAGGGGAGTGAAGGGAGTTATTTCTTGAATTCTATTGAGTTTCTCACTTTCTTTATCAAATGGCTAGCACTCGAAACATTCTGTCATATTGTGTAAAAAAGGTTGAACAGACGGAAAGGTGTATTCCACAATGCAAGCTTTTATGAACAACAAAGTAATAACAAGCCTCTCAGTCTGCTCGGCAACACGCCGACAAGTCGGGGCAACATCGTCGTAACATCCCGTCAAAAATCATGATGTCAAAATAAAATCTTCCCAATATAATAAGTTTACCACACTTTCTTTGGCCCCATGCTGACTTACAGTACTTAGCAGTTGCGCTCAATCTATTTGTTGCTTTTTTATTAAGTGTGACTGTTGAATAAGCCAACATGTGGCCCAAGAAAGTGTGGTGAAACTGTTGTTATACTGCATGCTTTTATTTTTGACTAAATCTCTTATGCAGATGTTGTGTTGAGTGTTGCAGCGCAGACCGGGAGGGTTATTGCTTAGAGTTGTTAATAAAAGCTTGCATTGTGGGAGACGCCTTGCCCTCTGTTGGATCCTTTATACACAAATTACGAAATGCTTCAGATGCTTTTTTGTGTTGTTGCTTTTATTTATTATTTCTTTATTTGTATGAAAACCGGGACAAAATTTAGATGAAAACCGACTCGTACGAAAACTAGGGTATATGAAAACAGAAGTTCCACTGTAGTGGGCAGCTAGGGAACTTCTATACAACACGAATTAAGCCACCCAACTTAAATTTACCTTAAAGACTGTCAGAGGTGCAGCTTTTTTGGTTCGCAACAGACTTTAAATTGACAAAGATGCTAACTTTTTTATGTCCCGTGTGAACAATGGTGTCTAAAAACTGAGATCATTACAGATAATACATACTTTTTTTAAGGAGAAAGGGATGGCGTTCATTTGTATTAAAAGGATGACTCTCCCGTCGACTAATTAGAACACAGCGTTAATTAGAGGGACGGCCACTATCTGAGGAAATATGGTATTCCCAGATAACACCAATCATTGACTGTTCTATGTGTTCAATGTCTATCATGTGAGAAATGGTAAGACGGCAGGCGAGTCGTGATTACAAGCCGCAGAGGAAAGGACAAAGGGAGGCGCGAAGGAATCCAGAGGGCGAGAAGACAGACAAATCATTATATTCATATCTGGGCTGCAAGAGCGCGAGATGGCCGATGCTAAATGAAGGTAGCGAAGGGGGAAATTGTGACTCAGGGCGATGCTGAATTCACTTACTGCTGTTACTTCAATTCATTATCATGGCTCAGGTGTTCCAATAGGGGAATCGTACCGATACACCATTTCCAGCTTTTCTTTGCCTGCTTTACTAGCCATAGTGTGCAATGGGGAAAATAAATCAATAAAACTATCATCATGTGATCCACATTTGTGACTTAATTTTGTGTAACTTATGCATTGTTTGCCATGACAATTATGAGAATTGAGTGATTCAGGCCAATTAGCATGAACATTGTGAACTTAATGGGGTGTGCACATTAGCATTTAGCTAATGTGTCATTAGCTCATTGAGTCTACTACTATTAGCAGGTCTGTTGGCTCGTTTGTCAGCAACTTCCATTTTGGTTATGATGAGTACTGTATTACACCAATGACTGATTGAAAGTTGGTGATAGCAAAACAGCAAACGTTATATTGAATAAACATCCCCATTATATTCTTAGCTGATTTGAACTTAATTTCTTTTGTGTATTCAGGGTCAGGGGTTGCAATTTATCCATCCAATTTCTGTTCCGCTTATCTTCACCAGGGTCGCAGGCGTGCTGGAGCCTATCGCAGCTATCTTCGGGCGAGAGGCGGGGTACACCTTGAACTGGTCGCCAGCCAATCGCAGGGCACATAGAAACAAACAACCATTCGCACTCATCTCATTTCAGTGTTCAGATTCTTAAATAACAAATTCAGGACATCCGTGATTTTTCAAACGTGTATGCAGGGTCCAGAGTCAAAATCAGAAACCCCGTCCAAGCAGCAGGGTCAGGAGATGGAATGCCAAACGAATTTTCATCTCCATCTGATCGAGGACTAGGCAGCAATTTAAAATTAACTTGGGAAATGCCATTTAGTATGCTCAGAAATGTATTACTCTTTTTCAATCGTATCCAGTTTCAACTACTTTCTAATGTGCGTGCTGGGTCTGGAGTTGTATTGTCCTAGATCCTATTTAACATATTCGAATGCTTATTGCTTCTTTTAAGCCACTGAGACGCAGTAAATGTGTTATTTATATTCATTTCATTTTAATGTAGAAAGCCTTGTAAATATCGAAAATTAAGTTGAACATAACTAAGGTAACCTTTAGTACTTAACAGCCTTCTCCAGTAATAAGAAGCAGGAGATACAATGGACAAATGCCCTTGGAGAGCGTTGAATGACACGTTTAAGGACACGTCCACAACGCAAACAACCTCTGCTGTTTGAATCGAGCTTGTCCAATTTTAAACCAATCTGTTTTTCTTTTTGCTAGAGAAATCCACTCTGATATCAACAATATGTATAATCAGATTTTTTTTTTTTTTTTTTTAAATCCATTACTTAGCTGGACTCCCTCCCTGTAATGAAGTTACTCTTCTATCAGCGAGCAAGGCTTCTTTTTTTTTTTTTTTTTTTTGGTGCAAGGTCAACGCCGATTGATTTACCATTCATCTGTTGCTGCAGTCATCGGTACCATCGCAGCTATGAAGATAATCTCGACCGCGCGTGAACAGGTCAAGTATCGCTGTGAAGGAGGAAGAGGAGCAAATGAATGTAGGCGAGACACAAAGGACACGGATGGAGAAAGAAGTATAAGATTGAAAGCTTTTCATTGTCCCTTCACATTCAACAAAGTCATGGACGAAATCATCCAAAGTGAACGGAAAGTTACTGCATGAACGGCTGACATTGACAAACAAATTTTGGCTTTGAGGATCGTTCACAGCAGTTCAGGGAAGAATGATAAACCATTTCAGCTGCCTGCATTATCGTAAGCTTCCCCCCCTCCATCAGAGCTGCTTTGTTTTCAATTAGAACTTTCATTAAGATCCCTCGGAGCAATTAGCGAGCTCATTTGGCTTAGCAATCATACAATCAGTGCGGGTATCAGATATCAAGGGCTGAATTTCAACTAGAACAGCACACTAACAAATTATCCACGAGGTCATCACTTTCCAATGCTGAACATTGTGCACTGCTTGTACAGCACACATATCATCTGGAAATCTTGTAATGTATTTAATGCAGTCAGGACGCATCAAAAGGATGCAGACATTAATAACAGAAGATGAAGTATTTTAAAAAGTCTTATATCTAATGTGATTACACATCAGAGGCCAAGTACACGTCAAGCGTGAGAAAAGGAGCTTTTCAAAAAGCAGGATATCTGCAAGGGGAAAGAAGAAAAATGTAAGCCCTTTCATTCATTAAATCTGTATATTTACACCATAAAAAAAGAAAATCACTCTCTCCAAATATGGTCAATTTCATATATTTTCAGGACTCGATACTAATGGTCTGTGCCCATTGTAACAAATTTAAAGTCTGAAAAATAGTTTGAGAACAAATCTATTAACTCTATTGAACACTTGAACTGTCTGAGAAATGTCGTAAAACTCTGCCTCTTCCTCATTCCACGGGAGCTGTGCGCCATTATGTCGCCTCAACATTGAAATTGTGTATGTTTTTTAGGTTAGACTAAATTGGAGTAGGCCTGTTTTGTTTCAAATGGACAGCTTTAATGCTTCGGTGGAGAAGGAAGTGGTCAGCCACAAAGGGAAGTGTGATTTGGATTCATTTTGTGCATATTACAGTGCTTAATCAGCTCATCGTTTTATTTATTGTATCACTTACGGCTCTTGGCTCTTGAAGTGAATGGAGCCAGCGAGCCTCTTTTAAAATACACACACATTCACATGCCACATTCTTATTCTCGCCCACGTCCACTCTCTTTAGCAACCCGCTTCTTCCGGAACTATTCATCTATCTTTTTATGGTTTAATAAATGTGATAAACTACAATATGCTGCATGTGCAGCATCAAATGCTTATACAGGCTCGCTGTTCGGGCATCCGTAGATCAAATTCGCTCAGTGTGTGGGGGTCAGTCGCCAGCTGCCATTTTTGATGATGATCTGGTCCAATCGGAGACTTTTTCAGGATTATTAAGGCCTTCAAACATCAGATATGTCAAATATGAAGAATCCCTCTTTGAAGTAAATGCCAAATTGTAGTTTGGGAAGAAAGAATAGGAGACTCTAGGAGTGCAATGAGTGATCTTTAAACTATGAATTTTACAAAGTGAAGTGAAGAAGCAGCGAGATAATAACTGCAGCAGAGCAAACAAGATTGAAGAAGTCAGAGGTGTGCTGCATAATACGAATCGATCAGCCGTGCGGAGAAGAGAAGCACGACTCGACTCGCAACCTCAATTGGAAGCAACGTCCCACATTGTACACGCAGTCAATAACAAAGAGGGAGTGACAAGAATGCATATACCGTAGTATTCAGTTTTCAGGTTTGGGTGCACGAGCTGCTTCTATGCATCCGGGACGTCAACTTCACTGCAACTCAAACATTCATGGAGACTGTACATAAACTAGAAATCTGCTGTATTGGATTTACGATGTTTCTAATTACATGAGTTACTGATGGTGTAGTGGTTCACTCGCGTGACTTTGGTGCGGGCAGCGTGGGTTCAGTTCCCACTCAGTGACGGTGTGAATGTGAGCGCGAATGGTTGTCAGTGTCTGCATGTGCC
Organism: Phycodurus eques; assembly: GCF_024500275.1. Taxonomy (NCBI): domain Eukaryota; kingdom Metazoa; phylum Chordata; class Actinopteri; order Syngnathiformes; family Syngnathidae; genus Phycodurus; species Phycodurus eques. The sequence continues at coordinate 4,539,048 of NC_084543.1, read as the reverse complement.
CTGCGACTGACTGGTGACCAGTTCAGGGTGTAGTCCGCCTTTCGGCCGCACTCAGCTGGGATAGGCTCCGGCGCCCCGTGACCCTAACCAGGATAAGCGGTGTTGAAAATGGATGGGTGGGTGATTACATAATGATACAAAGGTAAACTTCAGGTTCAACCAATACACAGAATGGAAAGTATTTATGATGACCTGGACAGAAGAGGGAGAGCACAGACAAATGAAAGCACAGAAAGACAAGCATCTCTGGCAGAGTCCTTTGGTGCTGCAGCCTGGCACTATCCAGGTACAGAGGTAGAAAATCCATGTTTTAAAATGTAGGTATTGACATACTTGCGCAATTATTGTCACATTTATGTGATTTATTTCAATTTGAGTCACCCAGAATTATAAAAGGGTCTTGACTGCTACCTCAATATCACAAAGTATCGGATCGGAAAAGAAATCTGCGCTGTCAGACTTCACTAATCATTGCACATTTACAAAGAATCAATCACGCTTTATGTCAAAGCGTCTTCTTGACATATCTGTGAATCTAACGCATCGCAGAGCTTCCTCACTTTTGGGTCTTTTAAAAAAAATAATAATAATAAAAAATTTTTTTTTTAAAACGCTCCAAAAAAAAAATTGATTAGGACTTGTTAGCAGCTTGTCAAGCACACAACAGTAATGAACGACGGTACGGCAATTACAACATTCAGCGTCAATAATAAACATCTGATCATGGAAGACAAACGGCATGAAGGAATGCCGATCGGGGTGAAGAAACAGAATTCTTCGGTCTTTCATCAACGCCACAACACACACACACACACACACACACACACACACACACACACACACACACGTACGTCTTGATACCGTATGTCTATTCTTTGACGCTTGATGCTCTTAGAGGATCCCACAAGTCTACATACGGGCTCCATTTGACAGACGCACAGTTTATCCCGGGAGGATTATGACATGGAAAGTCCGAGACATGACACAACGGCAGCTCTCCGCACGCACACACACACACACACACACACACACACACCTACACACACCAATGCGCATACACACATTCCATACAGGGATTAGAATACTGATGGGCCTCAGACTGACATTACATGTAGTTCTGTGACCATGGCAGGCCCTGTACGCTGTCCACACGCACGCACGCTCACACACACACGCGCGCGCACGCACGCACGCACACAAAAACACACACACACACACACACACACACTGAAAGTTGCCCCTCACTGACAAATCCTATTAAAGAAGAAGAAATGGTTGCAGGGTCTAATCCCCTCAATTCTAACCTGAGCTGCATCACATGACAGCCACCATCAGACACCAGAAAAACACACATGACGTCTTATATCGCTTACCAGTTTACATTTAGGAGACTTTACCCAATGACAATTTTCATTCACACATTTTACATCTTTACACACATATAATGTTTTTGTGCAAGTGTGATACACCATATGAAAAAGTATTGGGACATGTTTTCTTTAAAGCAACAGATCCTTCATAAACTACTGTGCTTTTAGATGTATATGTATACATAATTTTTTTTCATTATGAGAATTGTAATACGGTACATTTGCAAACAACCATAAAAAAAGGCTTCCTACCTGATACTGCCGTCAAGTAAATAAACGCCACTTATTTTTTGCAGAGTACAAATAATATGCGTTCTATATATGTTGCTGCGCCGTTTCTGTTTGAATATTCGTTATTTAAAAGTTTATACTGCGCCATCGCTGCTATTCATTTGCCCGTCTATGGTATTTTGCATTATGTGTTATCATTAAGCCAGAAACGAAAGCTATGCATTTGTACGACGAACCAGGTATTTAGGTCAATTTACAACGTGTTTAGTTCTTATTGTTGTGTGTTTAGTTTAATCGTAAATTTCAACCCGAGTTCCAATAAATATCTTGGAGTGAGCATACATTGACATCTAAAGCAAGGCCCAATTTACTGGAGGGGTGGGGGGGGTTCAAGCAAGTCAAGTCGCCACCAAAAAAGTAGAGTCAAGAACTGGTTCAACCAAGTTGAAAGTTGAAAAATTCAAGTTATCCAATCTTACATATATTGGCGTGATACTTCTTTTCACTGAAAAATAGTACATTTAGACCTCTAAAAATTGAATGAACACAAAAAATACACTTAAACCTCTACACGTTAAGAACAACTTGAGAGTATGAAATAAATACTATATATACTATTATTATTATTATTATTTAGAAGAATACTTTTCTAGCATTTTTATGAGTGTTTACATCTACCAATATATCTAACACAGTTACAGTTACTGATAATATTGAAATATGTGGGAGTAAACATTTCAGGTTTAAAAACTACATGGTGTTTGTGGTGCCGATGTGTTTCCCAATTATGTGTGCGTGCGTGCAAATGGGCGAGTGAGAGGCATGTACTTTGTGCAATTTGTATGTTGTCGCTTTGTGAAGTTCAGTCCAATGCATTAGTTTACGGGCGGACCTGCCACATCCAATATGGCGGACACGCTGCTACGAGAAAAGCCCCACAAGGTAAAATCTATATTAATTCATTATATTAAACTTGCGAGCTCCATTTTTTAATGATATAGTTTCCAGGTTCCAGTCTCCATATTGTCTGTCACTTCAATGTATAACTGACGAAGTTTAGTTCATCTTTGATCAGCTATTAGTGGGTTAAACTGTGAAGCTAACCTGGCGAGCTAGCTTACCTGAATCAAACAGATGACGGGTACACCTCGTCGAAGTCTTTGAGCAGCAAACCTTGCTTGTTTCTCTTGTCTTCTCTTCTCTTGTCTCTCTTTGTTTTTTTTTTTTTATTATTTATTTATTTTTTTTTTTTACAAAACAGTATGACTGGTCAAGTCGTGTAGTTCAAGTAATTCCCATAGGTCACCTGGTCGTTTTAAGCTATAAATTTGTTAGCTTTATCAAAATCAACAATAACTCAATTAGTAAATTCTTATCACATCTATCGTTGTGCCACCAGTAATCACTATTAATACGTGTTGTGCGCCGTGTGTATGCTCGCCAACCATTCAAGTCAAAATTTTCCTTGAAAAAAAAAAAAAAAAACAGAATGCAAAATTCCCTCAGCGAGACGCTACAGTCGAGTCAGTCGGGTTAATTGGGGATAATGCTGATCCAAATCTTGATTTGGCCAAATTAACACCTCATTAGAAAGTCTTAACAGATTTTGGAGGATCAAATAAACTAATCTCCCATTTTAGCTGTTTCCTCCTTTTTTCCGCAAATGCACCGTAGCATTTTTTATTTTTATTTTTATTTTTTTATACAATCAAACGTTTGCTTTTTAAATACAAAGGGGTCTTCAGGAGAGGATGACCAGTGACCAGAAGCTACATTCGGTTCACATAAATAAATGTGTGCAACCCTGACAACCACACGGCTGAATTAAGTATTGATAAACCCTGAAAATCTTGGTCTTTTGTGTTCCACTGAGGGAAAGATGAAGGGGAAGAGAAAAGAAGCAGGGTTGGCATGATGGCACAATCCAAACACTTGTTACTCTTTGAAGCCATCACGTCAATAAAAAGGGGAGGAACCAATTTTAACTTTTAATGACAGCATTTTTTATGTTTTTATTATTTCTTTTTTTGCACCGAGTGCTGATTTTGAATTATCTACCGATACCAAATCCTGATCCGATAGCTCGGAAATGCATGGTATGAGAGATTGCATCTTTGATTTTTTTTATTTAACATTTTTTTAATGCGATTTGGACACTTTTATAATGTTGTTTTAGTAGTCCCTTGTGATTTCAGGTATTGAGGAGGAGGACTTTGTCTCTTCCCATCTGCATAATGTCTTATATTAGATGTAGCTGCTAAATAATTCATGCTCACAGCCTCACAAACAGGTATATTTACACAATGGAAGTTATACACTATATCCTGTTCACGTATAAAGGGAGGTCTTCAGTTAAATAATAATTTTCAGTCATTGAAAATGGGTACCATCGGACATATCCCAAGTTTTAATGCAACTTGAGATATAAAAATGTGATCTAAGGCACTTGTATGGAAATGAGACTCCAAAGTACGTTGACTGTGTATTATTAACAGGACGGGTCATTTGCATATAGAGCCGATTTCCCACACTGCACAGAAGAAATACAACAGAATGAACAAGCAACGTGCAGCATTATGCAGAACAGAACGCGAAGTTCATTTCAAGTATCCCAAAAACGTTTTGGTCATTCAAACACTGTAATTGCAGGTGTTTTTTAACCCATTCGTATGATAATTGATGTAACATCCCTGTCCGAGCCAAGCAACGGTGGCATTATGTGGGGCAAAAAAAGCAACAAATTAATTCTGTCTCTCTTTCTTTGCATCACTGGCTTTGGCTTAAAAAAAAGAGAAGCTTCATTTCTTTTGCAGCCGTGTTAATTTGTTCTGTTTTACATTGCCGCTCCTGGACAAGATTCTGGTTGATGAAGTGTGACCGAGAACATAAGCGGGATTAAAGCGGTAATATCATCACAGTGTAAAAGTGAAGTCGCGCGTCATCTGAGGGTGGAACTACGCGCAAAAAAATGTAATTTAGCTGTCAGCCGCCGAAGCCTGGAGGTGTGTAAGTGACAAATGTAAAATGAAACAATTGAAAGAGTTATAAAACTGTGTTAGACGGATGGGGAAACTATGTCACGTGGGCTATTAAAAAAAAAAAGAATACTGCAGGTTCAACTTGCAGCATGAACTAAAATCTCTAGTAAAATAAATAAATAATAAATAAAACGTGAGCAATAATGTGCTTGTGTAAGACTTAGGCAAACTATTTTTATTCCAACAATAACTCAGCTGAAGTATTCATTTCCTCGGCATGAATATCGACTGTGGTTTTCGCTTTTAAGATCCAAAATGTGCAAAAACAAAATCTGCACACTATCAATATTTCCTTCAGATTTTTGCCACCTTTTCAATGAAAAAAAATAATAGTCAATGATAAAACCTTGCCTTACCGTGTTATAGTTTTTGCCACGTTTTGATTCAATTCAATGGACATTGTGCTGCTCCTTCTGGTCTGTGCACCTTGGCCACCTGGGGGCAGCATAATACAGACGAAAGAGACATGAAGACAGTCAACACTCCAGTCCTGCAGTAATATTAGTCGCTCTTTGCAGAGGATAAATAATATATGCCTATGAGTCTTGTTAAATTACGTCTGCATGTGTGGCTCCACCGTTTGTGTTCAAATTTCCATTGCTGAAAGGGTTATAACATGCTGCTGCACTACTGCTATTAGTTAGCCCATCTATGGCATTTTGCATTCTTTGTTAGCATTAAGCTAAACAGATTTGTCTCAAGCAAAGCTACGTTGTTGTTTCTAATACAGAAAATGTAAAAAATAAAAATAAAACAAAATAAAATTTAAAAAAATCTTCTTTTTCTGCTTAGTTTGACAGTGAACTTGAACTGAGACCGGCAATACAGTTTAAAAAATAAAAAAATCAAGTTTGAAACTTTTTTTTTTTTTTTTTTGGTAAAAAAAAATAAGCCAAAACCTGCTATTAAATTCTTATTTATTGTGTTATGAAAACAAATTCATCTGTGACTCTTTATTGCCATACAGAAGGCGTTCCTCGTATTTTATTCGATTAATGTCACATATGGAAGGCTGCAATGTTTTAATAATGGTCCAGTAGAATATTTCCTCCAAAACTTTGTCCTAATAAAGACTTTCTGCATCTTTAGTCGTGCTGCTCACGGGGACATGTCTCTGTTTGGGGCAAGGCTTCCATTACTCACTCAAGATAAGAGAGGCCGGGCTCTGGTATCTCGGACGCGGCGCTAAATATCACACAGCGTCATCAACAGCTCTACCCTGCAGGTAATTGCTTGTACTTGATTTTACAGGTTCTGCTTCACAATTTCCTAGTGTCTGCCTTTCAGTGCCCGCCCATTCTAGGATTGTTCTTACAAAACAAAAACACTATCGATTTCGAGGATGACGGTCTCCAGTTAATTCCAAGGGGATATATTTGGACATGGGACTTTGATTACCGTGGAGATTTTGTTGCACCCCGAGAAACCTATGGTCTTGACAGCCCTCCGATCGGTTCCAATGGCCGGGGAGTCCGGTGCCACCAGTCTCTGTGGTGCCACCTCTTTCGCCTGATCCACCGTTTACATCTGTAGCCCACCTTTGACAGATTTGATTTGATTTCTGCGGGATGTCCGTACACCCTCCCCATCAGCCAGACCCTTCAGTGCCCTCAGTGCCCAACTATTCTAAGATTAACTTGTGTCCTTGGAACTTGGAAGAACTTAATTGGTTTAGAGAGCGAGCTGACACAAGGTGGCCCGTTCGCTGTCAATATGCTGCGTTTTGTTGATATATTTTTTGCTTTTGTCAGAATGTTTTCACCCGGTCTTTTGCCCCAAAGGAGAAAGAATGAAGAGAAGGCCAAAAGCAGACAGATGGATTAAGGGAAGGGTGGATGGTTGGCAGGGTGGATGCATAAACTATTTTGAGCGTTGCGGTAAACTTGGCAATGGCCTCAAGCTTGCATCAGAAAGAAACAACAACAATCTCTGTTTCATCCTATTACTTTTCTCTGTCAGATGACAATCTCTGCCGTTTTTATCTCCAGTCTTCAGTCAGAATCTCCTTTTCCCCATTCAACTCAGACTCATCTGTCATCCCACTTCACAGTTCTCCTTTCTTTATCTCCATCCATCCATTTTCTTCCGCTTATCTGTGGTCGGATTATCTTTTTTTCTATCTAACCTCTCTTTTTCGCCTTTTCCAAAATCCACGTCTCCTGTCTTGTTCCGGTCTGATGGGAAATCAAAGAAGACGGATAACTTTTTATATCATAAGTCAACAACAACAAAAAAGTGGTCGCCATGGGAACACATTCATCCGGCCGGGAAACTTTTCATTGGTCGCTTCGGCAGTTAAACATTAAAGACAATGTATATGAGAGAATATTATTTTAGGACGGTGCGACAAATGAGAGATGGTCTCATAAGACAAACAAACTTGCAGGTGGGCGGACAGATATAGAAAACTAGCAGATGGTCATGTATTGTACCCAGACAGTCATGATAAAAGGTGTAAAGGAGGGTAGACTCAAAACAACTAACACTTTATGTTGCAATTAGCTCCTTATTTCTTTATTAGTTCGTCACGAAGGTCGCATTCTGCTGCTCTGATAGTGTAGGATTGCCAAGAGAAAATTGTTATGCAAACCTATTTTTCTCCTCTTTTTACCAACAGTGTTATCAAGGATAGTGGGATAACACACAAGCACTAAGCCATTTTTGTGAAACTCTAGCCAAGCAAGAAGCCATTCCATTTTCGGGATTATCTCGAAAAGTTAAAAGTTCAACCTCAATTTAGGATTGGATTAGTTTAAATCAGGGGGTAGGCAAAGCCTTTGTTCGTACATCTGTGACAAGTTAGAAGTCACGTATTAATAAAACAAACACATGTAATGTAAAATAGCATATATTAATATATTTTTACAATATAGTAATCAACCCACAAATGAATGAGATTAACAAATAAAAAATGAATAAATACATTTTAATTATCCAGTTTGACAGTAAAAAAGATACATTCATGTAATAAAAATGACGGGAGCTTGACAATGTGAATGCTCGCTGGGCCGAATTAAAGAATGAAGTTTGACATGCGACACTCCCACCCTGTCGTGTTGAAAGTAAGAGTTGCTGTCGAACAAGTATTTTATACATCATATCAGGTGCTAACGTCATGTGATTACCTGACTGTGGCACGCTGTGTCACTGTGTAAAAGTTGGTGGGTTGTGTGTAAAAGGCAAATGCTGGATCTTCTATGACGGCTTACAGCGTGAGTCAGTTACTACCAATTGTGTTTACCAGTCATAAAATTGGAATGAGCTCCGTTAGCGCAATCAGATCATGCCGTTTGATGTTGTATAGTCACAACGTCCGCGCGCTGTGATTCATGATGCGATGCGGACGCTCATTAGACATGCATTAATGTGCCTCTCGTCGCGTTCCTTAGCTTTTCGTCTGATTGCGTGATGAATCACCTGAAGTGGGACACATCCATCCGTGTACCGGAATGCGTTTCTTATTATCGGTTTGTGCAATTAGAGTTGAATCACCGTTGAATAATCTGGCTGTAGGCTGACCTCATCGCAAACCCCGACAAACACACACACTCATTGAACCCGTGCCACGCACATTCAGTGTCATTCTCATCAGATATTTTGATTAGTTGATATTATTTCTATGTGGCTGGTTGCACTAGTTGTGTACGTGTGTTGCTTTCAGTGTTTGTTATAACACAGTTGACGTCCTCGCCCAGGAGATTAAATTATTTACTCACCAATAGTTTGGTCATTTCATTTTTAATAACCCACGGTTGTTACAATGCTGGGAATGACAATATGTAATAAAGAAATTAAATGTGTTTCCAAATTCAATTACGCTAATGTTTTATTTTGTAATTAAGATGTCATATACTGAAAATGTTTTCAACACGAGAGGGGCAACATATTAAGGCTCTCAGTATGATGTGTCACTCCAAATTATAACCACAACAACTTTACAAATTAATAAATCTCTTGACATAAAAAAAAGAGAACTGGTGCCTTGAAATAAAATGCCATAGATGGGTCATCAGTGTTGTGATGTTATAACCATTTAAGCAACAGATATTTGAACACGAACGGTAGAGCAACATGTAAACGTAATATAACAATACTCACAGGCATACGTTCTTTATCCTCTGCAAAGAACGACTAATATTACTGCGACTTAGTGAGTAATTGCGGCCGTCTCCTTTATGTATATCTGTAAGTCTGTATTATACTGCCCCAGGGTGCCCAAAGGATGCATACCAGAAGGAGCAGCTCAATGTCCACTGAAGTCAAGCAAAAAATGTGGCAGAAACGTTTTAATTCATTTATATTGTATTTAATTGCTGTATGTTTTTATAAAGTACAATAGAGTGCAATTTTTCTCGTTTCCTGTTTGCATTCAAGTGAGTTGTGTTGTCATAATGAGAGTTATTCATTCATTCATCTTCCGTACCGCTTATCCTCACTCGTTAGTGAAACTTCATTTTCTTTGGCCAGTTTGGATAGACACACACACACACACACACACACACGCATACAAACACACGCTGCTGTTAGGGACTCCGCAGGTGACTCATTATTTAACAGATGGCATTGAATACCTCCAGCAACAGATCCACACACAGACGCAACACACACAAACGCAAGATCCCTAGGACAATATACGTATTCAATTCCCATACATGGTGTCCTTGGCTGCATTGTGAAATCAATGACCTATCTCACATTCACAACACTAACATAAGATGATGTTCAGCTCATGCTATATTCCTAATACCTGCTCTTGTACTTGTTATAAAATACTAAATGTATACACTTATGCTGCCATAACAACCTCTACGGATGCCAAAGCTGATCAAATCTGAGACCATGGTCCTCAGTCGGAAAAGGGTGGCATGCCCTCTCCAGGTCGGGGATGAGATCCTGCCCCAAGTGGAGGAGTTCAAGTATCTTGGGGTCTTGTTCACGAGTGAGGGAAGAATGGAACGGGAGATCGACAGGCGGATCGGTGCAGCGTCTGCAATGATCCGTAATTTGTATCGGTCCGTTGTGGTAAAGAAGGAGCTAAGTCGAAAGGCGAAGCTCTCAATTTACCGGTCGATCTTCGTTCCTACCCTCACCTATGGTCACGAGCTGTGGGTCGTGACCGAAAGAACGAGATCCCGGATACGAGCGGCCGAAATGAGTTTCCTCCGCAGGTTTGTCCGGGCTCTCCCTTAGAGATAGGGTGAGAAGCTCGGTCATCCGGGAGGATCTCAGAGTAGAGCCGCTGCTCCTCCGCATTGAGAGGAGCCAGACGAGGTGGCTGGGGCATCTGATTCGGATGCCTCCCGGACGCCTCCCCGGTGAGGTGTTCCGGGCACGTCCCACCGGGAGGAGACCCCGGGGACGACCCAAGACACGCTGGAGAGACTACGTCCTTCGGCTGGCCTGGGAACGCCTCGGGATCCCCCCGGAAGAGCTGGAGAGAGGGAAGTCTGGGCGTCCCTGCTAAAGCTACTGCCCCCGCGACCCGACCCGGATAAGCGGTAGGAAATGGATGGATGGATATATATATATATATATATATATATATATATATATATATATATATATAAACGTAGTATAAAGACATGAATGAAACTTTGCAAGTGTGTACCGAAATAGGTAACACAATTTGAATCCCTTTCTTGATTAATTGTAACAAAAGCATAGTTGTAAATGTGATGTGAGTGTATGTGAATTCCGTGCACAATCTATAAAGACATTAGCATAACCTGATTGTGCAAGACGTTATTCCCTATTTATGTGTCTGGTGGTCCTAACCTTCTACACATTCTGCCAGAGACGAATAGAATTCTAAGCAACTCAATGTATAATTTAACCGGAGACGCAGCTCCCTTATGGCATTTTTTTTTTTTTTTTTTTAATGCGCTTTGCATCCTATTGTGCTCTGCAGCTTTGCTGTGAAACAAAACCATCTTTGTTCTGCTTGTATTGTACAAAAATATAAATATATAATAATAAAAAAGACAACAACGCTCAGCATTTCCTCATTTGTGCTCAGAGGGCAAAGCCAATTTTTTTTGTTTGCTTTTATGAGGAGGTGGCACGGTGGCCAAGCTTAGAACGTTGGCCTCACAATTCTGAGGACCGGGGTTCAATCCCCGGCCCCGCCTGTGTGGAGTTTGCATGTTCTCCCCGTGCCTGCGTGGGTTTAACGTCACATGGACCAATGAATCAAGTCAGCCTCCTTAAAAAGCAACTTGTAGTGTCGTGTAGTTCTTTTGTGTGACACGACTGGGCTCAACGGTGTATTAATTGTACGATATATCCAAACAAATCTGGCCATCAAAGATATTTTCGTGACAGCTATGAAGTTTTTCTTGTGACCCCTGTGGAGGTTGGAAGTTGTCACATTTCCACTCACTTTTATGTATTCACTGAGACATGACTTTACAAAGATGTTATTTGAGGAATGACTGACATTTGTCATTCCTTTGCTCTCACAGCCTTGAACATTACACTCAGGTTTCATCATTGTTTCAATTTCCTGCCTCACTTTGTATGCGCCTGTGTTAAAGTCAAACCTCTGCTCCAATTTCTTAAAAAAAGCCAAAATTTTCATGCCATTTTTGAACGAAGATATATCCCTTTTGAAGCTTTCTTGGCATAGCTAATAGGCGTAGCCATTTTGGACCAGAATACACAAAACCGGCAGGGTTTGCATCAACTCTCCAGATAAGGCACCCCAATGAAAATTGAAGGATCCTTGGGACGGCTGTGAAATTGTTACGTAATATAAACTTCTAACTTCATGGTAATCCATTAATCACTTGGAAATATATTATAACCTGGAAGGAAACGTGAACTGCCTGACACAAACTGGCATGCCTCCATAAGTTGAGGTCTGAATAAAGCGCCTTTTAACATCACTTCTTACACATTAAAGATTGGCTGGTCCAACTGCCTCAGGTTAAACATATTATGGACTACAACTTTGGTCTGCAGATTCTCTGATTTGATTCCAATCGCCATACAGTATTTAACATTTGGTCTTGTTGGTTTTACCTACTGTGAATTTAGCATTTTACTTTGTTGTGGAAAAAACAACAAATAAATGCTGGAAGACAAAGTTAACTTGCGCTGGTTATTATCGTCGCAAAGAGGTCAAACAAATCCACATGGAGACATGCAGCATCTCAAAGGTCTGACTGAAGGGGGGTTTCAAGCAATGTAATTACTGTAAATAGTTCAGAACAGTGCACATAATGAAGGAAGACAGATAACTGGTCAGACAGAAAGCAGCGACCAACTGGAGTCACTCTGGAAGAATCAAATTAGTCCCAAATGTTGCAATTCACTGTTGAAGGTACAGGAACACATTCAAGTAAGTATTTTTATTTTATTTTTTTTAAAAACTTGATTTCTTTGAATACACCGCAGTGAATTTGAACAACACACATTCATAGCATCATGCCCCATTTTCCAAATGAAAGATGCTTTGTGTAGTACACAGAGATTGAACATTGTGTCGGAGCGAGATCAAGTTGGAAACGTCAAGATTTATAACTCCCTCATTCTTTGCGCCTTATTCCAAACACATTCTGGACCATGTGTAACTAATACCAGTGGATCCATGCCCATATTTCCCCAGTATTCAATTTCTGCTTGTTATTTTCTCGCGAGCGGAACCTAGTATTCAGCCACGCGATGCTTGCTGCTAAACTACATAAGACTAGCTTCACGGCAAGGCCGGCCACTCAATGCCAAAGACCAAACGACGTCCAGCGGGTTGGTTCCGAGTCTCGACCAGCCGGATGCAAGGAGAGTCGTAAGCGTGATAATGTCACGGGGGGACAGAGATGCCAAACATCAACACTGCGCTCCTGTTTGAGAGAGTTAGCAGATCCCTGTCCGTCACTTAAATAGCTTCTGAGGGCCTTTATCTCGCACAGGGTTTGTTTCATCGGCCTGCTGGGAGGGAAGTCGAAGAATATGCACCGTGATGTACAATGCACACTTTGACTAAAAACCCGTCAAGGAACACTTGGTGATTTCATGTTTGATCTCAACTACCTTAAGTATCCTGTGTTGATTTTAGAGTGATATCTTTGAAACAAACCGATAAAATGAGTTCAGAGATTTGTTTCGAAATACATTATACATGTTTTGAAGGTAATTGCTGAGAACTATGTGGCAGTCCAGACACACATCTACAACCTAAAGTGTTCTTTGGCTGCTATCATTAACTTGTCAATTGGTAACTACACCAAAAATGTAATCAGCTTCTTTTGTTTATTTAAATGGGAGAGAGCGAATGAGTGCTGAAGAGAAATGAATTTCATTTTGGACTTTCCCCATTCAATTGTGCCATGAGCATTAAATTGTCAGTTTGGCTGTTGCATTTTAAAATCAAGTCGATTCTTGGTAGGATTTTATAATAGTATCTCTGAAACGTTGTAGAATGGTTAAAAAGTAACTATGACTTGAGTGCTGAAAAAAATGATTTCACATTTTGACATGTTTAACCTCAGGCATTTTGAGCTGCTATCATCTTGCACTCTAAAATCAATCAGAAGATGATTTTATAACTTCAAACAAGTGGGTTCAAAATGTGTACCACTGGAGCGCATACTAATGCGCTCGTAACTGCCAAGAAAGTTATTAATAAAAAATCAAAATAATAACTGCAAAATATTAAAGAAACATCTATTCAAGTGTTGACAAGAAGGATTTTTCACTCTTCTACCTCTTGGGGTGGTAACTTTAAACTCGAAGCTTTAATGCTTAAAATAATTCATGTATGGCGCATCCAAGAATCGAGTAGAACCTATGATATTAGGGTACACTGAAGAGGTATCAAAGCACTTTTTGTTCATCTCTGAAGTCTGCCCTTTCATGTAGTTATTACTTTTACATCCTTGGTTGTCCAACTAACCCGCAGTGTATCCTCTAATCATCTCGTATCAGACATCAAATTAATCGTAACGACAGCAGGCATAGCTTTTGAATTTAAAAAAAAAAAAAAAAAGAAACTTTAAGAACTTTCAACCTGAAAATCGTGGTTCTAAAAAGTTGCATATTAACTGTTATTACCCTAGTAAGTTATCAAAGCTGTCATCTGCAGGGCCAAGTATACGCTGCGGCATCAATTTCAAATTTATAATGAAGTTGCCAGAGTTCAGCTGGTTGAAATTTTGATGACAGTCCAAGACGACCAACAGAGAGGCCTGCAGATACTGAGAAAAACATACAAAGTAAAGCGAAGGATATAGAGATTGATCACAGTTCTATTCATCGCTATGTTGTATCACTTGCTGTCAGCTCACTGAAATCGAGGCGAATGGAACTCAATGGGCATCGAGATTATTAGTTTCCCAGTAGTAGACCTTCACCGCAGGAGCTTCCACTAAGCGAACCTTCTAAAGGGAATTTTTTTTACAGTCTCTGAAAAATCCTTGTTTATTCGCTCTGTGCACGGCTTTAGGACTACTTGAGGGCAGCTGGAACAAGAGAGAGAGATTATCAGTAATTGCGATTCATGGCTGTTCCAACCTATAATTTGCTCCAAAATTGCTCGTGAATGCCGAGAGATCCTATCGGCAGGCCAAAATACAGAAAAAGGAAGTGAATAGAGGACTATAAGCAGGAAATTATGATCACATTATGGCATATGTTGGATACGTGGAGAGATAGAAAGGGAAGAAAGTTAAGGAAATTTAGATGCCATGGACAGCATGGTGGCCAGGAGGTTAGCACAACTCTAAATCGTCCATAGGCATGAATGTGAGTGTTTGAACACTGAAATACACAAACATATAAATGCAACACCTGAGCTGTAGAGTTATATACAGTAAACAAAAAGCCTATTTCTCACAAATATTGTTCACAAGTCTGTCGAAATATCTATTAGTGAATGAAAACTTCTACTTTGCCGAGATAATCATCCATCTGACAGGTGTGGCATATTAAGTTGCTGATGAGCTTCAGGCTGCCCACAGTAAAAGTAACGACCGTATTTTGGCGACCATAAGGCGCACCGTATTAAAAGGCGGAGTCTCAGTTGCGGGGTCTATTTCTGTATGTAACACATACATAAGGCGTATTATTGGGCCCAGGCATGGTAAAACATACGCTAGCTTAAAACATACGCTAGCATGCATGCACGCTAAAACATACGCTAGCATGCCTTTAGCATCCTCTTTCACGCGCACCCTTCCCCCTTCAACGTCCGCATGCTGTCCTCAGTCACGTCCGCCTTTCCTCTATATAAGCAGCGTGTCGGCAGGAAATGCTCCCAGTCAGTCAAGCGGAGCGCTCATCAAAGTCACACAACAACATTTACTGATTTTGGAACTCGGTGCACACATACGGCGCCCCGTCCATTTGGGAGAAAATGTCAGACTTTTAAGTGCGGCTTATGGTCGTGAAAATACGGTACATCAAAGTGAGTTGAGGCTCTTCACTTTGACAAAGGTTGTGCTTTGGCGCCATCTTGTGGAATCTGTAGGAACTTATCAATTGCTTGATTCGGCTTCACTGCATTGAAAATATATCTCTTAATGGTTGTGAGCAGCATAAGTATGAGATCAGAACAACCTGATTGGATCCTTTATCTGTGCTGTATTGTACAACAACCCAGTGCATAACTTCACTTTCCTGCTATATTTTAGTCAAAGCACAACTTTCGTTTTCAAGCTTAATGAGTTCTCTTTGTATAGCCAACCGCCATGCTGTCTGTGAAGAATATGTAGGAGGACATACCACAGAAGTCCACATTTGCCTGTCAATTTTAGACAAAACCATCACACTTTTTTAAATTGTGCATGGTGCATTAGGCAGGCAGATGCGTTGCTATCGACCCAAACGATGATCCATCCCGGTGCGTGTGTGTACACGTTTTGTCTCGAAGCCTTATTAAAATCAAAGAAAGGCTTAAAGCATGAATTTAGATCTTCTCATTACCAGTATCATGTTAACGGCAGAAACTTCAAAAGATAAGCGCAAGCGCGTCTCTTCAAGCTGTTAAAGCGGAGTGGAACACGGCCCGTGAACGGACGCGAGGGGTGAAAGTCGGTGCTGTGAAGCAGTGGAGCACAACTGTCACGTTCTGATGGGGGTCCCTCTTGTTTCTCGAGGCTTTCTCCTGATCACACATGGACGCCAGGCAGCTTTGGAACATGTTTGTGGCCCCAGGCAGAGTCAAATAAAGCTCTGCCGCGCCCGGTTCCAGAGTCAAGTGTCAGCGCAGGGGGCACCTATTGCCACTCAATAAATGTTTGATAATAATAGCGTTCTGTCAACAACTAATTCACTCATCCATTTGTTTATACAAGAGTCTGTTATTCAAATACACGCTTGCACAGCGCGCTCGCCTGCTCACTCTTTCTCTCTCACATACACGGTCAACATTAAGCATTATAAAGCTAAGCCTATGATTAAACACACGACTTAGCTGTAGACGAGTTGTAAGAAGCCGGAAGCTTTGATAATGCCCTCATACATGCTGTTAGCTTGAGTTGCGTTCACTGTTTGACTACAGCCAACTAGCTTTCTCGTCCCCACCGTAACTGAGATGGCAATTTTCTTTTGTTGTGTTTAAAAATCTCGCCGGGCATCCACAGCAAAAGCGGCCTGTCATTTTTGGCAATCCAGTTTACCCACGTTGTTTCAAGACCGTCCAGTTTTTTAGCCGCATTTGGCAGGTTGCCAGATGTTAATGTCAAGCCCTGCTGACAATATGATATTTGCAATATTCTTGTGCCTACTTTCATTTGTGTCCTGTGCGGCAGACGCACAAAAACAGTGCCGAAAATCAAAAAAAAAACTTATTATTCATTACAAAAGTTTGTGCCCTTTCGCTTCGCTCATGTTGTATCAAATCCATTTAAAGTGGGTCGTGTAACAGCGAGACAAGCGCAGCGCTATAAAAGTGACGCGTTCCCTGATCCGTACCACGAGTCTGCTCCCGCATTTTAAACAGTCACGTGATGAACCGACTATTGCATTAAACTATACACACTCACTTTCACACGACGAAAGCAGCACATTAAACTGCTTCTCGGTGTGTATCTATCATCAGCAAGCAGTCAAACAAGAATATCAAATACCTCGGTGGTGAATAACACTAAAACAATAAATCATTTTCTGAAGAGACACCTGCAGAGAGCGATTTGAAGTGAAAACTCAGTTCTTCCGAAGTCTCGAACTTTAATTGGACCTCAAGCTTACTTTGTGTTCAAAGTAGGCCCTAAAACATCTCCACTGGACGTGTTCTCACATTTTAATTCAACATTCTCAAGCGTTTCCCCCCTCTTCTGTTTTTAAAGGAGGATTAAGAAGGTCGTTTAAGAGGCGGGATTAAATGTGTGAGCAGTGGGAAGTGGGAAAAAAAGAAGAAAAACAAGCCTGTTGAGGATTTATCGACCTTCACTGAACCACTCACAGGTAATTGATCTCAAGGTGTCTCGAGAAAACATGAACAATTTTGGAAAATTGTTTAAAAACAATTCGATAGCAGTCCTTCAAACTCTCCTTGGTTATCTGCATCTTTGACAAGGTACAAAACGACATGCAATCGTCTGAGAGCGGAAAAATATAGGAAGCAATATTTAAGGTTGATTCAGTGGAAGGTCACTGAATTTCTCAAATTGTACTTCTAAAGTCCCACAATATACAGTTGTAAACATATGTTTTAGCCAAATGTCAAAAACGATGATCCAGCATTGTTAAGTGTTTTAATGCGGACTCTTTCATTCTGCGATTTTGAACAGACTTGAGAAATTTCAACCTGAATTCACTTTTTTTTTTCCATTCAAATTTGAGCAGGCTCACAGGGATTTTAATGTCAATCCAGCATAACATTCAAGTATAAAAACTATTTTTTCTGTTCACGAATGCATGTAAGTAGCTATATATTTATTTATTTAATCAAGTAATAACAATGTGTGTCTTTGTAAAGGTTCATGGATAAACCTATTATATTTTAGAAGTCAAAAGTCTCATAATGGTGTATTAATATAGGGCAGCTGTGGTATAGACCTTACATTGGGTGGAGGTCTCATAGATTTGATAATAAGCACTCTTCGTATATTAAATATGAAGGGGTTAACTTATTTTGGACACTTCTGTGATAGTTCGGATTTTTTCGTGTCTGATTATTATTGTGCCTATTTTGATTGGCAGAAGTCACTCGTTGCTCATTTTACACTATATAGCTGTATAGTTGGATAAAATAAATGGGAAAATTAGGGAAGAGGTGCCTATAGAAGATGGATTGATGTGCCATGGTACTTTTATACAATGAGTGAAGCTCAAGGTATGTCACAAAATATTCACAGCATTTTTGTACTGCAGTTTCATATGTATATACACCAGCTCTGTATAAAGATCTCACTTTAACAAAATGAACTTTTAATCCCGATCCAAAAAGTGAACCTAGAGACGGACGGTGAAGAATGAAGAGGAGATAGGGGAGAGCCTGCCCCTGTTGCGCCATGTGATAAGAATTTTATATGGACTGAAATGCTTCATGCTGGTTAAAATCAACATAAAATGGTGGAGCAATTTCCTTTTTGAAAACTGCCGTTGTTGCTTAACAGTTAAATTATACATCCACTTCACAGTGAGTGTGATCTGAATGCTAATCAGTGTTGGTGATGGGAACGAGTGTGTGTGTGTGCGTGTGCGTGTGTGTGTGTGTGTGTGTGTCTGAAGTTTGCGACGGGTGTCATAACCTACATAATAAAATGTTTTGTTGAAACCAATGGGAATTTAAACTTAGCACCAGTTGAGTTTTGCATTTGACTTCAGAATCCAGAAAATCACCGATGGCAGCATGACCATAACTAAATAGAATCGAATCGACCAATGCGAACATTACAACTTGCTAAGCCTCTGAACGCAGCCTTAAATAATAAGCACTTCACAAGCTTTGTAGCCTTTTATTGATGTAATATTCACTTCAAACTGGTGTTCCACAGTGTTCACTTTCATTTTTCCACTCAGATTGTTAACGTTTTAAGAATTGCAGGATTGGGTCAGTAAGCTTCTAGTAATAGAGAAAGGAGTGAAGAATGTTTTTTCGACATAAACCCGCACGCGAGTTGAAGAAATTCTTAATTTAAATCACATTTTTCTCGGTGATATCTTTTAGTGACTAGGAGAGCAATACATTTTTTTTTAGTTTTCTTGCTCTTGTGTAAAAAAATAAAAAAATAAAAAAAATATAAATCGATCATTGGTTTGGAAACAGCACATAGGGTCTGATTTACAACGATCCCAAATAGTAGGCACGAAATTGCATAGTCACTCTAGCGGATTGCGCTAGAGTGACTATGCAGGATCGCAACAAATGTAAAAGTGGTGGAGACCGCTGTATTTAAAAGGGTTTTGCACTTTAGGTAGCGCTGACAGTTTTTACCATGGAGCATTTGGTGGAGCACCACAAGTGCAAAAATAAAGTTTGAAGTGATGGAATTGGAAGTGTTAGTGACAAACAAACATTACAGAGTTACAGAAAATAAATGGATCGCTCCGATAATTTTGGGGAAGCCAGTGTCCGCAAAAGAGCTATGTTTTTTTTTGTTTTGTTTTTTTAAATTTAACGTATCCCAAGTGTGTGGCAATTGGATGTATGTGCCCATTCTGCGTAACATTGCATTTCTAACTTGGGACGGCACAGCCAGAAAACTGCTCAGGGAAGGGCCAGCGTCAATTTTCAGAGTGCACCGAAATGACCCAGATACAAAGAAATGCAGAGTTGAAAGAGGTTTTGTGATAGGCAGTATGGCATGACTCCTTCTTGTGACGAGCTCCAAGTCAGGCCTTAGATCAGAGGTGTCAAACTAATTTTTTGTCTCACGCTACATCATTATTATTACTTCACATACCTGGAAACAAATACCTGATGGATAAGTAAAAAATGTTTGTTCAACAATAATTCAATTTCTTTTTTAAAGAAAGGGGATTGGTAACAAAAGAATGTTTGCAATATTAAAAGTGAACAAAATTTGCCATTTTCGTATTTTAGCAAGAAGTATGAAGTTGATGCATAGGATTTACTTTTGCGGCCCAGATTGGAAATGGCCACCGACAGGACAAGTGTTCATCCTTGGTGGAAGTCTGTAGACGAGATTAACGACGTTCGATGAAGACGCCTCAAGTCAGGCGTCCCCGGCCACACTTTACCAGACAACTTTCGCCCGCAATTTAATTGGTCGAAACTATCCCAGGAGGCGCTGCCAAGTCAGGCAACCCACTGCTAAAGAGACAAAGGTGGCCATAAGAGAAGACATCATTGGGCGTTAGTGGGCTATTTACTGCTCAATTTGTGCTTTTAGGGCTGATGTGATTCTCTCAGAAACTGACTTTTAAATGTTTACTTGCTGCGCGGTGGGGATTGCGAGATAGAGGAAGGCACAGAGGTAATCACTCGCTTGTTAAAATGAACTTTTCGTTTTGAGTGGCAGCGCTTGCACCGATCCCCCAATGTATTAGCTAGGTGCTCCTTTCTTGTCATGGAGAATGGTGATAAAGGTGAACATTGAGATTTTATTTTCAAAATTATCACAATACTGTATTTACCAATTCATAACCTTATAGGTAGTTTTTAATAAATTACATTCATAGAATGTATTCACCTACTTCCCTTTCTTGCGCAGTGCAGGTCTGTCTGAATCAGTTGAATTTTTTTATGCACCTCCGGCACTGCTAATGCACAACTCTACAACCACTTAATTATTAAAGTCACATTGATTGTGGCAGTAAAATGCTTATGTTAAAAGACATTAGTCAGTGCGGCGCTTGATAAAAACACTGCTGATTCCTGCCCATAAATGCGACTTTAATCGAGCGGAGGCGAGGGAAGCAAAGAGACTTGATGTTTGACATACATTTTACATTTCTCTGTCACAGAAGCTCAGGCCATCTGTCTTTAACAATTATGTCAACAGCAGTTAATTACATATACACTTTTACCATCATGATAATAGTGTTGTTGTTTTTTTAGATTGGCATTTTAACTCAGGGCTCAAGCTAATTAAATATTGATTTTTCAACACCATACCAGGATTTTTGTTACTGTCCAACTAAGAATGTATAGAGAGAGAGAGCGAGACAACATATTGCCAATAAATGTACTCTTTAATGTAATGTTCTAGTCTTTGGCCAGCTTTTAAACAAAATGTTGGTTCATACAGCACTTGTACCCCTTTAACAGGTAAAATGCATGGTCTGTATGGTTTAAGTCTGGGGATTGACCAGTCTAAAACCATCTACTTCAGGCTCCTGATGAACTCCTTTTTGCTGCTGCCATCATATTGCTCATCAGCAGTGACGATTAGTGAAGCCACGCAAGCCCAAGCCAGGGACATTACCTCCACAAGCCACTTTTAGGTCTCCTGGGCAGCAACCTTAAAATAAAAATGTGAATTTGCGACAAAGACACACACACACACACACACAAACAGTTGACATTTAACAAATGGCTTATTGCAATCGCTTCTGCTGATTAAACATGATTGGAACACCTTTGCAGGCATGATCACAGATCAATAAACACTTATCAGAGCCGACAGGCATGATTTCTTTATTTTTTTTTAAAATTGTATGTGTGTCTATTTGCGTGCATTTGTCAGGTGGATTTAAATTAACTGTTTTGATGCTTTCTCAGGAGATAGCATTTTAAGACTAAGTCAACATAGCAGCTGTGGCTAGTGTCTTCTTGTTTACAGTGCCAATGTTAGCTGAGTATTGCTTGCGCTGCACATACAGTATGCGTTCTTTGTGGATTTGAGAATCGCACGTTAGTCAAATGAGGCTACATTCAAATCTTGCTAGCAGTATAAAAATCAAACTGCCCTTTAATAGCTAAAACTAAATCCTCCAATATTTGTGGATCAAAATGATGCGTCTAGGACGTGCACACTAAAGCACTTCACAAACATAGTGTTTCATTGAGTTGTTTTCTCCTGATCAAGGCCATAGCTGTCTACTTTCTACCGGGATGGGACGTGTGATTGAACCCCAACACAGGAATGAACGCCCTAATTTCCCCAGAGCCATACTCCTTGTTCTTTAAAAGCCCAAATCAATCTGGTAAAGCATCACACACACACACACACACATGAACGAGGTTAGTCCAAAATAGATGTATCAGTCATGCCACCACAGGAGGGTTCAGCGTTGTCGCTTTTACTTCTGCTAACGCCAGTGTAGCCTTTGCTGTCAGCCAGTTAGCCTGCCTTTCATCTTCTTCCTCTTTTAGGGAGCATATGTCTGTGTTTTCCTGCTCATCACGGCAAAGCGGCGGCAAATCTGTTGAAGCAAGGCGGAGAGATGACCACCACAAAGCCAACCAGCCCCAGGGTTCTGCTTCATCTTTAACCCGGCATCACCATTTACCTGCCAATTATTACACCTTTACATAGAAAATCAATCCCGATTTTTTATTTATTTATTTTTTTTTTTACCCAAGCCTAACATGTCTGGCAAAACTAGACACTAAAATGATGATATCCAGCATTTCAGGGGTAGGCAAAGTGCCACACCTCTGTGCTGTCTTTCAGCCTTTTCTAGCAACTGGTATGTTTTCTTTAATTTGTCGGTGGTACATGCTGTGCAGGGGCTTGTCGTTCTATGACAGCCCATCTGGCTCCTTCTCGTTACCAGGCTTCTGTTGCCTGAGGCATCACTTAGTAGATCATCCCAGGTGTCCATCTTCATGCTATATTCTTGGAGGCCTGTTGTTTCCTCCTGGATAGTGTCTGTAATGCTATAGATACAGTATCTATAGCTATCGCTCCAGCATAGCTACTTCTTTTTTTCTGGAGATTTTCAGGTCAAGAAGAATCTTTATTTTTTTTATTTATTTTTATTTTTTTATTATTATTTTTTTTTTAATATAATGAATAGATATACACATCACAGCCAGCTGTGCAGCAGAATCGATTCGATCAAGCAAGGCTCAGGAAAAACAATATGGGCCTGGCGCTTGTAGATCAATAAAAGGCCTTTCCCTTGAATAGGACATTTGTTGCAGTGAAGAGTTGGTTGCATTGTCAGTGTATTATTTTCCTCAACAAGGAATCTCCGGTAAGGCCCCATACAGAACCTCGTTCCATCCGCAGCCACTTTATTTGATGAGTCCTGCTGCAAAGACATTGTTGATCGGTACACTGGGCCACTGCACTTATTTGCTGGCTAACCTTAATGACGCTTGTTTCCGGCAATAATATTCAAGCCTGCTCCCCTGTCCGCTCTCCCCGCATCCCTCGCATCCTCCGCTATCTTCCGGCTGTCAACTACGTCAGGCCTCGTCGCTCGGTAGCTTTCGAGCCAGCCAACCATTCCTTTCACTACCTGTCCTCTCTATTTTTGTATTTTCCGTCTCTAGTTTTCTTTACATTTCAACAATAAAAATGGTACCTTTTGCCAACCTCGGCCGACTTTCCGCAAAGGCAGCTCAGTATCACTGACTCATCATCACTTTTTTTAATGAGCTCGTATCATTTTTTGGCATGTAATTATACGTTTTATCACCGACGTGTCCGCATTGCATGTAAATCTGACACGCAGCATCCTCCAAGTCTCAAGTGCGTCATTATCTTTTTGGGAGGGGGATTGTGGCTCGTCAGCTTGGACGAGTTCGTTCAATTAATAGAGTTCTGATGCAGAGGTGGTGGAACAGTTGATTTTGGTCCTGAACCTGTAGAAACTGCTCTAAATTAGGTTTATTTTGGATTATACTGCACAGAGAAGGAGTGGGGAAGAGGGTATAATGTGATATGTACCTTACAATACATCATTATGTTCACGTTCAGGTAGTTTTTTTTATGTTTTTTTTATGTACAATGCAGCCCAGACATGACTTCAGTCTCAGTTGGTTGTTTTTTTTTTTTGGACGACAAAAGAATGTGCTGTATGTGCGTCGTGACCATGTAGCAAATGATTGCGGAGGTCTGATTGCGCGCCAGCGGCCGTATCTGTTATTGTAAAGCATGCATTGCGCACGCTATAAATCTCATCCAATTGTATGCTCTCACGTTGTTGTCCTTCTCCTCCTCATAATGTTTGTGCTCGATGAATCAGATGGGAGGCAAAGAAGGGAGCAGATGAGCTCATCTCTGCCTCAGAGAGGAGCTTTTATTGCAGCAGAACATCCAGGCTGACACCACCAAATATTTTGTGGTTCTTCCTGTGAAAACATCTTTCGGAAGCCGTCAAGCCAATTCACTGCCGATTGTTACGTTTGACAGATTTTGGGGAAGAGTTTTGCTTTTTGTTGGGATTTAAGAAGAAGCTGTTTGAAGTTGTCCAAAGAGAAATGTGTAATATGTTAACTATTAATGAATACACTTTATATGTACATCTTTAATGACGGCAACTGTTCTTACAAGGACGTGTTGTTCTAGCAGGCTGAAAGAATGTTTTTTGTTTGTTGTTTTGTTTTTAACAGTCACTGATGATAATGTGTGCAAACAGTAAGTCAGGAGTTCTTGAATTATGGTGTATGGCACCTTTTTTTTTTTATTATTATTTTTTTTTTTACTCCACAAAATAAATGAACATTTCCTTAAAAAAAAAAAGAAAACGAATTAAAACTCAGACATATTTTAATGAAAATAAAAAATATTACAGTCCCCAAAATGCACTTCCGCTACTACAATCCGTGCTTTAGTTGGTGTTGGTAGCCTTTTTCGAGCTACGTTATGCCAAAAATGTAATTTGCAAAAGTTGTGTGTTCACTATGACCTTAAGCGGCATTTCAATATTTGTCTGTTTGTTTGTTTGTTTTTTATTGTGACCTCTGCTCCTCTTTGCCAGTGTTTTACTCTGTGTGTGCACTGTTTACTACGCTTGATGGTCTCGTCTGTACCTCTGTGACTCTACAGTACAACGAGTCAACTCTCTCTTTCGGAGTAGTGATACAATTACTTGTCTCGTAGTCCTTATAGCGCCATATTCTCCCATCTACTTAAGTCTGTCATTTACGCTCCTTTACGCCAACTATGCGCTCTGGATGGAGTAAGCCCAAAATGCGGGCGTTTCCTGTCAAATCTGGTCTTCCGCATAGTTTACTCTGGACTCAAGCACTTCTCCTCTTTTGCACTTCAGAAGCTGTAGTAAGTTAACCACCCTAAGAAGGTTAAACATCGTAGTGCACTGCATTGAGGTTTGGACGCAGTTACCATATACGACACACATACTACTGGTAGTTATATTGTAAAAGAGACTTCCAGAATAATATCAAATGTATGTAGAGAGACTCAACATATTTTGTGCAGTTGATCAAAGTGAGACTGTGAGTCAACAATTACATCTTTTCTAGCTGTGATATTTAGACAATTTATTTTTATTTTTTATTTTTTTTGCCTTTGTTTTTAATGCTCACCTACAACTGCGAGGAGCGATATGGCTCCAAACATGGTGCCGACCGGGCGGCCGGCAATAAAAGACAAGACATTGGACTTTTTTGAAAGAAAAAAAGAGTACAAGGTACAAACCCTTTTTTATTGATGAACCTCCAGACATGCATTCAGTGTTAAGCACTGTATTCTGATTAAATTACTTGTATTGGATTTACTTCATTCAGAATTTTTAAAAATACATGCTTTCCTTCAAAGTGCCAGTGTAGCTGACAGCAGTGTAGATTTCAATGACATTCTTGAGTCTCTAGAAAAGTACACGTTCCAGGATGTCCCTAGTTTGTGTTTATCCAATTGGCATTATCCGTTTTTATTGGTCTCTGGGGTAATTATAATAGAGTCCACTGAATTCTGCTAAGCAACAGCAGTACATTTATGTGACCAGGATGCCCAGGATTAAGAATCTGACCAATCATTTTATGTAGTCTTCCTAAATGTTTTTTTTTTCTCATACTAAAGAACACAATTTGTCTTTGATTTTCTCTACTTGAACTTACTTACCATCTTGCTCAGCTTTATCCGATGCAAGCTACTCTCTCCAGCAACTTTTTTTCGGGATATCAAGAAAAAACAGTTTTTGCACCTTTTTTTTTTGCTTCCTCCGTGTTTCCTCACTGTCAATGACATCGGTGTGATCTGAATACCCAGTAGATGTGTTGTTGTGAACCTGCACTTAGACCTATTGATTTCTGTTTAGCGAGGGGATTCGGAGTTAATCCACGTTGCAAACACACACATTTCCATGCTGACACAAAGTGTACACAATGTTAGCGATACTATTGTATCTCCTCCTTGTTTAGTATGCCTACACGTCAAGTACTATGAGATACTACTTGCCAAAAAAAAAAAAAAAAAAAAAGTTCTAAATGAGAATAATACAATGATGTCTGGAGATATGAGTTTAATTCATTCCGTGACCACACTCGTGTCTCAAAACACAAATCATCTTTCCCAATGTAATTAAATGGAAATGCAATAAATCCGCTCCAGAGCCCTCAAAAAAACACCCCAATTTTATTCTTTTTATGTTTTTGTTTTTTTTAACCAGTCAACAGTGTTGTACTGTATAAAAACACAGTAATAACTTTTTCTCTCCACATAACCAGCTAACAGAAAATGCAAGCTTAAGACATGACTGCTGGCACTATCTGGCGGTGGAGGTCTGAAGCGCAACCCTATCTCAAATTGTTGCTTGTATCTCACATCGGCCAAGCGGCAGCTTGTATCTCAAGACACTCGTATCTGAAGGCCCCACTAATGAGCCTTTAAACCTCTTCACAAAATACAACTTTTTTTTTTGTTTGTTTTTTAATAGCTTTACAGATAAAGATAAAACGTCCATTTCCATTCCAAAAAAAAAAAGGCCAAGCCAATTGCAGAAAAATCACTCCCAGTCCTAATATCCTTTAAAATGCTTTGGCCAAATAAGCCTTAGTTTGTCTATTCGAAATTAGGCCCTGAATGTAAAAACAAAACAAAAATTGTTTTCTACGTTGCTTTTACTTTTCGGCTTTGGCGCATTGTACAAATCATTTCCGCTAAAGTTGGGCGACTAACTGATATAAATGGGTCGCTGAATTATTCAGGAGATATTAGTGTCACACAAATATATTTTTGAAGCGCTTTTTAAGAATAAGCTTGCCAAGGACCAAAGGCACATAGGAAGAGGATAGAACTTGAGTTTGGAGTGAATGACAGAGAAGAAGAGATGTCAAGATTCCTTTGGCAAGTTTGACTTCTTTCGCCGATGTTTTATTTAACTAACAAACAAAAAACTGTGACAAGATTCATCACACACAATCAGAGCGAGGATATAATTTGAACCAACAGCCAATAAATGTCTTGAGGGTTGAGGATTTGGAGGTGGCAGGCACCCAAAATCAGTATACGGAGGTTGTCTTTAAGTACAACATTTGTTTGGCTTGGAGAATAATGGGAGTGAATGATGAATTTTGGAATGCACAAAGCGCCGTGGCCAAAATCCGGACAAAGATTTCTTGTTTCCTGTTTGGAATACAATTGAGAAGGATAGGGAGTTTATACTGTTGCTGAACAGGGGCGGCGCATAAATACTGATAGATTAGTCGCCATGGTTGCAGAGGTGAGATTTGTCAGGAAGGAAGTTGTTTTTGTTTCCTGCACAAAGAGTTTGGTTATCATAAATGAGAATAGTTGGATGCACATATTCAATAAAAATGGAAAATAAAAGGAGTGGTGCCATCCTCTCAGGACAGCGTAGTCTCTTGTGTCAAATCAAACAATTTGGAATTTTACCAAATATTTGAAACATATCTCAGAAATGACATCATCAAGTTAAGGGAGGTCCTGCCTTCTATTTTTCATATTTTCTGTTTATAGTGTGTGTCAAATAAAATTTGACACACCTCCATTGCCTTTCCTCAATCAACTGTTCATCGTTTTACATCTGCCTCCGCCTGCTCTTAGGTCCAGCTACTCCCCATATGTGACACAATCCTAAAATAAAAGTCAGTTTTCTAGAAATGTTGGCCCCTAAATTGTCCTCCAATTCTGGAATAACCCATCATTAAAAAAAAAATAACAAAACAAAAAAAAAACATTCCCGATTGGTACGATTTTGTTGGCAGGACAGATTGATGTCATTGTTTTTTTTTTTTTTTTTTTTTTTCTAAAGCTTGTGACAATTAGCCAAACATCATCAGCGTCTTCCTGCCAGTTCAATTACTGTCTATTGGGTCCTACTCAGCATTTTATTGTGTGAGCCTGCATGATGCTTGCACACAACAATGCGCGGCCCACCGTCATCCTGATTGGCGAATCCTCCCTAAATCACTGGATGGCAGAGATTGACGCTACTTAGCACGCCAGCAGACTACAGACATTTGCATTCACCTTGCGCTCTGTGCAAAAACACAGCTGGCGTTCTCTCCTTTGCAGGACTGTCGTTGGGAGGTCTCGACATCGCTGTTAGAGCCGGTGGCGAGTGATTATTGGCAGGCCATCTCGTCTTTACGGCGAGGGGAATTCGTCAAGCTGCTCGATCAAGGGCATGGGAGGGAACTTGCGGCAAAATAAATGTCTGCCATTGGAGATTAAACGTCGGCTCTACAATGTTGACCCTCGTACTCGTAATCTCCAACCGACCTTTTTTTTTTTTTGTCTGTCTCGTTGTCTCGTTTTAAGTCACGAAAATCAGCGATTCCCACTATTAATGTGCTGTGAGAGACCATCAGGTTTCCCGCAGGAAATTATATTAACTGCCAAGCAATCTCCATTTTGTGTCTGTCTGTAATATTCAAATGATTGAATAGTTTTTTTGTACAATGGAACCTCCGTCGGACGGCGCAAAAATGGTGCAATTTGGAGTTAGACCATAATTGAGTGCAGGAAAATAAAACAACATAATCGTTCTTTGTCTGACGGGCATGTTCAAATGTGAATAGTTTTACCTTATTTAGAACAACTTGGATGAATTGAGGTTAGAGTGAGTTTTTGTCAAAGTCTTGACGAATTGATCGATCGTGCAAATAAAAGGATGACGCAACGTAACCGAATCCACTGCAAACCAATGCGACGAACCAATTTTAAATTGGACCGTGACCTGAGTTTTGAGATGTGTGTCATATCACACAAGTACATAGAGACAAAAATAACTGCGGGCTGATGGGTTTTAAAGGTGAAAAAGTACAGTTTACGTGTGTCTTTTATCTACGTTTCAATTAGAAACACTCTCATCAAAGGCGGCTGCACCATTTTTAGCACACGCAGATGCAAAGCAACCTGGACTCGGGAGCATCCTCCCCAAATCAGTGCTAGGAGGGTGTAGCAGACTCCACAGGGACATCTGAAACTCTCCCTTGTGGTACAAGGAAAGGAAGATGTATAGAATGTGGAATGGAATAGTTTTAGCAGTGGTGGGAAGTAATTAAGTATTTATATGTCCTCAAAGTCCCTGTAAAATGAAAATAAAGGTCTTGTAAATTTGACATACCACAGGGAAGAGTGTTGATAACAGCCCTGTCAAATAGGAATGATTAAAATTTTAAATTACGCTTGAATATCATGAAAAATCGAGCCGTTCTCTCCGCTCTCAAATGCTGTGGGCGTGTCTGGTGAATGTGATGAAACCAACCATTACTAGGAACTGGGAAAATGGCTGCTGCTCCAGCTAGCATCGCACTTATGCATACACATAACTACATGTTTGAGCTGCAAAAACATATGTACACTTTTCCATGCTGCGACAACGAGGCGCTCTAAAGCGGCCGCGCC
The DNA here is from genome assembly GCF_024500275.1 of Phycodurus eques. Taxonomy (NCBI): domain Eukaryota; kingdom Metazoa; phylum Chordata; class Actinopteri; order Syngnathiformes; family Syngnathidae; genus Phycodurus; species Phycodurus eques. The sequence continues at coordinate 4,509,780 of NC_084543.1, read as the reverse complement.
AGATCAAATCTCCAGTCCACACTTTGGCCATCAAGTTGGGAAAAGAAAAAAATCCTTACTCCTCCGTCTTTCTCTATGTGACGGGCGTGCACTCACGACCGACAACAAGGCACTCTAAAAGCATTTATGCCAACCCGAAGCCCCGGTCCACACGCTTGCTGTCACGTCTGACTTTCTTTTTTTTTTTTAATCTTCCACCCTTTTCACTCTTGCACCTTTCTCTGCGTGACGTCCGCACACTCACAGCCGACAACGAGGCGCTCTAAAGAGGCCATGCCAGCGTACTATCCGAAGGGAAGATGCCTTTTCAGCAATTATCTTCAAACATGTATAATTTATTTTGACACAAATCTCTGAATTCACTTTACACGGTCTTTAAGGATTTGAATCAGTACTGTCTATTTTTTTTTTTTTTTTTTTTTATATACTTCTACCTAATTACAGTGTGAGTACTTTTGCCACCTCGGATAATTAGCAACCATGATGGGAAAAGACCAGCGGGTATCACGATGCGCTGAAAGGAAATGTGGGCGTTAGGCAGCCAATTAAGCGATGCTGGATCAGGCCGCCGTAAGCTTTATTCAGCAGCCGCCTGACATGCGAAGAGCGTGAGAAGGTACACTTGAGCGGTCGGTCTCGTCCTCACTTATCTGCGCGCCGATTGCAAGTTGACTTAATACGGCGGTTACTCCTCCCGTCGCGTGCTCGCCCTGATAAGAGCCATGTTGTCAGAAAACAGCTCAGTCTTAGCTGGGGCAGCTTCAAAATGACTGGTTTGAATTCAATGTAAGTATACCAGCAGCGCGAGTTGAACGGAGTTAGATGGTGTTCATTGTGAATGACAATATCGTTATTTTATTTTATTTTATTTTTTTGTCTTGTAGGGGTAAAAATATGGAGGACGGCGATGCCTGCAGTCCAAAGAAAAGTCAAAAGAAGCAGAAGAAGCAAGATAAATGGAGAGCAGAGAGACCCAGAGATCTTTTTGAAAAAGTCTGTATGGCTTGTGAAATCAGGCGCCTGTTTTTTTTGTCCTTTTGTTGATTGTACTCTAAGGGATTTATTTTTATTGTATTTTTTTTGCCTTTTCTCTATCTCAGCTGGATTCTTTACCTGAAAGCAAGCAGCAGGAGATCCAAAGGGCCCTCCATCTTTTCTCTTTTGGACAAACTATGCCAAGAACGCTGCAGCAGGCCATGAGACGCACCTACAAGTTCTGGCACACCCAGCCAGTGCCAAAACTTGGTAAAAACATTTTTTTTTAAAAATGTATATAATAGTATAGTGTAGATATTGGGGTAAATGTTGGCCAAGGATAGCAGATATCCTCTGAGATGCACCTCCATATGGCAACAATATAAACATAATAATGTACAGTTTTCATACTATTAGAGAGGTATTAATGAAGCCTTTTCCAGGCAATCATTGAAACTTTTTGGAAAAAATACAGTATATTGTATATATGTATATTTTTCATGTACTACAGAACTATTAGGGTCACCTTTCAGTGTGATACAAAGGAAGCAAAGTACAGAGTTTTTTTTTTTTTAACAATGATCTTGCATTGTGTCTAATGAGCTTGTGTACCAGATTCATTGATAATCTTATTCATTTTTCTATGGTGGAAACCAGGTGAAGTGGTCATAAGCCACGGCCAAATAAGGGAGGGTGAAGCGAGTGCTCGAGAGGAGCCCTACTCCCTGCCTCCAGGCTTCTCATTGGGACACTCTGGACCCGAGCAGCCCCTCGGTGGTACGCAATCTCTCTGTTAAAGATGTTTTATTCACATTGGGAAAGTGGGGAAAAGTTTCACCCAAAGTAAGCTTTGGTTCCACTGCAAGCTACAGTAAAGGAGAATTGCTTGCTGGAATCTCACCGCTTTTCCCCCCGCATCTTTTTCAGCGGCAAGAACTTTGCACACTACTCAATGGAAACTACACAGAAGATGATGACAACACCGTCACGTACGACTTCTCTGTGGAGTATCTGCAGTGGTAAGACCAAAAAAGCATGGTGTTCCTTTTTGTTTGCTCGATTTCACTTGCAGTTTTTTTTTTTTTTTCTTCCATTTGAAGTTTTCTCGGTGCAGGTCCCGCTTGCATAATGTCCGTAACGCTTTACATTCACAGCGTCCAGCAGCGGCACCGTTCCGCTCGCTGCATGTTTCATTCCGTCTCGTCAGGGGCTGAATGTCTCCGTTCAACTTCTGCCAATCGGGGCCCTCCACGTCGCTATATCAGTAAAAAGCCTGCTTCTTTAATCTCCTCGTTGACTCCTTTTTTTTCACCCCCTTCTATAATCTACATAAATGCTATCTATACCTTCAGGGAACACTTACATCCAAACATAATATCACTTACTTTGAAATGAATAATTAACATTCCTGGAAGTTGCGTTCTCCTCTGCCCGAGGTCGAGGCAAGAGTGTGAATTCATTCCACCTCAAACACGCTGAGCTGTTAAGCCGCCCTTACCGTTTATTCTCATTCATATTGCACCCTGTGTTCTTCTTTTCCCTCTTCAGGGTCTTGCAGCCCCCAAATTGGCTGGCCCACTGGTACTGCGGCATCAGAGTGGATTCCAACAAGAAGCTGGTGGGCTTCATTGCCGCTGTCCCTGCAGATGTGCATATATATGACACGTGAGTAACTCTAAGTGTAAGTAATTATACAGTATACAGTACAGGTAGTCCAACTATAGCAGGGGTGGGGAACCTACGACCTGCGGGCCATGTACGGCTTGCGAGAGCATTTGATCTGGCAAGCAGCACAATTCATAAAAACAAATAAAACACAAGGAACTGTTAATAAAAAGTGTCCCCCAAAAATGTAACCTACAATTACATTCTAAAAACAGAAAAAAACATTGATGACCATAATTAATTAACTCATTCACTCCTAGCCTTCCCAGTTAACACAGATATTTGACTTGTAAAGCCGTCAATGGCAGTGAACGGCTATAACTACTTTAACCGTGATTCTCAAAGTGGGTATGAGTACCACCAGTGGTACATGGGCTCCCTCTAGTGGTATGTGACAGAATCGCTGAATTAAAAATTTAAACTGTGCATAAGGGAGTCAACTTTTTGTTAGCTACAGTGAAGTTAATTTAACTTTTACAATACAGTACAATACATTTAAATACACTAAGTGCAGTGTTAACCACTCCAGTCAAGTACTTTTGCATGACAGAAAGTTTGAAACTATGACATCTACCGTACGCAAAGTACAGTTAATAAACTTCCGTGCTCCGACTTTTTTGAGGAGCTATAGTGCATTCTGATTTACAGTTTTAGCAGTCAGAACTTTTGTGACGCCAATAAAATAGTACCACTTTGTCAGAAAATGTTGTTCTGCAGGGAGAAGCAGATGGCGCAGATCAAATTTCTGTGCGTTCATAAGAAGCTGCGCCTCAAGCGAATGACCCCGGTTCTGATCCGAGAGCTCGCCAGACGGGTCCAGCAGCGGGGTGTCTGCCAGGCGGTGTACACGGCGCCCGTAGTGCTGCCGACGCCGCTCAGCTCCTGCAGGTATCCAGCTCGAAACGATTGGTCTGCCTTTGATTTAAAGGCGCCTCCGCTCCAGTGAGACGAACAGACCGCGAGACATTTATGATTCGTTAGAACGAGTCCCTGTCGTGTTATGTGCCTCCACCAGCTGACATGAACCAAAGGCCTACGGGCCACGTGCGTCCCTTGGGACCATTTGATCCGGCTGGAAATGCAATTTCGAAACCCAGAAAATCTATTTTATTATGTATACTTTTGGAATGTGGGAGACCATGCAAATGCGAGGCAGGACTCAAATCCAGAAACTCCGAACTGTGGGGCAGAAGTGAAAACTACTAGTTCGCCATCTATATAATCCAAAACACCCACATCCCCAATGAGCGCAAAACGCCTTATAACTACTACGACTATTAGTAATATCAATAATAAATTGGTTTTATATTGCACTTTTTGTACCTGTGGAAAGGAAGTACTTGGAACTAAAGTATTTTGTCGTCATCACACCCCATTGATTCAGGATTCTTCCGTTTCAAAAAGCAAAAATAGTTTACGCCACTTTCTGCTCTGTGTCAAGGTCCGATTTGTGAACATATCACTAATTATCCTGAAGTAAACACAACTTCTAAGGTGGTCCACTTACCACAGATTGCCCTTGTTTTGTTCTGAATGCGGAGATGAAATGATGAAATGGAAAACAATATACAATTACTTAGGTGAATTACTTAGCTAGGTTTTAGCTGTTTAGTTAATTAAAGTTGAGGAATGTCAAAGTGTCCCTTGCATCCTTCTATATTGCATAAATATATATTTTATTTTTGTTTTTTTAATATTATATATATCCAGTTTGGACACTGCAGTACTGGAGTGACTCCAACTGGAGACACATTTCTTGTGTGTTTTAACATACTTGGCCAGTAAGGAAGATTTGATTCTGATTCTGATCATTACCTTAGATTGTGGCATCGACCTTTGAACCTGCGTAAACTGACGGAGGTCCAATATCCAGGGATCCAAGGAGACATGCCCCTGCAGAGAGCGCACAAATTCTACCGCCTCCCTGAAGTGGGTGCATGCTGCCACCAAGAGGCAAACACGTTGAAGGGCCTTGAAAGTTTTGTTGACTTTTTTTTGCATTGGCCTGTGAATGATTTCCTGTCCCCTTGCTGTCTTCAAGGACACAAAGACGCCAGGTTTGCGCCCGATGACCAAAGACGACATTGAGAGGACGCATAAGCTTCTCCGAGCGAACCTCAGCAAGTTCCACCTCAAGGCC